>NW_026555332.1:39397133-40858385 GCF_029017545.1 Prosopis cineraria
TTCATATAAATATGAAACTTGTTCATTAATCGATTTGAGAAATACTAAAATATGGTCGTTTTCTCACCAACGATTGTTTTTCTTTTATGCAACCCACAATTGTTTTTTTTGTTTCAAACAGGGGTTTTTGGCCTTCTGAACAGGGTTCTAAATTGGGCTTCTCTTTTTATGTTGGTGGCGCAACATTTTGGGCTTCAGTTGTTTTCGGTTGAGGCGTTTAGTAGTTGGCTTCACAGGGCCACATGAATCGAAGTCATAACTCATACTAAACACAAGCACCCTTCAAAGTCGGTGAAGCTTGATCTCGATGGGTTTGATTAGCTGGATGAATGGGGGCAGCGACACTGTTTTTCACCTCGCATTAATTCCACAACTGCGGCGGATCATGAATAATATGAATAATATATTCGAAATGAAATGTTCATTCTAAGACTGTTCTTATTATTATTTTAATGTTATGAGTTTTATATGAGCCCAATTGCCACCGAACATCATTTCGCAGCCTTGACCAAGTTTTTTCGACTTTTTGTTTACCTTAAAATGAAAATTCAAAACAGTTTGTTGATTATTTTTATTTATTCAGTGAGTGGCCTGGGACCAAGACGGTTCAATTTTTCTCACCGAGGAAGCCGCATTTTTATTGAGCATTTAATTTTATGGGAAAATAATGATAAAATTTTCACAAATTATATAAATAATAATAATATCTCAAAATGCCATAATTTCACTAAAATACTGTAGACTTCTATATCAATAAATTTTCAATTAAAAATATTATTTTACTCTTATTGATAAGTTATAATTTCTTCTTCAATTATTGCGATTCGTTAAATAAAAATTGTTATTCTTTAAAAAAGAGTTTGTGATTGAGACATGTTATTTTAAAAACTTATTTTTTTAATAATAACTTGATAAGATGTAATTTCTTATTTAACTCTTGATATATAAACATTGTTATTCCTTGTATAAAAATTGTGATTGAAGTTTGTTATTTTGAGAACTTATTTTTTAATAATAAAAATTATAATTGATAAGTTGTAATTTTTATTTAACTCTTGTAATTCACAAAATAAAAATTTTTATTACTCATGCAAAAATTGTGATTAAAGCTTGTTAGTTTGAGAATTTATTTTTTAATAATAAAAATTATACTTTCTTGTTTAATTTTTGTAATTTTTTAAAATAAAAATTATTCCTTAAACAAAAATTGTGAATGCACATGAATATGTTCTAACTTATAAGACTTTTATTTTCAATAAAGGTAAAATGATCGTTTTATTTTAAAATTTATTGATATAAAAGTCTCTGAAAACTTCAATAGAATTATAATATTTGAAAAAATCAAATTGTCAGTTATATAATTTGAAAAAATTTTATTATCATTTTTCTTAATTTTTTTATATAAATGCTTTTTATTCATACACCAGAAATCGTGTGGCTTACTGCGATCTCTGCATGAGCAGCAAACTCCACTTGTTTTTGAATTTTTTAAAAAAAAAAAAAAAAAAAAAAAAAAGCAGTAGCAGCAAAACACGTTAGGATGAGGGTTTGTGTATAATTTTTGCCGATAGGACATACTTTATCAAATATTGTTAGAGGCTATTAAATATCCTAAAATACAGGATATTGTGAATGAACTTGTCAAGAGATCCATTAGACATAAATTCATATATGAGAGCCTTCTCTGACCTTTTAAACAAAAACCAAGAAGCGTAACAACATTAATATGGCAAGTTCGTCTACTCATGCTAGCAACCTCATTGATAAATTCTTGCCCGTCTCCTTTGGATGGCTTCAATACCTTTACAGCGACAGGGCGATCATTGATCAGTTTTCCTTTTTATACAGCACCATAAACACCTTGTCCCAATTTCTCTGTAAAAGAATTCGTGATTTTCTTGATAACAGTAGATTTATATCTTGTGATGGCCAGAGCTCCTTGATTTCTAATGAAGGCCTCAATATTTTGATCAGCATTTTCCCTTCGTGATTTGATTGTACAACCGCACAAAAAAAAAAAAATTAGCAAAACACATTAGCAATAGTGCTGCGGTTCCGCTCATAGTACCTATCACATAGAGTAAGGTAAATCGTTAAACTGACGTTCATCAATTTCTAGGTCATGACATGTGCCCAACATGCTTGAAAACGAAGTCTTTTAAATAGGTGAAAAACATTGTAATATAATCTTAGAATGAGAACTTTTGTTGTCTGTTGTATGTACGCTATTTCGACATGCTATTGATCAGTTAGATCTCTACGTTTACATGCTTGTTTGGAAAAATGTTTGAAGGTTGAAAACCATGGTTTTGAAGTTCAAACTAAGTTTTAAAAGGAGTGGCTGACGAATAGTATCATTTTCAGAATCGCAATGACAAACGTTTTTTTTTATACAAAAGAGGGCAAGCCCGACAGAAATTAAATAGGATGGGATTGAGATCCCAAATGCTCAGCATCGACAATTTCCCTTACAAAATGAGGGACCATATCCAGCATAGCAGAGGAGTTGAGACCCTCTTTCGCAAGCCTATCAGCTGCACGGTTTAGCACTGTTGGAACATGCATCACCCGAACCTCCCATTCACATTCCAGAAGAGACAGAATCTGCAGCCTAATGAGACTGCCATTACCATCCATAGAATCAACATTTATGTTATCAACGAACTCCTTGGCATCTGATTCTAGTAACACTTTTTTGAATCCCATATCCAAGCTAACTTCAAGCCTTTCAAAATAAAAACTCGGATTCGTTCAGCACCTTTCCATCTCAAAATCCATTTGTAAAGTGGGTCATAGAGTTGTTCAGGACATTTCTCAATAAGCGAGCAAGCACTTTTGATAGTGAAGTTTCCATTAGTACTAGCACCCCACGTCATAATATCGTACCCAACACGCTTTTGAGGTGGTAACATAGAAATAAGCTTCTGTAAAATTTCTGTGGGTAGTATTTGAGATAGTTTAATAAAGTCCCATGAACCATAAGATGTCCAATTTGCAGCCTTGCTCTTTTCTTCCTCCCCAGTAAGAACTCTAGTACACATATCCTTCAATGTGCCCTCTTCAAGTAGCCACCTATCATTAAAGAAGCTGACATGCGTCCCATTTCGAATCTTCCATTTCTATCCTTGTACTACAATATCCTTTTGTTGACATATAAAATGCCACACTGCCGAATCACCCTTCTTTGCTTTAAGAAGTTCTTCCTCATCTCTGAGAAGGTATTTCTGGGTTAAGATTTCTGCCCATAATCCTTTGGCTCCGCTCACAAGATTTCATGTCAACTTGGCCCACAAGCCCGGTTGAAGGAGTCAAACCTCTTGAAGCCAAGACCTCCATAATTCTCTGGGAGAGTAATTCTGTCCCACCCAATAGGATGAAATGATCAGTATCCCCAGATAAAATTGCTCTGAAGTTTTTCAACCTCATTACAAATGCTATTCGGCACTCTTGCTACGTGCATCAGGTGGACTGGGATAGAGCTTAAGACTGGCTTTGCTAGCATGATTCTGCCAGCAATAGACAGACAGTTGGCCTTCCAAGCAGATAGCTTAGACTTCACATGGTCAACAATGTATTGAAATTTCTCCATAGGCTTTCGAGTTTATGTGAGAGGGAAACCAAGATATCTACCAATCTCATTATTCCATTTCATCCCTGTAATGTTCTTAATTTTAGCCTTTAGATTAGCTTTCACATTATGGGAAAGGGAAATTGAGGATTCGTTGATGCTAACACGTTCACCAGAGGCAGCACAAACTTGCTCATACATTGCATCATTATCCTTGCTTGATCCTCCATAGCTTCACCAAACAGATTGATGGGCCAAATTGCATTATATGAATGGTTTCAGTCACCACTACTCACTGCATCAGTGATGATATGTGATAGCCTATCTAAACACAAAACAAACAGATAAGGTGATATAGGGTCCCCCTGTCGGAGGCCTTCATGAGGAAAGAAATATTCAGTTTGTAACCCATTCCACAACACATTATAAGAAGTAGAAGTTACACAGTTCACCAAATTAGTAAATACCTTATCCATTCCTGCCTCCACAAGCACAGATTGGAGGAAGTCCTACCAGATACAATCATAGGCTTGTTCAAGGTCGATTTTCATAGCCATGAAGCCCTTCTTGCTTATAGCTTTCTTCATAATGTGCATTATTTCTTGTCCAATGACAAGATTATCTCGAATGTGTCTCCCAGGGACAAAGCTGGACTGGTATGGAGAAATAAGGTCATCCATCATGTTTCTCATTCTTCTAGTCAAGATCTTGGTCACACATTTGTAGTGGGTGGAGCATAAAGAAATGGGTCTAAAGTGGCCCACCATCTTAGGTTGTCTCCGCTTAGGGATTAATGAAATCAATGCCTTATTTGCCTCAGCCACTAAGTTTTCACCCTTAAAAAACATCTTTAATATACTTACAGAGAGTTTGACCCACAATACACTAGTTAGTCTGATAGAATATTAGAGCATAGCCATTATAACCAGGAGCCTTATACGGGCCAATCGAGAAAATGGCTTCCTTGATTTCCTCATCGGATGGAATTGCCTCTAAAACCTCAAATCTATTTGGGTCCAGCTTGGGGAAGGAGGTAGAAGTATTAAGCTGTTCCGGAACTTCCCTATTTTCTTGATGTAACTTCTTGAAGGCATCAACTACCTAGTCCTTCAATTCCTCTTCCTCCTAAATCCATCTTCCATTCTCATATTTTAAAGTAACAATCCTATTCCTTTTTCTTCTAAAGTTTGACTTCAAGTGATAGTAACGGGTATTCCTATCACCACTCTTAATCCACTCAGTTTTTGCTTTTTGGAACCATTTCATCTCCTCTAAATTTAACAATACATCCAATTCCTTTTGCAATCTTTTTTCTAAATTGACTAGAAAATTTGAATAAGGGTAGGAATTTGAGTTCTGGATTCCCCGCAAGTGAGCTAATGATTCATTCTTAGTCTTCTCAACCAAGCCAAAGACCTCCTTATTCCAAGATAGAACTGAGTCTTTGAAATCAGAAAGCATTGAGTTTAAATCATTCCCCTCCTTCCAATTTTCCTTTAGGAATTCCTTAAAGTTATCGTGGGCCAGCCACATAGCTTCAAACCTAAAGGGTTTTAATCCCAGATTGAAACCACGATTGTTTAACTTAATAAGAATTGGGTTATGATCTCAGCACCTTGTGCGAGCAAGTACTTGAACCACGCAATTTGTGAAGCAATTGAAGAAATAATTATTAGCTACTGCCCTATCCAATCTTTCAAAAAGCCGAGAAAAACCATGAACCCGCAGCCCTCTCCAAGTAAATTTCAATCTTGAAGCCCCTAGATCTGATAAATTGCAATCATCCAAGTGCTGTTGAAACCATCTGAAATGGTTAGTTACCTCTCGCACCTCCTATTCTTTCAGTAGATGAGAGAATATCGTTGAAGTCACCACAGACTAGCAACGGACCATTGATTGTAGAAGCAATATTGCTCAATTTTTCCCACAACAAGTCCCTAAAGTTTGAGTGAGGAAGTGCGTAGATGACCATACAAAGCAAGTTCGGTTGGTCTCCTAAGCAATATCGAAGATGGATAAACTAACAATCTTCTTGTAGGATAGAGATATTCACCAAATTACTCCTCCAAGCAGTAACTATCCCTCTTGATCTTCCCACACTTAGAATCATCTTGAAGGAGTCAAATCCAAGAGAGCGTAGTCTAGTGAAGTTGTTCTCATCAGAACATCGAGTTTCAGTTAACACTAGGAGATTGGGTCTTGGGCCACTAGTCACAGCTTTAAGGTTCTGGATGAGGCTTATATCACAAGCCCCTCGAAACTTGCAATATATGATGTTATTCATATATAATAATGATATATCAAAAAACAACATATCATTGAACCATGGGATATTGAGTTTCCGGTACCATAGTCTCAACAGATTGAAAGCTTGGGCTATGCAATGAACTCATTGGGCATTGGACTAGCCCATTACCTTCACCTGGGTCCATTTCCTTTAACCCCCAAATTCTTGATCTAAGGGATAATTGGACTTCATTGAGGGCGTCCAATGTTAGATCATTTTAGGCCTCCATCTCTTTTTCACTTTCTTCCGACGTTAGCATAAGCACTTCACCGCTTTTCACATATTGCCTCGCCATTTCTCTTGTCCTTTTCTCCACTCGCCTCTTTTCTATCCCCTGGTGTGTAGCCTCGTTATGCACCTGCTGTGTCATCTTTTGTTGCATACAATCCTATACCTGTTGATGCACGTCAACTTTTTGCTTCTGATCTTCTAACCCTTGGCGATAACGTCCAAATCAATATCCTCTTCAATGTTTCTCGACCTGTTTGCTTTTTTATTTTCCTTTTGTTTATTCCCAACTTGTGGGACCCTTGTTTCTGAACATGCCGCTTGCATTAAATGAGCAGTATTATGATCTTCTTCCCCATACACTTCATTGACATCCCCTAATACTCCAAAATGTGAACTTGAAGGATCCCGGTGGGAGGTTTCAACAGCCTTATTTTTCTCTTTCCTCTGTCATCTTGATTTTGGACTACCTTCCATTGATCTTGGTTATTGACAATCATATTCTGATTTGGCGCCCCTATTTCCTTCTCCATAGTTATGTTAATCCGCTCAGATTTTTCACCATTTGAAGTTGGGGTATGTTTTTCTAGACAGATCTCCGATCTATGGCCATAAACGCCACAAGAGCATAATAAGTGTAATCCTTCATAATCCACATAGTAATCTTCTCCATCAAGATGAAAACTAGAAATGAGCTGCTTGCTAAGATTAACTAACACACAAATACGAGCAAAGTGCCCTCTCAGGTGGTTTGAAGTATGAATATTCACCTTTAAGCACTGACCGATCCCGTCACCAATAAACTTAAAGAGCTTCATCATTGTAGTATTCTAAAAATACTCTTGGAACTCTTACCTAGCACGCTACCTTATCAATAATCGCACTCTGAGGCTTAAACATTGCTTCCCATGGCCTAACAGTTAGGTAATGATCATAGATCATCCATGGTCCTCCTGTCAAAGCGTTAAAGTAGTCTTCCTTGTTTGAGAGTTTGACCACATAGTAATCAAAGCCAATTGATGAGTTTAATCACTCCTTTCTTTGCCCATATAGTCTACAATCTGATTTCCAAGGCTTTAAACCCTATCGTTCTGTCAAGGAGCTTAACTATGATAGCCTTCCTCCATGACCTGTAAAGTTTCTTCTTCATTTTTTAGGAGAAGACAAATGTTGGAAAGTTCTGCTTCAAGTCTTCTATGATTTTAAAATCTGGTTTTGCTTCTTGTTATGTCTCTCCATAAACTCCAGAATCATCTTCCATCTCGTCTAAAGAATCACCTTCTACAACCTTTCCTTTCAGTTTATCGACAAAAGAAGGTTTACCTAGGATTTCCTTCTGAGTTTTTCCCCCTAGCTTTGGCCATTGGTTATGGTCTAGATTGTTGTCCACCATAACACTAACGTTTTTCATCTTTTTAAAGCTCTACGCAAGTTGATCATCCCCTTCCTCCGACAGAGCAGGGTGCTGTTGCATTAAGGGAATCTTAGGTGAGAGAGAGAGCGCCATTTTTTGTCCATGGTTTAAACTTTTTAAATGAATAACACACAGAGAGGGATATAATTACAAACGTTATAACAAACATTGTAATTTTTTTTTCAAACCATGTTTAAGCCCACTAGTATGGTTAGGAGATAAGCAACATGTGCCTATTTCTAGTCAATTTCTTTTTCCCTAAAACCAAATTTGAAAGGTATTCTTCTCAAATTACAGGTTTAAGATATATTCCAATGGGAGCCTAAGGATTCCTCCTCTTCTTTACCCAGATGTCCATAAAAGGAAAAAGCATGCCAGAGAAACAGCGTTAAAATTGGTAAGTATGAAAAGTGGTAAGAAAATATATAACAACTTATATGGAGTGTTAGATTAAAAGATAATAAGTTCTATGAACAATTATAATGAAAATTATTGGGGTAAGGGGGGGGAGGAAGTATGATACATTACCTAGCTAGCTATAAGTTTTGTTTCCCCTGCAAATATGAGCAAGAGAAATAAAATTAGGTAATCTGTAGTTGTATAAAGTGTCAAACTCAATCATGTAACTGTGATATATGAACGTTTGGTTTCTCTAATTTTCTTGATAATACACGCTTCAAAAATTTGATTAAAGGTTAAACTAAGAAAAAGTTTTTCTTTTTAAATGTTTGTTCAATATATGTTCGTTCTAAAGGGCATTAGAAAACATTTGAAAAAGTAGACATAAGTTCCCTGAGTGCAGTTAATTTCTTGGTTCCTGGAAGCATGGTTATGAATAGCCTAGCTTATTTAGGGCATGGTTCATAATGTCAGCCAAATCCATAGTTGAAGAAGACTTTCATGGTTTTCAAAAGCTGATCAATTATGGATGTGGGTTGTTTCTGTGTTTGGATGATTGAGCATTGATAGTCCAATAGAGAAAAGCAACTTGGCTTTAATAATATTAAGAAGAATGAAACTTTGTAGGAAATTGGGGAACCTAGTCTCACACATAAAAGCAAGTCGACTTGAATCATTGTTTTCATTTCCTGCTTAAAAACCACATTCTAAACTACCAACAGGAAGGGTGCAATTGTCTTGTTGGACCCTTTGCTATCCATCTTAACCCTTCATTTCAGCTAAAGATTAAAGAAATTTTATCTAATAAGACAGCAAAAAATGCTATAGACATCCCAAATCCAGTGTAACTCAACATGAGTATGAATCCTGCTCAAAATGTGAGTACCAATCCTATCAAAGAAAGGTGTTCACATTTGGCCCTATTTAATTCGCAAAGCATTTGATGAAAATGGAATGACAAAAAAGTAAATGAAACTGAAAAATAAAAATAAAATGGGTTTAAAAGAATGTTGACAATAATTGAAAAAAGAGTTAAGAATCATTTTTGTCCTTTAACTTTACCCAAAGGATCACTTGACATTCTAAATTCAATTATGGGTTAATTATGTCCCTTAATATTAAAAGATTCTCTTTCTTATCACCTTATCGATATCTCACTGTATATTCACCACTAGTGAGCCTCATATTATATTCTTTTTTAAATATTTTTAATCATAAAATATTTGAGTTGATGCGCCTACTAACTCTTCAAGTAAAAATTAAGGGGCAAAAATAACTCTTAACCTAATAAAAAAAATAAAACAATAATTAAAAATGGTGGGATCCACTGATGACAAATGGACATTAGGCATTTTTAATTTCAGGATGATGAGTAAGGAAATTTTTTTATGTTAAAAGACAAAATTGACTCATTATTAAATTTAAAGCGCCTAATGACTCTTCAAGTAAAATTGAGAAGCAAAAATGACGTAAAATTTACCAAACAAGTCCATGGAGCTTGTACATCGAATAAATTGCCTAAAAAAACGCATTATAAACTAATATGCAATAATAGTGGTATAAATTTGGCAAAGTAACGAGTGAAAATGTAGAGATAATAAAAATGGGTAAAGGTGGTGAAGAAGCACGTATTGGAAGAATCAGAACATTTGAGAGGATGAAATCCATCCTCGTAAAGACAATAAAATGGAGTCACATTATCCCACAAGCATACTCCTTTAGATTTGATGCATGTTCCACAAGGTTCAACCACACCATATGCATACGTCACACCAAACCCTTTATGCAGAGCTATTGTAAGGGCTTGAATGCTACCTTGAGGATCCAGATCAGTTTCTTTTGAAACCAGCGCTTGAATAATACGCCCATAATGGTGGAGTTTTTGGAATTGCCGCAACAGACCATCGTCTTGTTCAAAGAAGAACACCAACTTACCAGAATCAGTGTAAGATGAATGCTGGCATGTGAAGTTATTGCTGCCATTCGAAATGCCTTGGGGACAATCATAGAATAGGGTCACCATCTTCACGTTTGGATCATAATTGTAGTGACTGCTCAAGATAGTGTTGGATAATTCTGAAGAACAATTGTCATACACATGGTCAATTCACACGAATGTCATGTTGTAAGCGACCTGGTCAATCGATCAGATCTTGAAATTCTGGTAGCCAATTTGAATGGAAGGGAGTGCAACCTCCTTTTCCGGCCAATTGAGCCAGAACCCGTTAGGGGGTTAAAAGCAGGGAGGAGGATAAGAATAAAGACGTCGATCTTGGGACCAGAAAGGATAGCTAGAATTTAGTTTTCCACAATTGAAAGGAGAATAGCAGTCCCAATATGCATTGTCTGGTTGAGAAAGGGAAAGTGGGAATGAGGAAAGGAAGAAGAAGGAAAAGCTGATGAAGGAGGTGAGCAATAACCTATACACTTCCATTGTTAACTCTCTAGGTTATAGCACCAAGCTGATTCATTTTCTGCTTTCTCAGGAAGAAAATACCCTAATGTTAATGCACTATTCATTAGCACATGAAAAATAAAATGAACAGTCATGGCCACCAAAATCAGGAAAGAGCTGCTCACTTTCCCCCTTTGTTTTTAAACTACATTGAAAATGGCCGTACTTTTTAACTTCAAGAATCCTTGATAATGAAAATCTAGCTGATAGTAATGATACCATGTCGGCTAAATTACGTATACCAAAATAAACCATTCCATATTGACTAGCATTTCGTAATTTAAGGACTCACTAAACAAGTATAATGAACTTGTGGAAAGTCCCAGTTGCTCTGTTTCCTAAAATTTCCCAACTCTAAATGAAGATTATAAAATGACTTTAAACTTGAGATTTTAGGTTTCTATTTTCCTTATTCCAGGCTTGCTCTTTTCACACATTCAGAAGTACAGAAGGCAGATCAATTATTGGAGGAAACAGGGCTATCAAGTTTCTGGTTTAGTTTCACCAAACGATCATAGATTTTTTTTTTTTTAAGTAATTAACAACTTTCTAATTATCTCAAGGCTTTCAAACATGGTTGGCCTTTGATATAAAATATTCCTTATGAACAAGGTGAAGATGAAATAGTGAATGAACTCAAGTATGAATGAATCAGGAGTGCGTTAGAGTCTACTTAGTTACATCCTCTGTTATTGTTCGTGGGAGGCTCTCAGATCTATATCTGGTTCATGGTCTGAAAATTTTCAATCCTAGTTTGATTTTCCAATACCATCGAGTAGGTGGTACTGGATATTCTCACCTTTGGGATTGGGTTTGAGAATAAATTTGTCATTCTCACCTACTAAACACAAAAACTTGGCATTATTCAATCCCAAACCCAGTCCTACTTTCTCAATCCTGCCTACCAAACATTACCTAGGATCTTCGAATGAAAAATTTTGACTTCCGGCTATCTTTAATTGTATGCATATTTGCTATTTCAGACAGTGTTACTCTGTTACGTATCTTGGACAATGATTGCTAATGATTCCCCCTTTCTGAGTTTTTGCCTTCCGGCCTAGCTTTATAAAAATAGACTAGTTCAAAAACCATCTTGCTGAAAGCATCTCCGATCAGCAACAGGGCAGTATGCAATGTGGGGAAAAAATAGGGTAGTATTGTCAATAGCTTTAATTAATTTTCTTATGTGATACTTCAACATAATTCTTCCAAAGAAATACCAACTGATACAGAGTAGTGAATTGAAAGGTAACATAAACTAGGCAAAATTGGGAAGAAAATTAAAACATGAAACAAGAAATTTGATCTACTACCAAGTATGAGTTTGCTCGTCAGATTCCTTGAATTTTCTGCGCCAACGAGCAAAGAGGAATTAGAGCGTATATAATCGAAAGTTCTGTCTAAAATGCTGAACTCCATCAAACAATTTTGTAACCACGAGAGTGTCTAGTTGTTTCCCGATAACAAATACGCATCAATAAATTTCAACTAGAAGCCTACAGCATTCTCGTTCGGTTGAGAAAGGATAAAACTAAGCGAAAACTACGATTAAATGATTTTTATCAACAGCCCCTTAAAAATGTAACATGCTCGTTGGTTCTTAACCCCCAAAAAAAAAAAAAATCCATCTGCTTGTGAAGAGTGTATTAGAGAACTTGTAACAAACTCAAAACAAAAAACAACCAGTGCCATACCAATAATAAGGCCTAATCAACATCAATATCAGATAAGTACGAACAGAATAGCAAATGCGTAAAGTTAAGAAGTAATGAGCGAAATTGAAGAGAGATAAAAGAGGGACACGCGCATACTGTTTCCGTTTCTAAACCATGGCTGTCAGTAACACGACCTCCAGCTGACAGGTGAATAGAGACGTGTTATTCCTCAAATGCCTATAATAGCGTCACATTCTCGAAACGTGGCAAATACCGAAAGAGATTGAGGGGTGATTCGACGGAGCGATTAGGAGGACCGAAGGTGATGGAAACGATGAAGGTAAGGAAGAAGCTTTGAGCTTCCGTTGTTAATAGCAATGGAAGCAGATCTGGTCGATGGCTATACATCTATCACAGCTTCGAGTTATAGGCGGCTGATTGAATCGCAAAAGACAGGAAGATGGTAGACAAAATTCTCGTCGCCGACGAGCCTCAGACGTAAATGTCCGGCGAAAACACCACTCAGTTTCTTGTAGATCGGGGGTTGCTTGGACAAGCAGGGGGAAGATAAACTGTTCGAAGCCTCAAAAGTTTCAGAGGCTAGGTTTCTCATGGATTTACCTCACGCCTGCACAGGACATAACCGGACAAAACTTCTGCTGATTAAAAAATATTTAGGTCAATAAATTTATGGTTTATTCATGTTTTGATTAGTATCTTGCGTCTAATTTTCTCATTCGAGTGTTTAAATTACTTAATAGTTAATTAGTTAATCAAGTGATTTTACCTAATTTCCCAAAAATTAATTACTTTACTTAACCCTTGGATTAATTATTTATAACAATTAACAAGTGCATGTAAATTAATATATAGTTTAGAGGTTTCTAGTTATGTTAAACTGCATGTTACTGCATCAATAATTCTCATTAAATTTATTAATGTACTTCAATCATAATCATAATTAATTTAAATTAAGTTTCAAGTGCAATCCATGTTGCTTAAATAAGTTATTTCGCAACAAATGTCAGCTCAGCCTTTTTCTTAATGAAAAAGCTTAAAAATTGAGAATCAATTTCATGGAGGATGTTTAATGGCACAAGAACGCTGAGGGCAATGTGGTTCTCTAAAACCTCTAGGGTTTCCCCCCTTTTTGTGAGAGTCTCTCTATTAAGGAGGGTTTCCTCTGCTCTTGGTGGTGGCAATCTTTGCTACTTTGCTTTGCAGCGATTGTCGGGGAGTGATATGGTGGAGCATGTGCGTGAGTTGGGGGCGTTGGTTGATGGTGAGAATACAGTGGTTCGGGAAGGTGATTTTGGGAGTGATGGGTTCAGTGGCTCCATCACTAATAGAGGTGGTAGTTGTACAATTGAGATTGGGATGTTTATTTTTACGATCATGCTCATGGAGAAAGGGTAGATCTGAGGATAATGGGGTTGATGATTGAAGTAACGATGGTAGAAATGTTGACGGGGCTTGAATCAAATGAATTTATGGAATAGAAGAAGGGGAATCGTTTGTCAATCATGGCTAATCTACTCTGGTTTGTGAATCATGATTGTAGGGGTGGTGATGGTGACTTACGATGGGTGCCTCTTGATTTAATAAGGTGAATGAAAATTTGGTCTTTGTCATTGTTGGAGTGCTTAGCTTCCTCAATGTCTTTAGTAATGAAGATGATGAGCATTCCTGAGATAACGTTGGTCCAGTCACGAAATAATTTCCTCAAAGATACTCATTCTGCAATGAATATTTTAAGGTTGGGGGTCTCTAATTTTGCTCAGATACAAGTCTTCATTAATTGGTTTTATCTAGTTTTTGGCTCGTTTGTGTGGTATGCTTTTTCCTTGTATACTTTATTGATGTTTCTTGAAAATCATTGCAAGCAAATTCTTGTTCATTTGATTAATCTATCATGGTTTGACTGGGTACCTTTATCTAAACACTTGAATCTAGTAGAAATGGATGAGTTGATTATTTTTAATGATTTGAAATCTCATATTCATGAGTCTCCATTTGAATTTCTTGCAAACTACATTCTACTAGATTTGAAGAGTATTTCTTTGATGAGGATTAAATTCTTATAGTATTGCCTCTGCTTTGTTCTTGCAAGTGTAGTTAATTCTTTTGCTAGTAAAGTTATGGATGATTCGAGGTGGTTTCCTGTAACATTCCAAAAAAATTTTCCATGATTATTAATCTAATGAAGGGCGATTATGAAAATTTAGTATAATTGGGTTTGAGGATAGTTAGAGACAACTCTTGGGTTTGGCTTTAGCTTTTAGATTAATTCAAAGTAAATTAAGTCACGCGAACTCAAATTGTAAAGAAAAGTTGGATTTTAGTTCACTATGTGTTATGCTATCGCATAAAAATTTATGCCGCAGCATAATTCCCTAAATTAGTTTTTTTAAAATGTGAAATCAGTCTAAAAAATAGAGAGTGAGACTAGAAACAGTGAGGAGGCGACCAAATGAGTATTTTCTCTGCTAAGGCATCAACTTTTAGGTATTTTGGAGGTACTTAAAGCTTAGTTTTACTTATATATACCTTCTTTATCTCTTCTTCTTCCCTCTACACATTTGAAAGTGAGATTTAAGGTTAGGAGATGATAATTTTTAGATTTAAGACTATGGGTCCGAACCCATTGGTTTAAATGGTACTAATGGGAGTTGTTTAAGTATTCTACACATAGTTTAAAAGTTTTTACAAGGTTGTAAGCTTGAGTCATCCATTTTGGATGAATTCTAGACCTTTAAAGTGTGATTTTGGATTGTTGGATGTTATATTAGTGATTATTTTAGTTAATGAAAGCTAAATGGAGTTAATGAAAATTAATAAAAGTAATGGTTATGCTTAAGTACAAGATATTGAAATTTTGGGTAATTAAAGCGTTGATTAATAGAAGTTGGAAGAGTGTTTATGATGATTTTATTAATGATTAGTATAATTAATTGTAGATCAATTATCTTATGCATCATTCAAGCTTTGGTATAGCTTGAGAAGAACTTTTATTGAAATGTAAACCTTTAACCTTCCAAAGGTTTAAGATAGCTGGAGAAAACCTAGTTTATATAGTTGAATATTAATTGATTATTTGTTGAAATGGTTGATTCGAAACATGTTTAATATTTTTAAACTCATGATACAAATTTAGCATGGTTGTTGCAAATTATATGTATGTTCATGTATACGCTAATAGTAATGATGAATGAGAAATTGTAATTATATATTAGTTGGTGTGTGGTGTGAGTATGGATATATGAATTCATGATATGAATGATTGATTAGAATGCATATACATATATGATATACATGCATAACATGATCATTAACAGGAGTTAGCCTAAGAAGATAAGTAGTTAAGTAAACCCACGTGGTATTAGTAGTGATTGTTGGAATCGAGAGCTTGCCTTGGTACTGACAGTTGGAATCAGGAGGTAGCTCTTGTCTTATGGTTGATTCGAGATTGTCCCATTTATTCTATGAGAGACTTAAACCTAACTAGTCTCCATTAGTTTATGAAGAGGCTAGATTAGAGATACGACAACACATGGTTATTAATATTGGGGAAACCAGATTATACAAGTGAGTGAATTGACTTTGGCCTAGTAGCTCTTCACAAGTAAAAAGTTAGGTTAGTCCATGAAAGATGTAACCATCAAATAGCTACCAGTTTCATGTTAGAGGTAACAGGAGAGTATAAGGTTGGCATATGATCATGTATTTTGTCTCAACCAAATGGTTGTTAATATTGTGATCCGATGCAGTTTAGGGGTGCATGGTTAGTATTATTGTGACCCAAGATTGTGCTTCATTGATATGTAGATGATTATGTGTTTGAAACTCGGTCACATAATTGTCATTATTGTGGCTAAGGCTATATATTGTCACACATGCTTTATGTATGTGTTTATTTTCAATTGCATCCATTTTCAATTGATACGCAACTGTATAAATTGGGCAAAACTTAGTTATTGAGTGGTTGTACTCACCCCTCAATTCTCAATATTTTCAGGGTCTAGCTTATTAGATCAAGATCATGAAAAACATGTCAAGGCATAAGATTGTAGAGTAATCCTTTGTATACCTCTATGTTGTTTTATGTGTATTAAGATTATTAACTTACCAACTAGGATTCACATAAATATTTTTATACTACTTGCATTATTATTGTATCACACTTGTGTATTTTGTGTTCTGGGTTAGTGAGTTTTGGTTGTAAACCCTAGTCTAGGGCTAAAATACTTGTCCAAGTAAGAATATGTGTATTTTGACTGATTTGGAATGAAAATGATTGTTGTGCAAGAAATTCATCCCCTTGTGTTTTATGTGTTACGGGGTTAAGTGATGAATTTATGATTTATATATTTTTTGGTTTAGTATAGTGTGTTGCATGAGTCCTAAAAAGTCTATTAAGTGTGGTCTAAGGATAGTTATGAGCTTATGGCACTTAGTTGTGATTTTGGATACTCTAGTTATGTTTTGAAAGCATAAATGGGTGAGTTTGCATGTTGGTGTCCAACTTTTGATTGAGAAATAATTTAAATGTGAAATCAATACCATTGGCTATAGATCAAAGAAAACTTTTTTTAGACACTTAGATCACCTTAATCGGATATCGGGGGAAGATTTAGGATGCGTCGGAATTTCAATAAAAAAATTTGCCATTATAACTTTTTGCTGTCATGGGCCTCTGCATTTTATGTTGCTACATATTATGGCAGAATCACAATTTTGGCTCTTTTAAGCCCAATTTGATGTTATCTTATCTTGTATGATATCCATACTTTTGTATACATTTTTTTCTCTAATTTTGGTTTATGAAATGATTTTTTAGCATGTTAAGTTTTAAAAACTTGGGATTTCATTTATATAAATTTTACAAACTTCTTAATTCACTTGGGTTAGTCCCATTATTACCTTGACTTTGGAAAATTTTGTGGATTAGTAAGGGCACCCTTACAGTTCCTTTTGGCTATAAGCAATACATGTTTATTGATGTGGAACAATTTGAGTTAATTTGGTTTAGAATTGAATGGATTTGTTTGAGGCCATGGTCTCTTTTGCCTAGAGTAATTTTATCGTATTCATGATAGCAGATGTTTAAATGGTATAACAACAACAACAACAACAAGCTTTTATCCCACTAGGTGGGGTCGGCTACATGGATTGCAAGACGCCATTGTGCTCTATCATTTATCAAGCTTTTAGGAATATTATTAATTAAGAGATCACATTCAACAACTTCCAAGAGTGTTCTCTTAGGCCTTCCTCTACCCCTCTTAATCGGACTCAAAGTTATATGTTCCACTCTTCTCACTGGTGCCTCCCTTAGTCTTCTTTATACATGTCCAAACCATGTCAACCGATTTTCTACCATTTTTTCCTCAATAGGTGCTACCCTCACTTTTTCGCGTATGTGCTCATTTCGAATTTTATCTTTACGTGTATGTCCGCACATCCATCGTAACATTCTCATCTCTGCTACTCCAACTTTATGCTCTTGTTGTCCCGTTAGAGCCCAGCATTCACTACTATATAACATTGCTGGTCTGATAGCAGTGCGATAAAACTTTCCTTTAAGTTTATTAGGCACCGTACGGTCGCAAATAACTCCTTTAGCTTTTCTCCAATTAAACCACCCAGCTTGAATCCTATGTGAAATATCTCCACTGATTTCACCATCATTTTGAATAATGGCTCCCAAATATCTAAACTTTTTCACTTGAGGTATAATTTGATCTCCCAATCTCATTTCCAAATTATTGTCAAATAGTCTCTTATCAAATTTACAATATAAATATTCCGTCTTACTCCTACTCAGACGGAAACCTTTCAACTCCAATGTCCTCCTCCATAACTCAAGTTTGCAATTAACCTCTTCTCTTGTCTCTGCTATAAGAATTATATCATCCGCGAAGAGCATACATTTAGGAATTTCTCCTTGAATATGTTCCGTCAAAACATTTAGGATCAAGTTGAACAGATAAGGACTCAGAGATGATCCCTGATGAATTCCAATCTTTATAGGAAAATTCTTTGTTTGACCACTACGCGTTCTCATACTAGTTTTTACCCTCTCATACATATCTTGTATGGCTTTAATATAAGCAATCCGTACTCCTTTTTTTTCCAACGCTTTCCAAAGCACTTCTCTTTGTATACGGTCATAAGCTTTTTCCAAATCAATAAAAACCATGTGTAAATCTTTATTTTTACAACGATACTTTTCCATTAATCCTCTTAGTAGATAAATCGTTTCTGTAGTTGATCTACCTGGCATAAAACCAAACTGATTCTCAGAAATACTTGTTTCCAATCTTACCCTGTGCTCAATTACTTTCTCCCACAATTTCATGGTGTGGCTCATAAGTTTAATCCCTCTATAGTTAGTATAATTCTGAATATCTCCTTTATTTTTATAAATAAGAATTAATGTACTTCTCCTCCACTCATCAGGCATTTTCTTGGACCGTAAAATCACAGTAAATAACTTAGTTAACCATCTCACCCCTTCTTCACCTAAACATTTCCACACTTCGATAGATATACAATCAAGTCCGTTGGCTCTACCATTTGCCATTTTCTTAAGAGCTTCCCTTACTTCCTTATCACGTATTATTCAATAGAATGACAAATTTTGTTCTCCTTCACCAGTTACTAAATCCTTCAAGTTACTAGATGAACCCTCTCCATCATTGAAAAATTTGGAAAAGTAAGTTTCCCATCTATTTTTAATTTCATCATCTGTAACTAAAATTCTTCCCTCTTCATCCTTAATACACCTTATCTGTTCTAGATCTCTTGATTTTCTTTCCCTACTCTTGGTAATCTTATAAATGTTTCATTCTCCTTCCTTCGTCTCAAGACTCTTATAAAATTCTTCAAAAGCTTTAGAACGAGCTTCACCCACAGCTTTCTTAGTTTCCTTCTTAGCCATATGGTACCTCTCCCAATTTTCCTCATTGTTACACAAATGTATGGCTTTAAAACAGTTCTTCTTATACTTGATTTTATCCTGTACACTATTATTCCACCACCAAGTCTCCTTATCTCTCGAACCAGAACCTTTTAATTCTCCCAAAACTACTTTTGCAACCTCTCGTATCTTTTTAGACATATCCTCCCACATGATGTTAGCACTTCCCTGAGATTCCCAAATTCCTTTGTCCAAAAGATTTCGCTTGAAAATATCTTGCTTCTCACCTTTTAATTGCCACTACCTAATTCTTGGTGCTAGTACTTGTCGACATTTTTGAATTTTACTCATAATACACACATCAAGGACTAGGACCCTATGTTGTGTCGTTACAGCATCTCCGGAGATCACCTTACAATTTTTACAAAGTCTTCTATCTGTGTTCCTAACTAAAAGAAAATCAATTTATGATTTTGAGGCTCTATTTTTGTAAGTGATGAGATGCTCATCTCTCTTCTTGAAACAAGTGTTGGCAATCTTAAAATCATATGCCAATGAGAAATCAAGAAGAGTTTGTCCTTCATTGTTTCACTCTCCAAAACCAAAACCACCATGCACCCTCGCATGCTGACCAGCCTCCCTCCCGACATGCCCATTAAAGTCTCCTCCAATAAAAATATTTTCACTCTGTGGTATGTGTCGAATCAACCCCTCCAGATCCTCCCAAAATAATTCCTTAAGACTGGCTTGTGTGCCGACTTGCGGCGTATAAGCGCTAACAATATTAACAGTCTTACCTCCAATTATCATTTTTAAGGAAATAATTCTGTCTCCAATTCTACTAACTTCTACAACGTTCTTCTTCCACTCCTTATCCATAATAATGCCTACTCCATTGCGTGTGCTTACTTTTCCTGTATACCAAAGTTTGAAACCTTGAATATCTTTAGCTTCTTCTCCACGCCATTTTGTTTCTTGCAGGCAAAGGATATTGATTTTCCTTTGAATCATAACCCCTACAACCTCTACAGATTTACAATTCAATGACCCAACATTCCAAGTATCAAATCTAATTTTGCTCTCATGGACTAACCTCTTTAGCCGCGCACGTCCAGAATGACGCGGTAGCCCTTGCTCATTTAACATTACATCCGGGCGCTGATGCAGCGGCTCTAACTCACTTATCACTGTACTCGAGCCATGCAGCGCATTACTTACAGGCAACGACCTAGCATTAACATTATAACATCTATTGTTCATGTTCATGATATATTCAACAAAGTTTTACATTGACTGTTGATGGCCTAACACAACCCTCCTCCTTTACCCGGGCTTGGGACCAGCTATAAACATAGGCAGAGTTAGTATTGATGGTTTAAATGGTACAAATGAGAAATTGCCAGTTAGTATTGATGGTTTGAGCAACAATCATGGCGATTTTGGTAGAAAATTAGACTATCTCCAACCAGTTAAAGTGTTTTATGAGAGAAGATAATCAATCTATTCAACCTTTGAGGGTTTCTTTATTAATCTTGGCAAATCAATAAGTTGTTGCAGCTTTCAATGAAAACCAAGTTCTCTTTTCTGGATTGTTGTATGGTGATGTCAGGGATGTGCTCTTCAGATTGGGCTGATATGCCCCCATCGCCTCTGGCTTCTCCTTGGATCATTTGTTCGATGTATCTAGGAATCTAACTTTCTCTATCCTTTTGTCCCTTGGTTTCTTTTCTTTTGTTTAAGTTTATTTGGCTTCTGAACATGGTGTTGTTGCTCTGTTTGAGCTTTTTCCCTGAGTTGTAGTGATTTCCTCTTTCTGGCCAAAGAAAAAAAAAAGAAGAATCAATTTGACAAAAACACAGGAATCACCGCCTCAATGCGACATTTGTAGATTGTAGCAGTGATAGAAGGTTCATTTCTGCTTTCTTATTCAGGCAAGTGTTTTGTGTCACACGGCAAGAGCTAAAAAGAAGGAAAAGGAAAAGTAAATGAACATTTAACGTGATTGGAATCTTAAATGCTAGGAGAAATGACGTTGATTAAATTTAAAGGATGAAAATATTGATTTGAAGTTAAACAAGAATCAAAAGAAATAAAAATCTAAAATAAAAAGTAAATATCCTTTAATAGTTGTTATAAAAATTTACTACTTCTATTTTATTATTTGCAATTATTAAAATAAGATTTTACAGCTGGAATTCCTTAATTTATTAAAAAATTTATCAAATATGTTACTATATATTTTTATTTATAACTTCAAAATACAAATTTGCAAGTAAACATTTCAAGTTTAGTTGAGGGGTTAAAAACAAAAGGAAGAAGGGAAAGAAGGAAAAAAGTTGTGCATAAAATTTATAAAGTGCAAGCAATAATTGGTTTCTAAGTTGGCTACCTCCTGGATGATTACCGGATCCTCACTGTTAGGTCTCATTTGGTTCACTTGAAATAAGCTCCAAGAAAAGAAAATGGAAAAGAAATCAATAAATTCTCTTGATTGGTTGGTGTGAAATTTAATGCTTGGGAATTAAAATTCAGGAAAGGAGAATAAAAATTTGGTTCCCAACTCATACACAAGGAAAATCATATTTTCCATATTTTCTAGGAAATTATTTTTGTTGACTACAATACCACCTATGATTTCTCAAAATTTCAGAACATTTTCAAGTTTCTTCGAGCTTCTTCTTTCTTCATCGGCGGCTATTCTCCATCGTGATAGTGTCTCAGCTTTTCTATCACTTGCTTCAAATCTGACCAGACTCCATTGATTGCTTTGTTTCATATCTGCTTCTCCTTGCAATGAAGGTAGAAGATGCCGGTGACAACTGACGGGGAACCTGCGACGAATACCGAAGATGCTGGTGACGAGGAACCTTCTCTAAATCTCCCTTGTAGTACTCCGTTGAAGCTTCTCCCTCATCCTCTGTTGAATATCCATCTCATCGATGCTTTGATTATTGAAAACACAAATGACCATGTAATTGCGTTATGTTGGAGAAAATAAAGTCTTGTTTGTAGCAAGTAAATCGAGTTGAGGGAATTTGGAGTGTGTGCATCAGGTATGACTCCTAGGATGACGGGCTTAACAATTGTTATTAGATTGTCTTTGCCAAGATGAACCATTAAACATTTTTACCCAGAATGAGGTTAGGAAGCTCAAAGCACGGTCAAAGCATGATGTTGGAGAAATTTAATGTGTGACAGGTGTTGACGGAGATAAAGATCTATGATTTGTCCTCCCCCTTGATTTATTTGGAGATGCCAATGAAAAGGAACAAGTGGGAGATGAAATGGATTTTTGGGTGATAATTAATTTTTTAGATAGATATAAATTGATTTATTAATTGATTTATTAATTTATTTTTATAAGGGTGTTATTGTATTTTAATACTTTTGGTTACAAGGATTCCATTTAAATTTTCCAATACACCAAACTATACTTTTAAATGCAATTCATTTTCCTTTTCTAGCTTCATTTTCAATTTCATTTCCTTCCAAATGCTTCCAGCAAACCAAACACGCCCTTAGCAATATCACTGTGATAAATAATTAAAAAATAGTATATTTATTTTAGTAATATCTTATTAAAATACTAATACTTTAATATTTAATAATTTAATTAAATATTATTATTTATAAATCACTTGATAGCAGGTTAAAGTGATTTATCAAAATTAATGTTAAAGACAAGATTACATCATTTTCAATTGTTTAAAGGATATATAGTATCATAACAAAGTTTGTGCTACTATTCACTCATATACAAGTAGCTAAGAAATAAAAATGTTCTATAACCATTATAAAAAAAAATGATATTTCCTAAAAATAATAAGAGTATGTCTATCATTTCGAGAGTTGTATATAATTAGGTCGCAAAAGTGATCACTAATAATAATTAGGTCAATGAAAATATTTTAAAAAAACACTGATTGCAAACATCTATTTAGAATTGCAAACAAAAAAACTATATTTAAAATTTAAATATTTTATTTATAATTAAAATTACTAAATTACTTGTTTTTTAATAAAATTATCAAAGATCTAGTTATCATTAATTCATTCCTTTAAAATCTAACTATTTTTTTTTTACAAAAAAATTAAGTGAGTTGGGTGGGCTCACTAATGTATGTTTTCAAATTTAAAAACATCTAGAGTGTTTTTTTTTTTTTGCTTTGATTATGGGTGCATGTAATCTTATTATTGGTGATTAATAAAATTGACTTTGTTTTGAAAAAAAAAAAAAAAAAAAAAGACACTCACATCTATGGCGCGGGATCTGATTGATCCTGTAGCTATTAATTAACTGGACCAATCTTGATATTCCCTTTTTTTTCCCCCTTCCCTTTTACATTTCATGAACCTGTCTTCTCTTACGCGGACATTAAGAAGTCCGTCACGCTTCGTTTCGTACAGGAAAATCGAATGTAAAAATGAGGAAAAGCACCGAGCTCCTTGATAAGGCTTTAAAAATTGAAAAAAGCTTTTTGAGCCAGCTTGTACTAAGCTAGGCTAAAAAAAAAAAAAAAAAAACAAACAAACTCACTCAAATTATCTATTTAAACAATATATTTGGTTTTTAGAAGGATTAAAGAAGATTTATATTTTTAGATTAAATTTAAATTTTAGAATGCTTACATTTTAATGTTTGGATTTGTATTACTTATTTCAAATTTTAGAATATTTTATAAATTTGTATTTTAATTTTTTAAAAAATAAGAAAAAATAAAAATGAGGTTTTAGTTCGATCTAGAACGCCATCAATAAAAGCAAGATTTTAAAAAATTAAACTATCAAATTTTGTTTAATAAGAGTTCTATATGAGCAAGACCCATTCGTTTCGTGGTTATAGGTTCCATTAATCCAAGGTAGGAAAATTAAACGGAATGTATACTTTAGAATTACAGACAAAATATCAAAAGTGACCCCAATTTATCACTTACTCGGTAACCTGCTCATCATCATTTAAACAAAGCCACCCCAACTAATTCATTTTTTTTCCCCCTCTATGTAGAGCTCTATGTATATGTATCTTCTTCTTCTTCTTCTTTTTTTGAAAAGCTTCACATGCATCATGTGTAATGTTTCAGTTAAAAAAAATGGATTAGGAAAACAAACTAACCATATTTGGTTCTTCACGAATCCAATCTTCCCATTAATTTCTCGAGAACGAACTTCATTAAAAATATGATATAGCCCAAATATTTACCATATTAGAATTAGGGGTAAGAGCCTGTTTAGATTTCAATCAGATATAAGTGATTATAAAAATAATTAATTAATATGGTTGAATTTTAATTATAATTGATTATGTTATAATGTAATATATTTAGATATTATTTTTTTAAAATTAATTTTAATATAGTGAAGATGCTTGGATAATTTAATCAGGATTAATTTTAACTATACAAATTACCATAAAAGACATTACTTTTTAAAATTAAATTATTGATAAATTTATATATAATATTATTAAATTTGTTAAATTTTATTTAACACAAAAATGAATTATTGACAAATTATTTATTATTAATATGGTAAAGTGAGAATTAGATAAGCAGGTATGGATAGCTTAATAAAAAAATTAATTTTAACCTCATTAATCAATTATTTCATGTACATGCTGTTTGGGTAATTTCTTTTAAAAATTAATTTCCTCCCAAAAAAATCGATTAACGAGGTTACCAAACAGGCAGTAAGTTAGTTATCTGACTTATTTTTATCTCCATTCCTTCTCCTTTAATTTTCTATCGTATGAAACAGCAATTTGACCATGATACTAAAAAAAAAATTTATTAATATACTATACTTTTAAAAATATTTTTTTCAAATATTACAAATTTTAAAACCAAGCTTCAATGCCACTGAGTTCCAATTTTTTTCTGCACAGTAGTACAGAAGTTCTATACAATTTTCTTTTTTTTAAAAAAAAAAGGTATAGAACTTAACTTCTATCAAGTCAAGTTTGCACTTATATTTAAAAAAATAAAAAATTGATGTGATATATGTGGCAGATTATGTCTACTATGACTCCATCTCAGTACGTGATTACACTCCATAATTTCTCTTTCATTCCTCCCTTGTTGCTAAAGACGCGATAATTTAGGTTTAGTTTGATGGATTAACTTGAATCCATCCAAAAAAAGTTTAGGCTTGGGTTTAAAAAAAAATAATTTTTTTTAGGTTTGTGTCTATTAACCTAAATATCCAAATAAAAAAATTTATTTTTTAAAATATACAAAATATAATTAATATTAATTAATTTTTTAAGTTTTAGATTATTTTATATTAAAATATTATATACTTAAGTCCTGTACATCATTTAAATATCAAAAAATATATTATATATTTTTATTAAAATAAAAAATTATTAATTACACCCATAACAAATAGTATTATTCTATTTCTATTTATAAAACTCCTAACATTTTTATTAGAATAAAAAAACTTACAAATCTCATTAATTTTAAGGCAATTAATTAATATTTAATTATATTTTATTGTTCGAGTATTTGGGGGCGAATTTACCTTAATTATCTTAAAATTTATTATTTGAGTATTTAATTAATATTTTTTTTAGGAAGTCTCAGCTCTCTTTTGGCCCATGCAAGTAGTGCTGAATATGAAGGAAAGCTTTCGATAAGTGCAAACACCAAAAGAAGGTAGCAAGACTAAATTACAAGTTTTCAAAAACAAAGGA
The DNA here is from genome assembly GCF_029017545.1 of Prosopis cineraria. Classification (NCBI taxonomy): domain Eukaryota; kingdom Viridiplantae; phylum Streptophyta; class Magnoliopsida; order Fabales; family Fabaceae; genus Prosopis; species Prosopis cineraria. The sequence continues at coordinate 39,422,750 of NW_026555332.1, forward strand.
AGCAAATATTTTAATTGTCTTAAAATTAATAATATTTGTAAGTTTTTTTCATTCTAATGAAAATATTAGGAGTGATTTATAAATAGAAATAAAATAATACTTATAATTATGGGTGTAATTAATAATTTTTTTGTTTTATAAAAAAATTATATTTTTTAATATTTAAGTAATGTATAGGACTTAAATATATAATATTTGATATAAAATACCTAAAACTTAAAGAATTAATTAATATTGAATTATATTTTTATATATTCTAAAAAGTAAAATTTTTTTTATTTGGGTATTTAGGCTAATAGGCACGAATGTAAAAAAATATATTTTTTTAAGCCCCCGACCTAAAATTTTTTAGGTGGATTCAGGTTGATCTATTAGGCTTAGTTTGGAGTATAATTATACATTGAGGTGGAAACATAATAGACATAGTTACTACATATGTCATATTAATTTTTATTTTGTTTAAATATAAGTATGGGTTTTGGCTTAATAGAAGTCAAGTTCTATACCTTTTTGAAGAAAAAAATCGGACAGATTGCGCCAAAAAGAAATTAAAACTCTGCGTCATTAAAGTCGAATTTTAAATTTTATAGTGCTTAAAAAATATTTTAAAAAATATAATATATTAATAATTTTTTTTTTTTGTAGTATCATGATCCAATTGTCAAAGGATTGGTTTTTATCTCTGTGCATGCATTTGATGGAACATATTTTCTTCTCGCCCATCATCTTTACCATTCCCACCTCCGCCCATTTAAATCTTTAATTAGTTTCATTATCATTTGACTGAATGATATCTACATATACCTAACCTCAGCATCATTCTTTTCTTCTAGATATAAATTTTCAATTTTCAATATGCGGTGCTGGTTCCATGACACGGGTACCCTGATTTTAGCGTTTATGATATTTTAAATAAATTTTATACATAAAAATAACTAAAAAGAGGGCTTTTCATTTTAATTTTTCATTTTTGGCTGCTTGTTATTCCTGCATCGGTAATATCAAGCAGAATAAAACCATCAAATTTATTATTTCATATTTTTATAATTAATCTGCAATATAATTAAGTTTATACGCTCTCTATTCAAAAATATAAGATATTTTTTGAGGAATTGAATGTTAAAAAATATAAAATATTTTTAATTTTTTGGAGATGTAATTATTACTTTTTTAAAAGTGTCCCTACTGATAATAACTTTATATTTATTATAAATGGTTAATAAAGATAATAAAAATATAAGATTAATTGAAAAGTCATAACTTTTTTTTTAAAGATAAAATATTAATTAAAAATATTATATTTTTAAAGGAGGGAGTAATATTTTGATAGTTATAGAATTATAGGTACTTCTTTTGATGCTTCAAATAAATTATTTTTATTAATTATTTGACGAAACTGATAACTATTGGTATTTCTTAACACAAACACATTCGTGCATACATATCATGCATATATCATCATTTGCGACTCAGTGAAGCAAATGTTAATTGTTTGAAGATGTATAGACGCGTTTCATTCATCTTTCTCGGTCGTCTATACGTACAGTAGCCGAGCCAAGTCGATTGCGTATCGATCACGGTCTGCGACTTGAGTATTAGATATGTGAACAACCAAGAATAAAACCTTCAAGTAAGTTTTACTCGAAATTTTTTCTCCAAGATAACCGAGGATCCCAGAAGAATGGTTCCACCGGTTTATGTGTTCATCATCATCTTCTTGTTTTCTGATTCTGCTTCTGGGGAGGATTGTCCATCTACCTTTGACTGTGGAAATCTGGGCAAGCTGGGCTTCCCTCTCACCACTTGGGCACGACAGGACTGTGGAATGTTGGCTTTCACGGCTGTGAAAACCCAAACGCAACAAAACTGTGCAATTCAGTGGAGGAAAAGAGATTCAAGTGACTGGTACAGGCGACGGGTTTTATAAAGTCTTCTGAGAGACGCGGTTCTGGAAAAGAGCCGGGCAAATGAGAGCTGTGACGCCTTCAACAGCACTATTACTCTTCCTGCTAGCTCAGCCCGGGTTATTTCGAGTTGGATCCTAATACTGGATATAACTGGGTTATTTCGAGTTGGATCCTAATACTGGATATATAACACTGTATAAGTGCAATGCTACGCTCAACAAAAGCTCTTCATCGACGGGAATTTACAGATTTACAGGCTGTGTTGAGAGTACGGGTGAGACGATCTACTTCGGAAACCAATACAAAGATCTAAATGATACTCCACCTGCTTTAGCAGCATGTTCATGGATTCAGCTTCCAGCAGCGGCTGAATCGTTTGCAGCTGGGAACCCATTTGTATCCCTAGATTCAGGATACCCCATTCAAGCGCGACTTTCTAGTCACTGTTCTCGATGTGTTTCTGATAGAGGCGGCTGCCGACTTAACTCCCAAGGACATTTTACTGTTCCCAAGTCACAGGTATGCACCATGTAATGTTAAAGTGAAAAAATCTCAGGAATATCGATAACGATACTTCCTCCAATCCTAAACCACTTTTTTAATCTGAGTTACGTTGTTTTCAATTTCATAATTTTATCAACTATAAGAGGTTTGACATTTTCAAACCACGTGATGACTTAGAACAGTCAGCTCTCTCTCGAGAACTCTTTCAACTTAATTGATAAAATAAAAAATTCTTATCAAATGATTCATCTCATTGCGAAGACATCTAGACTACAACGTTAAGGCTAAATGGGAGTATACAATGGTTAATAATGAGCTTATAATGAGGTGGTTGCATATTATCTAAAGAGGATGGTGGTGGAGATATTCAGGAGGGAGGCATATACAATCGATGACGGAGGAGGACCCGAGTGGCATTGTTTTTAAAAATTAATATATACAGCAATTTTAATATATTAATTTTTAAATTCATTTATGTATATGTGATCACAATATTTAAATTTTTCAATATATTACTGTGGGTATTTGTATTTTGTTTCATATATGCATATAAGATTTATATCAAAATTGTTACTCCACTTATCATAATATAAAGATTTTTATTAGATAAAATAAAAAAATGATTTCACTCAAGTAAATAAAATTAAATTGACATTTCGTTTCATCTCATCTAGGTTTTTGAGACGGGGCTTCCATCTATTTCTTTCTTCAGTTTTTCCTATCCTGCCAAGTGAATTCTCTTGAGCATCTCTCCCACTACATTTCCACTAACTTTATATCACAGTAACACTCCTTCTTCCATGTTAATTATTTTTACCCAAATTTCTTTCTCACTATCAAATATCTCTCTTTCTCACACACACACACACACAGTAGTAGAAGAAACTTGACTCTGTATTTTCATTTTAACTTTTATTGATCTAATCTATTTTGATTTTAGTTTTAAATTTCTTTCTCATCGAATACTTGACTGTTTGAAAGAGAGGAAAACTGACTTCAAAAAAAAAAAAACAGAAGAAGAAGAAGAAGAAGACAAGAGAAGAAAAACTTACAACAGGGCATATGCATATAAGAATGCTGTAGACTTCTAACTGAAAATTCTTCAAGTGTGTATTATCAGCAAAGAAATTAACCCGCATGCTCACAGTCATCCACGTTGCATGATAGAGTTTAGCACTTTCAAGAACTATAAATATAAAATCCTATTTACTAATATATATTTTTTATATCTTTTTTTCTTTTTTTCCTTTTTTCTTTTTGCTTACAGTTGCAGAAAATCCATCGCCGGCGATAGGTAAATCAACCTCCCTCTCTCATATATATTATAGTGGGGCCATGCAAAATAGTTGGCTTATTAATTCATGATTAATTATTTAATCTCTTTGCTTATAATTGCAGAAAATTCACGGCCTGGCAGGATGAAATTTTATAATAGGTAATGGATCAACCTCTTTTTCAATTAGAATGGATCAAGCAAATAAGTTGTATTATTCACAGCTTGTCAATAGTTTTATTTCTTATACTTATGGTATTTCATATTCACTATTGATTATAGTGATATAGTATAATATAAAAAATTTATATTAATATGTTCTAGAAAAATGTTATAGAAGTTATTTACTGAAAATATATTGATTTGCATAAAATTTAAATTGAAATTGTAAAAAGAATTAAAAATGTATAGAAGTGACAAATGAAAAAGCTATAGAAATCGAAGAAACTAACAATAATATAATAAAGAGAGGTATACAGAAGAAATGTTGAATTATTGCGCTCCTATCAGGACACATAAATATACAACTAGATTTAGATATAGCCAGAAGACAACAGAAGTTTTGATTCAAAGATTACAATATTTTCTCTCATTATTTTAGAATACTTTGTTTTCAAGCATCCTGAATATTGCCCCTGGTCTTTATTATAGTGCACATTTTAGAAGATTATTTAATTTTTAATATGAAATGTTTGATGGTGTATTATTTATTAATTATGTTTTTTAATATACCCACATTTAAATTTATTAATTATGAGAGAGAATGTAATACATTTAATTTTTTATTTAATCTATTTTCACACAAAATTAATTACTTAACTACATTTCTTTGGTTTTGGATTGAGCTTTATAATAAGGAGCGGAGGGAGTACATTTTATTGTTGAAATTGATAAATAAGCCGTATTATCTAATCTACTCAGTGATTTATACCTACTATATGTGACAGGTATAACAAGTGGAACAATTGGTGGAACATTGCTAATATGCAGTATTATTTTTTGTTGTATAATCAAATCATTGAGGCAGAAAATAGAGTTCTTGAAGACATCGAGGGCTGACCAAAACATCGAGGCGTTCATTAGAAACCAAGGACCTCTGGCTCTTACAAGATATAAATTTGCAGAGGTGAAGAAAATGACCAAATCTTTTCAAGTTAAATTGGGACAAGGTGGTTATGGTTCTGTATACAAAGAGAACTACTCAATGGCTGTCCTGTTGCTGTCAAGTTATTGAAGTCATCAAAGGGAATGGGGAAGACTTCATCAATGAGGTTGCTAGCATCAGTAAAACTTCCCATATATGTTGTTACCCTTCTTGGTTTTTTTTGGAAGGCCAAAAAAAAGCTCTTATATATGAGTTTATGTCAAAGGATCTCTTGACAAGTTCATTAATCAAAATAGGGAAGATAAAACTAGTAGTTCATCCTTGACTTGGGAAAATCTGTACGAAATTGCAATTGGGACAGCTCGAGGACTTGAATACTTGTACAGAGGATGCAACACACGAATTCTGCATTTTGATATAAAGCCACATAACATCCTGTTAGATGAAGGTTTTTGCCCCAAAATCTCAGATTTTGGACTTGCAAAGCTGTGCCCAAGGAAAGAAAGCATTGTTTCAATTCAGAAGCAAGAGGAACTATTGGATATCTTGCTCCAGAAGTTTGGAATAGAAATATTGGAAGAGTTTCACATAAATCTGATGTTTTTAGTTATGGAATGCTGTTGTTGGATATGGTTGGTGAGAGAAAGATAAATATGTGAGTATGGAATGTTTGTTGATATGGTTTAGAGAACTTGAGGAAGGCCGCACAACAGAAATTTATTTTCCAGATTGGATTTATGATGAACTTGAGGAAGGGAAGAAAATGACATTGCAAGGAGAATGACGATTGTGGGTTTGTGGTGTATTCAAACATTTCCAACTCAAAGGCCTACAATTAGTAGAGTTATTGAAATGTTGGAAGGAAGCTTAGACTCTCTAGAAACGCCACCAAAACCTGCCATGCTTTCCCCTCCAAGATTAGAACAAGAATCTTCTGCAACATGCAATGCCAACTCAGAAGATGTTGATCTCGAAAGCTCTTCCCTAATGTTGGAGACCCACTAGTTATTCTACATATTTTATTTCCATATTTATTGTAGGAAATTTTGGACTTTCAGCCAATTTGAGGAAAAAATACTTAGGTTTTTCATTTGTCAATGAATACTACTCAAGGCATTCTTGGGGCACTTTTGAGGAAGAACTTTAAGGAGGTCACGGATTAGATTAAGTTGTAGATATTTCTCTAATTAAGGATCAGCATCTTAAGGGACTTTATCTGTTCTTTCTCTTTACTCTTTAAATGTTAAGAATTTATTAATCATGAATTTCTTGTTTATTTCCTTATGGATTTCTAAATTTCAAAGCTAGGGACTTGGGGAAGACATTTTGAGTTTTATATATTTGTTTTTTTTTTAATTTTTGATTATTGGCTGGCTTGGATATTTTATATTCATTGGCAAAGGAAAAGGCCATTGACAGCGTTCGGGGTCCCGTCGCCGGTTCCTGTACGGTAGAATTGGCTGCCGTCACTGGAGTTTGAGGAAATACCGAAAAAGGAAGAAGAGGTTGACGTTTGTTCAGAAATGACTTTAATTACTTTACCAGTCCCTCTGTCACGGCAAGCTTTTCCTCTTTCCCTCTCTCCCCGGACATTATTTTTTAATTTGTTATATAAGAGCATGTTTAAAATTTTACTTACTTTTATTTCTTATACTTTTATTGTATTGATATTGATGAGGTTGATAGAAATGATTTATAAATAAGATCGGAGGAAGTATATCAATGCGAACCTCGGAAGCAGAGTTGGGATCGTCCACGCGTGTCCGTGATCCGTTTCATTGTGATTTTCGGGCTTCATGTTGACTGTTCCTATGGCTAAAGTTCATGATGATTTTCTTTTTAAGAAAATGAAATATGGAACATTGTTTTAATCTTGCTGTTTTGAATTTAAAGCCTATGAAAAGTGAAAACAATCAAATAATTTGTGTTATTGGAAAGGGGGATCTTTATAGGACTAATAACAGAAAAACACGCTCCCAATTCCCAGTCAATGTCACGGGACTTTCTGCAGCTCTAGCATGTACCTTTTGAATCGCTAAATTTTTTGCCAGGAAGCCAAGTTTTGGGACAGTAAATTCAGGGTAAAAAATCCGGTCATATCATTTGTCTAATGTATCTTTTCAACTTACTATGATGTCGCGTCATCTCATCTCATGACCTATTGCGCTTCATCAATTATCCCGTGCTCATCAACTTACAATTTTTGTTTTAAAATAATGATATCATCCATCAAATCGAATTTTTGTATCGTGGACTAGAACAATTTTACTTTTTTAAAACATATACTCATTCTATTAAAAAATATAAATATTTTTAATTTTTAAAATATAATTATTATTTTTTTATAAATACTCTTATTAAATAAATTATTTTATATTTATTTTAAAATTAAATAATTTATTAAATAGAAATAAATATAAAAAATAAAGTTAATTTAAAGATAAATAATTATTTTTTAGAGTGAGATTTAATTTAAAAATATCTTATATTTTTAAATAAAAAAGTATAACTTATAAATCAGGGTATTGAGCAACAAGAGAAAGTGAGAAACTATTTCTCTCTGTTAAAAAATGTAAGGCATTTTTAATCTTTTAAGATGTAATCTACTTTTTTTAAAAGTGCCCATAGATAGTAATTTTATATTTATTATAGAGAATTAATAGAGATAAATATAAAAAATAGTATTAGTTTAAGAGTAATTAAGAACTTTACTAGAGGTAAAATTTAATTAAAAATATTTTATATTTTTAAATGAAAAGAGTAAAAAAATAGATAAGAGTAAGATATCTTTTGTTTGAAAAAAAATATTTCTTAATTTTTTTGGAGATGAATAAATCTCATGAACAATTAAAAATTTTATCGTAATTTTAATTTTTAAATTTATTGCCATTCTCATATATTTTAATATTCAAAATTAAAAAAAATCTTAGTAATCTTTTTGGTGGATCTAAATCTCTTTTTTGTTTTTACTTTTATTCCTCTCTCACATAATTTTTTACTCTGGCTCCTTTCTTTTTTTTTGTTTGAAAAATACTCTGACTACTTATAAAGACATAAAAAGATATAAAATTATCAATGATCTAAGTTTTTATATAAAGTGACTGGTCAAAAAATTATCAATTCTTTTTTAAGATGATAATTAGTCAATTCTTTTAACTGAAGTTGAGGAAGGGCGCAGGTCTACCCTGCCAAACCTACTCTCTGCACCCCACAGCCCCTCTGCCCCACGGCTGCCATCTCATCTCCTCCTCTTCCCATTCCATCCCAATGCTTTCAAGACGTAACACTTGCAAAATTAATGACAATAAATTTAAACACAAATAATAATAACAATTTTTTTTTTGCCAGAAAATAATAACAACAATTGAACATCATACAAGTTTTTTAGGTATGGTTTTATAAACTTCCTGTATTTTAATTCATAACTCTCCCTGTACTTTTAAGCTAGCGTAGGGAATATATTTCCGAATTAATGGGTTGCAAAATAAATAAATGAATAAAAGAATAATAAATAAATCTCATTAAAATAATTAATTGATAATATAAAGTATTTTTAATCGAATCTCACCCTCAATAAAATAATTACCTCCTTTTAAATAATCCTATTTTTTCATACTTATTCTTATTAAACACTCTATAATAAGTATAAAATTATTATTAATTAGAGTACTTTTGAAAAAAATAAAATAATTACACCTCAAAAGATTAAAAATATCTTATACTTTTTAACATTTAACTCATTAAAGATATTTCACATTTTTAAATGAAGGAAATAGGCGTCACAAGATTTCGTTTTAAAGTTTTGAATCTAACCATTTATTTTAAACAAATTCACATTTATATTTCAAGATATAATTAATGTACTTTTTTAAAAGTGTTTATAATAAATAGATTACTTTATATTTATTTTAAAATAAAATATTTTATTAAATAAAAAAATATAAAAATAATATTAATTTAAAAATAATTAATTATTTTATTGAAAGAGTGATTTAATTAAAAATACTTTAATATATTGAATAAAGGGAGTATATTTATTAACATCTAACTTTTAAAAAAATGTATCACATAAAAGGAGATATTCTTTCGTTAAAAATGTAAGGCATTTTTTAAAAAGTTAGATGTTTAAAAAATATAAGGCATTTTTAATCTTTTGATGTGTAATCATTACTTTTTAAAAATAGTGAATGATTTTATATTTATTGTAAAGTGTTTAATAGAAGTAAATATAATAAAATAAAATTAATTTAAAAATAAATAATTATTTTATTTAAAGATGAAATTTGATTAAAAATATTTTTCATTTTCAAACGAAACGAGTAGAATTAATTAACATCCAAAGAAGGGCGCAGACATCCTGCAAAGTCCACTTGTTCTCAGGCTCTTCGATCCCAGTGTTTGCTCTTTCCATATTATGTATTAATAATGTGAAATAACACTATTAATATATATTATGTAATACGATATCACGGGGTCAGTAGAATGATTCACAATAAATAGATAATTTCTTTTTGCATGTTTAGAGAAAAATATTTAAACTAGCCGACAAAATTTTGATTTTTTTAGCTAAATTTGTGTTCCATTTCGTTAGTTGTAATTCATTTTTATATTCTATTAACTCCATAACTTCTTTTGCAAGGTCTGAGCTATATCAATGACAATATAGCTTAAGTGAAGTTTTATGGAGCCAATTGCAATGTTAGAAGGGACAAGTGCAATTTAATAAGGAAGTGGAAATTTTTTTGATGTGTTATGGGATGGAAAATTTTGTCATGTAAAAATGACAAGATATCAAGTAGTATTAATATAGCCCACAAATAAATCTTTCAGAATCTTTAACCTTCTAATCTTTTGATTTGTCTGACCTAAAAAAAATTAGCATATTTTATCATTAACATTTTGAATCATGAAATTATTTCACAATCATTAATTTTGTTTATTACTTTATCACATTTTACAATTTTTTATTAACATACTGTAAAATGTATTTTATTGATGAGTAAAATAAAATAACCCGTGCATTGTGGCTAGTTATCCTAATAGCAGTGCCATCTTCATCTCTTAGAAAAGATTATAGATTCAAATTTAATGTTGACATGCTTGTGTGCAGCCCTTTCTTATTCTCTCCCTTTCTTATAGAATGAGTGTGCCTATATGATTAATGTCATGGAGATATTGTGGAATCTTGTTTTCATATATTAAGGGATAATTAGCATCACTATTATTAATTCCATAACTATTCTTAAACCCCACCAGGAATTTTCCTCGCTTCATTTGGATTTTATAATTTTCTCTATCCCAATTAAATTCTTTCTTTTCAATTTTTAAATTTCTTTCCTTTTTATAAGGACTTAATCGAATTGAATCCTTCAATTTTTTCTATATTATTTTCAATCAAATAGCTGGTACTGGTTAAAAAAATAATACACTTATCAAAGTTAAGTTCCGAAAAGATAATAATTTTTTTAAATTTGAAAATTTCATTGTTGTTAACTAAATATTATCTTAATACATAACACGTACTAAAATTAAATTTTACCGAAACATTACTTTAGATAAAATTAAAATTAATTTTTTTACCAAAAAACGTATTAAAATTAAGTTTTAGATAAATAATTATTTTTAAAAATATAAATAACTTAAATTTAAAAATAAATTGAGAATTATTCTGAAACAAATGTGCTCATGTATTCTAATATCTATTATTTTGAGTTTTCTGAATTTCAAAAAATAATTCAATTACTGAATTAGTATTTATGCTACTTTATGAAATTCTTTTCTAATAGTCAACTAACAAAGGCTGGTTACGGCACCGCCCCATCATTTTTTAATAAATATAAAATTAATGAAGTTTGCTTTATATTAAAAGGTATTATGCGACAAGAGAGGGTGCAAAGGAGAAAACTTATATGTTTAATCTTATATATTTAATATACTTGTTTTTAATTAAATTGAGATAAGTAAATCTTATTTAAAATATTTATTCTATAAAAAATTTTGTTATTGATTTTATTAACATATTAAAATTCATTTATCATAATTTAATTAGATATAAATATATTAAGTATTTAAAAGGATATGAATCTTACTCTCGCCCAACAAGAAAATCAGCAGAATGCTGATAAACACACGTTAAGAATTACTATTTTACCTCTTTCATGAATTTCAAAACTCGATATACACTAACATTGATTCTTTCACACTAATTAAAAAATAAAATTTAAGATTTTTAATACTTTAAAAAAGTATTTGTCTAACATTTAATTTTTATGCCATTTGTTTACAAAAAATAATTTTGTTAAGTCAACGAGAAATGTATATTTAACAACTATGAAAAATTTGAAGTTTAAAATGTTGGAATATTTAAATATTATTTATGAATTTGCATTAATTAATAAGCTTAAAATAAATTATTCTTTATGATATTTTGTAAACTGTACGTAATAGATGGATCACATAAGTGAGCTCAATAAACAAAAGCCCAACCTACAAACTTGTAACATTTATTATTCCATATCTTTTAATTGATTGAATTAAAAATAACGAGAGATTATTTTAATGTGCTTCATATAATGCGATCAATCTACAACTAACATATGTGACTCTCTTTCCATTATTTTCACTATCTCTATACTCTAAAAACTATGGAGTCTAGTAGATTGTAATCTGTTTACATCCAAAGTAATTGAAGAGTCATAAGTCATGAATTCTTTAGGTACCTATGTTAACTTCTTATTTTATTTGAATCATACATATTGAGATATTAATTTCAACATAAAAAGTATCATCTACTTGAAATTTAACTTTGATATGTATATTATGTTAATCAATATCAGTTATTACTTGATTAAAATGAATACAGAAAATATTGTTGGTACCCTCTTGATTAATATCCTATTAAAAAGAAACAGGGAAGGAAGAAAATTATAATAAAAGAGACTATAAAAATTTATTTAAAAAAATGAAGCAGTGAAAATGTCCAGTGTAGTTGTTCAAGAAACTTGCGAAATGAATCACAGTGATGATACTTTTCCCTCACCACAATGACACACTTCTACAAAAGCCACAAAATAGCGGTGCTAATTAATTTTAATTTTCCTGTAATATTATATCAAGACAAGAGTCCCCATTTTCTCCTTACCTGCAAGAAATTTAAAATAGGCTCACTTAAAACATCAAATCAATAATGCAAGTATTGACAATTATATCTTCCCTACTTAGATTCATAATCCCCCATTTTCGTCCCAAGAAAGAAAATTTAGAGAGACATCTTAAACCCTCTAGAATTAGCTTAAGAAGAGGAAGACTTTGGGGGGGTGGAGAAGACTCGTACAGTATAGCTTTGCTGGCATTTACGAGGAAGCCATGTACCTCCTTTAGTTACAATAAATGATAATCCTGAAATCATATTCAACGTATAGGCTTAAGGAGAAATGAAAAAATCAATATGCAAAGCATATATCAAGGTTTTAGGGGCTCCAACTTCCATGCTCTTTAAATGATAAATTTAAGAAACTCTCCCAACACCTTTCCCCACATTTCTAAGTTCTAGTGTCTCTCCAGCATTAGGGACGACCTTTCGAAATCGAGTTTCTCTGTGTTGGCCGTCGTATTGGCAGTTGTGGAAGATTCAAGTTTTAATCTTGGAGGGGAAGGCATGATAGGCTTTGGTGGCATTGGTAGAGAAGCTAAACTTCCTTCTAACATTTCAATCAATCTACTAATTGTAGGTCTTTGAGTTGGAAACGTTTGAATACACCACAAACCCACAATCGTCATTCTCCCAGCAATATCATTTTCTTCCATGGTGTTGGCCCCATCATGTCCCAAATTGTTGCCTTCCTCAAGTTTCTCATAATCCAATCCGAAAAAAAATCTCAGTAGTGCGATTGGCTTCAGCATTCATGTTCTTTCGTCCCCCAACCATATCTAATAGCATCATTCTATAACTATAAACATCAGGTTTATGTGAAATTCCTCCTATATTTCTATTTCAAACTTCTGGAGCAAGATATCCTATAGTTCCTCTGGCTTCTGAAATTGAAATGATGCTTTCTTTCCTTGGATACATCTTTGCAAGCCCAAAATCTGAGATCTTAGGACAGAAGCTCTCATCTAAAAGAATGTTATGCGGCTTTATGTCAAAATGCAGAATTTGAGTGTTGCATCCTTTATACAAGTATTCAAGCCCTCCAGCTGTCCCAATTGCAATGTGGTATAAATTTTCCCGAGTCAAGGATGGAATAGTTTTATCTACCTTATCATGAATAAATTTGTCAAGAGATCCATTAGACATGAACTCATATATGAGAGCCTTTCTGTGTCCTTCCAAACAAAATCCAAGGAGGGTAACAACATTGACATGGGAAGTTCGACTGATGCTAGCAATCTCATTGATAAATTCTTCCCCATTCCCTTTGGATGGATTCAATAACTTGACAGCAACAGGGCAGCCCTTAAGCATTTCTCCTTTGTATACTACACCATAACCACCTTGGCCTAATTTAACTTCAAAAGCTTTGGTCATTTTCTTGATGTCTGCAAATTTATATCCTGTGAGAGTGAGAAGTCCATGATTCCTTATGAAGGCCTCAATATTTTGGTCAACCTCACATGTCTTCCAAAGTCCAACTTTTTGCCTCCATGGTTTGATTTTACAACGAACAATAGCAATATATATTAACAACAAAGCTCCAATTATTCCGCTTGTAACTCCTATCACATGTAGGTAAATCATTGAGTTGCAAATGTAATAGACTACTCATTTTCTACAATATCTATATACAATCCGAAGTTAGGGGTTTATGTGTAATTTAACCCATTTATGTTTATTGTTTTCATTGTGTATTATTCCATTGTTGTATATTTTTTATCATCCTTGATGTTTATCAATATTCTATCCCATCCTTTTTGGCCAGAATAAATGAAAGAAGTTGATTCAAAACACCCCGGTGAAGCAGTTTCAGCCACAGGATAATATGAAAAATGGTAAGAAATATCAACTCATATGGAGTATTCAATTATATGATAAAAAATATACTAAGCAAAGTCGTAAAGAAAATATGACAACAGAAGTTCGATCTATTACCTATCGCAAGTTTGCGGTTCAATGATGTTCCTGTAACAATAAGCGAAGAGATCTTAGAGTATACAGTTGTGTAAAGGGCTAAACTCAATCGCGTGATTTTGTGACTGTCAGCATTTTGGTTGTGCCTTCATAATATACACTTCAAGAATTTTTAGTTAAAAGACTACAGCATTTGTATCCTTTGATAAAGACAAAAGCCGGCAACTCTTTTTCTTTTCTTTTTTTTTTTTCAAGTTTATAGTTGTCGGATTGTTTAATAATATGTTTATACTTTCATGTGTTTGAGTTGCTTAAAATATGAATTTATGTTTAAATCATAAATTGCAATATTGTTATAGTCAAAGGGTCCGTTTGGCAATTGGTTGGAGAAGTGAAGTTTTCCTTCCCTTCTATTTAAATGGGAAACTAGAGGGGATCCCCTCCCCTCTCTTTACTTTGCAGTTCAGAAGGGAGGGAAAATTTTGAACAGACTTATCCCTCTCCTCCGAATTACTGAGTGTAATTTTTTGTTTTTTTTTTTTGAAATACTGGAGAATTCATTTTGCAGCTTTCAAGTTTGGTCAACCTAAATTAACTGTTCATCAAACATTCCATCAATCGAATCACGTGAGAGCATTATTTCTAAACCAAGAATTCAATCAAAATGCTGGATTTACATCTTCTCAACATCCTTTTCATGCTTTTCTGCCCTCTCCTTTATTAAAGGTTAAGGTATAATTTTATTTTTGCATTTATTTTTTATAAATATTGGGCATATTATTTTTTTAAATGGGATAATTTTATCCTTGAATTTTTTTTTTGAAAAGTAAAAACTCTCTTCATTAATGAACCATTAAATTTGTCATTGTATGTTGACGTGACATGTGTATAGAGCCCACATATAGTGACATATAAGACTCTAACCATATCTTTTGATGTTAATTTATTTTTAAACTCTTTTTCCACGAGTATTAAATGTAACACACCAAATTTTTTTTTTAAATAATTTAACTCAATCATAGTTGGGTTACAGCCACCCAACACATTTTTATATCAATAATTTTAATATAAAATATTTTATAATTAGCTTCAACTCACACACTATATCATTTCAGATAAATTTTTTACCTCTCACATGCCATTAGGCTAAATCACATTTGTCCATCCTTATACTCCCAACAAGTAAACTAAATCACATTTGTCCATCCTTATACTCCCAACAAGTAAAATAAGCAATTTAGTCAATTTTTAACACAAGCCAGTTATTTGGCCTTATAATCATGCCATTTTAACCAATCCAAAGTAAACCAAATATTAAAATTACAGTCATCCAAATTGTACCAAAAATAGAAATAGTTTGAAAGGCATGATTACATTTATATATTCATATAATTGACAATAAACAAAAAGCCCTAATATTGGCAATATAACACATTATAAATCATAAATTAAATACCCAAAAGAGACAGTGGATCTATACCACTAAGCCTCTGGGACTCCTCCACGTGTCACTCGTGGCTCTTCTCCTGAAAATTGTTAACCACATAATGAGACTCAAAAGTCCTAGTAACCAAAGCCAATTTATGATAGCGTATACAAACAGTTAAGTG
The DNA here is from genome assembly GCF_029017545.1 of Prosopis cineraria. Taxonomy (NCBI): domain Eukaryota; kingdom Viridiplantae; phylum Streptophyta; class Magnoliopsida; order Fabales; family Fabaceae; genus Prosopis; species Prosopis cineraria. Next base: position 39,438,216 of record NW_026555332.1, read on the forward strand.
TGTGCTTACTAAGTGAGAATTAAAAATAATATAATTCCAACAAACATATGAAATATTACAATACACACAAACAACCATCCTTATATCCCTCCATTAACCTCTAGCCGTAACCCTCACTCGGTGCTAAATTACCCGGCCAAAGGTAGATTAACTCGAGCCCTTACAAGCCACCTATTGAACTCCAATAGGGGCGTACCACGTGGCATATAAATACAACAATAATAGCAAGTCTTCCAACACCTCCCACAATAATCAAACAAATTCATAATAATATTGCACAATTATACAATATTACAAAATTAATAATTTTCTCAATAATCACCCAATTAACATGAAGTAACACTAATCAAAAATTAAAAGCATGGTTACCTTGTGGCTTTTTTAATAAATTATTCCTTAAAATTTCTCTCTCACCACAATCTTCACTAGTAATACAATCTACAAATAACATATTATTTATAAATATTAGTTTCAATTTTTGAAACTAATAAAATAATTCTAATAATAGAATTAAAAATATAACATAACTCCTAATCTCAATCTTAATACAAATCTATAGTTAATACTATTAAGTAAAATTTTTAACTCCTCTTTTAATTATCAATAAACATTAATAATCTAAAAATCAACTTCTAAACTAATTTCTATTATCAAATTTTTTTTATTTCATAAATTCGTACCTAAAATGCTCAAAAATTAAAAATTGGGTCTCTAGCTTAGAATCATAATCCTATAACCATAATAATTCATTTCTCATCCTAAATAATCATCTAAACCTCAATAATCAACATATATTTTCAGATCTAGTTTAGAATTTGATCCATAAGCCACAAATTCAAAGATCGTCAACAAATTTATACTCTAGAACATTTATTATACTACTGACAACCTCAAAAATCATATTTATTTAACTTAAATTCATCTCTCTTCCAGATCTTAAATTTTCTACCACCACAAAATCAGAAACCAAAGAGGAAAGATGACTAAGGAAATTTTTTAGAATACTTACTTAGTCTTGAAAAGCTTAAAATCACACCCTAAATATCTTATTAAAAACTTTTACCTTAAAAACTCAGATCTCCCGCACCGACGACTCACGCTCACTCTGCCTCAGCTCGCGCACGAAGGAAAGAATGAAGAAATGAAAGGAAACGGGTGAGTTTTATAAAAATTCAGTAGGTCCCACATCTTTTTTTATTATTTCTTCTTTCCTCTCTCTCCCTTTTTTTATTATTTTATGTAATCATGACGCGGCGCAGAAAGCAACTGGTTTTCTTCTTCTTCTTCCTTTTTTTTAATACCTTTCTTTTTCTTTTTTTATTATAATAATTTAATAATTTTTTTATTTTATTTTTATTTTATTTTATTTTTCATTTTTTTTAAAATTTTTATTTAGAATTATATCCTAAGTTAGATTTAATGATCATTTTCTACTAATTTACTTACCTCTCACATTTTTTTTCAAAATTTCTATTAATTTAAATTAACTATTAAAATTTAAATTGGGATGTTACAGTAAACACCTTAAAATCTTTTTTATGAGCATTAGATACCTTAAAATCTTATTAAAATAAAATTTAATAAATATTGACAAAATATTAAATATTTTTCATATTAATAATTTAAATATCATTATTTATAAATATTTATTTAAAATTTATAAATTATTTTTTAAATATTAACAGCTCAAATTAACATTTTATAAATTTATAAATGATTTCTTACTTTTTCATATATTGATCTTCAATTTTTTTTAAAAGACAGTGCCCAAATCGTTATGTTTTTCATGCGTTTTGAAACTTATTTATATTTTTAATATTGGTTAAGTTTTTTAATTTTTTAGGTCAACTAATGATCTTTTTCTTAAATATTTTTGAGAAGCAAAAAACTCTCTTCATTAATGAATTGTTAATTTTGTCGTTGTATGTTAATGTAACATGTGTATGAAGCTCATATATAGTGACATATAAGACTCTAATCATGTCTTTTGATAACATCCCTAAACTCTTTTTCCACAAGCACTGAGCACCCTAAATCTTTTTTTAAGAGTATTGGGTACCTTAAAATTTTATTAAAATAAAATTTAATAAATATTGATAAAATATTAAATATTTTCATATTTAATAATTTAAATATCATTATTTATAAATATTCATTCAAAATTTATAAATTACTTTTTAAATATTAACAGCTCAAATTAATATTTTATAAATTTATAGATGATTTCTTACTTTTTCATATATTGATCTTCAATTTTTTTTTCAAAAGCAGTGCCCAAATCATTATTTTTTCATGTATTTGGGAACTTACTTATATTTTTAATATTAGTTAAGTTTTTTAATTTTTTGGGTCAACTAACGATCAATCTCCTAAATATTATACCACCTAAATTTAATACTTTTTGCATGTTACAGTGTTAGGAGTAAAATAAAAAACATGACAATTAGAACCAACAAAATAATAACAAAAATGTTTTTTTAAAAGATATCACCTATTTCATTAATCTGCTACAATAGTTACTTAACAAGAACAAATAGAGAGATGAGGAAAAAAAAAAATCTCTTCATCGATTTGGATGTTCACTCCTTTCATTTTAATACAAAATTAAAAAATGTTAAAAATATTAAAATATTAAATTGGGTGGCATAATGTTTTAAATAATAATATTTAAATTATTGAATATAAAAATATTTAATATTTTAATAATATTTATTAAATTTTATTTTAATAAAACTTCATGATGTCCTACACTTATAAAAAAAGATTTTAAGGTGCTTAATATTTTTGATAAAAAAGTTTGAGGGTAACTTAGTATCCAAGAACATGATCAACATCTTACCTATTACTGTATGTGAGTTTCATGCACATGCCACATCAACATATAACGGCAAAGTTAATGGTTTATTAATAGAGATGATCTTTTGTTTCTAAGAAAAATAATTTAGGAATAAAATTGCTCCATTTAATAGAATGTTCAGTGCTTTTAAAAAATAAGTATAGTCCCAAAATTGAACCTTAACCATTATATTTAAAATAGAAAGGTTCTAATTTAATCTTTTCAAAATTATTATAAAAAACTTAAATAAATAAATAGATCTAAACTATTAAAAACTAATCTGAACTGTTTACAACCATAAACTAATTGTAGATTATAATTAAAATAAATGAATGAATTTGATGAATCTCAATTATTGAATTTTTAATCCAAAAATAAGTATGAGATGAGGAGAATAAAAAGAGAGAAAAGATTATAAAAGGATATAGAACCATCAAATACTCTCTTTGATATATCTATTGTAAGAAACTTTTAACTTGATTAAATTATTAACTTTATTTAAAAATAAAATTATCCTTATTTAGTTAAAAAAAATTAAATATACATTACATTATTTTTTTACAATTGATAAATTTAAATAAAAATAATATTTGAACAAATATCATCTATATTTTTGGATGTATAGTTAAAATTAGTATCTACCAAAAGGCATGAGACAGGGAGAGGCTAATCGGCTCCGGAATCACACATCAAAGCGTGATCTCTGTCTGGGCAATAGCATTTGAAACTGTAAACTTCTGGCTCCGCGTTGAAGCCACAATTCCCTCCGGGATGCTCACATAAACTGCAACTCGACACGATGTAATTCAATACAAACCCTCTTCTCAGGACTTGTCCCTCAATATTAACATTATTTTCTACTTTCGTTTTCGCCACCACACCATTACATTCCTCAGTCGCCGACCTCAAAACTTCACCCTCCTCTTCTGTCATGGCCAAAACAGGCATCGTTTCGTTTTCTGCAGAACACCCGACTCTGTACTTACATAAATTTTCTGGCAGCGACCCTGAGTTGCATGATCCGAGCACCAAGAATAGGTCCAACTGGTTCGGACCGAAACTGAATCTGGTTCTGTCAAGGGTGAGGTTGTGAATACGAGGTATCCACAGAAGGGTTTTTGTCGGCCTTCGATGTAAAAAGGGCAGCTTATGAGTAGGCTACCGCAGGTAGCGGGCTGACAAGCGTCAAAATTTGCGTTAAGAGACGAACAGAATGTGATTCTGATGAACAAATTGGAGAAGATGAAGATTGAATGGAGGTTGGTTTGGATCATCTTGATGAGAAGGGACATCCAAGGATGAGGGACAAAACACCTATCGGTAATTGCGATATTTCTTAATCCACGCCTGAGGGTCAAAATACAATTGTATTAATATTTAATCAACCTGACTGCTTTTTTTATTTAATCAACATACAATTGTATTAATTAATTTAAGAAATTAACATCAGTCAGTGTTGATAACTAACTTGGGTCCCGTTACTTGAAAAGAATTAAATAGAATGAATTAAAAAAATTAAAACAAAAATAAACTAAATCTTTCATTTTTTTTATAATATATATAACAAAACTCATTAATATATATTATAAAGTGTGAATGATCACACTCCTAAAAATTTTATAAATCATGATTTACAATCTCGTAAATTAAATTACTCATCTTACTTATAAATATACTTACATAATTTCTTTAATTATTTTATTTTTATTTTTATTTTTTCAATCCATTTCATTATATTTATTTCTAGTAAGTAAACTAGCCCTCATACTTTTTTAAAATTTCGTTAATATCTTAATTTTTTTAAAAAATATTTACATCATTTTATTTATACTTTTGAGTGAAATATTTAAACTACCTTCATTAATTACATTAATTTCATTAAAAGCAAGGATATAAATGTTTAAAAAATATAAAATTTTATCTAAGTCCTTATATTTTGAATCAATTGATATTTTTAAAAAATGATTTATATTATAATTCGGAAGGAGTACGGTGTAATAGCTCCTCACAGTAAGTCTATCATTTTAAAACATAAAAGTAACAAAAAAAGAGGAGGAAGAAGAAGAGAAGAAGTTACTGCATCAATAGAATGAACATCTAGAATAACGGGGATGTGTGTGGAACCGGTTTTCATACTCATCTCAAGGATGAGTACATGATGCTCATATTTGAGATGAAATTTGAAACATTTAGATTTTAATTTGAATGGTTTAAATTTAATGTATTATTATATATTATATTTATAAAAATTATAAAATAATTTTAATAAGTTTTTTATTTTTAGTCTAATCTAAATTTAATTTAAAGGGTCTGATTTAATGTTAAAATTTTTATAATTGCTGCATAGCAATTATCTAGATTTATTCTGCATATATTATGCAGACTAAAAATAAAAAATTTATTAAAATTATTTTATAATTTTTATTTTAATAAATATAATATATAATAATATAATAATACTTTAAATCAGAGCCCCAGATCCCGTTCTAAGTGTAGGATGAGTAGTGAAACTCAATCCGATGTGGGTCCAGTTCAAGTTCAGACATTTCTTTTACTAACGGAAATGTGGCCGTTGACTATTTAACACGCGTTTCAAGCAGCTATAACATGGTCCTACTTCTTTTTTAATTTCCTAAAAGACGGCCCTGAAACGAATCATCAAGAGTAACAAATATTAACGCAATAATTTGAATATGTTTTTGAAGATCTATAGGAGCATTGATCCCACTCAGCATTGATTTTCCTGACGGAAATTAACAAGCATTTACCATTGCTGAGTGGGATTTTGGCAAAGTGGTTAGAGAGAAGAATATAAGTTCCATTGCTAGCTGCAAGAAGGTTGCTGCAGCCTGCAGATATATCAGTGTTGAACTGCAAAAGATGTTTTAAGGAGAAGTATCCTTCGAGAGTTGAGACCCTGCCCGCCTCAAATAAGTATTAAGTTGAATATGGCTTTAATACTAGATGTCTAGATGATCGTTCAGTTGTCACCTAAAACTATTGTACAATTAAAACTGAGTAGAGGAAAAATAAAATATAAAATCAAAAAGCTAAATGGCATCAGGAAATGAGCATTCAGTTTACGATTCCTCGGTTAAAAATTAGGCAAAAGATAATCGTTCAAAGCTATGATTGTCAAGATTCAAGATTATGTCAGCACTTCTATAAATCTATCATCTACCAATGCAGGGGAAAAAAACAGAAAAGAAATATAATAGCATTTACGATATATTGTGACTGACTGACTGAGAAAGATTGAATAAAGATTTTTCAGCGTTTGGTAGCGATATTGTCATCATTGCAAAGCACTGCCATGGTGACGTTCGGTTGAAGCCACAATATCCTTCAGAACTCTCACACTCCATGCAATCTGTGGATCTCCCCCAATCAAGCGCAAACATAGCCCCACCAAGCCATGTTACCAAGTCCACACTATCTCTTCCTCCTTTACCACCACTACTACCTTCTCTGCACAATCTATATTCCACTCATTACCATCCGTCTCATTCCCCACTTCAAACACATATGAATGCTTCGATTCTTCATTTTTCAAGCACCATATGAGCACTACAAAAAAAAAAAAACAGCAAATTAGTGATAGAATAAATTGTGCAGAAAAGATAGTTTTGAACATTCATAGAATAGGATGACAGTTTTAGCATTTGGAAGATAGTGAGAGGGATTCTTCCAATGGGGGTACTCAAGTTCTTTTTTTTTTTTCCCCTTTCTTTTTAATGGAAAAAAAAGGATAACAGCACTAAAACAGGAGCGATACAAGTGAAAAAAAAAAAAAACAGCAAATCTTTGGTCAACTACCACCCTTAAAGGAAAGGTGATTTTTTATCAAAGATGTACAAACCATTTCCAAGAGTATGACAAGTGTTAGATAAACAGTAAGCAATATCATTAGCTTTTCAATGCATAAAGTTAAACGAGGCATTCTAATTCCTACAAAGTAATCTTCTTGTCTCATCAATTGGTCCCTTGGTAAGGATGAGTGGAGGTCTAATTTCTAATAATTAGGTTTATCCCGATCATGAGCCGGTGAAATTTCAATCCTGTCTTAATCCTAATTAGCTCCAAAATCATTGGTAGTGATTCCCAACTTATAACTTGTCACCCAATTGCCTTCGGTATCTCTAATTATACCACCACAAGTTGCTTCTTCATTTGCCATAATTGAGTCGTCTATGTCAATTCTAACAAAACCTAGTTTTGATGAGTGCCAAACTTATTGATATTTTAGTAAACACCTTTTTCTATCAGTTCCTCCATTAATTGCCTATCTACATGGGCTTTAGATATACAATTTGTAGTAGAGGTTTGATTTCTAGTAATTAGATTTATCCTGATCATAAGACTGGTGAAATTCCAATCTTGCCTTAATCCCAATTTGCTCCAAAATCATTGGTGGTGATTCCCAACATACAACTTGTCACCCAACTGCCTTGGGTATATCTAATTATACCACCACAAGTTGCTTCTTCATTTGCCACGATCGAGCCGTCTATGTCAATTCTAACAAACCATAGTTTGCCAGACTTATTGATGGTTTAGTAAACTTCATTTTCTATCAATTCCTTCCATTAATTGCTTATCTACATGGGCTTTAGATATACAATTTGTAGTGGAGGTTTGATTTTTAGTAATTAGGTTTATCCCAATCATGAGACCGACAAAATTCCAATCCTTTCTTAATCCCAATTAGGTCCAAAACCATTGGTGGCAATTCCCAACTTGCAACTTGTCACCAAATTGCTTTGGGTATCTCTAATTATACCGCCACAAGTTGCTTCTTCATTTGTCATAACCGAGCCGTCTATGTCAATTCTAACAAACCCTAGTTTTTATGAGTGCCAGACTTATTGATGGTTTAGTAAACGTCATTTTCTATCAATTCCTTCCATTAATTGCCTATCTACATGGATTTTAGATATACAATTTGCAGCCCTGAGGACAGGTATATTCTCTTGTAGATCAAACAACCTCTTGCATTAAACTTTCCATATTTCCTGGCACACATAAACAAACAAGAAAAACCAAGGTACCCTTTTTATATGGTCATTTCCTATCTTGCTCTCACATTTGGCGTTCCATTTGATCCAATCAGCATTATCAAGATTTGTAAAGGGGGTACTCAATTTCCTCTATACTATTATTATCTCACACTTTCTGATTACCTAATTATTCATTTTGCATTTGACATCAATGTAATCACTCTTCCTTGCAGGAAAACTCAAAGTTTGATATCCTTTGGCGATACTTTCATCCAAATGGATATCAACCTGTTCTGTTCTGTTCTTTTCTTTCCTTTTCTCTCTCTCTCTCTCTCTCTGTTTTTCTCTGTTTTTTTTCCTGTTTTGCATTTCTTGTGGAATATGATGCTATGGCTTGCGGAGATCACTTGCTAATATGATTTGAGACTATTTTTGTCATCCACAATTTTTCGCAAAAATATCATCCACTAGTTGTATATTGATGCCTAAAGGGACGTTTGCTGCTTTTGCCTTTTAGCTTCCTTTTATTCTTTTCATGTATAAATATAAATATACACAGCGCTTTGACAAAAATAAATATAGAAAAGGAGACAAGCAATGCAAAAAAATAAGATATTAACTTTATGCACAATTGTGTTACTCCCGTTTTCAATAAACTTCGTCAACTTCCTTTTTAAATTCAAGAATATAGCAAGGGAGAATTATCGTGGACTCCCAGCCAATCAATTCACTTACTCCCAAGTCCCATAAAATGTGTAAATTACCACCGAGTCTCAAATCCTTGTACAATTACAAAAAAACCCCTTACATTATTTTTTTTGAAAAAATATATTATTCATCCACCACCACTGCCGGAGCTTGGGCCAGCCTTCACTGGAGACCTCTCAGTCACCACTGCCGATTGCTGAAACACTTGCTAGTGCCAGGGCTTTGGCAACCAAAGGTTCCCAAAATGTTAAGTAATCATTGGTAACTAGTGCAAAATCTTTTATATATATATATATATATATAATTATATTGGTGTCAACTTGAGCAGAAAAAAATGACAACTTGACAAATAAAAATAACAACTTAAATATACAAAAATAATAAATTGATAAAGGAAAATGACAACTTGAATGTCAAGAAATAATAACTTAAGTTTAGGTTAAAAAAAATTAAGAACATGGCCAAAATGACAACTTGACAAAGGAGAGTGACAACTTAGGTATCAGAAAATAATAATTTGAATTTAAGCAAATAACAACGAAGAATATGAAACAACTTGGCCAAGAAAAATAACAACTTAAATATATAAAAATAAAAACTTGGTAAAAGAAAAAGACAACCTGAGTGTCAGGAAATAACAACTTGAATTTAGGTAAGTAACAACTAATGATATGAAATAACAACTTGGCAAAAAAAAAAAAACAATTTGAGCATATGAAAATGACAACTTAGTGATAATTCACATATTGTACATATTTTTATTTTGCTTTTCTTAGATGTTTAGCACTTGTCTTAAAGTATTTTGTTTTCATTAAGTAATAATTATGACTAAGGGGCAAACAAATATTTTTAGAGAATTTTTAGAATTTATTACATATTTTTAGATTTTATTAAATATTATTTTTAATCTCTTAAGATATATTTTTTATTAATTTTATTTTTTTATATATAGGTGGCTAATGAAAGGAAGAAGAAGAAAGATGTTAAAGTTGAAAAATTCCTTTCCCCTATTTTACTTTCCTTCTCCTTTATTTTTTTTCTCCATTTTTTTAATATTTTCTTTTAGCAGCACATGATCACAATTTCATGTTCACATTTATTTTATTTTATTTTTTTTATTCCACTGCTTCATCTCTTTCTTCATTCAATAGTCGCGTGCTGTCCACTTTTTAAATTATTTTATTGAGGTGAATTATTTTTAAATTATTTTTTAAAAAACAATGTTATCCTTAAATTATTTATTATAGTAATGTTATCTTCACCATTTAAATATTCATTATTGTAATTAATGGGACTCACTTTTTATGAGTTAAGGTGTAATTTTTGCCCCTAAATTATTATCAGAGGAGGAATGTTGCCCTCACTATTTAAAATTATAAAATTAAATAAAAATAAAATTATAATAATATTATATATATATATATATAGAATAAATATAAAAAAAATATAAATTATAATTTCATAGCTTATCAAATATAAGTGGATTTTGGTTAAATTAAATTTGAGTAAATTTAAAAGTATTTGTAATTATACCTATAACCATCAACATCTTTATAAAAAAAAATCTCAAATCATATTTTATATATGTGAATTGTTCAAAAATAAAGTTAGCTTTTAATAGGATCTAATTTTTAAATTGTTCTATTTTTAAAATTTTTTAAGCTTTTTTTATATTATATTTACAACCATTCAGTTTTTTAAAAATCACTCCAATTTTCAATTCAATTTTAATTTTTAGCTTAATAGCAACTTAACTTTTGTCCAATCTAGTTGATCATAAAATCAGTTTTTTTGGTGCAAATTGAGTCATTAATGACAACTCTAATTGATAGTTATAAGTAAAAATACAGATATTTTTAAGATTATTTATATCTAATTTAATCAATATCTACTTATATTTGACAAGTTATAAAATTATAATTTATAATATTATTAATTTATGACGTTTTATTAACATATTATTAATTTTTTATATTTATTATATATTAAATATTATTTTTATTTAATATTATTATAATTATATTTTTATTTAATTTTATAATTTTTAAACGATGAGAATAACATTATTTCTCTAAAAATAGTTTAGAGGTAAAATTACACATTGACTCATGAAAAATGGATCTCACTAACTACAATAACAAATATTTAAATGCTGGAGATAATATTACTTTAATTTAATTAATTTAAGGATAATATTGTTATAATAAATAATATCAAGGCAAGATTATTCCTTCAATAAAATAATTTACGGATAAAATTATACTTTAACTTTTGTTTCTTCACCAATTCACCTCCTGCATTCACTTCCAGTTTTGGAATTTCACAGCTCATCCACTTGGGCATTGATAATCGCTTTTCCGTCTCATTCATTAAGGGATCATTGTCCATTCTAAAAATTTATAGTTCTCTCCGTCATTTCTTTTCCACTACACTGATTCGCTCATCTCGTCGTCGTCTTCATCTCTCTCTCTCTCTCGTCTCACTTTCTCCATCTCTCAATCTCTCTCGTCTTCGACTCTATCTGTCTAGATTCTGCCAGAATTCTCCTCAATTCCAGATTCCAATCCGTGCAAGCTCTTCCTTATTCTCTGCGCACAAAAGCCTCCATCTCTGTTCAGTCATTTTCCTTCATTTTCTTCAACCGAATTCTTCATTTCTTCCACCAGTGGCTGAATTTTTCTGCACATTTGGAGCTGGATGTGACGGTGTGATGAGGCGTGGCTTGAGGCTGAAGATTTCTAAGGATTGATGGATTGAAGATTGAGTTTATAGACTTTAATGATTAAGGATTCCTAAACCCTAGTTTCCTTTGATTTTTTGCTTACAATTTCTCTTTTCATAATTAAATTAATGAAGTTGTAATATTACACACAAAATATTTGATTAAATGCCTTTGTTATTTTTATTGAGAATACTTGTTGTTGAGTTGATTAGTTGCTAGAGTTGTTGCTTAATTTTAAATTTAATGGTTTAATACATAGTTGTGATGAATTATTGTTATGATGAATTATTGAATGTTCTTAATATTAATAGTTGTATAGTTACATTATGAGATCTTGACAAGTTCTAATTGAAGTTAATTTAAAATTAATTCTTGGTCAAGCATTATTTTAGGTACTGTTCTAAGCCAATTAATCAACTAATAATATATTAGGAGCTTAATGATGCTAATTTAGTTCACTACACTAGTACTAATGGTTAGGCTTGTGTGTGTGACTTAATTAATTATGTTTAAGGTAGTCTTAATTATATTTGACTAATAACAGCATTTCCTTAACAATTTAATTATTGAATGAAGATTTTTTTTTTTTCACTATCACACTCTTAGGGATCACTTTCATTTATTATTGCAAACACATTTTCATTTTTTAACTCATTTTCTCTTAAAACCAAAATTGCATAAACATTAGTTGAAATTTTAATTGCATGTTTAGACAATTAATCAAACAAATTTCTCTTGTTGTTTATAGCATATTTGATAATCATTTTTAATTAATTTTAAATCTAACACACTTGAGTATTCAACTTAAGTTGCTCTCTATATACATTAGGGTGTCCACTTAGTTTAATTTGCTGCATATGTGACTAATGCATTTCACTTAACAAAGGAGAATGACAACTTAAGTTTAAATAAATAACAATTGAGGAGATAAAATGACAACTTGCCAAGGAAAAATAAAAACTTAAAGGATATGAAAACATAACAACTTAACAAAGAAGAATGACGACTTAAGTGTCAAAATATGATAACTTAAGTTTAAATAAATAACAAAGAATATTAAATAACAACTTAAAAAAAAAGAATAACAACTTAAATATGCATACATTATAATTTGACAGAAGAGAATGACAACTCATCTGTTCAAGGTGACACTAGTTATTAAATATATTTAAAAAATAATAATGTAAAAGTATTTTTATAATTTCACAAGGATTTGAAACTTGATGATAATTTATACATTTTATGGGATTTGGGGTAATTGAATTATTTGGATAGAACTTTTTAATAGTAATTCTCCCAAATCTCAATGATAATCTCAATGCGCATGCAACATGCTAAAGGCAATTAGTCAATTACATAGACACCGTACGGTCACTTTGAATTTATTGATTGTAGAAGAAAAATTATTATTAAAATTCAAAATTTAGGATTTGAAGTTCCCACTGAAATATCAGGCGTCCAAATAGCGAAGCCTTTTAGGGAACAGACAAAACAAAAACAAACAACTGAAATCAAGTTTCAACACTTCCGCATGTGAATGCGTCAGATTTTCTTTAGCCTCTCCTTACCAAACCATACTTCACTGTAGATGGTGCCCATCAAATCCTAAATCACATTATTCACATCTATAACAAATCATAAGTGATGCTATTCATTACCTAAACTTCATGAAACACAAGAAAAAAATTTGTAATAACTAACATATTTATAAACATCACATACATGTGAAACCCCTCCAAGAATTCTAGTCCATACTTTGGAACTGGCCCGTTAGTATATCTATTGCTCTTCACCAAATCCAAAATACGTCAAAATGACAGTGAACAGATTGCACTACTAAGTGGCGGTGGTGCACAACACTAGTTCTCCTCCTCTGGAAGGGGAAGTCATGACAGGCTTTGGTGGCACTTCTAATGAATCTAGGCTTCCTCGTAACATTTCAATCACTTTACTCATTGTAGGTCTTTGAGTGGGAAATGTTTGAATGCACCACAAACCCACTGTAGTCATTTTCTTTGCAATATCATTTTCATAACTGGTGTTCACTCCATCATGTCCAAAATTGCTGCCTTGCTCAAGTTTATCATAAATCCAATCTGGAAAATACTTGGTGGTGCAGTTGGCTTCAACATTCATATTCTTCCGTCCACCCACCATGTCTTATAGCATCATTCCATAGCTGTAAACATCAGATTTATGTGAAACTCCACCTATGTTTTTATTCCAAACTTCTGGAGCAAGATATCCTATAGTCCCTCTAGCTTCTGAAATTGAAATGATGCTTTCTTTTTTGGGACAAAGCTTGGCGAGACCAAAATCTGAGATCTTTGGACAAAAACTTTCATCCAAAAGGATATTATGTGGTTTTATGTCAAAATGTAAAATTCGAGTCTTGCATCCTCTATGCAAGTATTCAAGCCCTCGAGCGGTCCCTATGGCAATTTGGTATAACATATCCCAAGTCAAGGATGGATTAGTGTTATGTACCTTGTTGGAAATAAACTTTTCAAGGGACCCATTAGCCATAAATTCATAGATGAGAGCCTTTTTCCTCCCTTCCAAACAAAACCCAAGGAGGGTGACAACATTAACATGGGATGTTCTGCTAATGCTTAGTACCTCGTTGATAAATTCTTGACCATTCTCTTTGGATGTAGCCAATATCTTTACAGCCACCGGGTAGCCATTTAGTAGCACTCCTTTGTACACCGCGCCATAACCACCTTGGCCCAATTTAACTTCAAAAGATTTGGTCATTTCTTTAATATCTGCAAATTTATATCTCGTGAGAGCAAGAGGCCCATGACTTTTGAGGAAGTCCTCAATGTTTTGGTCAACCTCGGATCTCTTCCAAAATTTTGTTGTTTGCCTTTGTACGTGTTTGATTTTACGTTGAAAACCATCAAAATCAAGGTGGAAGCAAGTAGTTACCACCCGCTTCCACCAAAACCATGGTTTTAATCCTACCACCTTCCACCAAAACCATAGTTTTGATACTACAATGTGCTTCCACCAAAACCAGGGTTTTGATACTACTATTTGCTTCCACCAAAGCCATAGTTTTGATGCTACCACGAGCTTCCACCAGAACCATGATTTTGATACTATTTGCTTCCACCAAAACCATGAATTTGACAGTTTCCAATGTGAAACCAAACATGCTCTTAGTGATTTGATTGAACAACAAAATAGTGTAATACATAGTAGAAGTGCTGCAATTGCTCCGCAGGTACAACCTATCAAGTATAGTAAGTAAATTATTAAGTAGGAAATATGAAAGATTTCTTGATTGGTTTGATACAATGTTGCAATGCTGAAAAATGAAGTGATCTAACAGACGTTGAAGAAAAAGATGCGATCTGCCAATGTAAATTTTGATGCTTGGCTATATATTTGAATGTATGTACATTTTGCTAACTCAGAGAGTGTTAATATATTTACACTCAATAGCCATTAGAAAAGGGCACATTAAAAATCCCTAACCCAATGGCCCCCCTTTTTTCAGCCGAGATATGGAAGAAGCTCATTTAAAATCATCGAGCTAAGGCAGCACAGCAACATGGTAGAATGCAATGTGGGAAAAAATAACAGTTGATATTGAGTAATGGATTGAAAGGTAACAAACACTACGTAAATCGTGAAGAAAAATGTGAAACAGGACGATCTATTACCAATTATAAGTTTCGTCTTCAAACTCCATGAGCTTTCTGCAATAGAGAGCAAAGAGAAATTAGAGCCTATATAAATGAAAGTTACGCCAAAAATGCTAAACTCAATCATGCAACTGTGTGACTACGAGCGTTTGGGATCTTTCCCGATAAATTTCAACTAGAAGCCTACGGCATTCCCTAAGCAAAAACTATTTTAGATGTTGATTATCAATTCCTCCATAAAATTCTAAAATCCTTGTTCTTTAAAAAAAAAAAAAAAAAACCCATCTGCTTGTGAAGTATGTATGAGAGATCTTGCAACAAAATCCAGGCATGGTGTTAAAAAGACTTGATGGAGGAGTTATCACATTTCATTGGGCGGAAAAAACAAAATCACAAGAGAAACTTGCAAGATAACTTCTACTAATAAGTAATAAGGGTTCCAGCCAAGACCTGCTTATTTAATCAGGAATTAAGTTTTTGAATTTGAATTCATCTGAGGGTTTTTGGTCCTGTAGATGTTTCTTTTTACTGGGGGCAAGCAATTAGGCGTTTTAGCTTCAATCCAATGCAATTTTGGCCCCAAAAACAAAAAATCGAACGCAATCAAATCTTTTTCTTGAAAATTTAACCCCCCCCCCCCAAAAAAAAAGGCTTTCTCTGGAAGCCAAAATCAATATCACAATGAGTATGAAATAGTCTACCAAATGCGTAAATTTAAGAAGCGATGGGCGAAGTTGAGTAGAGATAAGGGGGAAGAAGAGCATACTGTTCCCCTTTTTCTACCATAGCTGTATGCAACATGATATCAATCCGACTGATGACCGGTGCACAGGGCCGTGTTATTCCTCAAACTCCCATAATAGAGTCACATTCTTGACATTTGGCAGATACAGAAAGAGATTGAGAGGCATTTCTTTTTTTCTTTTTTTTTATACACAAGGAAAAGGAAACTAAACAAAAGTTCCAGTGTCTCGCACCAAAACAACATCTAACTCAGGGGAAGGGAGAGGACTGAGAAGATTTCAACAGATGATTACGAAGATCGAAGGTGAAGGGACCGATGAAGGTAAGGAAAAACATTCGGCAGCTGGACAGATGTTATTATAGTTAGAACTTAGAAGTTAGAACTGAGAAGATTATTATTTTTTCTTTTTCTTTTTTACATTTTTTTAAAAAATAACAAATATTTTTTTAAAATTTTTTTGCGTAATTTACACCACCCAAATTTGTCACGGACAATTCAATTATACTACAATCTATGAATCTATAATCTATTTTTTAGGCAAGCTGAATTGGAGGAAAAAAAATCATCTCGAATCGTTTTTATACCTGGGTTAAATAAGCTCATTTGTCCTTTTTTTATATATTTTTTAATTGCTTTTTTATCTTATACTAAATTCAATTTTGAAGCAAGATTCAAATATTAATTTTTAATGAAACGATAAATGATCTTAAGGTTTTGATTTTACTCGTGAATTTTTGGTGGTACAATGCGGTAGATGAACATAAATATGTTATCTCTATTGTTGTTGTTGTTGTTTTTTTTTTTTTTTTGAATGTGGTATGATTGTGATGTGAATCAAGGATCTAATGCATGTTATTTTTTTATTTGAAAAAATTATACTCCTTCTATTTAAAAATATAAAATATTTTTAATTAAATTTTACCTTCGAATAAAGTAGTCACCTACTTATCAACTAACCTTATCTTTTTATATTTACTTCTATTAAATACTCTATAATAACTATAAAATTATTATCAATAGGGACACTTTTAAAACAAAAACAATAATTACACCTCGAAAAACTAAAAATATTATATTTTTAAACATTCAACTTTTTAAAAAATATCTCATATTTTTTAATGGATGGAGTATTAAATTATATACATCATGTAATATATGTAAATTTAAAATGAGTTATATACACTATATGGATTTTATTTAAGATTTTAAAACTCCCATGTCCCCCAATTCACATGCTTGTGTTGGATAGAGACTCTCTCAATTAATGTAGAAATATCTTGGCCCTACTCATTTAATACATGTATAGGAAGACATTAATGGACAATGACACTGTTGAGTTATCCCACAAATAAAAATTCCATCGGCAAAAACTGAAAAGGCCATCGAAAGAGCTGCGAGGTAAGTTGAAGGACGATATGACTTAAGAAGGACCCTGACCGATTGTTTGATGATGAAGATAAATCTAGACCCAACTACGTAAGTTCAGCAGGAGGACAAATTTAATGACATGATCTGTATGAGTATACTATTGAATTCTGGGGATCATTAGCTTCATTACCCAGATCCTCCAAATCTGGTTGATTGAGATGATGAGGATTTCAACTTATCTTCACAAATCGGGTTGCTACAGAGGACAAACCTAGTTGCAGATATATATTGAGACTTTGTTCTGAGAGTGACTTAAAGAGTTGGCATAAATGTTAACGAATTCAATTTATCGATGATGGCAAGCTACCTAAACCGTTGCCATCCAAAACATATCAGGATGATCGTATTATGAAGCAGAGGAATCTAATCAAAACTAGAAGGTGAGAGAAAGTACACATACCCCCTGATGAACCTGAAGAATAAGGAGGCCATGGCTCCAGCCATGGTGCTGGTGCTTCTAATGAATCAGTAAAACAAACCCTATCATAATCTGGAAAGAAACAAGTAAATTCATCCGAACTTACGTCGTACCCACATCTTCCACCTGAGATTCTGCAATCATCACACAGCCCTTCTTTCAGTTCCCATTTAACCTCAAAGCCTTGATCTATAACATCCCCAGGATCTATGACATCCTCCATTAAACTTCTCAGAACAGGAACGGTAATACTAGTTCTACATCCCAGGCCAGTCCTGCTCCGACTCTCACCCCGCAAAAAGTATGCTTCACGAGGAACACCATGTACTGGGAAATCAAATCTCACAGAAGTTGATGAGTTCACTCTAGTCGTATGTTCTGAAGTGTCGCAGTCATATAATAGAGTAGAGTTCTCATCATTGAGACTGTAGCTAAAGAAAGCATAATCCAACGTGATGTTTGTGAAATGATCATTGGACACTTGGTACCCCACAAATCCATTCGTGCTATCCGAAGAGTCCTAGCGGTGAGGTTGAGATCGATTACGTGAAAGTTCTGGGACGTGATGTTGATTGTAGCATTGTATCCATGACAATCCAGCTTGAACTTGGGATGGCCACAATAATCAGGCTGTGAATGGACCCAGAATGGGAAGCTCAGGTTGGTGAAGCTTCCGCAGCTGAAAGGCTTGCAAGCTGAGAATTGTTCATTTGCAGAAGCGAAATAAAAGAGAATAATAGAGAGAAAAAATAAGGTCTTGAAGAGAAACTGGGATAAAAGAACAGGAGGATCCGTATGCAGTATGATTTGCAAAGAATATGGCTTTAGAATGGCTGCTTAACAAGTAACAACTCTCGCAGGACTATAAACCAGAATTAAGGAAACATAGACACGCTTTGAGTAATAAGGTCAATGATGGAGGCTTAGTCTACACGGGTTTGACTAGTTGAACTTGATCGTAGGAGAAATCAATTGAATTACATATAAATAGAATTATATATGTGTGTGTCTGTGTGTGTGTGTGTGTATGAATAGCATTTTCGAGCAGGTAGAAATGTTCATCCTCGTAACCAAGATTAGAGTTTTATCTACTATTGATTTTCAATTCGACCATTCCCAATCAAATGTCATTTTGCCGTTGAAAATTACGTATTAATGACAACCGACCATACTCAAAATGTCGATCAAGAAACTGCCTCTCAATTTCGGTTGTGGACTGATTTACGAGGAGGAAAAATGGAGGGAGAAACGTTTAAGGATTTTGTTTTTGTTTTTTTTTTTTGTAAAATTAATTATGGATTTTGATCTTTTACAAAATGAACGGAGAATCATGTTTAAGGATTTTTTTTTATAAAATGAGAATCACGTTTAAATTTGAAAATTTAAATAGTACAATGTCACCAAAACCTGTAATGAAATATAATAAATTTTGAGCTCAGTTTAAATACTTTTTGAAGGCTTGCATATCCTTTTGATGGACTTGCCTGAATGGCCATTCTCTTTAATATTTATTATGGCAGATAATATTTCATGCCACATACTCCCTCCAATCCTTAACAATATAAGGCAAACTTAATTAATGTTGTGCTTATTAAGAAATGGTAATAATATCATAAAAATTGTTAATATATATATATATGACATTTCAATTATGCCTTTCTTTATAATTAATAATAAATTGATCTCTAAGAAGTCAAAATGATAATAAATAAATAAGAGATAAAATTGGAAAAAAAATTAACTAATCTAACATTGCCTTATATTAAGAAAAAAACTATTTTCAAAGGAGTATATTATAAATTGCATTCATAGATATCCGATCCCCTTCAAATTTTTTACACATTTTTATTTTTATTGGTGCTGCACCGCTAGAATCTAAGGAGGAGTTTCCAACTTCTAAGACCTAAAATATGGGATGTTGGTGATAGACATTTTTATCAATGGATTTTTTTTTTTAAAGGAAGAATGACAATTTAAAACCATCTAACAAAATTAATGTAAAATGAATATGCGTACTATTTGAATTTTTAAATTTATCACCCAAACTTTTCACATTTTTTTTTCGTTTAGAAAATGAAAAGATCCAAATAAGATATATTATTACAAAATCGTATCTAACCGATGCTCTCGGCATCGTTGTGAAGCAACTTCCTCAAACCTTTTGGTGGATGATTCAGGCCATACACACCCCAATTTAGTGAAATGGTAAGGAGGCCAAGAAGTCTACACACTTATTTCCTTCCTGATATGCATGATGAACCTCAACTTGCCACTCCTTCAAAAACAAACAGATTTGCCCAGGCTGTTGGCTTTCATCAAAGTGGCATATTGTGATAGCAGAGTCACAACTAGCATATAGTTAACATCCAACTCAATATTTCTAAAACCATATTCCCAAGCCATAGTTAGGCCATCAATCATAGCCCATAGTTCTACCTGTAAGGGGATACACACTCCAATGTTGTGGCAATAACCATGCAGCCAAGATCCATCAAAACTACATAATAAGCTCCCTGCCCCCGCTCAAACTTTCATTTTTACAACTTAAAAGCCCTCATTTTAAATATTATTTTATATATGTAGTCTTTAATTGTCATTCTTTCAAAAAATTTCTAATTCTTCTCTTGAGCGGAAAGCATGACAGGCTTTGGTGGCATTGGCAATGAGTCTAGGCTTCCCTCTAACATTTCGATCACTCTACTCATTGTAGGTCTTTGAGTGGGAAATGTTTGCATGCACCACAAACCCACGATGGTCATTCTCTTTGCAATACCATTTTCTTGATCTTTGGTGCTCGCCCCACCCAAATCTACGCCTTGCTCGAGTTTATCATAAATAGAATCGAGAACATAATTCTCATCAGTTGGGTCATTGGGTTCGATAGATATGTTCTTCTGCACTTCAACCATGTCTATTAGCATCACTCCATAACTATAAACATCAGATTTATAAGAAACTCCGCCTATATTTCTATTCCAAACTTCTGGTGCAAGATATCCAAGAGTCCCTCTAGCTTCTGAAAGTGAAATTACGCTCCTTCTCTTGGGACAACATTTAGCAAGTCCAAAATCTGTGATCTTTGGACAAAAGCTTTCATCCAAAAGGATATTATGTGGCTTTATGTCAAAGTGTAGGATTCGAGTGTTGCATCCCCTATGCAGGTATTCAAGTCCTCGAGCTGTTCCAATTGCAATTTGGTACAATTTTTCCCAAGTCAAGGATGAATTAGTTTTATTTTCCTTGTTGCGGATAAATTTGTCAAGAGATCCATTGTGCATAAATTCATATACGAGAGCCTTTTTCTCGCCTTCCAAACAAAATCCAAGGAGGGAAACAACATTAACATGAGAAGTTCTACTGATGCTGGCGACCTCATTGACAAATTCTTCCCCATTTCCTTTGGATGGATTCAACATCTTTACAGCAACAGGGCAGCCATTGAGTAGCTTGCCTTTGTATACAGTACCATAACCACCTTCTCCCAATTTAACTTGGAAAGATTTGGTCATTTTCTTGACATCTTCAAATCTATATCTTGTGAGAGCCAAAGGCTCTTGATTTCTAATGAAGGCCTCCATTTGTTGGTCTACCTTAGATGTCTTCCAGAATCTTATCTTCTGCCTCAATGATCTGATTTTACAACGGAAGATAGTAATGCAGATTAAAAGTGTTGCAGTTGCTCCACTTGTAAAACCTGCCATGACACATGGTGGATAAATGTCTGAGTAGAAAAGAAGACAGATTAATCTGAAGATATAGCAATTTTAAAATTTAAAAACTTCGAAATCTGAATACATTTAAATTTATATATATTATTAAGCATAGGGTGCTCTTCAGTTATATATTTGCACTTATTGCTTTGACAGAGGGCTATTCAGACACGTTCAAATGTAGAAGCACATTAAAACCACCCAGCTAAAGCTGAGCCATCAACAAGGTAGTGTGAGAAACGTAAGAAATATTAGCTGATATGAAGTATTGAATTAGAATATAACCGATACTGTGTAAAATGTATAAAAGAAAAAAAAATGGAAACACAAGGTTGGTCGACCCATGATTACCTATTATTATAAGTTCTTTCTTCGAATTGCTGGAACTTTCTGTAACCATGAGCAAAAAGAAATTAGAGCATAGTGTGTGTGTGTGTGTAGAGAGAGAGAGAGAGAGAATTATTTAAAGTGTTAAACCAAAATTTTGAAAATTGAACTGATCATTAAACAAGACAGGATATTGTTTCAAGAGTCAATGATGAGACTGCAACTAAACTGTGATCAAACTGTTATAATTGGGTTGTTAATCTAGCCTAGACCATAACTTTGTTCCCAATTGAATCAGCCTCGAGGTCTTGCTTAATTTTGTTCTATTTTTCATTTTTACAAATTATTTTGTAAATCAATTTTTAAAACTTGTTTATCAAATTAAAATAAAAAAATTATTTGATTAAGCTAATTAAATTAATTTAAAAATAATTTTAGAATTAAAAAATGGGCATGATGATGGTTATTTGTGATTAATGGTAATCATCTATAATATAGTGTGATTTGAAAATAAAAGAAGAAAATGAAAATACCTCTAAGAATTAAAAATAAAAATAATTTTAAAAACATGTAAATAAAAAATACTTTTAATTTTAAAAAACAGAGATTAAACCAGTCATAAATACTCATGACTAAGTATAACTATCATGAGTAACTACTTGGCTAGTTAAGTACAAGAGCTGATATCATGACACCACTCATAACTATCAGTGTGACTACTTGGCTAGTTAAGTATAAGAACTGATATCATGACAACAGACAAGCCTCAAGGAATTTTATCTACACCCTACCAGACAAACCGAAGAGCATAGAAGTTATCTATGATGTGAGATACGATGCAACGAATAAAGAAAGCGTGACAAGAACAAAACACTGATATGCATAATGCAGAGAAACTGAAATGCCTGCAGATAGAAGGAACAGAGAGAGAAGCCATACTTGCAAGATTAGGACACACAAAGTCATAAGATCCGTCTCGGCAATGACAAGAAAATAGAGATCCATTGTCACGGACGCTTCCACAAATTCCTCCAGATTGCATGCATAGTGAGCAGTAACTCCAGTTTGCGAGATACTGCACATCAAATCCCATATCCAAAGCAGCCCTCAGCGATTCAATTCCACCAAAAGGGTCCACAGTGACGCCCATTGTAATCGCCACAAGTTGAATTCCACAGTGCTGAGAAATCTCCGTGAATAATCGTCCTGACTGATGATCTTGATTCATCACGAAGAAAGCCTGTTTTTTACTATCATCCATGCACGTGATGTTGTTTTGGCCGATGGAAATCCCGGGATCACAGTCATAGAACAGGGTCATGTTCACGACAGATGTGTCGAAGGAGAACAGAGAGGGGTCCAATGAAGTGTTGGTGAAATGGAAAGAACAATTATCGTAGCTGGGAATGTCTGTTCGGACCATTTTTACAATCCAACGATCTTGATTGATACCCGTCAAGGTGAAGTTTTGGGAGCCGATTTGAATGGAAGGTAAGTTAGAGGGCAGGCACTTGACCTTGAAACCATCCCTTCCACAGTAACCGGGTCGGTTTTCTCCCCAGAAAGGGTAGGGTATATCAAAGTTCCCACAATTGTAGGTGTAGTGGCAGTTTACGTAGCCATCATCTTCCCTACGACTCTGGTATTGTGGCACAGTCGTTGATGACAGCAAGAGATAGCAGAAGAAGAACAAGTTTCTGAATGTGTACGAGAAAAGCATTTTGTCGGAGAATTAGGGTGCCCAGTCGTGTTCTGCTTTCATGGCCACCACTTACTGTGACTGAAGAAAACGGGCCAGAATTTAATAGGGGTTTCGTTATTATTATTAGTTTTAAAAAATATTTGCTTTTTGCGATGCTATGTAACTTGAGCTTTGTTTGATTGCACTTTTTTTTTTTTCCTTCGTTCTTTTGGTTTCTCTGCAATGGAAGCACTACGAACGGAATCAATGGCCGGATGCAAAAGGGACTTCCTAGTGAAGTCCAAGGTTTACGGTTGCATTGCCGGCTGCTGCTCGATCAGCATCCATTCTGTTTCCCTCGTCTTGTACTTTGGACGGGAAAAGTGAGGGAGACGCCTTGGATTTTTGTTTAGGATTTCACGCAGTTAATAAAATGTTTAATTATTTTTTATTTTTTTCTAGACTTCAAAAATAGACAAACAAAAAACTTATGCAACTTCATTAAGGGTGTTCACGGGACAGGACGGGACGAGACTGGGACACCCCGTCCCATGTCCCGTCCCAAAAAAAAGATCGAAACTGAATTTTGGTCCCGTGTCCTGTCCCGTCCCGATAGTCGTCTCATCCCGTTAAGAGTCGGGACGGGACCGGAACAAGATCAGGACGTCCCGCCGTCTCGATAAATGAAATAATATCAAAAAAAGATCTAGATAATAATGTTCATTAAAATTTTAAATTATATAATTTATTAAGTTTAAAATCAAAATAACACAAGTACATAAATAACAATAATTTAAAATCAATTATTGAATTATATTAATCACAACTACATATTATAATAATAAAAAATACAAGTGATCTTTATGCTATAAGATTAGCAACAACAGGCAAGTCAAACACAACATCAAATAATTGTTCTACTACTTTAGTGAAGATGTACTAAACTAATTACTCTTCTAAAAATAAGTAAGAAATATGTTATAAATAAAAGTTATTAAATAGATAGATATAAGAATAGATTATATTAATATAATTAATATATTATAAAAAAGATATCGTCATGTTTACTCCATGCCATTAAAATTTTCAATATAAAAACATTTTAGTTTTAAATAAGAATTGTAAGTATTAAAATTATAATTGATATAATTAATATATTTAAAAT
This sequence comes from Prosopis cineraria, assembly GCF_029017545.1. Lineage (NCBI taxonomy): Eukaryota > Viridiplantae > Streptophyta > Magnoliopsida > Fabales > Fabaceae > Prosopis > Prosopis cineraria. The sequence continues at coordinate 39,462,606 of NW_026555332.1, forward strand.
AAAAAATAATATATATAATATTCGGGACCGGACGGGACGTCTCGATGGTAATCTCGTGTCACGTCCTGTCCCGAACCCTTTTCCTGTCCCGTCCCAATTATTTTCGGGTCAGGACAAGATCCGTCCCGATATAATCGGACGATATCGGGTCAATCGGGACGGGTCCAGATTAAGCACCCCTAAACTTCGAAACGTTGAAAATCTCCATTAATATCCTATCAGTTTTCGAGCAAAGTTGTCTCTTATAGTAAGACATGTGTAGGCAATCAAAAAAGCAAGGATTGATGGGATATGAGCAAACAACTATCGCTCCAAGCATACAACAGGGATAAACAATTTTGTCATGTCTTGGCGTGAACAAGAAAACAATTTTGTTAGCGCCGCCTCGTCCATAGACCAATTTTATTCTGTCGAAAATACACCACACATTAAGGGAGGCATGCATCGTGCTGTGAGTTTCAAGTCCGCGTGAGCCGTTGTTGAACTTCGTCCGAGAACTAATGTTAGTGATCCATATTAGTATCACCAAAGCGATGTTTGAACCTAAAATCCAACTCATTTAAATTTTTTTTGAGCATTTAAATGTTGCCGATTAGACCTTGTACAAAAACTGGTTTATGTTGGATGTCAAACATATGGAAGAAGAATAGATAGAAAGAATCTTGACTCCCTGCCTGCAGTTGCGTCATCTCATGGCTCTTCGTTCAATTGGGTTCCTCTGTTTTTTTCATTTTCCAAGTGGTTGCTCAGATCAACTCTAATCAACCACCTAAATATGATCTTTATGTAGAACAGAGTGCAGAAAATCCAATGGTTAATTGCTCAAAGCTTTGGAACCATCGGATTTGAACGAAGCAGAGACGTGATAGAGCTGCTGGCATATACATGATACGAATAGCAAAGCATAAAACAGGCATTCTACGTTAAAAAACCAATTCTAGGAATTGACCACCACTTATCTCAACATGCTGTCTGGCCCACAAATTTTTGGCTTTTCAGAAATTTAGTAGTCCCTCCTAGTCCTAGTAGATCAGTTGTAGACTGCTAGACACTCATATAGAAGGATTAATATTCTACCTCTTCATGAGCTTCAAGTGGAACCAAGCAGATATGAATGGGGAAATCAAGGAACGTTATTCATAGACTTACAAAGCTGACGAGGTCAAACTTTTGAGATGATTCCATATAGTATGCCAGTTCATGAGTTTTTATGTATGTATGTAAGTATAAAAAACATGGGGTTGCTTGGATACTTATTCTCTAAGAACCAGGCCTCTTGAATTAGGATTCATTTTATTTTTGCTTACAGATCCAAGCCCATATGAAAAATCAATACTTGTTGGTATTTTGTAATCTGCGCTCGGCCAGTGATTTTATGCCTCACTTCTGAATTCTGATATGCTATTTTTACTAATTATAACACGAATCTCCTTCCTCATAAATGACTCAATAAGTCGATTGGTCAGCCCGCGCAAACCCGTTACACAGAAGATTTTTTTTTTTTTTAACTTAACTAGAATCCAAGTTGACTCCACTTTATTCTTACATTAGATTTGGTTGGTTAATGGAAAAGTAATGAGAACCATTTTTGGGGGAACGTAAAGCCTAGGGACGAAATTTGAATAATGTTTATACGTCAGTTCTATAAATTGCCATTTTCTAGATGTTAGTTTTTCAAGTATTGACAAAAAGATTTTTTTTCATATATACAATTAGAGTTTGCAAAATTGAAATAGAATTGAAAAACGAACCAAACTATGAGATGTTCAGTTGGTGTATTTTTTTTTTAAGATTATTTTGGCCAATTTGATTTTGAATTTTAGAAACCTAAATGCTCCAAATTGAACTAAGCTTATTACTTTTTATTTTTATGTTTTTATAATGTTATAAATTGCATGTATGATGTAACCTTTGATAATAAATAAAAACCCAAATCCAGGTTAGAACTTAGAAGGAAGACATAAGAACAGTAAGAGAGGTATGCGTATCATGGAAATTTGTTCACATAACGTTATCAAAAACTATGAAAAGCTATGAACAAGGCTTACAATGTCGCACTAAGCTGTTATTTTCGTTTTAAAAACTTCAACTCGTACTTGCGATTCTGCAACAAAATTTGCATCATGTTTATTGTTCTTGTTGGATTTAAATCCTCTAAAATTAAGACCTATGAATTTTGGTAAAGTTATCATTTTTTAGTATTTAATTTCTATCATTCTATATATTAGTTTTTATAAAATAGCATAACACCTACTAAGAAAAAATGGTAGAAAATTATTTAAAATAGTTTAAATATATATAAATCAAATTATGGGAGACACCATTGAAAATAATGAAATGGATAATTTTGAGCTCCGTTAAGTGAAATGGAGAAAAGCCTAAACAAAATACTAATAAAAATTGTTGGCTAAGACCTCCTAATTAAAAATATTTTTAAAAGTTTCATAAAAATAATAAAACACAATAATATAGTATAATTCATATATCTCACCCCACCTAATGGAACAAAGCCTGCAGCAGTTGTTTTTGTTGTATTACATTTTATAAAATATGAAATCTTTTCTTTTCTTTTTTCTTGAAAGGCAAAATCCACAGAAGTTTATTGATTTCAACGTCAAAGGATTTAAATCCCGCTTTTAACACTATGTTATATTAAAAGCAATATTCATCCATCAAAGAAAAATAATATTCATTAGTTATACACGTACATGCTTCCTCGCGCCTTACATTATTCAGAATTCACATCCAAAAACATGCACAAGATTAAACATCAGACACTACTCTGAAATGAACCCATTACAAAGGAAGATTCAGACGTTGATGTCGAAGACGTGAAAGGCTTTGGTGGCATTTCGAGAGTATCCGTACTACCTTCCAACATTTCAATGACTCTGCTCATGGTTGGTCTCTGAGCAGGAATTGTCTGAATACACCACAGTCCCACCATTGTCATCTTCTTCGCAATCTCATTCTCCTCCACGCTTATCACACCTTTAACCACTCCCACAACATCACTTCCTTCTTCAAGCTTCTTGTAAATCTTCAATGGAGGGAAATACACCTCGCTCCCTGACCCATTATTGCTTTCTTCAGATTCACTGTTATCCTTCTTCTGTCCTCCAGCCATTTCCAACAGCATCATTCCGTAGCTATATACATCAGATTTATGTGAAACTCCTCCGATGTTTTTGTTCCACACTTCTGGAGCTACATACCCGACTGTCCCTCTGGCATTTGATACGGAAATAATGCTCTCTTCATTGTTATTGAGCTTAGCAAGTCCGAAATCTGAGATCTTTGGACGATACTTTTCGTCCAGAAGGATGTTATGTGGTTTTATATCGAAATGCAAGATCCGAGTGTTGCATCCCTTGTGCAGGTATTCTAGTCCTCGAGCTATTCCTTTGGCAATCTGATATAAAGTCTCCCAACTCAATGATGCAACAGTTTCGTCTGTTTTCTTATTGGAAATGAACTTTTCAAGAGAACCATTGGACATGAACTCAAAGATAAGGGCTTTTCTGCGTCCTTCTAAGCAAAATCCAAGCAGGGTGACGATATTAACATGAGAGGTTTTGCTGATGCTAGCAACCTCGTTGACGAATTCTTCGCCATCCCCAGTTGATTCGTGCAAGAGTTTTACTGCTACGGGACAACCATTGAGTAGGTTGCCTTTGTAAACAGCACCGTAGCCTCCTTCTCCAAGTTTAACTTTGAATGAGTCTGTCATTTTCTTCAAATCACAGAAGCTGTATCTTTCCAGAGCCAGAGGGCCCTGACTTTGAAGGAAGGCTTCAATTTTTCGATCCATCCTCTTGTTGCCAACGCGGGTTGTTATGAACCTCCATATTTTAGCTTTGTTTCGGCATATGATGACTGCTATGAGAGGTAATCCAATTCCAGTAGCTACAAAACCTATGAAAAATAAACAAAAATTTTCATCATGGTGCTTTGAAATTGAGCTTTGATCGATCTGACACCAAAAAAACATGGAAAAAAAAAAGGAGAAAGAATATTTTTTGCCATAGAGGTGGAAGCTCGAATTTAAGATGCTCAAGACGATCTTGGGAGTGAGATGTCATACCTAAAACTAACTTCAATACTTTGTTTCTTTTACCTGCCATCAAAGCACAGCACACTTAGAGATATGAAAATTGAAAATGAATTTGTACTCTACAGAGAAAGAAAGAGAGAGAAGAGAACATACTGCTACTGCTGCTAGCAGAACAGGCTGTGTCATGGCTTGTTCCATCGCGACAATAACACGAAAACACAGAGCTATTACTCTGCTGATTCGTTCCACATATGCCTCCAGAATCCTTGCATGTTGCACACTCAGAGGCTTCAAACTTCACTTCAAACCCTTCATCCAGAGCATTCTCGAGCGAATCCGAGGTACTATCCACTGAAACCGGCACTTGAACACGATACCCGCAGCTGTCAAGTCCTGAAAATTGCTGCAACTGGGTTCCATTCACGAAGAAAGCGTGCTTAGTAGAATTATTCTGGCACGTTAAGTTGTTCGCACCCGAAACCTGGGAGGGGCAGTCGTAGAATACAGTGATGTTTTGAACTGTAGGTTGAAAACTAAAGGGACTGCCATGCAGAGAAGTGTTGGTAATATTGGGAGGACAAAGATCATAGTCTGATTCTGGTAGCACAAGTCGCATGGTAAAGCCAGTCTGGTTAATCTGCAGAACATTGAAAGTTTGTGAGCCAGCTTGAATTGTAGTGTTCTGATCATTCAGGCATACGAGCTGGAAGCCATTTCTGCCACAAAAACTGCGTCGGTTGTGTCCCCAGAAAGGGTAGGAAATGTTTGTGAGAGATCCACAACTGTATGATTGGCTGCAAACAGAGTATGTTTCATTTTGCTGAGAGTAGGCTTGTGGCAAAGCTATGGAGAAGAAGGTGATGATAACTATGGATGTAAGAAAACGGATAGGATGATTATCCATTGGTGGGGAGCCTGTGGGTTTGATAGCAATGGAGAAGATGAAAATACACTCAGCTCAAAATGTTAAATGGAAATTATTCTGAGTAGAAGACTGGAAGTGTGACAGACAAAATAAAAGCGAGTTTCGGACCAATCTATCTTTTGCAAGTTTATGTGAACACAAAAGGACAGTCCGAGATTAGCGTGAATTATTTGTTCAGAAAGTAATTTGAATTTTCTTGCCTCACGGTTTCCGGCTGAGCAAACCTTTTTTGATTACAATAGATATACCTTTAATTTATCTCTAACTGCCTTGACTACGCCTAGCATGTTGACCATATCACATGTTACCTTCATAATAAAAAAAAAGAAAAAAAGAAAAATTGGTTAGAATGATTTTTTAATATTCTCTAATATAAAATAGGAAAAATTAATTCTCAGCTCCTTATAATTTGCCTCAATTTTGAATCAAGTTCTTGTAGTTCCTTTTGTTTTAATTAGGGGCTTATACTTTTAAATGTTAGACATATTAATCCTACAATCTTAAAGCCCTAACATATTATCTAACACCGCTGATTTAAGCTGATGTAATATCTAGGTGGAAAATCGTGACAGCATGAACTGTTAGGGAGAGACCGAAACTTCAAAGGAGAAGCAAGATGTTGTGTAAAACATCGTTTTTGGTCTCTGCATCTTCCTCGCTGCCGGGTTCTCTCCTTCCTTCATCACTGACTCTGTTTTATTTGTTTAGGCCAATGACACCATGGAGTGAGGAGTGTAGCTTGAAGGAGGAGAAATATGCCTTAGGTTTTGAATCTTTGGACTCTTGTTTCATTCATTCTCCTTGTTTCTTGATTGTTGTTGATTTCGCTGCTAAAAATGGAGACTACAAACATGAAAAAGCTAGCCTTGTTCGCTCTTTGTTGTGTTTTATCTATTTTCTGCTCGTTCAAATCTATGTTGCCTTCTCAATTTGGAGGCTGAGGAGCATGAAAGTATTCTAGACACAGGAAAGCATGAATGGCTATTTACTCTCTATCCATATTTGGGTCACCGTAAGAAGCTAATGAATGGAGTTCACCTCGATTGTCTCATTATTCTTCAACAATTATCTATCCACAAATTTTACTAACCAAGTGAACTTCATCAATATCCTACAGCCACTTTGTTTTATATAGCCATTGTATTTTAAAGAGAAAAATGCTGTTTATCTCTGTTTTTAGGTGAAAAAACATAGTTGAACACGAGAATAAAACAAAAACAATGAGAATATAGTAGCATGATAAAATAGAACTTAAAACAAAACTTCAATAAATTTAAGATTAGCTGCTGTAACACGCTCCATTTCATTTAGGCAATCCACTAATTGGTTCAGGTACCACTTGGAAAGCAAAAATAGGATTGCATGTTCACACGTTGGTTCACATTAAGGGTGTTCAAAACCAATCCAAACCGAAAGTACCAATCCAAACTAATCCAAACCAACAAAAACCGATCAAAATTGAACAACAATCAGGTCCGCTTCGGTTTTTATGATATAAAAATCGATTGGTTCGATTCAAATTCGGTTTTGAGCACAAGAAACTAAACCAAACTTGATTAAAAAAATTCTATTTATTTATTTGTAAAATATATAATCATTTATCTACAAGAAGCATTTTGTTTTGAATTTTTTATAGTAATAAATAAACATTTTTAAAATACTTGAATGAAAATGCATAATATTAAATGATTATAATAATCATGCTATGATCATCATTTAATTATTTACAACCTAAAAGTCTCAGCATTCAATTTATCTACAAGAAACATTTTGTTTTGAATTTTGTATAATAAATTTTTCATTATTTATTAAAATATAGATACATAGATAAATATTTTTAAAGGATTTTAATGAAAATACATAATATTAAATAATTTTAATCTTAAAAACTTATATCAATTTTTATGATTAATTATTGTTATCACATTGAAATTTTATTATATTTTTATACCTCTATTTATAAAAAAAAAGGAGTCAAAAAGAATTAAATTTAATTTTAGTACATAGCACCATTATGAAGATGGAGAAAAGGAAAAAAAATTAAACAAGTGCATTAAAACTTGATCAAGATCTTAATTAAATCGAACCAAACCGAAAATAAAACCGAACCAAACTGAACTTCATAAAAACTGATCAGGCCTCAATTATCAGTAAATCGAATGGTTCGGTTCGGTTTGGTTTTTGCTCAAAATCAAACCAAACCGAACCTATGAACACCCCTAGTTCACACTCATTAATGCACACGTAAAGCCTTGAATGGATCCCATTGAGATAACCAATTCAGTGAATTAATTAGATCATCCATTACTAACATTACATGCTTTTATCTGCCACAGTAAGAAGCACACAAAAGCAATAGACAAGTAAGCGCAAGCCCACGATATTTTCTTATGCTATGTGAAACATTTTCATTGTCTTTAACAGATGAAATTCCACTACCCAAAAATACACTCCTTGACCTTTTTATTTTGCAACTCTTTTCTTTTTGAATTATTTAGTCTTATTTGCAAATGAAGCCGACTTTGCGGAATTAGTGAAATTTTATATTTTTTTCAAGAAATTAAGATTCTAAATTTTATTTAATTGATTTTATTGGTATTTGTAAAATTATTAGAAATTAAAAAATATCTTATAATAATACAGGTACCCAAGTACTGATGGCTCTCGAAATTCATTGGCTAGCACATAGCTAGGAATGTTGACTTCGAGGATGGCCAGCGAAGGTTGTTTTTACTGGACGGGGAGGATGGGATCATGGAAAAACAGAGACGCAGAATTTCCACCATGACCTTTTTAATTTACCGAAATAGAGTGTTCTCTTGCATGTTGCATCTAAATCATGGAATTGATAACAAGTTATTACAACGAAACTCATACTGTTAATGAAGCTTTGGACGCAAAGCATCGAAAAAATTAGAATGCATCACGATCAAATGAGCGTAATATATAGAAGGAGGAAGCGGTTAAGTGTTGAAGTTTTTTATAGCTATACATTGTAAATCCACAATCAAATTTCAAGAATCAACGATAATGCAGATTCATTAAGGTGCCTTGAAAGTCATTGTAAAAATTGTAAGTTCTTGGAGAAGTCTTAAAAAGCTGGGTTGAATAATTGCCAGAATCTGGGTTGAATAATCTTCTTGTATGTGCTGTGCAGTTCAACAAATTGCACTGTCTTTTGTTCTCATTCTTTTTCAACAGTTGTGAAATGTCTTTCGTTTTTCCCATTTGACAGAAACTAATCAACCACCGCTTCTAAGAAAATTGAATCTATAAAGTTGGCTTGGCTTCGCTTACGTACCAACCCACTCTTCGTGTCTTTTGTTCTCATTCTCCAAAGTCAACCTCGAAGGCTGCATGCGCCATACTGTTCCTTTCTTATTCTGGAAATTATGATTGCCAGGACCATATAATCAATATAAATATAAATTTATAATTTAATATAACATATACAAGTTGCATTATTAATTACTCGTTGCAGTATGACTCATTTCTCAAATCCCATATAATGCAAGAGATTATTAGCCAGCTGGCTGGTTAATATTTGGTTCAATACAAAGTGAATTTCTTCTGGTTTTATTAACAAGCCAAGGAAGAAGGAAAAAACTTTTTTTCCCTAATTATAAGACATGTTATTAATTTTTTCCCACGTTAATAGATGTTGGTAAGAAAAATTATGTTATTAAAGTGTATATTTAATAAGTGCAATGTTAAAAACTTATTAAATTGTAAAAAGAATTACCAATTTTTAATTTAAAGAAAATATATTAAAAATAACTTGTAAATAAGATTAGAGGAAAAAGTTTAAAGGGAAAATTAATTTTTTTAAGGTAATGTTTGGTTTATTGAAGGAAAGGAGAGTTTAAAGCGAAAATTTTTTAGTGAGTTTGGTCGTAAGATTCCACAAGGATAGCAGATGCTTTTAAACTTAAAAAATACTTACGTATGTATTTAAAGATTGCCCATCAATAATATTTTTACATTGATCATATGATTTGATCTCACATTACAAGAAAATTAGGATTTAATAAGAACCATATATTGCTCATGAATAACTAACAAGTTATTAATGTTTAGCAAGAAATAATTTTTTCCTTGTTAATTAGCGAAAACCTTATTTCCTTTCTAATTTTAGTGAGGCAATCAGAGCTTCATTAATTATCAATCCTATATATTTAGCTAGGACTTTTTGTAAGGAATGCGGTCCTTGCTAATATTAGGGAAGAATGCTATCGTTGCTAATATTAGCAAGAAATTTTGTCATCATTATTTTCTTGTTAATAAATTGTAATTGACAATAAAATATCAAGGCTAGCAAATAATGAGAGAGGAAAATTCCTCACTAATTCCTAGCAAATGGGTTTTATTGGAGAGAAATAATTTTCTCATTATTTCCTCGCTAAATTGTACATTGATTTTGAAAGAATTAAAATTTTGGTCATAAATAAATTCACTCAAGTAATTAACTAGTAAATAAAATTTAAAAGTATACAATATAACATAAGTAATTTAATTTGTTAACCATATATGAAAAGCCATAACTTAGGTGATATAATATGTTAACCACATCAAAAGTCATACATTATGATAAGAGAGCAGAGTAATATTAAACTCAAAGTTTTTTTTCAAAAGCATCTCATATATATAGAATAAAGAGAAGACTTAAGAAATAACATAGTTATTTTTCACCATCAATCATTTGGATTTGGTTACTTGTAACTTATGAATTAAATTCTTATCAGCTATATCACTTTTTTTTTTGTTAGTTGTAAGGAAATGCTTTTGTTAGCTGTGCATTTTCATTTATTGCAATGCAACAAGGGACAAAGGGCAGTCACAGCAGAAAGGAATTGAGGATGGAAGTGCTGGAGGCTGATTTGAACAATGTGAAATGATGTTTAATTAGTTGTAATTGATCAATTGATGCAACTCTTGAATGTTAAGTACTATCACGTTTTAATTATAAGATAAAGCTAAACAATTTTATGGTTATTAAAATAATAATAATTAATATTCTTAAATTTATAAAAATATTTAACCTTTCAATTTTGCCCCTCCCTAAAACTAATGATCAAAATATAATGTGTCTAAAAATTACAACTTGGTGCAATGCTTAAAGAAAAGCAATATTGAAAAAATATTAACCAGTATATCTTTATCTCATGTTTAAAATCAAATAAGACTTTAAAACTTTTTTTTATAATTAAGACCTGATCATCTTACAGCTTCAGAATCAAGAGGCCAAAATAAAGATCATCAAATTATATCATCCTCACGATTAAATCTTGGGAGCAGCTTCATTGTAAATGCGTGCCTTGATTCTCTTGCGTTTCCTGTTCATTGCGTCTTCATAATGAATTTAAACCATTCAAGTTATATTTTTAATATACAAATTAATTTGTACTTTAAATAAAAATTATTAAATTTAAATCATCGAATCCAATCTAATAACTCATATTTGAAAGGTTTCCTCTAATCGAGGGAAGTCAACTCTATGAATGCAGTTGTACTAGAGCAAAAAGGAATTAAAAATAACATTAAACTTTTGAATACATTATATTGTATCTGTTTCTTTCAATATAATCAGTATATAGTTTTGATTCTGATAATCAGTATATAGTTTACTTTAAAAGAGTATACACTATTTCGAACAACTAATATAAAAAGCAATCACGTGTAAATGGCGGGTTGGTATCTATTTTCTTAATAGAATAGGTAGCGGAGCGTGACACGTGAGGAAAAAATAATTAACACACTCTATCGAGTTGTTGCCTAACATTTTTGGCAGAATGGTGCTTAGGACCAATTCAGAAAGTTCATTATGTTTAAGGATCTTTTGTAATTAATTCTTGGGGATCTTGGCTCCTTGTAGATGGGCAAAAATTGGTAAGAAGGACCATTAAGTAAAAATATTTGAAAAAAGGACCAAGGTCCTCCCAACAAATTAAGGTTATAGCGTGAATTCTCTTGAAGGACCTCCCCCCCCCCCCAACCAAAATAACTTAATTTCATGGTCTTTTTAGCATTTTTTTTTAAGGAAGAGTTTTTACCAAAAAAATGACAGATCAATTATATATATAAATAAAAAAATCCTTTCCCGTTGCTGCTGACAACTTTTCCCAATAGGGTTGGAAATCTGTAGGTTTCTTTTTCTTTGAAAAAATTATTTAGAAGTCAAACAAAGAAAAATTAGCCGTGAAACTTTCAAAGTCAGCCATCAATTTTAGGTGTTCAACCAGTTTTGTCACCTTTTTTGTGAAAGAAATGAATTTAGAAGTCAAAGAAAAGTAATTAGGACTAAGATAAGGAGAATTACTTAATCACACATAGTTCATGTTAATTTTGGCATCCTTCGTCACTTTAAAAAATAAAAATTAGCAATACTAGAAGTTAGTATTAAGATAAAAGTAAATTAGTCAACAAAAAATTTAGTCTTCATGTTTATCTCAATTATCAATTTAGTCCATTAAAATTTATTTTTTAAATTTGTCTCATCAGTCATCAATTTATTTTTATTATTTAAAAAGAAAGTAATATTGTTAAAAATATGTTAATATAAATAGTGAAATATTGATAAAGGTGGGAAAATGAGGTAGCTTTAGATGGACTTGAGCCTAAAAAGATTGACCTAAAAATTTAGATTATCTAAAAACTATATCAATTGCTTTAAAAAACAATGAATTTTGTAAGATAAGGAGTCAAAAAAAAGTTAGATTGCAAAAACAATGATTTAGAAGTCAAAGAAAAGCAATAGTACTAAAATAAGGAGAATTACTTAATCACACATAGTTCATGTTGATTTTGGCATCCTTCATCACTTGAAAAAAAATAGTAATAATAGAATTTAGTAGTAAGATAAGAGTAAATTAGTTGTTATATATATATAAAACAAAAATTTTACGTTTATCTCAATTATCGATTTAGTGCATCAAATTTTATATTTTAAATTAGTCTCGTTAGTTATCAATTTGATTCTTATTATTCAAAAAAAAATAATATTGTTAAAAATCTGTTAAGATAAATAGTGAAATATTGATGAAAGTGGAAAAATGAGGTAGCTCTAGATAGACTTGAACCTAAAAAGATTGGGCCTAAAAAGTTAGATTATCTAAAAATTATATTGTTTGCAAAGTGAAGCCTTTAAATTTCTAAGTTCAAGACCCGCCTTGAAGCCCTTTTATTATTTTCAAATTTTTTGCTTTGAAATGAATATATGATAAGTAAACAAATTAAATCATAAATAATTAAATATTAACCAACTAAAATATCAAATCATTGTTAAAATTTTAAAATAAAACTAAACAAAGTTTAATAAATCAAACAAGTCTTACCTAAATATTAATAAACCAATAAGACCCAAACATTAGCAGCACCATCGTAATGATCATTGTGATTTTCATCATTATCATATATAATATCAACAATCAAAAGATTGTGTTTCACTTTGAGTTGGCTCTTCATATGGCAAAAATATCTAAATTTTTTCATTTAAATGAGGATTTTCTGTTTTTCTTTTCCATTTTTACTGTTTTTTTTTTCAAATTTGAATTTTCTCCCTCAATATTTCTTAAATATCAATAATTTTTAATAAAAACAATATATGAACGGGCCAGCCCTCAATTCTAAAGGGTTAGCCACTTCAAGCCTATTAGACTTTACCTATTTAAACCTAATTAAGCATTGGTATAACATCCCAATAATATCATATACTATACTTTTCACTTGATGACTGCACATAATTCTTGAAATTCAAACTACAAATTTCACATCTATGATGCCATTGCAAATGTACAAGGATTTAATTAACTTTTACAAAAAAGATATAATTCTATCTACCACATTGATAATCAGCCGAAAATGAAAGAACACCATTTGTTGCAAAGTTTTCCTCTCCCGTTCTTGGAATTGTAGGTGGAAATATGAAAGGCTTTGGTGGTATTGACAGCTGATCCAAGCTCCCTTCCAACATCTCAATCACTCTGTTCATGGGAGGCCTATCTGATGGCATGGGCTGAATGCACCATAATCCCACTAGGATCATCTTCTTTGCAATTTCACTTTCTTCTCTCGTTATATCATCATACCCTATTATCTTGTTGCCTGACTCAATTTGGCCATATACCCAATGAGGAAAGTATATATCACTTGAACAACTTGATTCTTCATTGACATTCTTTCTTCCTCCAACCATTTCCAAAATCAACATTCCATAACTATACACATCTGACTTGTGAGAGACACCTCCAAAATTTCGGTTCCATACTTCTGGTGCTATATACCCAACAGTCCCTCTAGCATCCAACATTGACACTTTACTGTGAGTTTTTGAGCAAAGCTTAGCTAATCCAAAATCTGATATTTTTGGGCAAAAATTTTCATCTAAAAGGATATTGTTTGGTTTTATGTCAAAATGCAAGATTCGAGCATTGCAACCTCTATGCAAGTATTCTAGCCCTCTAGCTATCCCTCCAGCAATTTGGAGTAATTTTTCCCAACTCAAGGGTGGATTTGTCTCCAATTTCCTGTTGTATATGAACTTTTCAAGCGAACCATTTGGCATGAGTTCATACACAAGTGCTTTTTTGCCACCTTCAAGACAAAAACCAAGGAGAGTGACAATATTTACATGTGAAGTCCTACTAATGCTGACAACCTCATTGATAAATTCTTCACCATTCCCTTTGGATGCATTCAATACCTTCACGGCCACTGGGCAATTTTTTATTGTAATCCCTTTGTATACTCTACCATAACCTCCTTCTCCCAATTTGACTTCAAAAGAGTTGGTCATTTTCTTGATTTCTGAAAATGTAAATCTTTTTATTGTTAGAGGTCCATTATTTCTGATGAAGGATTCTATGCGCTGATCATTGTTTGTCATCTTCCAAAACTCCGCTGACAGAATCAATGACAATTTTCGTCTCAAAGAGACAATAAGGATGCATGTCAGCAGAGCTGCAATTCCTCCAACTATTAGACCTGTCGACAGAAATAGAAGACAATTCAGGGGGGTTAAAAAATATGACGTAGCCCCTTATGATGGTAAATGGGAAAGGACATATTATAATAAAAGATAGTCGTATTGGGCTTATTAGGCTCATGCTGCATTCCAAAATGTTACTTTTTATTGATGTCACAAATGCCAAATAATTCTGCACCGGTTCAGATTTTCATGTGTTCTATCCTGTATAACAACAGCAGCAGCAGTAGCAACAATAAGTCTCATATGTCCATGTCTATGTGAGATTTGACAAAGTTTTATGTTGACTGTCAAGGGTTCAATACAAGCCTCCTCTTTTATTTGGGTTTGAGATCGACTACAAATATAGACAGAGTTGTTCTATCCTATATAACGTATGGTTTTTTATAACCAAAATGTTGCATGAGAAAGCTCAACCAAGACCTGAATCTGTTATTGAACTTGTAAACTGGATGATTTGTCGGAGACTTCGAGTCATATTACTGAAGAGGGGAAATGCGGCTGAATGTTGACCTTAAAAGGAATTTTCATTGGGATTCGGTGACAGTGTTTAGTGGTTGGCTTTTATTGTTAAACTTAAGGAAAATAAAAAGGAGGAGAAAAAGGAAAAGAACTACTGCTCCAATTATTTTTCAACAAGGATATTATATACAAGAGATTGGTGTTCTGAGGGACAGAATCAGAGCGTTGGGCTTTTATTGACGGAATTCAGGAAGCGGCCGCAATTTATCAGTAAGAAATATCTCATATTTCAAACATTTCGACATCCTCTTACAATGGGAGTGGAAAAAACTAGTTATGTCAGGTTGATTACTGGATGTCTGCCGACAGATTCTAAACTTCATTTAATCAGAACTGATATTTCCTGTTTGTTAGCTAGGTTTAGGTCTGTTTCTTTTTGCTCTTTATCTCAGGTTGTAATATAATGTTGTCTATGTAATATATTTTTTTTTAAAAAAAAAAAGGTTACTTTTTATTCTTTAACTTTAATTTGTCATTTTTCAACAGCAAAAAAATGAAGCATTCAACAGAAAATTGTTCGAGGGCAACATTTAGATCTCTGTTTGAGAAGCTTGGTTGTCAAATGATCAATATATACAGCTTTGAAAGTTTAGTCATATACAAGCATTTTCTGATTCATCATGTAATACGCTTCCGTGAAAAAATTCTAACCATTACATGACCATGTTTTGATCATCGTGTGAAAGAAAAAAATGGGCAAGAGAGGATATGTAGAGGGAGCGTACCAATTATGGGCTTTGACAAACGGGCCTTGCTTCTACCTGTCACCCAACAACAACATATTTCATCAATAAAACATGAACCAAGGAAAAGTGGAAAACTTACCAATTTACAATGACTTTGTGGCTACAGTCAACATATAGTAGTTAGACTACTATTGCAAGCTTACTGTAGCATGTGTCTGATTTGAGAAGAGGGAAGGGATGTTAATCCAAAGGGAGGAGAGAAATTTAATATTATTTTATTTGATTCAAGAGTAGAGAAAAAAAATAATTATATATAAACAATTTTATTTATATTTTATTAGTGTTAAAATATTAAAAAAGTGCATTTATATTTTTAAACTTATTACAAAAAACATATTAATTATGGTGTGATAAATTTTTATTCCTCTTCTCCCAATACTCCCAATTTGAAGGGAGGGTTGGGAAGGGGAGGGAGGGAAAAATTTTTCAAGCCAAACAACCTCCCTTCCAATCAACCCCCCCTAAAAAAGAGTACTGTAGAATACTGGAAAAATATTTCAGGCTGAGATCAAGAAAGAAAGTGAAACACTTTAGCATACCCGAACAGCTATTGCTTTGCACACTGCCGCTTTGCAGAAGCACAAGGACTCCTTTCTGGTATTGCTGTAACCACAAATCCCATCAGAAGCTTCGCACTCATCACAACTCTTAGCAGTTTGCCAGTCAAGAATAAACCCTTCATTCATGGCCTCTCTGTACTCATTCATCAACCCTTCACTTGTAATCCCGTCCTTCATCACCGTCACGACAACACTCTCTTCACAAGTATTGGACCAATCAAAACCCTCAGTTTCGTTCCCCGTCACAAACACAAAGGACTGCTTCACACCAGACGTCAAACACGTTATGGGCGACGCATCAGAGGGGTGAGAACTGCAATTGTAATGAAAGCTAAGGTTCAAATTCAAAGGGGAGTGAGAAAGGGGCAATTTCCCAGGGGAACCTTGTGAAGTGCTCTTGGACATGTTTGGTTGAAAGTGTCAACATCAATAAGGTGAACGGTATGATTGTCATAGTCTATGTCGGCGACACGATAATATAACCCAGGAGGTAGAGAGAAAATGGGGTAGCCACCTTGGTCAGAGCAGATGAGGCCGAATTCTTGGTAACCACAGTATTGGTCAGGAGGGGAACCATGAGAGACCCAGAAAGGGTATCTGATTTTGAGCCCATCGGCACAGTTGTAGGTGGGACAAACTGTGGAGGATGAAGTGGAGTTGCTAGCAGAAGCACTGCGGTTGAAGAAGGAAAACAGAGGTAGAAGAAAACATGCGAGTTTCAGCATTACGAAATGTTTCTGTTGATGTTGGATGTATCGGGTTGATTATGGGTTTGGCAGAAAGATGGCGACTTTGGGTCTTGTGAAATGGTTATGATATTTTCTGCTAATATAAAGAAACGAGGTGCAGTTGTGGACAAGTTGACTTTGCCTTGGCGGGGGGACAAGGGACTCAGTGGATGTGAAAACTGAAAGGTACCGTATGGTGATATCGAAAAGGAGGCAAAATCCTCGAAATTTCTTGGTTATTAGAATTATTTCGAGTCTCGATGTTCACACGTTACAGAAATTGCTGAGCAAATGATGACATACAGATCTCAGGTTGAGATCATATTCTGGGGTATAATAGATGGGAAGATACTTGGAATTTAGAATTTCCAATGGATGGAGGTTAAACTGTTAAAGCACTCATGATTTATGAAAATAACTTCTGGAATAATATTTTCATGCAAGTTGTGAATTTCAATTTTTATTTATGAAATATTTTAATTACATTTATATATGAATCTCACCTCAATTTGTGTGTGCGAAATAATCCCCATTTACTAGGTTGGATTTTACTAATAGCATATTAACGTTGATGCTGTACTTGCAGTGGAAAAGAGCAGGGGGAAAATAACGAAGTGAGAAAAGTGGAGAGGTTTTGACACTTTCTCGTGTTTGATTAAAGAGAAAAGAACAAGAAAAGGAGTAAATTTAAAAATAAAAAAAAACATGTGTAACTCACATATTTTTATATTCAATTTTTCTATTCAAATATAGAGAAATTTTGAAGAGAAAATTTAATTTTAAAATTTTTCCATGAATCTTTCATATTTTACCTGTTACCTCCCACCATTTTTATCATAATTTTTCCTTCACTTTAAAATTTAAATTATTTTATATTTAATAATTTAGGAAACAAAAATTAAAATTGGACAAAATAATCTTTTTACTACTAGCATCGAGTAAAATAATTTACAATTATATTTTTATTTAATCAGTAATGTATAGTAAAAATTATATAAATAATATGTTAAAATATTAAATTTTATTCTATACAAATATTTTTCTACAAATAATAAATTTTTTCTTGTCTATATGAGATTAATAGTTTTTCTTTCTTTTCATTTTCTCTCTATCAGCCAAAGTATAGAAAGAAAAAAATTATATCTTGTTTTTTTTTTTCTTCTCTCCATTTTTATCTCACATTTCTCTTCTTTTTATTTTTTCTTGTAATCCAAGCATAGCATGAAACTCAAGCTGAACGAAGATCATTGCAAAACGAAACAAACCTTAAAAATAATACAAAAAAACAAAATGAAGACCATAAAGAAATGAAACAACACGTTGCAGAAGTATAGTTACATGACATAGTGTTTGTGATTTTGTTTAAAGTTGGAAAAACACTGCAACACTGGCCCATTAAGGGCAAGGTTGACCATTTTGAAGGACAGGCCCGGCCCATCATCTTCTTAAAAATGGGCCTACCACCACCAACCTAACAATTACTTCCTACAACCTAACATAACAAAGCCCGATCTAAACACCGAGATGCTAAGGAAACAGTGTTTGAAGGGCTAAAACATTTGGCGATGGCAAGTGGTAAGGTCCTATGTTTATGTAATATGTACAGAATTGGGGTCAAGGCCACCTTGGAGTTGTAGCCCCATCCATGAGAGAAACAGACGGTGTTATATTGCCATCTGACTGTGTCTCTGAGAAGTTATAAGACATGGCAGCATTTACGTACGATGTTGCCGAGAATGTCGCATTCGCCGGCCACTCGCTGCTTCCTCCAATTTGAACATTATCTGTTCCTATTCCGTAGCCTTCCTGTAAGAAACCCACCTGATGATCATATGTCATTCCTAGATTGTTGTTGTTGTTTGGCATTTGCTCCATGTTCTCCCCTGTTCGTAATATATAAATAAATTCCCGATCAATTATTCTAATTAATTAAGGAATCAACAATGATAATCGAGAAAGTTATACTAATTGACAGACCTTGGGTTAGTGTGGAAATGTTAGCCGCCAAAAATGAATCAATTTCCTCCAAGCAATTCCACTTCGCGTATGCTTCCTTCACCAATTTCTCTATGTAGTTCTGCAAATTGACGACATTGTTCTCGTACCAATTAATCAACCGAACAAATAAGTTATATTTAAAATAGTCTCTCTGTTTTTTTTTTTTAGCAGAAATCAAATTAAGAAGATGTGATCAGGAATATAAATTGGGTCATACCCTGTTAAAGTTAGCCGTAATATCCTTGCCCCAGAAGATGTGGCCGCTCATTTCAGCTTTGACGACCTGGCAGGTTGGAGTCAAATAGAGGGCGAAGTGGGGCCCACGGTACAAGTAGAGCTTGGTCCCCATTTCACATGTCCTCGCGTGCTTCACTGTCGCTTCCCACATTTTATCGGACATCCCCATCCCCAGAATCTGCCATATATTCCCACCAGAAATAAAATTACATTCCCACGACCATACATACATATTAATAATTAAGATTATTAACAATTAGATAAACTGGGAAATGGGAATTACCCCTCTGAGTTTCTGAGGATCGATACTTAACAGCTTCAGAAAGTCTTGTACGGTTTTGATATGCGCTGACGACAACTTCTTGTGGAAAGCTCCTTCTTTCCCGATCTTCTCCAGACGCCACACTTCGTCGTCCAACATTGGCGGATGATGTTTCTTGTACACTTCACATCCATTTTAATTTACGTTAGTTTCCTTGTTTAATCACTATACATATATTTGTAACAAGTTGTGATAAGTTAGTTAAATACGTATATATACTGTATTTTGCATAGCTCAATAGTATAAAATTCATGGTTTTCTGCAACAGTGCAAAAAGGTTGCATTGGTGGGACCATGGGAGTCTGCAAGGTTGCGGGAAAAATTAAAGCTTCTAAGCTTAGTTGTGTTTTTGGCCAAAAGATTAGCAATCACTTTCTTGATCTGTAGCCATATATATAAATAAATTAAGGGAGAAAATAAGCGAGAAGAAAAAAATGCAGACAACCATTTACTTGCTGGAAAGGGTGAAAGGGATGTCCAATATATAAATTACACACAGACACATTCTGGATATATATACAGCTATAAAGTGGATAACCATACAAACATACATATATAGATTATTTTACAAATATATACACACAAACACACTCGAGTCTTTGAATTTAGATTACGACCTCAAACTTTCATTTGCAAATATATTTATTATTGTATAAAATTCTGAAATATGATCGAAATTATATATATATTTATAACCTGGGCTTCCCAGAACTATGCCTAACTAGCTATTTTATTTTTCGAAGATTGTATAAATAATTTTTTATTAGAATATTTTTCTTGTTAAAGTTGAATATGTGTGTGTAGCCTAATCTATACAGAGATGATGTTCAAATCATGCCAAATTCCAGTAAAGTTTTACGTCTTTTCTTTCTTTTTCATTGTCTACTTTGTTGCTGGCGTGCAACTTGGAATGATGTGGGACAGTCATTAAAATTAATGTGAAAGATGTAAAGCTGTACATATATAGTTTTAGAACTTCATGAATATCTACACATGTATAGTGTATGTCTGCACATGAAATGTATATCTAATAAATTTTCTTCTTGACTAGGTCTACGTTATATTTATAAAAGAAGAGGTTGATTCAAGAACTGGTATCGACAACCTAATATTATGGTAAACAAATGACACTTGCAAACCAAATGACTGATATATTGATATTATTCTTGTTAATGATGCTAATTAAAAATAAATTGAACCCGAGTGCAGGTCAAAGCTTAAACACCAAAATGTTAAAAATATATGCAAGACCAAGGTGCTTAAATTCGAACCCACTAAATTATGGCCTTTGCTTGCAGAAAGCCAACCAAAACTATGATCAAGAAGTGCAAGTTAATTTGATTGAAGTATATGAAAATAGAATACTTACATTCTCCACGGTGATCCTTGACGACAAAGGCCTCCGTCATGCCCTCACGAATCCGAACACCAAGGTTACTCCCCGGAGCAACTCTGACGGCGACACGGAATTTCCGGCTCCGAATCCAGCTTGAATTGTCGGTGAACTCAATGTCACCGATCGGTGCAATCCCATCCCTCATGGTAAGGTTCAACTCTCCGGTGAGCAAGGGTCGCTTCCCAGCTCTCTCCTTCACTGTGTGTCTATCGAACTCATCGGTGGTCCACGCGTCCTTGTCGCCGGCGGGGAAGTCTCCGTCGAGAACCACCAGCTCCAGCTTGAGGGGTTGGGGGAGACAGGTTCGGACCAATTGGTCACCGTTCTTCTCAACAAGCATGACTTGGATAGGTTTCCCATCACTGTCCAGAATCCTTGTTCCAGTGAATATTGGGAGAGAAAGCTTCTTGCTGAACATTAGCTGATAACCCGATGCTTGAGTCTGATCGATTGCTTCGATTCGCAGAGAAGGAGATCGAGTTATCGAACGTGGAGCACAATGCCTCATCGCTCGTTCAACCTCTTCAGTCACCTAATTAACAACAATAATTGTAAGTTGAATACCATTGCATCCCTCAAGTAATGACTCTTGAGAAGTCTTATGAAGAAGATGAATAATTAATGACTTACAACTCGTCTGAGCAAAGGCTCTAAGGAAGAGAAAAGGTTCTGCATGTTCTTCACCATAACCACTTCTCCTATTATCCTGTCAAACATGTAAAATTGATTATCAGAGCGAGAGATCGGAAAGAGCTTTTTCAAACTAAAGGGATTATTGAAACGAATCGGTGCATCATACGAAGCAAAAGAAGGTCGAGAAGGTCTCATGCGTTTGTCGCTTCGGTTGTCTGGTTCAGGATCAGAATCATCGGGTGAGAACCGTTTGGCTGCCATTTTCGGGAATGATTCGAGAGAGATTCAGGATAGTCAGAGAGACAATAAGGAGTAAGGACTTGGGGGAGGAGGAGGGTGGTGCAAGGTTGCATTCAAGAGGAGGTTTCCTTTTTTTATATACCCTACTGGAGAATTGTAGATATTAATTAAATTGAATATTTAAAATATCAGGAAAAAAAAAAATCAGAAGCTTCTTGGAATGTTGGACGAAACAACCAGGCAAGTATCAGAGACAGCGTTGTGGCCGAGATGCGTTCGTATGATGTAAAGACTTTGACGTCAAAAGCCCCTAAGTCAACCTCTCTCGCTCTCTCTCTTCTCTCTCTCTCTTATATACACATATATGGCTTGCTGATCATGGGCATGTAGGACCTACAAGCTCTGGAATATAGATTGAGATTTAATGGGGCATATATATAATTTAAGGGCAATCTTACAGACTATTACTTGCAATAGCCGAACTAGTGTCGCAGGGACGTGACGCTTGATTAGTAGGTGGCTTCAATCTAATCTAATGGTTGAAATTTTGGCCTCAATAAAAAATTCCAAGGATTATTCAATGGAGTCTAAGTTTGCTTGAATACATCAAACATCTTATTCCTTTGAAATTCAAATACGAGCGTTGAACATACAATTTGTTGAATCGTACAGCTTCGTTACCAGAAATCAAACGAAAAAGAATCCAAGCGTTGGATTCAGATTTGATGAATGCTAAGAGCGAAAAAGGGCCAGAGACGACATATTCGGCAAATTAAATCAAATATGATTAATCTCTGCAGGTTTACATTATATTTTTACTGATTCCCCATTTTAACTCGACCACTTTATGGGGTTGAATTCTCTCGGATGAAATATGGTCAGGTCACCTGCTTCTAGGAAGGGTCGAGTCCGTCGAGTCCGTGTTTGGCTCTTCAGAATTTATTAGTCGTAGTTAATTATGATTGGTTGCTCTTTTTATTTATTTTCTATATATCTTCAAGTGCTCTTTTCAACTTAGAAAAAGTGAAGGCCTTGTCTGCTTACAATATATCATCATTGGGATCAGGGGAGGCTGTATTTGATGGAGACTTTAATTGTCGTGGCACGCTCCTATTTCTCCAATACCTTTTAATTATATGAGATACTTATAATTAAATAACTACAAATAAAATATATCCGCAGATAATATTTCAAAAAAGGTACGTTCATCACATATAAAAATCATACTTATTTGATTATGATAGCTGTCAGTTAATGAATTGAAATGAAATATTATGGGCCCAATAACACTTCTTAAACTCCATATATTGTTTTTATTTAATTACCTATTATTTATAAGTCGAGTAGAGTATGATCAGATTAACAGCAAACATTTTTCAACAAATATTTAACACAGTTACATATTCAAGACTCAACTTCAAGCTTTCCACAACCTATTACTAATTGAGTTATGTGTTCATTGGCTATAGTTATACTTCTTAAACTTACTATAGTGAATATACATACACTCTGAAATTAATTATAACCTTGTCTTTTTAATATTTTAATAATATTGTAAATATTGAATCTATTTATTGACAAAATTTAATTCATCCAAAACCACCCGTATATACCTATAACAATCACACACAGATAATAGGGGGCACAATACCAAAATTATATCACAGCATTATAATAAATCCTGAACTTCTGTTTCAACGAGGAGAAAAATAATAAAAAATGAAAACTAAAAAAATTTAAAATAATAAAAATTTCTTATTTTTAATTTTTTTTAAGTTTTTCTCTTTTTCAAATTTTTTTTTTCTCATCTTTTCATTCATCCAAACCAAGCTTAATAAACCAATTGTTTTTTCGGGGGGGGGGGGGGGGAACAAAAACAAAAAAGCAATATGTACGGTGAACGCAAATGAAAGTGGAGCTTGGGAGCACTTTCCTGTGTCATTGACAATGGCAGTGTTGGTGGGGGCACTCTCAGCTGCTAGTCTCTTCAAACAAACCCACGTGGCACGCGTCCAAAGCCGGCGCGCATTAGCACGCGGAGATGTTGATGCACCTTTTTTTTTTTTTTTTTGAAAAAAAAAAGAAAAGACCCTAATCCTTATAATTTTGTTGTGTTTTATTTTTAATTATTATAGTTTTTTTAATATTTTTAATTTCTATAATTTTAAAAAAATTAAGTGACCTTTATTTTTTAAGTTTCTATAATTTTTTATTTTTTAATAATTTTGAATTTCTAAAAAACTAAAAATACTAAAAAAAATATAAAAATTAAAATTAAAATTCAATAAAATTATAAGGATAAAAAAAAATTTACCAGGATGCTGATGCACTTTAAAAACCTGGCCAACAAACAAGAGAAAGAGACCTCTCATGGGGAAGAGCTTAACTCACTAAGTTGTTATTTCCCAATCATTTTGAATATGTTTTATCAAAATTTAAAAATAAATTTAATTAAATTTATCTTAAAATTTAATAAATTTTTAATTTACTCTTTAATAGAGAAAAAAATTAATTTTTTTACATTTAATAAAGGTAAAAAAGCTAAGATAAACATTTATAAAAAATAGTAAAATTCTTTATAAATATAATTAAAATTAATATTCTCTCTTCATTTTATAAATAGAACTAAAAAAATACTTTCACGGTCTCACCTACAGAACAGGTAATTTAGGTAATTTTTTTTACCAAGTAATTTGGGTAAGTTAGATGGACCAATCTCAATGAGCTTAAAATTAGGAGAAACTTTAAAAAAAAAATATTACTCCTTTTATCCCAATTTATGAAACATTTTTTAAAAAATTCAGCATCCCAAAAGGTGGGATGATTTGATAAAAATAAAATTTTAGTAATAATATTTTTCTAAACCCTTATTATATACATATATATATATTTAATATTCTTTCATAAATAGAGTAATTGAATAAAAAATATTTTTTAATATTTATATTTTTATTGTGAACAAAATAAAATTATAAAGTATATTTAATGAGTTTAATATGTAATTTTTTTAAAATTATTTTATAAATTGAGACTAAGACGGTACTTTTTTTACATTCAAACTTCTCCAAGATTAGCTTGAATGAATTCAAAAATTCAAGTTAAAGCCAAATTGGCCGAATATTCCAAATATTTTAAATGTTTATATGTATATACATGATACATTTTAAATATTCATTATTCTTTTAAGGTTTAGTGCATTTTATGTGTATATTTGAGTACATTGATATATGTATTATTAAAAAAAGTATAAATATTTATATTGTATGGCCCTATCATTTTAAATATGTAAAATATTTTAAAATATATTTTAATAATAATTTTTAAAATTTAAAACCTACACTTTTTTTAATTTTTTTGGATCTTCTAAATTTTTCAAGTATAAATATATTTTTGTAATAAAAAAATAATTAATTTTAAGGGAGAAATTGAAATTGATTTTGAAAATAAAAAGTCTCTCTAACAATTTATTTATTTGGGCAGTCTCGAAAACCCCAAATTATTAAGATAGGATTTTCTTTTTTATCAGAGTATTCCTACAGTCTACAATCATAAAATTAATATCTCAAAAAATTTTGAGTGTCATTCATGTATTTGCGCCTCGGGACTTGATTGTGTGAACTTTTCTTTTTGCTCAGGTTGCTCGAATTGAATCACGCCAAATCGAATTACTTGCACCGCTATTCAATATAATTACTGCCCTCCAAGATTATGATCTAATCAAAATGAATTAATCTTAATTACATAATAATAAAATTAAAATTATTAAAACTATAACTAATTAAATTATAAAAAATTAAAAATAAAAATCATTAGTTAATTAATCTTGATTATTATTTTTTATTAAAATTATCACTAATCTTGATTAAGATTATTTTTTTCTTTTTTAATCAAAAAATTAACTAATCTTAGTTTCTTTTAATTCCTACTTATGTAATTTCTCTCAACAATATAATTATTAAGAATATCTGTAAAGAAAGAAGAATTTGATACTAAGAAAGACAGAAGATAATAGAAAGTTTATACAAATGGCTTATATTAAAAAAGAAAAGGAGTATATATAATTTGGTCAATAGGAATGTTGAACTTTAAATTATAGGTGTAAGAGTAATTTAAATCATAAACTCATATTCAATATATTTTAAATCTTAAATAATTAAAATTAGGATAATATCACCCCTATCATTAAATTAAAACAAGTGTTTGTTACACTTTAAAAAAATATGGCCTAATATGTAATTTTTATTAAATTTTACTTTCTTTCTCTCTTGCCTTCCTTAAAAAAAAATTATACATCAAACTTTAATTTGTTGTTTTATTGGTAATGGATGGGGCAAAATTGCAACAAGTTTAGTTGTTAAGGGTACGAAATGTATTAGATATGAATTTATAATTTAAATTATTATGAATTTATAATTTAAATTATTATGAATTTATAATTTAGGGTTTAATTTAGATATTAATTTTATGTAATTTCAGTTTAAATAAATACCTATGAATGATTTTGACAGCGAAGAGTTTTCCTTTTCCACGTTCCAGATGAAAGACTTAGAACAGTGACGACGCGGTGATTAACACGTCTGGTGTTTGTTTGGCTTTCTGGGTCACCACACCACACACCTTCGTCTCTTTTTGGAATTGATAATTGATAACATAATATGATGTGTGTCATATTCAATTACAACAGTAGTTTCGCCGAAAACGGAATTCCCACCAAACAAGATCTGTCTGCTGGAGCAAATTTTCTACACTGATAGTGATGAGCCTTCTTCTGATCATTATTTTTATTACATATACTTCCAAGGGTTTTATATACGAAGCTCACGTGAAACCTTCAAGCACTTTCTTCGTAATGTTACTACTTGCCACATGACTCTCATCTTCAAATTCTTGCTCTACTTTTCCTTACTATATATATGTATATGATTCATAGGAAACTGTATGGAATCAGAATTTTTATGGGTATAAGTGTCTTATGAGTTTTGTATACTACTATCTGGCATATATTTTAACTAAATAGAATATTACTGGTATCTAATCTGTAATTTTGTGCTTTGATCAAGTTCTCGGAAATTTTCACACTTGACTGTGATCTATAATCTATTAATAATAACTTGGTCATTCTATGTTATTTTATTTGGCAGGAACTAGACCAAGACAAGTATATAGTACAAACAAAATAAATTAATTAGTAAATAAATATTCATTGCTAGTTTCTATGGCTGTCTCAAGGGAATTTTTCCTTTATTCTCATCGATTCCTTCAATTGATTCATCCTTTTCTACTAAAAAAATTGGAGATTGATTTTTCTTTTGTTGTCTATCTATCTTTTCTAGTAATTTTTTTTTTTTTACAGCGATGGAATATTAAGTGTTAGTGAATTTGACTTGAGAGAATGAAAAAAAAATCTATAAATTTACTGCCTTTCGACTTTGAATTAAAATATAATGTTAAACCCACCTATATATATTTTCTTGTGATTAGTTAATCATCATTTTCTCTTGTGAACAATGTATTTTGTCTGGACATTTTTTTAATTTAATAAAAATAATAATAAATAACTAAAAATATATATATAAAGATACAAAAATAAAATTTAATCCTTTTTAGGATTATATTTTCAAAATAAAAAATAATTTAATTAATAAACTTTAATATTATAATCTGCTTATTAGGATTTTATTTCTTTAGCTCTTTAAAACAACTAAAAATATAATAAATGTAAAAAAAATAAAAATTCAATCATTTAAGGATTATTTTTAAAAAAAAAACAACTAAAAAAACTATGGTTAAGAGTGTGTGCGCGCGCGCGCGTGTGAAAACCGAAGGTTCTAGCATTTAACCATCCATTTTGGTCCTTCGTTCTGAAAACACTAGACGAGCAAAGGAAGCACAAAGCAGAACATGCACACACATACACGAAAGGAAGCACAAAGCAGAACATGCACACGCATACATGAAAGGCACAGAGAAAAGAAGCCAAGAGCAGAGCAGGCAGCATCTTGAACTTTCAGCTAGAGATGCACGCATAAACGTTGCAGCAAAAAAAGAAGAGAAAAATAGAGAAAAACAGAGCTGAAAGGAAGCACGCAAACAACTCTCACACGCAATCTTCACCTACTTTAAAGAGGATTGGAGACAAAGGAAAGAGGAAGATCAAGGGAGAGATACATGAGAAGAAAAAAAATAGAGCATGGAGACGAGAAACCAAGGAGAAGAAAACAGATTAAAACAGACAAGAAAAAAGTTAGAGAAGGAAGGCAGAAACAGAGACAAATAGAGACTAAAAAAAGAGCTAGGGACGAAGAGAAGAGGGGGATTGAGAGTGGGAGAGCAGTGGCAACTGAACAGGGACGAGAGAGAAATGAGAAGGGGCTTTGAGAGAGAGAGATTCTGAGAAGGGATTGGAGATGTAAGAGAGGATTCTGAAAAACACGTCTGAGAAAGAGAGAGCACAATAGGTTGAGAGGCTTTTCTTCCTCCTTCCTGTCCATCTATTGCTGACCGTAGTTCGTCCACCATTGTGGGTATGCTAGAGTTGTTTTCATTACTGTAAGAGATCGCTTGTGGAGTTGAGCTGCTACCATTACTTCTGCACTACTCACTTCTATGCTCTGAATCTCGCCAATCTTGCAGTTGGACCCTTGAAGATGATAAGTAGAGAAAATTGGGGGTTTTTGGGGCTTATGTATGTGAGATTTAAGCTACTATGGCAGTGGGCTCTGGGCAAGCTTTTGCAGGGACGTACAACGAATGGATTAAGCTTAGCTAAAATGGTGACTTGAAGCTTGCTAGCTGTTCATTAGAGGGCAAGATCTCACTATCACAAATGTCAGAAGTAACAGTACTTACGTTGTCATCAAAATGGATGGGTGAGTAGGTTTTTCCAACTTTGATTCTATTCTCTTCCTCATTTTTTGACTTTTTTTAGGTTTACCTTTTTATCCTTGTTTTTGAAATGGTGGGAACTTCAGTACCTTTTTTTTAAAAAAGACTTTAATTTTGAAATTATTCTAAAAGAGTCAAACATTAACTATTTAAACTGCAAAGCAAAATGCTGGTGGTGGCAGAAAAATAAAATGATAAAGATATTGAATTAAATATTGTAGTTGAGTGGTTTTGGTAATTAGCAATTGTGTGAGCATGAAGGAAGATAATAAGAGATAAAGGATTGCATTTGGGAATGATGTTGCTTTTTAAATACACTCCAAATCATTGATTAAATCCAAAATATATGATGGTGATGATGATAATCTCATATAGGATTTTAATAATAATGACAAGAGAGGATATATTTACATTTTATTTGCTACGTGAGGTTTTAAGAATCTCCACAGGCATTTAGGATGATCTCATACCATGTAAATCAATAAGATTTTATAGGTGTAAAGATCAAACTTGTATATATTAATATAGATTCTCAAGATCCATCATTAAAATTAACTCTCCTTATATAATTTAAATTAATAAAATATTTAAATCTCATGAGAAATTTCAAGAATCTTTATAAAAAATTAAATTAATTGTCTCATCGTGTAGGATAATAAATTCTCACAGATATCACAATTCTCAAATTTATATGAATAATGTAAAAAATAATAAACATCTTTTATACTATTAATTAATTAAATTAATAAATATAAATTATAATCATATTGTCTAATTAGATCTTTTAGTTATATGAGATTTTTGAATGTCTATAGACCTTTAGAATAATGATCTTACCTTGAAAGTCAATAAAGCTTCGCAAGTATAGCAATTAAGATTTTTTAGTTTAAAAGTATAAGTTATATAATTACGTATACTTAAAATATTTACACTATTTCACTCTTTTATCGTGAGAGATTTTGAAATTTTTGCAGATATTTAGAATAACTATATTATTGTATGAGCTAATAAATCTGCAGGTATAGCAGTTAAATTTTCTAAAAAAAACTAATAAAACATGAAAAATAATTTTAAAACTCTTTTCTTTATTTCCAAAATTCAAAAATTAAGAAAATGATGGAAATTAAAGCACTTTTTGCAATTTAAAAACACACATATTAAAATTTTAGAAATTATTTTATTTACAAAATGATAAATTATTTTTAATTAATTTCTATTTAAAAATATTTTCACCAACAACTTATAAGCCCGAATTACGTGGGCTTTGATCCCCACCACAGGGTATGTAGGTTTCAGAGTCAAATTCTAAATCAAGTCCTCCCTCATAAATAAATAAATATTTCTCACTTAATTCTTATCATTTTTTAAATACGTGAATATAAAAAGGATAATTAAAATAATTATAAAACTTTATTAATAGAGTACAACAAACTTCAGATAACTGTTCTGATGAATGAGTGTTGTGGGGTGCCTAACACCTTCCCTACACTTAACTGACTCTCGAACCTATTTTCTATTTTCATAAACCACCCTTATTCACCATTAAACGGTTTCTCAAGATCTTAGTGGCGACTCCTATTTCTTCGATCTTCTTTTTGAAGGTCGAAACCTTCGCTCTCGTTCTGTCTGTGTTGCATTTTCAGGTGCAACATCCATCCACCATCGCAAGCAAGAGTCACATTGGAGTTGTCACCTTCCATTCTTTAAGGAAGAAAGTTAAAGCTGGCTAGACGTTTAAAATCGAGGAGTTGCCATCTCTTATTCTGCTAAAAGGCTCTTTAATTTTAACCTTCTTATTTCATTGTCCCAAATTTTTTTTCCCAATTGGTCCTTTCACTTGTACAAGCAAGATAATCTACACCAATTAAAATTGATTATCTAAACTAATTTTAAAACTTTTGTAGATAAGGTCGATCTAAAAAATCTATCTTTATCTACGTCAGTTAATTAATTGGTGTAGATATTGACAATTTTATATTGGTTACATAACCAATGTAAATAAAGAGATCAAAAAATAGAATATTTTTTTAAAAAAGTTCATCTACATTGGTTATTTTTTAAAATCAAGTTCTTAGCAATCTTCAATGTAACTTCTAAAAATTTCTAGATCAAGTATATGATTTTGGATAGTTACATTAATGGGAATGAAAGTAAGGTGTTTCAACAGAAAAATTAAAATTGATTCAAACTCAATGAATCCAAAATCAATCATTCACAAAAATGAAAAATAAAAACTAGAATCAATGATAAGCTAGAATCAATTAGAAATTAACATACAAGAAACCCCAAAATTAAAAAAAAAGCTTAGGATTTTGGGTTGCTCGAGTACAGGTGACAAAGCTAAAGAAGAATTGAGGGAAAAGGCAAAGTAGGCCACCATGCCTTGTCTCAATGAATGAATCAAAAAATTTGGATTTGAATCAGCGAATAAAGCTCAGTGAATGTGAACAAATCAAAGAGATGAAATAGGTTTGAATCAAAGAAGCAAAATATGAACCCGAGCATGAGCACAACGAATAAGAAGGCAACGATGAACTAATACAAGCACAAGAACGATAAATATGGGTTTCTAATTTTCAAGTGTGTAAAGATGACGGCAATTGGGCAATGATAAATATACAAAGATAGAGTTTTTCAAAAATTTATAATGAAAATCTACACCAATTATAATTAATAACGATGTAGATATAAAATTTTTAAAAAATACCTACACTAGTTAAATGTTTTAACCACTTTAGTTATATTAGAAAATAATTATTTAAAATTAGAATATATATCTACGATATCTCTCATAATAAAAGAAAATTATAATATATATCTACACTTGTTGCTCATCGAAGCGATGTAGGTATTGTTTTCTATGCTAGTTACTTAGGAAATTGGTGTAAATATCATGTCAAACTCCTATTTATTTATAAAAATGCCACTGTCTTCTATTTCTACACCATTTGTACTGGAAACGATGTTGATGTAGGTGTAAATGGCCCATTTTTCACTAGTATTTGTCTTTCCATTCGTGTTTTGTTTATGTTTTTCTGTTACACATGTATAATATAAGTACTATTTTGTAATATTGAGAAAGTTTTATCTTGAAAGATTTTAAAAGTGAAACAATTCTCTTGAAATATTAAACAAAATTAGAGATCTAGTATGAAACTGTTCGTGGTGAACAACAAATACCAGGCGTGCAAGAAATGCTAAGTCTCAAATGATAACAAAAGGGTCCCGAACTC
The DNA here is from genome assembly GCF_029017545.1 of Prosopis cineraria. Taxonomy (NCBI): domain Eukaryota; kingdom Viridiplantae; phylum Streptophyta; class Magnoliopsida; order Fabales; family Fabaceae; genus Prosopis; species Prosopis cineraria. The sequence goes on from NW_026555332.1 coordinate 39,494,065, forward strand.
CCTTACCATAGTTTACTCAGATGTAAAAAGATATAGGGCTTTGGTAGAACAATTGTTTGATTTTATTAACATACAAGAAGCTACAAGTCTAAATTGAAAGTAAAACTAATTGATAAAACTAAGACTACAAGATATAAAAGTATGAGTCTTTGATTGAGTATTGACTCTTTTCTTTTATGTCTTCGTCTTCTATTTATAGTATTAGAGTAGTGATAGCCTCTCCCTTAATACTTAGCATGTTTTGTCGAGGAATCAGGGATATTGTGAAACTCATGGCATGATCTTTATTTTAAATTTCTTATTTTATAAATAGCCCATCTTATCGAGATACCTAGGCACAATGTTCGCAGATTCAAGAATTCCTTATGATCGTGTCTTCTTGTGCCAACAATCCAATGCTTGTAACTGACAGGATTTCAGCATGTTTATTTTATCGTGGCCTTTTTTGAGCTTCGAGGCTAGCCCTTTTGTTTATATTGGGCCTGACTTTTTAATTACTCGGCCTAACTAACCCTGTGACCTATCTAAACGACGTTTCATATTTTAGCATAAACAATGCCTCCTACGTGTTAGTGGTTGATAACGTAAGCCACATGGCACGTTTGAAAAAACTGAAACGTCGCTTCCTTTCTAAGCACCCTTTGTTAATATAAACTCATTTCTTTTCTTGGTCACTTCTCTTACCCTTTCTGCCGTTTCTTAACCTTCAAGCATTTTCTCCCTTACTCTAATCTTTCATTCACTTTTAAATAGTTTTCTCCACTTCTGTCACTGTTTCTACTGTCGCTCCATCTTCCACATCCACTGGAAGTCTGTTTGATTCTCTGGCAACTATCTAAAATCCTATTACCCCACTTGGTGGGTTTATAACGGTACGTATCCGATGGTTAAAACCCTTATTTCCCCTAGATTGGTTCCTTATTCTGATATTTCTTTATTTTCTTTATAAGAAAACTCTTCCTTCTATGATTCCAGTGCTTTTTGGTAAGATTTTTACTTTTCTTATTTAACCCTTCTATTTTATTGGGGAAAATATATTAACCGCTCTTTATTTTTCTCCAGTACTTCTCCTTAGAGTTTTTAAATCTCTAATAAGAGCGACGTCGGGTACCTAACTATTTATCTTGACCTGTCTGAAGTGACGGCCCCTCCTCAACCAAATCCATGGCCGTTGACCTCAGTCAAAAACTTGGTTCTAGCTCAGATAACCTCTCCTTTTCCTGAGTCATCCTGCCAAAAGCTAAGGAACTGGCCCCGATCCCCTTGGGATTGGGTCAACTAGGTGAGACGCTTGAAGCAACATACGTACCCTAATAGAAGGAAATGGGTCTATATGACCTAATTCAACTATCCTTGGCTAATGTTAACATCCCAGTCGACCTTTTGATAGCCCTTTTGAGTTTCTGGGCTCTGGGCTGCAACGCCTTTATTTTTTAGCTCAACCCTATGTCCATTATGTTATGGGATGTCTTTATGTATCTAGGGCTACCTATCACCAGGGAGGAGAATTTCTATGCAATTCTTGAGAGGCATGACTCTTACATCACCCTCTCGGCTGACTTGGAGAGCAAGATTAAGAGCATGAGCTCCTATTTAAAGATCATGGAGTTGTTCTCTGAGAAGCCAGTTGATGAGCCCATCACCCTTACGGAGTACCTAGTCTTCATCTGAATCCTAGCCCCGGGGGGTGGGAAGCTCGTGCAGCTACACTTGATGATTACCCAGTCCTTACTTTGGGACAATCATATAGCCTTAGGGATGATATTTTTGTGCTGCCTCTATGATGGCATGAGGAAGTCACTGATAAAGAATCCCTTTAGCAACTTTCATGGGCTCGTTTGGTTTTCTGAAGCTGTGGATCACGACCTACTTTCCCATTCTCCATTGGGAGCCCTTCCCCAAAGACTCTCATACCACCCATCCCTTCACCTGCCTTATAGGTGGTCATCCGCTTACAAACTCGAAGAACTTCTTTAAGTTTTTTAGTCAGTAAAGCTGGTCTTTGCAAAGGACCTTAAAGGTTTTCAACATTCCAAACTACTGCCTTCCCACTTGATACAGATATTTGGTAGATCGAGAGAATAAGCCCGCCTCACTGCTAAGGGATGAGGTCTTCCTCTCAGCCACTACTCCTTAAAAAATGTGGCTGTCGTACACTAGCTCTTCCTCCAAATCTCTACAAGTCTACTTGGAGTCGTATCATCCTCAACTGGTGGTGAGCCAATTTAAATTAAGCCAGTACATCCCCCCCAGCTTAGTGTGGAGCTGCTGTATCGGGAGGCTATCGACCATATAGCTGTCCTACACACCGCCCAAAGACAATGCAAGGTGGAGCTTGTAGATAGAGATGCCTACCTTCGCTTCAATAAATGGTGGTCCCAGCACTTTAGACGCATAATAAAGAGCTATACCAGTAAGTATTATTTCTTATGTTTAATTTATCTTTTCTTCTTTTCCTTTATAATGCAATATAATCCTATTTTAACTTTTTTGTAGGCTGTGATTGGTCCCAATCACACGTGCTGATGACATTCTTAAGGAAAAACATCAACACTCTTACTACTTTAGAGATCCAGATTGCCCCCTCGTTGTGGACCGTGGTCTAAGGGATGGATCAAGATGATGTGTCCTTTAAAGTCTCAGTCCCCAAGAAACTCGGGGCTAAGAAGATCCATTCCTTAAGTCGCTCGGATAAAGGAGATAGTCTTGATAAGAGGAAGTGGGCTCTGTCTCCTTTACCCAACTTTAAGAGGAGGAAGAAGACAACGCTTCCTCCTATCGATCAACCTTCTTCCATTCCTCTTCCAGTTAGGCCTACTCCCCAAAAAGAAAAGTGCATGCATAAGCACCAATGGACGATAATTATGTTGATAGGATTTGACGACGGCAAGGTGAGTCCCCTTCGATGTGGAGGAATAGAGACCCAGCTCTCAGACCCCCCAAGTGGTTCTTTCCACTGCCGCACCTGAGCCTATGCCTGACCTTCAAGTGGTCACCTCTTTCGCCTCTACCATTCCTGAGCTAATCCTTACGGATCCACTTAAAGTTGCTCAGGACATGGCCCAGGAGGTGATGGGCCATGTAAAAGATTAAGGGGCTGTCATTGAGGTTTGGGGAGCTATGTATGCCATGGCCCTAAATGGTGTTAGTGGTCCAGAAGACCTTGGGCCTGCTATTGACTAGGAATAAGATTTCACTATAGCCCCAGGTGGTGAGCTAAAGCTTAGTGTCAATGAAGTTTAAGGTCCTGCATCTACTGAGGTCCCAAAGATTTTTCCTCCTATCAGTTCGATCCCATCCACCAGCTCAACAAGCACCCTAAAGGTCGGGGACTCTAGGAGGCCCTTGGAAAGACTTCAGGCGATGACTGTAAGGAATACGATAATTGCTAACCTTACTTCTTTTTCTTTACCTTGCTTTGTCAGAGGCGGTTCTTAATGATGCCCTACTAGCCCGCATTCGTGTTCCAAAAATGAACATGGTATTGGATGCTTGGAGGGTCGTGTAGTTTCAACTCAGCCAAGACCCCCTCCTTATCCCTGAGTAAAATTATAAGGAGATGATTCGGGCTCTCGAGGCTGTAGAGAAGGTAGTCTCCATGCCTGAGTTGGCACTCCTTTATACTCAAGTCTTGACATGCTACAGTATTATCAACCATTACCATAAAGAACTCTCCCTTCTTTCAAACTATTTGAAAAATAATTGGTTTGTAAGGAATGAGTATCTTGTTGCCAAGACTTGGATAATTGTTGCCACTAATTGGGTCCTGGAGATCGCTCCTCGCGTGGATCATTTCCAAGCATTATAGGCTAAGGTGGAGGACTTGAGGTGCCAGCTAGTAGCAGTTAAAGAGGAGCTAACACGAGTTGAAGCTAAAGATGGTCCAGTTGAGCTCGAACTATGAGTTACGACTAAAGCTCTGAACGATACACGGGCTATTTCGAATGATAAGCTCTATTCTATGTCTAAATTCAAGATGGCCTTTAGTCGACATCAAAGCTTATCTGATAAGCTGGACTCAGCTTTGGCGACATAAGATACTATATGTACTTTTTGTAAATAGTAGACATATATACTTTACTCTTCATTTTTCATTCTTTATTCTTTAATTTATACTATTCCTTGTAACATAATTTTTATGAAATAAAGAGTAAAATTCTTTTATTGTATGCTCTTTGTATTCCCTAAGGCCAGTCTAGGCCTCAAGTCCTTTATTTCTTTATTCTTCAGACTATATTACAATGATGGCTAATACTTCTTTAAATATTTTCTCTTTATAACCTATTTGTACATAGTCTCATTAATACTGGATAAAACGTACATGTTTCCTTTAAGTATTTTACTTATCTTGAATGATCCTTCCTAATTAGGTGAAAATTTGCTGAGCATTTGGTCTTTAGGACTAAGTGGTAACACAAGTTTCCACACAAACTTGTCCATCCAAAAGTATTTCTTTTTAATTCTTTTGTTATACATTCTTGAGACTTCTTTCTTCTTCTGGGTAATCATATGATCCAGTACTTGTAAACATATTTCATCTAATTGAATTAACTCATTCATTATAGTCTCATTGTAGTCCTCGGAAGGTCTTTCTAGATTGTTCGTAATGCGTAAAGAATAGACTACTATTTTCATAGGCAATATAGCTTAGTGCCCGTATGTTAAAACATACGGGCTCATGCCCATGGCTTCACTCTTTAACGTCCAGTATGCCTATAGTGTCTCAACTGATTGCTTAACGAAGAAGTTAAATTTTCCTGATGGCTCCCCCATATGATCCCATACCACCTTAGATCCATCTGACTCTATCATTATCACTCCCCTTAGGCCAACATCCCATCCCGAGGGTTGTTTGCTATTTTTTTTATATTCTGCTAGTGGGTGTCTCCCAGGTGGTCCTAAACTACTTTGGAACCATTTGAGCTTTTGATGCTCTACCCTTCTGAGCCAACATCCCACATAGAAGACCTGTTCTTGTTGGATCTAGTCCCATACTGTCCTTAAGCTTTCCTAAGTTACTTCCTCCTTATTCCAAACATTTCAGTGTCTCACATATCTCTGCTTACCATCATTTCTCTTGGGCCATCGTTTACTAAAGTTTATCTTCACCATATTGACTGTGACAAATGATGGGAATTGGTCCTCGTCTATGACCATAAATTCCTCCTTAAGGAACTTAAGAACTCCCTTATTGATCCAATCCCAATATGCCTTAGTGCTATGACTCCACTAATGATAATACTTACAGTATTCCTTTCCACTCTGCTCCTCTTTTAAAGGGGTTTTATGATCAACGGCTAGGGAGATAAAGTTTTTTTTAAGAGGAAATTGAACATTTCCTCAATTTTAGTTGTGTTAAAAGTGTACTGAATTGCGTTCATCCTTTTAGGAATCTCTTTAGCCTTTCTTATCAGAGCTGGGCATGTGTAGTTGCCAGCATTTTTTAGTTCTACCACCACTATGTTAAGGTCCCCAAAATAGGTTTCTGCTGTAGTCTGTCGGCGATAGTCCTCTTCCTTGAGCAGTTCCTCATATTCCCATACTTTGGCCATGAGTTTATAGAAATCACAAAATTCCATCCCCTGAAATTTCTTTCAAAGCTTTATATCCATTCTTGCTTGTGCTAGCTTGACGAATTCAATTTCTAGAAGCGGCACATAGCACCTGCTCCTTAGTCATTTGAACCTTACCAAGTATTGGTCTGCTGTCTCCCTAGCTCATTAGGTGAGCTTGCAAAGTTCTACTATGCTGACCTCTGGCTCTGCCTTATAGAATTGGATATGGAACTTTTGTTTCATTTTCATCCAACTGATGATTGAGTTGCGAGGCATCAAAGTGTACCATGTGAACGTCGGGCATGTGACAGTGTTCGGGAATAATCTCAACTTTAAGTTGGCGAAGTTCTCGTAATTGGAAATCTCCCCATGTTGAATTGTTGAACCTCTCAATGTACTCCAGCATTAATTGCATTTCGTCCCCTAAGAATCACGTGAAGTCAGGGATCCTGTATCCTTAAGGGTACAGGTTGTCCCTATCTATATACTCTGGATATGGCTTTAAGAAAGTGGGCAGCCAATTGGCCTCAGCCTTAGTCCATATATATCTTGGATAGCTTCCCTCAAGGCCATCATATTCAATAGTTGGTTTTGAGATTGTTTTGATACTCCGGGATCATTACCATGCCCACTGAGCTACTTGTGCCGAGCTCCTGTAAATAATACAAAGGATTATTTAAAGGATTAGTGTGAGTAAATATTTGAGGGTTAGGGATATCCCTTACAAGCAGGTAGCCTCGAGGGCTAACACCTATATTGATTCCTGCTTGATGTCCTCCATTCGGCCGTAAATGTAAGACTGCTTCTAGAAAAGTGCTTTTTAATTATGCGACTATATTCTTCATACTATCATGTAGAGCCTACATGATGATATGCTATCATTCCTTCTCCCTACATTCTGACATTTCCAGGGATAATGTAAATAATCTTTGGTTCTCTTCCAACTACTTATACATCCGGTCTTGAATTTCCCAAAGCACTTTTGCCACAAACTGTTGGATATGATCAGTGGGTTAGCTTGTCCACTTCCTAGCTTTGATCCAAGGCTTGTGCTGCTGCTACCAGTTGACATCGATACTATGTGCTCATGATGTTCAGCCGCTTCAACATCAGGCGTTAAGTGTTTTGACCCTACGTGTGTAGAGGTCCCTTCTGGTTTATGAGAACTAGCACCTATTTCATCAATCCTTTTATCTTTTCACGTCCTTGCCATCTTTTTTACACATGTCCCACCGGGCGTGCCAAAAATTATTCTTGGTGAACAACAAATATCAGGTGTGCTAGAGACGTTAAGTCTCAATTGATAACAAAAGAGTCCCGAACTTCCTTATCATAATTCACTCAAATGTAAAAAGATACAAGACTTTAGTAAAATAAATGTTTTGATTTTATTGAAATACGAGAAGCTTCAAGTCTAGATTGAAAGTAAAACTAATTGATAAAATTAAGGCTACAAGATGTAAAAGTGTGAGTCTTTGATTGAGTGTTGACTCTTTTTTTCTGTGTCTTTGTCTTCTATTTATAGTGTTAGAGTAGTGGTAGCCTCTCCCTTAATACCTAACATATTTTGTTAAGGAATTAGGGATCTCGCAAAACTCATGACACGGTCTTTATTTTGAGTTTTCCATTTTTGACAATTAGCCCATCTCACCGAGATACTTAAGCACGATGTCTGTAGATTTAAGAATTACTCATTTGTGCCAATAGTCCAATGCTTGTAACTGACAGAATTTTGGTATATTTATTTTATCATGGCCTTTATTGAACTTTGATGCCAACCCTTTTGTTTATATTAGGCCTGACTTTTCATTACTCAGCCCAACTGACCTTATGACTTATCTGAATGATGTTTTATATTTTAGCCTAAACAAAAACAAATTAAAAGATTTTTGAGAATTCAACAAGAAAAAATAAATTAATATAAGCACACTTAGAGATATATAGAAAAGTGGAGAAAGACATAAAAATATTATGGAATATGTGAAAGCGCCTAGGCAATATAATATGGTAACAATGACAAATGGGTTCAATGGCTTTATTTGGTCAATCATTTTTCCCGTGAAAAAGGGGACTAAAATCCAAAACAAAGAGAAAAACATGAAAAGGAACCAATGGTTAAGCAACCGTTTAGTTCATGTATATGTTTTGTCATGTATGTGTTACGAAAATCTCGTTATATAGTACTTAATTAGAATGACCGAAAAGTCTTCATAAAAAAAAAAAAAAGAATGACCGAAAAGTCATGATTAATTTACATTCGCAAACGTAAGGCTCGTTATATATGTATTATCAACCCATGCAATAATAAAAACTTCAATTAATAGGTAGTTCTTTTTCATGAGAGCACTACAAATTATTAATTAAGATCTAAACCAATTCCTTATACAATTTCTGTAGATGTGTAAAATGATATATAAAATATGGGGAACGTTGAATGCAACACAAAGCTTGAAACTACGGACTTCCAATAAATTAAGCTTGGTTTGCAGCCAAAATGTGTTCAAATGAGGTTATTCCACGTTCTGAGTGTTGTTACCAAAAGTGAATTGAAGTATTCTAGATAATAAGAATGAAATATGTATATGAATAATGTAGAGTTTAAATGTGTGTATAGTGTGTGTAATTAATTAATTAATTATTATTGGTGAAGGTGACAACTTGATATCAAACCAGCAATGGACGGGACGACAAGAATTTGATGTGGCATTATAAAAAGAAAACATGAAAATGTACATGGAATGGAAGAAAGTAATCTTGGGTTGTTGTATATATTAGTATATGATTTAGCATATACTCTGAACTATAAAAAGAATATTACCAAGATATAGATGACCTGTAATTTTGCTTTTAACAAGTACTTAGAAATTCAAATTGACTTGCAGCTCTATTAATAATGACATGGTCTTTTCTGCAGTCATAGCCTTTTGACGATTTTTTTAAGGTGAACTAGCTCTTGACAATCAATTAATATCAATCGATGAGGAATAGTGTTGCCAAAAAAAAAAGGATAATTATATTGTTAATTGGAGGCTTTGTGTCACCTGTCATGCACATATATTTTTGCAGGAAGTGTTACATCAATAGTTTTATGAGTTTTATTACCAAGTCAACAAGTCTCGAGTCAACGAATTTTGAATGAGACTGTAATTAAGTTCTTTCTAATTATATTAATGGTACTTCAACTCTGATTAGCTAGCTCGAGATAGCTTTAAAATGGGGTCACACGCATAACTTATAACGTCCACGTTCTACATAGCATCTACCAAATAATTAGACATAATAAAAGTTGAACAAAGGAAACGCGTTACTTGAGTCAAAGAATACAAATCCTTGTACTAGGCACTGTGTCCTGTCATGTTCCCATCTAACAACCGGATTTAAATACTATGGGTGTCTCAAATTTTCTCACTTAGCGAATGTTCACCTTTGCAGCCATAAAATGCTGTCAATGCTTAAAATTCATGAGTTAAAGCATGATTTTCAAGATACATTTCAATCATTTCTCTGCATTCATATAAAATGTTGGATTAAAACATATGATATAGAAAAAGTTGGAGATGTGACTAGCATTCTCTTTGTATCTTATGCTAACATCTCTTGTGGCTATTTGATTAAATCGATTATCTTTATAGCATCACGTGAAACACTCATTGGATGGGAGAATTTGGGACACTAGTCAAATCCAGATCCTCTAACAACCTGCTTGTTGAAAAAGGAAAAAATAAATAAAAATGAGCCGAAGATTTTTGTCAATTAATGTCTTGTTTAGGATACTAAAAGGAGGAACGGGCCTTATTGTGGATGAATAATGGGTTTAAACCCATCAAGGAAATAATTAAGGGCCCAATTACAGGCCTGAGTCCTTGAACTTGACAATGTATCCATTTGGCATAATCTCTCAATCGAGGCCTTCCTTCTCTCACTTCTCCGTTTTTTCCATTATCAAGCTGTCATTTGCTCTTCAAACTAACTGCTTAGGCGACAGTATTAGGCACACAGCGCTTTGGGATATGTGAAACTGAAACAAGCCGCTCGAGAGAGCCATTAGTTCACGAATTTGAGAAATTGGCTTTTAATGGCTCCATATATGAGCATAAATAGCGTCATTTCCTTCCCGATTGACGGGACCTACACCTCCAAGAGGAAAAACCTGAATATACGTGGAGCAGATGTTGTCTTCCTTGTCTTTGATTAATTTTGGCGGAGGAGCTTTCTTGAACCACTGGCAGAAGATCACAACAGAAACAGAGATTCTCCAGGCAATCCCTCCTTTTCGTTCTTACTTTTGCTTATTTCTTACTTATACTTTGGCTGCATAATGCCTGATCCGTCCCCCCCCCCCCGCCCGCATAATATCTGGTGCGTTTTGCTTTGTTGTCTCCATTTCACAGTCGATTTGTTGCCCGTTCTTCCCACAAATTGTTTGGCCTGCTTTGCTTGTTTACTTATTCATTTTGTGTGCTTTTTGTCTCCAATTACTGTTCCTTTTCACCTCTACATGACTAACAATGAGCAAGAAAGATAAGAAAAACATTTTTGTATCTCATCATTCAGCTGCAACTCTGTGTGTGTGTGTAATAGATTTAGTGATGTAGATGGTATTAGACAAAGTTACATTTCCCATCGTATTCTAAAGTTGGTACCCAAAGGAGATTAGAGTATTCCGATATCGTTGTTAAAGGCTAAGGCTAATTATCTAGCTGTCTTCTTTTCACGTTTACTAGCAGCTTCAAGCTCACAAAGTTGGCAGTAATGTTCCTTTGATTCTTTTAGTAGATGGTTGGTGGGAAATCAATTGACTCTTATTGATGCACATGAGAGTTTATTTCCTGTTTTGGTAAAGTAGTTCTGCAGCCTTGATCCTGTCTTTCAAGACAAACTTGATTGATGTTAATACATTGGCCTCCCAATAATCATAAAATAGTGATGATCAAATAATAAGCTGAAAATAGCTGAGTAATGTAATATGCTTTCCAATTTTACTGTGATAGGATGGGCCGTGTACATTTTGAATGGTTGGTTTGGTTCATTGAATGGGAGGTTCCTCATTCTTTTTGTACTGCAAGGGAGGGCTCTTACTATTGCATGAAGAAATTATTAAATTTGGTAGACTCTTTTGCTGAGACTGTAGATGATAGATATAAATGATGCCCAAAGCACAAGGACAAGTGAAATAATGGCTACTATCATTAATGGCCCTTTGATCTTAGAGGGGAAACTCCATTCTAAGTTTGATGTGCTGCTGACCAAGACCAACAACCACTTTCTATTTTTTAATCATTTTTTTAAATAACTTCAACATAAGGCGGCATACGATGATGTGCCCTATGCATGATCTAGCTAAAGGCATGGCCAATGTTTCCTTGATGATCAAGTAGTTTTCTCTTTCTTCTTCTTCTTCTTGCTTTTGGATGATAGTGTACTCTGGTGTAACAAATGATATTCCATTCATGTCAAATTCTAAAGTCATCCTTCTTATCTATCTTTGCTTTAATTTTTGTCTATTTTATGCCTGTATTCAGCTTTAATTTATTCGTGAGCTAACAAAATTAGCAAGATGTGTTCACTGTTGATGTGAACTTTGTCATAGTTTAATTACATGAATATGAAATTAATATCTGGGAACTTTATTCTTGACCGTTTCCTATTTGATTACTATATTAAGAGTTTGATTCAAGAAATAGATATCTCCTTCTTATTTGATTGTTATGAACAATCTAAATTTATGACACTTAAACTCCAATTGACTGATTGTTCATACATATAACAATAAATACCAAATATATGATCAGGTTATGCTATCTAATTCCAGGGAGTGAGAGATAGTAACAAAGAAAGGGTGGGATACATTCCTTCTGTCTCTTGGATCATCTCCCTTCCTCTTTCCAAATTGACAGGAAATTGTAGGAGAATTTGAGAGGATCCAGTGTGATAATTCTAAATGTTATACTGTGGTGCATCACAAGTAGTGTTAATTATACAAAATTTTTGTACTATCATGCCTTTTTGAAATATTCTCTGGCCTTATCTGAGGTGGCGCATTATACGCGGCCGTGGTATGTATGAGTGAACAAGGTGAATTCAAAAGGGTATTGTATGTTCAAATAAATAATCAATTGAATTGCATTATCTTGGGAGCAAACCGTAGAAGTCTATGCAAAGCGTCAGCTGTGAACTTCCTCGCGAACAAATGGCAAATATGAGTGGTCCTTCCGTTGTACTTACATGTGCTTCCATGCCTTAGCCTCTCCAAGAAATCATAGGTTATATGCAGTCTCATAAACCGTGATGGGTGGATCCCACCTTTTGACCAGTCAACCCAAGTCAAAGTCCTGTTCGAATTGGTCTCCCAAAACTTGATGCTAACGAAAGTGGGCAAATAGTGCTCATCCCCACAACATGAAGCCACACAATAGCTCTTGAACACTGGAAAATATTGGTTGTCGGAGATGATATTGATGGCCAGGGATCGGTCTATTTGGAACCATTGCGAGCCCTTTTGCCACTGGTTAAGCCTAATGAGTGGCTTCATTTTGGGACTGTAACGTCGTCGTCCTCCCTCTGCACCAGGCAAATTGAAGGCTTCCACATAGTTTATGGTTGAGTTCATGAGATAGGTGTAGATAGTGGAGAAGTTGAACAGAGGAATGCATGATTCTGAGAGAAGAACGAAACGTTGGTTTGAGAAGTCAAGCAACGCATTAGCTAGTAGGCGTCTCTCTGCCTCTATCATGTCAAAATTGCCCCATCTCACAACCTGAATGCAGATTGAAAGATAAAAATAAAATGAAGGTTCAATTCCAAGAAGGAAAAGAGACGCCAATCCATATGCGTGGGCTATATGGATACATTTTGGTATGGATCTTCTAGAAAGCTGTGTGCTATTCTTAGTCTATGTTATTTCTATCTAGAGTTGTTTCATGAGAGCAACGAAGTAGGCAGAAAGGGATTAGGAAAAGTAGGCTATTGAAGTGGAGAATATAATTCCCTCAGAGGTGGGAAAGGAGTGGAATTGAAGGAAAGAATGGAACGATTTGTTTCCACTACCAACTTGTTAATGTTAGGGATGGATTTGTGGTTTTAAATGTCATAATCTTTTATATAAAAAGTTGAGTTTTTTTTTTAATTCAATTTACTTGCATTGAAATTCGTTTTTTGGATACAAAATGGCAAGCCGAAGCTTGAAGAAATTTACACAGACTTGCCTGTGTAAGTGAATTATAGTAAAATACTGTCTCCGCGTAGTGCGTATGTGTATGTGTATGAAGTTTGTAATAGTTTTTGCTTTTTGTGATAATAAAGTTTTCATTTTAAAATCTTCAGGCGAAAGTTTAATTGAGACAAAATTTGAAAGAATTCTATCTCCTTTTTTCCTTTTCTATAACATGATTCAGACAAGTGGGAAAGTTACTTGAGAGAATGATAGATATGTTTTAAAAATATCAATTAATTTAAATTAGATTATAAGTGTCAAGTTTTAAGAATTTATAAATTTATCACTCAATTTTATTACTTCGTTATAATAATTTTGTAATTTATTTTTTAAAATTTAACATAATTAAAAATAAATAAATTTATTTTTCTGTTAAAATTTAAAACATAAGTTATAAATTTATTATAATAAAATTACAAAATTGATAGATAAACTTGTCAATTATTAAAGTTTTGTATTTGAAATTTAATTTAAATTTAAAAGATTTCTTTATCATTCTCCTAAATTACTATTGTCACATCCAATCACACCTAAAAGAATCATGGGCAAATAATGATAATGATAATGATAATCACACTTCAGAGAAAAGACACATTTCATGTTGGAATTATGCTATGCAGATTTTTTTTTTTGGACCAAAAAATATTGTGTAGATTTAGTTGATCAATCTTGTAGTAATGTTTTATTTAAAAAAAAAATTAATATGAGTAGGGTCCCAATGGTCACTATGATCAAGTTATGCTCTAATTTAAAAAGCACTTATAAATATATTTACACATCATTCATTAATAAAATCTTCACATTACAATAAAATTTGATCATATAATTTTATAGGTTATGTGTTAAATTCTTTATCAACTAAATTAACTTTTATGGGTAATTTTATCTCAAAGAAATGGGGATTTCAAACCCCCTTTTCCATTTGGGTTGGCCAATAAGGCAATGACAATGAAAAAGAAATTAGACTTTTGATAATTTATAAAGTTCATAGAAAAACATATGCTCTCGGAAACATAAATTGTCCTCCCAACGGGCCACATTTTTTTGGGCCAAACAATAGGCCACATATTTGAACCTCACAAGTAAAATACCTATTATATTATAATTAATTAAATGTTGTCTACAATTGTTCGTGGTGATTTCTAAATTTTATAATTAAGTGTTTCAATAATAACATATAGATTTTTAAGAGTAAAATATTCTAATTAATAATTAAAAAACTTTCTCATTTGTCTTCAAGAGATTTTTTTTATTAAATATGATCATTAATATTTTCAAAATATGCATGTGCGTGTTTGTGTGTTTGAGCAAAATAATTGATTTAAACTACTCAACAACTGAACCACATTGGTTAGAAGAGAAAATAGACCTAGTGTCAAACTTTGACAAACTAATTGGTTTGGTTTTGTATCGTTTTTTTTTTTTTTTTGCCCCCCAAAACGGAACAAAACTGAATCTATTAACACACGACATCAGGTAAGGTCTGGTAAAAATATATCCAGAATAAGACTTTGCAGGCTTAGCTATAACATCCAATGATCTTAACAATATACCAACTACGAAGATGTGATGACCTAATAATTAGGATGTTCCATAAAATTCTTAATAGAATGTCAAACCCTTCATGTGCAGATGTTCGCACATTAAAAAGTTAGTGTTCAGGTTCATGCAGACAGGTGCAACTTAGAAATTTTTTTAATAACATGAAGGATCAGGACTCAAATATTTTATTGTAGAAGGATTTGCTCAGATTCCCAAGAAAGAATATGCACAAGGAGGAAAGAAGAACGCGAATGCTAAATATACTACAGATATTGAGATTTGAAAGCAATTTAACTATTATTTAATATCAATGAAAAAGACACACAAACACACACAATAAAAAAATTAATTGATAGGTAACAATTAATGCATGTAGCTAGCTTAATTTGGATTAACCGTACTTAATATAAACACTGAATACCTGTATCATTTAAATTATTAAAATTCATATTAATATTTATTAATTTATAATTCACTTAAAATTAATAAATGAGTGAATATAACTGAACCATTAATCTAAATTTCAAAAACTCAAATGATACAAACATTCAATACTTGTGTTAAGTACAGTCACTAAATTTAAATCCTAGCTAGAGTGGGTTGATGGAGTTTTGTGTGGCAAATAATTACCTTTCTTTTATTCTGTTTGGTCTTTCTCTTGATCGACTTCTACTGTGTAGCTCTGTGTTGTTTTTAGTTATATGAATTATGTTCGACTCAAAAAAAAAAAACCAAAAGGAAAAAAAAAAAGATTGTACGTGTATTATTAGAGACTTGACCGCCATTGTCAAGCAAATCACACATCTCACATGCTACCTTATAAGACATTTCGTGGGTAATGTCCACTAAATTAGGCGTAGAATGAGGTTGAACTCCATTTTTCATAACATCAAAATATTACTAGTTTCTTTGTGCATTCTCATTGAAGTTGTGAAATCCCCAAAGCTAAAATGAATTTGAGATGACTGATAGGCACTCATACTAATGGAAAAGAGTTATGATTGCTTAAATATAGAGTTTTCATTTCGAATCTGTCTAAACACAGAAAATATATTTAGGAGCACAATTTTGATTTCAATGACAATGCTTGAATTTGCCATATTCAAATAGCTATATTAAAAAAAAGACTTGAGATCAGTGATCCTCCGGAAAAATACCCCAAATCAGAGATATCTTCTAGGGAGGTGGAAGAAGAATTTCATTAATACCAATTACACTTTAAGTGTATTGGGAGCAAACAAGAGCTGGCGTATGTATTTTTTATGTATTATAACTTAATTTAATATAGTGCATGTGATCCATTTGGAAATCTGACACTTCGAGAAACTTCTTCATTTTTACTCAAACAGGTCCCGATTGGAAATTACGTTAATAATGGGATTTTAATGGTCCATTGAATGGAAACAACACAGAAAATAGAATTACGCATGCTAATTAAAAATTAATCAAATGCAAGCGAAGAGGATTAATGGCATGATGATGATGATGAACTGACCTTGCTAGGGATTGAGCGACCATAGAAGACAGATGTTCTGGGGAGTGTTTGGTTGAAAGATGGATGGGAATGAACATAG
Organism: Prosopis cineraria; assembly: GCF_029017545.1. Taxonomy (NCBI): domain Eukaryota; kingdom Viridiplantae; phylum Streptophyta; class Magnoliopsida; order Fabales; family Fabaceae; genus Prosopis; species Prosopis cineraria. The sequence goes on from NW_026555332.1 coordinate 39,509,949, forward strand.
ATGAATACAAGCCTTGATCGATTCCTTGGAAGAATCTCTGCCACAGAGGAGCCAATGGAAGAGGACCTTTTGTCAGAAACATGAAAGCAACCTTAGGGGTGTGTCTGAAAGGAACTTCCTGAGTCCTAGGAACCCTGGAAGCTCTCCATAGCAACTCTTGATCACTCATATTATTCAAGAAATGATTCAACCCGTCATGCTCTGTTGTTAAGGTAGGTTTTGCTGTCTGGTTCTGAATATTTATGAAGCAGGGTTGTGTTTCTGTGGTGTGGTTTAGTGAAGAAACATTGATGGGTGGGGGAGAAGGAGAGGGTGAGAATCCGAGGAATTGGTGGATGTGGAAGTTGAGGAAGAAGTCACTGAGGTAGAGAGTGATTCCGATGAGAAAAACAGAGCCAAAGAGTAGAAAAACAGAGAAGCAGTGAAGAAGATAAGGGGATTGAGGATTGAAGAGGCTGAAATATGAGACTCTGTAAACACGTTCTTGCTTCATTCTGGAGACCCTGGGGGAAACTGAAGGATGTTGGGTTCAAGATTAAAGGGATTGAAGTATTGACTTTAGAGAATAGAAAACTCGGTCAGTTTCCATACAAGTAAAAGTGTTCAACGCTAGTATTTATTATAAGCTGAAACACGTAAGCCTTCAATACTCTTGATTTAGAATTAGTCTTTGTAAAGAATAAAGAAAGCACTTTGGCTGAAATTTCTAAAAAAAATACCAAGGGTACATTTGAGTCCAGCGTAAAACATCTCACGTAAAGTAAAATTAAGTTTAATAATTAATATAAAATATAATATAATGATAATTTAAATCTTGATATTTTAAGTTAAGATGTCTTGTATTCTTGCTCTCTTCATTTATTTATACTTTCCATTTTCTTAATAGGTTTCACTTTGAATATAATGATTTGTTTTAATTTAGTGCAAGCAACCATGTGTTGAAATGCTAAAAGCTGGAATTTTTTATTGATTAAATGTTCTACTCCCTCCATCCCTACATATAAGATGATTTTAGTTGAATCACACAAATAAATAAAATTTAATTATCTAATTAAAAGTATAGCAATATTTTAATTTTGTCTCTAATTATTATAAATAAAAAATAAATTTTTTTAAAGTAAATTAATGAGAGTACTTTTTTTTCTTTCCAATTTAATAAAAGTATCATGATCCATTTATTAAAAAAACATGCTAACAATTTTTTTATATTTAAGGACAAAAAATATTAAAGAAGACCTCTTATATGTAAAGACGACGGAGGGAATATATTATATTTCTAATTAAAAGCTTAGCAAGCAGGACAAAGGGAAATAGCCTAACAAAATATTATCTTTGTTTTAAATTATAAAACACTTTTGGTAAAGATTTGATATTACAAAATAAAATATACTTTATCAAAGATAAAATTTCATAAATAATATTTTTTAATATTATCCTTCACATATATTCTCTCTGTTTAATATTTTTTAAAAATAAAATATTAAATAAAAAGTATTTTTAAAAATTTATATTTTAATTTTGAAAAAGTAATGTTATAAAATATATTTAATGAATCTTATTAGTATATATAATTTTATTTAAAAGTGTCTTATAATTTAAAACACAAAGAGTACTAAATATCAAGATTAGTAGGGCTATAAAGAGTCAATGCCGTGGGCAATTGCTTTTTTATACTCATTATTTTGTTTTAATTTTTATAATTTACTATATATAATTCGTTATGATGAAAAGTGGATTGAAAATAGAGTCTTATACAGAATTCAGTTTTCATTATGTGGAATTCCTTGAAAGGGGGTCACGGCATTGACATTAACGCAAACGTGAGGTGTCTCGTATGATAAATTATTTTAAATGGTGATGGAAACTGGCTTGATACTTGACTGGGTTTTACATGTTAAAATGTTTCTCGACGTTGGAGGACTTTAGAAGGTTTTATTGAATTGAGTGGCACATTGACATAATTTTTATTGATTCTTCAATAATTTTAATTAATTTTTTGATAGGTTAACTTCATAAGTCAATTAATTTAGTGAATGGCAAATCACTGATCTTTCAACAAGACCCACAGATTAGTTCCATACTTCCACGTACTAAACAAGGCCCAGAGAAAGCTCGTTTAATTCCATCAATGGAAGTGTACTGTGAAATGGCAAGTGGGAACCCTTGAAACACTGGGCTTTGTTTCTGGGCTTCTGGCCCAAAACTTTTGATAATCTAAAAAAAACTCCCCAAATTAATTTCTTTAACAAAATAAGTGTATCGGAGTTTTTACTTTTTATACATCACAGGACATATCAATGACAAAAATTACGTACCAAAAAAATGACAAATATATCAAAGAGAGAATGGATTTGGATCCGGTTACTCACTTAATTTTACTTACTCAATGAAGTCTAACATGATAAAATGAAACTAACCAAATTTTAAATTTTTGAAATAAATGACATACTTGAAAATTGTCTTAAATTTTTTGAGAGAGATGTAACTTGATAGTTTTTAAGCGTTGATGAATTTAATAACTATAATTAAAATATTGATTGAATGAATAAATTTATACCATTTACTGAATTCAAATCCAAAAATAATTGTACAATTATAAAAAGGGGAAAAAGAGTACAATAAATTCTACAGACTAGCACTAAGTCAGCTGAATTGCATTAACTTCGGCGCAAACCTAAGCAATCTATCCAATGCATGAGGCGTAAACTTTCTTGCAAACAGATGACACACATCCGTCTTCTTCCCATTATACTTACAGGCTCTCCCACGTCTCATCCTCTCCAAGAACTCATGAGTTATATCCATCCTCGTAAACCTCGCAGGGTGGGGCCCACCCTTGGACCAGTCAACCCAGGTCAACGTCCTGTTCGAGTTGTGCTTCCAGAACTTGATGCTCACCAGCGTAGGCAAGTAGTGCTCGTCGCCATAACACGGGGCCCTACAGTGCCTTTTGAAGACTGGGAAATATTTCCGGTCCGACACAACCTCAAGGGCAAGGGCTCGATCTATTTGGAACCACTGAGAACCCTTCCTCCATTGGTCTAACCTGATGTGAGGCTTCATTTTGGGACTGTAACGTCCTCGTCCCACAGGACCAGGCTTATCGTAGGCTTCTACGAAGGTTTTGGAGGAGTTCATGAGATAGTTGTAGATGGTGGAGAAGTTGAACAGAGGAATGCATGATTCTGAGAGGAGAATAAATCGTTGGTTTGAGAAATCAAGCAGTGCATTGGCTAGCAACCGTCTCTCTGCCTCAATCATGTTCATATCACCCCACCTTACAATCTACATATATATGTCGAGAAGCGGGTCAAAGACAACTCTTTTTTCATTAGAAGATAAGACGTTGGTAACTAATTCACAATTTTAAAAATTTAAAAAAATTAGGAAAAACCATAATTTCTTAAAAAACTATATAAGCATCTTAATAATGATAATCAAAATTCCACTGTGTCATTTAAAAATAATAATAAATGAAATTAAGGTATAGTTAAAAAATAATTATAAAACTATTTTAATATTTTTTATTTTGAACTAAGAAAGACTCCTAAAAGATGCATTGTATATACATAGTGAAGGATAGGTTCAACTCCATAAAGGAATAGAAGTCAAGTTTGGCCTATGATATATGTTTTATTTGGTGTGTGCACATATACGTATGTATATACGTATTTGTGAACGTTTTGTACGAATTTTGTGTTTAAATATAGATTATTGATTGATGCATGTTAGAGAAAGAGTTGGAGGAAAGGAAGGAATTGAGGAAACGTTGATAAGAACGTGGAAAAGTAGGCTTTGGGAGATGGAGAAGAATAGAATAGAATTCTGATCTCTTGGGGTTGGAAAAGGAGTGGAATCAAAGAAAAGTATGTAACGGAAATATACTGATTGTAAGGGCAACCTTTAATTGAAAGACACGAAAATACGAAATATATATGTTTGTTGGGACACCAGATGTCGACAAAATAAGATTAATTTACAAAATAAATTTGAAATAAGTTGAATCCTTGGAGAGTGATGCCATCAAATTAAATAAAGATTTTGAAAGTATATGTCAGAGTACTCATTTGCAGGCTTTGGCTATATAGGTTCTAAATTATCTTACAAAAATTCCATTTTGCTGACCTTGAAAATGAGATCATGCTCCAGATAGATTTATAAAGACATAAGAGGTTGAACAACCTAGCTAGCAAATAATTTTTCCCTCTGCTATTAACAAATAAGAGCAGTAATTAGACAAATGTTTAGTAATCATATATCTAGGATATATATATATATATATATATATAAGCAGAATTCCAGTCTCCAGAAACGCCCACGGTTTCCCAACTAGCTAGGTCATCCAAGAAGAGAAGAAAATGTGAATAATGAATATGCTTCTATATAATAGTCGTTTATCAATCGAAAATAGAAAGTCAAAGCAAAATTCGTTATAATTGAATCAGACATGCATGAAAAAGAGACATTCTAAAACACAACAATTGTTCGCACTTGCAATATATATTATTGGTAATAGCGCGGCATTGTCTTTCTGTACAAATTATTTAACCTATAGAATCCCCAGCTCACGTCTAGAATTTAACGACATTGTTATCCAAATCACACACATTCTATACCTTTCTCGAAGTCATTTCTATTCTATGCACTAAACTAGGCGTTTCATGCGGTTTAACATATTTTCGACTGATGAAAAAATCGTTTGCTTTCTTTTATGAATCATTCTCATTATTAAGACCATGAACCCCTAAATTAAGTGAACATCAATAAATTGACAATAAAAGGTGATCTAAAAAAAAAAAATATCCCTGATCAAATTCTTTTTGTTTGTTTGCAGGAGAATCAATGAATACTTATCACACTTTGAGTATAATATCAGAAAAAAGAAAAGCTAGTCCTATGTATTGTAATGCATGACATCCAATATTAGAAGCTAATTAATGACTTAAACTGGAGTTTCTTGGAAAACAACAGTTACGGATTCAACGAAAACGAAACGAAAACCAGAGACAGTACTACAGCATGTACTGTGCGTGTGCGTGCGCGTGCGTGTGCGTGTGTGTGGCAATCAAACGTGGAGAATATTACTAATTACCTTGCTTGGGATTGCACGGTCATGAAAGACTGAAGTTTCTGGAAGAGTCTTGTTGAAAGACGGAGGGTAATGGACATAGATGGAATACAAGTCTTTATCGATTCCTTTGAAGAATTTGTCCCAGAGAGGAGCCAACAGAAGAGGACCTTTTGTCAGAAACATGAATGCAACTTTGGGTGTGTGATTGAATGGAACTTCCTGAACCCTTGGAGCCATTGAAGCTCTCCAAAACAGCTCTTGTTCGCTCATATCATGCATTGCCTCCGGAGGTTTCAAGAAGTCTTTCAAACCTGTTCGGGTTATTAAGGTTACTGCTTTCTGATTCTGATGAACATCTAACGACAACGACGTCTTTGTCCGATTTGAGGAAGAAATATTGATGAGGGTCGAGATTTGAGATGGAGGTGAGAGGGATGGATATGGCGATGAATGTTTTAATGAAGTGGATGGGATGAAGAACTGTTGGATTTGAAAGGTGAGAGAGGGGTCTTTGAGGTAGAGAGAGAGAGAGATTCCGATGAGCAAGCCAGCGGCGACGACCAGGAAAAGAGAGAAAAGAGAAAGGATATAATGGAAGTGAAGAAGATTGAAGACGTTGAGAAATGACGGTGCAGAGAAACGCTCAGACTTCATTGGAACAGAAAGGAGAAGAAAGACCAGGAGTTGCAGAGGAAAAGGGGGATTGAAGGACGATGATCGCGTATGGGTTGTGTTGGTGACTTGGTGGAGATATATGGATTAATAAATAACTACATTTGTTCCTGAAGACATAAACTATTAATTGATATTTGTTTTGATTTTTAATTTAATTTTTTAATGCTTATACTATTATTTTAAAAACTAGATCAAATTGAATGATTGAATCGTCAACCAGAATTGTTAATGAGTTAGTTTAGACAAAACAAAATTTATTTTTGTGATTGAGCTAGATTAAATTAGAATTGAGCTATTATTAAGTTGAAAAGCAAAGTGATTTTTAGAAGATTGGACAGTTTTAAATATAAATATTAAAAGAAGTTTAAACAATTTTAAAAGATAGATTTAAAAATTAGATCTTTACTAAGTACTAACTTTATTTTTAAACAATTTATATGCATAAAAGATGATTTGAAATCATTTTTTATATTTAATAGTTATAAATATAAATATAAATACTTTTAAATTTTTTTTCATACATAATTTAACTAAGATCCATCTCTATTTTATAAGCTATAAAATTATAATTTATAATATTATTAGTTTACAATCATGTTATGTTATTTTATTAACAATTAGGTATGCTATAGATTTATTTCTTATATTTATTTTATAGATGCATTTAATATTATTTTTATTTAATTATTATATAATCAGTCTAACCAGTCAGATCATGAAATGAAGAATTGCTAACTTTTTTTATTTAATATTTAAAATGACTTTTAAAACATTTTGGGTTATACTGAATGAGGCTATTGAGAAAATTCAATTACTTTCTTCTTCCTATAAAAATTCCCTCCCTCCAACTCTCTCTCCTCCTCTTCAATATCTTTTTGATATTTTTAAATTTAAATATTTTTGTAAAAAAATATCTTAAAAAAATATTTAAAGGAAGAAAATTGTGAATCAATGAATTGGTTGGTTTACGAAGAGAGGTTCTGTCTCCCACTTTGTATGGGAGTCGGTTTTTCTCCTTTAAAAGAAGTTTCATTTGCCTCTTCTTTGAGGCAAAGGGAAATTTGAAGGTCCAAATTTAATATTTTTATTTTTATTTATTTTTTAAAATAAAAATATATAAAAATTATAAAAAATTTTAATAAATATATAGATAGTTTAAATTTAATATTAAAATTTTTTAAAAAAATTTACTGTTCTATTTATAATATATTTACACTGTCTAAAATATATTTAAAAAATTAATTTAAATTTTTATATTATATTTAGACCATTTATATTAAATATGAACTATTAGATTGATGAGTATATTTATTAAAAATTTTTTAAAATTTTTATATATTTTTTATTTTAAAAAATAAAAAATAGAAATATTAAATCTAGACTATTCAAATTAAATTTAGATAGTTCAGATTTTTTTCTGCCTCAAAAGAGAGGCAAAGGAGGCTTCTCTCAAAGAGAGAAGCCGAGTCCCTTCGCATGGTACTCTCCGGCATCTTATATGAAAATGAAATCTTATTTTATCTCTTACATTAAATGTTTTTTATTAAAATAATTATAATTATTGTTTGATTCTTTGGGTAAATAAATAATCCCTCCCTTCAAAATGTTTAAATAGTAAATAATTAAATTTTTATAGGAAGAAGAAAGTAATGAGATTTTTTTGGCCAGCAAAGTAATATTTAAATAATTAAAATAATTGTAATTAATGTTTAGTTGTATTTAATAAATATTTGAATTTAATGAGATATTCATATTCATTTCTGATTAAATTAACTTACTAAATAATAATGTTAATTGTTTTCTTGAAATGAAAGTTAAATAAAAATGTATTGCCCAAAAAAAATGTCTTATAATTTTAAATGAATAATTAATCATTATATTGCAACACGTCATCCATGTTTATTCTAATAAAAATAATGTTCGTTACCTAGCTAAAACTTGATATGTAATTATTTTTAATGACTTTAATATTGGAATATATTATGTGTTTTAATTTTTTGCCTCTTTTTTTATTATTATCTATGATAGAATCAATTTATACTTATTATCATATATATTTCATATGATATAATGAGAAATTTTTGCATAATCACAATACATTACATCATTCATACTCTATCAAATAAAAATATACAATGTCAAATGATTATCGATATAAATTAATTATGTTATTAATGATTATAAAGAGAAAACAAATAAAGAATTAAGAGGCATTCTATTTCAAAATAAAATAAAATCATTAAAAATAATAACATACAATATTTTTATTAGATTAAACTAGTGGTATAATGTTATTGGATAAAAAATAAATAATGTAGTGCACGAAATTCATGCAAGAATTTCTCCTAATATGATATGCTTTTATCTTGAATAGAGTATAAATAACGTGCTATATCATATCCATATAAGCATTTCTCAATAGATAATTAAACTATTATTTTACTCGTAATGGATGAGTTAAAAGAATAGCATATTTAGGGATTAAAAACTAATTTCACCTTCAAACTATTGGTTCAAAAGATTTTAAAATCCTAAACTTATTTTTAATATAATATTTTTTAGGGTCCATTTGGCATTTATTCTATGGTTAAAAAGGGTAAGTATCTTGAAACCTATGACAAATAATATTTTATGATGGTATATTGTACGTATTTTAATACCCAAGTAGAAGGCTGGCCGCAAAGAATGCGTTTATAATTATATATAATTTTTTTATTTTAAAAAAATAGTAGTTTGTCAACCATCTTAAAAGTTGAAAAAGATTTTAATAGAACTAAATTTAGAGTTCAAGACCTGCAGCTTACAACGCGTGGCAAAATTAATACCATAGGGGGGGGAAACAATTTAACTGAGCGCGCATGGCTCAAGCAAAAAATATATATATATATATATATATATATGTATGTATGTATGTATACCTTCTTTGTCTAAAAATATAAAATATTTTTTAAAGAATTAAATATTTAAAATAATAATATATTTTTAATTTTTTAAAAATAATTATTATTTTTTTAAGCGTTTCTATTGTTATTATAAAGGGTTTAATAAAATTAAATATAAAAAAGATTAATTTAAAAATAAATAATTATTTTAATAAAAAATGAAATTTAATTAAAAAATGAAAGGAGTATATTTTTTGATGGCTCAAGCAATATTTTAGCATATGAGAAGTGAGATGAGAAACGGGTCAACTTACGGGTTGTGGCTTCACATGCGGCGCATTGTGAGTTGACAGGTGCGGATTAGAGAGGCTTGCTTTTTGGCAACCATGGATTCACCAATGGTGAAATGGGAATTGACAGTAGAGTCGAATGAACGGCTTGTTTAAACTCCATAATTATCATTAGGGTGAATTTAAAATTTAGATATTTAAAACATAAAAATGAGTTTATAAGGACTAATTTTAATGTGTTAAGGGCTTAAACAGGCAAATTTAATTGGACTTATTTATTAACTATTAATTATTATGCTAATATTATTGATATTTTTTAACATTATTGATAATTTTTCGAACACTTAATAATTATTATATTTTTTTAGAATTGAACTTTGCATGATAGTTTGGTTGGTTTAATTTCAGATGATAATTTCTTTATCCAAACTTTAAAAAAATTGTTTGATTTAATTTAAACAAGAGAATGATTTGATTTATGTTATGCAGGCATGTTAATATTTTTGACAAAAGAACATTTTTACACTTATACAATTTGAGAATGTATGGTTTGAATTAAAAATTTATAAATTTTAATATTTTTATTACCTGAAATAGGAGTTTTTTTTTGGCATAATCATGATGCTAATGCTGCTACTAATGTTTAAGTGTTATTGTCTTATTAAGGTTTAGAGAAGAATTACTTGATTTAATTAAATTTTAATAATAGTTAATGTTTAAGTTTGTTAATATTTATGACATGAATTTAGAATTTTATAATATTTATTTTTTTCATTTTATGTATTTACTAAAAAGAGCAAAGATATTAAAAAAAATAGAAAATGGCTTGAAGCTTGTAGGACTGCCCTGAGCTCATGAGGTCAAGGGTTGAACTTTGTAAAACCTTGTTTGCAAAAACCCACCCCTTTTAAGCCCAATCCATCAAGGGACAGTTTTTCAAGATTGAGATGACCTATTTTTCCATCTCTAATTAACTAGTATGAGCTAAAATACTTTGTTCATAAGGGTTGGGAATTTCCTAGCCCAAACCAGTAGGCAAGCTGGCCCACCATTCCATGTCTTTTTTTAATCATTTTTTTAAAATATATTTTTTATAGTTTTTCTCTTAAATATGAAATCCTATTTTATTTATAAATTATTTATTTAAATATCAATTTTAAAAGTCTAAAGCAGTGAGAAAAGAAAACAGCCATATCGCTTCAAGTCTAAAAATCCATATCACCATGATTGTCTCCCCTTTTGTCTATTCTCACACCCACAATCATATCTTCTAATCAATCACTTGTTGCCTCCTTTCATCAATTCCACGTGTTGTTCTTGATTTTCCAGTTAATTGACTTCCACATTTGAAGAATCTTGACCTTCTTCCCAGTTATTCCGCCACTATTGGTCAGGGTTAAGGGAAAGAGAGAGTAATTTTTCTTTTTTTTAAAAAATCTGAATCATTGTTGACATTGAAGATCTAAGTGACATGTGGCTGCCAAGGATATATATTTTTAGCAAAAAAAAAAAAATTCAATGAGCAAGTTAACAGGGCATTTACATGGATGTTATGTCTACGCATGCATGGGACTTAGTCACAAGCTTATACTAACATCGGTATGTGACGCATTAAAGGCAAGACACACATAGTTAAGTTTTTTTTAATGTTTGAGAAAGGGAATGATTTAAAAATTGAGTTCATGATATCAAGTGTTTCTAAGCGAATACTTCGAAAGTAAAAATGACCCTTAATTCTTTTTATTTTTTAATTATGAATTTCATATTTTAAAGTGACTCTCCCTTCTTCTTTTCACAATGGAATAATTTTGTGCCAAAATCTTTCCATTGGAATCATGAAAAGATTGACTTCCATAACCACTCCATCAAGCTCTTTATGCCTTTGATTCTTCTGTACCATAAAGGGCCTTAATGTGAATATTATGATGGTTTATAAAACAGTCAAATGAATTAGAGCTTGCATAGGTGGCAGATGAAAGGACAGAAAAGGAAAGAATATATATAATAGTTTAATACAGTGTTTGGTTCAAAAGAAATGGACTGAACAGATTCTAACATAGGGGAGATAAAAAATAATAATAATAATAATCCTTCTAAATCCAACCATAAACAGCAAAATGTAAAGAAGGTGAGGTTATGTACAGCAGAAAGAGCGCTTGCTAGATGTGGCGATTGGCGAGGGAGATGTGTGAACTAACTAATATCATATATTTGATATGCTTCTCCTTCTTAACTAACATGATTGATTATTCATGCCTCATCCATGATTAATATACCTATTCATCACGCTAATGCTCCAATTCTAATGCAAATCACCATCCACTTGTTAGATGATTTTCTGCTGCAAGAGTTTAAGGCAGATTATAAGGACGGAGAACTGATTGTTCGCTTTTAACCATGTTTATTATTATTTTTTTATATTTGTTGAAATAAGAACACGGGAGATATAGTCCCATCCCATTCTCAACTATCTTTGGGTTTTTTGTCAAAAGCATGTTTAAATATCTTTATTATTATTATTACTGCTAGTACCATTACCACTTAAAAGAATTATTTTATATTATTTATTTAAAGTAAAAAAATTTGTGTGTTAATTTTTACTTTTTATTGATGAATTCTTTCACGCACACACATGTTTGATCTTTTCCACAAAACAAAGTAAAATGAAAATGAAAAATTAAATAAAATAAATGAAAGATAATATTTCCTTTTATTTCAGAAGAATAATTCAAGAAATATTAATAGTCAATAAATATTATTGCAACCAGAAATTTAAAAATAGGCAAATGGGATGAGAAATATTTCTTATGTTAAAAATTGTGTGTTTTGTTTATCCATCAATTTGGTTTACATAATCAATTGCTTAGTGACTGTCAAGAAAAAAGTCACAATATTTAATTTAAAAAATCATGTAATAATGATAGTTATGTCACGTTGGAAGATTCTATTGACAGTCCATGAGTACTTTCTTTAAATGAAGACAAAGACGACTTGGAAGAAATGCACGACCACATACTTGGAAAAAGAGAAAGCCTATCGTATTAAATGGTGCATAACATCACAATGAGCGAATGACACAAAGGCAATAAAGTACAAAAACATCATGCCAATTTGAGGAGCCAAATGGAAACGAAACCCAGAAACCAATTTGCAAAATCTTGTTCAATCTGTATTAAATTTAAATGCCAGTGTACAATACATCTTATTCTCTCAAATATACAAATAAACATTAAACAATCGCAGAGCACAGGCGCAGGGTTATAACCTGCGAGCTCAGTTAATTAATAACATGGATTGCTCAGAAGACTACTGTGTTCAGAAATGAGAAGCATTAAGGCCTAGCAGCATAGGTGCAATCTGTAGCAAAGGACGAAGAGCATCTGACATAAACTTCCTACCAAAAAGAAAGCACGTAGAAGAAGCGTCATTGGATTTGAGTCTATCGGAAGCAGTGCAGTTAAATCTTGTTTGGTTCAAGAACTCAAGTGAGACCCCAGCTCTTCCAAATCTCCCAGGGTGTGGCCCACTCTTGGACCAATCGACCCAAGTGATGGATCTGTTCGAGTTCTCATGTGCGCAACACTTATTGATCAAAGTGGGGATATAGTGCTCATCCGAGTAACATGGAGGACTGCACAGCTCATTGAAAATGAGATAGTACTTGGTGTCTGATACAATCTCAATGGCCATTTTTCTATTCATCTCGAACCATTGAGACCCTTTACGCCAATCAGAAATTTTTATTGTGGGTGCCATCTTGGGGTTGTATCTGCCTCTTCCAGTTTTTCTTGGGTCATCATATGAGGCTACAAAACCATGATTCGCATTAACTAAGAAGTTGTATATTGTGGTGAAGTTGAACAGAGGAATGCAGGTCTCTGAGAGTAACACAAATCTCTCGTTGTAGAAGTCAAGCAGGGCGTTCGCTAAGAGGCGTCTCTCTGCATCTAACATCGAAGGTTGTCCCCATGTTACTGTCTGTAATCGAAGAACGACACGAGGAAAAAGTATTAGGATAAAATTTAAAATTGGCTCTGGCAATGCCTTCGTGATTTTTCTTCTCCATTCAATCTTTCATGCTTTAAAATATATATATATATATATATATATATATTCTTGCACCAATTAATCTATAAGGACACAGATTGTTGAGTTGACTGATTTCTGTTTAAATGACACCAGTTAATTCACATTTGCACAGATTTAGCTTACATGTGACGACTAAATGTATGAAATTGAACTTGGATACGTAAGCTTTAGAAGTATGCAGTTCTTGAATTCATGAAATCAATGTTCTCCTAATCAAGTCTCCTTATGAGTTATGAGTTAATCGGCTCTGTGGTTTTGACTTTAACGATAAAATGACCATGTTAAAAGCATTTCAAAAGATGAGGGTTAAATTATTAAAAACGAAGAACAAAAAAATTGAAAGACGGTCATTGCATTCCACTGTACATAACGGGAATGTTTCTCCAGGTAAAGAGAAAGAGTTGGAACTTGCCTTGCTTGGAATTCTTGTTCTGTAGAAGACAGAATCCACAGGCACTGTCCAATTGAACAGAGGATGAGTATGAACATATATGGTGTACAGCCCTTGGTGCCCTTTGAAGAACATCTCCCACAAGGGGGCAAGATGAAGGGGTCCCTTCGTCAAGAACATGAAAGCAATCTTAGGAACATGCTCACCCTGGAATTTCTTCCTTTTTGGAACCATTAAAGCTCGCCAGAACAACTCTTCATCATCCATATTGTGCATGAGAGGCTGCTGGGTATATGACCCAGATCCGTTCAGGCTCGGCTGAATCCATGGCTGTGGCGGAGGCAGTTCTGGCAGCCCTGGTGGTGACGAAGGGAAAAGTTCTTTTAGGCTGAATGAGAAGCTTTTGAAGTACACACTGATTGTGACACCTAATGACAGTCCTATTACAAAGAAAAGAAAACGAAGAAGATAGGTGAACGGTAACTTGGAGCCTAGAAGTTGGGCGACAAATGGAGAGTGCTTCAGTTCATTTCCCATCTTGAAAGGAGTGATGGGAGGAACTAGAAGAGGTTTAAACAAGATGGGACAGATTACTTATTTGTACAAGGCTCTAAAACCACCAAAATGACAAAGAAACGGAATTTAGATTTGGATAGACAGGCTCCTAGCGAAATTAAGATAGCATGCATGTGTTCGAATGGGAGAGTTTGAGTCCCGTCAGCGTTTCTTGAGCATCACGGAAAATCTGGATGCTCGTCCAACGCACCATCCTCTCATTATTAGTAAAGATAAAGCTAAACCCTCTGTTAATCTAGTCAATATTGACGCCTAATTCCATGTGCAGGTGTAGTAATACTGGTTTTATCATAAATTATTCGGGATCGTAAATTATTAAATAATGTAAATTATGAAAAATTACCAGAAAGATGAAGCGTGCATGAAGAATGAAGATGGTAGTCTGCCAGCGAAATTACTTGTGCCGCTTGGTCAAGAGGGATCTGAGCTCTCACTTTGACTCTTCCATTTTACTCTTCCACCAATAGTATGATTTCAAGGGGAATGCAAAGCAATAATCAGGCGTGATTAAAGGAAGTTAGGAAACAAAGTACATCTTGCTTCCTCCTAAAGGATGCACGTGTACGAGTATGTTACAAAAAATAATCTTGTAAGTTAGAACTCAGAAACAGGAGCCTAACAAATAGACTAACTGCAGTATAATAATGAAAAGTTGACCCTGGATTATAGTACCTTCTTTATACTTTGGCGACTTTATCTTTCAATGATTTGATGATTTCTGCACTTGACTCTAGGCCCATTCTCACTTCAGAAATTGGCCAAGTGTAATTGACGGAGGAGAAGAGGAAGAAAAGATGGTGTGCGTTGGGTGAAAAATAGCACAGACCTTTCAAGGCCAAACTCGAGCTCGGATAACTGTTATAGCAGCTCTGGTCTTGTATTCTATGGCTGCTAGTGCTTGGTCTTTTGGCAGACAGGTTGCTTCTATTTCCATTTCAATGACTAGGTTGGAGGCAGGGACGCTTTGATGGCAGTTTTCAAGAGAAGACTCCAACTCTGCGCTCTATAGAACTTTCACTTAAGGATATTAGCTTGTGCAACAACCTGTCGGATAATTGCTCTCAAATGTGAGAACATCAATCCACCAAAAAGCCGATTAAGAATAAGCCCTCACGTAATTCAACAGGGCCGACATTTGCGTGCAGCTGTGCTAGTTTAGAGGCCTCTCTTTCCAGTGGTTCTATTTATTGATCAAACATGCTTGAATTCTAGCAGCATTAACAGCTTGTCTGGGACGAAGTATCAAGTTCTATAAACACAAATGTGAAGTACAGAGCATCAAACTAATGATTTCTAGCTCAAACTTTAGCCCAATCTACCACCTAAACAACACGTGGTTTTCATATGAAAGTAACATAGGAACATAATATTAATTACTAGCGACAACAAGGCCAAACCGAAAACTATGTATACATAACTTTCTCCTTCAGAATGTAAGATTTCCTGAGAAATTCCCCAACAGTGCTGCATAATTCGGGACAAACAACTGTGTACAGTCAAATGCTATAGACAAATAAAAAGCAAGAAATTCACAACATGAAAATTGATTCATCTCTGCAAGGTACGTCCATGAGTTGATTTGTTGATTTCGTTTCTCTTTATGGACTGCATTATCTGATGTGTAGGATCTAATAAACTGCTAAAAACAATAACAAGTTGATAAGTGATAACAAAGTGAACTGAGTAAAACCATTTCAGGAATGCACTTATGACAAAATTTTAGATTCACTCCTTGCAATCTCTCGATAAACCCATTAAATGAACAGCAAGCTGATGCAGATGCAAAATAAAGATTGCTGAAAAAGAAATTCAACTCTACAAATCCGTGGTTGATTCAAAGTTCACAGATATAAGAGTTCCAAGAAGTAAAAAAATACTCCAGAACATGGTCATTGACAATTAAATTGTATTGCTATATAATTAGGTTTCCTTCTAGCGTTAAACTAAAGATTTTACAAATTTTTCAAAGTACCAATACCATAACCATGCAAGTCAGGGGCGGGTCCCCTTTTTTTTTTTCTTTAATACAGCAATAATAACAATAAGTCTTATCCCACAAGTGGATCAATTATATGAATTGTATGATGTTATTATACTCTATTATTTATTAAGTTTTTAAAATGGTTATTAATTAAAAAATTTTGGTTAACAATTCCATAGTATTTTCTCTGGCCTTCCTCTTATCTCTCTTTATAGGGTTCAAACTTATCCATTCCATTCTCCTTACTAATGCCTCCGACAATCTTTTTTTGTGTCCAAATTATCTCAAATGATTTTCTACCATTTTTCCATTAACAGATGCTACGCTCACTTTTTTCGTATATGCTTGTTTTGGATTTTTTTCCTTTACTTGTATGCCCACATGTCCATTTCATCATTTTTATCTTTGCTATTTCAGCTCTGCATTCTTGCTATTCCTTTAAAGTCCTACATTCACTATCATATAACATAATTAGTCTTATAATAGTTTGATAAAACTTACCTTTAAGTTTATTAGGTAATTTTTCAATGATAAATAACTCTTTAGCATTTTTTCCAACTAAATCACCTAGCTTGTATCCTATATGCAACATTCCCATCAATTTTTCTATTATATTGAATAATAGCTTCCAATATCTAAACTTTTTACTTAAAGTATAATCTAATTTTTCAATTTCATTTCAAATTACTATTGACAAGTCTCTTGTCAAAATTAAAATACAAATATTTTATCTTATTCTCTACATGGCTGAAAATCTTTTGACTTTAATATTTCCTCCATAACTAATCTCCCATTTTTCAAAAGTCATTTAAAAAAAAAACTTTAAAAGATAGGCCCTATCCTCCATGTGAAGGCAGGGGAGGGTCTTAGTCCACAAGTCAAGTCTTTCATTAGGTATAACACTTCAAAATAGACACATATGGCCAAACCAAGAGCTAGCCTATTCTCTTGTGAGTAGTGAGGGGAGGATATACCAACGCGGCCAGGAAAAATCTAAACAAGCAAAAAGCCATTACAACTAAAATAAATAATAATGAAGGACAGCAGGAGAAATTGTCATCTATGTTTCAGGAGACACAGTACATGTTGAATAGTGCAGAGTCACATGAAACTCCTAAGACATACCATTGATGAATCATGATAAATAGTTCATTCATAAGATAAACGAATAAAGAAATTTTCTATCCCTTGCCAGAGAAATCATAAAAGGAGGAAAGTTAAGAAAAATGTGTCAATTTAGAATTTCATATAAATAAAAATGTAGAGTATTTGGATCCACAAAAAATCATAGGAACTTCCAAATATATAATTTAAGGGCAAAAGTACCATGATTTATTGAATCCACAAATAACAGCCCCGCTACATTAGCATTTATATTTAAGACAAATGAACAACCTGATGCAAATATTGCCTACATTAGATAGATTGCAAAAAGTTTCAGGGAGAATTATATTGAACTCTCACACAAAAAATTAATTACTACAAAATTTATTGATAGCTAAACTAAATTGTATTAACAATTAGTTTATTGTTAATGACCTCTGTAATAATTAATTTTTTTATGTGAGACCTAGTTGTAATTCTCCCAAAGTTTGACCCTCAACAGTTAAATTAGATGGACACTAAGATGAGACCTTATTAGAGTAGCAGATAAAAACACTAAAATTATCTTGTATAAATTTCCACAAGCAAACTCCAATTTAACAGGGAAAATTACATTTGGGTCTTATAGAAGAGATTTAGGTCTTTGATATGCACAAAATACTTTCAAATCTCAAATATTGCAAACTTACAACTTGACAAAGGGCATTTATAATTGAAAGAATGATAAAGAGGTCTCAACATAAAATTAATTCAAGTTAAGTCTCAAGTGTCACACTTCAAAAATTTGCAGTTGAATCTCTCAATTTTGCAACTGCATTATGATAAATTTGTAATTTATTTTTTTAAATTATAAATGGTTGAAAAACAAAAAAAATTATTTTCTCTATTAGAATTTGAAATACAAATTACAATTCATTACAAAGGAGTTGTAAAATTGAGAGATTAAGTTACAAATTTTTGAATTTTGATACTTAAACCTAATTTGAATTAATTAGTCCTTTTAACCTCTCTGTCATTCCCATTTTACAATTTTTAAAGGAAAATGATAACTTATAATAATAAGTTTATTATATTCATTGCCCATTGTAAATACCATTTGTTGAGTTGTAAACATGCATGATTTAAGATTTGAAAGTATTTTGCACATTTCATAAAACTTTTTAGTAATTAAATAATAATTTCAGATATAATTTTTTCAATTTTAATATCCTTAACAATGCCAGAAACAAGGGACGAGGGTGATTGAACCACCCAGTCGGTCCCATTCCTTTTAACAACAAAACTACCGGAGTAGATTTCAAAACACCACTTGATCATCATCGCATGGTGAAAAAGCACCACAATGCGCTAGCACGTCGGCCACTTAAATAGCACCATCAAATATGTCCCTAACCCAACACCACCAAATTTGTGCAAAATAATCGAAACCAACCGCAGCCCTACATATCAGAAGATTTAAAATTTGAGGCCTTACCAAAATAGGAAAAATGAGGATAGGCATCAAAGCTCAAGATTCGACATTAAATATAAGACTTCAATTTACTTTGTCTTTTAAATTTATATTTTTTTACCCAAATTATATCTATTGATTGCATATATTAAAGGGTTTTCGTTGGAAAGGGGTAGCTTCCAACATATAATTGCAGGGATATTTTAAGAAAATCAACACACATTTTTTATTTATAAATGACTAATTAACTTATTAAATTTTTAAAAGATATATTGAAACTTCTAATCCTTTAAGTTTTTTTTTAATTTTGATTCAGTCTTTCAAATTTAATTATTATCGATTGAGTCTCTTAAGTTTATTCTAATTATTGATTTGGTCTTTTTTATCTAAAGATGAAGTAATACAATTGAAATTTGCTGACATATGGAAAATAAAATATTGATGACAACTACATACGTTAATAAGATTAAAGTAAGTACAGTTATTTAAGTAAGAACATAACAGGCTAAGAAATTATAGTAAATAAAAGAACAAAATACAATGTTAATGAAGGGATTAGATTGATAAAAATTAAACTGTTTTGAAGGCTAATTTATTTTTCATTTAACAATATATGCTTCTCAAGTTATTAACATACTTTATACATTAAATTAATTTAAGAGTTATGTATGTTTTAAAATTTAATTTAAGGGGATGTTTGGTTTGAGGAGAGAGATTTTGCTTCCCCCCCCCTGTTTGGCTTGAAAAAGTGGACGGGACTAAAATTTCCCCCTCCAAATTGGGGGGATTAGGAAAGGAAGAATATAATTTATCACACCTTAACAAATATGCCTACCGTGATAAGTTCAAACTTGATATGTGGTATCTAACTTCAGTGCATTTTTGGCCACCGTGATAAATTCAAAAGACGCAAATATACTTCTCCAATATCTTAATTATACCAAGTAATTAATGTCCTTCCAGGATGGCTTTCAATTCCCATAATTAAAATCACAACCAATATCAATCCTTGCTAAACAACTAACTGCCTATTTGGATGGTCCAAAAAATTTATTTTTTGGGCAAAATTTATTTTTTGGTTAAAGTTATTCAAACATGCAAAACATTTAAGAATTAATTATTGAGCCAAAATCACATTTTGAAATAAGTTATGGAAAATTACTTATGGATTCAATTTTACTATTAAAAAATATATTATACTTCTTAAATAAAGTTTAACAAATTTAATAATATTAAATATAACTTCATTAATAATTTAATTTTAAAAAATAATATCCTTTATGATAATTTGTATAGTTGAAATTAATTTCAATATCCAAATATATATTGTGTTATAACACAATCAGTTTAATTAAAATCAATCATATTAATCAATTATTTTTATATATAATCAATCATAGCCAATTAAGATTCAAACAAGCCCTAACACTCTCTCTCTCGCTCTCTTTGTGTGTGTGTGTGTGTGAGAAGCAACCCAGCGGGAACAATTCTACCAACAGTTTCAGTGAATAATTTTAAACCAGCACCACAAGTAGCATACAAGTAGCATACTTCTCCTCAAGAGGGCCTTCGACCCTTTCCAAGAATATTTTCAAGCTAAGCCTTTCTTCGTCGATATGCCTTCCAACTCAAGATTACAACTTAATATCTACACCAAACCCTAATAAAATAAGACAAAAATTGTTTATACATAATTATTTTCCTCCCCTCAAACCAGACACACTTTAAAAGGCTAACGTATCCAATCATTTAAATATATATATATATATATATATTATATAAGGAACTACATTAATAATAATTAAATTTGAGAAATTAAATTGATAAGTGATAACTGTGATCACTAACTTGAAGGAGTAAAAAGCATTATTATCCTTTCTTGTAATCTCGGAAATTGCTCCAACAAATTCATTTAGTGCTGGCGGGATTACTTTTTCCTGCTATATACTTACTCCCCCATCCTATAGCTACCACTAAGACGGTGAGTGGAAATGAAAAAGGAGAGAGATGCTGTGCGACAACGATCAGAGGAGTGCTCATGCATGCTCGATCTTATCAGAAACAGCACTCACTGATTGCCTTCTTAATAGACTCTGTGAGCTGTGAAAACGAGAGACTGTAATTAAGAAACGCATATATATATTATATATAATGGTGTGTGTGTGAGCCAATAGATCAGGACAAAAGCTTAGGGATAGGTCGGCATTATTGAGACGAGCATTTATCAGAAAGCACCTCCAAGTGGTTTTCCCTTTACTTTACACCCTTGCTATGGCAATATATAAATGATATAATGGTCAAAAAAGAAGACCTGACAAAGTGTAAAACGAATTCATCTTCCATTTCTGAGGAGAGAATACTGTACCACCTTTTCTTCCCACCTTTAGATTTACTGAGTGGTTTTTCACTCACTTGAGTGTATTAATTATAATTTTAAATTTTATTGATATTTAAAAATTATCAAGATATATTTTTAATTAAAATTTAAAGCAATCCTCAGTCATCATCAAAGGAGTACTCTCACAATTAAGGTTCCTTCAAAAGTATGAGATTCAGTATTTTTTAATATGAGTGTATTAATTATAATTTTAAATTTTATCGATATTAAAAATTATCAAGATATATTTTAATTAAAAATTAAAGCAATCCTCAGTCATCATCAAAGGAGTACTCTCACAATTAAGGTCATTTCAAAAGTATGAGATTCAGTATTTTTTAAATATTATATGATGAAATTTTTTATAATTATTATAATTAAATCAAATGATGTTATCTTGATACATGAGATATTCATTGAAGGGATTGATTGAAACCATTCACCAAATCCAAATCTTTCATATTCTTGACTTGATCACACAATCTCCTATGCCAACCCTCACCGTATATATATATATATATATATATATATTGACACAAACATACGACTTGTGTGCAATCAAGTAAAGACAA
Organism: Prosopis cineraria; assembly: GCF_029017545.1. Lineage (NCBI taxonomy): Eukaryota > Viridiplantae > Streptophyta > Magnoliopsida > Fabales > Fabaceae > Prosopis > Prosopis cineraria. The sequence continues at coordinate 39,531,407 of NW_026555332.1, forward strand.
ATACGCATGGAACAAGTAGACGAAACACTAGGGACGTCGTATTGAACGAGATCGTGAGGGCTTTTAATGTTATAGATTGTTTTAAGTATTACTCTTTCGCTGAATGTATTCCTTATATATATATATATATATATATTATATATATATGACGATACAGAGATGATGGACTTGGGTCTTGGGATGATTTGTGAGCATTGGGCTGCAACTATTATTGGTGAAAAACTTATCAGCAAATGACACGTTCTTTGCAAAGCGAAGTTTTTTCGTGTTGCCAGCATGCTGTTTAGACGCAAAGCTAGTTGCACCAATGAGGGGGTTCCAACTTTTTATCTCCAGAACAATCACGATAATTTGAAATGGAAAACGTATATCCCATTTCAATAACCTTTGCATTTATCTCCAACTTATACGTCGTTTTCAAGGGGGGCGAAACAAAAAAATAAAAAAATAAAAATAAAATCAGCACACAAAATCTAGTATCCTGATTCTTATCAGGTTAAATTATCCTGTTATAGTTTTTACATTTTTTTATTTTTTTATATGATTTCTATAGTTTCAATTTTGTAATCGGATTCTGCTCTTTTAAAAGTTTTTATTTTAATTTAATCTCTATCATTAAATGTTTGTTGGTATGTTTATTTTTTTAATCGATATAGCTAATTCAATATTGTGTTAAATATATAAATGGCAAAATAAAACTAATACTCTATTTTTTTACGCCATGGCCATGCAACTTATGACGATGTATATTCATCGAAGTATATCAAGATAGATAATGCATGTATAATTAATAGAAATTAAAAAATAATCATAAAATTAATGTTATTCTTAAATTATAAAGTGAAAATTAAAAATTATATGAAACTTTCAGGGAATAAAAATTTGAAGAACCGACCTTATCGTTTGGTTTGAAAAAAAAAAAATCTTATTATTACCGTGTATGTTAAAAATCTATTGGCACGTGGCATTTAACTCGTCGGCCTTTTCATTACAATGGCCTAGCCCAAGTCACCGCCATGTTAAGCAAGTGAATTAGTGAAAACAAACCTTTTTAATTAGGCAATGATTAGGCCATTTGGTGATGGATCTTTTTCCCACTCTCAAGCATTTTACCGCTCCTCAATGATCTGTCAAAGTCAAGTAGTACAGAATTGGAAATCCATTTCGTCTTGCACATCATGATGCATAGAGCCCCTTTTCTGGGTGTGGGCTGCCCAACATATATATGGTTTTGTCTCAACCAGATTGACAAGACATAGTTGCTTTAATTTTGGATACATTAGCTAAGTGGGGTTAAATCCCACTAATGCTTGTCCCTGTCTAGCTATAAACTGGATCTCGTAATTTTTGAAACTTTAATTTATGTATGTTTTATAATTCCATGAAGCCCCCTCCCCAAACCCCACTTTTCTCAAATTGTTTAAGGATTCACACAATAGTATAAGTAATGGAGTATACTGGCGGAATCTAGCTTTGAAGTGAAGAAATATGAAGATTAGTTAATAGCATGTTATGAAGAGAAATCATGGGCAACACAAATTAATGCTGTAAACCTAAAGCTCATTTGTCTTATACAGTCATTATTATTTCACTAAACAACAGCATATAATTTAATTCCCACTCCCACCATGAGATCTTATCAGAAGAAACCTTATCAGTGCGATGGAGCTTGATGATCCCTCGTCATGTGGTGGGGACTCGGATAATTTAATTTATTATTTTTCCGACTTATCACTAAAACGAAAGTTACCAATTAAAACGCCTCAATTAAAGTTATTAATCAGGCTTTACTTAATAACCCAAATAGAGAGGAGGTGGAGAAACGAGATCCTATATCTCCTTTCTGTCTTTCTGACTCTGTACAAATTAAAGTCAATACACAAATGTTTGATTAGAGGGTGCATCCTACGAAAAAGATGGGCCTACGTACCAACGATGGGAAAATTATTATATATAGGTTTCAGACAAATAAATGGTTTAATTTGTTCGTTGTTCTTCCTTTTGCTTCAACTTTGATTTCTTTATGTTTTATTTTAATTTATTTCCAAGACTTAAATGAAATTTTTTGTCTTGTCTCTGCTTAGGGTTTTATTGACTTGTTTATTTATTTATAATTTTTTTTTATTCACCTGTTTATAACTTCTAATTTCACTTGATTTTATTTTTTAAGTGTTAATTTTATGATAAAACGACTTGTTTGTTCTCATACTGCATGTTGCTCATTTACTCATAAAATGTTATTTATTTTTTTACTTTATTTGTTTGTGACTTTGAAATGAAATCAAATAAAAGTAAACTCATAAATAAGTGAAGTAAAAAAACAAATAATATTAAATAAATAAATAAACAACATACTGTATGAAAATGAATAAATTATTTATATTATTTATTTACATTAATATAATTTTATTATTTCCGCCATAAATATAAAAAAAATTATATAAATTTTAGTGAAATTTTAAAAATTTAAAGTCCTCTTGTTTTTTATTATCTTGGTTCATGGGCTCTACCTGACATTTTCCTTATCTATTTGTCATATTTATGTAGCGTGTAGCGTGTAGTTGTACGTGTTAACATTCTGTATCGATGGCTTGGCAAGTCGTTTGGCTGACGTGTGTGAATATTATTTTTCCCAACAATTGTTGAATGCTATTTGTCACTTTGCATTACGATTTAAACCTTCTATCTACCCCACTCAATCTTATCACATGAGTTTAATATTAATTATTCAACGTTATTAATTGCCAGGTTATCCGTATATCGTGCAGAGCTTAAAATATTAAGAACAAACTATATCAGATTTTAAATTTTAAACTATATTAATATGTTAATTGTTCTCTTAAAACAGTAAATTAGGTGAATCTTTTTTAATATATACTCCCTCCATTCAAAAATGTAAGATATTTTTGAGGAGTTGAATATTTAAAAATGTAAAGTATTTTTAGTCTTTTGAAGTGTAATCATTCCTTTTTTTAAAAGTATCCCTTGATAATGACTTTATATTATTATATGACATTTACTAAAGATAAATATAAAAAATAAGATTAATTTAAAAATAAATAATATTACTTTGTTAAAAAAATAAAATTTAATTAAAAATATTTTATATTTTTAAATGAAAAAAAGTAGTAGTATCCATCTGGCCAAGAAAAAAAGTGACGATGCACGCTCTTGTAAAATATCATCTGTCCATTCTCAATATAATAATTTTACTTTTCAAACAAAATATTACTATCTTTGATTTTCAACCAAGGCCAGTAAAAAATTCTTTACAATGTCAAGGAAAAAAAAAAAGATTTGCGATTTTATTCTTGCAGCGTAAATATAATTTATCCAAGATAATAATAATTATTATAATTTGTAAAAAATAAAATACCACATTAGATAAAATAAATAATCGTTAAAAATAAAATATGATTTATTTTAATCACAATCAAAATTAATTCAATGAACTTTGAGAAGATCACCAAAACTTTGTTCAGACATTAATTAATCATGAGACGATTGTCCAGATGTGCGACGTGTCATTTGATCTTCGAGGGGGTCTAAAGGACCGACATGCTAATAAAAAAGTGTGGGGAAAGTTAAAACTTAGAAGTGATGAAAAGTCATTATCCAAAACAAAAGTGAAAAAGTGCCCTAAAATTTATATATAAGTTCATAAATGCTAGCTACAGCGACTTAATCATAATAATTTAAAGCTAAGAGGTGAATAATTAATGGATAAAGAATCCCTCGCTCTGCGATTAATTTATTATTAGTAGTATTTTAAATTAATAAAAAAAGTATTATTTAAAAAAAATAAATGGAATTATTGAAAAATACATATCAGTGCATGCACAGTGAAATTATTTCGTCAGAAAGGACAGGCAAAATATTTAATGCTAACAGCAATTGCAATACGCTTGGAGCCATTGAGATGAAAAGGAGACATTGGCAAAGGTGATCGTGACATTATAACATTAGTCTTTGCCAATATTATTTTAGCATCTGCTAATCTTTCTTTTTTAAATTTTTAGTCCATCCTACTTAATTAAATAATAATTCTCAAGAGTGTTATCACTTCGTATCTCACTAATCACTTTCATTATTATCTTCATCAGGGCGAGTTATTATTATAAGCAATAAAAGAATAATATAAGAGAGGTATACATGCGTGCTTCTTGAAGCAGCGCTAGAATGTAAATATTAAACTTATATAGTTTATTTTTTTTTTTTCTTATACTGAGTAGCCAAAAAAAAAAAAAGAATGAGACTGAGTGGGAAGAGTGTAATGAACGGGCAAATCGTTTAGCAAGTAATGTATTTAAAAGGTAAATAAAAATAAAGAGTACATTAAAAACAATTTTGAATAAAATTTTTCATATTTCGGATAGAAATAGTATCTTATTTGTTCAAGGTCAAGCTCCTTTTATCCTTCTATATAAGCAAAAGATAACTGCTTCATAAAGTTTAAACGGTTATCACATGGCTTTCGTAATTATATCTGAGATTGAATTTTTCCCCCTAAGTGTGACTATTATTAATGCTTGAATTATATATTCAATTCCCAACTCGATGATGATGATCCTTTCCTGCAGATATTTCCAACGTTATAAAGTGAGGGGTAAGAAGCCTCTAATAAATGCACTTTTAAATGGGTAGAATTGGCAGGTAAAAAATGGATTTGCTTATATTTGAGATCCAAAAAAAAAAAAAGTTAGTTATGGTTTTATATATACAAGAGACCGGATGATATATATATGAAGTATAATATTAAATTTGCCTCAATTTTGCTTATGGATTCCTAGGAACAGTCTTTATTATGCAATAATCATCTTTCTCATAGTAATCATAATTTATTAAATATTATTGAGAGCCAGATACAGTGCCCCCACAAGGAAAATTCCATTTGCTTATATATATATATATATTATAGATCCCAATTTTTAATTAATATATCAGTCCTAATACTTCCATAAGAGATGGGGAGTATTGATATGTTGCCCCATTTACTAAAGTTTATGGTCCGTCAATGTATATAACTTTTAAATATTGGACTAGTTATTATTTTATTGAACGCATAATTATAATAAATATATGAAACTGAAATCGTATCTTCTGTATACATATAAATATGTATATGTGCAGGCGCATGCATATATGCATGCATGTATATGGCTTCAGTGAATCCATTTGACCAGTCAAAGATAATAAAGGCGATGATTTGGGTACTATGCCCAGCATATAAAGAAGGATAGTTTATTATATAACATTGATATTTATGAAAGAAGAAAGAATTAGTTGGAGGTGTAAGCAAACGGCGTCCAATTATTTTATTATTTACATGTAGGCAGAGTTAAATACGATTAATTAAATAAAAGGATGAAATATATAAAAATGACATGAAAAACAGTGGGTAGGAGAAAGGAATATAAAGGTAGGAATTAGAGTGAATCAAAGGAAGAAAATGAACAGTTAGAATTAATAATAATAAATATTAATATTAGTTGGTAAGGTAGGTGGAAGATTGAATTGAAATCGATTTTCAAAGGGCTGAGAGGCTTAAGCCGGCACGGGCATGGAATGGGAGCGTCAGATGCCAACTAGCCCTGACACGCTCTTCTTCGTGCCTCCCCTATGCCATATTGCTTTTCAAATATTCTCGCCTTCCCGTCAATTACTCTCCCTTCTTTTTCAAACTATCCCCTTCTCTTCTCTTCTCTTGACTTTTCAATTCCCTATTCATATCCCGTCAATTCTCTTTTTCAATCAATTTTTATTTGTTTGTAATGAACAGTAAATAGTTTGCTACAGCCACGGTACAACTGAACATAAATTGGGAGAAATCTCATCATGTAAGGCTCACCCAAGGAATTTAATTATTTGTAAGTCTATAGGTTATGATATTTCTCTCTAGGCTCAACGACTTCAAATATATTATATATTTTAAAGGTGAAAATATCGTTGGACTACTCATAATGACTGAGAAGATGTGTTTCAAAGAAAATTAACAGCAAAAAAATTCACAAATAATAAAAAAAAAAGTCCACTTATTTGTAATAAGAATTTCGTTTATTCACAGGAGTTCATGTAGCTCGTGAAAAACAAGAAAATTGTCCATTATTTGCACAAAAGTCCATATATTTACAAAAATTCATCTGAGTTTACCCTTACACTTGAAAAATTTTACAAGTTAATCAAATAAAATTAACTAAAGGTTCATAAATAACAAGAAAAGTTCAATATTTACAACAAAAATTCTTTATTCACAAGAATCTATATCAAGCTTTCACCTTTGAAAATAATTGCACTTGAGGCTTTAGACTTTAGAAAAATATTAGACTCTGTTGGGCCTGCCAATAAATTGTGTTCTTTGGATTGGTTTTATATGAGTTATCCCTCATTGATTGGTATGCATATGTATTATAAAGATATGTTTAAGTATGTTTGAAATATTTTATTTTTCATATATTTTTTTAATTTTATTTTTAATCAAGACCAATCTAATTATCATAATTAGTGAACTAGTAGTTAGTATCTTGATCAGTTCAAGATCTGATCTAATTATAATAATTGCTTTTTATCTCTGTATTTTAAAATAGGTCTAATGTATAAAATATGCTTGCTATTCTCTTCACATGTTAAACATATGCACTAAAAAGAAATCCAATTTAAAGGATTACTATACATGGGTGATTGGAATTAAACTTGTATTTTAAAAATAGGTCTAATGTATAAAATATGCTTGCTATTCTCTTCACATGTTAAACATATGCACTAAAAAGAAATCCAATTTAAAGGATTACTATACATGGGTGATTGGAATTAAACATGTCACTTGTGAAGAATTAAATCTCTTCCACTTGATCAAATCATCATTTATTTCTGAGTTATTATTATTAATGTACCTTGAAATGACATTTTAGAGAGTTGAATTTCGCTTTCTGAATTAAATATATGGATAGCGGATATTAGCAGAAAAAGAAAATTCAGAACTGACGTTCTCATCCTCTGAATGATGAAAAGTAAAACGATAGACTTTACATCCCTATCCACGCACCAAGGCCTTTAATTAGAAGAAACGTGTCCTGCCCGCAGAATAATTTTCGCCGTGTATATATTATGCTCATATTTTTTTTTAAATAACATTTTTGGATTTGGCTGCTGCTATTTTCATCTAAGGTTGGCAACATTACTTATTATCAGATAATCAGGAGATATACAAAATAAAAAATTAATTTAATGTTCGTATTCTTAAAATAAAACTATAAATACGATGATATTATATATAATATAATTTAAATTTTATTATTCGTTTGTAAAAAGGTAATATATTTTTAGGTGGTAATTAAAGAAACCTTATTTTCGTACAAATTATCTAGGAGCGTACTCCCAATAATATTCTAATAATTCTAAGGCATTATGTAGGAGCCACGTATAACGCTACCTCCTTACGTTCATTATTTTTGCCTACAACTGTAGTTTTCAATTCCAACCTCAAGTTTAATTTCATCCGAGACCCAGACATTTCGGATAGCAAGATGAAAGCGAGTTATAAACAAATGACGGCCATATATATATATATATGTATATGTATATCATTTCCTTAGGAAATTAGTTATAAATACATTAATTATATGTAGACCCTGTCTCTCAAGGCCTCGTTTTTTAGTTATATCAGATTTATGTTTAAAAATACAATTTACAGTTAATAAGTGATATTTGTCCATCTTATCCTATCACCTGTGAAGTAGCGGCCATAGATAAATTATATCATACCTGCGATGGTAATTAAATTTAGAAGCTCAAATTCCAATTACATAGTTCTATTCATTGAAAAAAATATCAATTTTTAAAATGTTTAAAAATAAAATATTATTCCGGATAAGATCTTAACAATTTTTTTTTTGCTTTTCTTCTCTTTCTTGAATAATATTTATCCGATACTATTGTTTGAATTGTTCCTGTTAGAGTTTGATAAGTGTCATTTTTTGTCCAAGACTGAAATTTCTTGAAAATAGTAACGGTATTCTGGATAAATAAATTAATTAAAGGAAAATAAATTTGAAAAATAAAGAAATTTTTTAAGGAAATCGTATTTTTATTTTAAGGAATTTCCTTTAGCTGGATGTATTTATTTTATTTTAATGGAGTTTCATAATATATATATATATATATATATGTACTCCAGCTATTTTTGACATGTATATGGACGATTGTTTAGAGAAAAAATTGGTTCACTATTTAAAAAAATATTATATTTTAAAAAATATAGAATAAATTTTTAAAAATTTGAGAATATTGACAATTAACATTAATATATAAAAAATTTATTATTAAAAATTTAAATATTTATAAAAAATTATTATTAATATACAATAATATATTTTTTTTAATAACTTAAAATAAAATATTATTAAAAAATATAATAAATTGAGTATAATATAAAATATAATAAATATTAAATTACTTGCTTAATTTAATATTATTATATAAAAATTCATATCTCCTTCTTATCACAGGACTATTACTCTCTCTTCAAAACACTAGCTCATTAAGGTGTGTAGCGCACCCGTTTATATAGTTAGGATCCTCTTCAAATCCCTCATATGTGGGACCTGACAACTCTCCCAACCAATCCGTGACGCCCCCGTCACAGGTGATCCACCAGAAGAGCCCACCGACTGAATAAATTTAGATTTAACTTTAATATTACTTTATCATTAGGTCATTATTTTTTTATTAAAAAATTAATTTATTAAAATATATAACACACCTGCTTATATAATTAAAATTTTTTTTAAATTTCTTTAATGTGGACCTGATATTCCGCTCCTTTCCCGTTTTCTCAGGAAAACTTTTGGTTGAAAAATTGTGAACAGGCAGTGTCAGTGGCACTGTAAGGGGTTCAAGTATTGTCACGTTTGCATGATTTTTAGTGTTTTGTCATTTCAAAAGTAAATACAAATATATGGAAATTCATTTAAATAACATGACATTTTGCCAACAAATAATAAAACTAAATTATTTTGAATGAACAATAATTACTCTTTCTGGTCATAAATATAAGAATTAATTGATGAATATATATGTTTTAATTTTACAAGTAAGACTTCAATCTTTTTTTATTTTTTTCATTTAATATTTTTCTCACGTTACCTTTATTAGTTTCACATTTTTTCAACCATTTTTTTCGTCAGATCTCCTACTTAATACACTCATTAAAAGAGTGGTATTTCAGAGAAAATGACACATAGTTTTACATATCATAGAGTAAATAATCTTTGTGAATTAATTAATTAGATTTTACATTTAACACCGGCCAAGGGATTACTTCAAAGAAAAAGTTACATAATCTTCATTCATTTCTTTGTAAAATTGACAAAAAATTAAAATATTTAAGTCTGTCTCATAAACTGGTATGGCATAAAAATATAAGAAATAATTTTAAAAAAACATAACTTTAGGTCACTACATTTTGTTCATATTTTGTTATAGGTCTTTACACTATTTTTTCATTGTTCTAGATTCTACATTTTTTTTAATATTTTAGGTCTCTACATGAACAAAGTGTAGGGATTTTAAAGAGAATTACAACATCGAAAAACAAAAAATATAAGGACTTAAAATAAAAAAAATATAGAAATTTATAGTAAAATGCAAGCAGGTACTCAAAGTTGTGTTTTTTAATAATTTTTATCTCAAACAAAGAACTATTACATGAATGAAGAAATTTCTTGCCCAAAAATGACTAAAGACACACTTCTTCTATTGAAAAATATAAGTCATTTTTTGAAGGATTGATTGTTAAAAAATGTAATGTATTTTTAATCTTTTAAAGTGTAATCATTATTTTTTTAAAGTACCTCTATTGAATATATCACTTTATATTTATTTTAGAATGAAACATCTTATTAAATAAAAAAATATAAAAATATAGGGTTAGTTTGAAGACAAGTAACTACATTATTGAGGGATGAAATTTGATTAAAAATACTTTATATTTTAAAAGAGAGTATAAGTCATCACTGTATAATGATTATATTTTGGTTAACGTTAAGTGACGATTGTATGAACTATAAAGTAATAAATTAAATTGAAAAAAGTGTAAAGTAATAAATTAGCATGATCTTGTTATATTAAATAATGGAATGAGCCTACTGCTTGTAGTTCATTAAATACTAAACATTTTGGCCAAAAATAAAAAAAAAAAAAAAACTAAACAGGGCTTTCTTTAATCTTTATATCTCAGGTATATCATTTTTATATGAGTTACGTTCATGTTGATTGCAAAAAAAAAAAAAAATAATAATAATAAATTAAGATATTACTTGGATTGGATTGATGGATTTAAAATTTTACATTTAAAGTCTTTTTATTGAAGAAGCATAACAAGTTAGAAATTCAAAGATAAGGAAAAAAGAAAATGAAAAATAAAAATGGAAAGAGAAGGAGAGGGTTGGAGCTGCTCAAATTTCAAATAAATAATGAGAATATATGATAATTTTAACTTACAAAGTTTCGGAGGCATATTCCAATCTTATGAGCTATCAAAATCTAACTTCTAACGTTAAAGTGATTAATTTAAAATATACGACAAAATTAGGAAGAATTAAAATTTAAGATTAATATACTTAAATTATAGGTTCAAAAAATATTTAATATATTTTAAAATCTTAAATAATTAAATTTGAAGAAATTTCATTACATTCTTAAATTAAAACAAACATTCCTTACTTTTATAAAAAATGGGTCTTAATATGTAATTGCGCATCAGGTTTCAATTTTTTTTTCAAAGCAACAGAGTTTGTTTTATTTAATGATAAGGTAAAATTATCTTAGATTATTTAAAATTAAAAATATATCAAATATAAGTTTATGATTCAATTTATCTCTAAATCTATAATTTAAGTTCAATTGTATATTAATCCTAATTAATACTATTTTCATAGGATGGATGCCGTTCCTCAGAAGCTAGAACTCGGTACTTTAACTTTAGCATACTATTAAATGGATTTTTTTTCAAGAAAAAAAAAAAAGCAAGAATGTACGCTCTGCTGGCATGACGGTAAACACGACCGTCACGTGCCCAAGGCTACGGCCAGATATGATATCACCGTCCTACCTGGAACGTTGGATCAACGTGGCAGACCCAACTTCATAAAAGACGAGACGAGCCTAAACTGTGTGACAAATTTTCGCACAACAGACACAGAGGAACAGAAACAAACATTTTAGAGAGAGAAAGAGCGAGACGAATCTCGCTTCTTCCGGTTCGAATGTGATTATCTCTTTCTGAAATGTTCGTTGCGAGATAAGCTGTGTAAATACGAGGGATAGAGTGCAGCCAGAGGGAAGCTTCCCAGAAAATAAGGGTGCGAAAAAGTCAGAAGAGAGGGGGAGAGAAGACTATGGCGACGCCGTTGGCTGGACTACAACACTTGGACGGAGGTGGAGGAGTGGCCGTGCTCTCCAATTCTGTGAGCAAGGCCGATTCTTCCTCCTCCACATCCAATGGTGGCTCGAAGTGCTCTGAATTGGGCTCGCCAATTCTAATTTTCTTGTTCTTCCACAAAGCGATTCGGAATGAGCTTGATGCCCTTCACCGATTAGCAATGGCATTTGCCACCGGCAATCGCTCTGATATTCAGCCGCTGTTCGAACGCTATCATTTCCTGAGATCAATTTACAGTCACCATTCCAATGCCGAAGATGAGGTGTAGTCTTCGGAATCCATATTCATTATGCATACGTGAGCTCAATATTTTGGAGTCTATTTCTTGTTGAATTGTATAATCGATTTTGGTTTTTTTGAGAGAAATGGTCTGGAAATGAGCATTTTCCACCCACATGATGATGCTTGAGGTTCTTGCCTGTTCCCTATCGATATATCTAGGTCGCAGTTCGATGCCAAGTAACATTAGCACGGCTCCTTCTCTAGAAACAGGAATTATGATAGGCAAACTGGATATTTCTGCTTCTCTTCTGAAGTTATATCTCGCGTACTAATGTTGATAGATTTTGGCTTTTCGTGTTTCTTACTCTACTATATCCTTTTGACATTTTAGCCTATCTTTTTATCGAAACAGTTACTCACCAAAACCCCCCCCCCCGGGGGGGAAAACTTTTTTTTTTTTTTTAATTTTTTGGGGCAATTAGTGCGCGGAAGTGGTTAAGGTTTAAAATGGAAAAATATTTCGTGATTGAAACGTTGAATATGATTTCCTTAATCATAGTGTTGTCTCCTATTCAAGCAGTTAGTCTTCTTGTTCTCGTATTCTCGTTATGTTTCAAGTAAAAAAAAAAAAATCCTACTATGATTACTTTCCTCTTTTCTTTTCCTTATCAAGATTCAACTCAAAAACCTTAATCATAAGTAAATAAAGCATCCTTGAAGCAATACTGATTAACTTATGTATCACAAATGTGGAAATCTGGCACAAACATTTTAGCAGGCGTCGTTGGCCCTTGTTGGGTTAAAATCACTTTTGTTTTTTGTCACTTAATAGTTACTGTCAAACGTTTAAACTGATTGAATGCTGATTTATGGCTTAAATGAGATTTTCCATTCTAGCTTTGAGAAGTTAACAAACAGCTACTGGGCACATGACGTAACATATCTCTTTATGCTCCTTCAACGCATTTTTAACAACAATTGAAATCTTGAACTTTTCTAACATAAAATTTTCATTAGTAGAGTTTTGCACTTGTAACTGAAATGTCTTCAACAAAATTTTTTATTGCTATCTTGATATATTCGGCTGACAGCTTACTTAGGTTGTCAAGCCTATTTGCTTGGTCCTTTCAATCAACTACTGGAGGGGACAGATATTTTTTTTTTTTTTTTTTTGGGTGAGATGGAGGGTGGTGGAGGAGGCCTCTGGCGTGGTCCTTTCCTACCTCTCTGAATGTTGTTGAATTCATTGGGTAATATTGATCCAGCTTTTCTGTTATGTTAAAAAGCACTGAGAGATAATATTAGGCTTACTGGACATGCAGGTGATTTTTCCAGCTCTTGACATACGTGTGAAAAATGTAGCAAAGACATATTCCCTTGAACATAAGGGTGAAAGTAATCTTTTTGATCATCTATTTGAGCTGTTAAATTCTACTACACATAATAATGAAAGTTTCCTGAGGGAGTTAGCATTCTGCACGGGAGCCCTGCAGACATCAGTTAGTCAACATATGGCTAAGGAAGAGGAGCAGGTATTTAATATTTTGCTCTTTCCTCTCACTTGGACTCCTACAATGTGATAAATGCTAATTGAGAAAAGTGAAAGGCAGAATATGTTTTTCCCCCTTACTGCTGTAGGAAAAGGATATGATAATGGAATATGGAAGGCTTGGCACCAAATTAACTGATGTAGGTACCATAAGAAAAACTACAGGAATTTTTATTTGCACATTGATCTTTGCTCTGTCTACCTGTTGAATTAAACTTTCTTGCTGAGAATTTTGTCTTTGACCAGCCATGTGGATTTTTCCCTAAAAGATCAGCAATAGTATCTATAGTATACACTGAAAGGCTACAACTATAAAGTCAGTTCTTCTAAAGTTATATGTTAAAAATATCTTTTGAAGTCTTAAACTATTGTGTTAATTATTAATTATGCAAGACAGTATTTGTTTTCTTTGTGTAATGAATGCCTGCTCCACAGAACTTTCAAAGAGCTTGCATTTTAGTTTGTTTTTCACTCTGCTCTGCCCCCTTGTAAAATCATCAACTGTAATAATGGAAATGTTATCCTCAAATCAGTGGAAGGATCATGGTAAGGTTGAAAAGATTCATTGGATGTTGATAATTTATCAAACAAATTTTCAGACATTATCACATGCTAACAGTTTTCTTGATTCCCAAGAGCAAAGATATATAAATGGTTGTTATTGATATAAGGATAAATTATTCTAATACAGGACAAGGAATCCTCCAAAACCAAAAAAAAAAAAACGAAAAAGAAAAAAAGAGTTATTAGACCTACAGAAACAATAACAAAGCTGCCAACAAACCTACTGATCACAAGACAATCTGGTCCCCCTGGAGAGGCCATTTGCTGATCTCCATAAATATGCCAAGAAGAAATTTATATCCTATAACTGCTAAAAACAGTCAAATGGATGAATTATGGAATTATAGTTATTATTAGCATGACATAGAGTGCGCCACACTACAATAAGAGCATTCTTTAACAGCTGCCCAGTGGTTGTTATCATTGGCAGATGGCTGGCCATGATCCATGTGCTGTGTTTTATTAGGAAGGCCCTTACCTGGCAGATGATTGAGTTGCTGACTTATGTTTTACAAGAGCCCTTGTTGCTAAATGTGAGAATACGCGCTCTGTGCTATTAATAACTATGGGCTGCATGGAAAATTACGACTTATGTGAATAAGAAGTAACAAGGAATATAACAATGGCTTCTGAGTTTTTGAAGGAATTATTCACGATAGATTGGCTTCAGATTTTAGACACTTATTTAATGTTTGAAGAAGAAAAAGAGTGGCCTATGTTAACATAAATTCTACCTGCTTTCTTTAGGGATGTGCAGAGATCCCATCAGGTTCCTCTTAAAACGAAAACAAAATTTATCTGGTATAGACCTTCGAGTCAATTATAATCTAAATAAAAAAAAAAATTAAAGATATGGATCATTGAGAGTAGAAGGAAAAGTGAAAGAGTAAAAATAAAAAAGAGGATGACGTATTATTTCTTCTTCTTCCAAAAATGACTTGGATCATGAAGGCAATTTTTGGCTGGATCCTATGTACTGGTTTCGTTTATTCAAATTTCCTGGTTTGCTCATTTCAATCACCTAAGTTTTTCAAACTTTCTATATGACTCCTATATCTTAGAACTTTCTCTTTCCAAGTATTTTGACTTTTATTTTGAACTCCAACATGGGGGTTTTATAACTGAATGTTTGAATTGCTCAGGATGCCTTAATTGGCTAAATTTCATTCATTCATTAGTTGACAAAAATCCAACTATGATGAAAACAATGCGTAAGGTTAATTTTGGGAAAATACTGAAGACTACCTGTAACTGGAGTTTTCAATAGGGTATTTCTAAAGGATTAATCGGTAACATCTTTCTGTAGTCTTGGATTTTTAAAATACTTAATGCCTCTTTTTTCTTTCCTTCTTTTTGGTCTCTGACTTTCTTTTTCTCACCCCTGGTGTTGGTGCTCTCAGGTGTTTCCACTGCTCATTGAAAAGTTCTCCCTTGAGGAACAGGCGTGTTTAGTTTGGCAGTTTCTATGCAGTATTCCTGTGAATATGATGGCAGTATTTCTTCCATGGCTTTCAGCATCTATATCACCTGATGAATCTCAGGATCTGCGGAAGTGCTTAGGCAAAATAGTGCCACAGGAAAAGCTTCTTCAAAAGGTATGGTTTTCAACTGCTGTTTTAGTGTGCTGTTCTTTCCTTTTCTTTCTTGGAGATTTAATCTAACGCTGTTTCAGTGCATTTTGTATCATATATGATGATGTATCTGATTGCTTTCTGTGGTTGTTCAAGGTTATTTTCACTTGGATGGAAGGGAGAAGTGGTACTCTCACAGTCGAAAGTTGTGTTGATCATTCTCAGTTTCAAGGTTCTTGTTGCCCATTAACACACCAGATTGAGAGAGTAAACTGTGCGTGTGAGTTCACAACCACTGGTAAAAGGAAATATTCTGAATCTAGTCTAGATGTTTCTGATATCAGTGGGACACATCCTATAGATGAAATATTGCTGTGGCATAATTCTATAAAAAAAGAGTTAAGTGAGATAGTGGTGGAGACCAGGAAGATACAGCTCTGCGGAGATTTTACTAACCTATCAGCTTTCAATGAAAGGTTGCAATTTATCTCTGAAGTTTGCATATTTCACAGGTATCATCTTAACTTTGTGTTATCAATTTTTAGTTTGATTGAAGTATCTTATCATGCTGCCTTGATTGAAAGATTTCTTTTTCTATTGTATTACTTTCTTTCGTTTGTTTCTCAATGTAATTTTCTTGTTATTGTCCAGTTTTCCACTTTTCCTTTATCCTATATGCCTGTGCAAGAAATATTTGTCCCTGCTATTGATTTATGGAAGGAATTGACTTACAGATTAAAGAAATATAAAATAGAGAAGATAACCCTTTAAAAAGCCTGATTCTCTTGTTTTACTCACTTTGGCCAGCTTATTTGTCAAATACTCAAAGGATATATATATATATATATATAGAAATGATATAGAAGACAAAAGCATGGCAATTCTGTCTAAATGGATGTTATTGTGGGAGATGCTTGCACTGAATGTGTTAGAGGATTTTTCTATTTTGACGTCTTATTAGATATAGAGTGGCAGCATGGTTGTCAAACAAAATTAAAGTGCACTAGAAATATGCAATGAGTTATTATTAAGAATTATGTTATTTGGATGGAAAATATCTACATCTGTAATTTGAAAATTTGATGATTTCTGTGAATGCAGTATTGCTGAAGACCAGGTTATATTTCCAGCAGTAGATGGTGAATTTTCTTTCTTCCAGGAGCATGCTGAAGAAGAAAGCCAATTTAATGACTTCCGGAGTTTGATTGAAGCTATTCAGAATGAAGAAGCAACATCTAATTCTGAAGCTGAATTTTATTCCAAGTTATGCTCACATGCTGATCAGATAATGGAAACTATACAAAGACATTTCCATAATGAAGAAGTTCAAGTGAGTTTATATTCACCTTCAATTTCTATACAACAAATTTTGCGTGAATATGTTTGATAGTTGTTGCTGTAATCTGTGATAGGAAGATTGACTTGATGGTCGAATTTGAGTGTCATATATATTTGGGAATTACCTTGTACCTTATCATGGGTTTGATTAATATGAAAAAATTCTGGTATTTATTTGTAGAAATATATGATGGGAGTTCTTTGATTCTGGATACATAACTGATTAATCACTGAGTAAGTCTTGACAAAAAGTTGCAAATCGAAGCTACCAATTAATCTAATTATTTATGTATTGATTTTTCTCATCTGAAGGTTCTTCCACTTGCCCGGAAGCACTTTAGCTTTAGAAGGCAACGTGAACTTCTATATCAAAGTTTGTGCATGATGCCTCTGAAATTGATTGAACGTGTCCTGCCATGGCTGGTAGGATCATTAACTGAAGATCAAGTGAAGATGTTTTTAAGAAACGTGCAATTGGCAGGTTCTATGTTTATTTATTTTAGTTTTTCCAGACGCTAAAAGAGACAATAAATTTATTTGTTGTATTATCTCTGACTAATTGTCATTCATTCAGCTCCAGCAACAGATTCTGCTCTAGTCACACTCTTCTGTGGTTGGGCTTGCAAGGCTCGTAATGAGGGCTTGTGTTTGTCTTCAAGTGCATCAGGTTGCTGTCCTGCTCAAAGGCTTACTGATATTGAAGAAAATTTTGTCCAATCATCCTGTCCTTGTGGCATTTCAGCACCACCAGCTAGAGATTACTCATTAGTAGTTGAACTAGATGAGAACAAAAGACCAGTTAAGCGAAACATATTGGAGTTGTGCAAGAATGGAGATGTCTATGAAACTTCAGAGTCTGAAAGTATTGAGAAACAATGTTGTAGTGCAAGGTCTTGTTGTGTGCCGGGTTTAGGAGTAAGCAGTAATAATTTGGGGCAAAGCTCTCTTTCTACTGTCAAGTCCTTGCGCTCCTTGTCTTTCAACTCTTCTGCTCCATCTATAAATTCCAGTCTTTTCATATGGGAAACAGACAATAACTCATGTGATAACTCTGCAGAAAGGCCCATTGATACTATATTTAAATTTCACAAAGCTATACGCAAAGATTTGGAGTATTTAGATATTGAATCTGGAAAGCTTAGTCACTGTGATGAGACGATTCTTCGGCAGTTCACTGGAAGATTTCGTCTTTTGTGGGGCCTATATAGAGCTCACAGTAATGCTGAAGATGATATAGTATTTCCTGCACTGGAATCCAAAGAATCCCTTCATAATGTGAGTCATTCATACATGCTGGACCATAAGCAGGAAGAAAAATTATTTGAAGATATTTCCTGTGTTCTTTCTGAGCTTTCTGTCCTTCATGAAGACTTTCAGATGACCAGTATGTCGAATGAAAGTAATTTTGAAACTTCTGATATGAGTTTTAGAGATAATAACAGAAAGTACAATGAGCTGGCAACTAAACTTCAAGGGATGTGCAAATCCATTCGAGTGACACTGGATCAGCATATTTTTAGGGAAGAGCTTGAGCTCTGGCCATTGTTTGGGAGACATTTTACTGTGGAAGAACAAGACAAGATAGTGGGCCGGATAATTGGGACTACAGGTGCAGAAGTACTGCAATCAATGCTACCATGGGTAACTTCTGCACTTACTGAGGATGAACAGAACAAGATGATGGATACATGGAAGCAGGCAACAAAAAATACTATGTTCAATGAATGGCTTAATGACTGCTGGAAAGAAAGTCCAGAAGCTATATTGCCGAAAGAAACACCAGAGCAAGCTGCTTCTCAAAAAGGTTTTTGATACCCTTCATGTCTTTCATATTTAGTTGAGGTTGATATGCATGATTAATAGTTTAATACCTAATGTTTTACTTCTGTCTAGGTACTGAGCATCAGGAAAGCATGGACCTGAACGATCAGATGTTTAAGCCAGGTTGGAAAGACATATTCCGGATGAATCAGAACGAGCTTGAGTCAGAGATCCGGAAGGTCTATCAAGACTCAACTCTTGATCCAAGAAGAAAAGCATATCTTGTGCAGAATCTAATGACTAGGTTTATACAGTGACCATAACCTTCTTGTTATGTATAGTTAAAAGACAGTTAACTGGCTAATTACACATTCATCTCTTAAAACGTTATTACATTGCCTTGAATTTCCATTTGTTGACCAGTTATGTATGTATTGTAGTCGATGGATAGCTGCACAGCAGAAGTTACCTAAAACTACAGCTGGGGATTCTACAGATGGAGAAAAAATTGAAGGACGCTCAGCATCCTTTCAGGACCAGGAGAAACAAATTTTCGGGTGTGAACACTATAAGAGAAATTGCAAACTTAGAGCTGCATGTTGTGGCAAGTTATTTACATGTAGATTTTGCCATGACAATGTGAGCGATCACTCTATGGATAGGTAAATATTTTATGGTGCTCTCTTTTTTTTCTACTACATTTTATTCCACTGACTATTTCTTTGATCAATTGCAGAAAAGCAACTTCAGAAATGATGTGCATGCGTTGCTTGAATATACAGCCAGTTGGCCCAATATGCATGACGCCTTCATGTAATGGATTTTCAATGGCAAAATATTATTGCAATATATGCAAATTTTTTGATGATGAAAGGTAGTTTTTTAAGTGCTGATTTCTTGCTTTAAAATTCAGGATTTTTAGGATGAAAGCTGTATTTCCTTCTTTTTTATGATGATGAAAGCTGAATATTCCATTGCACAATGCTTAATCCTTACTTTCCAAGGGATAGAATCATCTCTTTCTACCAAAAATGAAGGATAAAATCTATATGAGCATAAAAGACACAAATTTCACATTGATGTTCACACACACACACACACACACACGCATGCTTATTTTATACCTACGAGTTTTTTCTTTACTAGAAATATTTAATGTTCTCTCCAATGCAATATAATTGTTGTAGCAAGAATATGGTACAAGTCATGAGAGTGTGCTTTAGTTTGTCAACCCTTATAGTCTTTTGGATTTTGTTTTGTAGTTAAACTCATGTCATTCTTTACCAGGAATGTGTATCACTGCCCTTTTTGCAATTTGTGCCGTGTGGGGAGAGGGCTTGGGATTGATTATTTTCATTGTATGAAATGCAACTGCTGCCTGGGGATAAAATCGGCATCTCACAAGTGCCTGGAGAAAGGCTTAGAAATGAATTGCCCAATTTGCTGTGACTTCTTATTCACATCAAGTGCTACAGTCAGAGCTCTACCTTGTGGCCACTATATGCATTCAGCTTGCTTTCAGGTCTGTTTCTTGCTCATTTTAGGTTTTAATGTAAGCCATTTGTGTTTTATTATTATTATTTTTTACTTCTAATAAGAAGAATTCTCAAGAGGTTTCAGGTTCACAGATTCATACTTACACTTTCCTTGTGATGTTAGGCTTACACTTGTAGTCACTACACGTGTCCAATCTGCAGCAAATCATTGGGAGATATGGCGGTAAGAACTAAGAAGACTTTCTTTGTAGATAATCACTGTCAAGTTTGATCTTATGGATTATATGCTTTCAAGTTTTCATTAATTTTTGATGAAGAATCAATCGTGAAGGTAGAGTACGAAAGGGAAAAAAAAAAAAACCTAAAAAGCTAGGCAACCTAACACACTTAGTAAAACACTCCATAATTGGTTGTTCCCCCTTCTACCCAGGTTTACTTTGGCATGCTTGATGCTTTACTGGCTGCTGAGGAGCTTCCTGAGGAGTACAGGGACCGTTATCAGGTATGCTGTATCAACGTCTACTTTTGCTTCTCTTGCACATCTGCAGAGGGATTTTTTCCTTGCTAAAACTAATGCGTTAATCAAAGAAAGATGAATTAAGAATGTAGAATTATAGTTTTCAAGTCACAACATGCGTTGAAAATTGGATAGTATTTTAAATTCTTCTATCAAAAGATACAGTAATAAATTGGAAAATAGCTGACTATGACTACACATAATATATGCATATCTTAGAAATTGCATAAAATACTGAAAGTGAAATTGATATATGAAAAGTGTTTTATCAGGTTATAGGTAAGCTCATTAGTCACAAATTTGTAATCCATTCTTGAAATGGTCCCAATTGAATTCCTCTTTGTTTCTTTACAAGAGGCATGGTCAATACTCTACAATTGTACAAAGTTGTCATACCAACTCATTATTCTTGAAAAAATAATTTATATCAAGTAGGAAACGGACGTACAATGATAAAAAGGCATAGTCATCATTCGTTTGCTTCTGTGTGGAGAAGTTTATCTCTTTATTAGACTAGTAAATTTTTTTTTTTTTTGTAGGTTTTTTTTTTAAATTTCTTGTGCATGTTACTTTTTAGTTTTCACCGTTAACAAGATTTTGGCGCAAGGTCGGAACACAGTACGAGTCTGGAGACATTGCAATTCCATACAACTGAAGGAAACATTTGGCATTAATCTGTGAAAGTAAATTGTTGAGTTTCGTGGCAATGCTTGGGATAATATATTTGACAGATAAATAAATAAAACACATCGTCATCATAGTTGAAGCTAATGAGCACGAGTTTTATCCTTTACCAATTCATAGCGATTTTCAATAGAATTATCTGGCTGACATGCTTTATTCAAACCATATTATCCACTATTTATATGAAATTTTAACTGTCTCCAGTATCACAGTAATAAAGGAGGTTTCCAACCATATAAATAGGATAAAATAAAATATACTTCATGGCAGCGGCAATTGGTCATTCTTAATGGTGTAGTAATTTGTTTTGATTGCAATTGCAATGCAGGACATACTTTGCAATGACTGTGAACGAAAGGGGTGTTCTCCCTTCCACTGGTTGTATCACAAATGTGAATTTTGTGGCTCATACAATACCCGTGTGATCAAGTCCGAGCCATCAAATTCCCGCTGCTCTTAGTGTCACTTTTGACAAGGGGCGGTAGACACGGGTTGTAAATAGTTGTGCAGCCTATTCAATTTTCCCTCAATTAGTAATTCGGTCCTTCTTTAATCCTAATACATAATGAAATGAGTATTGAGGCCTTTAATGAGTTCTTCTCTTGAGCCAAATATAGAAGCACGAAAGCAATTTTATAGCTGTCTATTCTATTGTCATGTACAGGCTATCTCGAGTACTTGATGCAATATATATTTTCGCAGCTCCCTGTTATATCTTTTTTCTTATTCTTCAGTTCAATAGTTGAAGCTTAAGGTGCGACATGCCGACATCATTCATTGCATTGTATTTGCTTCAAAGAGGCATGTATGATGTATTATTAATACATGATGCTTAGGACCAAGGAGCAACAAGCACATAACTTCGCAGCAAGTTATGTTGCTTAATCAATGGTCTTGTTTGAGCTGTTGGTATGCTGCTTGTTGGGAGAATTTTGTCAACCTTATTGTCCTTCTTGGGTTAGAGGGACTTGAGAATCATTTTTAACATATGGGGAATGCTCAATTTGCACTGTTAAGACCACAATTAATTGCCATGGCCACTCGCCAGTGCTTGACTGCCGTTGCCAAAGTTGATCGGACCATCATTGCCATTTGCAGAGCTTGCGTTATTATTAAATTTTTAATAATATTTTATATACTATAATTGTGACTTCTGAAAAATAAATTTATCATTGAAAAAAATTATAAATTAAAAATTTCATATATGAACCGGGCAAATTAGATTTTGGATAGATATTTTGAATGGCTAGAGAAATCCTTTCAACCCGCAAGGAGCTCACTAAAAGCAAAGGCCTGTTTGGATTCTCATTGGGAATCAAGTCTAGGATCAAAATTATAATTTTGTAAAAATTCATTTAAATACTTTTATTTTACAAAACTTTATCCAGCTTGGGAAACTTTATTTTAAATAAGTTGAAATTTTTTTTATTTGTAAAATTTCATTTGATTTTTTTTTTTTATCATTTATTTGCCCGTTTAAAATTAATTCTCAAATAATTATTTAAATATATTCAATTTATTAAAATTAATTTTTATACATTTATTCAAACATCATCACACGTTTAAATAATTAATTTTTCTCAATTGAAATTCAAACACACCTAAACCGGAGTGGGTGGATGGGTCTTTAAACCCACCTGCCAAGGGAAATCATGGATCTGCATAAGCTTCGAACGAAATCTGGGGCATCATGGATAGTGGAGCTTATTGCTGCCAACGGTCTTACATATCAGTGAGGCAACCCGCGGAAGGCAATATGAACATAGAGAATGACATTCAAGGCAATCTCAAGAGAATTTATGGTAACGAGGCTTATTAATTTTGCATTAAATATTATTTTATAAAAGTACATATATATTATTAAATGTTAAACCTTAACTTATTAAATTTTCAAGAAAATTCTAACAAAAAAATATAAGTTAAGGTTGAGTTTTAACAAGAATATATACGTATTTTTACACGATAATATTCCATACAAACTAACAGACTTTTATTACGATGTTAAACTTCAAACTTATTAAATTTTCAAGAAAATTCTAACAAAAAAAATATAAGTTAAGGTTGAGTTTTAACAAGAATATATACGTATTTTCACACGATAATATTCAATGCAAACTAACAGACTTTTATTATGATAAGTTCTCTTGAGAATTTTGTAAATATCATTTTCCTATGAAGATTTTATTTGTATATTTTTTCACAATTATCTCTTTAATTTTTTTTATAATTTTGAGCCATAATTGGGATTAATGATTATCTTAGACTACGAACTCTTATAATGAGCATTCTAAACTCTTACTAGTAATCTTGTAGCAAATTACTAGATGCTGTTAATTTACATATAATTGCCGTTACCTTTGATTGTATGAGTCCCAATCAAAGGCTAATGTGATATTAATTCCGTCTTGACACATGATATACCAACTAAGCTACATAACAATCAACATTGTAAAGATTAATGGTGGGAGTAGTTTGTTTAGAATTTACAAATTGATGGGAGTTTTTACTTATTTTAAAAGTTTAGAATTGAGGATACTATTCGAATAATAATTTAAAATTTATGATGGTCAATTAACCCACAATAATTATCATCATTCAAATAGATTGAGTTATTCATTATCCCAATGAAGAGATGGCATTATCTCCTTTATTTTTGTAATTTTTAAACAAATAATAATTATTTTAAAAACAATATTTTTGGTTATATTGATAGAAGAACACTATTTATGTACTTATATAGCATTTATATTATTCATTTAAAGATTCACATGACTCTACTCGCAAAAATTTAACAAAATTAAAGCCTCCTAAAATAACTACTATCACTAACCCTTACCTCATCAATGTTTTATCATCTCTTATTTTGGTTTAGCACATTCATATCCAGTATAATTCTTGAAAGAATACTCTTTTATTTCCATATTTTGATCCAACTTTCGTTGACATTTCTTTTGCAAATTTTATTTTAATCTTCTCAATCTCTTTCTGGACATTTCATCAGGTTTCATAACATATTTTATATTTTTTTAACAACAATAAATATAAATAAGGAAAAATGACATTTAAAGAACTTTTAAGGAAATTAATTATAATTATAAGGACTTTAACATATTAGTTAGAATTAAAAATTTTCTGATTAAATTTTTTCAATAACTCATGTTTAATATTTTCAGTAGTCATCTTTAACATCTTCAGTGTTTAATTTTTTATTTTTTTAATAATCACTTTAGATATTTTCAATACTCATCTTTCATGGTTTCAATATTGAAAATATGAAAGACGACTATCGAAAAAAAAAATTAAGATAACTACCAAAAAATTTTAAAACTAAATATTGAAAAAATTAAGGATGAAAGATGAGTATTGACAATATAGAATATGAGTATTGAAAAATTTAACTCAATTTTTTTAATTCTAATTAAGAACTATAATTGTTTTTTAGAATTTCAAATTTTCAGGAACTTTAATTCCAAATATGGTTATCTTTAATTTCAGGCTCTCACTAATATACATAACATTTTTCATATTTCTTTAGTTTTTTACACTTTCTATAAATAAATTTTATTGAGAATTTAATTGTCATTAAATTTTTTTAGACTTAATTTTTTCACTTAACAGTGATCCTCCTTAAACAAATCATTTTAGCTCTAAAACAGAGTTTAATTTATTTACATTCACTTCAATGAATATAAATGTGTATACAATATTTGAAGAGAGACACACGCATTCATGCATACACACAAATATGTCAACACTTAGGTTCTGTTTGGTGCATAGACTTGATTTGGAGGGATTGAAATTGAAATTTTAAAATTATGTTTAATATGAAGTAATAATTGAGCAATCCATGTGAAATGCATCAAAGAAGGAGTAGTTGGGTCGGGTCATTCATGGGAAGGTTTTTTTTTTTTTGTCCCTCCTGTTTCCATGGGCTAGGCCTAACTGGAGTCACTCCTTTTCTAGTGTTCGCTGAGTCCACAACTCAAATTTCATAAACTAAGCCCTTGGTCGAAGGCAACAGACCTCTTCCAAGCAAGGGGTGGAATTGCACACAAATATAAAAAAAAATATTTATATTATAAAAAAACTATAAAAACAATATTTAAATTTAAATTCTGTTTGAAATATGTAAACAATATTAAAAAATATTATATTTATATAGATTTTTTTTTTTGGTCAGATTTGCATAGAAGTTTCTTATACACTTAAGTGCGTCAGTCAACTTTGAATTGCAAAAAGTCTGCGCTTCTTTCTTTTTCAATAGCGAGAATGAAGCCCGCGGATGCTGAGCCTGAAACATCACTACGGTCACCGCGTAACAATGCTTTGCTGATGCGATTGAGATGCAATTATTTTAATCCAATTTTCAATCCTCCGATACAGCCCTCATTCCACGATTCAAATCAGAAATTGAATTTCCAGAAAGACGCTGAAAAACCCACCGAGGATCTTCCCGGCAAGGTGGTGAAGAAGCGGAAGTTTCCGTTTGCTGATGAAACGGCGGCCGATGCGAATGTTAACTGTTGTTTGAGGAACATGGAAGCTACGGCTAAGTTTTCGTCGCTGTCGATGAAGATCGGTGAAGAAAGGGAGGTGAAGAACAAAGAGACGACCAAGTTTTCGGTTGTTCTAATATCGGACAAGATATAGAAGATGATGATGTCTTGACCTTTTTTAGAGAAATGCCTCCCAGAAACCCTAACAATCCTCCAACGCAAGATGTAGAAAATCCCACGGAACGAGAAGTCGACGACGACGACAACGGAGTGGCGGAGAAGAAGCGGAAGGTTTCGTCAGCTGACGAAACGGCGGCCAATGTGAATGTTAGGCCTCGGAACTTAAGGAACAAAAAACCGACGTGCTCGTTGTCGCAGCCAATGGAATTGATTAAAGCTTATGAGGAGAACTCAGACGAGGCGGAGGCGGAAAACCATGAGATAGCTAATTTTTCGGTCACTGTATCGGAAAAGAACAAAGAAGAATATTTCTCGGCCTTGACTGGAAAAAAGCCTTCGAGAAAGCCTAAGAAGCCTCGCAATCGTAATATGCAGAAAGCGATAGACGTAAGACTACGCTTTCCTTCTTGTGTTGAAATTTAATTTATTGATACTGCTTTTTTTCTTCTTTTTATGTGCTTTGAAGGACACAAAATACGAAAACCTATTTGATTTCTGGTTCTAATTTGATCCTTCTGGTTTAACTTTCACAGCAAGTTTTGCCAGCGCTTGATATATCAGAGATCATTGATGAAGTCATGATACAAAGGTGGAGGTAAAGTGGAGTATTTGATATCTCTAATATGTTGGTTTTCCAACTGTGAATTTCTCCATTGGATCCATGTTCACTAACAATAACATCTGACTAATTTTCTTGCAGGGGACTCCATTGGTGGCGGGGAAGCAAGGCATTTTACCGTTGAAAGAAGAGATCTATGGAGATATTGTAGGTGCTAGTACGTGTAGTTGCGTCTGTAGTTACTGTTCTTCTGCTGATGTCCTTATCTTCCCAGGACATATATTTTGGCGATTGATTTGATTTATCTCTTTTTTCATTGTTAATTTCTTTTGGAATGTAGTATCAGAAACTATTTGATTATAGATGAATGCCATGCCAGGATGTTGTGTGTGGTGTGTTAATTTCTTTTGGAATCTACAGATAAATGTGAAATCTTGAAAGAATCTGTAAGCAATATCTTTTAAAGATACATGAATTTTCAAATTTAAATACAGATAATTCTTCACAGAACTTTCATCAAGATTTTTTGCTGAGACTAGTGTCCCCCCCCCCCCCGGCTTCTATTTTGATCTTTCAATTCATGCTTGATTAATCCCCCCTCTTTTTTTTCCCTTGTCATTATTCTTCTTTCTTAGTTAATTTTTTATTTTCTTTCCTGCTTTTGGTGTTTTCCTCCATATTTGTATTTTTTTCTCTCTCTTTTACCTCGTATGCATAGGCCAACCGCTTTCCTGATTCGCACCAGTCATTGACAAGTTGATCAATTCACTACATTACCAATGTTACGGCATGCATTTACCCTAGTAGACTAGTTGGTCGAACAAGGTAGTCCAGCTCAAAACACATTGCATGATGGTATCAATGACACATCTATCTAGTTATATGTCTATGAAATCCTGTGAGAGTCATGATTTAGTTGCAGCACTTTTATCAGCGCATAAGAGTCTGACCCTTTGATTGGTTTAAACCTTTAAGGGAAATGAAAGGGAGAGAAGGAAAAATTTTAATAGCTTCAATTTTTTTTTTGAAAAAAAAAAAGAGAGATGAGGAGGAAATATTTAATAAATTTATCCCTCCCTTCCTACTTATATCTCTATTAAAAAACTTTCATCCTATTTTGTCAAGATTAGAGAGATGGGGTGGAATATCCACATAGATTGAACTATTTTAAGCATGGAAAATCAAACTGGATTTGACCAACGCTTTATGCCTCCCTCTCGACTCTGAACACAATGGTCTTGGAACTCAGGTAGGATACTCTTTTGTCGTTGCCCAAATTAGCCTTGATTTGAAATTTCTGTGGCTGGAATTTTTGGTGATGAATTTTCGAAAATAGGGGGTTTGGAGGCAGACTAGAATAGCCTTGGTGTTTTCAGCGATGATTCATTTGATTTTGTTTGAAAGCATAGCTGTTCAAACCTTGAGGAATCTAATGGTTCAAAATCTCATTAGTTTGTCTGCGTACGATTGATGTTATGGGTGTTAATAGAAAGGGAAATTTGTATGAGTACAAGATTCAAAGCTTGCTATACAAGAGAGTTTAGCATTGGATTGTTTGTTGATTTGTTAACTGGTTATGAAGCTCTTCTGGAGCCTTGAATTTCTGGCCTTTTGCTAGCTTCTGTGTTGTGGCAATTGATGGTAGATTGCGGATATCACTTTTGTTTCTTTCATAGCTTACCATGTCAAGCTAAGTAGAACTAGTAATTCGAGTAGGTCAGATTTATTCGAATCGGACTTAAAGTATCCTATTTTTTTAAAAAACTCATAGCCAAATCTGGTCTAACTTCTTCAATCGAGTTTGAACTGACCTGTCAAACTTAGTGAAAATTACTAACTCTACATATATATAAAACCGAAAATTTCAATTGTCGAATTTATTCAAGTTGGACTTAATTCGAATCAGGCTTGAAATACCCTGTCATCTTAAAAAGGCCAACTTCAACTTTTTTTAAACTATTCTGTCGAGTTGGACTTGAACTTTCAGCTCTAAAGCTAAGCCTCTTAATAATGTTTGTAATCTTGTGCCAGCAGCCTCTTGTTCTTGTAACGTAGCTAAGAGTTTGTCAAAGGAATTGTGCCTGTATGGCTGGGTTGTCAAACCTCCAATCCCTGTAATTTCACTTCCTCTTGGAGATTAATTTATGGTCCCTTCACCTGTTGTCTAGGTGTTTTCGCATATTTGCCTCTAAAGTGTATATCTCATTTTTTTCAGCACTTGGACTGCAATTAATAAGATTTTTTTTTAAAGTACCTTCAATTAGGAGATAAATAAAATTAACGCGTAAAAGTTTGTAATCGAAACACTTATTAAATAAAAATAAAAATGGAAAGAGTGTGTAATTTAAAGAATAGTTAACCAATTCATGAATAAGTATAATTGGATTAAAAATATCTTGTAACATTAAACGAAAAAGGTAATAATTAAAAAATAATCACTATGATTGCTTATGAATTCGACAAATAAAATATTGTTTATAAAAGAAAAAAAAAGAATAATCCATATATATGATTAAGTATAGTGATAGCGAAGTGCTAATATTAGAGACAAAATGTTAGTTAAATAATAATACTAAATGATGGTTACTATGATAATTAAACCGCTCCTAATCACTGAAAATGCCACGTAGTCCCATTTTAATTCAGACAAACATTTAATTTGTCCCACTCTGATAAATCCCATCATCATTCTTCTGTGTTCCGGTATCTCCTTCCAAGCATTGTCTCTTGCCGTAACCTAAATAGCTTCATTCACTAAAATACTTTTGGTCTTCTTCATTACCACTACTGGACACTATTAAATAATATGACAATATATGTGACTTGTAAGTTTGCATAATATAATATCCGCCGCTATTAGTTGACCAAAAGCAAATAGTAGTTTGACAAAAATTTTGAAAAAATATGAAAATTAAAAATATACAAATATTTTAATAATTAAAAAATATTAAATTAATAAATTGCATTTGAAACGAAAAATTAGCAATCTTTCTTCTGCTCATAATTCTCATATTTTGAATTATATTCTTGTCATCGGTATAATATGAGATAATAAAATTTTTAGTCTCCAAACTTACTTCAGTTATCAATTTAGTTTCTTAAATTTATTTTTATTAGTTAATCCCCTATATTTTCTTAAATTATCACATTAATCCTTTGAATTTATTCAACACAAATTGACTCTCAAATTAATTTGATGTATAATTATGTTGATAACCTGACAAATATATGTGACTAAAAGAAAACAAATTTGATTATCAAATAAGTTTAATTTTTATTAATTCAATCATTGTGTTACATTTGTTTTTTTAAAAATTATGAGTCTGTTTTCTTTTTTATCTTTTTATCTAAATAATTTCACATTTTTTTCATTTAATTTACATGATTACGAATTCAATAATCCATAATCCATGTCAACAAATTTTAGTAGTGTGTCATCACATCTTTAAACAATGATTCATGCAAACTCAAGAGATGAAATTAATGAAAATTAAATTTAAGAGATTAAATTAATGATTGAGACAAATTTAAGATGCTAAAACTTTGATTATCCCCAATTATATGAAGGAGAAAATATCAAAAAGTATGCATAAAATTTGTGGCAGATTTTAGATGGCCAAGGGGATACTTGCCCACTGTTACTCGCTATCTCAGACCCTTTTTGAATGTTCATAGTCTTACTTGACCCCCAAAAAAAAAAAAAAAATAAAGACATCGAAATCAAGTTTGGCCCTTCAATTTAGTTAATTTCAAATTTCAGCCCACATTCATTGCCTTAGCCATCCCTACTGTTAAGAGTTTTCACTCTCTGTGTGTTGTAATCGTACTTACTAACCCAAGCTTTTTGCTTGCCACCTTTAGCCGGGGGTAAAAAAAACTCATCTCTTCTCTTCATATTTATTTCCTGTTTCCCCTTTCTTACTTAAACCATTAACAAATAAAATATGAAATAAAACTTCTCATAAAATTTGGATAAACAGTGGAGCTCATCTTAAGTTGCGCAGTAACCCACGGTCCAACTCTAGTATGCAATAATCTCATGAGTTTAAATGTTTCATCATCACAACATAGTTATACTCTTTATATCTTTCTCTTC
The DNA here is from genome assembly GCF_029017545.1 of Prosopis cineraria. Classification (NCBI taxonomy): domain Eukaryota; kingdom Viridiplantae; phylum Streptophyta; class Magnoliopsida; order Fabales; family Fabaceae; genus Prosopis; species Prosopis cineraria. The sequence continues at coordinate 39,561,877 of NW_026555332.1, forward strand.
AATATATAATTATATGAAAATAAAAGATTTAACTTTAAAAAAACAATTCGTTGGAGGAATCCAAACGAGTTAATATTTCTGGTAATCCAAGAACAAGAAGAGAACCAGATGAACGGAGTCACGACTGCATAGTACAAATCAATTCTTGCTCTTTTTAGCCTTCCCAACTCTAAAAAGTACCTTTTGAGATGCAAGGAGTTGGAACGTTCAAAACAGGACTAATTCGAAGACCATCGCCATAATAAGATCCTCCATAGCCCTTACCTGAACCAGATTTCTGCACAGGGTATGGTGAAGGCCTCCAGGACCCTTCCCTGAATCCCTCGAGTTCGTTCTCTTTTGATTTGTAGCTGAACCAGAAGAGTTGCTCCGTGGCAGAGAAGAAGACGAGAGAACAAGCCTTTCTTTGTGTCACAATTGAGGCTTTTGCTCCTGCTGAATCCCCAGAAAGATCTGGAATGAGATTCTCTGGTGCTCTTGTCTTGGTTTTCTCAACAGGGGATGAACATGGACGAGGAGGGAGCCTCGTGTAAGGAGGTTCACACGAAGAGTGTGTTTTTTGGTGGTGGGTTGGTTTTGAATTTGGATCGGGAAAGAATGACGCCGTTGGAGAAGAGCTCGTCTGCAGAGGATGATTCAGAGTGAAGGCTGCTTCTGGTAATGCTGAACTCGAACTCTGACTCAGAATTTGAGTCCATTGTCATCAATAAGGTGTCGCGGCGAGGAAGATTGACATGGTGGTGATAGGTGATGAAACTGGTAGGTCATTGGAAAAAGAGAAACGAGGAGGGCTTGTTTCAGAGCACATAACCACACACAGATTTTAGGATTGAAAAGGGGGTGGTTTCAGGTTTGAAAAAATGCCTCTTTTTTTTATTGGAAGTCAAAGTGAGGACAACAGAGGATAATGTTGAGTGTTTTGGTGGGACAAAAAAGATGACCAGGTGTTTGCCCTTTTATCTTAGAATGGAAGAAGAAGAAGAAGAAAAAGAAAGAAGAAGAAGAAGAAGAATGGATTGATTGATCTTCTCTGGAAAGAAGCAGATGATTTTTTCTTTTTTCTTTTTGGTCTAATATTGTTGGGAAGCAGGGATTAGAAGATGACAGAACATATATCACTCTGCAAGAGTACATGTTGTCTGGGGAACGATGGAAATGGTAAAGCAAGGAAAAAAAATGTACACTGCCAGTTCAAATTGTATATTTGTTCAATAATCACGATATTAATACTCAATTTTAGTACTGCAGTATTCAAAATGTTCGACTTAAAAATTATGGACAGGGGAATGTTGTTGTACCTAATAAAATTCATTATTTCATTTGTGAGTGGCGTAAAATTCAACTTGTGTTGGCAGGTGAGACAAGAGAACGGTGTGAACCAATTATTGGCCATTCCGGTCAAGAGTTTTCGACAAGTTAATGGGTTGGATTTTATATTTTTCTTTCTCACTTGCTTATCTTAAAAACAACCACGCCATTGCAAGTCTAAAAAATATTCATAATTGGGTTGAATCTGGTTCAACCACAGTTTGAATCATTAACCTTGAATCATTATCATAATCAGTTTAATTATGGTTTCGAATTTGTTCCCTTATCATTTGTACTTCAATTATTTTTTGGCCCACAATTAGTACTTTGTCCTTAATTATTGACCTTATACATTTATGCAAATTTCAGATCCATAAATTTGCATAATTTTCATAGCTACTACACTCAAAAGTTACATCTAAAAATAATCCCTTATGGATTTTTTCTTTTTTCATAGCTACTACACTCAAAATTTACATCTAAAAATAATCCCTTATGGATTTTTTAAATTTTAACCTCCTGCAAACAAAAAAAAGAGGCGACTCTGATAATCTTCTCTTAAATTTCAAATAGTGTAAATCTAATCAACCAATGATTAGCATGGTAAAGTTAAACAAAAAAAAATACATATATAATTATGATAAATGATTCCATGGAATAGAATGCAGAATAATGAGAAAAAGTGAGGCATGATTAGAGGAATGTAAGAGCAACCACAACCAAATTATGCTGAAATGAAGGAATGCTTACTGGAGAGTTTGTCTTGAAAACAAGCAGCCAACAAAGACTTGCTCCGCAAGACAATTTGACTTTGAGGCTTCTATTATCTTAACCACTAATGAAGTCATTGTTTATTTTCCCATCACTTAATCAAATAATTTATTTCTATTTTTTTATTTATTTAAGGTCAGGAAACATTGTCTCATTTCTCTGTAAGCAATCACAAATTTTCTGTAGAATATTATTAATCAAATTAGGTGGGGAAGTAACGTCAAATAATGATCTTTCGTCTTCTTTTGTTCAAAGCAGCTATTTCTATTCTATTTGGTCAATTTCTCATGGATGAGCTGACAAAAAGGCAATTTTGATTTGTCCACGGTCATACTTGTATGACACAAATATATAATTCATGTTGGATTTTGAATAATCATGACCATGTGGATGGACCAAGTCATATTTGATTTTTTTTTTAACTGTGTGTTTATTTGGAATTGGGAGAAACTTTTGAAAGAATTTAATATTTAATTAGTAAACATTAACAAATTAAAGTTAAATTATCATTTTAACAAGTATCTGATTAATTTAAAGTATTTATCAAATATTAAATTTTTACGTAAGTCCTTTATTGATGTTGTCACAAAATAATTTTTTTTAAAAAAAAACTCCCTGTTCTATATTTTCATCTTTCTGAGAAATGTTTATTTTTTAATATTGCATCGGTTTTGAAAGATTATATGCTACAATACTTCATAATTTCCGTAAAGGTACATAACTTATTTAAGAATTTTTTTTTAGGCAATTTAATTTTCCTAAAAATTTTAGTAAAATACCATTTTTTTTCCTAAATCGAATGTATAGTACCAACTTGAATAACGGGATCCACACACTTTATGTCTATTTCTTAATTCTTAATGCTTGATGAGAAGGAAGTTTAATTTTCTTTTTGTTTTTTTTTTTTTGGTTGATCGCTCCATACTTGCCACAACATGGGACCCCACCCACACCCACTATCTGTATGACAAGTCCTTTGTGAAATTTGCAGTGCTTGGTGGCTTTCGCAAGAAAAGATGTAACCAAAACGTCAATGGACTTTGAATGAGACTTATCTTCATTATTGTTGTTGATGTCTTCTTTTTCGGTTGCTCTATTAGACCCCAACAGAAAGATAAAGAATCTGCACATACTATTACATCACTACAGCAAACAATCATAACTGTTTTGGAATGATTCAATTATACAGTAGTACCCCCCCCCCAAAAAAAAATCCCCTGAGATGCCTTGCTCGTAAGCAATGATTAAAAGATCAAATCGGTTTGGATAGTGGGCTTGGTCTGACTATCGATCAGTCTGAATTTCGGCTCGATTCATGTAAAAATTATTTTAGAATTGAGTCATTTTGAACCGACGGTCGGATTAGAAATCAAATTTAGTTTTCAAAAACTAGACTGATCAAAAAAATTATCAATTTTTTAGAAAATGACTAATTTTTTATAATCATTTGATGTTATGTTATATCATATAATTTATTAAGTCATGATGAACTTAAAATATTTAGTTTTATTTTTAAGTAAGTAAAATTTCATATTTATTTATTATATTTTGATTATTATATACATATATAATTTTTTTAATTTAATTATTATGTCATTGATTTGATCATTGGTCTAACCCAATTGAATTATGTAAACCGTTGACCTTCTCAATTCAATATTCAGTCCGATTCTAAAAATATTACTCCTAAGAGAAACAAAGTCTAGAGATTAGACAATAATGTGGTCTTCGGTTAATTTTCATCACAATGAGCTACCTCTTGCTCAAAAGCATTTAACAGTTATTTCTCCATTCACCACTTACATGTTTATCAATAACTAGCCAGTTCTCTCATCATTGGTTAATTTCCAATTTTCCATATACTAATTAATGCATCCTAGCTGGTATATATCTTCACATCAATCTTAATTTCTTCGTCCACAACACAGCTACTAAGCTGTCTTGAGACTAATATATTCACATGCATTCAAATTTTTGTATGGACCTCTTTCATCAAGACTTCAAATAATATTAGGCACATGTTGATCCATGATTGGATTATTACTTATGACCATATGTTCATGAAGCCAACTCATGTAATAAATGGCTAGCCTACGACCACACCCCATGATATGAATCGAGTAAAGACTATTAGTAACCCTCTCTTTACATTGCATGAATCTTTTGTTGTCTGATATGTATGCTGAACATAGTATTCTAAATAACAAGTTTTTATATCATAGATACTTGAGTATTATTTACTTCACCAAAATAAACTTAAGTCACTTGATTAAATATATCATAAATTTAATATATTTCTAATCTACTTTTTAATGATCAGATGTGAGACTTTTTTTCTCTAATACTCTTAGCATTCAACATTTTTATCTGTTTGGCTTGATCACATTACCTTCTAATCAAAAAGGGGGGAAAATATGATCATTGTGTAAGGAGTATGGACGAGATTCAAAGTTATAGGAGTTGGTCCACTGCAACTCTAAGCTCGTTTTAGTTGGAGTAGGTTCTCCTACTTCTTAAAAAGCTGTCATCATTTCTTTTAGATTTCTAGTTGTTGCTTCTTCCCACAAACTAGCTACAAACACCAAACTAAATTATATTATCGTTTTATGATCTTAGTGGTTTGAGAGGAATCATTTGTTCAAATGTGACCATTGGATTGTGAAATCTTCCAGCTAAAATGAATCACAATTACTATTATTATTATTATGGTGAGGATGACGTCATCTGACCATTTACTGTTTCTGTTTGGCATTACAGCAAAGCATGTTGCATGCAAGCTCGCTTGTAATTAGGGTTGGGAGTTTTTATTGCTCGTAACCCTAGGTTATTAGCATCTACTCCAATAAATACTTTTCTTTAAAACAAAAAACAAAAAATAACCCATCTCTAGTATGGATTTCCCCGTGATCAAAAGAATGGGGACCGTCCTGGCCTCTAAATCTTCTAGCTTTCTGTAAGTCTGAAAAGACCTTTATTCCAGGCTGTTGGATCGTGTTGCAAAGTCAAAAAGTTAAGACCTTTTCTTTTTCTTCTTAAAGAAAAGCACTTCCTCTACTTTTCAAGGTATTTAAATTTAAAGTGAAGAAATTACTTTTTTTTTTTTACCAGAAAAAGAAGAAATTACTTCAAATTGAAAAACAGGAGCAGATTACGTGCAAGAAGAATAATCTTCGGAAATGCAGAAGCATTGTTTTTGGCATCTAACCGGATAAACGAGAATGCATTAAAACTTCATTCCAAAACAAAAATGAGAAAGCTATTGTATTGGTAAAAGATTGCAATGACATCAATTTAAAACTGACAAAAAACAAATATGTTGTCAAATTAAATGTTGAGAATCTACTCTTCTAACATTCGCCTTCAATAAATTTTAAAAGTGCTAACACAAAATTAATCTTAAAAAATTTTAGAGCCTAGTTTATCCTATTATAATTAATCAATGGGAAACAGCTTGCGCTTGCTTGTCAACCAGAAGAAACAAACTAAATATCAGGCGGTAAGTATGAACTACATGGGATGGGGTTCCTTTGTCCTTTCATCCCAAACATATTTATGTAAATTTAAGTTTCAAAAAAATTCTTTTACAAACTCGAATGTCAATACAGTAATTGATGGCTGATTGCATTTTGGAAAATTAACAAATAGATGACTGGATAGTTATCCAAGCATTACGAAATCTAATCATCGAAGGTCAATGACATCAAATTTAAATCTGGGTTCATGTAAACATCTGTACAGGTTTTGTAAAGTGGCCCACCCTCTGGAGGTGGACTATGCGAATGAACCCACGTAGCTGACATTGTCTAATGACCGAATGCCCCCAGGAGTTGTCAAGCGAAAGATGCCATGGGTTCTGTACAAGTAAATCCACAGTTACTCGTTTGAAGGAAAGTAGACAATATGTTTTGGTCAACAACATCCAAGTTGTGATCTTACCTCGAACTGTCCCTTGGTGCCATGACTATTGCAACAGATTCTGGCAGCATGATCTATAAAGAAACAAGCATGCCCATAAGATATAGAGGAAAAAATATGAAGAGGATAATTGAATAATGATATTACTTTTGCAGGAAAGGAAATCGCTGCATAAGGAAATTATATATATCGCAGGCATAAATTCAATATCAACCAGAACCTTTTCCCACGGGATGCATGAGATGACATAGATGGATAATAACTTTTTGGAAAATTACATTTTTCTAATATTTAATCGTGTTGAAATGTACTAAAAATAGAGCTTCAAGGCAAGGCCCAAAATAGAAGAGCCGAATGTGTAGAGAAAGATAAAAAGGATAAAAATGATTGAACAAAACCCAAATGAGCCGCATTTGAACCTCACTTATACATTATATTGATGATAAAGATGTTAAGTAGAATTCAGGAACTCGTAACTCACCTGATATGAGTAATGGGTATGCACATCAAATTGATGACATGAAGCAAGATTGCGTGGATGGGTCTGGAATTCAGAAATATGCACAATAAACATCAGTGTTTTAGATAAGACTAGTAAAGTAAACATTGGAAATTTAGAAAGGTACCGGATGACCGGAGTTATATGCTAGGTAAAACTAGAGTCAATAATGAGATGACTAAATCAACGAGACATCGTTCCTTCATTCAAAAAGACTTCTCATCAATTCGTCAATTGAAATCGAAATGACACAAGTTGTCAAGAAAAGATTGCATATTGAACAGGGCAAAACAAAATTAACTACTCAAAAGACTTCTCATCAATTCGTCAATTGAAATCTAATGACACAAGTTGTAATCAAGAAAAGATTGCATATTTAACAGGGCAAAACAAAATTAACTACAAAGCAGAAACACAACATCGAGCAGCCATGCTTCTCTGCAATTTATTATTGCAACAGAGACTCTAGGCAAGCAAGAGAGCAACTATAGCATTTCAAAAGGAAGCAGAGAAGATAAGCAAAGGGGAATTGCAAATCCTGCCATCGATAATAAATAGAAGTATAGCTGTAGAAATGCAGAAAGAGCACTATTTAATATTTACCCAATAGGAACAAAGGGAAAGCTGAAAAACAATATTAACTGATAGGCTGGATAATTACAGTAAGATGTATGAATCATTGCTACGTTTAGTCCTGAGGCTGATTTCTCATGATAAATGAGATCCAAAAAGTAAAAAAAAAAATACTAGGACTAGTGGGGACATAACAGTAAGTGAATAACTCACATGAATCCACCCGAGGGGGAAAAGAGATCGTTTATCCTGCACTTCAAAAATTTCTTCTTCATTCGTGGCCTGACACTGCCCAAAAAATACAATAAATGTAAGATCTATAATTTACAAGAAAAAAAACAAATGCAAGATCCATAAAATATGAAAATAATACTAATTGTCTAAAAGGTTTAATCAAAGAGTTCATACAGAATCTGACGTTGACTCCTGTTTTGGGATGATAAGAGCTGTCACGTAAAATTTTCTGTTTTTCTGCAGACGGGAATATTGGGAATAAGATCCACAATCTTACAGCTGAATTAAAGTATATAGAGATAGAGGAAAAGACCCAGAACAAAACACTTTCAGCACCCATTATTCATGAAATGATTGCAACCTAATATATAATGTCATGCATCAAGTTCATAAGAAAAAACATGCAGTCAAGAGAGAGCCAGCACGAAAATACTGCTACGGCAATAGCAGGGAACTACAACTGGAACATAAGGAACACAGTTCCTTCCATATATGTTATGGTGGACCACCAATAAGTTTGCTTCTAATGAAGTCACTGTACAGTATTATCTTGGGGCTCCACCCCCTCTCAATCTATCAATGCACGTTATGCCAAGATGTTTACAGCCTTACAAGCAAACCAGCAAGGACGCCACAGTCCCTAAATTTTGTCTCTGTGTTTGACTTGGCAAGCTTCATAAAATTCTCCATCAAAGCAGTTGACTGCAGAATAGAAACAAATGTCAGGAAAATGAGAGAGAATAATATTATACTTCCATCAACATTCAACATTTTGCAATTTTATTTTTTATAACTTATATATTTATACATATAAATATATGCTATAAAATAGATACCCAGAAAATCCTCAAGTATGAATCCCGTGACAGGTTAACATAAAATAATCCATGAGAAAGTGATAAGGAAAGATTTATTGACTCTCACAACGTGAAGTTGCAGAGGATTTTCAGCCCGGCCAATCTCATCTGCGGTGGGAGCCTCTATCTTACCTCCTGCCTCTGAACCTCTCGCGACAGTGCAGGGATCAAATCTTGTACTTCAGCAAGTTGTTTCAAAAGAGATAAGAGAAACAGGTTCCTCAGTCTGCTCGGCCTGGCAATCTCACTCACAGCAACAACTGGTTCTAGGTCCAACCTACTGTTGTCTGAGTTGCTATTATCCCTTTTATCCTCCAATGGTCCATCTTCCACAGACTGTCGAAGACTGTTCAGAAAAAGTACCCAACATAATCAATTTAGATATTATATCAAAACAAAGAAAGAAAACCGGCTTACAGATATGGCTTATGCCACAAATTTTCAAGATCAAAATTTAAATAAAAAGATCCTTCCTGTATATCAAATTCAAATACTTTTTCTTTTGGGAGGGGGCATTTTCATCTTAAAAAGGTTTCACAAGAGGTGAATACTAAAACATCCCCAAAGTAATCAAGGCAATAATAAAAAACTGTCGTTGTAAAAACTCAAAAGAAGAAGAAGAGAAGAAGAAGAAGATAACAACCTTGGAATTTCAATTGGAGACAGGTCTATGTCAATTGGATACCTGATCTACATTAAGAAAAAAGAGTGTCAGGATGACTTTGTGTAATAGGAAGTAAAAGTACTACTAGCATACCCCTTTATCACTTCTAGGTGGCTGCCACTGCCCTTTAAGACCATTGGGACCTAGAATAGAATGTTTGGACAGTGTTTCCTCCTTTGGACGTGGAAGAGCTAGAGATCTACAGCCACCAAGTAAAAATGAAATGAGAAATCAAGGATACAGAATTAAAAGCATTTGATAAAAAATATAGCCAAATGCTTCATCATCTACCTTTATACTGTAATAGTAATATTTATGGCTTTGGGAAGTTTATCCTCACTACTGTTTTAACCTCGAAAATAGCTCATATAGTAAGTGAGCAATGGATAGTTATTCAAAAATCCAAGGCAAAGAAGTATTGGAAACCAAATGATAAGAATATAAATTTTATACTACAAAAGGTGCTAGAGAATTGATACCATGCAGTCAAAATTAAGACTGCAATATCTATAATGGTTCGTGTGATGACTCCAAAGCTTAAGGGTCTGGCTGTACTATGTAACATGTTTGGAATTTTCTTTTTAATCATTGAGCAATATAATCAGTTTAGTAATAGTACAGTCACGAACTGCATCAAAAGAAACAACCTAACATTAAAATTAACACTAGAAAAATAAGAGGAACTGTGGAGCTTTCATATGCATAATATGACCCAAGAAAAAAGTGAAGATTCAGATGAACAGGAGCCTTACTTTATGCATGTATTAGAAGAGACAAACATTAAGATAATATCTATCAATGTAGGGAGGCCCAACACAGATGACTGCAAAACATCCCAATACTTACAGCCTTTGGAATGCTGTTCCACTGGCCTAGCATAAGAAACATGCCGACCCCTTGATCCTTGGTAAAGAGAATCTCCAGCAACTGGTCTCACTGGTGCCTGGTGAGATGTACAATAGCGTGTGGATAAAAAATTTCATATCAATGGGAGGTCAAATGATAAAAATAATAATGGACAAATACAACCAAGAGAACTGATGTAATTGAAATGAGAGATTATCCTTCCAAGATTCAAAGCAAATTCTTACCTTTGTTTGACCAGTGCTGGCAATAGTTTGCTTCTTAACTTGAGAAAACTGAATCAAGTTATTTGAATGAGGTTTTCCCCACCCTTTTTGTGGAAAGCTTGCTGTCTGTTAAGTTCATTAACCTTCTGTTGAACCAATGGTTTCAAACTCCTCCAATTCATTCAAGGAATTTAGCCATTTCTAAGCAAGAAATTTAAAAATCAGATCACATCTAAAAGTGTGTATAAACAAAATAAAAAATCTGTTTTGAAAGATGAGATATAACAAGTCCCCTTTCTCAAAGCAACTTTCTTGCTTTGTGGAGATGCCTTATAATCTCGGTGACATGGTATTGTCTCAGACACCAAACTAGAACCAAAGAAAAGGAAGACACCTTAATGCCGTCAAATGACAAACAATCACAAAATGAACCCCACAGAAACCAAACTAGAACCAAAGAAAGGAAGACACCTTAATGCCGTCAAATGACAAACATATCACAAAATGAACCCCACAGAACTGAAGCCTTTAAGACATATCATGAGTAAAGTAATGCTACTTGCCTAATTTTTCTTACCTAGAAAATCTTAGAAGCATAACATATAGATCAATAATTCCTCTCTGCCCGAAAGATATCAGCCTGCAATGTCAAAATTAATGGAGCAAAAAGCTGATGCAAACCAACTGAATAATAAATGAAAAATTACTGTCATAAATTTTTCCAATAAGTTAAAATATAAAACAGGACAATACACCCCGGAGTGCTCTAAAAGAAATGCAAAAGATGCTAATAAAGAAATCAATTGATAATTTCATCCACAATGTTTTAAACATAAATAAATGTAAAAAGAAAAATTAATAGAATGAAAATATGGAGAACAAATAGTGCCATCCAGGCATCCATGAATGTCATTTTTCATCTCAGATATACTAAGTACTAATCTACTAACTAACATAATTTATTGTAATTCAGAACCATTAAATCAAACAATTGTTTAATATTGTTATGTTATTGTAATAATAATTATTGTCCATTCTCCAAACATCCATCATCAATATATCTATGGAAATAGAAATTTTCGGAAGATATTTTGTCATAAACCATAATTAAAATTATGCAGCTTGCTTTGATCTGTGAAAATATACAAGGCTCTCTCTAGTCTATGAGATTTGACATGCCCAAAAGATCCTCCTTCCCCTTCTACATATATGTACTCCTAATCAAATCATTAAATGCGACAGTCTGAGTTTGACAGACTCCTTACCCGAATAAGCGAACTATCATTCAAAAAAAGTAAAAAAGAACTATTATACGGTCAACCGGTATTCGGAGATACCAAAAATTGAGCCAATAACCGCGATCAACTGGGGCACTACTCGAGGAATTGAGAACAATTTGCAGAACACAAACTATTCACAATTTGCAGAGCACAAATTATTTCACATATGAATCAAAATTGTGCATCATCCCTATAAAGCGTTGAGTTATACTACTACACCAGACATTCAACCAGCTCAGGAAAACTACTTGATCGTTAAACCGTGAAATTTCCGCTATCTTGAACCCCAGTAACCTAAATTTGCTTCTATGTTAATTAAGGTTAAAAATATCGCCCAGCGAATCCCATATAAGATAATTCCCAGCAACATAATCATTAAGTCAGGTAGAGGGAAAAGACCTGCTTGAGAATATTATCAGCGATCCGATAGTAGAAACGGATAGAAATCCGATTATCGACGTCAAGTCTCTGAGCAATAGCAGTGAAGTTGATCGTGTCGGAAGAAGACCTCATTTTCCCCGAATCTTTAATTTATCGTCTTCTTTCTAAACCCAACGACATCTGCAGGTGAAACTGTTAACCCTGTGAATCTTCTTCCGCCGAGGATAAAAAAGATTGATCGTCAATGGCACCTCCGGCGGAGATCAGAGTGGGGAGAGCTAGAGTTACGAGGACGATGAAACTAGTTTGTCATTGTTCTTTCTCATGAGGGCAAATTTGGCAACTCGTGTTTGTTAAGGATCTACTAGTATTTCTTCATACTTGGCTGCCGCGGAACGTCATATGATACTGTCGAGCGCAAAATTCGGACAGGCTAGGTTCATTCGGGGCCCTATTAAATTGGATATAAAATATCTTAATATATATAACAAACCATATAGCTAAACTCAGTACTAACCCTCGTGCTTTTAGTTAGAGATGAGAATGAGCATATCCAATTGTTAAAGTTTCAAGTACTTAAACTCGATTTCCAAAAATATGATTGACTTTTAAAAACTGGGCTCTTATTTAAAAAAACAATTCAGTCGGCCTGTAAACCTCATTTATTTTTTAAAAAAAATTTAAAAATAAATAAATAAATACACAAATTCATATATAGAATCTTTTTAAGTTTTAAAAGAAAATAAAAATATTCAATCTAGATCAACTTTATCAAATATGAAAATATAAAAATTTGTGTATCATATAGTGCAACATTAATCAAAACTTAAAAAATAAACCTTACAAAATAATCGTGTTTAAGAAATTAGTGAAAAAAAATCTATTAATATCATGTTAAAATAAATGACTGAAGAACCAACATCAATTATTTTGATAACACAATATTTAAACTAATATTAATCTTTTGGGAAACAGAGCTTGAATGTAATATCTTGAAAATTTACCCTCTAATGATAATCCTAATTAAGGATAATTAAGTGAGATTTACGTAGTGTGTAGTTAGAGGGAATTAATAAGTATTTTTAGTTGGATTTCAGGTATAAATTGAGTTCAAAGTAAAATTAGATCACTTCTTAACATCAAATAGTGGAAAAAAAGAACAAGTAAAAAGGCCCCCTATATCACATGCCATGATGTGTGCATGGTGTGTTGTAACAACAGAGCCAGAACCCATGAATATCCCTCTCTGTTACCACATGTTATGATGTATGGGGACACATGTCGCGACCCAAAGTGTGAATTCTGCAAAAAAAAATGAATGCGAATTGATAGCTATGCCAGGACATGATTTGGGGAGGATTGGAATGTTTGAAACACATAATTGTAACGAGCGTCCTAAATTAGGATTTAATCATCATACTAACCATGGTTAATTAAGGACTAACTCAAATGGATTATCCAATACGAGATTAATCCAAATGAAATCTTAATATGCATTTTTTTTTCAAACTATTTAATATAAAGGGATCCCAAGTTTTTAAAATATTTAAGAACTCATATCATTTAATTAAACATATGCGAAAGCATGATAATAACTATTTTTACTTATACAAATATTTTAGTCCATAATTATAGCACAAGCATCAAATCACATTCCCCAGGGCCCAAAATACATTTCCCCCCACAACAAAACCTATAATGCAAGTGAATTAAGAATATATTATCCTAATTAGCAATATCATAAACTTAATACACATATCAAATAAAAGGAGAGAGGCCTACAGAAGTGATTATTATTACTTGGCCTAATGCTCCTTTCCTCTGTTCTTCTCAAATGAACTAGCTCTTGTAATATGTTAAAGAGAGGGGTGAGTACAACCACTTAGTACCAAGGTATATCTAAGTTATACAAATGCATGATAATTAATCATGAATGCAAGTGGCCAATAAATTTATCGAAGTAGTGACCATTCAAACAATCACATTAATAACATATTAATCCTATTAATATTTAATTCATGTGAATAATTTCAAAAATAAAGTCAAGTAATAAAAATTGCACAAATAGCCACATATACATTATTCACATAATTACTGCATGTTCTCATTTCTACAATTATAATCATATTCTCAACATAGCCATCAATCACTCAAATGGCATGATCAATCTTTTCCTTATATCCCCCTTATTCCTCTAACATGAAATCCGTGGGCCAAACAACCGAAAGGGATCGTCCATATGGTGAGACTACCAAAAGCCTTAATCATATCGAGGGGCTATCGGGTCAGGATTACCTTACTCACTTATGAACACGGTTTCCCCAAATCACACACTATGGGATGTCATACCCAAAACTAGCTCTACCCAAAACTCCAGGTAAGCCAGTAGGGTCAAGTCCCTTAATAGAAACAATGCTAAAGTGTCTTACAAGGTAAGTAGCGGTATAACCCCTAGGATTATTGGTTAATAGCCAAGTACCATATGGATTTTGTATAATTGCTAACTCCTTCACTAAGGTAAACTCCCGCCATATGATTATGCTCATGAGAAAATGCATTTCAAAAACTCATATATAAATTCAAAATTATTCCCACATGCTCATCAACTTTCTTGCTCAACAAACATTAAGAATTATCATATTTCAATCAGGCTTCTTGTATTAATTTTTTTAAATTATCATTCAAAACCACTCTAGTAGCATGTAAAACTTAACATGCTCATGCCATTAATCACTGTGCATAATCAACGACTTATATCCAAGAATGCACACATAATCATCAACCATCGATCTCATTACTCACACCAAAGTCATAATTAACTTGATCACAAGTCATAAAATCTCAACAAAGCCCCATGCATTACAAATAACCATTTCAAAATTTAGACATATTATATATATATATATATATTCTTATTTCACCAACATAATTAATTAAGTAACATACAAATACATAAAATAGATTTCCCCCGGTTATCTCAACCTTTGAGAGGTCAAAAGGTTTCCCTCAAGTTATAACACTTCCAAAGCTTTCCAAAGCTTGAATGGTGTCAAAAAGAAAAAAATCTATAATTGATTATATCCCAATGTGTCAATAATATTACTAACACAATTTTCACTCATACTCTAATACCTAAGTATTTATTTTATTTTATTCCATTTTTTTAAGACCTTAGTCTTAGCCTCTTAAGTTTTAAAATTTAATTTCATGTATTTGAAACCATCTACTTGGTTCAATAGTCTCCTTCACAATAATTTAATTCAAATAATTTTCCAATATCAAAATTTCCCTTTTTATTCTAAAAATTCGCACAAAAAATACCCCCAAAAATTGTAAACTTGATTTCAAGCCTAGAATCATTATTTTATAGCCATAATAATTTATTTCTCATATCAAATACTCATCTAAATATCAATTTATATTTTAGATTTAACCACAAAATCTACCATAGGGATCTAGAATAAACTCAAATGCCTCAAATTCCAATTCATCAACAAAAATATTACTCTAAAATATTTATTACACTACCAACAAACCTCAACAACTAGATTTTCTCACCAAAAATTCATTCCTCTTTCAACCTTAGGTTTTCTAAAATTTTAGAATCTGCAGCTTAAAGGGAAAACTGACTAAAAAAAATGTTTAGAAAACATTTACCTAGTCTTAGAATATTTAAAATCTCATCTGAAATATTCTAATATGGAGCTTCACCTTTTAATCAGCTCTGTCGCAGGCTGTCGCGTCTCGTCGTCTCTGTTTTCGCTCTCTGTGTCGCGCAACAAAGAATGAAGAGAAGAGAAATGAAAAACACAAGAGAACTTTGGTGGGTTTTAAGACCAAAGAATGGGTCCCACTTCCCACTACCTCTTTCTTCTTTCTTCTTTTTTTTTTATTATATAATGTCAAACTTACACACACGCGTAGAGAAGGAAACAAAAGAAAGTGAGTGGGAAAAATGGTTTGTCTCTTTCTCCTTTTTTTTTATATTATATCAACACACACCACTCACAACAAACCGTCCCCATCTTCCTTTTCATTTTTTTTTTTTTTATTTTACATATCCCTTTCTCTTTTATTAATAATAATAATAATAATAATAATTCTATTTTTTTAAAAAAATCATAACTTAAAATTTAGATTTATACTAAATTAAATCTAATAATAATCTCCTTACTAATTGCTTACCTCTAAATATTTTTCCAAAATTTCTATTAATCCAAATTAACTATTAAAATTTAAATTAGGATGTTACCATAATCACCTAAGATAAGGTTTCTAAACTCCTTTCCTCCAT
Organism: Prosopis cineraria; assembly: GCF_029017545.1. Lineage (NCBI taxonomy): Eukaryota > Viridiplantae > Streptophyta > Magnoliopsida > Fabales > Fabaceae > Prosopis > Prosopis cineraria. The sequence goes on from NW_026555332.1 coordinate 39,577,723, forward strand.
TCCTCTTCCATTTTCTCAAACATTTAAGTTAGAGTTTGAATGAAGATAATGATTTTCAGTCCATATAAGTTATGAGTCTGAATAATGGAGTTAATAGGGGTTGTTTAGAGTATTTAAATATCATATTAATGGTTTAAAGGTCGTTGGTTTGGTGATGTCATTAATGTCTAACACTGGGCATTAAGTCTAAAATTTATGACAGTTGTTGAACCATTAATGACCATGTAAGAGTTTTTAATGAAATTATATAATGCTAAAGCGAGTTAATAAACCTAATGGGTAAGTTTAAAAATGAGAATATGGGTTGTTGGGTATTTTAGAAGTGAAAATGTGAGAGTAAAAATGTGTTCTACACTGTATTTGGCTTAGAAAAAAAGCTTGGAAGCCAAATTATGAAGGGTAAACATTTGATCTTTTAAAAGTTTGAGGTAAATGAAAAAATTTATTTTAATAATTGTTTATTAATTGCATTATAACGTGAAATATATTTATTTTCAAGTACACTTGTGATTTGTCAGTAGGTATACATGCTATGGCATGAGTTAATATATTTGTCTTGATTAAACAAAAATGCAAAGGTGAATTTTGTAAGTAGGTATACATGCTATGGCATGAGTTAATATATTTGTCTTGATTAAACAAAAATGCAAAGGTGAATTTGAAACATATTTTAAATTATAATGTGATATTGGAATGAGTAGTTAACAATTGATATGATAATTTGATTGTGATGAAGTGTAAGGGGATAAAGATAATTGTGTTGAAATAAAAATGATAGATAGATGTGATATATTTGAAAATGAGAATGATGCTCACTTGGGTAACATATTATCATAAGGCCAACATGTTGATATTGAAATAACGAAATTGTGAATTAAGTGAGTATCACACATTGCATGATCAGTTAGTAAGAGTTTGCTTAAGAAGAAAAGTAGTTAAAATTCATATAGTATTTTTGGCTGCCTTCCAATACACAAGAATATAACCTTGTCTCATAATTTGTTGAGAATTAGAATCTAGTTATCTCCATCAATTTATTAAAGAGATTAGCTTATAGTATATGACACCCTAAAGATTCGAGAGTAGAAAAAACCGTGGTCTAAGAGTGAGTCTTGTGATCTTTAGTTGGGTCACGCCTTACAATTGATAAGCTTGAGTAATTCAGTTACACGGACGGAGCCCTATTTAATGTTACAACCCATGGTTTCAGTCTAAAAAATAAAAAGGATATAAGGATTGTTTGATCATGCATATGTGTTCATATGATGTGTCACATTGTTGTTTAAATTTGCGGCAAGTCGTGATGGTAAATTAGGTCATTATCACATGTCTGTATGTCTTGTGATAATGTACCACATGAATTGAAATGAAAATTTGAAAATGAGTTAAATGAGAAATGACAATTTTGTATTACATGTGATAGTATTATGTTTTGAGAAAAGTAATTTTAATTACATATGTTTGTTCAATTGATATACAATTATATAGAGTAGACGTATCTAAAGGCAAGAGGTCCAAAAAAACAAAACAACAGTTAAATTTGATTTCTCTAACCGCATGTTTCACTAAACCATCCACATTCAGCCTAAACCGATTTGGTTTCCTTCAATTTTTTCGTAATCAAGTTGTCCCAATTTTTCTTATAGCATCTCAAGTCTCACATCACACTACCAACAACTAGAGTAGATGAGATGGCTATATTCTTTCACGTGTAATCCTCTGCAGCAAACAGTAATTTTTTATTTTAGTTGATGTTTCAACTTTCAACACTCAGGTGGGTTTGAAGTGTTGCCTTGCAAGTGTAGCCGATAGGCCAGACGTGAATTGCGTTAATGTGATATTGTCGAGCCGGGCATCTAGGATAGTGATAGCCACAACATCCAAGGCCGTCATGGTGGAGGAAGGTATGCATAGTATTTTTCTGTAAGTTAGTTAAATGTTAAATAATTCATAACTTTTGAAACTTTAAAATTGCGTTTTCTCATTATTAGTGTTTTATTATATTGAAATTATTCCAATTTTAAAGAAAAAATTAAAATAAATTTGAAAGCACTGGATCTCCAACTTTTTTCCAAAGCCACCTTACTGTCACGGGCTGAGAGTCTGGCGCAGCACACGGCGCCCGTGCGGCGTCCTGGAGGACCCCATAATCCTCAGGACAAGCCTTACCACGTACGGATCACACTGGTTTCGCCCTGCCATGGGCTCATCAGGGAGGCGGCACTAGCCCCCGACCAGTTGTGCACACAGTCCGAAGACTGAGGCAGAACACCCCCAATGCTAATGTCGCCCCCTTTACCCATATTGTGCGAGGCTAACCAGCGGACCGTTCATTATCTTGGTTTTTACACGGTCACGGAAATATCATCCGTGACATTCTCCCACACCCAATCTAGCACGCCCTCGTGCTAGGGGAGAACGACTCCGCCCAAGGATCGTACGTACAGTACTGCCACAAACACACCAGCTTACTTGCTGGGTGGCCACCCGAGTCCTGCACTCTTCGGACCCACTCGCACCCGCGAGCCAACAGGAGTGGAGTCGACAACGGCCAACCATCCCGCCCGAGTCCCCACTTTTGGACCCACCTGCTCGGAGGCCTTTTCTGGAGCGGTGCCGAGGCCGACCAGTCCCAACGTGGGACCCCACGCGCGCACACGGCAGTAAAGTACGTCCGGCTCTGATACCACTCTGTCACGGGCTGAGAGTCTGGCGCAGCACACGGCACCCGTGCGGCGTCCTGGAGGACCCCATAATCCTCAGGACAAGCCTTACCACGTACGGATCACACTGGTTTCGCCCTGCCATGGGCTCATCAGGGAGGCGGCACTAGCCCCCGACCAGTTGTGCACACAGTCCGAAGACTGAGGCAGAACACCCCCCAATGCTAATGTCGCCCCCTTTCCCATATTGTGCGAGGCTAACCAGCGGACCGTTCATTATCCGGAAATATCATCCGTGACATTACGCTTAACTCGGTTAACAGTCTTCTACTGTATCTGTCTTTTTTTTTTTTTAAGCCATTATTTCCGCATCTTTGTGCTGGCTCAGTAAATGGGATGGGAGTGGGACCAGTGATGATTAATTCGTTGTTATCTGGAAAACTGAACTCCTTGTCTTTTAAAGAGTAGACTGTAGAGCAGACTTTCGGTTTCAAAAATTCAAGACTTTCTTCTGCCGTGTTGCTCACCAATCCAAATATTTCCAAGGATCAGACTCTCTCTCTCTCTCATTCTGGCAAGTCATTCCGATGTTAGTATTTTGTGTTACAAAATTTTCTATTTATCCATCATTTCCTTGTGAACCATTCTTTGATTCCTTGCAGCTTTGGAGAACAGTGCTACTCACGCCTTTTAAACTTGTTACCGTATTTCTTCACGAGGCAAGCCATGCAATTGCTTGTAAACTTACATGTGGTCATGTGAGCATCTATGTCCTTCTCTCACATCTTTTCAAGCGAGGTGCTCATATTTCTTATGTGGATACAAATGTCTAATACATACTTCTAACGAAAATGTGACTTTATATATGTGTGTCCAAGAAGACCCACGTTAGTTTAGTCATTTGAATTCCTTAAATACTTTCGTAAATCTCCACTTTAGATGCTGAAGCTATGTTATTTGCAGGTAGAAGGAATTCAAGTTCATGCAGATGAAGGTGGAACAACCCAAACACGTGGAGGCATATACTGGTTGATCTTACCAGCTGGATGTATTGTTCAAGTTTTCACTTCTTACTTCTTTCATGTTGATTTTATTTGGAGATCTCTACCTTCTAACACATTCTAGATTGTGATATTTTCTGTGCCTGACTTTCAAAATACATGAGCTAATTTGTATATTATCACAATCCTAATGAAACATCTTAATCATTACCATTGTCAATGGCTGTAAATCTTTGGGTTTATTTGATCTCATACTTTTAATCTATTCTCCTCATGGTGGCAATTCAGATCTTGGTTCAGCCTTTTGGGGCATGATCTTGATACTTGCATCAACAAATCTTCTCACTGCAAGAATAGCTGCTGGGTGTTTTATTGCTGCTCTACTTGTTGTCCTCTTTGTAGCAAAAAATGTACGTACTAAATAATACGTTATACTTTTACCAGGGTGTCATGTCATTTGATGCTACTGTTTTTATTTTGAAATTGTAAAACTATACAAATAGATTGTCCTGGAGACATCAATATGCAAACAGATGATCAAATATCCTTGTTATTCTTTGCAAAATTCAGTCAGTCAATGAATTGTATTCTATGAAGCATGAGAACTTATGGAAAGAGCTATTTCCGAGTTCCATATGCTTAGTATAATCATATTAAATAAATACAATGATTCCAATTTTGTTATGTCATCCTGTTGTGTAATGTTGAGTCTCGTGCTTGTGCCAATATCTTTGCTTCTTTTTCTTGAGTGAGTATTTTATCGTATGTGAAATACATGTGACCTTCGCAAGGATGGTGTTTATCCAGTAGACTTGGTTTTTCTCATACATGCAGACTAAATCTCTATTTTTCCAGCGCAGTGGACTCTTCGAGGACTTTGCATTGGTATGTGCTTTCATAGTCAAAGATGATCTATTTCCTATGAGTTACACCCGTTGCATCATGTTTATCAGTTTATTCTTATAAATTGAGGTCGCAGGATTCATCATTTTCCTAGGCATAATATGGGCCCTGCAAGAGACAACCAAAATTCGAATTCTACGGTACATTATCTTGTTCATAGGTAAGTACTGTATTCTATAGTCATGGATCTAGAATCATGTGGGTGCAGAGGACCAAATAAAGTGCTTGGGGAATCTAGAACCAACTTGAAATTTTATAAGGTTAATTATTTAGTCTTGATCAATTCCTGACCCATAATTGAAATTCATTTCATTTATTTCAATATGCAGGTGTAATGAACAGCTTGTTTTCAGTATATGGTATGACTTGAAACCTATTGATCTAGTATTACATTGGCCATTATGAAATGGTAAAATCCCTATAATATGGCCCTGCAGATATCTATGATGATCTGATCTCTCGTAGAGTTCACTCCAGTGATGCAGAAAAATTTGCAGAAGTGTGTCCTTGCCCTTGTTCTGGATTTGGATGGGGTGTTATTTGGTGAGGAATGTATTCACTGGACTTAATTCTTCTTTTTTTGAGCATGCAGGACAAAGTAACCTGATATAACATGACACTGTTGTGTTGTTGCATTTTTACATTTTTACAAATTCCAAATTTTACTTGCAGGGGTCTGATATCTTTCATCTTTCTTTGTGGAGCGCGTTTATTTGGGTGTTGTGATCTTGTCACACCGTAGATTAGATTAGTTTTTTTATTTCTTTTAACTGATGATCGACCAGCTTTCTTCATTTGTTAGATGAAGATTAAAAAAAAATTGATGGATTATGTATATTGGTAATTTTTTGAGGATCTCATTGATCAGAGAGGTTCTGCTCTGTAAAGTTGACTCTCTTGCTAGATTAAGGGCTGTGGCTTGGTGTGGCAACAGAACTAATCTTGCAATAAGCAATGGAAAATTCATTATTTGTTCAGATGCATGGATCACTAAAGCTTAGCTCTGTGGTCATATACAACGTAGCAAAGTCATTGATTTCCAAGAACAAACCGACTGGGAAAGTCATAGGAAAAAATTGGTCGCAGTGAGTGCGGAGAGAACAGCTAAGAAACAGCTAATATATCATAACACCCCAAATTTAGACCTGGATAAATGATCTCGCAGCTTTAGATGGGTGCTAAGGAACTTGAATTGATGAGAGTTGATTGTGGTTTTGATAATGTGCAATATTAATAATGTATTCGCCTAAGCTTGTTGCCCCTAGTGAACCAGTTCAGCTTAAGTTTATGGATAATCATCCTGGCCAATTTTTGTTGACCTGAAATCGTCGATTTGTTTCATGTATTGTTTAGTTGTATCACTTGATTTCTTGTTTTATGAACGAATCAGTTTTTGACTTGAAAAATCATAGTCAATTTGGGGATCGTCTTTCACATATTCAAATTGGTCTTGACTTACCGAAGACTTCCGTATTTTTTTTCACATGCACACTCACACGGCTTTAAACTTAAAAGTATGAAGTTCTCTGAAATAAGAGAAAGTAAAACGGGTGCATGCTCGTAAATTAACAGTCCGACTGGCCAATGTTACGATTTCTGGTTTCGCCAGTCAACTAACAAGACGAATAAATGATACAGATGAAAAATGGATGAATAATTTAGTCGTCAATTCATGGCATGTATTAATTTCTCTTTTTGCTGAGAGTAACGTGACATCAAATGATTAATCCACTTTTGTAACATCCTCCTAAATCGTACCAATTACCTGAGAGCCGTTTAACAAGCGTACTCCAACCTGACGTTGAGCGCGCGAGAAAAAGATAAAAAGTGGAAATCAAAACAATAATTTGCATTGAACTGAATATGATATTTATGCGTTCACCCTAAAAATACTAAAATAAGATAAACTGTTGGGTAAATACTAAAAAGGCATAATAACCAAGAAAAGGAAAGCCAACTGGGCTGTAATTAAATTTTCCAAATAGAATAATTGCAACTACAAAACCAAACCCCACATGAAGAGAGCCAGAATAAAGTCGCTTTTTTTACCATCATCACAAAATTAAGTCCACGGCTAAAACCAACAGGTCCACAATATTTTTAACTCTTGAAAAAATTCAAGCTATCGAAAAGCTAAGCCTCTGTGACAGGATACTCAAACACGACGTCTTTGCCCGACAGCTTCCTGTATACTGCAGCGAAAGTCTCAAGCTTGTACTCAGTGTTATTTCGCTCCTTTGGGTCCAAGAAAACCTGTTCAGAGGAGGACAGATGCTATTAAAATTGGCATAAGTTGTTGTACTTGAAGCAGCAGCTTATATATATGCCACAATGCTCACATGAAGCAGCTTCTATCCACCACAAGGAGGGGGAAAAACAGAATGTACAGTGAAGTTCCAAGACAGCAAGTTTTAGGACACTTAATTGGCTCAATGTATATGCATGTGCATTCGCCTGGTTACGTAGAGATCCTCTAAAGATCTTGATAGCTAATCTAACAACTGTAACATCAAAGATTAACAGCGACCATATTACCTTCATAATCTTGGATCCATCAATTCGGTACCTAATGCGCTTCCCAACAATCTCAGCAGGCAATACAACATCCTCCAGCATTGCTTCATGCACAGCAGTGAGTGTACGGCTTCGAGGACGTTGCACAGCAGATCCCTTCTTTGGAGGCCTCAATATCCTCCGGGTGGCAATCAAAACTACATCCTACAAGTTCAGGAAAACTTTGAAACATAAAAAAATATCACATAAAATGGAAACAGGTAATTCACACAAGGCGAGAACTTTTAGCATCATTTCCTTTTTCCTTTTCATTTGTCATCTTTCAGACAAAGTACATTTCCTCACAAATAAATCTTTACAGCAAATTACTGATGCATCATCTTAACCCAAAAGAAAAAGTTTCAGCTATTACTCAACACCCTGAACAACTTCACAGGTAACCAGAATAAAGATAGCATGTTGTCAGTGCCTTTTTCTCCTTTTTTATTATTTTATTGGGGGGACAACATCTTTATCAGAGAAATTCGTCTTCGTGACTATTGAAAAATAAATATACCTTCTGTTAACAACAAATGGGCAATGGAACCAACAAACATGGGAAGCAAACTTATGAATTACAAGTTCACATCTTGCCACTCCATCAACAAGACATAAACCAAATGACTTGCTATTAGTAAATGCAGAAACGCCAATATTAAAAATTTATCATGCTATTTTAATGGGAGGGTAAGTAATTGGCTTACTCAGTCCATTATTATTAATGTTTAAGATATTATTAATATTATTAACAACGCACAGATGTCAAGACACTCATCAACTGTCAATGAGCCAATATGAGTCATACACAAGATATTAAAGTCAGCATACCTTCCCACTGAATTTCTTCTCAAGCTCTCTGACAAGCCTAACATGAATCTTCCTAAAAGCCTTCCTTAATCTATAGGGAACATGGACAACCACAGCCTTGCGGTTCCCAGATACATCAATCTGACTGCAAATCAAGACAAATGTCAGCCATAATTCACAGACAGACAAACATCACAAACCTTCAAGCATGTAATACACATACTTACACTGCTGAATTTATGTATAGGTCTTTCAAATCACTTTTCAGCTCCTGATTGGTATTTTCCAAATCAAACAATGCCTGCAACAACAGAATTAAAGCTCAAAACAAAATTATATGTTGCCAAAAGGAAACAAAAAATTCATAGTTGTGGGTTTGGGCAACAGAAGTAGTATATAACGTCAAAACCTGCCCAACTGACTCTTCAAACTCAGTTGGCTCAGCATCATTATCTTTGTGGATTTTCTTCCTTGATGTGTACATCTTCACTACTCTGGTAAAAGAACATCGAGGAAAGAATATAAATAATCTACCTCTGGATATATTAAGAAAGAACAGATATTGAACGAAGCCAAGTTGAGAGTGAGTGAAAATCTAAGTTAAATTTAAAACTCTTCCTTAGTAGAGCATTGTCATTGTAAGACGAACACTAAACCATATATTAAAAATGCTATGGTTAATAAAACATTTTGGAGACTTGTTATCTTCTCGTCACATCATCACTTCGTTTTTGAAATTACAGGACACTTATTGTCAGCTGTGTCAATGACTGTACATTAAATGTCAAATAAGGACTTGCAAGAAGGTTGCACACAAAACATACGGTCTACGTTAGAGCAATTCAATGGGTTAACTTATGTTCAGGATAATAAATGCAAATTCAGAGTTTCAGAAACTCATTTAGGGATTGTAATGCAGCATAGAGCAACGAGGATTCGGGTTCATAATCCTCATCACAGACATTAAAGTAACCAAAGAATTTTGCGATACCATATTCCTAATTCCTTCCAGGTAAGAGGTAATTCATGTCTTTGAATCCTATCGAGAGAATAAAAATCAGGACAAAGAAAATGGACTATAGTTAACGAATATGTTGTGAAGTATACGCATTTCAGCAATATTTTTTAAGACTATAGCTTCTCCGCAAGCAATTTATTTACGAAACCAAACACAGCCATCGATCAAACATTCAAACCCGCCGCCGCACTGTGTTGATTGCCAAGAGAACATAAAAGAGAGAAAGTTCCTCCCATCTTCCATTGATTTTTATCAATTACTTTGCATAGCGCATCAAAGTTCAAACATGTTTCCGATTTATTCCTCACCTCTGAAAGTAGCAAACCCCCGGATAGATCCGCTGCCTCGGGTGAGACTCTCTGGTCAGGTTTCGCCGAGTTCACTGAAAACCCTAGGGTTTGGGATTGCACTTTTGTTTATAAACATGGAACGAACGCCTAGGATTAGTTTCGGTACACGTGGACGTGTGATATTTAATGAAAGCTATAATCCATAAAAATGCCGAATGCAGTCGAGTGGATGCCAAGTTATTATTTCGATATTTATAAATAAATATAAAATATAATTTAAATTATAATTATAAATTCTGATTATGATATAAATGGTTTCAATATTTAAAAAATTATACAAAATTTATATCCATGTTCAGTGAACTAATATACTATAAAAAATACAACTAATTACGTTATTTATAACTCACAAATAATAAAATATATTTCCATATTTTATACAATGCACAACCTATATATCTACTTTTATTCATATTAAAAATAAATATGAATAGCGCATCAAAGTTCAAATTTTATTTTTCCTACTCTGAAAGTAGCAAACCCCCGGATAGATCCGCTGCCTCGGGTGAGACTCTCTGGTCAGGTTTCGCCGAGTTCACTGAAAACCCTAGGGTTTTTGGGATTGCACTTTTGTTTATAAACATGGAACGAACGCCTAGGATTAGTTTCGGTACACGTGGACGTGTGGTATTTAATGAAAGCTATAATCCATAAAAATGCCGAATGCAGTCGAGTGGATGCCAAGTTATTATTTCGATATTTATAAATAAATATAAATATAATTTTAAATTATAATTATAAATTCTGATTATGAATTATAAATGGTTTCAATATTTAAAAAATTATACAATTTTTTATATCCATGTTCAGTGAACTAATATACTATAAAAAATACAACTAATTACGTTATTTATAACTCACAAATAATAAAATATATTTCCATATTTTATACAATGCACAAACCTATATATCTGCTTTTATTCATATTAAAAATAAATATGAATAAGAGGATTTTTTTTTTACAATGATATGCATTATATTTTTATATTTTCATAAGCTACTTGGAGAAGAAATTTTTTTGTTCTTTTTATAAGGTACCATATGGGATAAATATTTTTGCCATTTTCATATAGAGAATTGTTGGTTCATTTTTAAATACACTGTATAAATTTAAATGAGATAAAAATACTAAAAATTAATTTTTATATAGAGTTAATAAATTCTAAATACTTTAATATTTCAATAATAATATTGAAAGTATCTTATAAAAAGGAGGCAAGTAAGTACTCCATCCTTTAAAAAATATTAGACATTTTTTAAGGAGTTAGATGTTAAAAATATAAAATATTTTTAATTTTTTAAGGTTTAATTATTATTCTTTTTTAAAGTATCCTTATTAAATAAATTATTTTATATTTATTTTTAGAGTGAGACATCCTATTAAATAAAGATAAATATAAAAATATAGAGTCAATTTAAAAATAAATAATTTTTTTTATTAAGAATAAGATTCAGTTAAAATTTTTTATATTTTCTAACAGGAAGTACTAATACATTTGATATTAATTAATCAATTGTTAGCAAATTTTTAAGTAAGTGTTGAAGTAATTACAAGGACTTGTTTGCATGGTTGGCAAATGGCAATGGCAAAGTCTCTCTCTCTCTTCACCCACGCTGGGCTTTTGTCGTACTTTCCATTGGATTTGGGCTTGGTTAGGTTCTGTTTGTTGGGTGTTAAAAAAAAACCTTATTTATCTTTTTTTTTTCCCATTGAGTTTAGTAAAAAACAAGAAATTTTTGGACGAGTTATAAACACTGAATAAATTAATAATAACTACTAAAATGAATTCTAAAATTTTTTTACCTTTTACCCAAAAAAAATTACCTTCCTTCTTTTTTTTCTTTGGAATTGTTTTACTTTCCTAATTCTTTTTTCCCTTTCAAAAAGACAAAGGAGGCCCGAGGACTCTATGTGAGTGTCTCAAAGCAATGTACCATACATGAAAGGACCCTTCACATACACGTTTCTAAAAGTTGGTCCTTGGAATAATTTCTGTGATTTTTGCACTGCGCTGAGAACTGAGGAAGAGAAAAGAATGAGTGAAATCCTTTTTCATGCTAATTTCCAAACCTTGTTTATACATGGCCCTTCTAAATGGTGACTCTTCCCATCAGAATCGAATAAACACAAAAACTAACACATCGGAGCAAAAGCAGGGCAGAACAACTACAACACCACGCTAATCTTGTACAACAAATCAATCACCCTCTACATATAAATCCAGTAGCTATATATATATATATATATAAATTGTTAATTGACAGTTGCTTATATCAGATAACAAATAACTAAAATCATGGAATATAGAATTTGGTCCATCACAAAAAAGATCTAGAACCCCTGAAATTCTTATTCTTGGAAGTTTCTGAACTGCCACAGTTCGTCCATGCCCCACAGGCTGCATGCAACTTCGTTGTTCATCCAGTTGCCTGCCATAGCCTCAGCTGCCACCGTTGTTCCCAGATTGAATGTTTCCATGTCATAATTGTTGTTATTAACATGGTAACCATCATACATAAGGGAGATCATGTCACTGTTATCTAAGGCTTGAAACTGAGACACTTCTGGGATGTTTGATGATTCTGAGGAAGAAGACGACACGCATGAACTGTTTTGAACTACTATTTCATTCATCCCACAAGGTCGCTGCCAAGGAATCTGTGTTGGTACTGTCCCTATTTGTGAACACTGAGAAACACTTTCAATAGACAGAGGAATCGTTTGGTTTTGGATTGACATGGCAGCAGCAGGAGGAGAAGCTATTTCTCTTGCTTTCTGCAGCAACCTTGGCATCCAGAATCGCCTGATGATTTCTTTAAACTCTGTGCTGTTTGGGTCAATATTCAAGTGTCTTGCTTGTTTCTGAATCCGAGTTCTCCAGTAGTTCTTGATCTCATTGTCTGTCCTCCCAGGAAGATGTTGAGCAATCTTCGACCACCTAGTACAAGCAATCCCATAAACTTAATGAACATCAACGGTTGATAATTGATGGACAACATTTAAGAGTTAGTCATAGAATAGAATTGTAGGTACCTGTTGCCCCACTTTGAGTGGAGTTCAAGGATTAAAACCTGCTCTTCTGAGGATAAATTTCCTCGCTTTACCTGTGGGTTCAGATAATTAAGCCATCTTAATCTGCAACTCTTCCCAGTTCTCTTCAACCCTGACTCTCACAAAAGAGACAGGAAAACGAAAATCAGACATCAAGAGAGATTAATTGCTTCACTATTTTCAGGTTCTATTGTTCAGAGTTTTTCATTTATTACCTGAAAGTTTTGCAAGCAAATTCCATCGTCCTTCCCCATTAACAGAGATGTACTGCGTTAACAGATTGTCCTCTTCAAGAGTCCAAGGTCCCCTCCTGAGTTCATTATCATCTTCACTGCTACTGCTATCACTCTTTGAAGTAGACATGGATGCTTTCACAGAGAAAACCCCGAAACACTACTAAGCTTTTATATATATCTGGAAATGATGAGGAAGGTGAAAGAGTCTAGAAGATATAGAGTTTGAAAGCAAATTGGTGTGCGCAAGATATCCAAGTACCAGGTCTAAAGTTGAAGGCTTGGCACTGTATCCCAATTTAGGGGGCGAGTAAGAGTCAAAGGAGACACTATGAGCTTTCTAATGCTTTTCTAATTTCTGAGAGGAGAAAAGAGTAAAGTAATAGAATAATACTGATACAAATTCCACAGCACAGCTTCCATTCATCTTCCGTAGTCGTTGCCACTGGAAACTTTTAAAGGGGTTGATAGATATGAAGTAGATAGGTTCATTGTTTGGCATCTCTCAGTCTTGTTCGTAGACAAAACGACAGATTTTAATTTATAGCACCGATGAGGTGTCACACTGGCTGCACAAATAGGAAGTTAACTTTAGCGCTAGCTAGTTTCTTCTAATTGGCAATTAGTCAGATAGAGAAAATGTACTCCATGTGAAGAGAAGACATCTTGAAAGGCATTCCCTTTCAAGTCCTCTGTTAGATAATAAGTTGCCTTTTTACTTTCTTTAGGTGCCCCATCACCATTAGGTGTAAAGGAGATTGAGAATAAAGCCCTAATTAAAAGAGAAAATTTATGAGAGTTAAGTTTTCAATAAATTATTTTATTGTAAATATTAATTTAAATAATTATAAATAAAAATATTAAGATTGTAAATTTAAAGTTATATTTTGAATTTCAATATATCATTTGTTAAAAGAAATGTGAATAAAATGGTCAAAGTTAAGTTTCATAAGGTTACCTGCAATACTATTACTATGGTAAAAAATACAAACTCAATTAAGGATCTCAGTTACCTTTGGAGTGGGTAGATTCACAAATTAATAGACTCCCTTATAATTTTCAAAAGGATATAAAAATATTAGAGATTATGAAAGTTCGATAAAATGTTGAACTTTTGAGGAGTTGAATTATATTTATTTATAAATATGATAAATTAATTATTTCTATATCTTTTAAATCCTCTCAACTCACTCAATTAAAAGATATGAAAACGGAATTAATTCACAGTCCAAAAGGTTCAATTACATGGTCCACTTTTACAATAGGCTAATTTGTTCAATGTTTAATAACTAATCAATACAAATTTATAATATATTCAAAATATTTCAACATCATTTATAATCGAAACTCTTAAATTTGTAAACTTTTGAATCAATATATTTATAACTTATTTTTTTAAAAAAAAGTATCATTCCCTCTTTTAAAATTTAACTGTTATTTATCCTAAATTTTAAGTATTGCCGCCCAATATAGTATATAACAACTCCCTTGAGATGCTTTTTTTTTTTTTCAATTTCATTGGATTCAAATACGGAACCTCAGTTAACTAAATTTCTCTCACTCAACTCAACCACAGTAACAACATCCTCTTTTTTAACAATAATAACAACAAACTGTATCCTAACAAATGAAGTTAGCTATAGAGATTATAGCAGGTCAAGGTGTTTTATCAGTAGATAACTTTGTAAATATAACGTTGTTCTTGCCCATGGCAAAAAGCAAATGCTCAGCCCTCGAGAATCTCTCGTTATTTGGAGAGAAAAAAAAATAATTTTTTAGGATTCGTATGAAAATGGTAAGATTTCAGAGAGCACGTAAAAAAGAAAAAGATAAAAAGGCAAAAAGAATCTTGTTTTGATTGAAATGGGTGATAAGATCAAGGGGAGCATTGATGTTAATTTTCTCGTTGCTTCAACGTGATCAGAAACGTGCTTGGCTGGACAATCTACACGGAACGGAAAATCAAAAGAAAACGTGCTCAATTACGTTTAGCGTGGGGGGGCGGCATTAAAGTCCTCTCAAGAATTTTTCAGCACGACACGGCCATAGTTTTATTTTCTGTGGTTCTCATTATTCCTTCATTACATCATCTCCGCTTGCCAACAGACTACACCACAACTTCTCCAATAAATAAATAAATAAATTGTTGCAGCCGGGAAAATTCAATGCAAGTATATTTGACACCCTCTATTCTGGATTCAATCTTCCGGCAGACAATATATTTTTGCGAGGATCACAATTTTGGCATTATCAACGGGATTAGAGGCTTCTCCTTATTTATTGACTTCTATAAAATGAGAAATAATAAATATAAAAAGTAGTTGGATAATTAATGCCAACAAAATTTCTCTCTCTCTCTCTCTCTCTCTCTCTCACATACACATATATATTTGTGATATTAGAATAAATTTAATTTAAAAAAATGTATAAGTGAAATTATAAATTTTTCATAAAAATAATATATATATTAAAAAAAGTAAAGAAAATTGATTAAAACGTAAATCCTCCTATATTTGACTTGTTTCCCGTACTTGTCACTTTCTGGATACTAGGTGCACTGTTGTGGAGCTTCAACAACCACCAATTAATGGCGGTGTAAGTGGTCAAATTAAGAATAAATTATAGCATTATATATGTTCCTTTTTTTTATTATTGTTATATCACCCGTGTCTTGAAAAACTTGGTAACATTGCCATCTCCCGACTAGTCCGAACTCTTAACCGTGGAAGGACCATTATCATGCATCCTTGTTTCTTGAGAGACGGTTATAACGGCAAGGATGATCTCGGACCTGCGCTTCACAATATGAATAATCTCTTGCATAGTAATGAGACGCAATGTTTTAAGCACGGTTGGGTTGTGAATCTCTGGATTTGAAGTGTGGGTTTAGTTTCATGTTAAAGATCAAACTTGGATTCCATCTTCATAAACGACATCTTTATATACGATGTTGCCCACAAAAATCGATCTGCTCCCTCAAGCAGAGATAAAAAAAAATAATCTTATTTATAAATCAAGCGTTTAAATTTTTATTATAATTTTTTTGTCCTTTATTAAATGTTAAAGAAAAAATATATTATTTAAATGTGTATATTTAATAAAAAAAAGTTAAAAAATTTATTAAATTTTAAGATAGAGTTAATAAATTTTAAAATTTTTTTTAATATTGTAATATATTAAAAATTACTCATAAATAAAATTAGATGAGTAATTAATCCAAAGAATTGATCCAAACATGTAAAGATGCACAGGTTCACATTGCAACGTCTCTTTGAATTTCTTTTCTTTTCTTTTCTTTTGTTTTTTTTTTAAAACAACTTTCTTGCGCCAGAAGATTGAGAAGCTCATTAAATGTCAAGGTGTTCACTTTCGAACGCAGATGTTGAAAAGGATGTGAGAGAAAAGAGGTTGAGTGATAAAGCTGTGCAAGTATCTGCGTAAAAGAAAGCCTAGCTAGGGGCTAGGAGGCTTTGAACAACTGTAAATTAAAAAAAAAAATTGATTCTCTCCTTCACATTTTTTGAATGACTATTTGTCATGATTACAAGCTAAAAGGAGCTCATACGGAAGAAATTATTAAATTAAGATAAACGTAAATTTTATTTTTCATACTTTACTCATATTTTATTTTATTTTTATATATATTTTATATTTTTAATTCTTATATTTTTATTTTTTATTATTTTAAAATAATAAAAGGGTTTAAAACATTAAAAAAATATAAAAATAAAATATAAAACATAAAAAATATAGAGATTGAAAATTATATTTATCTATTAAATTAACTTGTCGGGAGAGAGAATTCATTAAATTGATAAACTCCGTGCATCTTACAGGATTCATGACATACTCTGACTTAATTCATATTAATTAATTAAAGCCCTATTAAGTTCTCTAGTTGCTGTCTCATACTCTAATCCAAATATCAAAAAAAAAAAAAGATTGACCTTAAAATTAGTTAAAAGGGCAATAGTATGTGCCATCAATGTTCAATATTGTATCTTATGTCAACCTAGTTTATTTATATTCAACTTAGATAATCACTTTATCAAGTGTTACTCAAGCACGTTATTTTTCCTCCCTACTTTGATATTCATTTGAGTATAGGTAGAGCTTACTCCTTTCAGTTCACTTTATAGATCACATTTTAAAAGAATGAAGTGATTTATTTTATAAGTTATTGAATTGATAATGATATTTTATTTTAAATAAAATGCTTACATTATCCTTAAAAAATAGAGAGAGAGAAATAAAAAAATAATATTTATAATTTATTTATTTATTGAGGATTATATTTATAATTTTATAAAATTTTATTCTTTATATTTTTATTATATTGATATTGATAATATTAATATAAATGATTTATACATAAAAAATGAGGGGGTATCTCCAGATGGACGTAAGCATGTTCAGCTTATTTGTTTTCCCAAAGCATGATCTGCAATTATTGTGCGGAGAAAACAGTCAGTCATATCCTTAATTCTTGATTGATTTCAAATAATTGATCTTATTTCTTCTTCTTTTAATAGTTGGTTCTAATTAACCTTTACGTTACTTCTTTTTTTCTTTTTCTCTTTTCTGGGATACGAACCCGCTGTATCTAAAAATTTCCAGCTTTACACAAGATTATTGGAGAGGTGCCTGTAATACTCCTTCTATCTCTCATTTTATTTATTGTTTTAACAAAATTTTTTTGTCACACTTTGTAAACTATTGCTTGATAATATTGATGATATCAATCCATGATTAATTTTCTCGGCTAAAATGAATCTTTTAGTTTTTTTCTTTTTAGAACAGCATTTTTAAGTCTTTAACTTTACATAATATTTTATTTTAGACTTCTTTAATTTTATAAAGTGTTTTCCAGTCATTTAACCTTAATACCATGAGTTTTATCAACAAAAAATTCCTACATTAAACTTTTAAATGTTAACAAAATATTTTTCAATATTGACATATTAAATTTAATTTTTTTAAATAATAACAATAATTGATATTAAAAATAATTATTTAAAACTAACAATACTTGCTACAAGATTAGAGGACTGAAAATATATTTTATAGAATGAAAGAACTAATTATACACTTTAGCCATTTGTTTTCACTTGTACAGTTATCAAGCAATCATATAAAAATTAAAAAAATATAAAATATATAACAAAGATAATTATGTAAAATTACATTACTTACATGAAGTCACTTACTGTATATTTTCAAGAAGTCTTTGTATATATAATTCTTTCAACTCACTTCAAAGGAGATAGAGAAGCCTTTTAGTTAATGATATATTTAAAGATTGCATAATGTCGTATTATACCTTGCAGCCAACCCCACTCTATGGAATAAAGATTGTTGTTGTTGAAGCATGTTGAGTTCTAAAAACCATTTATTGCAATAATTTATAGTTATTTCTGGGAATCAATAGCAAAAATTATCTAAAATTAAATTTTCAAGGCAATATTAGAAGGACACGGCTATGTTTATCATGGCAATAAATATTTGGTTCACTTATTCCTTTTTTTTAATGACATTATGGTGTAATATTTATAATATGCGAATAGAAACTATTCATCATTTTTATGCAACGCACCAAAGCTCAACTATTTCAATGAAAAATAATGCGTGTATATGAAAAAAGAAAAATACTTCCTACAAGTTAATGAGTCATCCAAAGTGACGAGTGTAAAGGCCTGTTTGTTCTATATTTTTAAAATTTTTTTCTGTTTTTCAAAATATAAAAATTTAGAAATTCACTTGAATAAGTTGTTTGAATTTAATTATTTGTAAAAATGTTTTTGTTTTTTTTTTGCTTTTTAACAAAATCTTAAATTTGTTTTTTCTTGTTTTTCAAGATACACTATATAAGATTATTTATTAGAAATTGCCTTGACTAATTACTATCAATCAATGATTGTCATTGTCAACCGAATTTTGATTCTTAATTATTTTTAAATTAACATGATCAAACATGTTTAAAATTGATTTATAAAAAAATTTAAAACCAAAAGTAAAAAAAAAAACCAAACAAGTCTTAAGTTTTTTTTTTTTTTTTAAGAAAAAAGTCTAAAGAAGCGAGGCATGTATACCTACTTTTTCGTAAGATGACACACGACTCTCAATGTTTCATCAACCATGACCTAATGGAGACCATTAATTATGCCTTCAAAAAATGTCCTTTTACAGCAAATATCTAAAAAAAAGTTTTAGCCCTTGATATATATGATGATTTCTATCGGAGCAATTTTATTGCATGGCTATCTACTTCGATCACCATTGTTAAAATTTTTTAGAAAACTGGCGTTAATATTTTAAGTTGAAAATTATGAAAAGTTCACAATAAATGCATCTTCATCGAGGAGATTGTTAATGAATTTTCCTTTATAATATATATTAAAATTATTGTGGATCATACTCATAAATTTTTTTTATCTTTAAAAATATGATGTAATTGTTTTTCACTTTTTTATACATGTTGCATATATAATTTTATTTAATGAATTTCCTTTCCACCCAAAAAAAAAAGCATACCTAGGCCCTAGAGAATATTGTTCTCTGTACATAGTTGAGTTTGTTGGGATCAATTATATTATATATATATATATATATATATATATCCAAACTTCGATTAATCACTAAACGAAGGTAATTACATGTCTATTTCGTAGATGAAATTACAAATAATGGGAATTTAATGAAGAGATAGAATAGAGGCATGTGAGAAGAGAGGGAATGGTTGCCGAGACTGAAAAAGTCGTAGCGGAAGACAAGAGAGGATGAGTCAAGTTGAGAAGGATGACAAGGACATGTGGTCACAATTCACTGCCAGACAACGACGGCGCAAGTCGGCACAAACGATTTGATACATTCTTACATATATCATCAAATTCATCCGTAATTGTCGGCACCAACTCATCTCATAATACTCGTTATACACGTAATGATCACTCCGACATCGATGTGAAGAAGATATAAGATCATCAAACTGTGATTAAACAAGCTGGGTAGCTAGCTAGTTAGCCCCAGGTTGTCTGAGGTTATGGTGAAACTTAAGTAGAAGGTAATGTGTGTGTGTGTGTGAATTATATATGTTTAGTTAGTTGCAACAGATAGATACATCTGATGTGTCAAGAGTTTCTTCCTTAAATGATTATAACAGTTTGAGACGTGATCTTGTTAGCTGTCTTGGATTCTCGAAAGTGACGCCTCTTCTTATCTCTTCGTCCTCCGCTTCTGTTCTGCTGCTCTATCGATCCCCTTCTCAATCACAGGCGAGCTTGTAATTTGGTTCAAATCCCACCGGCTAACTATAATAACCACAAATTATTTTAGGACGGTAATTTAGATCAGCCTAAATAAATTTAAAAAATTTTAAAACTGTGCTTGAAAAAATGTCATTTTCTTTACAATCGGGCATGGATATTGAGGGCTAGATTGAATAAATTTTAAAAATCAGGCCAAGCTTGGATAATTTTTTGAACCTTGTATCGTTTTTTTTTTTTAATTTGCATGATACGTAAATATTAATTAATCTCTTAAAACTAAGTTTATTCTATACTAAGAGATTACATGTATATTTGAATATATTGTTATAGATATTATACAGAAATAAAAATACCCATATTCTTATATTCCTATCAAATTTAATTTGTAAAATATATTAAAATAATCTTGAAAACATATTATAATTTTAATTTTAATTTTTAAACTTTTAAACTCACAATTCTTTTTAAACAAAATTTGCGTCTTTCATTTTTTTAAGCGTCCTAAAGAATATATTTTTTTTATAAAAATGACAGTAATAAATTTTAAAGTTAAATTGACTTAAAAAGAAAAAATATATCTTAAAATTCGAAATTTTAGACCGGTCCAGAAAAACTTAAAAGCTTGATTTATTTGAGTCAAGCTTCGGTGTATGAGTTTTTATTTATGTTTGGGCTTACGGACTGAAAAAATCTGATTTGCCTGACCTACTAGCTATACATATTGCAAGTAAGCTAATAATAATAATAACAGCAATCGCTTTCCTTGTAACCGTGAACTGCGTTAAACTCTTGACCCTTCTGTTGATCTATGGGAAAATCGCAATAAGGGACCTCTGGAACATTTTACTTACCAAAAAAATTTAAATGATCATGAATCTACTCTATAAGATCAAAGGGTCAAATTATAATTAAATTTTAACATAAAAAAATAAACTTACCCTTCTTTTAAAAAAAACACTTTTTACTGTTACCTTTCGTCAAAGTTCTTGCACTAATCACCAGACCAATGAGAGAGATAAATTAATTTTTTTAAGGTGGCCAAGGGGATTTGAACCCGCATATCCTTGGCCATCAAAAAATTAGTTAACCACTAAATTAACAATTGCTTTTAATTATATAATATAAATCTTTATATATGTTTTACTTTACTTTCACTTACCATATTAATATTTGTAAGAAATTTAATGATTACTTATCATTTTATAAATGGTTACTTGTTAAATTACAAATAAAATTTTTAAAAAATTTAATACGCACTAGTTTTTATAAATATTTACTTATTTTTATATCAAGAATGACACATCTTTATTGATAATTTAATAAATAACCATTTGTGAAATGACAAATCTTATTATTAGCCTTGAAAATTCTCTTGATACTTTAACAAACAAGTTCCTATTAGTAATTTAACAATTAACTATTTGTAAAATGATGATTTTCATTACTGGTTTTGAAAATTTATCCTAATAATTTGATGAGTAAATTTTAGTAAAATAATAAGTTTATATGAGCTTTTAACATGTAAGCTTTTGATAATAAAAATAAGTAAACGTTTATAAAAATCACTTTATGTTAAATTTTTTTAACAAGTTTTCATCATTAATTTAACAAGTAACCATTTGTTACATGACAAGTTTTGTTATTAGCTTTGAAAATTTCTCTTGATAATTTGATAAATAAATTTTAGTAAAATAAAAAGTTCACATAAGCTTTTGATATGTAAACTTTTGGTAACAAGTCTCATTAGTAATTTAACAAATAGTCATTTACAAAATGATAAGTAACCGTTAAGCTCTTAAAATTATTATCATGGAAAGTGAAAACAAAGTAAAATGTATATAAAAATTCGCATTGTACATTTAACAAGTTCATAAATGTTAATTGTTAAATAAATTTAATATAGAGTAATTTTTATAAATATTTACTTATTTTTGTTATCAAAAAATCATATATCAAAAGTTTATATAAATTTATTATTTTACTAAAATTTACTTGTCAAATTATTAGAAGAAATTTTCAAAGCCAATAATGAGACTAGTCACTTCACAAATAGATACTTGTAAATTATTAATGAGGATTTGTTTGTTAAATTATTAAGAGAAATTTTCAAAGGTAATAATGAGATTTATCATTTCACAGATAATTATTTATTAAATTATCAATGAGGATCTGCTGAAGAAATTTAATATGAAGTTATTTTTATTACTAAAATTTTATATGTCAAAAGTTTATGTAAACTTATTATTTTGCTAAAATTTACTTGTTAAATTGTCAAGAGAAATTTTCAAGACTAGTAATAGAGCTTGTTATTTTATAAATAATCAATTGTAAATTAACAATGGTGACTTGTTTAAAAAATTTAATATGCAGCAATTTTTATAAATATTTACTTGTTTTTATTATTAAAAGTTTACATATTAAAAGCTTATGTCAACTTGTTATTTTATTAAAATTAACTTATCAAATTATTAGGAGAAATTTTCAAAACCAGTAACGAGACTTGTCATTTTACAAATGGTTGTTTATTAAATTATTAATAGGGATTTGATTGTTAAATTATTAAGAGAAAATTTTAAAGCTAATAACGAGACTTGTCATTTTACAAATAGTTACTTTTTAAATTACTAATGGAGACTTGTAATTTCTAGTAATAAAAATGAATAAATATTTATAAAAATCAATGCATGTTAAATTTTTTAAGAAGTCTCATTTATAATTTAATAAATAGTAATTTGTAAAATGACAAGTAATTATTAAACTTCTGATAAATATTGATATGGAAAGCAAAAGCAAAATAATATATATATATATATATATATAAAGATTTGTGTTATATACTTGAAAGCAATAACTGTTTTTTTGGTAGCTAAAAGGATGTAGATTCAAATCCCGATCACCTTAAAAAATTTAATTTGTCTCCCTTGCTAGCCTAGCCACCGATATGGAAGCTCCGATAGTCAATTCGGCAGGGTGGTCCAGCCACCGATGATAAAGTTTTGATGAGTGGTGATAGTGGGGAGTTTTTTTTTTTTTTTTGTTTCAAAAAAGAGGGGCAGTTTTTTTTTTCATGCTAAAATTTAATTGCGATTTGGTCCTTGATCTTGACAGTATAATCCTTTTCGATAGAGGTCCTTCATTATAATTTTCCCTTGATCTATGTACGTAGACAGATTATTTTAGAGATTGTAAAGATTAAAAACATCGCTGTATTAATTTAATATTAAAGACAAAAGAAAATTAATTTAGAGAATTTCTGTAAAGATTAAATATAGTCATTTTTATTAAGCTTTTATGTCCTTGCAATCGAAATTATTTTTATAGTTAAAAGTTTGTTTTTAATAATCAATTTTTTGTTTTTTCTGCTTTTTTTTTAATGAATGTCACTTAGGCATGATAAAGCGGGTCCATTTATCTCTCACTATATTATTTAATTAATAAAATTGTAATAAATTATTTTAATTAAAATTATTTTTTTATTTTATTTTACATTTCATGATTCCTCGCTAGGGTTAGCATGTGATTTAAATATTTTTGGAGAATGTTTTAGGGGCATAGATTAATAGATTTGGCCATGATTTCATATTTTTTATTTTTATTTTTGGTAACAGAAAATGCTGGTGCCTGATATTGACTCCCGAACACAATAATAGCATATTTAGGTAACTTTTAAAAGTACATTTAAACTGTATTTAAGATATATTTTTATTAAATTTAATAAATAGTTAGATTTTTTAAATATATTTTTTATAAATATAAACTGAAATCCAAAAAAAAAATTACATCCGCGGAGATGACGTCCAGATCCAAATATATCTTCACAACCAGGGCCAGTTTCTTTGCTTTTTTGTTTGTTTTTAGTACAGCGTGTTCTTAACTTAAATAATGAGGAGCGTGATTAGGGGTGAGCAAAATTAAATTAAAATTAAAAATCAAATCGAATCGAATCAAATTTTATTTATTTAATTTTTCGGTTCGATTCGGTTTTTTTATTTTAAATATTTCGATTGATTGGTTCGATTCAATTAGTAAAATTTAAAATTGAATAGACCGAACCAACCGAATTACATATAATTTATTAATTTATATATATTTAATTTATAAATTATTTTATTTTATTTTTATTTTAATAAATAATAAAAAATAATAACATCACTTGAAACCCTATTTCGGTCAGTCACTCTCATCGATACTCAGTAGGTGTTGTGATTGAATTATGGGGTACTTATTTGATCATCGGTGTTTATTTGTGTTTGTTTATTTGATTATCTATACCTTTATAATATTTGAGTTTTATGTCAAATGGGTGTAATTAGAATGGATTCATATTAAAAAAAACCAATAAAAAAAGGTCCAATTTTGTAATGTTGTTTATTTTAATATTTTAAAAATGGGCCCAATTTCAATAGCCCAATATGAAACAAAAAAATTGAATTAACCGACCGAACCGAATTGCCAAATTTCGGTTCGATCCTTATTCAGTTCGATTCAGTTTTCATTTTTAATGTTATTTGATCGATTGGTTCTGCATATTTTAAAATTAAATCGAATCGAACCGACTGATGCTCACCCCTAATTGTGATCTCTGTGTGCGTGTGCGTGTGCGTGTGTAGCTAATGAAGTTTTGGCCCAGAAAAGAAAATAGATGGATTAGGCCCGTTAGTTTGAACATCAAGCCCAATCACTGGTGCAAGCGAATGTCACTTGTGTTGTACAATACATTCTATAACTTGCAACCTACAATGTTGCGTAAAAATGGAATATGAGTAGTAATATAAAATTTAAATTCTTCCCATGTCTTTTTTTTTAAATCACCTCAGTTGACCTGGTTGACCTAATCTCCCTAGAAAATAAAAAAAAAGAAAGAAATAAAAGAATTCTCAAAATGGATGATTTATTTTTGGCCAAAAAAAGGGATCATTTATAGCCAATGACTAGTTGCTTACTGCTAATGTTAATTGTTACGTCCTCGTCGAGGGTCCGAATCCTGCATTGACGTGTGTGTTAATGAATTACAAATATTAATGTGATTTATTTTTTCAAAAAATTCATCTCTTTACAAATAGTAAATATGCCCCAGTTAGTTTGCAAAGTTTCAGGATTAGGCTTGTCATTATTTCTTGAGTTCGCCGTTTTTTTCCCCCCAAAATTCTGTGTGCAAAAACAAAAATTTAAATAAATTGGCTCTCAACCCAACAAGTCTAGGATATGCTTTCAAGTTTAAAAAACACTCATAAATATATTTATAGATTGCTCGCCAATAAAAACCTCACATTAAATGCATGTTGATCTTGCCGTGTTAAAGATATGAGTAATATGTTTATCATGTAGATCAATCTTTTTTCTTTTTTTGGCATGAAACAAAGCATTCTTGTTTGGTGGGTGATGTACAATTATCATGTACAATCCGGTGGGGGAGGTTTTACTACTAACATATAATTTCAACTTTCAGCTGCATTTGATGAAAAATATCCGGTTTATGTATTACAATTTCAAGATTCAACTGTGTAGGATTGCGTCATATATACTTTAACCCCCAAAAAAAAAAAATTGCATGCCAGCCAGTCCTCAAAAGGAATTGAATATGTGTATTGAATTAACTTGGATTAAGTTAGGTCGCATAAATACAAGTGTCGCATTCAGATTTCAGACTAGAAGGCAATATATTCCAATGTAATGTATCCACTTAAATAGTCTATATGTGGTCATATGATGGTATTGTTTTGGCTTCTTATCATTATATAGTTGCAAATATGCAAAAAAAAAAAATCAATTTCCTTTCTCTCATTCGTTTAGCAAGTAAAAGGAAAGTTTTGTGGCCATACTATTCATACGCCATTAATTATAGTCATTCTCAATCCTCAGATTGTCACCTTTAAGCTATTGCCAACCTAGTTACAGGTCTCGGCTGGGCTCTCATAGGACATTGGTAGAAAAAGTCCAATGCTTAATTATTAGTGGGAAAGAAATAAAAAAAACCAATTTCATTAGATTATATAGTTTTTAAGTATTCATTATAAGCTTCTTAAATAAAACTATTACATTAAGCAAATATAAAACTGTTCTGTTTGGCAATATATATATATATATATAGTTTTATGATTTTATAATTTTTAACTTGACATATGATTATAGTCAACGAAAGGTTAAAAGCAAGAGGATGGACGCTGAGTGCACGTTTACAATATGCAAGAAAATGGGTATGTGCCCAAAACCAGAAAAAGTTGTGGAAGAATTCAGTTGTCAAAAATTAGGATGTACGATATATAGGTAGCTAGTTTTGTGAAAGTAGTGCTATTTTGAAAAACATTTTGGTAACAGTGATTTTTGAAGTTTGTCCCGAAATTAACTGTTTTATTTCTAGTTGGGCCATCATTAATAATATGCCTCCTAAGGAAGTGAAAAGTATAGCCATTTTAGGGAAGGGCTACCACTAGGGAGGCCAATCCTACTTCCCAATGCAAGCCCATGCCTACTTTTTTGAATTTTGAGGGACAATTTTCATGCTACACGTTAAAAAAAAAAATAAAATTAAACATACATACGTCAACAATATATTATGAAATTTTTCAAAAGTTGCTTTACTCATAAGTTATCAATCAAAATACAATTTATTTTCGGATTTAGTTTTAAAAATATGACATGCATCTAATTTTATAAATTTTGATAAATAAGTCCTACGGTAAAGTAGTAAACAATACCGTGGGATGTGGAAATCTAAGAAAAAATGGTTTAATATAATCAGGGTGTCTTCAATCAAAATAAAAAATTTCATTCTTAAATTCCAGGTTTTAAGAAAAACGTAAACTATAATTGTGCTTATTTAGTAATATTTTTATATTATTATTTAATGATTATTTAATACACTATCTAATATATTTATTAAAAAAATGATAATAAAATTCTATCAAAATATATAAATTACAAGCATGTCTCTTGAAATCATAATTCATTTGAAGTCCTAAGTATCTTTCTGACATCAATAATTTTAGGTTAAATGATTAAATTATTCTTTGTTTAAAATAAAAATAAAAATTTGGCTCTATTTTTTCAATCACAATTTTTGTCTAGGTAATTACAATTTTTTTTTATAATTATAAAAATGGAACAAAAAATAATAACTTCCAAATTTCTTTTATGATAGTAAAACAAGTTATAAAAATAACCAATCCCAATTATAACTCTTGTTTAAATGAACAACTTTAATCCTGTGAATTACAAAAATTAAATAAAAAATCACAATTTTTTATATAAAATTTTATTTGTCATTGAAGTTCCAAGTTGTGAAAATAACTAATGATAAATTTTGTTTATGCAATCACAACTTTTATTTTATAAATTGTAAAAATTGAACAAGAAGTCATAACTTTTCATGTGAAATTTCTTTTGTCATTAAAGTCTAAATCCTAAATATAATAAGTTATAACTTTTATTTAAGTAATCACAACTTTTATTCTGTCAATCATAAGAACTGAATAAGAATCATAACTTTTCATATGAACTGATTATTTTTTAAACAAAAAATAATTTAGTCTTTTAACCTAAAATCATTAATGTTAGAAAGGAATTTAAAATTTAAAAGAATTATGACATTTTTTCAGAGATCTGACTATCATTTATATATTTTGGTGAATATTTTATCGTCATTTTTCCTGTTTATTACAATTTGCCAAGATTCTAATTAGGAATTTAGGATAGCTAGCTCTTGTAACATGATTTTTTTTTCTATTTACAATGTTTAAAACCTTGCTTAAATAAAATTAAGTTGCCAAGAACTTTTGTTTCAGTCAGCACCTAGGTATTCTTATGATGCTCGCATTGTGGATTGAGCCTTGCCTACAAATGTTGAAATTGTCAAATAAAAAAAAAAAGAATTAAGTCTCTTTCACCAATTCCCCAACTAACAAAATTTATTTTATTCAAAGACGTGGAACAATATTTTTATTCATAATTTTTTAGTTCTTTATCTTAATTTGCATATTAAATTATCAACTCTACGTATTGCTAGGACACTCTTGCATCCATATATTTTTCTTGGGTCTTAAACAAAGAGAAGAGAGTAAGTTTGTGTTTGGCTCTTGTAGAGTTGAGATTGTCAGAATTAGCATCAAGACCTATAAGAAAAATGAATGAACTGTCATATGCCAAACGCACAGTGCACATGTGAGTTTGGTGCATTCATTTCTCAAATTCCAGTCCATATCAAATCCAAATTCAGCAAACAAATTCTTGTCAAAGTGCGTGGCCAAACAGTACTCATTGGAAATCCTCTCAAACACACCTCCAATTTATTCATTCAACTTGCTAGCCCTATCAACAACTCATGCCTATTCTTCAAACTCAGTTTCAACTTTTTAATTTTTCTGTAGGCCTTGATATGGTTCATGTGATATTCAACATTGCGACAATATTAACTGTTCATGTACGACGCGTCTGTGCAGAAATGCCTCCAATTATTTCATTTGGACGCTATGATATTGAGAATCATTATGCACTTCCAGACTAATCCATAATGATGCTCTCTTTATCTTTTGTACTAGCTGCTTAATGATCTTTCACAATCCCAAAAGGGTGGATTACTTGAACCTAACCTAGTAAATTGAAGATTTTTAGTGGTGCCCATAATGAGTGGCCATTTAGGTGGATTCTACTAGATTACTAAAAATCTTATCTCGTTTAGTTTGAATCCAAACCTTGCATTTTGGTTTAAGGTTCATACCAAACATTTAAAAAGTTTGATGTCTGGTCCCCCCCCCCCCAAAAAAAAACCCCTCTCTGTCACTGGAGCGATCTCTCTTGAGAGCAGAATCATTTTTGTTTCATAACTCACCCTACCAACATAAGGTTATAAAGTGTTTATATAAATTATCAACCAACATAATCTCTATCTCATAGTTTGTATGAGACTTGGTGAATCCCTTCACTTGATTAATATCCCTACCCTCTGTCTAATTTCTAATTAACTAACTTGCAACTTTATCCCAAAAACAATGAATATGATTCCAATCCTAAATACCCACTTACAGTTACACATCAGTGACACAACTTCATGGAAAAGAGAAGAGGATGCATTAATGTCTAATTGTAATTTAGAAGAATTTCCAGCTAGGCTGTTCCTTCAACCAGATGTATTCCCACGGTGAAAAAAAGAAATATTAGATCCGATTTAACAAGAGAAGGGACCCAGAGTTTGGAAGAGTCCAAAAATTATAAGTGCTTTTTCTCCCAAAACATGAAGTCCATATTGTTATTTGAGATATTTCCCTTTGTACTATGTGTGGGACCCAACCAGGGAACACAAGTGCAGAAGCTTGCCACCTCACCATGCTTCTCCTTTTCATCAAATGTACCTTCAATCCTGCTATATAAATACCGCCATCATTCCCATTACCATCTGCCATCTAAGCATCTCACAAACACTTTGCCATACGTCTTCAAGTCACATGGCTGAATTCACAACAGATTTTCAAAGCCTTAGACCTTCCTTTCCTTTCTTAGACATTGATCCAAGCTTGGAACTTATGAACCATTTCACAGGCATGATGAGCCCACTTGTCCTGGACAACCTAATCTAAATGTTCAGGCATTCCTTTCTCTCAAGACCCTGATTTTCCAGCCAACTTGGATGGAACTTTCCCTTTTTTACCAGCAGAAAACGAAATCCAGGATAGTGAAAAGAGGAAAGCCATTGATCATGTTTCAGAGACCAGTTCTGTAAACCCGGCTCCTGCAGTTTCTGAGAGTGGAAGCAAGGTCATTAGTGTTCGTTAATGTTCTTCTCATCTTTCTTTCTCTTTTTGGATTTTTGTTAAAGTTCATAACTTTATTTGTAAGCAAGACATGAACTAATGGGTTATTTATTGGGTATGGTTTTAGAGTTCTGGAAGAGTTAAGAGAGCCAAGAGCAACATAACAGAAGAAGGTAAACCAAAGGAGGTGGTTCATGTCAGAGCCAGAAGAGGTCAAGCTACGGACAGTCACAGTTTAGCAGAAAGGGTATAATTCTGAAAAACGAGAATAGTTTAAAAATATGTTTCTTTCTTTTTATAACAAGTTTAAAAGTACGTTTCTAGCCTCTTAGTCTGAGATGAATTTCAAGTTTGATTCATGTTGTCATAAAAGATCGTTACATATTTTTTCAGGTCAGAAGGGGGAAAATCAATGAAAAAATAAGACGTTTGCAGACCATTGTCCCAGGATGTTACAAGGTAAAAGAAACACACACACACACACACTCCAGAAGCTCAATTTGTTTTTGTCGGTGATATAAATTTATGAGTAAAAAATTTGCAGACCATGGGTATGGCAGTGATGTTAGACGAGATTATAAACTATGTTCAGTCCTTGCAGCATCAGGTGGAGGTAAGAGATCAAAAAAGTTGAAAAACAAAGTATATATTTCACATCAAATACATTAATCAATTGAGGTTTGGTTATACCTGCAGTTTCTATCTATGAAGCTGACTGCAGCAAGTACCTTCTATGATTTCAATTCAGAGACAGATGCTATAGAAACAATGCAGGTTTGAATTCCGGTGCTGAGGGGAAAAATTAAGAAGAAATGTTTTTAACTTGTATTACCATTTGACGATATATAATAGCAGAATATAATCATGTATTGATGAATTACTGATTCGGTTTTGTGTTAGAGAGCAAAGGCATTCAAGGCAAAAGGATTATCCTCAAGAAATGGTGAAGAAGGATACGGTGGGGGGGTCTCTTGCTTTCATCCAACTTGGCCTCTCTGATTATTTCAGTTTTGAGGACTTCTGTGATTCTGTCTCATGTCATGACCAAGAAAATTAATGGATCAAGAGGACGCTCCATATTTTGTCCTTTTCTTTTCAAATTGAAGCTTCCATTTGTTTCCACACCATGCTGTAGGTAAATGTGGACATTCTTGCTTGTAAAGTCCCTCTCAAATGTAATAGTTTATAAAAGCTTAGATTTTAACGTATTTGTGTGCAATCCTTCAAATAAGTGGATAAACATATATGTATCGTTAATGTGCAAGTTTGGCTTGTTAAGAAAGCTAAGACTATAATCATAATGTGATCAGATACTACGTAACAAAATAAGTGCGTGTTTGGATATATGTTAACACGAATGCCAAAGTTTTTGTTATTACTTATTAGAAGCAAATACTCGTTGCATCCTTTGGGAGCTTTTGAACGAAGAAACAAACACAACCTAATTAAAAATAAATGAATTTATATTTCTATTTTAAAGATCACATTTAACTTGCTTACCAATTGTGTTAAGATAAAACTCCTTGAACTGTTAAATGAGTTCTGACGTACACGATAATAATTTATAATTTTATAATAAAGTTTATAATTAGGCCTTTCATACAAAAAATTGGGAGATTTGATTAAATTCATCACTTTATTATAAAGTTTAACAAAATGAGATTTTTTAAAAAAATTTGCAGTCATTTTAAGGAGAATTTATTTTAAGATCGGTTATTTTTTCATCAGGTTTACTTTTTCACTTGCTATTCTGAATTCTAAAATATATATGCTAGATTGATTATGCATGTATTATTCATTTCTCTTTCTTCTGCTAGAAATGCAATAAAAATAGGAAAAACTATATAAAAGAATTTATTATCAAAAGGTCTCATTAAATTTATAAAATATTCTTAAATCTCAAATTATGTGCATTTACAACTTGACAAAAGGCATTTATAACTGAGTAAGGGATATTTATTTGTTATTATAAATTGTCATCTTCCTTTACAAGTTGTAAATATCCTTTATTAAATTACAAATATATAGGATTTGAGAATATTTTGCAAATTTTATGAGACTTTTTGATAATAAATTTCTTTTTGTGAGACTTAGATGTAATTTTTCTATAGAAATAATGAAAGTATGTTTGCCAAAACTATAATTTTTGGTAAATAAAACTACCAGGAAAACTATTCTAAAAATACAAAGTAAAGTAATTGCCTCGGTTTCCCCAAGTTCTTTCACATGTAATCAAACTATCTGCTGCCACCAATGGATCAACCAGGATGTCCATGTCTTGTAGGACCCAAGCGACAAGAAGTTGTATGAAGATCCCCATTGTCTATGTGGATATATATTCTAGCGATAATAGTCAGATTGATTAAATGGGATTCAATGCCTTTCAAACAAGAGGTTGAAGAAAAAAATCATGTTGAAAGAATTATTCATATTTAGGCATAACAATACTCAAATTTATATCAGTATCAAATAGTTGTATCATATAAATGTTTGTGTAATACAATAAGAAACTTTATCCTATTAAGTGTGATCAGCTACTTATATTTATTTCCCTACTTTCTTTTGAAGGTGAAAAGAGGTTTTAGCACAAAAAAGGAATATTAAAAACAGAAAACTAGGCAGATGCAATTGAAAGAACAATCTAGGGAATCAAACTTGAAGAAAGGAAGTCATGAAATCTTATGGATGTTGCCACATCATTAAGTGAATGATTGAGGAGGAGAATAATTAAATATACAAGAAAGACTATAATAACATAATTGTTGTCTTTCTTTAGTGACAAGGGAAGGAGGATTAGATGCATTGTATCCATAAAATTGGGAGGGGAAGAGGACAGCTTGAATGGGCCACAGCATGCTCAAAAGAGGATGGGCATTGTAGGTTCTCCAACTTCTCTCAGGTATATGATAACATCTTATGAACCTCTCTCAAACCCCACTTTTGCTGCCCCTCTCTCTCTCTCTCTCTCTCTCTCTCTCTCTCTCTTCTCTCTCTTGCCCCACTTTTGACCATCCTCTTGTCTTCCTCCTCACACCCGAATGCATGAATAATACTCCCTCCAATCCTATTTAGAAGAGCTTATGACTTGGTTTGGATAAGGGGAAAAATGAGAGAAAAATATGGATGAGGAAAAATTGAGAGAAATTTTTTTACTATTTTTGAAAATTTTTCTTCCTATTTTTCTCTATATCAAAACCAAGTGTACATGTTAGTTCTTAATATGAGACCTTTTATAAAGTTTAATGAAATTTATGGCTCATTAAAAAAAAAATGCTCTCATTTCCTTTTCTCTTGACTATATCCTCCCCTTTCTCCCCCAATGAATTATGCCAATTAAAGGATAACTTTCAAAAGTTATAAATTTTTATGTTTAACTAATTTTAACTTACTTTATTAATGTCATGAGAGTAGTTAACAAGGCTTTATAAGAAGGACTAGCTAGAAGAAGTAGCTCTGGACACCAGTTTAAAGCAATATCAATAATTTATATTTATAAAATCAAATACATACAGCACATTAGAAAAATAATAGAGAGAAGGGAGATGATGGATTAAAAATAGGAGTGGGACATATACATCAATATAGAAATTTCATTCTAGATTCAAAGGGTCTTGAGCTAAGATGATGATGGTATGCCTTTTAATTTTATTATCTAAAGAGTGTGTGTGTGTGTGTGTGAATATGGATATATATTTAAATATTGTTGGGACAAGAATTAAGAGGAAGTAGTTGGAGAGAGAAAGAGTAATAAAGATGGGCAAGTTCATGGACCTAGGAGGGATCGCTAATCACTATGAAGGTTGTGAAGTGAAAGTGGAAGTTGTTAGGAGGTCAGGTGGCTAGCTGATATCATATACCCACTAAAACAGCCAAAATGGAAGCAAAATTATGTGTATGTGCTTGTTTGATCTCACGCTTTGAGATTCAAATCAAAACAAAGCTAGCTCATGGACTATTTTATTTTGTTGTTATCTCTTTAAAGGGAGCATTCCTCACTTTCCACTATTGTGGTCAAGTGATGTTAACTTAACAGGACAGGTCTTCAAACAAAGATGGCAGTCCACATTGGAGTTGAGTGACTCTCAATTGGCAATTCCTTGTTGGATTTTATATCCTAATAATTATATTCCTACAGCTGTACCTTTTCCCCTAGTAAATATGAGTTCACTATACTAGATATTATGAAAGTGAAATTGGGGTAAATATGACTTTATAATCCTGTTCAATGATCATTGAGTAAATTTTACAGATTTTGACTTTGGATAAAACTACAATTTTTCTATAAATTATAAATACTGTTAATTTATTTTTAAATAATATACAAATTTTTAGAAACAAAAACTTACCTCACACATTCATACTTAATATCTTTTTCATTTTGCTAGTGTTTGTTGGTTTAAGTATTGTTCAAATTTTATTTTGGGCTTCTCAAAGGATAAGTTTAATAATGACAAAGTTAAAAACTTAATTTTTAATTTTCAGACATGGTTGATAAATTTTAAGCTTCTTAATTTTGGTAAAAATTTTAAAAGTGACTTGTAAAAAGTTAGATAAAGTAGATAATAACTCTATTCTTTTTATTAACATCACCATTTATTAATACTGCATCCCCCACTGAATTAAAGGTGATCATTGTAGGTCTGGTGTTTTTTTTTTTTTTTAAAAACTTCTTGCTTTTGTTCCTAACTTAAAAAAAAACAACAAACAAACAAGACGTGATCACGAATGTAACAGAATGAATCAGAAGGTGTGCTGTTTTTTTTTTTAATAATTTCTCACATGTATTCTATTTTTTTTTTTTTAACGTAAGCAGGAGTGAGTTTTTCTGGAGCCGAAGGTGGCTTTGCTATTTTACAGATTTAAAGTCGTTAGCCCAAATACTTGGGCCACAAATGTCAATGGGCCTCTGTGATCTTTCTTTTTTTGGAAGAGAAGACACACTTCCAAAACTTAAATATTATCTCTTTTCTTGGAGAAAAATAAAACTCTTTATTCTACATGCAGAGGTGGCAAATGCGATACAGACAAAGCGGTAATTTTGCTGAAGTATTGGTTCATGCATAATTAACTGGATCAAAATCTTCTAAAATTGGTTGTAAAAGTTTTGCAAATTTAAGATAATATTAGCCGTTGATAGAATCAAGTGCCTTAAAATTGTCATATATAACGGAGAATTAGAGAATATCTTTTTCACAGGTTACCAGTTAATATGGCATTCAAAACCCTCAATAAAATGTTTCTGACCCAATCATAAAATTTGTTTAATCGACAGCTAATATGATCTCAAATCTACACAACTTTAAAGAGCCAAATGTAGAGGATTTTATCCTAACTTATTATGTGAGATAAGAATTTTATGATTATAGTTGTCAAATCCTCGAGTTAACAATTTAAAATTTAATGTTTTTACATTTATCACTTATAAAATCGTGCTCATTCACTTAAAAACTCAAATTAAATATAAACTTAGCTAAATTAGTAAGTTTATTGTTTTTATATTTTTAGTTGACAAAATCATGTCAACCAATTTTAAACTTGAATTACATGCAAATTTAATTAAAGTTGTTAAGCTTGTAGATTTTTTTTTTTTTTTAAGTGAGTTAAGTATATCCTATAAAAAATTGGCTTATAATAAGCAAAAACTAATATTAATAAAAAAAGAAAACAAAAATACTAAAAATAAGTTTTTATATTTTAAAATTTCTATTTTGTATATGATAATTTATCATTATAGATGGGTCTAATTTTAATAATTATATTTTAAATATATTTAAATTAAATTTATGATTATATTTTATATTTTAATTATTTAATGATAAATTTTTAATAATTATTTTTAATAAAGATAAATTCTTAAATGATAATTTAAAATTATATTTTTATTATAAATTATTTAAAAACGTGAGTTTA
Source organism: Prosopis cineraria (assembly GCF_029017545.1). NCBI lineage: Eukaryota > Viridiplantae > Streptophyta > Magnoliopsida > Fabales > Fabaceae > Prosopis > Prosopis cineraria. The sequence goes on from NW_026555332.1 coordinate 39,613,224, forward strand.
ACAACTTTATTTATAATAAAACAATTTTATTTTGACATTCGTGCTTCAACGTTGAGGGATGAAATTACATAACCTCCCTATGGAGTATCTTTACCGTTTGGAGGGTACGTATCGATTTTATCCATGCCTTGTTATTTTGTGAATAATTTTATTTATTTATTTATCTATAAGGAGGAGGTGGTGAATTATAGGATTAACGTAAAAAGATGAATAAATTTGTGTGGGAACATGAATAATTTGTCCTATTTACAGAGTTGGGTACTTGAGTATAATTTTGCCTCGGACCTAACCCAATAGTAATATGTAAAGAAAGGAATCATTTCACGCGTGAATGCTGGAATGCCTTTATCCTGAATCCCGATTGCCTCTCTTCACTTTCTGGTGAAGACGCGAATGCATCAGCCTTGAGAAAGAAGTTGATCCATGCTGCTTGACTCTTTTGTCTCATTTCTCCTGCCACTTTATTCTTATCTCTGTAGTTTTCACAACCCCCATTCAAGATAGAATCTTACATGTCTCTCACCGAGTTTCCCCAAGTTTCTGCTTCCTTCCGCCCCAAGTTTGTCGGTGAATGTGATCCTGCTATATGCAATATTGTGGCTGTACCTCATTACTTATCGTCCATGAGATCGATGGTCGATTTTCTTGTAAATTTGCTTGAGTTCCAATTATTTCCTTTGCTTAAGCTGAGGTTCTTTTTGTTGCCGTACCACCTTGCCTTTTGAGTTTGAGGTGAGTCATTTTGGTTGTGGCGGTACCGCTATTTAGCCAGGCTTTTATCGACAATGGTTCTTTGTTTCAGATTTTCTTTTAATTGTTTTGGGATTTTGATGAGTATCTGACGCATTTATGCAAGTTCATCCTCGAGTTTGAAGTATACTTAACGGTGAGCAAAGCATGCGGTGATCTTAATCTGCATATGTTCCTTGAGTTTTTTTCAATTCAACGGCGAACTAAAACGTATCTTGCGAGCAATACTTTGTGACTCCTGTAAAAGTTCTAGAAATTGTTTGTGTGTGTGTGTGTGTGTTTAAGGAAACAGTTCCAGAGATTGTTTTTATCCTGAAATTTACAGTTGGATTGGTGTGTCAAGTCTATTATGATTAGTAGTTTACTACTTGATGTGTCTATTTTGAGATTTCGTCTTGATTATGTTGGCAATATTTTGTATTTCAGTAAATGCAAGAACTGTAATACAAATCGGATACCAATTTCTTCGTCGACTATGTGAAGACTCTGTAAAATCTTGAAGTCAAAAGAGATGGCTGCAGCAAGTAAAGCCAGAAATATGCTAGAAGGCCTGGTAAGAGACGGATCATTTAAATGGTTGTTTGGGAAGCGAAGTTCTTTTGATGTAGATTTCGAGAGATTGAAAGGTCACCTTCTGCATGTGGGGATAGGATACCGGAGCTCTCTCCTATTGCTAACATGGTTGTTCGTAGATGCTCAAAGTAATTTCACTTCTTTCCATCTTATATGTACACATCAATTTTTACGCCCCTAACAGTATCAGTAATGGAACTTTCATACTTCTGAGACTGATTTTCAAGGGTGAATAGCCTTCAATATCCTTTGCATTTGTTTGTGACACAATGACCGATAGTTTTAATTGGAAATTTGACTTAAAGAGAAACTAATGATGCAGAATTATTGGAAAATCTTCAAGTGAGCTTCAGGAGTGCTTCAATCAGGAGGCTTCTGATACTATAAAGCATCCATCACAATATGCAAGGAACTTTCTTGAATATTGCTGTTTTAGGGCACTTGCTCTATCAACGCAAGCGACTGATTACCTTTCAGATAAAACATTCCGACGCTTGACACATATGACATGATGCTTGCCTGGGAGGCCCCAGCTGCTGCCAGTCAACCATTGCTTAATGTATGTATCTTAAGCACAAGTGTTATTTTTTCTTGGAATCCTGTGTTGAAAAGTATTTGTAAATGTTATCACAAAAACCAAGGAAATTATGTTCAGAATCTTGTGTTATTTATTAATTATGTCTAATGCTGGAGGTCACTGTGAACAATCTACAATGCATGGCATAGACCATCTAGATAAATGACTGGAATGCGTTTGAATGAACACCATTTTGCATTTTATTGTCAGTGCGAATTATGTTTCCACTGGAATCTAACGATGAATGTCCGTTGTACTTAAAATGCCTTATTTCCTAGTCTAAGAACTTGATATTTTGTTACTTTATTTCTTTTGAATGAAAATCGAATTCATATAGAATGCCTTTTTTTTTTTAGCTATTTGCCTTCCTGGTGTTCTGTTACCTCATTAACATTGCAAAGTCTCTAATACTCTAGTCATTATGCACAAAAGTGATGGGCATACATAAGCATTCCTATCATCTTGAGTACTCCAGTTATTATTTAATAATGATGGGCATCTTATTTTTTAGAAGGTTGATGAGGATGTATCTGTTGGTTTGGAAGCTTTCTGCCGCATAGCTCCTGCAGTTCCCATCATAGCCAATATCATCATAAGTGAAAATCTTTTTTCAACGTTAACTTTGTCAACTGGTGGGCGTCTTCAATTCTCCACCTTTGACAAGTACCTAAATGGTCTAGAAAGGTAACAGCCTTTACCTTCAAGCATGCCGCTGCTTCCTCCTTTGTTTAACTTTGAGGTTTCTTATGCAAACTACTTGCCTTGCATTTTGTCTGTGTTTGATGATTCTCTTTTTTGTCATTCACTCCAATTTTCCTTTCCTTTTCCTTTCTTTTGTTTTTTTAAGGGAAGTAGACTTATTTCTATGTACAAATACTATATCTGTCTTTCTGTGACTATTGGATGGACCCGTCGGCATTCTGTAGTAAGCAGAACTTAATCTATTAGAAAAGAAACTTCATGATTAGTACACAGAAGCACAAGTTTTTAGCATTATCTAGACAGATATTATGCTGCGGAGTTTGTGAAATATAGGGTTCTCTGTTCTCTTTCTTTCTTGATCTATTAAAACTTCTTTCCAATTATGATCTGGCAAAAAATACACCATACATATACGACTTTAGTCTGTTGTGGTAGTCAAATAATAACTAGTCTGCTTTGCTGCTTATAACTTTGCCAAACCAGTTGAAGCTTAGATTTCATATGTAGAATTTGCTACTAAAATATGAGAAAGGAAAGGGCAGAAACCTAAATTCATTGTTAACAATTACCAAAGTAATAAATATCCTTAGATATCCAACATTAAGGCCTTGTTGGTATTCTGTAAAGATTTTTTGTGAAATTACAACAGGACAAAGAATGGAACTGAGCTTTAAAAGGTCATTCAGTATATTAGGAAAAATAATATAATTCTATGCTTTTTGTTTGGCATGTGTCTTTGAACAATGGAATGGAAGATAAAAAAAAACCAAATTACCCTCATTTTAAATTAATTCTGTATCAACTTAAAAAGAAAAAAGAATTAAAATTGCCAGAGATTGAAGTAGGAGAAGTACGTGGCAGTGGTGCTGAGAAGGGCTTTGATAGATGTACTATGGGGTGAGGGAGAGTGAGTAGCAGTGGAGGGGAGGTCTATGAAGATGATGGAGTGAAAGGGGCTGCTGATTGATGTCCATGAGAGAGGAAGGAGGACTACTGGTGGACAAATCTATGATGGAGGATGAAGGAGTGAGCTGCAATGGAGGGATTGATGTCAACCAATTGAAGCTCCACATTTAACCCCGTTGATGTCAAGAGGGGTGATGAAGAGGTTGGGTTGAATCTGAAAATTTGGAAAAAGATGGAGGGATTTTGGTCATAACAAATGCATTCTCAGGAAAATTTCACATTCCATTGGGGTGTGGTTGAAATTTGCTGACCTAGGATGGAGCTTTGGAAATACCAAAAAAAGCAAAATCTTGGTACCCTCTCCCCCTTCCTTAGTTAAAACTTGCATGCCAAACATAGCCTCAGAGCATGTGACCTTGCCAACTTCCAAGGACACCTCTACTATTGCCATATTTTTAATGTTTATGCATAGCTTGATTTTAGGCTTTCAAAGAGGAATTTCTTCTTTAATTTGGCCATAGCACTATTCTGGTGTGATATCTGGTTTGATGGAATCAAGACTCAATAATTTTGTTCCGCCTGTGGCAACCTTTGTCTACAATCTGCATGGTAAATTTGCAATAAATGTTAGTTTATTTCTCTATTAACTGCAGTGCTGATTTACTGCTTCCCTTATGGATCCCATCCATCATTTCTTGTAAACTTAGTGTAAGACTCTTTATTAATATGTGATTATTTTTAGAATCTAGCAAATAATCAGGTTGATTGAAACTTTAGATCTCATAGCCTTCCTTGCTATTTGTCAATGGTCATATGTTTTGAAGTCCCATCTGATTCAAATATCTTGCACCACCATGGAGCTTGCCAGTTGACCTTGGGTTGACCAGACCACCATTGTCTGCTGTGCACTTGCCTCCACAACGTTTCTGCATCATATCCCACCACTGACATGTGAGTGGCATGGCACTTCCTCTGATCACTGTTGCCCCCCCAAAATTTGTATCAGGCTTCCCGTTTTGTCTATTCAAATCCTTCACCTTCCTTAATTGGGCTTATTTGGTGTTTGATACTGTCCTCTTCCATTCTTCACTTGGTCATTTTCATCTTGTGCTCTTTACCATTTGGCACCTTCCAAAACTATGTTAATTGAAATGCATTTGGTTTGATGCCATTGCCTGCCTCAACCACGAGAACACCTTATGTTGTCATTGCCATTTCCTTTCCAAATATGGCCTTCATTCTCACTAGGTATTATTCTTGCTGTATTTAAGCCTTCATTGCCATGTGGTCGTCCCTGACTATTTGCTTATGAGCTTGTTGAAGGATTGCCAACCTTCACCTTCCTTAATTGGGCCTTATTTTTGGTGTTTGATACTGTCCTCTTCCATTCTTCACTTGGTCATTTTCATCTTGTGCTCTTTACCATTTGGCACCTTCCAAAACTATCTTAATTGAAATGCATTTGGTTTGATGCCATTGCTGCCTCAACCATGAGAACACCTTATGTTGTCAGCCTTGGAAATGCCCAGGGAAAACATTGTTACTTATGGCCTTCATTGCCATTTTCCTTTTCAAAATGGCCTTCATTCTCACTAGGTATTATTCTTGCTGTATTTAGCCTTCATTGCCATGTTTCGTCCCCTGACTAATTTGCTTATGAGCTTGTTGAAGGATTGCCAAGTGTTTCATTTCAGAACTTAATTATAAAGCTTGGCATGGAGGATGTCTGTCCACTAGCTTGAGGAGTGCAAGAAATATTAAACCATTATAACTAATGAAATTATTTTTAAGAATTTTGACATTATGTGTATATTAGTTATTTCATTAGTCCTTAATGCCCCCTATTGTAGACCAGCCTTCTTTATCTATAAATATCAATTTACTTTTCCTCATTCAGTAGAAGGGAGAATGCCAGACGTTTTGTCGCTTAGCTAGGTGTGATCTTTTGTAGGCAGCTGCAATAAATCATCTAAAAATTGTTTGCTGCCTAAATAGCAGTATTATCATGCTTTTTTTATTTTAAAATGTCTGAGATAATTACATTCTAAAATCCAATTAATAGACTGTAAAAAAGTGTTTTAACCATTGAGAATCTGAATATAGAATTTCCTAGTAAAGCTGATCTTAATTGCAGTTTTAAATATGAGAGTACTGGCAGGGGCAATGGGAAAGCACATTGGATTTTTTTTTTTTTTTTGCATCAGCTTTAGGTTTATTGTGCTTCTCAATAGGTGCTTCAGCCTTTTAGCCAAAATCTATGTTTTACTTTTAATCACTTGTTCAAAATAGCCACAAACTTCAAATTTGTGTGTTAAATGGGTTTAATATTTAATACTATTGTTTAGTATAGTTCTGTATTTCTTAGCTGATGATTTCAGATATCCAGCTTTTGTTTGTAATAATTACTACTTGTTGATATGATCAATCATTAATATGTCAATATGATGTTATATATTTTGTATCAAATTGAGGTAGGCGCTAAAAATCTATCTTATAGTTTGCTATTGAATTAATGAAGAGCAATCAGAAAAATGGAGGAACAATTCTGAGTCATCTCTCCTTTCTGCTATACGGTCATCTAGAGATGAGAAAATTCTGGAGGTTGTGGGACAGTCTCCACACAGCCAGTCCTTGAACATGTTGGGATATCCGCATGGCCTGGTAAGTTTGTTAATAAATATGTTTTGATACTTTCTAAGTATATGTTCAATCACATAGTAATAAACATAGCTGCAAATGGAATTAAAATGCACATTAATATGCAAGATCTTTTGTAAGTCTTATTCCTGACGTGCATGCAGGTCGTTTAATCCTGACCAACTATGCCCTTTACTTTGAAGCTCTCCGTGTTGTATCATATGACAAGCCAAAAGATATGATTTATCAGATGATCTCAAAACAGGTTGTTAAACCTGAGTGACTGGACCATGGGGCACTAGACTTTTTGATAAGGCTGTGTTCTATAACTCAGAGTCCCTGTAAGTGATTGCAGAATTTCTTCTGCCGATGATGGGCCTTATGTTACTTTTCTTTGCATTAGGACACCTCATGTCCTTAGGATATTTGCTTGAAAAATTAACTAGCTACTGACTTTGAAATGCTTCTGTAGATCAGAGCCAGTTGTGATTGAATTTCCAGAGCTTAAAGGGCATGCTCGTCGTGATTATTGGCTGGCTATCATCCGGGAAATCCTCTATGTCCATAAATTTATAAATAAGTATAGCATTAAAGGGATTTCACGGGATGAAGCACTTTGGAAGGCTGTTTTAGGAGTTTGCGGCTACAAGCCATTCAAGATATTGGTTCTGCAACTGCTATGCAACATGAGACTCTTCTTATGTTAATCTATGTGATCAGCTTCCAAGTGGGGACGTGATATTAGAAACCATTGCTAGTATGTCAAACCTAAGGGAGCCAGATGACAAAATGACTCTAAGGCTGAAAGTGGAATGCACTCTGTTTCGGCCTTGGAAATGGTTTAACTTAAAATTTGTATTTGGAACAAGTTCAAACACCTCTAATGAGAGCGGGCTTGCTGTGGGTGAGATATCAGTTGGAGAAATGACTCCATGGAAAGAGCAGTTCAAGAATCTAAGACAACTATAAAAAGGTGGTATTGCACGCACGAGCGACTGTTAATGGAGTTAAAGTCGATGGTGTAGACACTAATTTGGCTGTCATGAAGGTACTGGGACATCGTCATACCTCATTTGTCGCATCTGGAAACTGAAAGATTAATTTGTATATAGGTTTCACCCCTGCTTATTAACCGGAGTGAATCCACCCGCCCTGATTATTCAATATTGACGCTGCAATTTATCATTTACCACCTTACTTGCAGGAGCTGCTCTTCCCAATAAATGAACTTGGAGTCCCTCCAATCTCTGGCGTGTTGGGATGATCAGGAAAGTCCTTGGGCTTTTGTTTGATCTTTAGTTATATCATCTACAGGTAATAAATATTCAGTTATTGGCTGCTCTTTTTGATGACCTAATATTTGCTGAGAACTCTAGATGTCGGAGATTTAACTGATTTCTTAGTTTAAGAAAAGTAGCTAACATGGTCTGATGGTCTTATCAAAAAATAAAGAAACAGGATTGAATACCCTCTTTACTCATTCTCTGTCCTGCCTTACTTTTTCTAGCTTTGAGTAAGCAAGAAACCAGTCCTTCTTTTACAGGTTTAACCCAATGACTACTGCAGTCTGCAACACAACCAACTCAATCGCAACAAAGAAGCAATTAACTGGCTAGCAACAGCTAAAATATTCTCCTTATTATTATATTTTTTCTTTTTTCAACGTGTAATATTATCATGTTGGCTTTTCTATATGACCAGATTTCACATATTAAGAAATATTTGCGGCTGGATGAATAATTGAGGGCCAGACTGCACTGACCTGGCCGGGGTGACAGTGATGGGTGGCTGGGCTTCTGTAGTGTTAGCTACTACAGATTTCTAGATGTGACCATATCCAAAAACTAGGGGTCATTCCGCCAGTCATTATAGATTGAACTAGTTATTCACGTTTGGCTGATTGGCTCTAGTAGTATGATACCTAAATAGTAAAAGTATAATCCGCAGACAGCTGGGTTACGTTGATCGGTCTAGTGTGATCTGTGTAATTTGAATGATGCAATTAACATGATTTTATATCATATATGTATTTCAGGGGGTGGATTGGCTATGCAGTGGCGGTGATGCTAATATTCATTTCAGCTTTTCTGTTAATTACTCGATCTTTTAACCAAGGTTAGACCTGTCGATGAAGTTAAGGTAAGCACCCCCACCGATGAATACAATGGAGCAGCTTCTGGCTGTTCAGAATGCCATCACTCAAGCTGAACAGGTCATACAGGATGGCAACATCATTCTGCTCAGTTGCGCGGATTATTACTGTCCATATTCCCTCAGTTCTTCACATCCAGTTGTTGCAGATTAGATTACCTGGCTATCCATGCAGCAACCTAGATGCATTTGATGGAAAATTATATTTTTGACAGCTATTTTCAACTTTAGTGCTAAACTTCCATCAAAGATGGTAATATTTGAACCTTTTTTGTGATCAGGCCACCGAAAAGTTTGCCTTTGCTTCGGTGTCAGCGGCCTTATCTGGCTGTCTTACCTGTTAAGTACATAATTCTACTAGTCTTTCTGGAGATATTCACGAGGTATTCACCACCTAGAAAAGCCACCACGGAGAGATGTGGAAGGAGGCTCCGGGAATGGTGGTTTAGCATACCTGCAGCTCCTGTCGTACTTGAAAGAGATAAAAAGGAAAAGAAGCGAAAGTGATGGTGTGATCTGTTATGAAAATACGTACAAACATGTTTGTGTTGTGTGTTCTGTCATTTATACGTTGAGACTGAACATTAATATGTACATTAAATATATCTCTTTTAAAAGTGCCCGGAGTATTGCGCGAGGCACTTCAAAATGCAGATGGAAGTCGTAGAACCAATTTTATCCTTTTTAATTTTTCTCATATAGGATCCAAGGGGGTACTTTAACATCATTGGAAAAAGAAAGGTGTCCGTGTTGTTGCATATATTAAAGTTAAACAAAATATGTATGAGTGGATTACATTAATGTAAGAATATTTAGAGGTAAAATAAAAGATTTTTTTTTTTTAATAGATTTGGCCTATACTAGAGATCATATGATCTTTCACTCCATGTAACCTATTTCACTTAATGAGATAAGGTTACTTGTTATTATTTATAGGATCCTATTGAGTTTTTCCAAAAAAATACCAAGGCCATGGATTAAAACCTTGCAAGAGGAGAAACTAAAGAGCATGATGCTCCATATGCATATATTTAAGCAAAAGCTTTACTATATCTTGAATGAGTAATCTACCCCATCACCACACAATTTGACTTAATTTTTCTCTAATTAAATTTACAAGTTCTAGCTTTACCATAAGGAAAATATAATTAAGGACCTTGGAAAACTAGTGATAACGATTAAGATTACAAAATGCTGAAATTGAAATTAGGAAGCTGGTCATTTTTCATAGTTTAAAAATTAATCTTTGATTAAGTACCTCGTTTTGAAATGCAAAATAGTTCGTGTGAGAAGAGTTTTTAGCCAAAAAATTATTTTTAATTACAAAAAAGACCATGATCCTTAAATTAAATTTTAGGAATGTGGTCTTAATTGTTACTCTCCCCATTAAAAAATATAAGATATTTTTTTTAAGAGTTGAATGTTAAAAAATATAAACATATTTTTTAAAATTTTAAGGTATAATTAATGTACTTCTTTTAAACGTATCCATAATAAATAATTATTTTATATTATTTTTTAAAGTGAAATATGCTATTAAATAAAAGTAAATATAAAATATAGTATTAGTTAAAAATAATTAACTATTTTATTAGGAGTGAAATTTTATTAAAAAATACTTTATATTTTTTTAATAGAGGCTATTATGTATTTTGTAGTAGGTCCTTAATTGTGATTTCAATCCCCCTTTTTGGGTATCCGATTCTCCCGTTACCATATGGCTATATTGAAATTTGTATTTTTTTTTTTTAATGCATAAGATAAGGATTCTTCAAATTATCAAAGAAAAATTTCATTAAGAAAGTGAAATGAACCTATCAAAAGGTAATCTGCTCAAGGACTATGTCTCTCACAATTTTATGCATAAATAGAAAAAACTTTGCGAGTGCATTATTTAGGACAATCTTGCCCTGACCGGATAAAAAGTCAAAAACAAACAACGACAAATATTACTTGCCCACCAACCACCTTGAAGCAAGAGATCCCCGGCGGTCTGTTCATGGAAGTCCACCTTGACAAAGCACAGGATGGAAAAAAGAAGTTCTGGAAATCCAGGAATACAGAAAATAAAACTAAGAAAATACAACATCTAATAGAGATAAAATGAAACAAAAAGAAAATCTTGTTTATGGCTGCTGGAGCAAGCTATACTTAATTTGTTTCCTTGTATTGAGCTGCCATTTCTGGGTTAATTTTATAGCATAACACCACAACAAACGACAGGAAACAAAAGGAGAGAGAGGGATAGTAAACATAATTATCCTTCATAATTTGTCTTCAAACCGATTGACGTTGATTAACCTTTTGATTTCTATTAAAAATATTAATATTTAGTATCCTCAATGAATTCGTTATTTTAAAACTCGCACACGAAAGAAGCCATATGAACCCACTGACTCTATTTCGTAACAATATCCAGAACAGCTTCACAAATCACAATCTGATCAGAAGCTGAGAAAGAATATCCTTGGAACAGCTATTGCTTCTTTATTAAGTGTCCTAATCTCTGAACCGATAGAAGAATTTATCGTACAATCTATGAATGATACAACAGGATTGCTATTCCTAGTTATACAAATTTGTCATAAATTTTCAATGTTTGAAACCAGATTGTTGTTTCCAGAGGGAGAAAATATAAGTTCTATACGGGAAAATAGAACTTTTTTTCTGGCGATTAGGAAAGTGGGAATTTTTATTTGCAGACAAGAATTAAAACAAACAGAGAAACTCAATTAATACTCACGAAAATCATTCATCCCTTCCATAGTGGCAGGGGATGTATTCATCGAGCTCCTTATGTTATGAGGGAAGAAACAATGGATCATAGTTCAAAAACGGCTGATTCGAGCACAAAAATTCCGCGGAATTCGACGTAACACACGGCAAGTTCGTCATGTAAGGGTTCAACGAGGGATCCAAATTGGCGGATTCGGCACATGAAACAAGAATTCACCTGTGTGTCCCCAATGCTGCTACTGCAGTTTATTCTCTTTCCGTAATCACAGACGACGTCTCATTGTCCTCGTTCGCCGACACCCTTCTTAAGATGGCCGTCCTTTTCCACCGTCAACGTCGACGCGGCAGGATTCCCGGGCTCTTGTTTGGGCTGCAGCGGATCGGCCGCAGCAGCGGAGGGGAGTCGTTGTCAGATCGAGAAAGGCTGTGAGCTTTTGCAACAATGCCATGAAATCCTAGGATGAGTGTGGATAACTTTAGGAGAGTGCGTGTAGATGATGACCGGGTGCGCTGCTGAGGTTGTTGGCGGAGACTATGGAAGAAGATGCGGGGAGGAGGACGTGGACGTGGAGGACGAAAGCAATGACGGTGGAGGCGGCGATGATTTCTTGATGGAATGAGAATCATCTGTGGACCTTCAAAGGAGGGGGGCACAAGGCATGACGATGATTGCGAGGATTTGGTAAATTGGGAGTGGGGGAGGCGGTTGGGGACTTCAGAGAGGTGTCTGTACGGGAGAAGCAGAAGGGGTCAGTTTGTTGAGCATCGGGTAGGCCCCATGTGGAGTCTGGCGCGTGGTTTCCGCTTCAGATGTGGCGGCGCGTTCTGCTCCACAAACACGCTGCTGCTTCCATCTCCGCCCATTAACTTTATAATATTTGGATAACTTTTTACAAAATTATATTTAGATTACTTTGTTTGCTCTGCACTTTATGTTTAATTCACAGATTTAAAATTTTAAAAAAATTACATTGAATGAGCTAACTCATTTGGAATTTGGAGACAAAGAAAATAAGACTATGAATTGTTAGCATGAAGCAGCATACAAATTATCTCCACTTTTGTGATTTCAATTCGATCTATTTCTATTATATCCTATACGATCTAAAATCTTATCAGTAAAATTGTTGTGAGTGTCTTTGCTCTGTAGTTTTATGATCCTCTAAAAATGATTGTAACTAAAATTTAATACAGTATTGATGTCTTTTTTCTTATTTTTCCTTTCATCATTTGCTGTAATCTTTTTTCTATTTGAGAGGTGTGTGTAATCTAATCTAATAATTTAAACCATTTTGATAGAGCATACTATCCTTAAACATGTTTATATAAAAATTTAATATGTGAATGAGAAAATTTATTTGAAGTTAATGAAAAAGGGTATTCATTTTTCAAAATAGAGCATGTAATTATTTTTTGGGTCCCTGTAAAAAAAAAAAACTCAAATTAAGAACATTTTGAGTGCATGGAGTTGTATATTTCAGTATATATACATAAACTCAAAAATAATAAATAATTTTTTTACCATCAATAATTAAAATTTTGAAATTTCATAATCTTCTGTGTTTCCTTTTCTCTTTCACGCATCCTTATCAACATTATATAACCTAGGGAAAAATAAAAAAAAAAGACAAGAAATTAAAAAACCAAGCTAGCGTCTCTAATGCAGTTGTTGCATGAGCGTTGAATCATTACGTCCAAGAAGTAAGGAAGAGTTTTTTAACGAAAAACCTATTTGAGTAATTACAGAATGTTTTATTAATCTGTTTAGACTCTAACAATTATGAGAAATCCATTAGTAGGAATAGGATTATCTTTGCCTCTAAACCGCAAAATTTAGTTATTACTCCTATAAATAATTTAAACGCTTTAACGTTAATTTCTTAAAAAAAATGCCCCTAAATTGAATAAACTAATTCCGTCGTTATCACTTGTGCTAAGTTTATCAACTCTGATTACTCCAAGTACTCGGCGATTCATTGTTCGATTAACAGATAAATTTGGAGAGTAATGTGTTAGCAGTTAGTTAGGAGTAATTGTGATTAGCGGCCCTTGATTCGATATTATCCGCGATTCATTGTTTGCTTAGAGCAAAAATTAAAAAAAAAATTCATAACCCCCAAAATTAAAAAAAAAATTCATAACCCCGCGATTCATTGTTTGATTAACAGATCTTTTTTTTTTGCCCAAAAAAAAAATTAACAGATCATTTCAGACATATTGTATAAAAGGTGGTAAATTAAATAAATTATTTTACTGATCTTGTCTTTATATATATATATATTTGGTTGGAGATACACATGAAAAACAAGGCTTTAAAAATAGTTACTCTTTCTTGTCAGCCAACAGAAGAAGAACAAAGAGAGGTTATATATTCTTTAATTGCACGCTCAGTTTTAAGTACTAAATAAATAATAGTACTTGTTGATTTCACACGTTAGTGGTACTACTTACTACACCACCATTGTTGAACATTTGGACGATTTAGCTTGATCGAATTGAATTGATATTTCATTCCATCTGTAGCTACTCTAATTTAGGGAGAAAAAAAATCGGGGATGAGATAAACGGATAATATCAATAGATAATAATGAAAGATTCCTAAATAGATTTAATTTAAGAGAGAATTAGATGTATAGAGTTTAAATAGATTTAATTTAAGAGAGAATTACTGTAATTCTCCCTTAGTTTGGTGAAAGACAAGCATATAAATTAAATCGATGATGGCAAAAATATACGCATGTCAGATAAAACTTGAGAATTCTTTAATTTGTTCTATCTGATGACATCACATCACACGAAAGATCACAATAATAATATAATATCATCCCAGCTAATAGAATAGTTCTTGTTATTGTGTTATTTGATAACGTCACACTCTATGTAATATACTATTAACAGCATCTAAGCCAATCTTCACTTAAATTTACGGTGACATGCAATATTTGTTAATTTTCACTTGCAATTTTATTTAAATGGGAGTCATCTAGGTGCTTTTGTTGACAAATTAGGTATACATTTGAAAGACATTAAGGAAATTAGAGGTTAATTGAGTAATGTTTAACATATAAGAGTATTGAGTCAATTTTCTGCACTAATTTATATGTATTTTGTTTCAATAATAGCCCAAGATGAATGCCCGGTGCAAAAGGACAAATTTATAAACGAATTCTGTGCAGTGCACTTTGACGGTAAATTTTAATTAGTAAAACGTACAATTTTAAACTTTAACTAATTTTCAGGGTTAGGACCTCATTTTCATTAGAATAAGCGCATCAATAGTTGTAGCTAATCTAGGAAGAAGGGAGAAGTTAGAGGAGGGTTGGAAAATCTTAAATTGGTAGAAAGTCAAAGGTTTGATTTAAAATTATTCTGATTAAGCTTTTCAATTCTTTCTTTTCTTTATTTCGATATATCTCTTTCTTCTCTCTATTTTGATGTGTGTGTTGTTGTTAAAATTTATTATCATTACTAGAGCTAGTAATATGAACTAATTCATAGGTTGCGGGCTAACCCACAATAAATTGTAGGTTCAAAGGTGCAAGCTAGGATAGCCCATATCCTAGTAAGTTAACCCACACTAGTAAGACATTTTTTTTCAATTTTAAAAATTACGAATTCACATCTTTTTTTATTTTTTTGGCTATAAAAAATCATATCTTTTTCTTAAAAACTAATTATCCAGATAACAATAAAACACCTTTTAAATCATTAAAAAATACAATACAAATTTAAAATGCATTAATAAAATCCACCAACCCACGAGTTTCCATTTGATAAGTTCAAAGAAATCATTCAATGTGACATAAATAAAAGCTGTTGGGATTAAAAGCAGTAGTCAAATTCAAGCAATGAGATTCAATAATCGCCATTGAGTGAGGAAAATCAACAGTTATGACAATAACTCAGCCATGGGGGAGGATTGGCATTGGGGCTACTTAATTCACTTCAATTCACATTAGCTTGTATTGACAAATTCACAATTGTAAAATATAGATGCTGATAGGAAAACGAAAAAAATTGTTCTCTCAATTTTGTTTGAAATTTTAGATCAATCATTTTGTTTATTTAGTAAATATTTTAAATTATCAACTTTCTAAATACTACTATTATTTTAATTAAACATATTTCCCTTTTATTACATAAAATTTAACTCATTTATAAGTACTCCCACCCGACATTGAAATGTTGAAATTTTGATGTATTAGATACTCAAAATTTGGTTTTAATTAAAATAAGTAATGGAATAAACTCTAGCTCGTCTCAACAAAATTAAATTGAGAAATGTAACATTGAGACACTTGTAAAAAATATAAACCAAGAAATTATTTGACATCATTAATTAATTTGCATTATTAAAATAAAATTGTAAGACGAAAATATTAATATCAATATTCTAGTACATTTATTAGGTTTCATTTTTATTATTCTTTTAATATTTTTAATATATTTTAACAAAATTTAGATATTTAAAATGGGAGTATTAAAATGAAAAAAAAAAATGCAGGCCCACTATAAGTTTGGATTGTATTGTGCAAGCCAAAATAAGCTCGCATCCAAACAAGCTATATTTTTGGCCAACCAAATCTGCATTTTTTGACTGGCTTAACTCATATTACCCGCTCTATATTTTAAAACTATTTAGTTGTGTTTAATGTTAGTTTTATTTATTTTATCTTAAGTTTATTTATCTATTTTCTACTTGGCCATCATGTAATATAACTTTGGGAGTTAGATTTTGCCTTGGAAAAGGGGAATTTAATGTGAAACATGTGATGTAGAATTAGAATTTATTATAGTTTGCTATTAAACTCATGTAATCATTTAAAGTGAGACCATGCTTTCATGCCTCTTGAGTGATTGTATTAGGAATGACATTTATAACTTTTATAAATGATCAAATGATATTTATTTCCATTAATATTCTAGATTAACAAACTAATAGTAAGTACATTTAAATATTTAATTGGGTGATGGCATGCTTTATAAATTGAATAAGGCATTGATCACTCTAGGTTTGGCTTGACAATTGTGATTGTTGAAACTTTGATTTTAGTGCTTTATTTACTTGTATTGCATCTTGCTTGAGGTTAAATTAATTTGCTAAACTTAAATAAAAAGAAAGATTTAATACTTAATTACTGATTAATTTGATTATATGTGGGAATGACCTTGATTTACTTATTACCCCACGCTATTTTACGATTTGTACATGTAACGCCCTTTACATACTTGTGGGCATCAATTTACATGTTATTTTTTGGTATACAATTACACATTATTTTTGTTGACTTAGTAAAATGCACAAGCCCCAATCATAATGAAATGAACAAATCTGTACTCATGCAACTAAAATCGATACAATATAGGCTTAAAGTTTGGACAAACTAATCATTCAATCCTAGAATAATTTATTCTGCGTTCAACTTAATCATTCAAAAATTCTGTTAATTAGTCCCCAACATCTTCTATAATTTCTTTTCTGTTTTTTTTTATTTAATACAAAATCATCTATAACTTCTTTTTTTTTTTGTTGCCCAAGGTATCCACCATCGATAGCAGTGACTAATTCTTTTACCACGGGGTCTCCCACAAGAGGGCAAATGGCTGGTCATAGAGTGCTCTCCATTCGCATGAGTGAGGAATCGAACCCCCACCACATATTTAAGAGACAAAATGAGATAGCCACTATGCCACACTCACATGGTTAATCATCTATAACTTCGATGGTGAAAGAAAGAAAGAGCTAACCTGAGTCCAAGACGGAAAAATGGTTGCAAGAAGGCCCAAGATGCGTAGTTTAGGCCCAAATAGTTGAAGTCTTGACCGATAAAGACAAAGCATATCTGCATCATGGTCCTAACTAAAAGCAAATATTTTATCTAAAAAGAAAAAGAGAAATTAATCATCTAACCTTAAAGTTTTAACTCATCATAATAGTATCTTTTGATTATAACTTAATACATAACCTTGTGTAATTTAATTTCTATAATTTTAATTATTTAAAATATCATTCTTGTTTGTGTTTTAGAAAATAAAATTATAATATAATTTTAATCTTTCTCATCTTTATAAAACAAGAAGTATTAGTACTTTAAAATATTATTCCTTAAATTTCAAAATAATTTTAATATTTATAATTTAATTTTTTAAAATATAAGAGTCAATATTGTAAATAATTAAAATTATACGATTAAGTTGTATCAAGTTAAAGTTTACTGAACTACAAATAAACAAAAATTATAAATATCAAATTATAGTAAATTAAATTTCAATGATCGAGTTATAATTAAATTAAAATTATATAAATTAAATAATTAAATTTCTTTAAAAGCTAAAAACAGATCAAATACTCTTGAGTTGAAATGAGGACTCAAGTACGGCTCGAAATACGGGCTGCAGTCTGGCCCACATGGGTTGGATATTTTTCTAACTGGGGTCGGCTAGCCCGCGGGAGAAAAACAAAACAAAAACAATCCAACTCAAGTTGCCAACCCACAAAAACAAATACTATTTAGTTGTTAGACTTTTCACGATCATTCTCCTGGGCAAGCATCCTGATTCCACACGCAAGTTTAATAAATAAAATAATACGATGAGATAAAATTCATACCACTCACTACACTTTAAACATTCTTTGTCCAATGTCCACAAATAGTACTTTTTAAGATTTGTAAATAATTATTATACATCAAATAAAGATAATATTGTGGAAAGGAAGCCCAATTCACTCCTGGTTAACAGATTCCTATGTAAGTGGAGCCCTCTTTAGGGGGTTTTGCAAGATATACCAGCGAGCATGTTTTGCATGCTCAATTGCGTGATTGCATACTTTAAGATTCGGATGCGAGACCTTAAATTAAATTGTCCAAGTCTCTAATCACTTGAACAAGTCCTTGGTAACTCTTGAAACTATTGAAAATGTGCTACACCCAAGTGTTGGTGGGCCATATGACTAGTATTAAAAAAAATAATAATATCATATTAGTGTAATTTTGATATTATTTTTATTTGCTTTCATCGATTGTGAGTTAAATAGGAAAAGGAAGCCAAAATATTAAAAAGAGTATGGTAGATTTTTTATTATTAATAATCTTTTCAAAAATTTATATTGTGATTTCAATAAATTGATCTTATGCGATTAAAAAATAATATATATCTAATATTTTTCTATAAAAACTAATAGGAAAAATAAAAATAAAATCTCATATAATTATATAAATAATAAATTAGGTCTTTTAAATGTCATAATTCCTCTAAAGTCACTGAGTATCTTTCTAATGTTAATAATTTTAGGTTAAATAACTAAATTGTTCTTTGTTTAAAATAAAAATTATAGGTCTAGCTTTATTTTACAACTTTTGTTTAAGCAATCACATTTTTGATTCTATGAATCATAAAAATTGAACAAAAAAAACAACTTCACATGTAAAATTTCTTTATAGTTGATAAACATGTTCTAAAAATAACTAGTTTCAATTAAATTTTGCTCCTGTAAATTGCAAAAATTAAACAAAAAATAACAACATCATATGGAAATTTCTTGTATCATTAGTCTAAATTCTAAAAATAACAAATCATAATTTTTATTTAAGTAACACAACTTCTATTCGATGAATTGCAAGAACTAAATAAGAAACCATGACTTCCACATGAAATTTCTTTTATCATTGAAGTCCAAGTTTTGAAAATAACCCATTATAATTTTTGTTTAAATAATTACAACTTTTATTTTATGATTCGTAAGAATTAAATAAGAAATCACAACTTTTCATGCAAACTTGTTATTTTTATTTTAAACAAGGGGTAATAATTATTAACCTAAAATTATTGATGTTAAAAAGGTATCTAAAAACTTTAAAAGAATGATGATATTTTAAGTGACTTGATTATCATTTTATATATTTTGGTGAAATTTTATTATAATTTTTCCAAACTAATGAATCATAGATTTGCAATTTGTAGGAAAAATTTTATTTGCAAATTATAAAAAAAATTTATAATATCTTTCAAACATGACAAATATATTTAAAATTCATAAATTATATATTTAAGAAATATTGTCATTATTATAAATTTACAAGGAAAGGTATTGTGATTGGGAAATTAAAAATTTTAAAAGTTAAAAAAAAAAATGGGCTAACCCATAAATTAACCTGTTTAAACCTATTAAATTTGTAGGTTGGCCTGGCTCAACCTATTTTGAAATAGTTGGCCAATTTTTTCATCTCAAACAACTGGCTTATTTTGGTAGGCTAAATAGGGTGACTTGCAAGCATAACCTAACTTCCTACTTCTAGCATTGCTCCTAGCACTTCATGTTGAAGGTTAAAGCAATCCCTTTAATGGACTCTATATTGACCATAATCATGATGATGATAGTTAAATCTCTACAAAAGTTTAAAATAAGTAAATTATAAATATTAATATAGATAGCTGCAAGCAAAATTTCATATATATTTTGACGGTTAAATTTAAAAATTTATAAATATCTTGTCTATAATTTGACATCTTAAATTTATAATTATTTGAATCAATATGTTTAATTTTTTTTGTCAAATATGGGTGTTTTGCGTTTCAATTAGATATAATTGATTATGAAAAAATTAATTAATGTATTTGATTTTGATTATAATTAATTATGTTTATAACATAAATATGTTTTGATAATAATTTTAAAATTAATTTTGATAAAATTAAAATAGTTTGCATGTTTTTATCAAAATTAATTTTAAGTTATAAATTATAATAAAGGACATTGCCTTTTATAATGTAAATACTGAGAAAGTTACATACAGTATTATTAAATTTGTTAACTCTATTTAACAAATGATATTGTATAAATATCACTATGTTCATGGTGAATAATAAATATCAGGCGTGCTAAAGGCATCGAGTCTCAATTGATAACAAAAAGGGTCCCGAGCTTCCTTATCACAGTTCACTCGAATGTGAAAAGATACACAAGGTTTTGGTAGAATAAGTGTTTTTAATTTTTATTGGAATGTGAAAATATTTACAAGTCTAGTATAAACACTAGCCTCTAGTATGAACACTTCTACTCTTGTGCTCCATCCACATTCAGTGCTTATCAGGAATGATGGGTACTACACGCTTATCACCTATAAGTGATCTGAACCCTTCATTTTTTTCTCAAATGATCAATGCCGTTGAATTTAAATTGTTATTAAAATATTTTTAATATTATATTTATGAAAATAAAAAGGAAGAATGATAGACAGGCTCCAAGAAGAACAATTATTGTGCTCTTCAAGTGCATGGGCCATAACAAATATAAAGTGTGAGTAGAGTATCAGTTCTATAGAGATTTATTTAAAAACAATAATCAAACAAAAGACTTAACGAATTCAATCAAGTTAAGTATTGTATATAATATCACTATGTTCATGGTGAATAATAAATATCAGGCGTGCTAAAGGCATCGAGTCTCAATTGATAACAAAAAGGGTCCCGAGCTTCCTTATCACAGTTCACTCGAATGTGAAAAGATACACAAGGTTTTGGTAGAATAAGTGTTTTTAATTTTTATTGGAATGTGAAAATATTTACAAGTCTAGTATAAACACTAGCCTCTAGTATGAACACTTCTACTCTTGTGCTCCATCCACATTCAGTGCTTATCAGGAATGATGGGTACTACACGCTTATCACCTATAAGGTGATCTGAACCCTTCATTTTTTTTCTCAAATGATCAATGCCGTTGAATTTAAATTGTTATTAAAATATTTTTAATATTATATTTATGAAAATAAAAAGGAAGAATGATAGACAGGCTCCAAGAAGAACAATTATTGTGCTCTTCAAGTGCATGGGCCATAACAAAATATAAAGTGTGAGTAGAGTATCATTTCTATAGAGATTTATTAAAAACAATAATCAAACAAAAGACTTAACGAATTCAATCAAGTTAAGCCAAACACAATTAGGTGAATATGATTTTGCAAACTAAATTAACATTGAAAAATAAAGCAAAGAGAATGATTCAATACTTTTTGAAAGTAATTAGGCATAGTATTATTTATCTCCCTTTATACTTCAAGAATACTCAATCAACCTCTAATATATTTTGTTCTTAATAATGAATTATGCTAGTCAAGGATACTAAATTACTCACAAGTACTCTCTTAAGTTTCCGAGCAGGTGTTTAATTTAATTAATCCCTTCATATCTTAATTAACTAATTAAATTTTAATTTTTCTTGCAAATCTTATGTGATTATGTGAGGTTAATGAGTGTACCTCTATCTTATTAATAAAACTATCCATTCAACCTGCAAACTTTAAGTTTTCACACAATTCAAGCTTTATACTCAACATAACTCTCTAAAGCATTAATCAAGTAAACCCAATAATTTAATTGATGGCAATCAACTAGAAGCATTAAGTATGGAGTTAAATCAACATATTTACATCATTAATCACAAATACAAAAAGTTCAAAATAATCATAAAATCAAGGGGTTATCTACAAATAAATCCATAAGAAAATACAAATATATCAGATCAATATTAAACAAAAGGAAGGGTAGAAGAATGAAAAAGAAAAAACCAAAATATGAAGCCGAAATCTCTTTCAATCTTTAAACTCAAGCTTAATTTTCACCCAAATCCATACCCTAACATATTCAAAACTCCCAAATACTTCCAAGAAGTCCAAAATGACAGTTAAAGTAAAAAAATGAGTCATATATAACGAAACTTAGCCTTTATACAACTGCATTTCTTCATCCAAAAGGATCAACAAAAATTCAAAAATACATTCAACCATACCTTAATCCAAAATATCAATAAATTAGCTTCAAAATATTAAAATAGAGTCATGATTTGAATTTTCAAAATAACATGCATATTTTTCTAACTTGAGTATTCAAATTATGAACAATTATGCCAAAATATATCAAAAATTCAAAGAAAATATGCTCAAATGACATAAAATTTCAGAGGTTAACACTAATTAATTCAAATTAAGTCCTAACTAATTTTAAAATATCAAATTTTAAGAATTTACAAGTTTGACTCTTGATTTTGTAATTTCGTTATGATAAATTTGTAACTTATGTTTCAAATTTTAACAAGAAAAATAAATTTATTTATTCTTGAACTATATTAAAATATAAAAATAAGTTACAAATTTATTACAATAAAGTCTTAAATTGAGAGCTCAACTTGTAAATCCCTAAAATTTGGCACATTAAAATTAGTTGGGACTTAATTTGAATTAATTAGTTCCTTTAAGACTTATTTGTTATTCTCCCAAAGAAAAATGTCTGAAATTATAAAAATTTAATGTTAAATCTAAACTGTTTTTATGCTTAGAGGATGAATATCATGGTACTCATCACCCTTTATGAGATACGGACATTGTAGATTTAAGCTTTTTATTTTTATTTTATATTTATTTAAATATAAATATGTAAAAAATATGGAAATCTTTAATAAATTTGCTTATAATTGATCTAGCCAGTACAAATTCAATTTGATGACTGAATTTAATACAATTTTTTACAAATTAACCATCCAAATGTACTTTGAATAATATAGATATAGATTATGAAATGTCCAATTTAATATTAAGAATGTTTATAATTTTCATAAATAATCATTTATATATACTTTGAACATTCCAAATTTAATATTAAATTTTTTATAATTTTTATATATTTTATTATTAAATATAATATTAAAAATATTTAAAAAAATCATTTAAACCAACAACAGAGATCATTTGAGGAAAAATAGAGGGAAGAAGTTCAATTAAAAACTATGGATGGGATTTAATTACTAATGTATCCCAACACATTTGAAACTTCAGTTTAGTTCAAGAGAATTAAAGTGAAAATAATTTTAAAAATAAAAAGATCAAATTACCCTTTACTTATTATGCAAAATCATTAGATATTAATTTTCTCATTTCATTTGTTAATTTATTAATGTGAGTTGTAGATTATATGAATTTCTATGCCAATAATAATGCAAGACTTAACACTAGTTGTTCAATCACAAACAATAATATTAGTTATTAAATTGTTAATTAGATTTATTAATTTATTAATATTAATTATAAATTACAATATTGTTAGTAATTTATAATTGATCTCTGTAAATTAACAAATAAAGTTAGCAAATTAATAACTGAGGTATTACTTGTCTTACAAACGAATGTAATTTATAACTCATATTGATAAATTAATAAGTAAAGTAAAAAAAATAATAATCAATAATTTTACATAATAAGTGAAGGGTTTATTTTTTTTATGGTTGAAATTATTTGCACTTTAATTTCTATGGATTAAACTGAAATTTTAAGTTTTTTTCAGACCCTCTAATAATTACTCCCTTCGTTTAAAAATATAATACATATTTTAAAGGATTAAATATTTAAAAATATAAAGTATTTGAATCTTTTGAAATATAATCATTATATTTTTTTTCAAAGTGTCCCTATTGATGAATGAATTTATATTTATTATAAAATAATATAATAAAAATAAATATAAAAAATAGAATAAAATATAAAAATAAATAATTAATTTATTAAAGAGTAAAATTTAATTAAAAATATTGTATATTTTTAAATGGTGGGAATAAATTTTATTTATGGTCTTTAATTAAAATTCAGAGTACTTATCGGTGACGTGCACGCGATGCTCGTCAGTCGTCATTCTTGACGAGAGAACCAAGTGCGGATCCTGCTGTGCGTTCTGCTCCACTCAATGCCATTCACTTCAAGTCAATCCAACTGTGGAATTGGAATCTGGCAACTCTATGGAGATCACTTCACTCCTTCAAACTTGACCTTCACGTTATTCTCAGTTAATAGTTAAATATCCCATTGTCCAGAAAAAATCGAGAAAGTACACATCATCATCAAAAGAAAATTTAATTTTTTTTATCTAGCTTTTAAATTTTTAATTTAAATATATTATATACAATGAATCTGTAATAGTTAAAAAAAAAAACAACATATATAATAAGTACAAGCTGCATTGCTATTTAGAAGAGAATTTTTAGAGTTTATCTTTGCTCCTATTGATAAGATACAATTAATATTTATCTAAAGCAATTACTATTATAATTTTTCATTATGAACTTATAAAAGAAAAGAGATAATAAATGAACTAACTTGGTCAATTTCTGTAAATAAGAGCATAACTAGAAAAAAAAAGTTCTATTCATAAAATATATACATGTTAGAGAGGTTATATTCATAAAAATTAAATCAATTTAAAAGTTAAATTTATTTTCATTTAACTAAATATAAATGTTAAGTCATCAATATTCTTTACATGTTAAATTATTTTAAAAATTAATGTATATTTTAAAATTTAAAAGAACAGATTTAAGAAAATATAAGACATTACCTTAGTGGAAATTAAATTTAAAAAATTAAATTAATAACTGAAATAGGAGAAATTTGAGGGAATGAAAATTTATTATCTCAAGAAATAAAATTGAACAGATTTTGTGGTCCCACCAGAGACCCCACTTAAGGGCATTCAACTTTAGTTCATTGTATTAAAAGAATAGTCTTTTCACTTTTGTCAATTTAAAGAATATCATTCCCCAAAGGTTTAGGTCCCCAAATCGCCAGCGTTGTTCTTTTCTATTTTTTTGTTATTTTTTGAAGCTTGACCGCTCTTTGTCGCTCAGCTTCCAGGTGCAAGCAGCTTTTTGTCTGTTTGTTCAATTGCTATCATTGTTGAATTTTTTTGATTACTGTTTTTTTTTATAAAATAAAAATTAATCATTCAACTTTTTAACTCACTTGTAACTCAGTCCCTCAATTATGACTCGCTGCGACTCAGTCCTTCAACTATAACTCGCTGCAACTCAATCCCTCAACTTTTGATTTACCTATAACTCAGTCCTTATTTTTAATTTTTTTAAATTTTTTATCAAATAAGAGGGGTAAAAAATGCTCATATATTATTTTAAAATACTCTTCTTATTCATTAATGTGAGATAGAAGTTAACATTAAAAAAAATTAACAAAAGTTAAGGGACTAATTGTAAGTGATTCAAAAGTTGAGGACCTGAGTCATAGGAGAGTTATAATTGAGGGACTGAGTCACAACGAATCATAGTTGAGGGACTGAGTTACAAGTGACTTAAAAGTTGGAAGACTAAGAGATTAATTTTTCCTAATAATTTTATAAAATATAAAATCTGAGACTTTTGTATATAATGATAAATAACTTTCTCAGCACAAGTTTGAATGGTCTCCCATGGAGAAGAAGTGTAAACATGAGTAAGTGACAGTTACTGGCAAGAAGTGGAAGGAAAAATGATAAAAAAGAAAAAACAAAAACAAAAAGAAAAAAAAAAGAGAAAAAACCACCTCTGCCAGGATCAAGCGGGACTCTTTATCTATGTAATTTTTCTCCCGTTTTTTTGTTTGTTTGTTTGGATTTCTTGCTCCTTTTCATTTTAAAAAGGGTATCTGTTTCTTTTAATTCTAAGGTGTTAACGAACTTCATTATTCTTAAAGAGATGATATATAGTTAATATTCTTATATTTTAAGAAAATGTGTGACTTTTCAATTTCAGGTTTCACTAAAATTAATGATTACACAAAATTTATATAAGAATTAAAAGGGAATAATGAATTTTTGATCCTTTAAATTTAATTCAATTATCGATTAATCTCTCAAATTTTTTGTATCAATTTAGTCCTTTATGTTTTATAAGGATTGAATTGATATAAATAAAACTTACGGATTAAATTAATAATTGAGCTAATTTATGGGATTAAAAGTTTCATGAGTTTGCCATCAATTTATATGAATAAAAATAATAATATTAGGAAAATAACTTAACTACTATTCTCCTTATTTTAACGATTACCAAATTTTAACAAACTCAATAATTTATGAAAATTTGTTAATCTTAATAAATATATTTGAAATGAAAAAATAGGCTAAAATGTACTTATGATTAATGAAAATTTTGTCTCATAAAAATGAGAGATAACTTGAGAAAAATATAATAAATATTTTTTGAATTTTGAGTTTTTCATATAAAAAATAATAAAGCATATGGTAATTTTTCTTTTAATAAAAACTAGAGGGATTATATTTTTGACCTTTTGCTTTGTATCTATGGAGAAATAGAATTTTAAAAATTTGACTCATAATTTAAATATGAAGAAGTAAAGATAATAAAGTTACGTTTAAAATAGAGAACAAACTGACCACAGAGAGAGAGAGAGAGAGAGAGAGAGAGAGAGAGAGAGAGAGAGAGAGAGAGATGTAAAGGGCAAAAATAAGAAGAAAAAGAAAGGCAGGTTTCTTGCACGAATAATTGAAAACACCTCGTAGAATGGAGGAACCTAATACTTCTAATTAGAGCCCATAGTTTGAGAACTAATTTAGATTTAAAATACTCAAAACTTATAAAAAAAACATATATAGTTAAGCTCAATTTTAATATCTTGAAATTTCAAATCTAAATATCTAAATTATTAAAATTTATTTTATTTTTATTTTTTAGCTAATTTTAATTTTAATTTTAAAAAAATTAATATTTTCAATTTTTATCTTATCTTAATATTTTATTATTATTATTATTAATAAATGAATTTGGGTTTGAGCTTGATTGGAGTTTTTTCAGACTTATTCTAGCAACCGGAATACTTGAATATTTAAAATTTATTTTTTTATTTTTTAAAATATATTAGGCTTTAATTATATAAGATTTTTCAAACATCTAGTTTGATGAATATTGATAAAGGAGACTTGATTGTCATTGTTTTTGTTATTTGACAAACTCAATTTTTTATATAAATTATATATTCATTTAATAAGTGATAATAAACAATTAACAAGTATTGTTGAGGAATTAACAAATAAAGTTATGCAATTAATAAGTAATTTATTGCTTTTTCAAAGCAAAAATTACATAAGTCTTGTTATGGTATTAATAAGTCAAGTTATGCAATTAACAAGTATTGTTGTGTAATTGACAAGTAAAAGTTACATGATTTAGAAATAACGCAATTCAGTTGAAGGAGCCATAAATTTGACAAGTAAATTCAAGTGATTAACAAGTCTTGTTAAGATATTAATAATGACAGTTACATGATTAATAAGTAATATAGCTTTGTTGTAGGAGTTATGAACTTAACAAAAAAAAAGTTAAGTAATTGACAATTCCTTTTAAGGTATTAACAAGTATAGTTATTCGATTAACAAGTGATTTATTTCTATTATAAGATTCGTGGGGTTAACAAAGAAAGTTAAGTAATTAACAAGTTCTTTTAAGGTATTAATAAGTAAAATTATATGATTATCAAGTAATGTAATAATCAAATAGTTTGGAAACAAAATTTATTATATATATAATTTTATGTATTATATAATTGAACAGGTTGAGTGACTTGATGATTTAAAACTTTTTAGTGAACTAAAGAGTCTTGAGTTTTACGTCCATCTTACCCACCTTTGAAGAGATTAATTCTCCGTATTTTTCAAGCCACCATTGACGATGGTACAGTTGGCGACTGGAGCTTCGACAACAGAGGTCCAATGGTTGCCATCACTTGCGAAGCTTCGGTTACCAAAGACGGTGCTCCAATGACGGTTGCTGGTAGTTTTCTTTTCTTTTTTTTTAATATTTGAACTAAGGGTATTTTAATCTTTTTAATTTTTAACTTATTTTTAATTTAGTTTTATAGGATTGAACTGATATTTTAAAAATCTTTGAGAGCTATCTGAAAGTAAATCACTTTTTTGGTACTTAAATGAAATTGTCCCCTTTTTTTTAACTTATTTAAACCAGCACAGAGCATGGGACGTGCTTTTAATCTCATGTGGGTTTGCACAAAGAAGAAGACTTGAGATCAACACAGCAGGGGAAGCGTACCAAAGGGCACATCAACGTCGTTGTCATAATCACAGACACGCCAACCAACCTTCCACCCCACTTTCATGCATATCTCTGTACAAAAGTTTCGTAGTTTCGTTCGATTCGATTCGATCCATAAAAATTTAATCCTATCCAGTCCTATAAAATATTGATTCTATAGGATCAAAAAGACTAAAAAGACAAGATTAATTTTTTAGATAAGACCAGACTAGAGACCAAACATCTGGACTGAGTGGTCTGGTTTGGTCCTATATAATTATTTTAATATAATTAAAATTAATTTATAAATTATTAATTAATAAGCCTTAGAAAAAAAAGTTTTAATCCTACCTTACACTTTGCACTCTGATTGAAAAAAAAACCTCAACACTATTACTCAACAGTATTTAGCGTCTCAGCCACTCACTCAACTTTGCTCTCATTTTCAATTTCTTCAGTGTACCAAAACCCTAGCCCCTGCCTTGCACTTTGCACTCTGATCTTGATCTGTTCGAACTTTGAAGGAACATGTCTATGGGCTGATTTTTATTACTTCTGTTCTTGCTGATTTTTTTCCTCTGGTCTATTTTCGGTCTTTCCTCTGATTTTTTATTGAAATTATGTATTTAAATCATTTAGAGTTTGGACTATAACTAAAATATTATTTTCTTGGTGTTAGAAATTATTATGAATTTATTATGATAATAAGTGTTTTTATTATTTTAATTAAATTTGTTAAGTTGAAATAGATTATTGGTCATCATAGAGAAAAAAAAGAAAAAAAAAGGCCAAGTGAGTATTAGACTAACAGGACCAGTCTCCCAATCCTATGGACCAAGTCCAGTCTTATTAATCTTCAAGTTTTCACAGGACCAGATCGGACTACAGGTTACCTAACTCAGTCCTTTTCATGAAAAGGACCAGACTTCGGGTTAGGCTAAAGTCCAGTCCCGTCCAATCTTTTGTGCAGCCCTACACATACCAATCCTCCAAACTTCCACCCTCTCAATTTAAAAATATAAATTATTTTTAATTAAATTTATTTTTTAATAAATAATTATTTACTTTTAAATTAATAATATTTTTTATATTTATTTTTATTAAATACTTTATAATAAATATAAAATTATTTATTAATAGGAATATTTTAAAAAGATAATAATTATATCTCAAAAAATTAAAAATATTTTACATTTTTAAATATCTAACTCTTTAAAAAATATTTTATATTTTTAATTTGAGAGAGTATTTCTTATCCCCTCTCGCCAGATCTTTTAGTGTGGACTTCATACTTCATTCTTCTGTATTTTTGTTGTTGCTGGGAGTACCGGTTACTGCAGGGCCTACTCTATATTGTGTTGAAAGAACTTGAACAAAAATCCACATTAATTTAGATTGAGTCGAGTAAGGATCTTCCAAATAAAATTTTTATTGTTAAGGCCGTTACATTTTTAAAGTTTGAACTTAAGATTTTTAGTTGAATTGATACAAACAATTCTTCTACCTATTGAACCAATTGTGGGACTATCATTCCTTATAGTTTTACTTGAATCAAAATACAAGTCTATTCTTAAGAATTTTTTTATTTTATATATCTCTTTAAAAAGTTAAAAGTAACATTTGTTAATAATTTTCTCATCTTACCTTCCTTCACTCCTATAACAACACATTAATTAGGAGCAAGTTTGCTAATATAATCAATGTTTTGATTCACAATTCTTAAACTCAAACCTTAAAATACTTACATTTTAAAATAGGGAGAGTAATTTGCAGCTCAAGTCAAAATTAACACTTTCAATTATAACTATAAGCTTTGTTTTGGGGAACAATGTTACTGTTTTTTGATGTGAATGGGATTGATATTTATAAAAAAAAGAATTAACTTACAAGAATTTTTAGATTATAGGTACATTCATGAAAAAATTAATTATATAATTAAATTAAAAAATTTAATTAAAATATACCTAAATTTATAATCTTCTATAATTTAAATTTGCATGAATTCTGTTTTTATTTGTTATTTTTAATTATACAGACCGGCTCCTTTTGTCATGTCATCGTTGGCGCCTGCCGTTGGGCGATCATATGATATTGATTACTATCTCCAGCCATTTTTATAATATTTAATTTATAATATTATAATTACAGCTCGCCGAAGGATAGGAAAAGTCAAAAGTGCATGGGACCTCAGAAGCCTTTGTTATATTTGTGATTTTTTTTAATATTTTAGGAAAGCTCACAACCAAGAACCATAGACAAACAGATCACCGCTTGAAGATTCATAAATTCTGATTTTACACTCCAGTTCCTGGATCCTAATTATAATTAATTGCAATTATGAAAGTACATAATCATCTCTAACCAAGTATATTCATGTGATAAACAAGTTATCATTAGTAAAATAACAATACTTTATTATATTTTAATAAAAAATAATTTTTATAGCAATAAATTCAAAATAAAATCGTTTTCATTGACAAACAAAATTAAGTGTATTTGTGAGGTAAACAAGTAACTATTCACAAATAACAATACTCATTCTATTTTAATAAAAATAATTTTTATAGTAATAAGTTTAGAATAAAATCATTTTCATTAATAAAACTAAGTATATTCATGTGATAATCAAGTTATGACTCATAAAATAATAACATTTTATCACATTTTAATTTGATAAGAAATGATTTTCTTATAATTTATCTAGAATATAGTTGGGAGCAATTACGTATCTTAACAATTATAATTAATTACAGTTAGAATTGCAGGACTACAAGGTTAAGTCATAATTCATGAGTCTTAAGCTGTGAATACACTTCTCTTGGGGTCCTTAGTTGTGATTTTCCATTTTTTAATGTCACTTTTGCAATTAGTCAGATTTCAGACTACAGATTATAGAACGTACATTTCCCGTATTTTTTACTTTTTCCTTTTTAATTTTTAATTAATTAACGATCCATTCAAGGAAGTCGACTCGTGGCAGGCTATGTTTCTTCCTACTACATCCCCCGTCAAAATGGAAAGCTAAAAGGTTCCTCTGTTAGTTTCCTTTCATGTGCTTCTGTTTCTGTTCATCTTCAATATTCTTTAGCTCACAAATATCTCCTTACTTGATTGATTTCTTCGACCTCTCTATCCTTTCTACCTTATCCATTGCCATGGATGGGATATGCTGATGGTGGATAGAGAAGGTAGAATACAAGATCAGAGATTACAAATCGGTTCGATTACAATGAGCAGAAAGAGAAGGTTGCTTCTCAACGTTGAAGATGCAGCTATTGACTTCTTCAACTATCTCCACGAGGAGAAGCCCCAGATTCTTGTCTTCATTCCTCTGCTTTTGGTTGCCTGGGTTATTGAGAGATGGGCATTCTCTTTGTCCAATTGGGTTCCGCTTGCTCTAGCTGTGTGGCTAACCATTCAGGTGTGTACTCTACTCTCTCTCTCTCTCTCTACCCTTCCTCTTTTGAAATTCTACTTGCGTCCGATAGATTGTAGTATAATTTTTTTTTTTTAAATTCAGTGTGCTTTTAATCGAGTCTGTTTACGTCTGTTTCTGATATTAACCCGCGATTTTCATGAGGGGGAGAGGTGAGGCGGAAGAGTTTCCATCTTTGTCTTGCCTAATTTTTCAGTTCAGTCATGATCATTGGTCTGAGAGTCTGCGGTGAACTGATTTGTATCTTCTTTGCTTCACCCTTTTTCTCTACAAACAATTTGTCTTTTTACCGTATCCATCTGCCATGAATTTTGTTTTACAACAGCTGAACGATTTTTTTTGGGTAAACAGAGGAGTTAGATAAGCTATTGGAGCTCTAAAGCAGGGGGCAATCCTTAAGTGGATGCTTACTAAGTCAACAAGATTCTAAATTTATCAAGAAGTCAGTAAAAACTTAGCAGCTGTTGAAAACTTGATACGTTAGTGACGTAAATACTATTGGGTAGTTGGGCTTTTTAGACGAGTAATGGAAACATTATTGGTCTGTAATTACATCAGCGATGATAACACAGGCACTTAATCTTGAGTACCTCATTTGTGTTAAATTGTTTACGTGTTTAGCTGACTTCAGTCGTATGGAGGAGCTTTTACTCAGAAGTGATATTTGTTGAATAAATGAAAATTCTAAATTCTGGGTCAGATTTTGAAAGGTCTCAATTGTATGTGATATAAGTGCATTTCTCTTTTCTGGCCGATTAATATAGGAGCTGTTGAAAGATAATTTTCTTGTATTTGCAGTATGGGAACTATCAACGCAAACAACTTGTGGAGGACTTAAATAAGAGATGGAATCGAGTCGTATTGAACATCTCGGTATCTTATCCCTTTCTTACACCCTTTTACTTTCTCAAAGAGCTTTATGAAGTTGACTTCAATTCTTGTACTCATAGCCCTCGACACCATTGGAGCACTGTGAGTGGCTGAATAAACTATTGACAGAAGTTTGGTCCAATTATTTAAACCCAAAGCTTTCAAGAAGGTTATCAGATATAGTTGAGGTGAAATTTCTGTTCCTCTTTTAGTTACTACGTTGATGATTGATGTATATTATCGTTTATTTTCAGTACTCGCATTGCTGGTACTTATTTTTTTAATGGTACAGTTGTTTAGCGCATTTTCTTCCATCCATGGCTAAATTAGGCCACTTTAGAGTCTGCTTCAGTTTATTCAAAATAGATGTTGCCCCTATCCCCTAGATAAGAATATAACAACAACAAGCCTTTATCCCACTAGGTGGGGTCGGCTACATGGATTGCAAGACGCCATTGTGCTCTATCATTTATCAAACTTTTAGGAATATTATTAATTAAGAGATCGCGTTCAACAACTTCCAAGAGTGTTCTCTTAGGCCTTCCTCTACCTCTCTTAATCGGACTCAAAGTTATATGTTCCACTCTTCTCACTGATGCCTCCTTTGGTCTTCTTTGTACATGCCCAAACCATCTCAACCGATTTTCTACCATTTTTTCCTCAATAGGTGCCACCCTCACTTTTTCACGTACGTGCTCATTTCGAATTTTATCTTTACGTGTATGTCCGCACATCCATCGTAACATTCTCATCTCTGCTACTCCAACTTTATGCTCTTGCTGTCCCGTTAGAGCCCAGCATTCACTACTATATAACATTGCCGGCCTGATAGCAGTGCTATAAAACTTTCCTTTAAGTTTATTAGGCACCTTACGGTCACAAATAACTCCTTTAGCTTTTCTCCAATTAAACCACCCAGCTTGAATTCTATGTGAAATATCTCCACTGATTTCGCCATCATTTTGAATAATGGCTCCCAAATATCTAAACTTTTCCACTTGAGGTATAATTTGATCTCCCAATTTCACTTCCAAATTATTGTCGAATATTCCTTTACCAAATTTACAATATAAATATTCCGTCTTACTTCTACTCAGACGAAAACCTTTCGATTCCAATGTCCTCCTCCATAACTCAAGTTTACAATTAACCTCTTCTCTTGTCTCTGCTATAAGAACTATATCATCCGCGAAGAGCATACATTTCGGGATTTCCTCTTGAATATGTTCCGTCAAAATATTTAAAATCAAGTTGAACAAATAAGGACTCAGAGATGATCCCTGATGTAGTCCAATCTTTATAGGAAAATCCTTTGTTTGACCACTAGGTGTTCTTATACTAGTTTTTACCCCCTCATACATATCTTGTATGGCTTTAATATAAGTAATCCGTACTCCCTTTTTTTCCAACGCTTTCCAAAGCACTTCTCTTGGTATACGGTCATAAGCTTTTTCCAAATCAATAAAAACCATGTGTAGATCTTTATCTTTACAACGATACTTTTTCATTAATCCCCTTAGTAGATAAATCGCCTCTGTAGTTGATCTACCTGGCATAAAACCAAACTGATTCTCAGAAATACTTGTCTCCAATCTCAACCTGTGCTCAATTACTTTCTCCCACAATTTCATTGTGTGGCTCATGAGTTTAATCCCTCTATAGTTAGTACAATTCTGAATATCTCCTTTATTTTTATAAATAGGAATTAATGTACTTCTCCTCCACTCATCAGGCATTTTCTTGAACCGTAAAATCATATTAAATAACTTAGTTAACCATCTCACCCCTTCTTCACCTAAACATTTCCACGCTTCGATAGGTATACAATCAGGTCCGTTGGCTCTACCATTTGCCATTTTCTTAAGAGCTTCCTTTACCTCCTTATCACGTATTATTCGATAGAATGACAAATTTTGTTCTCCTTCACCAGTTACTAAATCCTCCAAGTTACTAGATGAATCCTCTCCATCATTGAAAAGTTTAGAAAAGTAAGTCTCCCATCTATTTTTAATTTCATCATCTGTAACTAAAATTCTTCCCTCTTCATCCTTAATACACCTTACCTGTTCTAGATCTCTTGATTTTCTTTCCCTACTCTTGGCAATCTTATAAATATTTTGCTCTCCTTCCTTCGTCTCAAGGTTCTTATAAAATTCTTCAAAAGCTTTAAAACGAGCTTCACCCACAGCTCTCTTAGTTTCCTTCTTAGCCATACGGTACCTCTCCCAATTTTCCTCATTGTTACACAAATGTATGGCTTTAAAACAGTTCTTCTTATACTTGATTTTGTCCTGTACACTATTATTCCACCACAAAGACTCCTTATCTCTCGGACCAGAACCTTTCGATTCTCCCAAAACTACTTTTGCAACCTCCCGTATCTTTTTAGCCATATCCTCCCATATGATGTTAGCACTTCCCTGAGATTCCCAAATTCCTTTATCCAAAAGATTTCGCTTGAAAATATCTTGCTTCTCACCTTTTAATTGCCACCACCTAATCCTTGGTGTTACTACTTGTCGACGTTTTTGGATTTTACTCATAATACACACATCAAGGACTAGGACCCTATGTTGTGTCGTAACAGCATCTTCGGGGATCACCTTACAATTTTTACAAAGTCTTCTATCTGTGTTCCTAACCAAAAGAAAATCAATCTGTGACCTTAAGGCTCCACTTTTGTAAGTGATGAGATGCTCATCTCTCTTCTTGAAACAAGTGTTGGCAATCTTAAAATCATACGCCAATGAGAAATCAAGAAGAGTTTGTCCTTCATTGTTTAGCTCTCCAAAACCAAAACCACCATGCACCCTCGCATACTGACCAGCTTCCCTCCCTGTCCCCTAGATAAGAATAAAGAAACAAAATGTTAGGATTACAGCTTAGCCATTAAACACTAATATTGTCAAATGGTGAATCTAACTAGGTTAAACTATTTATGATCATGATCTACATTCTCTTCAAGATGGAGTTGACACCTTCATTTTAAAGATAGGTGAACTAATTACAAGTTCTTTCGTTTGTGTGCAGAAACGTTTAAAGCTGAGAAAACCAAAACTTATAGTAAGTGGCATTCATCTTCCCTTTGGCAAGAATCTCATGTTTGTTGACCAAAACAGTATGGACATCTAATTATGCTGAAATTTTAGTAGAGGGGTATTGGACTGAAGCAGTCTGTGATGTAGGAAAGGGTTGAGCTTCAGGAGTTTTCACTTGGATCTGGCCCTCCTTGCTTGGGTCTACAAGGGATGCAATGGTTAACTATTGGTGATCAGGTATTATTTTTCCTTACATTTCTGATATCATCTGCATATACCATGCTTGATATTTAATGAAAAATCTTACTTTTCTCCTCAGAACTTCTAAATTTTTTAAATCAGATGGGGAAGGAAGGATGCGTTTCTGTCTTCATTCATGTTGACATCATCGCCAAGGGTTTTTAATATCTATTTTATACTACCAAGAATAATTTGTGAAACAAAGGTTAAATCTAGAGGGCTGTTTGTAAATTAATGTTAAATTCATGATTCTAGGATTTTAAAGAAGATTCATGTATGAACAAATTTGAACTTCCTTTTCTACTCTTTGGCATAATGTCTTGCAAGTTGATGTAGATGAAGTATTTTTGTATAACCCATCAAATGCCACCCCCTAAAATTTATAGTTTGAGTTGTTCTATTTTCTTACTTTGCTAGGCTGTTTGTCTTCTTCTTTGTTAAGATCTAAGCTTTATCCTTTAATTCATGGTATATTTCAAAAGTCTGAGATTCTTATATTCTGTTGGTTTTTGACAGCCAGTCCTTAGACTGGGCTTTGATTGGGACACAAATGAAATGAGTATTTTGATGTTTGCTAAGCTGGCTAAGCCTTTGATGGGAACTGCTAGGATCGTGGTCAACAGTCTTCATATCAAGGGTGATGTAAGTGAATGACAACCTCATTTTCTCTTCAAATTTAAGTAAAAAGGCTAACTTGTCATGAAATGAAGCTTACATAAAGTGAAGTAGGAGACACAAAAACAAGCCTACTCCCTCTAGTCCTAATTATAGCATCACTGAGAAACTGCTTTGGTCTATTTATATTATTCTTCTAATCATTCATTTACATTTTGCAGCTCCTAATTACCCCAATTCTAGATGGTAAAGCACTTTTATATTCATTCGTATCAACTCCTGAGGTGAGAATAGGAGTTGCCTTTGGAAGTGGTGGAAGCCAGTCACTACCTGCTACTGTGTTGCCTGGTGTTTCTTCTTGGCTGGTGTGTTTCTTTTCTTATTTTTTTTTAAAAAGAATAGAAATGTATATTCTTTTTACGTTTAGTCTGTTAAACTGTTTTTTATTTTGCTTTCGTAGAAAGTTATTGACTTTGGTTCAGTGTCAACTTTTTAGAAATGGCTTTGCAGAGTAGACATTAAAGCTGACTTTCTACTTCAAATAATTCCAGTCTGATACTCAAGTTCATTAAGATGTGTTTCCATTTGCATGTAGATTTAGTATAAGAAATGTTTGTATAATTGTTATCTATATGTATTAAAAGATCACTCCATCAAAGTGCAGAAGAAACATAAATTACTTTGTCTCTGGGGACGATTTCATTTGTGCAACTTTTTCCATAAAGCTGATTTCAATGTCAAGCTTAGATCTTCTGTATGTTAAACTTGTATCCTTTTCATGTCTGATCACACATGCTCGTTGTCAAGTTTCAAGCTAATTTTACACTCTTTTTATGCAGGTTAAACTTTTTACTGATACCTTGGTGAAAACAATGGTGGAACCTCGCCGCCGTTGTATCTCCTTGCCTGCAGCCGACTTAGGAAAAAAGGCTGTTGGAGGCATTATATATGTCAGGGTGATTTCAGCAAACAAACTTTCTAGGAGTTGCTTCAAGGGAAGCCCTTCCAGGAAGCAAACAAATGGTACATCCAATAGCTCTTCAGACAGCAGCTCTGATGACAAGGATCTACAGACATTTGTAGAGGTAGAACTTGAGGAATTAACCAGAAGAACAGATGTGAGACTGGGCTCAACTCCTCGCTGGGATGCAACATTTAATATGGTCTTGCATGATAATGCAGGAATTGTTCGTTTCAATCTTCATGAGCGTCCTCCTGGCAGTGTGAAGTATGACTACCTAGCAAGTTGTGAAATCAAGGTATGTTATTGATGTTCTCCTTTTTGATCTAGCAATTGGATGGTAGATTACAGCAGCAGGAGCACACCACCTACCACTAATGACTTGTATTCTTTGACAAACAGGTTTTCTTTTTCAGCCTTTTGCTTTTGTATTATGCTAACTTAAATGTTTATTTGATTAGATGAGACATGTTGAAGATGATTCAACAATAATGTGGGCAATAGGACCTGGTTCTGTTATCATTGCAAAACATGCAATGTTCTGTGGAGATGAAGTTGAAATGACTGTCCCATTTGAGGGGGCCAATTCAGGAGAGGTGCAATATCATACTCGTCACTCATAATCTGTTTCCTTTATTTTAACTACCAGATTTGTTTTGTAATTGACACAACTTGTTATGAAGAAGGGGGAAAGAATATTTGGGGTGATATTGATAATTGATAGTAAATTAGGGATTAATTTGTCAATTAAGGCAAAATATAGGAACTGTTGAAGTCTTAAAAAATTGGGGATTGTTTTAGGTAAAAGGACATTGGGGATTTTATTTGATCATCACCATCTCTCTCTTAAATCTTGGGCTCTATGTAAAGCCCCAATTACAATAATTGTTGAGTAGTGGATCAAGTTGATATCTATATACATGCGAGCTATAGTTAACTTAGCCTTTTTGTTGGGTATTGGATAAAATTGATATGCTATAGTTAGTTAGCTTAGCTTTTTTTGTTGAGTATTGGATATAATTGATATGCTATAGTTAGTTAGTTTAGCTTAGCTTTTTTCGTTGAGTATTGAATAAAATTGACTTATATATATATATATATGTGCACTCATGTGCTTGTCCACATGTGATAAAATATAGTTTCATCTTACTAGAATTTTTTTTACCTTTTGATTGACTATTTTATCTTGTCTATATTTCCATCGTTTAATAGTAATTAATATATAAATTTTATAGATTAAAAGTATGGTATAATAAATAATTTTATATATTACAGATGAATATAGATACATTACTAAAATTAATGGATACTCTGTACCAAAAAAAAAAAAAAGGAATACTTTTTATTTTTCATGGTCTATAATTTTCTTGACATCTTGATTCTTGATGAGAAAACCAAATTAAAAGTTATGGTGTTTAATTGGTTCAACCAGTTTTTGACTGATTTTATGGCACGTTGGCTTTGAGAGTCAATTGGAGTGGAAATTTGGTGTATTAGATTCTTATGATAGCGTAATCTATAGTGTACTCTTCTGACTGGTATTTTTTATGATAGAGCTGATGCCAAGGTGCTCTTTCAATCCCAATTTCTATTTAGAAATTGATAATTGATTTGCCTTTTCTTAATGCAGAGAAGTCCTTAGTAACTAGGATATTTTGTTCATGACACCTCTTTTCATTATCTTCTGTAGTTAAAAGTGAGCATTGTAGTGAAAGAGTGGCAATTATCTGATGGTTCGCATAGCTTGAACAACTTACGAATCAGCTCTCAGCAATCACTTTATGGTTCATCAAATCTTCAAGTAAGGACTGGAAGAAAACTTAGCATAACTGTTGTGGAAGGAAAGGATTTTGCTGCAAAAGACAAATCTGGAAAATTTGATTCATACGTAAAATTGCAGTATGGAAAGGTGGGTTAGACCTCTCATAACACTGACGTCATATTGTCATTGATCTTAGACTTCTACAGCACAGTTAATACGAGATTATTCATGCAACTTGAGTGCATAATTATGCTTGATCTGATTCTGCTGTTAGCTGTCATTCAGGTTGTCCATAGAACAAGGACGGCTCTTACCTCAAATCCTGTGTGGAACCACACCTTTGAATTTGATGAGATTGGTGATGGTGAATATCTAAAACTGAAATGCTTTAACGAAGATACTTTCGGAGATGAAAACATTGGCAGTGCCACTGTAAATTTGGAAGGACTGGTGGAAAGGTCAATCAAGGATGTATGGATTCCTCTTGAAAGAGTTAGTTCTGGAGAATTAAGACTTCAAATAGAAGCAGTTAGGGTGGACGATCAAGATGGATCGCGGGTATGCTTCATCACTTAAGAAATAAGTGATCCTTCCAATTTTTGGCACTGCAGAATATCAAAAGGAAGAAAGGACACATCTTGCTGTGACATTTTTATATGGGAGAATTTCAGTTAAGGACCAAGAAAGAGATTTAATTTCAAGTGAGTTCAAAAATGTTCTGGAATTTCAGTTCAGTTTAGGAGAGAAAAATCAAAAGAATTTCAACGTGAAAAGATCAAAATACCTTTCATGTGTTATGCAGAATCACTTGTTATTAATTTTCTTACTGTACTTGTTAATTTATCAATATCACTTGTAAATAATATTCATTTGTCAGACAATCAATAACATTAGTTATTAATCTGCTAACTTTACTTGTTAGTTTACTAACATCAGTTATAAATTGCAAGACCTGTTAGTACTTTACAAATGATGTTAGTAAATTAATAAGTAAAGTTAGCGATTTAATAACTAATGTTATTGCTTTTGATTGAAAAAGTAATGTGAAGTCTTATATAATTATTGACATGTTAATTTATGTAATTTGCAACTTATATTCGTAAATTAACAAGTGAAGTAAGAAAATTAACAACTAGTGATTTTGCATAACATGTAAAGGGCATTTTGGTCTTTTTATACAAGAAATTTTTTGACTTTTTTCTCCTGGATTGAACTGAAATTTCATAATATTTTTGGACTTACTTGAAATTAAGTCTTTTACCTGATCCTTAACTGAAATTCTCTCTTTTTTATATATGTATATAGTCATTTCACATCTGGAATATTCATTGTAACATGTTTTTGTTTTTGTCTTTGAGATATCCAGGGTTCAGCTTTGGGCTCAAGCAATGGTTGGATTGAGCTTGTTCTGATTGAAGGAAGGGATCTTATTGCGGCTGATCTCAGAGGCACAAGTGATCCATATGTGAGGGTGCAATATGGAAACCTGAGGAAAAGGACAAAGGTTATAATACTATAACCACATTTCTTTTCAATGAAACTGAATGCTTTTAGGATTTGCAATTTTATGTTTCCAACAGTATACATACTGATCATACTAATGCCAGTGCATGATTTCCAATTGCCATGTTGCTTTGTATGATTTTGCCGTCCGTTTTCCTCTCTGCGGATTAAAAAATCGCTTGTTTACTATTATACAAGGGAAACACTTTTCGGAATATTCTTTTAGGGGTTTTCTAAACTGATTTTAATTGTGCATCAAAGAATATTATTAGATGGGTTTCCAATTACTAACTAGCTGTTTTATTTGACAGGTCATACCCAGAACTCTTAACCCTAAATGGAACCAGACCTTAGAGTTTCCTAATGATGGAAGTCCCCTATATCTGTACGTTAAGGACCATAATGCTTTACTACCCACATCAAGTATAGGTGAATGTGCAGTCGAATACCAAATGTTGCCTCCAAACCAGATGGCTGATAAGTGGATACCTCTTCAAGGGGTCAAGAAGGGAGAGATCCACATCCAAATTACCAGGAAAGTCCCAGAGATGCAAAGGAGACCTAGTCTAGATGCGGAACCTTCCTTGAGTCATTTACACCAAATTCCTGCCCAGGTAAGACATCACTTGGTGCCGCATATTTTCTCAATTATCACCTCTGTTTACAGATTAAATTCTTTTATATTGTTTCGTCTGACCCCATTATGATTAATTGAACTTGGTCAGATCAAAGAGACGTTGGTAAAGTTTCGGTCCATGATAGAGGATGGGAATATTGAGGGACTTTCTACAACTTTGAGTGACCTTGAAACGCTAGAGGATACACAGGAAGCCTATATAGGCCAGCTGGAGACAGAGCAAATGCTACTTCTCAGCAAAGTAAAGGAACTAGGCCAGGAGATCATTAATTCTTCTCCTTCTATGACCAGAAGATCCACTATAAACTGACCACCTTCTACTTCCCTTTGAAGCAAGTTCTTTCCAACGTTTAATGTTGCTGTATGGTAACTAGGAGTGATAAATTTTGTAAATGTTTCTCACACTAGCAGCGACTCTTATAGTTGCCCATCATTAAAATAAATTATTAAACTTTGAACTATTTGTATTCAAATGCTGTAAATGTAAAGCAACGGATTATTTAGTTGATGCATATTCCTATTCTCACAAGCCGCTGTAAATAATTTCACTTAGGCTTGTGAGTCGGTCAGTCCATCAATGAACTATGTTAAATTGAAAAGTGTGTGTAAATATAAATTTGAAATCGATCTATCGATACGCAGCTATATAAAATTGTATTAAGTTATAATGTAACTCATTTCAAACTCATCATGAATTACAAGCTTACAGTCTAGTTTATAATTATAAAGGCACGTAATTTGTTACAAATGCACAAAAATTATGGCTTTGGAATTCATATTTGCTTTTATATCAGTTTTCTTATTTATTATAAAATTTGTAAACTCGATAGCAACAACGAAGTTTTGTTAGAAAATATGCATGTTGAAATAACTAGAAGGCTTACGTATATTTGAGAGGAGTATGACTTGTCAATATACAACTATAATCCAGTCAATATTACTTGTTTTCATACTTCTACCCATATTGCATGTCGTCGATGTTACCTGAGCTATCCTTTAAAAAAAAAAAATTTCATGTTACATGTCTGTAAAAAAAATCCCCATTATAAATAGGTTAATTGCTAATTTATTAATTAATTACGATTAATATGAATGGTAGACTCTTGAATCCTCTACATTTGTACATGTATAATTTAATTTAAAGAGGTTTATTATTGATTTCATATTGAAGAAGATATTACTCCTTTTGTTGAAAAATAGAAAACATTTTATAAAAGTTAAATGTTAAAAAATATAAGGTATTTTAATTTTTTTAAAGTGTAATTATTATCTTTTTTTAAAATGTCTTTATTAATAATGATTTTATATTTATTATAAAATATTTAATAGAAATAAATATAAAAAAATAAAATTAATTTAAAAATAAATAATTATATTATTAAGGAGTAAAATTTAATTAAAAATATTTTATATTTTTAAAGTGATGGAGTATTTTGTTATATATTTATTGTACTTGAGAAAAAATTACTTGTTTAGTCACGCGCATGCCAACTCAGGAAAGTGGGTGAATGAAAGGTAGGAGTTTCCGTGAGGAATAAGGTTATTGCCAAATCTGAAAATATCCCCACTCCCCGATTGTCCGTTCGTCGAAGGCTAAAAGGAGGGAAAAACGCTATCGCCTTCTCAGGGTGCCCTCAAGACCGAGCCAAGCCAAACGTTTCTCTATGCTTCCACACATCGTTCCTCTCCTGCAATCTGCAACTTTCTCAGCGTCCAAACAACGGCTGCTAAAGCTCAACACTAACAATCCAAGCAACACGTGATGTGATGAACCATATTCCATGGCAGTCAAAATGGCGTTCACTCCTGTTCAATTATCAGAATTACCTCTCAAGACTT
Organism: Prosopis cineraria; assembly: GCF_029017545.1. Taxonomy (NCBI): domain Eukaryota; kingdom Viridiplantae; phylum Streptophyta; class Magnoliopsida; order Fabales; family Fabaceae; genus Prosopis; species Prosopis cineraria. Next base: position 39,656,016 of record NW_026555332.1, read on the forward strand.
CACTTCCTTTGCCCTCTCGCTCCTCCACTCTCAACCTCTTCTTTTCCTCTTCCAGATTGTCATTTCGAGTTCTCAGGCTGTTCTCTTCCCTTCGAACTACTGAGCACAGTGGAGACAGCTGTTCTTATCCCTGGGATAACGACGACCCAAAACCGTCCCCAAAATCTAACTCCCACTCTGCCCCTTGGCTTAACAAAAGCCCCTTTACAAACTCTTCAACCCAGTCACTTGACCGAAAAGCCAACAGAAGTGTTTCCGAATCCGAATTGAATACTGAGGACCCAATAAGTGAAGCTGAGACTTGGTATTTTGATCAAGACAAAGGAAAAAACGCGATTGAGAGAATAGTTCATGGGTTGCGGAACTTGGGGTTAGGATTAGACAATGAGGCGGAGGAAGAAGAGGGAAATGAAGTGGAAGCCAGTGATGCAATGCCAGTAACTGGGAAGGAGAGACTGGGTGATTTGTTGAGTCGAGAGTGGGTTCGGCCAAATAGTATGTTGATTGATGATAAAGGCTATGAGATGGTTTTTCCATGGGATAGAGATGAGAAGGATGAAGTAGAGGAGAGTGAGAGGAGATTGAAGAAAAGGAAACTGAAGCCGCCAACTACGGCGGAACTTACACTTGAGGAGCAGGAGTTGAGGAGATTGAGGAGAGTAGGAATGGAAGTTAGAGATAGGATTAGTGTACCTAAAGCTGGGCTCACGCAGGCTGTGCTGGAGAAAATTCATGACAAGTGGAGGAAAGAGGAGGTGGTGAGGCTTAAATTTCATGAGGTTCTTGCACGGGATATGAAGACGGCTCATGTGATAGTTGAGGTTTGTTGTTGTCTACAAGATTTTTTTTCTCTCTCTCACTTTTACGTCTCTGAATCACAAAAAGTAATTAGTAATTACTTCAACACGCTAGACGTCTTGATCCATTTTAGTAGCTGCACTGAACGTAAATCCACATCATTTTGAGTCTTTGAGGTCACTGGAGAGTTTTCTGACTTCAACATGCCAATCTATTATCAATCTGAAACCTGTTGGCAGCGGTGTTCTTTGGCTGAGACATACTTTTTTGGTTGAAGACAGTAAATGTAGAACTTTTCTTCAATTTCATCTCTGGTAATTAATTTTTGGAGTTCCATTTGATTATACCACGCCTATGCGGAGATAAGGAGCATAATAAAGATATGCATTGTTTTTTATAATTGACCAGAACCTTATCTTTCGGTTGAGTATGCGGAGTTGTATGGCCATTATTAATAATTAATTTACTAATTTTATAAAAAAAAAATTCTGTTGTTCTAGGCAAACCAATGAAGTTCCATCATAGGCAAACCAATGCTGGGTTGAATACACCAAGTTCCATTTGATCGGACATCGTTTTTACTTCCAGCTAGGCAAACCAATGCTTGTACTGTATACAAGCTGTTAAGGAAGAGCGAAAGAAATGCAAGAAATCCATATGATGTAGGTGTATGTAAAATTCAAACTCAGTGGTTAAGTAGTTTGAAACTTGAATTGTTATAGAGCTTTACAACTTTAAAATGATATAGAAAAGGCACAACTGTAAATTATTATATTTATTCTATTTTAATGATTTTGTATGAGAAATGTGGGAAAGGGTATGCTTTTTGATTTGTCAAGGCAAAAAATGTGGATACTTTATAGTTTATTCTAAAGAATTCTTCACAAACCTTTCGATTTTTGTTAAATAAATGCCTTATACTGCAAGCTTTTTGACTTTTCAAAGAGTGCGTTCCATATTACATGTTGCACTAAATGCTAATAGTAAATGTAATTGGGTTTCCTGCCAAGGCTTTATATGTCAGGTCTGTTATCATTGCTTCTATGATTGACAATAGTGCAGAGTAAAATACGTACGTTCTATTTACGATATATGTGTTAAGAAACAAATGCAAGAACTGACTTCTTGTAATGCTGGGCAGCGTCGAACTAAAGGATTAGTCATATGGAGGTCTGGAAGTCTAATGTTGGTATACCGTGGATGTAATTATGAAGGGCCCACATCTAGGTGCCAATATAATGAAAGTGAAGGTGATGGCCTTTTTGCATCAGATGTCTCTCCTGGCAGTTCATTAGAAGCAGATGATAGTAATGCAACCTCATCCCTGGAAAAGAGTAACCTAGTTGTGAGGAATCAATGGCCTGAAAACTTGACAACAGAGGAAGCAGAGTACAACAACCTGATTGATGGTTTGGGTCCTCGTTTTGTTGAATGGTGGGGCACAGGAATACTTCCTGTTGATGCTGATTTACTTCCTCCTATAGTTCCTGGTTACAAAACACCTTTCAGGCTTCTTCCCACTGGAATGCGCCCTCAACTAACCAATGCAGAGGTCACTAATTTACGGAAACTTTCTAAGTCACTTCCTTGTCATTTTGCATTAGGTATTATTCATTTTCTACATATCTTTATTGCATTTGTATATATGCTTTTGATAAACATCTTTTGCCGACAATTAATAAAGGAAGAAACAGAAATCATCAAGGTCTGGCATGCGCTATTCTTAAGGTTTGGGAGAAAAGCTTAGTTGTGAAGATTGCTGTCAAACGTGGGATCCAGAATACAAACAATAAGATTATGGCCGACGAGCTCAAGGTTTGCTCTTCGTAATTTCCTATTTATAAGGATTACTATTTTTGCAATTGTGCTTGTATCAAGCCAAAGACATTGCATTCTGGACAAAGTGCTTACTGTTGAATTAACATATCAAGCTTAGCTGTATGCTAAATCTTGTTTTATCCTGCTATAATTCAGTTATCCATTGAAGCATTTTCCTATGGAAAATTATCATGAGAACAAGTTTTTGTTCCATAATCACATCATCAGCTTTTAATAATCTAAGAAAAGAATAACTATAAAAAGGTAATTATAGATCTGAAGAACTAACACGCCTTCATATTTCAATTGTCCCAAAACTAAATTTCCATAAACTAAAATCTTCATTCTTGTTATCATGGGGATAAATCTCTGTCAGAATGGAGATTTAGATATGCATTCTTTTGGATGAATCTATATAATTTGACGGAAGCAACATTTTGTTTACATTAGCTTGTGAGTTGCTGTTTAATTACTGACACATGATATGCCAAGAGTACAGAGTAATGCATTAACTCTGTTGAGTTAAATATGTTTGATTTTCTTTTATGCCTCAGAATTTAACAGGAGGATCGCTGCTGCTAAGGAATAAATATTATATTGTACTATATCGTGGGAAGGACTTTGTTCCAGCAACCGTGGCTGCAGTTTTGGCTGAAAGACAGAAATTGGTTAATCAGGTGCAGGATGTTGAAGAGAAGGTGAGGTGTGGAACTGTAGATGCCGTTCCATCAGGGGAAGATGAAGTAATAACACAGGCAGGATCACTGGCTGAGTTCTATGAGGCTCAAGCACAATGGGGAAGGGATGTATCTGCTGAAGAACATGAGAAGATGATGGAAGAAGCTGCCAAAGCCGAGAACATAAAGCTTGTCAAAAAAATTGAACATAAACTAGCTGTTGTAAGTGTCAACTTATTTTATGAAGTTTGTACTTTAAGAATGCATTTGGAGATATAAGCATAGATGATAGATATGGGTTCGGCTGCAGGCCTTGGTTTGGAATTCTTGCTTGGTGAAAATATAAGTCCAATCAACTCATTTTTCCTCAATAAATTTTGTTGTTTTAGGCTTTGTCCACAAGTAACATTAAAAGCTTGAATTTGGACTTTCAGATTTTCTAAATCTAGCACAGGTGGCTGTTTCTATTTTATTCTTTCACAATACAGGTTTATAACAATGCAGATTACACAGCTGAATGGATAGAGATGTTTATACTGATTTATATAAATTTAAATTAGTATTTCTATTTTTATAGCAACACTTAATTTGATTTATGCTCATTTATGGACAGGCCCAGGCCAAAAAACTTAGAGCAGAAAGTTTGTTGGCTAAGATAGAAGCATCCATGGTTCCAGCTGGTCCTGATTATGACCAGGAAACAATCACAGATGAAGAGCGTGTGATGTTTCGCAGGGTTGGTTTAAGAATGAAGCCATACTTGCCACTTGGTGGGTAATTTTCTGCTGAATTAAATTTTCCATTATGTATCATTGCAATGCTAACATTTTGTTCATGATAATCTCCAGGAATACGTGGCGTTTTTGATGGTGTCATTGAGAATATGCATTTGCATTGGAAGCATCGAGAACTAGTAAAATTGATAACCAAACAAAAGACCCTTGCTTTTGTTGAAGACACAGCAAGGTTACTGGAATATGAGAGTGGAGGAATACTTGTGGCAATAGAAAGAGTTCATAAAGGATTTACTCTTATATTCTATCGAGGAAAAAATTATAAACGGCCAATTGCTCTGAGGCCTAGAAATCTTCTAACCAAAGCAAAGGCATTGAAGCGTTCAATAGCCATGCAACGCCATGAGGTTCAAACTTTGCATTGACAATTGCTAATCTAATCATCTTTTATATATCTGCAGCGTTATATTTGATCTAGTATTTATCATGCAGGCTCTGAGTCAGCATATAACTGAGTTGGAGAAAACTATTGAACAAATGAACAGAAACCTTGTAAGTTTGTAACATAGCAATATAGTTTTTGTCTGTTTTGTTCTGTTTCATGTTATTTTTGTTGTTTCTTGTTTGAAGGTTTCTTGTCCTCCAGCAACTTGTACTTTTATCTATATCTAGTTCAATATATTCTTCTGTATAAGGAAGTTATAATCCGTCTAGTTGTCTTTACTGGGTGCACTTTCAGTAAGATATTACTCAAGAATTATTTGACAAGACCGACACGCCAACCTCACCAAATATTTTTGGGCTTGAGCGCCTCTAATCAGTTTTTGCATTTTAAAATTGGAGAGATTTCTGCCTTCCATGCTGAGACTGAAAAATGATTTTCCTCTCGAGCATGAGTTTTATGTACACCATCCCATCTTAGGAAGTTCAACAAAGCTCTGATCTTGAATGTGGGAATGCTTCTACTAATCATTTTGCAAAACTGTCTGGGTTCAGCAAGAAGAAATTTCCTTTTCTTTTTCTAAGAATATTTATGTCCTAAATTTGATAGTTTTCTACATTTTTGCCTAACATTTCATTGATGCTCTCTCTCTGCTCACTAGCATGGGATGATAATATTTATTTTTGACATATAACTTAATCACTAGAAGGTTTCTCAACTGTGTCGACATGAACTAGTCTGAATTTTTCTTTTCAATGATTTGAAGGATATGTCTCAAGGTTTGGAACCTGAGGATAGTTGGAGGATGAAGTACCATAACCACATGGACCAGAACTCAGAGTTCACCCTAGTATGACACTGTTTGTCCCTACTCACTCCTGCCTGCTTGCGTTGATGAAAATATAAATTAAGTCCTGGCCATCGTAATTTAATGTTAGCAATAGTATTTATAAGTTCCTGTTCTTCAGTTTTTCATGAAAGACTTGGGTGGTTAGTTTTGGATCTAATTATAGAGTATGAGATTGGTTGTAAACTTGTAACCTTTATTTCCTTCTTGTCATTTGTCTTCTCGAAGAGGGGAAAAAACTCCCTGGAGAAAGGGGAAGTTGTTGGAAGAGCGTTGAAAGAACAAATTATAAAAATATTTTACGTACAATTTTATTTTTTAATAATTTATCCCATTGTTGTTACTTATTTGCAGAGTGAGCAGGAAGACTCTGATGGTTATGACAATGGCAGGGGTTTTGATGAGGAAGATGCTACTCGGGAATGATAGAAATTCTGAATATCCAATCTTTAGAGATGATGGCAATCCTAAGGCTATGCAAAAGTCTTCCAGTCCTGTTTGGTCCAATCCAACTCGAGATGGTCTCAGTCTTGTTCGGTCTGTATAGACATCGGTCCTTCAGGACTAAAAAGACTGAAAAGACCAGACTATTTCTTCAGGTTGGACTGGACAAGAGACTAGGCATCCGGACCATTTGGTCTAGTCCAGTCCTATTAATTTTTTTATTATAATTATAATTAATTTATTTTTGACAAATGTTTGAATTGTAATTGATGGTAAGGAGATGATTGTATGAAGATTTGTTGAGTTTGTTTCTAAATTGTTATTGTAATATAGTGTTGTTAAATTTTATTGAGTGTTGTTTTTGTTAAAGTTATAAATTTAAATCATTTGGACTGTAACAGAAATATTTTTTTCTTATTGTTGGAAATTATTATGGATTTATTATTATTATAAGTGTTTTTACTATTTTAATTGAGTTTATTATGTTAAAATGGATTATTGCCTCTCATAGAATAAAAAGGAAAAAAAAAGCTAAGTGAATATTGAATTGATAGGATCAGTCTCCCAGTCCTATGGACCAAGTCCGGTTTTGTTAATTTTCGAGTTATCACTGAACAAGACCGAATTACGAGTTGCCTAATTCAGTCCTTTTCATGAAAAAGTCCTTTTCATGAAAAAGATTAGACTTCAAGTTAGGGTGAAATTCAGTATCGTCCTGTTTTTTGTGCAGCCCTAGCCATCCTATGAAGGCAGTTTGACATATTTGTACTAAAATTTCCATTTGTTCTGAACTGCACCTTTGATTGCCTGCAACCTATTAGCTATTAGGTATCAACCTTGCTAACATGAATGGTTTACTCAGAAGTTCATAAGTAGGATTTTCACGTGCTGCATTTAAATGTAATGATCTCATTTCTCAAGCAGCATCCATTGCATTCAGAAAAATGAATGCTTAGAGAGAGAGAGAGAGAGAGAGAGAGAGAGAGAGAGAGAGAAGGGGGCACCAGGGGGATGATGAATGTAGGGATGGGACGTGGATCCCACACACTATCACATTCTTTTGCGTGTGTGTGTCTCTTTCTCAAGCATGAATGTAGAAGATTCAATTTTTTCACTTATTTAATTCTGATGCCATGCCACAAACTAGCTGTGTGATTCATGCGCCTCCCGCATATAAACTAATAGACATAATGGGTTGGTTGATGCATTTGCGCTAGATAGACTTTAGTTTTTTTTTTTTTTGGGGGGGGGGATGCACCCCCTCAACTTAAGAAAAATTATAAGAGTTCATATGTTTTAATATTTTGCACCTTCTGGTCTAACTTTAAAAATGTTTGGGTTCTAAAAAAAGTTATTCTTTCTTGAAGTTAAGGATGATATTATCAATTGTCAAAGCAATGATAAAAAAAAACCTTTTTTTATATATGAAATTTGTGAAAAATTGATTGTAAAATGCATGGGAGATTTATTGATAAATAATTGTTTAGTGTCTTATATTAAAAAAAGATATTTTCCTAACATTGATAATGAGATTATTGTTTAACAATTTCATAATTTAAAGTCATGTAGTGTGCAATATTTTTTAAATTGTTAAATTATTTTTAAATTATTAATTTTAAAAAATGTTGTACCCCATGACTCAGGGTTTTAGCACCGTCACTGGATGTACTGTTGTTTTTTTCACCGATTTTCTAGTACCAATGCATGCAGCAAGCACAGCATAGGAATTTTGTCTTTGATTTGTCAAAGAATTTATTTGCTGTTTTAAGCTATGAATAATTATTGTTACGTTTCATCAAGTGTATCATATGATATTTAACTTTAGATCTTCAGTAATCATTCTGTAATATAAATAGTAATTAAGAGGCCAAATGAGAGTAATTTAAATAAGATTTGAATTCGATGAGTGGCTTAAGTTCATTCACTCATTAAGTGTCTCAATTATAATAATTGAGTTTCATCAATGTTTGAAAATTATCAAAATACATTTTCCTCCAAAAATTTAATATAATTTTTATGATCATAGCACTTCTCACATATGTTATCCCTTCCACAAATGTGAGATTCAATACTTTATGAGTATGATATAATAAAATTTCTGACAATCGTTTAATTAAATTGACTAGTTGTTATTGTGTTACATAAGACACTTATCGAGTAATTCATCGGATTCAATTCCAATTTGAATGCTTCTTCCTCTGTTTATAAATCTTTGGAGCTGATATAGAGGAGTTCGACTTGATCACGTTAGTCTGCCCGCCTCTTTACTTGATATGATGTTCGCAAAGATTCTTCATCCCTCAGTAAAGGATGATTCCTTTCTCATACTTCTTTTCCTAATATTTTGCTTTCCAGAGGTTTTATAGTTTGCTTCTGTGGCATAACACAGCCACTAAATGAAAAATGCCTGAAGATGCAATGTGATTACAAAGAATTTAACACACTTGATAAGAGAGAGTATCTCTAACAACGTGGGTTTGATTTTTTAGGAAAATTGTTTAGAAATAAAATTCTGAATACACTAAAGTTCGCATTACATTTAAATTGGTGGATTTGATAATAAGTACCTAAAAAGGAAAAACTATAGTTTTGTTAGTGTATGTATAGCTATGCCCAAATTAAGATAGATTCAACAGTTCACCACGCTTAGTAATTTTTATTGTTGGAGCAAATTGGTCCCTGCAATCCATGTTATAAATCCCTCACCTATTGGCTATTATAAGCAAGATTTCAATTTTATTTGCTTTAGCTTCAATAGTTTTGTGGTAAAACATAAGCCTGGGATGAGATGTCTGAGTCTCAGAATTCAGTGTTGATGTTTTTCTGTAGCAATTTTTAGTATCTTTGACAATTTGATTCAAGTAGATTCTTTCCATAACGATGCATGAACTGAGAAAATTCTGGACAGCAAAATATGAACAGCCAAGCAAATAACTGTAGATTGCTATCCAAGCACTGAACATAAAGTAATTGATGATTGGCAGATTTTGTTGTCTCCCTAAACCATTAAACATTTATAAATACATAAATCAATATTTTGGAATGGTTAGTTTTGCAGCAAACTGTTCTTGATAGGATGATCAATGTGTATTCTGTCTGCTGCTATGCTTGTCAAGCCAAGATATGATATCATCAAGCACGCTAAATATAGTCTCATCAGGTTCACCTCCAAGTAGATCATGGTAAGCATTCTTATAAAGGCGGAACTTCTTGTCCTCAACTCTAGCTTTTTCGTACAAGGCCTCGCTAGCTGATGGATCGGTTATTATGTCAGATTCTCCATGCATGATCAACAATGGCAGAGAGACCTAGCAATTAGAATTATTTAAGTTCCACTAGAAACACGAACAAAAAGCTACTAATTATGTCCCTGCCTTGCTCATGATGCACATATGTTAAAACCATTGGAGTATTTTACGTGTGGTTAACAAATCTGAGGGAGGGGGGGATGGAAAACTTGTTCAGTTTGTATCCTTTCAGAATCCTTAGTTAGCTTTTAATATCCGATGAATTGTAAGTTCAAATTGGAGGAAGAAAGACAACTAAAATGTGTTAAGAAGGAATCAGAAGGAGAAGTTTACTTCTTCCAATCGTTGTTCTATCTCTTGTGTGGCTTTAAGCAACTCCAGTGCAGTTCCTAGCCTTGGTTTATCCTTGTACATTAATACATTATAGGGTGCCTGATGCAAATAAGGTAAAATTATTGTGAAAAATGACAGAAAACTAAAACCTAAGGGGAGTATGCAGCACTACACTATTAACAGCAAAAAGACAGACATGGATGCTTTTCTGCATTTTTATCATGTCTCCAAGTCAAGCACATCTTGATGTATTTATTCTCAAGTCATAAGTATCAACACCTACCAATTTTCTCTTGTTCTTATCCCTAAATATATTCTCTTTCACCTCTTCCTTTTGTGGCACCAGCTTAGTTTTGGGGAAAACCTTGGCAACACCAATAAGTATCTGCTTCAACAACCAGTGAGGAAGCATATCCTCTGCAAACTACCCAAGAACACTGGTTAATTTGCCGTCATAATAAAAAGGAAGAAGTCAAAGATCTTCATCCTGCTTGAAATTCACGGAGATACCTTGCAGAGAGGTGCGATAAGAGCAGCACCATCCCAAGCAGTAGGTTGTTTGAAGTGCAGCTTCAGAGCAACGGCTCCTCCCATTGACTCTCCTAACAAGAAGCTAGGCAAGTTTTTATATTCCACTTGTTCTGTCATACATAACCACCAGAAGTAAGTGGAGAAAATTTTGAACTAAAGGAAAATCAGAGAATACTGTAAAGCAGAGTCAATAATCAGATTTCTTGATAAACCAATGATTAGGAAGTCTCACAAGCAAAGACATATGGGCTACTATTTAACACAACTAAAAATCCTAAATAAAGGAAATGATTATCATGCATATATATAACCAATGTCCAAAATCATGAAATGAAAAATCAATCTCACCCTTAATTTTGGAGAAATGCTCATTAGCATCGTCAACCAGGTTGTCAAAGTTAGGAATATGGCCATGAAGACCTTCTGAGAGGCCGAAACCAGGGTAATCCATTGCAAATACTCCATATCCTGATGATGCTAACTTCCTTGCAACTCCTTAATGTTACATACGAAGATAGAATGAAAACCCCTTTATTTACTTTCCCTGATACATAAACTAAGTTTGGAAGAGCGTAGTTAAATTCATACCTTCAAAGAAAAAGGTGCAAGTGTCTCCATAACCATGACAGTAACAAACAATTGCTTTCAACGAAGCTTCTTCTGGAAGCCAACTCTTAGAGAATATTTCTAATCCTCTGGAGTTCACCTCATAAACCTTCACTCACATGATTGAAATGATTTACAAAATATTAACCATTTCCATGACACCATAAACTAGAGAATGCAGAAATGAGAAAGCTTTAGTTTAACTTAGGAACGAAGCTACATCTCATGCCTCTACATTTTCAACACGAGAGGTGTCCCATATGCTCCTTTTGGTATCTAACCTGAGTATGAATTTTCGGCCATGAACCTCAGTATCACTTACTGAAAGAAATGAAAAAAGTTATATAAATGTAATAAGAGTGTATAAGTGAGTATATGACAGCTCCCTCCGAATCATCAATTTATCATGCAAAGAGAATCCTCTTGCATTGTAGTTTCATAGCAGATTTACTATCCCTATCTGATTTTGCAAATTCTTATCTTTATCTCTCTGTTTTTCCCCCCATTTGGTTAACACCTCTTCTTTTTCAATCATCCAGAAAAGTTTGAATGCCTCCGTGTCCGTGTAATGTATAGAGGACTGTTCTAGTTCTATTAAACTCATATAATATTTTCTTTTATATTTAAAATTGGCGCGAACTTCTCTTGAAATAAAAAAAGATTTTATATTTCAATCAATTTAATTTTAAAATTTTATCAAAATATCCTCTATTTAGGTTTAATAACATAGATTTCCGTCAACGAAAAATAACTGTATAAGTTTTATTTTAATAAAGAGATGTGCGCGTGTTTTAAATTAAAAAGAATATTACTGTTTTTATCACAAGATTTGTTCATTGATTTCTCAAAAGTTTGATGGAAAGGTGAAAGGAAATATATGGCGATAACGATAGTACTAAAGAATTCTAATCTCTTCTTTTCTGAAAAATGAAATAAGGTGGAAATACAAGCAAGACAAGTCAAAAGCCAAATATGCACAAAACTTTCTGATTGCCGTACCTCCTTCATCTTCACACCATCTGCAGGGGACTGCAGAAAATTCAGAAATAAAAATGAACCATAAATATCATGTGTTTAAATTCTATCAATACAGAATATAAAATCTATTACAAGTCACACTATTCATGGGAAAGTAACATCACGACTTCTATTTGTTGGCAAAAGAAAAATGTCTCATCTTAGATTTCATACAATATATAGAAAAGCATATTTATTAAAATTTAGAACATAAAAAGCATAAAAAAAGAAAACTGCATTGTTTCCAAGTCATAATTATTATAACTGATCTCGGATTTCATGTACGCTAGTTATACATAAATATGATTATTTTTTATCATTCTTGGACACTGTACAGCCACCACCTCAGACACAAACTGATATATGTTACTAAAGGAAAATGAAAAGCCTGGTAAAAGACGATGTTCATGTAAATGCTTCATGGCTTGTGAGAAGCTGAATATATTTCTGGGTTTGGAAGAGGTACCCGCAACAAGCAGTGATGAAGGTCTGACTGAATATGCTTGAAAGCTTCACGAGCTCGACGCCTAGCAGGTGCCTCATCCAAGTTGGAACGTAAGATGCTCTGAAGGTCCTCACTCATTTCTTGTATTGCAGCTTTAGCGCTTTGTTCCATTTCACAGCTCTCTGAGAGACTCTGAGTGAAAGAGAAAGCACAAGATACAACAGAATGAGCAGTTCAGTGAGAAGAGAGGCTCCAAAAGAAGCGGGAAGGTAACTGAAGAGAACAGAGGGTGCCAGAGGATTGGTTGATGAATTAAATATTTCAGAGGAGAGTAGTTAAGTCTTTCTCACCTCCTCATTTATGTCTCGCTGTCTACCTTTGACTTGACCTTTTATTTTAGTACCTTTTGGGCCAGCATTCCATTTACCTTATATATATATATTTAAAAAAAAATGTAATTTTTGAGAATCCACCTAGAGCTAACCTAGATGGCAAGGGTGGTGGTGACGTGGTGGGGCGAGAGGAAAATAAAGAATCAAAACCCTTGTAATGTTGATTATTGAGAATGAAAGTATTTCGATGGTTTAAGGAATGATAAAACTGAAATTTAAGGCGGCTTCTTGTTACATTTCTATCAAGAGTGGCTTGCTGGATTATTAAGTGAAATCAGTGTACTGGTGATAAATTAAGCGCAAGTCGGTAACAAGTTTGTATTTTCTACATAATATTGCTCAGAAAAGAATCAAGTTGTGGATTTTGATGCATGGATATAGTTTGTAAGTGTATTATTCTCTATTTATTGTAGAGCTTGGGTTGATTGAACTTTGTCATGGTATATTGTTACTAATTCGAGCTTGGGTTCGTTGAACTTTCTCATGGTATATGGTTACTTATTCGACGTTGGTTGGAGTAACCTTCCCATGGTACATTGTTAGAGATTTTGAGCTTGGGTTGTCGGCAAAGCCTCCCTATGGACCAATAGTAATTAATAAGTTTGGATGGGGGAATATGTTAACTCCCATGGTGATGATACTTAGATGTAATTGAGCTTGTGTGTGTGCGTTTTTTTTTTTTGGTGGTTACATACAAGTGTTCTCTTATTGGAGGGCATTTTATTTAAAGTATAATTGGACATTAAATATGAACATATCTCCTAATAAAAATTTGTACTTTAATTCAACATGTTGAAAGAGATTACTTCTGTCCACTCGATCCAACTTGTGTTGGATTTTCTTCTCAAAGTTTTAATTAATAAATGTTGAGCTTTGATTGATGTGACGTATCTTTTCATAAATCATGTATACATGTTAGTTTTAGGTGTATAATTCTTTTTTCTTTTTTCCCTTCTATCCTTCAGTTTCTTCTTGTTCAAACTAATTTCAAACCCCTACTATAAGAAATTATTATTACCAATAGCAATTTCATGGTTACCTCAAAAATGTCTTTGACTTATTTATTTGATGCAAGTACATATTTCAAAACTCAAATTCAAAATTCTATAATAAGTGGGTTCAACTCTCTAGTTGAACTAAGTGCTCATTGATTTTAAATGTGTAGTTTTTATTATAATATCAGTTGATGTTTCTTCTTTGACATTATAATATCAAAGAAACATACGTTTGCATGATAAAAAAGAAATTACTTCAAGAAAATTAGTTATTTAGTCTTTATAATTTTAACTTAATTGTAATTCAATCCTTAAATTTTAACTCGTAATTTGGTGTTTATAATTTTAACTCAATTGTAACTTAATCTATGAACTTTGACTCTTGCAATTCAATCCCCGTAGTTTTAACAATTTAAATATTGATCCCTATATTTTAAAAAATAAAATTATAAAAATTAAAAATATTTTAAAAATTTAAAGATTTAAAATGTTTAGTAATTTAAAATATCAACCCCTAAACTTTAATAAAATTTTAACCTTTATAATTTTATTTTTTAAAATATAGGGACTAATATTTTAATTGATTAAAACTGTATTTTAGGAATTGAGTTATAATCGAATCAAAACTATAAGTATTGAATTATAATATATCAAAGTTTAGGGATTAAGTTGTTATTGAATTAAAACTTCAAGGATGAAATGATTAATTTTTTTAATTATTTGTTTATTTCTTGAACAGTCTCACTTGTAGGAAGACAAATTTGGTTGTTATTACAGGTAACGCTTCTGCTAACAAAGGGAAGGAGAAGAAAGTTTACCTGTATGTAATTTTTTATGGCAAATTTAATAGCATGCACTCAATCTTTTGCCAGTCTAGTATTTATTTAAAATATAAACTTAACAACGAGAGAGGATGCCCGTGAGCAATAAAATCTGAAGTTGACAAAAAAACGCTGCGACTTGCTTTCAATTGGCTTCTGGATGATAAAGAACTGTATACCATAAAATACAAGATCGGGAAACATGATTTAGAAAAGATGAAATACCCCCAATACTGGTCGTCTTTAGCACCTGCTACGAAAAAGACGGATTGAAGCAACATAGGCCTCGGAAAAGGAGAGGAATTGAAGTAGAATTATTTCTGCTTGGCAACAAGGTATAGTGGTATGTATATTAAGTTCTCATTCACATTATTTTTTATTTTATTAAACATCCAAATAATAACAATATAATTATTTCAGGTCATGACAGATGTTTACTTTAAAATTTAAATAATAAAATTTACATTATTTTCATTTCTCCAAAGATTTTTCCCCCATACCAGAGGTAACATTGTTCTTCGTTGAGCTAGTCCTCCAATCAGGATGACGGTATCCAAAGTAGTCGGTCAAATTCATTTAATGACAATTTAACAAAAACGGAAACAAACTCATTCATTAGAAGCCACTGAACAAAATGTCCTGGTGTAAGTTAAAGCTCAGTTCTTTAATATTAGATCAGAACATGCATGTGCAATTCATTTTTTAGTAGGCAGTAGGCAGTGCACTGCCATAAAGCATCCCAATTCCTTTTTCAAGCCACCCCACAGAAATAAATGATTCCCAAACCACTACCCAGCCTTCAATAGGCGGTGTTGTTAAATGTCGTGCAGTTGGGGATAAAATAAAACACATCATATTTCATGATTTCACCCACCTAATCACTTTAAGGAACATCCGGCTACCCAACTGCCACTACATAATACTAAAATTAGAAAAAAAAAAAATAAAGACCCCAAAATTCACAAAGTTCAGACCAATCAAATTATAGACAAATTGGAGTTTAATATGTCACAACAACTTGAACTGAGTCAGCTCACGTAGAAACCCTTCATCGCAGCCACTCAGCTCGAATTTAGATGCACCAATTCTCTCTGCGAACAAGCAGCGTTGAATTGGAAGATCAACACCCCAAATCCTGCACCTAATGTATCTTGAACGTTTGTTGCTTTCTTTGGTATATATAGCTTTCTTTGTTTCATTGGCGCAACATTTGTTGCAGCTGTAGCACTTGATTCCTTTGTTCTGGAGGCAGGAGATTTATCTGCTCCGGTGTAAGGCTCATGACCTGCTGAAGCAGTGCCTTCTCCATCTCGGGTGTCAACTACAAAATGTCCACATGAAAAATCAGCGGATGGCATAATTAATCAATCATATTAATTGTTGATTAATATACTTACAGAAGGAGGCCTAAGAGGCTGATTGCCAACGCCCATCTGACCAGGAACTAATGATGGAGGTCCCGGAGTGCCAGAAAGCTGTATTATGCCTTCTGAGAGACCAGGTATCCTAGAAGACCCTCTATCAACTGGCACTGCATTTCCAGCTCCCCCAACCTGACAAACAAGCATCAATTGGCATACAAATCAACAAGAATTTTCAAGCATAGACAATTAGGTATAGACATATCATAACTGACACTGCTCCTCCGGCCAGGTTACTTAGGCTTGCTTTATTGTGAAGCTAAAACTACCAAAATCAACTAGGGTTGTGTGGTCATGTTCAAATGCTAGCAGAACAAATTAGCGAAACTTAAACTGAAACAAAACCACAAATGTGGTATTCAGATTTGGGAATCATCCGCTAGATTCATCTCTGAATATCCTTATAATTTGTCAGAAATCAGAAATATTTTTTGTGAAGTCATGGTGCAGAGAAGAAATAAAAAACCAAATACCAATGAAAATGAGGGGAAAGGGGGGGTCTTTTGTCCACAAAAATTTAGCAGCTCAAAGAAGAGTAGCCAGACCTCTTTCTCTATGAACTTTTTGAAATTTAAGTGAACTTATTTCAAATTATCCTGTAAAATAAAATAAGCCCTCTTTATTCTTTTCCCCCATCCTATTTATTGTTCTTATTGCTTTCACCTTTCCACCGTTCATTTGTGACCAAAGCATGTTCTCTCTATAGAATAAATACCACTGTCAACTTTGTCGGCAAGAGCACCATAACCATCAACAGATATCTTAATGTCTATTAAGGATTAATTATCCCTGAACTCAAAGACGCCAACAAATAGTCTCAGGGTGCAAGTCAAGCATACCTGATAAGGTGACTGGGTAGCTGACTGACTTGGAACTGGAGTCAGACCCTGTGGAAACGATGGCCCAACACTTGCTGGCTTCGCACCTGGCTGTAAATTTCATCAACGACAGCATCTTGTTACAATTTAAAATTTAAAATGCTATTACATCATAAATACTCAATTGAAATATTCAACAGACTTACATGAAAAATGGGTTGTGGAAGATTGTGGGGACCGCTAGAATGCGGAAAACCTATATTGGCCCCCATTTGTGGGGGGTACTGATGATGAAAGTTGGGTCCTGAAGGTGGTCTGGACTGTGATTGCATTGGTGGTTGCAGCGGCATATGTGAAAATCCAGGTGCCTGCAATGGTTGCTGCAACTGAGCAGAAACATTTGGAATATGGGTTTGATGGAGCTGTGAAGATGAATGAAGAGAGGGTGGAGGTGCATTAGGAAGTTGTGATGATTGTGGAAGAGACACGTGGGCCATTTGGGGAGTCAGATGTACTTTAGGTTGCTGTGGCACCTGCAAAGAATGTGCAGGCATGGGCTGGGATTGATGACTTGCTGAAGGGACAGCAGCAGATGACATTGGCACTGGAGGTTGGTTTTGGTGTTTCCTTGGAAGAATTTGGTTTTGAGGTACACTTGCTTGATCATGTAGACCACCTTGCCCAGGCAAAAATGGAGCAGGCTGAATGTTGGGCTGTTGAGTCAACTGTACTGGCTGCTGAGTGCTCTGTGAGACTGTTGGCTGAATTTTTGGAATCTAGAAACAAAAAATCGATCATATACACATACTTCCAAGTTCCAATCAAAGTTTGTGAGGATAATAATAAGTTTTATGAAGTCAAAGCATACCGCCGAAGGGGGCTGCACCATTCCAAGCATAATTTGTGCCTGAATAAACAAAGGCAAATCAGAAAAAATGGGATTCAAAATAAAAGCACAACCAAGGGTGATCTAACCGTATCCCCACGGAAGAAGGAAACAATTGAAATTCATGCAAAAAAAAAAAAGGAACAAATTATAATAGCCCCTCCCACAGACTTGCAGATATCGGTGTTCATTAGTATGAGGGCATGACAATTACTAGAGTGGTGCTGGAGCATCTACAGCATAACAAGAATACAATATATATATATATATATCATTGTTCAATACATAATTCAAAAGCAAGTCCCATAAATAGATATAAATATAGATAAACGTAACCCTTAGGAAACCGAGAAGTCACTCTAATGAGTACACCCAACAACAACAACAATAAAAACAAGCCTTGTCCCCCTAGATAGGATCCACTACATGAATCACACTATGCTCATGTGCTCCAACAACAGCCCACTCTTTAGATGTAACATCAACCGAAAATTTGATGTGTACACAAATAAACTAATTCTTAGGGTACAGTTAGATATAGGAGATAAAAGGAAGATAATAAAGCGAGAAGAAAAGGAGTGTTCGAATTTTTTTGGGGAAAATGAGCATGCACGTATCCGCAGAACTTCCGAATAAAGTAGCCAGAGACAAATCTTTCAACATAAAATTCAGAAATTCCAGGTTGATTATGAGTGCCTTTAAACCAACCTAAACGGGAAGAAAAACAGAAATAAACACGAAAACCCTAATTCTAAAAATTCCATTCGGGAAAGCAGAGAACATAATTCACATGATAGTTCACCACAAGCGGGATAGAGTGGAAAAACAACAGCGCAAACGCCACATGCCAATTACAAACAAATAAAAGGAGAGGTTGAGAAAAAAGTAACCTGAAAAAGCGCTTTAGTCAACATTGGATTCTGAATGAGGATCTGCCTCGCTTGCTGCTGGTTCTGTTCAATAAGGCTCTGAGGGAATCGTTAAGATTTTCCACGCCGAATACCCAGAGAGAGAGAGCGGCAAGGAATAAGCACAAGCGTTAATAAGAAATATCGGGGGTATTTGAAAGAAAATTGAGAATTAGACCAAAACGGCAGAGATAAAAGCAATGCAGAACATAAAGAATTAGTCGGATGAGAACAAGGGAAATAGAAATACCTTCATCTGAGACATGATCTCATAAAGCTGGTTCTTTGACATCCCAGCGAGGTTCGCCGACAAGCCGTCGCCAGAAATTTGCTTTCCCGCCATTGTTGCTAACGCAGGAAACAACCGAATTGGTGGCGAATGTAACTTGTGAAGTCAGGAGAGGGCGCTGATCAATAAGTTGTTGGGCTTGGGCTTATCGTCGTTTTAGTTTGGGTTAAGCCAATTGAAAATAAGAGTGGGCTCGTAAGGCTATTAATGTCCATTTTTTGATCAGAATATTCATTTCGGCTGGGCATAAACAATTAGGGCAAGGCAACTAACTGGGAGTTGGGCTTAATAAAAAAAATTAATCTTTTATAATGTGATATATTAAAATTTAATTTTTTATTATAAAGGTGTTCACATTTAGCAATTAATAGTACATCAAATAAAATTACTTGAGAACATATGTGGAAAACAAAATAAACAAATAACCAGCAAGGCCATGGTTATTTGGAAAACAATAGAAAAATATATTTGAAATATACAAATAACAATATGATCTTATGAAATATGATAATTCTTTTTAAATTTTTTAAGACTTTCCTGGCATTAATATCTTTTTTGAAATTACTATAATACCCTAATTTAGAATAAAAAATAAATAGATTAATGACTAAAAAATTTGCAGAGTGAAACTTGTCACTTGTTATCTTGTTTTAGTCATTGTCAAAATACAAATAATCATTACTTAAATTAAAGTAGTCATTGATATTTATAATACTTAAATTTTAGTGATTAAAAAAAATTTGCAAAGAGAAAGTCATAATTATTCATTCTATTTTAGTCATTCTAGTTATTAGATATAAAATATAAATATTTATGTTTTCCTTAAAATATCAAATCGTTTAATAATTTATAATTTCCAATAAAATCATGTTAAATAATAAATATATAACTAATGAGTAAAATAATAAAGATATTTTTTCCATGCGCAAGGGACATGAGAGATAGCACCACATTTTAGACAATTAGTAATGTTATCATGAATTAAAAAATTTCTCAAATATTGTAATCATTTATTTAATTGTTAAACTTTGTGGAGAAAAAAAAATTCGAGGAACATTTTTTAAGGAAAAGGCAAAGAGTTCAGGAAATCATTTTATAAAATAAGTCACAATAATTATAATTTGTAAATAGTGCTCCTGCTTATTGGTTTTAACAAAACACAGGGTGCCCAAAAGATAATTTTATAACAAAATACATTAAAATTAGTCACAAACATTTAATGATGGACCCGTCACTAAATATAGGCATTAGTAACAAATTAAAATTGATCAATAATTACATAAGTTAATGATGAATATAAGATGCTGTTATATTTTGATTAAATTTTAAAAATTTGGTGACAAATTTAAATCTATCACTTAATTATGTCACAAATCTTTATATTAGTCTCAGATTTGTGACGGATATTTTTAATTAGTAAAAATTGGTTAAATATTTTATAAAAATAAAAAATTTTTAATATACAAATTGAGATTCACATTAAAAAAATCTTTAAAATTATCAAGTTAAATAATTATACAAATAGTATTTTTCCTCTCATTATAACTAAAGCATATAATACAAAAAGATATAGAAAAAAATAACAAATAATTTTTTCCTTTTATTATGTAAATATAAAAAATAAAAATTTTATCATATGAAAATATTTTAATTATAACATAGATAATATAAAAATGATAAACACAAATATTTATTTTCATAATATATATTAATTGATATTAAATAATATATTTATTAACTAATAATATATATTGACTTGTATATTTTCATGTGTTAATGTATAAATATGACAACATATATTATTAACATATTTAAATAATAATAAAATATTAAATATATAAACAAATACATTAAGTTAAAAGGAAAGTTGTGTGTAGGTCTTGTAAATCAAATTTATTTATAAATAAATTTTGTAAAATTTAAAAATTACAACTAGATTTCTTAAAATTTGAGTGTAATTTAAATTTGAGGTTAAAAACCAATAATGCCCTTATTAAAAAATAATTTACAACTATCACTTTAACTTTTTATAATAGTAACTTTACATATTTAATAGTTAAATTGGTCATATATTATTAAAAAGCTCAACACTAATCATTAATAAATACTTTATCAGTAATTTATAACTATACATTTAATGGTCAAAAGGTTTGAATACTTGATGTTATAGTTATGGTATTGAAACTCGAACCGGACCAGTCGGATCAACCTGAAAACCGGTGACCCGGTCCCTTGTCCGGTCTGGGTTTACTCCTAAACCGATGAGAGGATGAACCGGTGTAAACCGGTCAACCCGAGTTCAACCCGGTATAATCCAGTTAACCCAGTGGGTTGACTGGGTTAACTGAGTTATTTTTTTTAGGATATTTTATTTTTCATTTTTTATTTTTCAGAGTGCTGAGTTCAGAAATAAGATAACAAAAAAAAAGTAAAACTAAAGTTAAAAAATAAAAAATTAAAGGTAGAGCACGCTAAGTCCAATTCAAATTTTCAAACAGCATTTAGTTTGGCCTTTCATCTGTGTCTCTCCTCTCTCACCCTAACTTAATCAGCGTCTCTTCTCTAGCTTAGTCTTCGTCTCTTCTTCAGGCTCTAGCTCTATCTCCGTTTCTTCTCTAGCTCTCTCTATCTCTGCTATCTCTATCTTTTCTCCAGCTTAGTCTCTAACTCTTCGTCTCTTCTCCAACTCAATCTCCATCTCTTCTCTAGACTTTTGAGATTGAAGAGTTGTAATTGTAATAATAGATGTTTAAAGTATTATATTTTATTACTGTTAGACTTTTGAGTAGTTAGATTTGGTTAAATGTTTTTATAATTAATGTCTTTTTATTTAAATTGTATTATTTTAATCATGACCGGTTTGTCACCGATTCAACCCCCGGTTCAATCCTAATTGAATCACTAACCCGTGACCCAGTGTCATGATCGATTCAATGATTGGTCTGGTTTTACGTACCTTAGTTATAGTTGTAAAAAGTTGTAAAAATTAAAGTTATATTTATAAAAGTTGAAGTGATAATTATAAATTATTGATAAAATAGTTAACAATTATTTGATCGATATAATATATTTTTAATAGGGACATTGTTGTCTTTGCACTCTAATCTTAAATTACATTCAAGTTCTGTAGTTTTTAAATTTTGTGGTATTTATTTATAAATAAGTGACCTATATGTAATTTTTACTAAGTTAAATACACGTGTTTAAGTAAGTAATATATATTAAATTTTATAAATTAATATTAAAAAATTATTACAACTCAATTGGCAAAAAGTACCTACAAAAAGAGAGAGGTTTATTATTAAATTAGTAATGCTATATTTATGATGAAAATTAGTGAAGACCAATCTATCACTAAATCTAAAATTAATGATGAATTTTGTCCACTACTAATTCCCTTTTTTCTAGTAGTATACATCTACGGTCTACCTTCCTTCTATTTTAAAATTCTATAGAAACCTCCTGTAGTATCAATCATAAAAAAAAAAAACCTCCTTTCTATTTTAAGAATTTCATTTTCATCCACCCAATTACTAATTGACTGTTAAGTCATATTGGTTAAATCAAAATACCTCTCTTTAAACATAAATGCTATCTCAATATAATTTAAAATACCAAAAAAATCAATGCATTTTTACTTTCTTATTTTTATTTTTATTTTCAGTTATGTAAAATTATTTATTTATTATTTTTTAAAAATAAATGTATAAATAAAAAATAATATTTCAAACACACATAAAATTATATTTCTTTAAATTATTTATTTAAATATTCTCGCAATTGATTATTTATAGTTTATTAAATTTGGAGAGAGATTATACAATTAAATTATAAAAGGCAAATTGTAAGTTTTCCAACATAATTGAAAAAAAGTAAATATTCTAGAACCTTCAACAGAATATTCTTAACTGTATTAAAAATTAGATTAAAGTATATGTTTTGAAAATACGAGGTCGATATAATTTTAGTAAAATAAAAAGGCAGTTATATATAATAATTTACTCAAAAAATAATAGCACTACTCATGGCTTGTAAATATTTTAATCTCGATAGATTTTGTATTTTATTTTCACATGTACTTGATTTGATAAAATGATAAAGATTTGCTTAACACCATTTAGTTTTAATTTTAACGTAACTAGATTTGGTTATGAAGATGAATCATTAATAAACTCTGCTGTAGTAATATTGAAAGGCAAAATTACAATTGAAGACTGTAAAATTAAATTATTTATTTAAAGGGAACCAAATGTTTTAACATGACTTCAATGCTTATCTAGCATTTTTATATTATATATATATATATATATATATATATTTGGATAAGAGATATTAATAATATTATAACACAAATAGATTGCAAATAGAAAGAGATTGAACACAGCTGAACCCATATAAAGCACAGTTTATTATAGAAACAAGAGTCCTTGTTGAATCTTTTTAATTGATGAATTTCCTCCCACAGGTGCACAGTGAGTTAAACCGTGATGTACAACTTGCCTATTTCAACTCTAATTACAACTCATGAGATACACATATAATTTTGAAGGAACATGTTGGGTTGGAAATTGGTTCCATATATTAGCTGTGACCAGGAACTGAGTTGGATATTATAATTATAATAACAAAGAAGTTCAATAGAATGACGTTAGCTTCGATGAATTCAAGGGCTTCACCAAACGGAGTCCAGATTGAACGGTTGCTGCTGTTGCTGAAGTTGCAAGCATTCTAAGACTTTGGAGGAATGAGAAGAACTTGGATTTGAGATTACATTATCAGTGAGTGACGATCCTCCAAGGTTGGGAACTGCTTGATGAGACATGTACGACGCAAAGTGATCATTGGCTTGCTGATAGCTCTTGAGCTGCAACGCTTTGAGAAGCAAGGAGTTCACTGACAGATTATTAGGATTCAGCATTAATCCTCGAGAAGCAGCACAATTAGGCCATGAAAGAAGAGAGGGAACTTGATCTGTTGCAGCTGATGACCAATTATTGGTGCTCAAGTTCATGTCTGTGTTTACATTAAAGCTGTGATTAATGTTGTCTGTGAATCCTCCAGTTGAGGAACTTGCAATACTAAAATTAGGAAGTTGGACGACGTGGCTGCCCAGTTCATTCACCATTGAGGTTGCATCGCAAGGTGAATCCAAAGACACTTGGGAAGATGATGTGATATCCTGATCACGAGGTTTTTTGGATGCTGATGATATGCTTTTCTGGAACACCCTGCAAACAACCCAATCTTCCTACAAATGAAATGAAAACACATACAAAATACATGTACATTATTATTGATGTTGATGGATGATCGTCAGTATCTGATTAATTAATACATAGTAGAGCTTATAGGATTAGATAGATAGGTATACGTACCTTATCGTGCAGGCGATATTCATGAATAACCCAGTTGGTTTTGAGACCACGAGGAGCTCTTCCCTGGTAGAAGACGAGGGTTTTCTTGAAGCCGGCCAACGCACCGCCGTGAAAGATATGTTTGTCTTTGCCGGTGGTTTTCCAGTAGCCTGATTCCGTTGCTCGGTTGGTTCGAAGTCCTGTCGGATACTTCCTGTCTCTTAGACTAAAGAAATACCATACCTTCTCTCCCATCGATGCCTTACCTGTATACATATATCACCACAGCATGATTATTATTATTTTTAATGAGTACGCCTGTGGGAATATATCTTAAAAAACATCGCAATGTTTAATTTCTTACAAAATTTGTAGATTGTATTTGATGATTGATTATGAATTTTTTTAGTTTTGATAAATTGTAAAAAGTGACGTTAATTTTAAATTATACACTATTAATTCTGTTTTAGGTTTTTAATTAAAATATCTTCGTCTTAGTTTTCCCAACTTGAGAAAAGGAAATTCTTTCTTTCTTATGTATTAAAAAAAAAAGGAAATCAAATTCTTATTCTTGCTTGATTCTCAATGCAAGGACAATTGCAGTTGGCCTTATTTATAGTAGTTCCTAAAGGCTATGTCCTAGACAATAACGGAGTTAAAACTAAAAAAGAGGGTTACAATAGCTTAATATTAAGGGGTCCTGTTACTTAATAAAAGGTTATATATGGAGGCCAGCTTAATGAGAGGTTATGGAACTTAATGAACTATGGGAGTTAACATATAGTGAGAATTATTATGCATGTATGAGTGCAGATAAGTGTAAGACATTCTATCACTGAGGACCATCTGTATTAGATCATTTTATTCATGCATTGTGGAATTAACTTTTAACTTCAGAATTATTTACGTTTTGAAAATAGAACCAAAGTCATGAAGGTTTAACAGATCTCATAACAATAGATTATGTATAACTAATTAATATGGATAGTATCATTAATTGTGGGATATAATGTGCGTGCTTCGGAAAACAGTACCGTGCATCTGGGGTAGATGGTTTTATTTCCTTTTTCTATAGCTTTAGTTCCCCCTCCGGCACTAAATCGTGGAAAAGGTTATACATACAGTACCATTCCAAAAGAATGAATGAGAAAAATGAGAGCGCAAGGATATAATTAAACGGTTAAGATCAAGAACAATAACTGGTCTGCCATAAGGGGGAAAATATTCTATGATAAACTCCTGAGATCAGAGAGAGAGAGAGAGAGATTAAGGAAGAAGAAACTGGACCTGGAAGTTCCCAAGGTTCAGACTTGTTGAGATCAACGACGGATATGGCTTTGGAAGTGAAGGCACTATCAGAAACTTTGCTTCTGAGGTAATAGTTTATGAGCTCTTCATCCGTGGGATGGAATCTGAATCCTGGAGGCAGATTATTTTCATCCTCCATTATTGCTGTTAATGTTCTTACCAGAAAGCCTGCAGCTTTTGAAGAAGCTGACCAAAAGTAAGCTCAATAACATCACCCACAAAAACAGGTATATATGAATAACAAGGAAGTCTTCATATCTTTGTTAATCCCAGCTACCTCCTTTGACAATTCAATATTCTAATTAATAAGGTTTAGTTGTGGTGAATTCCCGGAATTGTCCACCACCAAGGTTTTCGAATATAATTTACTCCTAAACAAACTCCCCGATCAGGTCCAAATTGTAAGATATTCTTTTTTGTCAGTTAAAATTGATTCAAAATATATAAAATACTTAGTACTTTTTTAAAATTTTCTTTTCTAAATTTACCCTTGCATTGATTATTGTGGTGAAAATACTCCCTTCATTTTTACTGTATGACAAACTACGCCAGGTGCGCGCGTGCGCTTAGTTGTTTTTTTTTTTTATAAGTAAAACTCTACATAAAATCCCACAAATATTTATTACATTTTTCTCAATTTGTCGCTCATAAAATCAAAATTTATTTTCATGAGACAATCTTGTTTCATTAATTACAAGAATAATTTAGTCTAAATTAATTAATTTCAAACATAATTGTTATGTTTAACCAAGTTTTTAAAACTGTGTGAGTTATTAAAATTTGCTTACATGTTAAAAAATGGAGAGAATGTAATCTAACAAAACACTTCTCCACACTTTTCATAATAAAAAATTTAAAGGGCAAAACAAAAGGTATATCATTTTTTCATGAAAGCGGAGAAATAATTGCTTTTATTAATATGTGAAATAAATGATTGAGATGTCTTATCATTTGAGACAGAATGAGTATTATTTATGTATCAAAATTATCCTGAGGAGTTGCGTATATAATGTGTTATATATAATTCAGTATAGGAAAATACGAAGAAATTAAATATAACTAATTAATATTATGAAGGATAGTGGCAATTAATCAATTTTGCAAGGAGGGGATTTAAGGTGGAGTCCTATGACACCACATCAATTTTCGGCTACTTTCATTGATCCTGTCCACCCACCTTCACCCATTTCTACCCACTGCAAATCTTTTGCCCACTTAATTAACCATTTTTTCTCTTAATTATCTCTACTTGTGAATAATGTAATTTATTGTTAACACTTGTATAAACTACTACATGATGTACTTTCAGATACCAATTTTTTTTTTTCCTTAGCTTGTTACACTTCAAAAAATATATCAATATAATTATGTAAAATATCAATTGCTAATATAAAAACAAATTCAACGGGTATAAAATTTACGACTCCTTTAAAATTTCTATGTAAATAATGATATTTTTTTAGTCTTCTTATATTTTAAATGATGATGATCATTGCCTGCCCTCTAATTCCCGGGGGGGGGGGCTAAACCTAAATCTGCAATTTTCATATATAGATATTCACACACACACACATCTTGTATCTCCTTATATTTGACATGTACTTCCTATAATCACAACGTAAGGCAGCTTTTAAAAGTCTTAGTTCAAGATATAAGTTATTATAATTGTTTTTATAAATGTGTTTTCAACTATATACCCTTATTCATTTATTACTCGTTTCTTAAAAAATAATGTTTAATTGTCATTATTAAAATACTTATATCAGATTTTAATTAGAGTATAACTGAAAAGATTTAAAACTTTTCATGAGATTAACCTACTTTTTTTAAACCGTGAAGTAGTTACAAATGCTTTAATTATATCGTAGTCCAGATGAAGTATCACATTGAGCATTTCCTTCATTTATGACTAGAATATTGTCCGATATAATTACTTGTTAAATTGATTAATTGGCTACTGATGGGTAATAAGAATCAAAAAGTTCAGCGCTTTGAACAAAGATACGTGAGGCGGTAGAATAATTTAAAGCTAAAATGCGAGCATTATTAATTGTCGATTATTAATGTGATGCATATGTAACACAGTTTTGATATATTCAACGATGAGGTACGAAAATATGTTACTGTGGGTGGTTAAAATGGTGACCAACCCAGAAGACTGTATATCCAAGGGGGAGCATTTCAATTGCATTTTTTTCCTCATCATCGATCGTTCATGATCTTCAAATCTTCGCAAAATTCAATCCTAACTCACAACTTTGTGCATTTCTCCTCCACCACGTGTGTATTAATTTATTTCCATGCAACTCCGTGCACTAATTAACCATAAGCTTCTAGAAGCGAGCTTCTCTGGTGTGAATGGTAAAGGTTCGCGCAAAAGCCAAAAGCTTGAGTCAAAGGAGATTAATGGTGAACAAACCAAAACGGTGGAAGGAATAATATAATTTAATTCTCACTATTTATCTAGTATTGAAAATCAAATCAATCCAGCTGATTGAATCAGTAATTGTTGAATTAGTGCTTTAATTTGACCAATTTAATGAAATATTATGTTCATGATTGGTCCAATTACTGCAATTCAACTATGTTTTTGATCATAATCCTTTGCCTTAACTGATTATATGACCCGTCCAATTTACAGTAATATGCTATTTATTCATGATCAAATTATATCGACCCAATTAAGCTAACATAGCCACGGAGCCCTGCAGGGCTTTTGGCTTTAGACCAATCCATTTCTTCCGTTTTCTTATATTATTGGTGAGAATATGCAAAGAATATTTCCCTCAACGTTAAAACTAACACTTAAAAAAAAAAGACTTTTGCCAAAAATCCAAAAGTTTTTTGCCACTAAAAAGGTCGTGAATATAACTTTTATCGTTAATAGTTTTGTGTGGCGGTAAAAGTTTAGCAACAACATGAACTCTTTTTTAAAATAATAATAATTAAAAACTTTTAGTAACTTTTTTTAAGAAAATAATAATTTATTTTATGCCACATCACTCTACCAGTATGCATCATGTGATACCACCCCACTTACCATATATGCGGTAGATGATGTCACATCACTTGCATCTTGTGCCACGTATATAGTAAATGATGCCACATCACTTGTTACATGTTTGCCTTCTCAAGCCACATCATAACCACACATTATGCCATATATTTGTTGTGAAATATGTCAAAGTAAAATTTGAACTCTTACCTCTCACATTTCTAAGCCTTAAGTCTTCCTTCTTTATCCATTGAACTAAAATGCACATGCAATTATCATATACAAAATTAATATATGTTGTTTAACTACATATACATATGTCAAATAATATATTATTAAAAAGTATACATATATTTTATTTTATTTTCCATTATTAATATGACAAATAATTATATAAATATATTATATTTTAATAAAATATTATTTTATCAGTAAATATTATTTTTGTTAGGAAAAAAAACTTAAAATAAACAAATTTAAATATTGAATAATTTTATTATAAACATTGTAACCAATTATTTATTTTATTTTATTTTTTATTGAAAATAATTAAGTATATAATTTATTATAAATATGTATTATATTAGTTTATGTTAAATATCTTTTACTTTATCTTCTCCATATTTTTCTCAAAAATTAACAAATTAAATGATTAAATTTTTTTCTTCTCTTAAAATGGTTAAATGTTTCACCCTCTTTTATTTAAAAATATATTTTATCTACAATTTTGTAATATCTTAAAAAATATTTAAATAAATTATTTAAACCACATAAATTTTGTTAATATAGAGTCATTTTGAATAATTTTAAATTTTTAATTATACTGATAACTTTTACAATACATGATAATTACAGAGATATCATATATGATTAATTTAGCTAATCTTAATCATTCTCTACCTCATAACAAGGTAAATTTGAATAACTTTTCATATTCTTCTTGGTAATAATTAGTTATAAAATCTTATTAGCAACTTCTCTGTTTTTTTTTATCAATTGAAACCTAATTACACTAGGTAGATCACACAAAATCCTTATCCAAGAGCCATTGGAGCTTAGCAAAAGAAATAGACATCATGTGTATATCAAGCTAAGCATCAAATGTGCAATGTGAACAAAAAGTCTATAATGTCATTTGCATCTTGCGACATTTGTACAACTTTGACGTTCCAACATCATTTATGTATTTATATATAAGTAATAATTTATGTATAACTTAACTTAATTATAATTGAAAGTAATAAAACCCATCAAAATTTTAATTTATCAAAATTAAAATACTAGTTTAATAACATAATTTTTTAAAAATATATGAGTTATTTTGTCTAAAAAAGATTATGAACAATACAAAATAAAAAGTAAATAATAAATTAAACTTAACATATCTTCACTATTATTTTTTTGTTTCATGATCCTATATATGATTTATTTCTAAATATGTATATAAAATAAGAAATTTAATTTCATAAATACCTTTGAATGATTTTTAAATTTTAAATTTTAAAATAATTCATAAGCAATTTTTTAATAATGCAAATGATAATTCTATAAATTATTTCAAGGATAAATTGTGTGGGAATTATAAAGGATGTGATTTTAGAATTTAATGAGTTACTTTAATTTGTCAACCATGCTTGTGATTTATTGCCATGATTATATGAGGCACTATGTTCCCTTTAAATCTTGTTGGTATGCATTCTGATTATTGCATATGCATGTCATGCATTGGTAAGGGGCTGAGAAGATGATGAGGACATTGATTTATATTTGATTGTGACCATGTTATTTGCCTCCATTATGCTCGTAATTGTTGGCCTTTTCTTTGTAGAGCCTTGTTTCTCAATACTTATTTATTTGGCCAAGTTTGTAAAGGGGAAACGTGGGATAGTGATAATTCTTAGTGGATTCTTTAAGGAGGAGAGCCATAGTTTGGAGTTTGGGCTCTATAACCTTTGGCTAGGTGTATATAAGCTCAGCGATGCTTTGGTCAATCCAACGAGTAGGCCACACCATGAATAAGCCTATGGATTTGGTCAGCAATATAAGGTGGGATAGAGCAATTAAGGAGTCTTTTTAGCATATGATCATATGTTGCATATAACTATTATGAATGATGGCCTGTATTATATGTTTGCATATATTGTTATTTATGTTTGGTAGCTTGTATATATATGGTGGGACTCTTTATTGAGACGTTAATACGCACACCCTCTCTTTATATTTTAGGTAAGCTTAGCAAAGCAAAGAAGAAGTTGTAAGAAAGCTTGGTGTTTAGCTGAGTAAGTTTAAATTCCATTTTAGTTTGTAAAATAATTATTGCTAGTATAAAACTCACTTGTCATTTGGGTCAAGTTTTAAAATTGTTTACTGGATCTATTTAGAGTAAATATTTTAATATAATTTTAAATATAAATAAATATTTTAGTATTTATGGTGGGATGTGATGTGGAATGAAATATTATTTTTAGATTCTTTTCTATCTACTATGGTAGACTCTTTTCTACCATGCTATGATATTATTTATGATTTTAAATAAGGAAAAACTTCTATAATTTTGATAGCCTTTTTAACTAGTTTAATCATTTCTACTAAGATTGGATTTAAATATCTATTTATTAGATAAATTTTTATAACTATTATAGTTCTTAAAATATAGATTAGCTCTTTTCCTCCATGACCATCTTTTTAAAATAAATTTGAGAATTGCTTTAAATCTTATATCATGATAATTATTTTTATTAGTTTAAATATTTTTTATCATGATATTTAGTTAAGTTTTTAGTTAGTAAAGTTAGGGTGTTACAGCTTCTCCCAAAAATCTCGCTCCAGATGACGCCTTCTCTTATTTAATTTACCCTAATATTGCTTCAGCATTTTAAAATAGCCCTGCCATGTGGTTTCTATCTTCAACTGCGGACGATCGTGGCCTTCACAATCTTATACCACGAACGGTTCGTTGTGAAATGAACACTTCCTCTCACCTGCGCCTTCATCCATGGATGGGCAAAAGCTTCCTTAATTTCTGATGCGGATAGTAGAGACTCATGTTATCCATAGCCGCAATGGTTTCACATAGAGGTTCAAACTTGCTCCAAGACCCTTCAGCCCCGAATGGTGGAGATTTCTTCACATTCAAAACCACGGACGGTAGAGGATGTTTGGTCTTGTTGTGCATTCTTGGCCCACTTTACTCCAACTATACTTGATTTCCCCTCATTTTAGCTTCTTCTTTTTTCCTAATCACCATAGATGAGCCACGAGTGAGGATATAAAACATATTTCCCAATTTTAATGCTATGATTCAATTTATTCAATAATGAGTGCCCAAAATACAGTTAAATGTTGGCTCATCAGACTAGTTTAGGTATAACAGGAGACAAGAATGAGATCAATCTAAGTTTTATAGAATAAATTATGAATTTTTGAACTTAGCCCAAAATTCTAAAAAATGCCAAGATAAAGCATTTCGGGTTAGAATTTGAACTTTCAAGCCTTTTAGTCTTTCTTGTCTATAATTAACTCTATTTGGAACTTCCGTCCCCAAATTAGGGTTCCTAAAAGTAGGATGTCGCATTATGATTGGGAATTAGAGGCGAAAATATGACAAGGAATGAAATTGAGAGGTTCCACGTTCGTTTTTTTTTTTTCTGGGTCTCTCAATTTGGGCCTGACCTAAGCATTGTCCAATGTAAGGGGGGATATTAATTTAATACAGTCCTATTGTACGTCACAACCCGCGGTATGATTGTTTGCAAAATTAATGTGGTTTTGTAATTGATGTGTCCTAGTAAATTTTATATTGAGTTTTTAAAACAAAAAAAACCTTGATTAAGTAATTTTGATCAATCTGTGATTAAGAAAATATTAGACTCAAAATTAGAATTTTCAAAATCATTCGATCAAATACGGCCCTCTCATTATTGTGACGTCATTAAGAATAATGCTTTTCAGTTTTCAATTGTACGCATAAACCAAGCAAGTGAGCTGGGCCCATATTTTACGGCCTAAAACAAGCCATACAAATTTCTTTATAAAAATAAAAGAAGCCAACTTAACAAATTATATCATAGTTATTCTGATTTTTTTTATTTTGCGCAATATATATGTTATGTCACTAGTGTTGGAAAATTTATAAAATATTTATATATATTGTCAATTTACATTAATTAGATATTGAGTCCAGAATAAATTAATTTTTATGATTTTGTATAGATCGTAATAAATAAACCACACAAATGAGTCCAAAAAGCAGAGATCTAACCTATAATCTTATAGTTGTAGTAGTCAGTTCTTTTTAATATTTTCTATCTCTTAACTGACCGAGTCAATATATGTTTAATTAATTAATTAGATGTTGAGACAGTTACTGAGATGATATGATTCATAAAATATGATCAGTTAATAACCATCACACATGATTCTTTTCTATTCTCTCTACTATCTTTGTACTCTTTTAAACTACAGGAGCCTAATAGATTGTGAATCCGTTTAAACCCAAGGTAATCGAGGCTTTATTATTGACTTATATTTTCTCTGGATTAAGTCTACCCACTGAATTCTACTATGATTATTTTATATTGTTTATTGAGATATTTTCAACAACTAGTTCATATATGCAAGTTAAATAAACTAAGCGAGAAATCAAGAAAAAAATATTGGACCTTGTCTTGGATACAGGGTCACGGAATTAATTATTTAATTTTCTGAATTAGAAATGAGTTATTTATTGAAATTAACCGAAGTAGTTATTCATTGAATTATATATCAGTTAATTATTCCCCATTTAAAGTATAGGCTCGACTTAGACAAACAATATATTAAAAACGATGCACAATGTGAATGAAATATTTGGTCCACTCAGTGATTAAAAGCTGTATCCTAATTAATTAACTAAATTCATTTTAATAACAATGAAATATCTAAATTATACCAAATTTTATTCTATCTTCGGCATGCAAATTCTTAATTATATTAATGAGTCTGCATGAACAATGTTTGTATAATAAACATTTTGCAATCTGCAATCTTATTAGCCAAGTTAAAGACAAGTATCAATTTATGGAAGATTGCTTAAAGAAGTCACAAATCCACAGAGCCATATCCACCATCTTTTTAAAAAGGCTCTTTATTCCATTGGTAGGTAAAGAATACACTCAAACGTAGCTCACATTGAATTGAATACTGTTTGTAGCTCGGAAAACAGCTCACTTTACTTGATGCATTCCTGAATATACATTGTCTGTTCCATTTAATTAAAATTAAACAATGTGAATCTTACTTTTTCAGAAAATATAATGTATATATTATGGTTCTTCTTTTATAAAGCCGTTTCTTCTGTCTACCTATGCGTGTAGGTTGGTTTTAGTCTCTTCTATAGTACACATGTGTGCTTTTATATAAATCATAGTAATTCTTTCTTTGTTTTGCTCATCGATATCTAATATTTAAGGAGGAAAGGTGGAAACTTATTGCTACAAAACAAGGTTTAGGTTCTTTTCATGAAATATTGTGATAAAATGATTCCCCTACTACGCTTCTCTTTATTATCCTGAAAGAAGCCATCAAACCCCAGTAAATATTTTCAAATAAATAACACGGCACTTTATTAAGAGCAAATAAAGCAAGCTTGAACATCATTTTTTTTAATTGCGACTGCAATTAAGTATTAATATAATAAAATAAATGAACATTTTTTAACAATTTAGAATCCACAATATGCTGAGTTTCTCAATAATCTTTTTCACTCATGTAGATAGCTAGGAAGCCCGTAGATCTTACAATACTTTCATTTCATACCAAAGGTCTTCAATTTATATGAATTCATCTTTTTTTTATATTATAAAAGTGAACACAAACCGCTTCTTTATCTTTTAACCAAATTAAAGTCCCGTCAATTATTAAAATGCGAGCATAATAGTCGCATGGTAATTAACATTTTTTTTATTTCTTAATAGCATAAATTACAAAAAAAAAAAAGCTGTTTACTAAAATTGTATTTGAATATCGCTTGTTTCATGTTAAAATTTTATCAAAATTAAAAAGTACCTCCCCCATCTTATATTTGAGTCACTTTTTAGAAAGAGTTAGTGGTCTTTTTTATAAGGCATTTTGGTTAAAAACAAAGGTTATTAATTACTTTCTTTTAATTTTATCCATTTTACAATTTCCATGAGTAAAGTTTAAAATTTATAATATAATACATTTATTTTTAAATATATATAATATAATACATTTAATAAGGGTAAATTAGGACTTTTTTTCTTTATATCTTTTTATTTTCAAAGAGATAGTTAGAAATGATTTATTTATACAGAAGGAGTATGCTTTAAGAAAATGTGCAATTCAAATATGTCCCCATGGATTAAAAAATGTCATTTGAGCTTAGCTGCGTGTCATTTGTGAGAGAAAAGCTGCCATAATTAACCTAAAGTACCCATTAGAGAGGACTCCACCGCAAGTTTCTTTGGGACATGCATGTGACGAGAGATTGATAAAGGGTAAATTAAAGGGAACTGGAGGGGCAAAATAGGGATTCCGGGCACAATATCTGGACGATATTATTGACCCGGGAAAGATATGAAGGCGACGGATATTGTGCGTTGCGAGCACTAACAGCGATTTGTTTTCTTTTAGCGAGTGGCTTTGGCAAATGGTGGAGTTGCTTTGTAGCTCATTTTGGAGCAAAGCAAGCCACTTATCTTCCACCGCCATGCCCCTTTGTTCTCCACAAGAAGCTCTTCTCAGACTCTTCTACAATGCCTCCTCCTCCTTCCTCCCTCCTCCTCCTCCTCCTCTCCTCCTCCTCCTTCCTCCTCCTCCGCTTCTTCAACTTCGTCGGCAACTACTCCCTCCTCCACCGGTCTCTCTCTCTGTCTCCCCGCATCACTCTCTCTCATCCTTCTTTATCTTCTCCCGCATTACTTACTTATATATACATACTTCTCTGTTTTGGTGTCTGTGTTGCAGAGATCAGCAGTATGAGTATGTGTTTTACGAGGATGAAGACCAGGAGGAAGAAGGAAGGGAAGAAAGGTTTTGTTATGATTCGAGGGATAATAATAATATCGAGAGAGACCATCTGGTGGCCGACGTCGTTGGTCGTGGAGAAAGTCTTATGTTTCTGCACTCCGACCACCACCAGACTAGTCCTCAGTCTTTCTCCGAAGACCTCTTCATAAGTCCGCGGGAGAGCTCGCTTGATGATGATACCTCCGAATTGGAAAACCACTATGCTTCTGATCAAACCTTGTCTGTTCATAGATCTCCACTGGTTTCAGACTTTGAAACTGAAGGGCTTGTTGAAGAAGAACAACAAGAACAAGTTGTTGCTGATGCTGATGCTACTGCTGCAAGAGATCATCATCACGCTGATGATGATTCTGTACTGAACACTGTTCCTATTGATAGCGACTTAGTGGACAGTGACAAAACATGTGACGGTACTTCCACACCATCACCTTCGTTCAATAATTATTAACATTACTCACATGATTTTCTATCAACGCTAAGCAACAGGTGTTGCTATATGCTTTCTGCAGAGGATCATGTTACTGATAGGCTTATTAAAAACAAGAAAGTGCAGGAGGCCAACTTCATGGGGGATGGCAGGTTCTTTGTTTTGGCTCCGACCAATTTGAAAACGAAGAGGCTGATTGTTGAAGAAAAGGACGAAGAAGAAATATATGGTGACTCATGCACTGCGGGGTCCACCTCCAAGAGCTCATCGGACTGGAGGAGCTCAGCCATTTGCAGAGATTCTGGAACCGATGACCCGTTTTCTTCTTCCTCCAGAAGGAGCTGCCCCAAGTGGGAGTCTTACACCGTGTTCCAGAAGTACGATGAAGAAATGACATTCCTAGATAGAATTAGCGCACAGAAACTACACGAAACTGGTATTTCATTGACCAAATTTAATTTTTCTTTCACTGTATTGAATATATATTTGCGAGTTGTGGCACATTTTCAGAGTCTTTGAAGTCAATCTATGTATCTCCGAGATCCATATCAGAGCGTATAGCGTACAAGTTTTCAAATATAAACAAAACACCAGCTCACATACGTCAGAACCCATACCGGGAGCTGGAGGCTGCGTACGTTGCACAAATCTGCTTGACATGGGAAGCTCTGAACTGGAACTACCAGAATTTTCAGTCAAAGAAAGCATCGTGTCTTGATGGTTGTCCTGCCATCGTTGCCCAACAATTCCAGCAATTTCAGGTGTTGCTGCAGAGGTACGTTGAGAATGAACCGTATGAGCATGGAAGGAGACCAGAGATCTATGCCAGAATGAGGCTTTTGGCACCAAAACTGCTCCTTGTCCCAGAATATCGAGGTTGGTTCACTAAATACTTTAATATTAAGACTTCATTTTTTCCCTCTGTAATAATAGGTATCACTGATGGTATTAAAACTCAATTTGGGTGGGTATAGTCAAACCTACTGAACCCACAGTGGATCAGTCCTCTAACTGGTCTAATCAAGATTTTATTTTTCTTTCCCCTTGCCAAGCCTAAAATGACATGTTTTTTGGTTAAAAAATAGAAAATAGCTGTTCCTCGTATTTATACTTTAACAACTTTTTGTTGGATTGCATGTGCGTAATTTATAAATGAATATTCTACTTACATATAAATCGATGCCTTTTTCATTTAAATATTTCTCTTTTTAACATATATGTGTGAATATTTTTTGCGTATTTTAATTAAATTTTTATTTTTACTCATGACTGCTGGGTTGATTCTATTTTTACTACGGTTGTGCCTCAACGGATTCAATAACCAGCCTGATTTTCAATAACTTTATTACAATTTTTTATATCTTGTGGTGTATTTAGATTGTGTAATGTTATTAGCTATAGATACTATGTATGGTAGGCAAAAGCAAACATATAGAAGAATAAGAATGAATCATAGAATTGAGTAAATTAATTACGAGCGTAACTCTTGAAGATTCGGAGGATGATCAGAGGGAGAGTGATTATCAGTCAAGAATATCGTCGACATCATTTCTTATGATAATGGAGGATGGGATCAGAACTTTCATGAATTTCCTCAAGGCTGATAAAGAGAAGCCCTGTCAGATCCTGGCAGCCTACTTTAAGAGAAACCGAAGAAACTCTGTGGATCCAACATTACTTCGGCTCATGAAGAAGGTTAACCAAAAGGCAAGTCCTAACAGAGTTTAATTAAATTAATACCCCTTGATTATTATTAAATATTGCTTTCCAGATCACCGCATGCATGTATGCTTTATTAATTATTATTATTAGTTAACTAACATTGACATTTGCGGGTAATATATATAATGCAGAAGACGACGAAGGTGAAAGATCTTCGACGTTCACGGAAATGTCTGAGGAAGAGGAAGAAGCAGAAGGAGGATCAAGAGATGGAGATTTTGATGGCACTGATAGATCTAAAAGTAGTGTCGAGGGTTTTGAGAATGAATGATTTAAGCGAAGAACAGTTGCATTGGTGTGAGGAGAAGATGAGCAAAGTGACAGCGATGGACGGGAAGCTTCAAAGAGATTCCTCTCCACTTTTCTTCCCTGCACATTGACGGGCTGACTCACTCGCCCAGATTACACGTTTCACATCATTATATTAAGATTTCTTAATTCTTATTCTTGCTGCTTCGTGACTGGATGATGATTGTGCATGCATGAGTCATGCACAAAGTAAAGGAATATCCTCAACATGCTTTTGTAGGGGTTAAAGCAGAAAAGAAAATGGAGGGACCCCATATATATATATATATCATCAAAGTAAGAGAGAGAGGGAGAGCCGGAGAGGGAGAGCGCGCGCGCGCATGGGTTTTGGAGCCAGAAATCCATGGAAGGCAAAGTTAAAGATGAACACTGAAAGGGAAAGACCAGAGACAAAGCAAGGAACATCAAGACAAGGACAAGAGTAGCTTTCGTTTTTTTTTTTTTTTTCACTTTAGTTTTTTTTTTTTCTTTTAATTTTTAAATTAGGGTTTATCTACTAGGGGGGCTTTTAGACTAAGTTTTAGCGGAATCTTAAAGAACAATAATCCAGACATCTGCTACACGCAGTATCTGCAGAAATAAAGAAGTATATAGTACACATGTGATAGACTGGAGAAATAACGGTAGGCAATAAATCAGTTTTCTCTTCTTTTTCTTTTGTTTTTGTTTTTGTTTTTTGGCGTCTGAAATGAAGGGAAATAAATTAAAGGCTTGCGTCTTTATTTTCATATTTTATAAAGTTAGGTCTGCCGTCGGATTGCAGTGAACTGTAAAATATAATCTGCTATACTTTCAAAACAAAAATGATCTACTCATATTGTTCATATTTTTTTGTTTGTTAATTTAATTATCATGAAATTATGTTCTCTTTCTGTTTATAAAGATATTTTTAATTGAATATCACCTCAATAAAGTAGTTACATACTTTTAAATTAATTTTATCTTTTCATATTTACTCTTATTAAACACCTTATAATATATATAAAATCATTCATCAATAAGAATACTTTAAAAAAAATACAATAATTATAACTAAAAAGATTAAAATATTTTATATTTTTTAATGTTCATTTCTTTAAAAAATATCTCATGCTCTGCATACTTTGGTCTATATTTTTTAATTTTCTTAATTCTACGAGTTTCAGTTTTTTCAAATAAATATTGATTTGATTGCAGCATGCCTTGGCACCTTCCAACAGTCAAATCACTACTGCATCTTCCAACTCTTTTCATTATCCCACCCATATCAGCTGCGCCTCTTTCTTCTGATTGGTCACTAGAAATCTCCACAGGTGTTAGAGGAAATCAAACTTGGCTTCTGTTCAATGCCTATTCAAGTGGATTTATAATTCCAACAAAAAAATTCACAACACTACTCTTTTGGTAACTCGAATAGTTCTCCAATGAATCATCAACGCTCAGGAAAGCCTTGACAAAATAATAGACGTCCAAGATTAGTCATTCGACACCATAAGAAGAATCTAGTTTCTCCAAAAATCTTCTCAATGAATAATCCTTCGTCTATATTGATTGATCGGGACATCTTTCTTTATGGCTGCTTCTTTTCAAACATTTTTTCCCCCAGTAATTTCTGATGGCAATTTTCCGTATGATAGCTTTCCACCTCCTCCATTATTATATATATATAAAAAAAAAAAGTTCTGTGGCCATGGCATCAATTTCTTTCACATTGTTTCAGAAGATGGCACGGCTTATCAATACCATTTAAAAATATAAAATATATAAAAATTCATGTTATCTGAAACTCATGAATGATATGATATGACTTTTCTGAGGCTCCATGTAAACTTTTTTAAAATTTATCTCCATAAATTTGTTTGGTTATAAAGAAAAGGAGAATTATAATCAGATTGTAAATAAAAAAATTAATTATTTCTTTAGTTTATTTATAAATTACTTTTTAAATTTATATGTTAAATTTTGACATTTACAAATAAATAGGACTTCGGCATTTACATAATTTCCCTTGTAAAAAAATGAGTTAGATTGAATTTATCTCATTTTCATATGGATTAAAAAAATATCCACCCAACTCTTAAGATTTGGCAAGTTAAATGAGATAACCTACCAACTCATTTAACTTTTTTTCATGATTTTTTTAAAAAAATTACATCTAAATAATAAGTTTCAATATAATATTCCATACTTTTGAAAAAATTTACATCATAAATATATATGATTGATCCATTCTATTAAGATTTATTTCAAATTTGCTTGTTTTTGCGGGGTAGGGAGCCAAAACTTCCTCCATTTTTTATTCCTTGATTTTTATTTTCTAAATAATATGGGTTAAACAGGTTGGTCTTAACCCATAGCCCATTTTATTCAAAGATTATCTTATCTATGCCATAAAATATTAATTTTTATTTGTGCCAACTTTTCAACTCAACATGATATTTATAAAGGTTAATATAATAAATAATTTGAATCATGAACTATAAGTTTATGGACGATTTAAACTTTAAATTTTTAAAAAGTATATTTTAAATTATAAATAATTAAAGTTGAAGTAATTTCGTCCATATCATTAAATTTAAAAAAACTTCATTAAATTAGGACCTAATGTGTAATTTTCACTAAAAAAAAAGGGAGGGCAAAATTTGATAAAAATCGCATGTTGTGCCCCCTGTTTAAAAAAATTAACAAACATTTGTTAAAATTTAATAATAAAAGTGAAATTATTTTAATTTAATTATTTAGAGTTTATAATAAACATTTTATAAATTTTAGAGTTTAAATTACATATTAATCCTATTTATATCAAGTTATTCTGTTTTTTTTTTTTGGCAAACATATAACAAGTTATCCAAGCCAATCTATATAGCAGGATTTATATTTTCAACTATATTGGCGGGGACCTAGATTTGGGAAATAGGTCCGGCTGACTAACGTGTTAAGCCCGTCGTCATTCATGAAGCCCGAACGATGTTATCAGAGCTTAAGGTCAGATCTATAAACCTACATTTAATTTTTGTAGTTTTTAAAAAGGATAAAATTAGTAAATGCAAACATATAAATTATAACTTAAAAAATA
Organism: Prosopis cineraria; assembly: GCF_029017545.1. Taxonomy (NCBI): domain Eukaryota; kingdom Viridiplantae; phylum Streptophyta; class Magnoliopsida; order Fabales; family Fabaceae; genus Prosopis; species Prosopis cineraria. The sequence goes on from NW_026555332.1 coordinate 39,696,685, forward strand.
TACTTCCAAATCTTCAAGTCCACAAGGTTCGAGCTCGTAAGCCATATATATTTGTTATTCTAAAGGCAATTATTAATAGCTGGCCTTTGAAAAAACATCGATGAACGTGTCGGAATCCACAGTTTTCCAGCTCTAAATGCGGTGAGTTCATCATTATGTAATATCTATGGTTTGATGTTACATAAAAATAGTATAAAAAATGAGAATATATACTTGTGTCTGTGGACTCGTTTTTTTATTACTATGCACTCCTTTTGCTCTTCTTATCTTTTATTTCAAAGAGGGTTTACATATTTATCCTGGAAAAAATAAATTATCCCATCTCAACACCACTAAATGATAAAACAATACCTCGACAAAACTTACAGATTGAGATTTAGGTCCTCTCGAATAAATAAATCATCATGTCACTTTTTTCTCCACTTAGAATTATTTCTCTTCTACTCGGTTAAAATAATCCAAATTCATATAAAAAATGTTTTTTTCAAATGTTCCACTTTTATACTGTTATATAACAAAAATATCATGTTAGTTACAGCCAATGATTGTTACATTAAAGTGGGAGACAGTCGATTTTCTTAAACAGATTTGAGGGTAATCTTTAGAGCTGTCAATTAGGGTCAGCCCGGCCCTAAAGGACCGGCCCTTGAAGGGCCAGGGCCTAAACGAGCTGGCCCTAATAAGCTTGATTACATATCAGAATTCCATTTTTTAAGGCCCGGCCCTAGCCCTCAGGGCTAAAGGGCCGGCCCTCAGGGCCTCGGCCCTATTTTTTTAAAATTATTTTTTCAATCAAAAATTATAAAATATATATTTATAATCATAAAAAAGTTATTATTCATAAAATTAAGTTTAAAAAAATAAATTTAAATCAATTTACACCACAACAATAAAGAAAACTAAAATATTTAAGTCTAATATCAAATAGCAATATCAAAGTGAATACCAATAAAAATTAATCTCAACTAATATTATTAGCTAAATCTTAATAAATGAATGAGGGATGAATGAATGCATTTAATATATTCATTTCTTTAAATTATGTATTTAATCTTTTATTTTTTTATATTATAATTTTTTTAAAAAAATTATAAACGGGCCTAAAAGGGCCGGCCCTTTTATTTTCGGGCCTAAAAAGGCTAGCCTTTTAGGCCCGATTTACTTTTTTAAAGGTAAAATAGAAGTCCAACCCTCAATTTTTTCGGACCTAAAAAGGCCGGCCCTACGGGCTGGCCCTAATTGACGGCTCTAGTAATCTTATAAATAGTTATATAAAACATGGTCTGAACATGAAATTACTTAGATGATTTTTTTTGTCTTGGTATAAAGATTAAATTTTTATGTAAGATGATTTTTTTTCCACCTACACAGACATTCCTTATTGAAAATAATCATATTTAAAACACTGTTAATTACTTCTCAGTACCTTTCCCATGCACGCAGCAAATAAAAATCTGAACTCTGGTGGGACAAAGGGCCAGAACCATAAATAGATCGGCCCAATTATTAAGCCCGTAAAACATCCGCTCAATCTTTTGGAAGCTCGAAACTTGATAAACGATGTGTGGCTTTTATTAATAGGTTTGTATCATAGGATGGTGGATTTGCTCAAATTTAATAACTAGAGATATTGCCGATCAAAACCTTGTTTTTTCTCATAAGAAATTTCATAAAGTTTTTTTAAATTGAAAAGATAAACAAATAAGTACAAAGAAATTAAATACTCACTCTGTTCTTAAATATAAAATCTTGCATAGATGCCTTTTTTGGTTCTAGATATAAGATTTTTTGTGAAAAAATAATGAAGAGTTTACTGTGTTCTTTCAAAAATGTTATTCATTATTGAGGTTTGAAAACTAATTTGAAAATTTTATTTTAATTATCAAACTTCTAATAATTTGGTTGCGGCAATGTTTAGTGAAAAATGTTGGGTCACAAAGCAAAATGATCGATGTCGGGTATGTGTATCATTCGATGAACCAACAAGGGAACCTCTAAGCTGGTCCGATCGATGCTTTAATTTGCCACACTTTCTCACCTATGATCAAGGAAATAGAATATCTAGTGAAAACTTTAAGAGATGTTTAGCATTTTTATAATGTCAATGTTTGGGCTAAATCAATAAGGCATAATATAAACTATCAATCAACGTAACTAGACTATATAACCGGTATTTTACGTGAAAGTTAATTAAGAATTTAGATGAGTATTCATAACTTAGAAACAATTCGGTTCCTTATATATTTTATATGATATAATTAACAACTATCAATCAACTAGATTGTGAAATCCGTACTTTGCATGGAGTATAAAACAAATCATGCTATTTATTTTCTATAAATGAGATGGCTTTGTATCTCTATTGAAGGGAGACTAATAATTGCAAGAGTGAAGATGAAAGCATATGAAATAACATCTCATGTTTATTTTTCCTTAACACTTTCAAAAAGTATTCAAGACAAACTATTACTAAAATATTAAAACTTCATTTAGGGGTGTGAAATGTGTGAATTAAAAATTTATTAATAATAAAAAATAATTTTGATATTCAAGTTCAGGTTTGATCCGAAGTTTTGTGATCCCATTGCCACAAAATTGTCGGAATGATGATGGCATAGCCCAACCATGTGAATACCAAATAATAGATCATGGTGCATCCAGTTAATAGATATAATTAGGTAAAATTAAGGTTTTTAATTCAGCTTAAAACTCCCTATGAAATTTCTCATTTACTAAGACATAGAATTTTACAAAACATGCCTTAAATTCAAAACTGTAGCAAATTATAAGACAAATGTGATTTTTTTATACCAATAAAAGTTGAATCTAGTAAAAGAGATTAATCTCTCACAACATGATAAATTAAAGTTTAAATTCTCATTATGGGAGGTACCCACATTTAGTATTCAATTATTTCTAGAATAGGATTAAACCTATGCTCAATGAAAAAAAAGTGATTTCCTTTTATATAAGATAATTTACCAAATTTGAGGAGTGATTAATATTTTTACCTTGAAAAGCCACTAATAAATATATTTAAAAAACTTGACCCACATTGGAATGTAAACAAACCGTTTAAGGTTTAATAAAAACCTGAACATTGATCGAGGGTATAGTGGAAAAAATGAAAATAATTTTAACACATAAATTAGTTAAATTAGTTTTACAAGTATGTGTAAATTAGATAATTTTGTCATTTATTTAATTAAGGACCAATAAGATAAAGAGTGTCAAGAAAGGCACTAATGGAACATAACTATTAAAACAGTGATTATCTCTAAAGGCCCATCAAGCGCTTTTTTTTAAACCAGATCCAACAATTAAACTGGTTAGAGTTGTGTTGAGTTGAGACTAATTAGAGTTGAATGTGCAATTGTAGATATTTTTAAACATATTTAATACTCGATTTAATCAAAATCTACTTATATTCGACAAGCTAATTATAAAATTATAGTTTATGATATTCTTAATTTAAGGTCATACTGTTTTATTTTATTAATATATAACTAGGCATAATGTGGTTTTATTATATGCATCATCCACGCAGGCACATATATAAATTATATATATTTAATTAATATATTTTTTATTTAATTATTATGTTATTGGTTTTATGGCTCGCGTGTCACCGGTTATACTATAAATGTAGAAACCTATTGGCCATTAAGATTTAACATTCAGCACAGTTTAATATACATTGCTGCAAATGTTAAATCAAAACTCGCTATGAGGGCTTTCGTGCAAGTAAACCCAGCCAACTGAAAAGAGAATGCAGTCCTTAAATTTCTTACACGTGGTCCATGTTATGTGTTGGAGGAGCATCCCTTGTACTAATAATCCAGGGAGCACTTTTTCATGTCATGTGATTGGGTGAAAATTAAAGATACGGTCTCCCAGCATAGCCCCCTCTTCCTAAATATTACATTGATGCTACGGTGACGAAGTACTGTTTGTTTACTACGGTGACGAAGTCTGGCTTGGATGATTTTGACAAGGGCACGATTAATTAATTGCTGTGATTTTATGGTATAATTGGAACTTGGAAGAAAATCCTTCGTGTTAACCATCCTCCCTCCTTTATTCAAGAAGAAGAGGAAGGGGAGAAAAATGGCCATATAGAGATGATTTGAGTTTGTAATATTTGATTATGAATGAATTATGATTTTAATAAAAAAAAAAGAAAAAAGAAAATCCTTCGTGTGAGTGGCTCATGCATGCTTCTAGTTGAGACCTTGTTTGCTTCTGTGAATGGTTTGGAATCTGCTCGTGAGAGAGATTTATTTTTATGAGAATAATTGCAAGGTTATGGCTTATTCTCACATATATAGTCACATGCATGTTTCTGCCTCCAAAGTTGGGGTTAGTTTGGTTCTTCAATAAGATTGACATGTCGCAGTCTCGAGGCAAGCTCTCGTGATCTTCTAAAAAGGAGTCTGCATGCCTTTCAATCTCAACTTGCCAAGTTTTAGTGTTTTACTACTTCCTCCGTCGCCTAACATGGATCCCTTTTTTTTTTTTCACTTTTTTTTTATCTTTAAATATAAGTTGCAATTCAAATTTTTAGACGTAATCAATTCCAAGAATATATCTTATAGGAAATTTAAATTACCTATCCCATATTTGGTATTTTAAATTTGGAACATTTTAATCAAGACTTTTAAATCTACTTATTTAAATCTAATGCCTCTAAATTTTTAAATTTTTACTGCAGTTTATAGATACTAATTTGATATTAATTTTTTTAAAAAATAATAAAATTTTTTCCATTTAAATTAATATAAGAATTTCCTTAGTTTATTTGTTCATTGTCCTACTTCACTTGTTAATTTATTTATAGAATTTTGTTTATTACCCTACGTAATTTGTTTTCATTTTTATGTGTTTAAATTATTTTAAGACAATTTATTGATTACTATACTATATGTTATTTATTTATTTCCAGACTATTGTTTATTGTTTTATTTCACTTGTTCATTGTCTTACTTCACTTGATTCATTCGAAGAAAATAAACAATAGGGGTGGAAATAGGCTAGGTTGAGTAAGACTTTAGCTGGATAGGCTTGAGCCTGTGTGGTAAATCAGAAGCTTGAACCTGACTTAAAGCTTATATAAAGCTTTTCTTATATCTCAAACCTGAAACTACCTAAAGTTTAGCATGGCCTAAAAGTCTATTTAAATTAGAAGCTTGAGTTTGTGTGGCAAATCAAAGGCTTGAAGCTAGCTTAAAGTCTGTATAAGACTTTTGTCACATCTCAAATCTAAATCTACCTAAAGCCTGGAATAATCTGAAAGCTTATTTAAAAGCCTATTTAAAAATAAGCATTTTAAATATACTCATATTTTAGTTTTAAAAATTTCAAATATACTTTAAAACTATTAATATATTATATATAATATATAATCTAATTTATCAATTATAACACATAATAATTAAAAGGACTTAACAATTACAATATAATATGATAATAAAGATGATGTGCTAGGTTGGGCCTAAAGTAGGTTGTAGTGTAGAGGTCTACCCTATTCTCACCTTATGAATAATTGAAATAAGGTAATTAATAATATTTTATAAGTAAATGAATATGTTAAGTAGGATAATAAATAAGTGAAATATAACAATTTTGATATTAATTTAAATAAGTAATAATTTTATTTTTTATCAGAAAATGAATATCAAATCCTCCTAGACTATAATAAAATTTTAAAAATTTAAAAGTTTTAAATTTAAATAAATATAATCCAGGGGTCTTTATTGAAAGCCTCCCTTTAAATTACACTCCTTCCTAAAGCATTAAATACGGGGGAGAGTGAAATGGAAAACTAATGTTTACATATCACTTAAATTTCAGCATTTCCTTACTTAATGTGTTTTTCAAAATTAGGACTTTTATTAAGAGATCGAGAGGAAGTACAATATGCCGACTAAACAGGACATGAAGAATTTTATTAGCACAAGTAATTAATATTAATTTTTAGATGTTTTATAACAATAGCTATAAAGCACGTTCTAAAAAATAAAACCTTGTCCAGATTATAAGATGTCTGGCTAAAATATTAAATAATATTGTATTTTGATACCTATAATTTTAATAAATTTTTTGTAATCTATATCATATATAAAAGTATTATAAGGTTTGCACAAACCACAAATTACATGGATGTATGTTTGGTGGGAAAAAAAACTTTAAAAGTACAAAGATGCGCGACATCTCCTGATCTTCCTCTCGCGTATCACTCCCGCACTACTATCCTCGTCCATGGGAAAATTTTGTTTTGAGAAAATCTCACTCATGGACCATGCCGCCTGTTATTAGCATGGAAGGACCCTATGATTTTAAAATGTCACTCCACACTCATGGGACTAACTGAAAATAAGATTTAAGGGGGGAAAAAAACTAATTACCTCTAAATTTTAAAATAATTAAAAAAAAAAACATGTTTAAGAGAAACCCCGACCATTTTGTCGTACAACTCGAGCCCCTTCTTCCCAAATCCATTACTTTCACACAATCTGAGCCTTCTTCACTCATACTTTCCCAAAATGCTCGTCAAATGCGGAAGGCTCAGATTCGGCTGTCCAGGAAAGTCTGCGGGGGTTTTTGAGTGAGATTATTTTTTTGTTTTTTATTTCTATTTAAATATATCAATAAAAAATATATATTAATAAGGAAGAGGAAGGAATATATAAAAAAATCACAACCAGCCTCTTCCTAAAAGAATTAATCACAAATAAAGATCAATACTAAAAAAATTACATCCAACCCTCTCCCAATAAAATTAATTACAGATAAGAACCAATGTCGAATGGGTTATTATTAAAATGAGAATGTGACTTATTTTTTTTTAATGAGATTTTTATTGATCCTTATTTATGATTAATTTTTTTAAAAAGGAGCTGAATGTAATTCTCCCTATATATATATATAAGCCTTGAACCATTGTTCGCCTTTGCCCATTGATGATTTGGATTAGTTAGAATATGCTCCATTCGGTAGTATCTACAGGTCACTTCTAATATTTTTTTACTAAAATAAGAAAAATGTTAAAGTTATTAATTCTATTTAAAAGTTAAAGTTTTTTCTACCTTGTCCATGTTAAGTAATATATTTTTTTTAAAAAAATTTCTTAATTTCATACTTAAAATTTGAAATGAAAATACTATGTTATAGAAGATCGGACACCTAAGAAACCAAAGAAATGGGGAATGTGCGCGCCAACTTGAGCTGAGGAAATAAAATTGAATGAAAGAAAAGAAAATAAACAAAATCAAACAAGTTTATCCTTCCAATGGACGCCCCCACTTCAATATTCAGCACTTCATCTTCCATTCTCATAATTCATAGAGCTTTATATCTTTTTTTCACTTTGGAATCGAATATATATATATTTTTTGTGCCCCCTTCATCAATTTGTTCCCCTTTTTTTCAATGGATAACTTTGGAATGTTTTCACGCCACTGCGATGTCTTTCTGGGAAGTCAAATTATTATTATTTGCTTTTGATCATGCAAATATCCTTTTGTTCAATCTTGTAGTCTTTATCGTTACAGTTTTGAAAACTTAAATACGCGCATATATATCATTTATGTGGTTTGCCTCTAAACTTAAAGGAAAATTCGAATCGAAATAATATATGATTGTATGTCCGTATTATATTATATTGAATCAAAATAATATATAATTGTGTGCGCGTACACTAATATAAGATCTGATTGGCAACATATTTTAAAAACAGTTTTTTATTTTTCAGAATAAAAAAATAAAAAAATTTATTTAATAACATGTTTTAAAAAAATATTTTAGAGTATAAAAAATAAAATATTGCTCGGGAGAGCAAAAAAATAAAAATAACTTTTAAGTGTTTTGAGATTATTATTTTAAAAAATAAAAAAATATAAAAAAATAATTATTTTATTATTTTTTATTCTCAAAATATATTTTATAAAATATTAATTTTTAAAATAATAAAATAAAAATAATTTCAAATAATCCCATATGATTCATTGAATTGTGCCTTTGGGGTTATGGCGCTTGCTTGCCTTACGTGTCATCCCTTCATTCGCATTTAAAGCAGCCCGTCTTTGTCCAATTTCGAAAGCCCAACTATTATTATCAATATTTTTGTGTCAATGAAAATTCTTATTCCCACAATTATTATTTCAATTTTTTTATCATTTATCGGATCCTATTATAAACAAGAAATTGTGGATTATAAGCAAGAATAATAACCCCTTGGGTTTGCAATGGGTTGTCAATTTACATTCAATATATACAAATAATCATTAGTTGCTGTTGTGGAATGCGTTTTGAATCATTTGAATTTGAAATAAATTAAATATACCAGATGAAACTATACTATATATTTTTTTAATAACAAGAGTAACAAAGTACAAAAAAAGGAGAAAATAGTGTAAAATACAAAATTCAATTTGCATGGTTTTAGAAATGGTTTTAGGGATTTTAATTTCAAATTAATAGTTTCTCCTAAAAAAAACCACTACATGCCTATGGTATGATATGACGAGGATTTTTTGAATATCAATGACAATGAAAGGCGTGCCGCACGCATATAATTGCAGAGTAAAATATATTATGAACAAGAAAGTAAAATCTTTACATTTAACACAATTCATTTAATATTTTTCATCGAAGGCTAAATTCTCATTTTTAAGTTTATAAAAACTTGTAATCTGACCCAAACAAAAAAAAAATGGTTACTCTTTACTCAGATTAGAACTTATGTCATAGAAAATTTTAAGTTCTTATTTATGAAACAAATAAATATTTCTAATAATATCTTTGATATGTATATTATTGAATAATCGTGGTGGATATATTGACCAAAAAAAAATCGAGATGGATATAGATAGAATTGATTAAAATTTATTATAATCAATTATACTTTTAAAAGGGATGTAATTTCAAAAGTGTAAACTAATTTAGAATTATTGTGCATGACCGAAAAATACAATGAATGATATTCAGACGTTGATTGGTTTTCATTATTTGAGGTCTACCAAGGGATCGTTTTGGTTTGATGAAGCATACATATGCTTGTGATCTATCCTACACACGACGGACAGGGGTGGACAAGCCGTGGGGCTTGTCGCCCTCAATGCATGAGGAAGAAATGAGAGAGAAGGGCAAAATTGAGAAATCACCACAAAAGCAGTCTGCGACATGCTATGCGGCTTCTCTCTCCGTCTGCGTCAGCGAATAAAGTCGACCCCTACCAGAATCCAATCCCCCATCTCCTTACGTCACCGAATCCGAGGCCAACCCTCAGCGATCCAACGTCTCATAACCGCGGTCGCATATTGTAATCTGCACCTCATCGTACTATAGTATTACTCCCCTTTTGGTCGTCACTCCCTATCTTCCTCTCATCTATGAATACGGTGCCAAGCCTTCCTTCTTTCCTCCTTACCTCCCTTTCTCTGCCTCACGATTTTTTGCTTCGACCCAAAATTTTTTTCCCTGTTCCTTCTTCATCTTCCTCCTCTCAGAGTAATCTCTGAGGCAGCTCAGGTACTTTCTTCCTTCGTCCTGATTTCTCTATGAATCTTTGTGTTTTTGGTCCCTCTTTGGGGGATCTGAAAACGCAGTTAATTTTTGGAACTTGTCTGTCTGAAATTTATGAGTTTGCGTTTCCCCCCTTCCCCTTAGCTGCCGAATGAAAAGTGTTCTTTTTTGTTATGTGAGAAAGGTTGAATCTTTGGATCTTTCTAGGGTGTGGTTATGTTTAGAGCTCAGATTTCTATGGAATTTTGTTTCGTTATCTTCTGATCGAAACGAGTTTCATTATTCTTTTTCTTTTTCGCGGTTACAGGCGTTTCCTTGTATAGATCTCTGAGGGTAAAGATTTAGGAAGAGGAAAATGAATTGCTGCAGAAACCAACAAAACGCCTGGACAAGCTGCGAGGAGATGAGGAAGGAGTCGATGGTTTGCCCTAAGCCTCGTCGCTTGGGTCGCTTAAACGTTTCAACGATGAACGACCACATAAGATCCATCAGACGGCCAATATTCAGGTAATTCTCAATTTCTATCCTTTACTAATCACAAATTCTGAGCTTTTCTTTGTAATAATCTTAACTTTTTGAACTATTTCAAAACAAATCAGCCACCAGTCAGACATGGAAGATCCATCAGGAGTTGTTCGGGCAGAGCTTCTTGATATTATTCTCCCCAAGGTTATTTTCCGCCTCAATCTCCAACCACCAAATAAAATTCAATTTTGGTGATTTATGATGCGCCCCTTTTAAAGACGACAAAAGATTTCATCTTGTAGATCAGAAAAAATCTAACCTTCAGAAGTTTTTGTGCATGTTATTCAACAGGAAAGTTTGGCTGACCGATCTGGGAGCCAAGTGGGGTTTTCGCCTCCATATTTTTGTGGATCTCCACCGAGCAGGGCTTCAAACCCTGTGATCCAAGACGAGCAATTCGGTAACGGCAATTTCAATCCATTCTCAATCACGCCTTCGTCGCCTTCTTCTTCTTCCTCAGCGAGAGGCTGTGTTCGAATGAGCTTTGGCCACAAACCAGCAGCTGTCAGGATTGAGGGCTTTGATTGCTTGAGCAGAGATAGGCGAAACTGCAGTATTTCTGCTGTAGCATAAAACTCATAACCAAAAGCCTCATCAACACCATGAAGCTGAGGAAAGAAGGTAGATGATGAAAAATTTCCGAGAGTTCGAAGAGCAGAGGAGATTTTGGGAGAGAAAGGAGCCATTGTTGAATTACAAATTTTTAGTGTAATATATGTATATAAAGGTCTATCAGACAGTCCTTGTTCATGAGTTAAAGGCGTCATGTCATGTAACATGGAGATATGGCGAGAGAACCAACCAAGTCTTTTTGTGATTTTGAAGAATAAAAGAAGACAAGGTGTTTGCGGGGAGAGAAAGCTCAGCCTTTCTCACCTCGTTTCGTTGTTAGGTTTAACATATGATTATGGGTCTGGAGTCTGAAGTGTTGTGTGTTTTGTCACTCAGATCCTCCCTTTGTAAGTGTAATTTGGAGGAAGTTGAGGATTAATCTCTGGAATTTGATGTTGTAAATTAAATTTTTTTAATCTCAGAGAAGGCCAAGTTGATGTAGATGATAAAGAAGACGATGTTGCCTCTGCGTGTGCAAAAGTATGCAATTCATTTCATTACAATAGTACTTGATGATAACATAAGAAAAAAGCTTTTGGGTGCATGTCTTCGTAGAAACGACGTTTATTTTGGAATGGAGGGAAAATAAAGATTGTGGCTTGAGGGAAGGTTCAGAAGGGCAGATTAGGTCAAAGGTGGGGGGCTGGATTTGAAGATGGGAGTGTGGAATTGAATATGGATAGAATGTGAATGAAGATAAGTGTGCGATGATGTGATGGTCCAAGAAGCTGACTAGGCAATGGGGTGGTGAAAGATGCATCACCATGCATATGTGTGTCTCAAAGGTATATTTCAATTTTTAAATATAAACAAACAAATTTTAAGAGAATATAAAGGCGCGTGCGAGGGAGCGTGGAGACGCGACGATGGGACCCCATTCTGGTGGGTGAAGACTGACGAAGGTGCGTGGGAGCTTCGTGGTCACTAGTTGGAGCATTGTGAGCAGTCAAAACAAAACAAAACAACAGCATCACAGCTGGCGCGGTGGGCTTGTGGCTCTGTCATGTCACTCTGGTTCTAGCCAGTTTCCGTCTCGTTGACAAAATCCTCAATCCATACCAACATGATTTTTATTTTCAGATTATTTTACAATAATTTTTTTTTCCAAGGGCTGAAATTGAGGAATAAACTTTTTCTCATTTTTAATTTGCATATACTCATCAAGTATCACATACTTTATCAATAGACGTAAGTACTAGCAGTAGAAAACATGAGGGCTTAGTTTTAGTCTTTGTGAGTGTGTGGGGAAATATTTTAGGAAAAGCATTCCCAGCTAAGGATTCAAAGCTTGAGCAGCATACCTTACCGGCAAGTACAACGTCTCTTCTATATTCCAGTAGCAATATTTGTTTAATTTTTGATTATTATATTTCCCTGATTGTAATTTTAAATTTTATTAGTGCATTAATTTAATTATTCAAATTTTAATCTTAATCATTATATTTGTATTGTAAATGCTCATACATTTTTGTCTGTAGGTTGATGCAAAAGCGGTGGTGGATAGCTGGTAAAAATAAAAAAAATAAAAATCGTTGGTGGATAGTGACACCATTACAATTTGAATATACGCAGTTTTAAAAAAGTTAGTTGAGTACGTCTGAAATTTTAAAAAATATATATTAAATTACCTTTTGTAACTAATAAAATAAATTTGTTGCATGAAAATAAATTTTGATTTTATAAGGGATAATTTTAAAAATATGCAATAAATACTTTTTGAATTTTATAGTTTTTCTTATAAAAAATAATAAAGTATATCATAACTCCTTTTATAATAAAAAACAAAGAGAGTATTTTATTTGCTTGGACTATATTTATTCATTTATTGTGTGGGAAAAAGAAGTTAGAATTAAGCAAGTTGGTGCAATTAAAAAATTAAAAGCTTGTTGGATTATGGATTTCCTCCAATTCCGAGAACCCATGAAATTGGGAATGGCCGAATGGGAAAAGAACAAGTGAAATATGGATTTTAATACGGAGATGATGACTTTGCTAAAAAATAAAAGAAAATAAAAAAATACAGAGATGATGACAATTTAGAACCCCATAAAAAAATGTTAGATAAAGGATTTTCAAAAAATCTAGATTAATATTCCCTCAATCTCAATATATAAGATATTTTAAAACAAAATTTATATACTAATAAAACTCATTAAATACATTTTACAACCTTATTTTTTCAAACAAAAAAAATAAAAACTTTTAAAAATACCCTTTAGTTAAAACTCCATCTATAAAAGAATATTAAATAGATAGAATATAATAGGAAAGATAATATTAAAAAAAATTATCATTTATGAGATTTTATTTTTATTAAAATATCTTATAATTTGAGAATGAGATAATATATTTTTAATTCTATTTATATGGCAAATAAATCATTTCTTTTCATCCTATTTATAGGGTATTTCAATAATTATTTTATCTATCTTTACCTTTTCGTTCTTATTAAATGGTATAAAGGTTATTAAATATCAGAGTATTATGTATATTTAATAGGTAAAATTGGATATTTATTGAATCTTTAGATATGATTAATGAGCTTTAATGCTTTCTCTGTTTTTTTTTTATAGAAAAAAGGTTGAGTTTTATTTTTGGCCGACCAGAAGAGTATTTTGAACTCAAAATTTTTAGTAATCAAGTCAATAAATATAGTTATATGATGGTAAAAAAAATCAAGTCATTAAATATAAAAATAATAATATTAACAGAATCTTATTTTTTTCCCATAAAATATACTATTTACTAGTTTTATTAATTTTTATATATAGTTATATGACATCCGATACCAGGGGATTGTAGTTTTATTAATTTTAAGTTGAACGTTGAATAAATCAGCGCTTATAGAGCAGCTTTTATAAGTACTTAATTTTGCTTCTAATGAGTGATGAGTTTAATTATTGGAGCGATTTTGATCCCCTCAACATGAACTCGTCATGTTTCCTCTTAAGAAAATTGAAGGGATCTGAACACTGGGGCCTGGGCACATCAAAATACATTAATTTCTTTTTAAGAAATATTTTTAATTATTCCTACAATTTTTTGTCATTACAAGGAAGTGACTTTTTTTTTAGATTCAACTCTTTTTGATTCCAATAATTTTTTTTAAGTTTAAAGATAAGCTGATAAGGTTGAATTAAATCAATATTAAATGAAAACATTATATTTATCATATGCTAATAAACGATAAAGAGTGGCGAATTAAGGTTCCTATCTTCACTTATACATTTAATATCTAACTATACTTTAAACAAAATTACTTTTAATAAAAAAATAATTGTGAGCAATTAAAAAAATATATAATAAAGAAAACATTTTTATTCAACTCAAATTTGCCATCAGTCATAACACCTCTACTATATTTATTTTAATTTAACGATAACTTTAATATATATTTGTGCAGGGGCTATGAATAATGCGATTTCCCTTTTCTTTTCTGCTTACATGTAAAGATACTTCGTCATTCCATTCTTGGACTTGCTTTGTATCTAGCTTACTTCTTAAATGAAATATTTGCTAAATAAAACACGTTCAAATCATTAAAACCAACCAAACTACTGTTTTTGATCAATTTGACTCTATTGATTCTCTGAAGATTGGCTGAAATAGTTCTCAGTGTTTTTATATGTGTCAAAAGAAATCTTACATTACTTAAACTAGAGGAAGCTTTAGCGTATGTAGTAATATATTAAGATAAACATTTGAGAAAGTAAATGAGTTAATAAGAGAACTGGGTTCACACACATAGTAACAGTCCAATATAGTTGCGATCTGCAGGCAACATTTTACCTTGTGCGAGTTAGATGCGGTGTTAGATATTTTGATCACCATTAATTAATTTTAATTACAATATCCATAAACGGTTTTTCTATCATGGTCATTAAGCCGAATATATATATGGCCAATACTGATGTCGTGGAATAGCTCTTGAGATAATGTACTCGAACAAGGCTTCAGTTTTTTTTGCGTGATTTTCCAACAGTAATTACATGCTTAACACTTTTTATTTTGGTTATTTCAATAATTACAAAAGCTAAAACCAAATATTTTCATACTTTTTTCTTCCCTCCGCTTTTCTCTCTCCTCAAGCATAACGCAACGTAAAAAGTTTAGAGATTGGCCAAAAAAAAGTACAGGAATTGAGAGGATTGTTCTCATTTTCCAAGGAAAAAACTGACGAACAAAACAGAAACACGGAAAATTCCAAGTGGCAATTTGTATTTTCCCCCTAATTTTAAACAATGTACAGCCTCATTGAAAAATTTTGGGCGCGTTGATATTTAGCCTTCAATTTTCCCTTCATTTGACGGCTTTCCTATCTCCCTCCTAATCTGCCCATGGTGCCTGTTCAATAAGAAAAAAATCAATCCTTATTTCAATTATATGAAAAATTTTATACTGCTGCCAGTTAAAAAAAAGTAGAATTTAATTTTAGATTACTAAAATGGAAATAAAATAAATGTAATTTAACAAACCAATTTGTTGAGTGTTTGTTTAACATTTATAAATATTATTAATATTAATAATTATTAACATTAATATCAATTGTTAAGTTTAAATCAATCCGTTTTTTTTTTTTTGTTGTTGAATAAAATATCCCCTTTTACGGTTTACTTATGTACTAATTAAAAACCTTCTGAGGGCTGAAACCAAATAATGAATTTGATTACATTATTACTCAAATTTGGGTTTCGAAGTCAAAAGAATTATATTTACATGTGTAAGTGTAATCTACGAGTGTAAAAAGCGAGGGGATTTATAAATAAATTGACACAAAATATGCAGTATTCGTCAATGCCATCGTTTCGAACCTTTTGGAAGTCCACCACTGTTGCTTCTTTTAATTCCTGAAACAAGTGAATCACATCTTCATGAGCTGAGAGCTAAGTCGCCAAATGTGAACCATAAAATATATGGAGTATCTACGAAGAAGAGATTCTCAAGTACCGCATAATATTTACGAATATAATAGAATTACCAGGATTTAATCTCAGTAATCTACCATGAATCTGACTATTATAGGTCAAACGCTATATAATACACAACAAGGGCAGAGTATAAACTTCAATTTTTTCTCATACTTGGTGACTTCTTGGCCGTCCCCTTTGTGGTAGTCGGTGAGGGTTGGGTCGTTTTCGGCAAAACTCGAGTAACTTTTGATGCAACCTTTGATCTACACAACATTCAATTTCAAATCTAAGATGTAAGCATAACTATCCAAATTTCACGTTTTGATGTTCATGCATGGACGGACTGCAGATTTTCGAGATTTTTTTTGGGTAAGATTTGTTGTATAGTTTAAAAAGAGGAGAGCAAATTTGGGTCTCATGTACATTTTTCTTATCGTGTCTTCAACTCTGGAGTATGGCACCAGAATTTTATACATCAAGATATCTTGTATTGCTTTTAGCATTCAATATTATGACATATTGATATCTTAGACGTCAAAAATCATGAGATATAGTAATTGACTCGTTGAGCGGTAGACAAAGCAGTACTAAGACAAGAACTACTCACTTCATCGTGCGGAAAGGAGATTTTTTGTTTTCAGCGACAACTTGATTATCAAACTGATCATCGGTGACGGTTCTCCGAAAGCCCCGTTCAGAAAAGTGATCACCTGGTGTTGCCCCATAATCTGCACTACCATGTCGAAAGATCTTTGCCCTTAGAGGACTCTTGTGAGCTGTGTGTACTCCGCCAGTTTTTGGGGATGGCTTTGATCTGCACAATGTGCAATGTGAAAACGAAACTGAACTACCTTTCAAATTCATGGTAAGTATGATGTTCTGCAAGTAGTTTTGCAGTATCAGAAAAACTGCCATACTCACTTCACCATGCGAAGTGGCGATTTTCTGTTTTCAGTGTGAACTTTATTATCAAACAAATCGTCAGCTTCTGTTCCTACAAAGCCCCCGTCGGAAAAATCACTCAGTCTTCCACCATAATCCTCACTTGCATACCGGAAAATCTCTGGCCTATCAGGACTGTTCCCAGCAACTCTGGGAAACTGGAAAAATTCAGTGTCTTGTCTTAGGCCATCCATTGACTGCTGGAAATGAGCTTCTAATTGTGTATTTCTCCCCCCTGATGCTGTATGGTCCCTCTTAGGAGATCTGCTTATGGATTCTCTGCCCTTAAAGGGAGATCCATACCTCAAAAAGGCTCTCTCCGAACAGACATTTCTTACATCTCTAAGTGATTGTAGCTGCTCAATCTCCTCATCTTTTAATGCAATTGTGTTTTTGAGAAAAGCTATCTGCAAATGCATATTGAAACAATGCAAGAAATGGGCTAAGAAATTATTCTTTCTGAGAACATTTGTTGTAGTTGAAATGATAAACTATAAGAGAGAACACATGTCAAGCACCTGCTCCATTAGTTCTCTAACATCTTTGCCATCTCCAGTGCTTCGTGCCTGTCCTAATTCAACTCCAGAGACCCTCTCAGCAAACTTTAATGTACTTAGACTTTCAGAAAATGAATTTACATCCGGATTAAGTTGGACAAACATGAGAGTCTTTGCATGACCGCCTATGCAGTAAAATCCAAGAGATTTCTATGCAGTTCAGCAGAAGCTCAACAGATAATCCTATCAATAACTATAAACCATGGTTTCATGACATACCAAGAGAACTTTGCAGGAGTTGAGTAAGTTTGCTATTTCTATATGGCACATGGGAGCTCTTTTGGGCGAGGGCAAAAATGACATCTCCAAGGGCAGACAATGATTTGTTTATATGCTGCGCTTCCTTAAGCCTATCCCCAGTTGCTTCAGAACGATCTACCCTTTCACTTCCTGCCAAATCTACCAAATGAAGATTACCATGCAGAGAAGAACCAGAGTGTATATCTTTCCCACGAACATGAATTGAGACCACACTGTATATAGAGTTATTGAGTGTCATTACTATAGAAACGAAGTTTCAATATAGAGAGTAAAAGAGAGAAGAAACAAATCATACCTGTGCGAACGACTACTCCTTTCATTCATAGCAGTTGCCCCCATTGCTCTGTTTTTCAGTCCAATGTCCATTAGCATCAAAACATCTGAAGTTGAATTAACACGGAACATGCTGGCATCAGGTACAGCTAAGCCCTTGGGTTGAGGTTGGGTCAATATCCCAAGTGTGTGCAAATCAAGGAAACATAAAATTCTTCATTCAGGTAAAATAAAATTTGAAAGGAAGAGAAAAATGGAACAATCAAACGGAAGAATCAATTGATTAGATCTTGAAAAAGGATATCTTTTTTTAGAAGCATCAGTTGCCAATAAATCGCGCACTTGCTCGTTATATATCTCAACCATTTGAACCCAAACCTCATAGACTATGGAGCCTGTTCTGCTGCTGGAAATGCTAAAGAGGTCATTGAGAGCTCGATAATTAACACCATAAGTCTCTTCTGTTGCTCCATTAGGACCACTCTGAGATAAATTATCTTCTAGGATCAGGAATTTCTTTGATTAGCATGAGGGATGGAAAAAGATTAGCATGTGAAGAGGGTTCATACCATAGTGTAAGTTTTCCCTGAACCTGTCTGGCCATAAGCGAAGATGCATGCATTGTACCCATCAAGTACTGATCGTATGAATGGTTGTATGTCAGAATATACATCCTCTACATCATCAAGAGTAATGACATGAGTAAAGCATCACTATATCAAGACGATAGTCAAACAGTTCATTTATCACCAATTTTGAAGCATAATCTTCACAAAGACGAGTATTTGGGGGGGGGGGGGGACCTTGAGATGTAGTTGGACCAAAGATCTTATTGAAGCTAAATGATCGAAGTGCTTCTTTCCCTTGTTTGGAGCGGTTTGCTACAACCAAATCCTTTTCACTAGTATGTTGTATGATGGATCTCTTTTCCCTTTGTCCAGGAATAAATGGTCTGATTCGACAATATACTCTAATATTACCTGTAACAGGATTAGTTTCATGTGAGTTTATCAGCTCCCAGGTTAATAACCCATTAAACACACACATGTAAAGCACCTTTCAATTCTTGAACTTCATTAAACAGTCTTCGATTTTCGGCAAGAACAACATGATAATTATTAGCTGCATCCACTAGTGGTTTAAGATTTACACCTGAACCATTTGAAAATTAAATGATCAGAGCCTACTAAAAGAAACATGAATGACACTCAAGTAACAACGATTACCTAATTGATTGCTTTCTTCCATGTACATTTTTTGCTCTTTCAAGATATCTTGCACAATGGATTGCCAAGACAATTTTATTTTCTGGATTATTTTGGAGAAAATTCAGCAAAAAATTGTAATATTTGACAGCAAAAAATAGCCAGAGCTTCAGAGTCAAAGCACACCTGCAGGGAACTAAATTGAAAATCGACAGCTTCCTGCAATAGGTTCTTCTCCATGTTCCATTTATGATACTTTGAATCAGAAGAAGTCTCAAGTTCTTTCACCTTATTGAGTAAATCGTTTAATTGAAGTTCGTATTCTTTTGACTTCTGATTCAGTTCTCCTTTGGCACCCTCAGCTTCTGCTTCCAACTGTAAGCATGTGTCTTTTGTTGTTTCTAGCTCTTGCTTCAATGTTGAAAATTTTGTAGTTATGTGGTCCATCTCTTCCTTCAACCTAATCAACTCTTCCTCACTAGCCTTCTTCTCTTCTTCCACTTTGGTCTTCTCAGTCTGTATTGGGCGGCCATATAGACCATAATATAAATAAATATGAAAAGAATCCAACCAAAAGCTTTCATTATATCCTCTCTCTAAAAGTGTGCCAGTATGTATTTAGTTTAAAAAGCAAGTGAGCGTAATACCATTAACTGCTTAAGCTGGCTTGCAACCATCTGTAACGAAAGAATCAATATAATGAATTGAATATCTGCACTAAGGATAAATTTGGTGAAATTTTAAAATAGAACCACCGCTAACTTGATGAATTTCGATCATCATACCTCACTTTCTTCTCTAGTTCCAGATGCAAGTGCCTCAAGAACTCTGATTCTTGATTGATATTTTTCATCACGAACCTTTAAAATATTGTTTTGCTGGAGATACAAGGTAAGGATGTAGTAAGAAGAGACCAAAAGTAACAAGGTTTTGAAAATTTTGTTTTTAATGTACATACTGTTCGTAAATGTTCTGCCTGTATTGATATACGTCGCTCAATTTCCTGGACAATCTTTTTCAGCAAGGGGACCACACGCTGAGCAACAAAGACATAGTTAGACTATGTTTTTGAAACCTTATACATTCTACATGTGCTAGCCATTGTCATAGAATACAATTGGAAGCTTATAAATCCATTAAAGCATAAATGCACATAGCACTGAAGCCATACGTAAGGTATTTCACCGTTTCTTCTTTCAGCACTTTCATCTAGAATACCATTCATGAAAGTTAGAATATACTGAGTGGAAGCATTCTGCAAAATTAGATGTAGAAACAAATCATTAATACATTAAGCACGAAAGCATGTGGATCAGAAACATTTAATTCTGATTGCAAGAGGAAGAGAGGTCTCGCCTCTATACTGTTTGATTTCATTATCTCCGAAACTTTTGAGGAAGGCATATCTACCAAGCTTCCATTTTTCAGTTGAAACATCTCATGGAACTTATGCCCTGCGTGATGCGATTCATGGAGTTTATGCACAACATGCTGTGTTAGTGCCCCTGACGACTCTGGCATAGGGTAAAAGCAATTGCCAATACCTTAAAGACAAAAACCAGCAGGTGATTATTTAATTGAACCAAAGGTTATAAGTTTCAGTTTAGGGCGGTCGTATGAATGTGCTTGACACAGGAAAAGAGTCTTCTTTCCTTTCTCTTTTCTTTCATTTTGCACACAAAAGACTGGCTTGTCTAAATATACTTACATGACCCATACACCATACTGGTACTAGCAAAGTTTGAAACACAAACTTTTGCTCTTTGCCCTCCAATATATGAGATTTAAGTATGAGTTGTTGTGTTGTTGACAGGTTGAAACTATGGCTCAAAATGGCATACCTGCACTACGCAGTACACGTTGTAACTTTGACTTTGACTCAGATGAAAATCTTTTATTCTCTTCTCCTGATGTTGGAGAACTACGAGATGCATGTCCACGGGAACCCTCTGATTTGAAACTTAGTACTGAAATGTTATCATCTCCCGAAGAGCTATGCAAACTTCTAAGTTTTATAAGGCAGTCCACAACATGATTCAAAGATCCCTACATGATACAATAGACAATTCCATAATCAAAATCCAATCAAGTAGTTTGAACAAGAATGATAAGAGACTCAAATGATTCAGCAAAATTAGTAGTATGCATACAATTCGATCCTAATATTTGAATTCATGACAAAATGAGAGGTCTGCTGCATACCTTCTCTAGTTCTGTTGCACCAAACTGAGGCAACCCAAGACTGTCTATAGCTGCCAGAAACCTTTTGATATTTTCCGAGTTTGATTGTGAAGACTGATCACCATCACTAACCTAAAAGAAGGAATTGAGATTGAGCCAACTTATCCAAAATCAAGTTGATAAATCAAATTTCAAGGGATTAAAAAGGTCCATCACCACATTCACAGAGCCAGGCGATAACTTGTTTAATATCTGACATAGAACTGTGCCATCACTCAAGCATTCTCTTAACTCATCGTCCCTAATATTCTTTGGCAAGTTTAATGAAGGAAAAAGACTATTTAGCCATTTGACCAGGATCGCTCGATGTTTGGCTGAAAATTTTTCAATCAAAACAAGCTTAATTATATTAGGTAATGAATAAAGGTAACATGCATATAATTACTAAGAGGGTAAAGACTACATACCTTCAATCTCACCGTGACTGGTCACTATTGAATGCCCAAAATTAGTTCCATTGGAAACGGCACTTAAATTGTCTACTTCTCTGAGGTCTACACCGCAGCTACCAGATTGTGTATTCATTCCTAGGTTCCTGGAGTGACACGAGAATTCAGATGATTATGAAGACATGCTTTAAAGAATTCTCATTTATAACCCGGAGGGGAAAATCCTGAAAGACTGAAGAAATATGTTCCTCCCATGGACCAATATGTTTTACCTGGAAGGGAGGAAACCGCCTGAAAAAATATTACTCCTGATTCAGTGCATACGCAGTTGCACCTGCACCAAATTAATTGACTGGTCAAAGAAAACTAGAAGAGAAAGAATCTCAGGATATAAACATGTACGACTACAATCCGGAAGGAAATAAGAGAGGCCATGGTATACACATTTCAGAAGCTTGGAGTCGACGTTTCTAATGCGTAAACCAACAGCAGCACGGTTGAAACATGGCTTCTATTCCATAGAAAGAAACAATGCAACATCATCTAATGCGAACTTGAGTTAAAATTATATGTCTAATCCAAAAACCCGTAACCCACGTGAGCAATTGCATTACAAGTTGAAAATAGTTTCATGTCATTTGGAAACATCAGAAAAATTAATTACCAAAGGAGAAACATGGTGGAAAAGAGAATGAAACCCAGAAATTGAGATTTAAGAAAGAGAAAAATCATGAATGTGAGGAAGTACCAGACCAGGACAATTGCATCCTGATGATGATGCAGCTTGGCGTTAACACTGAATCAATCTGGGAACTCAGAGAAAAACGGCCATTGCAAAAAGAAATTTCCGAGTACAGCTGAGGTTTGGGAGAATGATGAAGATCAGGGACAGAACGACCCGATAAAGCAGGAGTGCAATACTCTCTGCGTCACATTATTGTTGAAGTGCCATTGACAGACCCCATCCTCACCAGTAAAACCAATCTTGAATTCGATTTGGGTGGCATTCTCCTCGTGCTAGAGAGCAGAGACCACAACACGTGCATTTTAGTTATATGTAGTGCTTCTTCATTTAAATTTAAACTTCTAAAACCTGACGTGACTGTTGATTAATTCAGCTGCCTATCTGAATTTTTATTTGTATTTTGTCCATCTAACTGTTTGAATTTTTATATTGATGAGTCAAAAATTGATTATTGTTCTAATAAAAAGTCAATAATATACCTTATAAATAGAATCAAAAATTTCATTGGGAGAATAATAAATAAAGACCTTGAAATAACATTAATATCAAATCAAGACTTTTAATACTAAAATAGGAGAGAAGAAGTATTAAAATTTGAAAACGTCAATGTTAAAAAAATTTAATTTGATGTTAATTTTTTTATAGAGTCCTTGCTTATCATTCTTCCAATTTGATTTCTATACTTTATAAATAAAATCAAAAAGAATAGATTAGTTGATGGAAATTAGTAAGGCAGCTTACCAATAGTGTAGTATGATGCTTAACTTAATTATATGAGTACTTGGATTTAAATTATCATAATATAACCAATATATATATATAGTCATTAGAACAGGAAAATGCGTGTAATAGATTTGTTTGTAGAAAATAATTTTTTTCCATAAAGTATGTGTATGAAATTTGCACATTGACTATATTCTCTAATGTCAGTAGATGCAGATGCTAAGATATGTAGATTGGTTGCAACACCACACCAATCACCAATGTTTATTTATTACAACATCAATTAATTTGTATAAAGTTAAATTTGTTAAAACTTTATTTATATTTGATTAAAATTCAAAATGCAGAGTGAAGAGAACGGTTCCGGGACAAAGGAAGTGAAATAACATTATCAATATAACATAAAATTTATTGAGAGTTGCCAATTCTATTTCAGTAGAGTGACTTTTTCTTGATTTAAGTTCTATTTAAAAATTCACGTTATACACAAACTATAAACAATGTAATTCCAAGTAAAAAATGCAATTCATATATTTTTTGAAAAATGTGTAATATACAAAAAAAAATCATGTGTAGTTTTCAGATTTTATATTTGATTTTATTGTGACGTGGAATTTTATGTGGCACACTACTGGAGAACTTGTGATTATGCACAAAAATAAACAAGCAGTTGCTAATATACAATATTACAAAATAAGTACACCTATTTTAAGTTCGGTGGATAGTCATGTAAAAAAATTTAAGTTTGAAGCGGAAATAAAAAAAATTATTTAAAAAAGGCACGTCCCACTTCTCTCACTTTTTAATAATTCCATCCAAAGAAATAAGCAATCAAAAGGAGTCAAATAAAATAAGTGGTTGGGTTAGGAGCAAAGATAAAGTGCGCCAACCAGAATTATAAATAAGTACACTATGACATACAATATTAAAAATTTATTCAACCTCACTTATGGCATTGTGTGTCGATAAAGTCAAATTAGACAAAAAAAAAAAACAATAGAACTTAAAAAAAAAAAAACCATATACTCATTTCAATCCATAATATGATATTTTCTCTGTGTGCTACTAGGTTGAGATTATAGTATTTGTTGAACCAGAGACTGGTTACTAATATCATCTGTCATAGAATGAGAGAAAAAAGTGAAAATAAATCACAGAGTATATTGTAAGATACAGGGGATTCAATTCGTGAAAGCCAGGATTACAAAATATTGCAGATTGGTCATTGGAGAAGTACGATGATGGAGAATAAAAATGGGGAGCATGCATGAGCACCGTACTAGAATCCATCTCCACAGTATAAAATGGCTTCTACGCGTACGTGCGTGTGTGGATTTTGGAATTCGTGAATCGGTAATGTATTCAGAAGGCTGGGACAGGACAGGGTGGAAACACACAAAATAATATAAAATTGAAAAGAAAGAGAGTGCAAATAATTAAAAAAATACTATAATTATTAATTTTTAGTTATTTATCGCAGTGAAATTTTTACTTTTTTTTAAAAAATTAATATATATATATATATATATATATATAAGACAAGTCACTAAAAAAATAGATATAATAATTATGACTTATGGCGATATTTCATCTTTACTTGGATATTTCAGGTATTTTTTGTGATTTGAGAAAAAAACAAAGAAACGTGGGCGGAAGGAAGACTCCCAATTGCGAGCCTCCACGGTTTTTGGAAATCAGGAAACAAAACCACTGGCTTTACCTCCCGAGGGCGCCCACGGTCCTCCGCGCCCCCTTTCCAATACCGCTGTACGGTATCTCTCTGTTTCCACATTACCCGGAATTCCACTCCCACGCGCTTTTACCTTCACGCCCCAATTCTCTGAGGCCGTTCCTGCCACTCGCGCGTGGGCTTAATCCCTTGTCTCTTCCCGCCACAACCCCGTGCGGCGATTCCTCTGCACCTTCTACCTCCTTCCCTCCTGCTCTGTTTTTGCTCCCTCCTTTTATTCCCCCTCCCTTCCCTTCTTTATTACTATCTTGCCATTTCTTAAAACAAAAATCTCCTCGCTTTTGAAAAAAATTTCTTTTTCTTTTTTTGAAAACAAAACTAAAAAACTAAAGCTAATCTGATTTGATTTCTCTTACGCAAAACTCTAGCCAATGTTATTAATGGACTTATGTCCCCTTTACTAGAATGAAATGAAATTTATTAAAAAAATAATATAAAATAAATTAAATTATTTTTTTATAAAAAAATATAATAAAATTTATTAATATATATTATAAATGTGATAATTATTATACCTTTAAAAATTTTATAAATTATGATTCTCAATTTTATAAATTAAATTATCTCTCTTTTTATAAATGTGTTTACCTATTTTTTTGAATTATTTTATTTTTTTAACTCATTCTTTTCTAATAATGAAATGAGACATTAATTCTCCCAATTTGTTTGATGTGTTCCACTCTAAGCTAATGAATACTCCATCCATTATAAAATATAAATAATTTTTAACAATAACTTAGATATCAATAAATTTTTTATTCTTATAAAAACATATATGATTCTCTCTCGATCTCTTTTTCTTATCCACAATCCCAATTTATAATGGTCGAGAAAAGGATCATAAATTCATAGCAAATAAATTATTTATATTTTGAATCAAAATTAATTGGTAACAATTATTTATTTTGAACCGAAAGTAGTATACTTTAGCTCACAACTTATATTATAGTTATTTTTTAAGCTGTTTATCCGTTCTTGCAAACTACTTGAACTTATCATTATACTACATTTTAGCCCACAATTTGGTGCATAACGTTTATTTAAATAAAAAACCTAAGTATTTAAACTACTCCTCTCATTTAATAAAATATTTTTAAAGATAATTTGATGTCCCAAAGTATAATATGATTAAAAAATAAGATTTTATTAGTGATTATTATTCTAAAATTATCCTCTCATTATTGTATCCCTTAAATAAACTTTTCTACTCTCTCATTAATGAAAGGTGTCTCTAGAAGTTTATAAAAAATTAATATTATAAATTATATTTAATGAACTTGATTAATTTGTACTCTCTCCATTAATAAATATAAGATATTTAATTTTTTAATGTATAATTATTGTCTTTTTTTACAAATACCCCTATTGATAGTAATTTATTTTATTATAGGATATTTAATAAGAATAAATACAAAAAAAATATAATTAATTTAAAAATAAGTAATTACTTTATTAAGAGTGAGATTTAATTAAAAATATTTTAAGTATAATTTTATTAAAAAAATACTTTAGAAATTAAGACAAAAAAAGAGTGTACTTTTTATTTTAATAAAAATGTTGTCCTCATCACAAGAAGTTTGTGTCAACCGGTCAAAAAGTGGATTCGTTGGCATGAGTTGCGAACATAAATTTTTTATAACTAGATATCAAACACTGTACTTTTTTAATATATCACTTCCTCCCTTCTCAACTATAAAATATTTTTTTAACATTTTAAAATATAAAAAGATTTTAATAAAAATATTATTTTATTAATAATATTTTTTAATATTCACCCAATCAATTCTCTTTTTAATAATTTTTTTATAAATAAAGTATTAAATGAATAATACTTTTTAAAATTATATTTTTATCCTAAAAATGAATATTATAAAATATATTTAATAAATTTTATGATTTTATTTAAAAATATTTTAGGGTGGAAGGAATATTTATTGATTGGAAATGTAAAATGGAAAAAAAATAGGAATAATAATAAGTGGAGAAAAAGAAAGAAACGGGGGACGAAAACGGATGAGGATAAAATGGAGATTTGAAGAAACATGTGATTCAGTTTCAGCGTCCCCCAGGGGAAGACGCCTCAAAACCAGATTGGCAAAACAGCCTTTGTGCGGGAAACCACTGCGCTATCCATCTCTAATACAAACCCACGGCATTGCCTCTCTTTATAAACCCTTCCTCGTCTTTGAACTCTCCTACTCTGCGTGCTTTCTCATTTTCCCTCATTTTCTCGACTCCCAAACGCATTCCGCCCACCCGACTCTTCTTCTCATCATGCGCCTCAGCTGCAATGGTTGCCGAGTGCTCCGCAAAGGTTGCACCGCTGATTGCCCCATTCGTCCCTGCCTCCTCTGGATTCCCTCTCCTCAATCGCAATCTAACGCCACCCTCTTCCTCGCCAAGTTCTACGGCCGCGCCGGCCTCATCAACCTCGTTCATGCCGGTGCTCCCCATCTTCGCCCAGGTAATTCACCCTTCCACCTCTTGTTTGTTTTCTCAGGAAGCATCCACTGATTTGTAGTTTTTTGAGTCCTGACTCTGCTTCTGTCTATCTTCTTCCAGCGATTTTTAAGTCCTTGCTCTACGAAGCTTGTGGTCGGATTGTGAATCCCATTTTCGGCTCCGCCGGCTTACTCTCTTCCGGAAGCTGGAACCTCTGTCAAGCCGCCGTCGAGGCTGTCCTAAGAGGCGAGCCGATCACGCAGGTTTCGCCCGAATCGGCTTTCGACGGCGTCAGCCCGCTCCTGAAGTTGTGCGATATTCGGCATGTGGGCAAGAAGGGAAATTCGTGCGCCTCGGATAAGTTACACAAGGTGAGGAGTGGGAGCCAGTTTAAACGCTCCGGCGCGAAGCGGAAGAAGCCGGAAGTGGAGCCGGCTGGAGCTGAGCTGATGGCTCGTTCGGGGAGCGAGTTGAATGGTTCGGGGGTGAGCGAGCACAGAAGTGGAAGTCCTGGCGGTGAAGCTGATAGCAGCACCGTCGAGATGACAGAAGGTTGGCCGGAACCGGCGAAGAACGACGAGAGAAGCGAAGCTGAAGCGGAGAATGGGGAGTTAGAGCTGGAGTTGACCATGTGGTGGGGTCAACAAGCTAAGGGTCATACAGATATCAATGGTTCTGATGCGAACACGTGTAAATTAACACTGGGCTCTGATCATTCTGTTTAGGAATATGATCAGCTGTTGCCAAATCCACGTACAAATGTAGACCGCCAAATGGGCCCAAGCGGGAAAGAAATACAGAAAGGGACAGGACCACAATACAGAATAGCGTTTTGTTGTAGATGATGAATTACCATTTTCCTATAGAGATTGAACAAGTATACATTTTTTTTAGATACGTTAGAACTAAATTATTTTATCTGATTCTCGTTATTTGATGTTTTATTTACTTTAATTTTATAAAAAATGTTATTTATCAATATGTTAAGAAGAAATATTTGAATCTCATCAATTTTGTAAGTATCGTGCCAAATCTCACCTATCAAATTGTTTTTTCAAAAAGTATGAGACATTTAAGTCATACAAGTAATATGGTTTAGTAATATGAAGAAGCTGTGAATGGTGATTAGATTGATGACAACATAAAATCTTGAATCTTCAATAGTGATTTGATTGATAATAAAGAAAGAGAATTTTTGGTTTAATTCTCTACATAAACGACAGAAAAGAAGATTGTTCAAATTCTATGGCTTATAATGATCATTTATTAAAGGATTTACTCGCGATAATATAAAGCTACACAGTAGCAAATAAAAATTGGTTGTTGGATTATAGATAGTCCTATAAGTATCTTGCTGGCATATCTGGTTAGTCTAAAGGTGTCTTTGGTTGATGTTAAAAATTACCGGAATCACAAGTCACAGGTACTCAAAGGTCATTAGCCTACAACATCAGAAGCCAGTTGAAGATTGGAAGTAATCAGGGGCTATTCTTCTTGTTCAGGCTTTTTTAAAAAAAAAAAAAATAATAAAGAAGGCCATGGTCAAAATTGTGCAAAATAGTCAAGCTTATTCCAACTAATGAGCGCACCCAAGTTTCTTAGTCCATCAAAATGTCATTCACCGAAATTTTCCATTCTTTCTACCAAAGCAATATGTGGAAGTACTGCTCATAATAGCTCTCGTGAGTCGTGACATGTCCAAATTGGCAAATTCACGGGGTCAGTCCCAATAATCAAAAGCAGTCAAATAAATTGAGATACTTAAATGAGGGGGCAAATAAATTCGGGTTCGGATCCGGTACCCAATAAATTCTCAAACGATGGGGACACGAACTACGGTTGGAAAACATTGCGCAAATAGTACGCAAGGTGCTTAAAAAGTTATGTCTAACCATGGCCTCCGTACTTTGGACTTGAAATTGTGACGTTAAATCCATTACAGACTAGAACGAAGCCTGGCTCAATGACTTAAGTCCAAGCTCCACTTCGCGGACACAGTCAGTTAATCTCAAAAACAAATAAAGAACAAAAACTCCTCAACGTGGGAATTGGGGGTAAAAAAACTCAAGCGTGGGTTTTCCACAGGCTTTCTGAAGCCTCAAATTCTTTTCGGTGTTCGTTATGGAGCTTGAAGCTCTTTAAGGGGAATTCATATTTGGTTACGCGGATTGCTCGTTTGTTGCGTTAGTTTGGTCTTGTTATGTTGGAGTTGTCTTTATTCTTTTTGACAATCAAATTACCATCTGATCGAACATTTCTGATTGTTGAGAAATCAAGGGTGAAAAGTTGAATTTAGTTGGCGAATTATTACACTGGAAATTAAACTAGCGAGGGAGATGATTTTACATTATATAAGTTGCGTATTTCCTACCTCAGTGCTTTTCGTCATGTCGAAGTTTGCTAATCGCCCAGTCACTCCATTTAACGTGTTAGGATATGGATACAGTTGAGGAATGGAGATCGATTGACGCGGAAGCAGAATTTTAGCATCCCACGTCCTTTCTTGATTTACGATGTTGAATTTGATCATTTAGTCTTTGATTTTCTCTAGATTTCACTTGCTTGTTGAAGAAACGATTACATGAAGCTAAAAATCTTCATCTCAGTCATTGTTTTTTGTCTGAATTCTCTTGTTTGTTTGAGCATCTTTTTTATCCCCCAATGATCTACATACTAACCATCTGATTGAAGTCCTTAGCGAATGGCGAATGAATGATTTTGTGAAGCTCTAACTCATGAGTGGCATCACTAGATCCTCGAGTATTCTCAGCTAAGATTTGGAATAAAAAATAATGGATCATATTTTCCTTTTGTTCATTTTCGTGTGCCTATTTGTGCTTGAAGCAAATTAAGCTCTCTCCATACTATGCAGTTACTGGTGCTAATGCCTTTGCATATGGAACTTTGTTATTTCGAAATTCTTTCGATGTTATCCACTATAACCATTTGGATCCTCATTGTCTTCTCTGTCCTTCGGTGCATTAATAACTTCCTGCATCTTATGTAATGTAATTTGCTGAATCAGGATCTGAGCCTGAAATGGTTGAGTCCGAAACACCAAATAATCATTCCATGATCAAACAAAAGGTAGTTTCAAACTATAAACCTCCATCAATATAAATATATAATTGCATGGCTGAACTGGTATATTTCAGTTTTATCCTTTTCCTTCCTTCCTCTAGTTTTCTCTTTGTGGATAGATTTTCACTTCACTCTTAGCTTCCTCTACTCGATTGATTTAAGAACAATGGAGGAAAAGAAAAACTGTGTTTCAGTCGGTACTGCTATTTTTACATATTTCATCTGGATAATGCAATCATTACATTCTTCGTCTAGGTTCACAAATTGCTCGAGTTTCTGTAGTGATCTGGTATAAAATGCTTCCCTTGGTTTGTCCATGGAGTCATCATTTTGACAACAAATTCCTTTAAAGCGTGAAGATACTTAAAGGGAGAGAAATATGTATGGATATCATTCTTTATTGCTTAAATGAAGGCAACCTTACTGCCAAAGCAACGTAAAAGTTAAATCGATTCTATGAGATTTTGAAGGAAAGAAATGCATCTTGCTGACAGCATATATCAAACAGTGGGCTAAAATTGAGCTGGACGAGCACTCGAAGATGAAAGGCCTGTCTTGGCTTGATCTCTGTATATTGGTGTGACGGACAATACTTTCAACTTGCAGTTTAGTTGTGCTATGGTTAATTTGCCTTACTAAAATCCTGTCTGTTATTTGCTAATGTGCAGATTATTATAAGCGCCTGTCTTGTAGACATCCCTAGCAGTTCTTCGTGACTACACATTAACAAAGTTATTGCCTATGGCAAAGGCCAGCAGAAAGAGGAATACCCATGAATCTTACATCTTGTAGTTTACAAGATCCGGAAATATTCATTTTTAATCAATAAAATATAATCTGAGCTTTTGTGTTTCTCATACATATTACAGGCGGGTTGGGAGGACAAGAAAAGAGTAGAATGATTCCCCGTAGTCTCTCCTGACTTAGCCAGCAAGTTACCGGTGCAAGGAATGCTGTGTTCCGCTCTCTTCTGGATGCAGCATCTGTAGCTAGCACTGTTACTTCTACTGCACAAAAGCTTGGAAAGCTGAAAACACAAGACAGGTAAGATCAAGAAGAAACTAGTAGTAGAGAAGAAGAATGAGAAGGAAACCAGCCTGTTCAAAACTTCTGAGATAAAAGAGACAGAAGAGAGTAACTAAGTCACACTATAAATGAGATAAAATTAAGATAAAGACGGCAAAAACAAATGAAAGAATAGAGAAGGAAGTGAAGGTAGCAGGAGGAGCTCCCTTCAGTCCAATGGGTGGGCTAAGCAGGCAGATGGGGTTGCCCCCATAGCATGCACTTGGCCAAACTTAACATTGGTTCTGTGATAACATTAAGAGTAGCCGAATGCATGAGATGGCAGCTCTAGCCACCCCTCAGCCCTTCGTATTGGACAGAAAGGAGCTCCCTTTGCCCCTACGCTTCTGTGTCTTACCCATTTATATAGACATATATATATATATATATATATATCTGTATGCATCTCCTCCTTCATTCCTCTTAAGTTCGTTTGACATGGACTATGTAAAACGAAGCTGCTGTAAAATTGTCCCTCCCTTCACCCTCCTTATATACAAATAGTCCCTCTTAGTCTTGGATCCTTTTTTTAAGCAATGTCAAGGACCCCTCCATTTATTGTTATCTCTCAAGTGGGAGCTTTTGTCTTCTTCGATGCTTGTCATTTATTCTATTATCATTAACATCTTAATCAGTTATGACCGACAAACTATCCTTAATCCATCTTTACTTAATAAATGTTATCTTTTTTCTTTCATGAAACCATGTTATGAAGATTGTTGCGTCATCAACGAGCCAAGTGATGGGAAATGGTCCCTCTCCAGTCTTCTGTCATGAAGAGGATAAGAGAATTGCATGTTCCCCACTTTAAGTGATGGGCCACTTAGGTAAGTCTCAACTATCCCCCCTCCTTCCTAGGTTGATTCTTAATTTACCTACTTGTTAACTGACAGAATTCTAACACCAAGTAATGATATGTAACTCAGAATCCTCAATCCTGAATAGGTGTCACAATATCTTTAATTTCTTTCGATTTTTTGTGTTAATCAGCTTACCGATTCATTTTAAACCACCGAGAAAATAAAATCTTAAAGACATTCTTACAATTGTTAAAGAAGGAAAAAACTCATTTGGAAGATATTTTCAACTTGTCAAAAGTGCTCTTCAACACCTCTTGTATCAAATCATGGATTTGAATTTGATGAATTGAAAAAAAAAGAAGAAGGCATTAGAATAATGACTCCTATTTGAGCCAGACAAACCTTGCTATTGAATTCTATTAATCTTAGTAATCTCAAACACTCAGTCAAAACTTGTTGACCCAAAAAATATAAATTAAAATCAAATGATTCGCTCCCAAACAAAGTGCTTTTATGTTGAAACTTGAAACAGCATAGTCTTCAATCCCAGACAATCTGAATACTGCAGCAACAGCACCAAAGTGGTGTTAGTTGAGGTCATGCAGACTGAAAAGAAACCTAGCTTCCCATGAGCTCATATATGCACTGTGAAAAGAAAACTGAAAACCATTGTCCCTTTCTTTTGACGTTCTCAAGATTGTGACTCCCTTTTTTTCTCGACTTCAACTATTAAACGACAAGTAAACAGTTAAAAGACCTGCATGCCCATTCCCCTGTTTGTCATCCATTATTAACTGGTGTTTAAAGCAAGGATCCTGCACCCAAACCAGAAATCAGCAATGACTCTTCCTCAAGTAATAAAAGCCTTTCCATCCAATTCCAAAGCTAGTGGATTTGACAAGACCATGTATTCTTTGTGACATTACTATGTTGTTGAGTTCCGAGGAACATCTACAGTATTTAAGGTGAATGGATTCGGATTCCCATTCAGCTACAAGGAAACTTTCTTTCTCAGAGAGTTACACACTTTCTTTCATTCAAATGTGTAGATTTGGTTTTGGTTCCTTTTGTTTTGTAGCGGAATTAATGAACATTCAATGGCCTCTGCAGAATGCACAGCTGAGAACTTTGTTCTCTACTTCCTTTGTAATTTAGCTGGAAACGATAACTACTTTTGGGTGACAGAGACAGATATAAACAGATTCTTACCCCAAGCGAGTGGTAAAGAAAAGATAAGAACAATATCTCTCTCAAAACTTATGTCATGATGAATAAAAATTATTCAGAGATTATAAATAACTATCTTGCTGCCATTGATTGGTAAGTGGCTAGCTGAGACATAATTTACTGTGTTTTATTTCTAATAAATAACTGTTGTTAAATAGTTGTCGTTACCGTGATGTGCTGATAACTGACTTGTAATGAATACATCGATTATTTATCCATTAAATATATAGAATATGCGATTATTCCTAGTCACACTCATTAATCATTCCTCATTTCATCTCAAAAATAAATAACAAACAATTCCTCAAAGTAATGAGTCGTTGAATTGTATATAATAAAAACAAATTCAACTGAGGTGCCAGCAAATATATTTTTGTCAAATATGTATTACTCTTGCACAGTACCACAATTTTTTACAAACTTGTGTGTAATCATATTTTAAGAAGCTCAGTAATGAAATGGTGGAACAAGACCTTTCAATTAATGATAATACATTAAAAGATTTGGTTATTGATAAATCATAATAACATCGTGCAATTTATATAGCCACCTATTCATGAGAATAAAACTTTTTTCATCATATTTAAAAAAATAGCTTTCATTTAAAATTTATAATGCAAATAATAATACTGACAACTCGAGGCTAGATCAAATGATAGCAGTGAAGAGAGGTAGGATGTTGGTAAAATTTCAGGTTCCTTGGCATAACATAAGAAATAGAGTACCTGATGAAAAATAAAATTAAAAAAAATTAATTTTTTAGTCCGTTAATTTTTAACTAACTTACTGTTCAATTCTTTAACTATGACTCATTATAATTTAGTCTCTTAACTTTTGACTCATCTTTCAATTTTTGTTTGCTCTCTTAGATCTCACATCAAAGAGTAGGAGAAGGATATTTTAAAACAAGATGTAAGTATTTCTTTTATCCCTCTTATTTGAAAAATTAAAAATTGAGCTGAATGATTGAATTATAAGTAAGTTAAAAGTTGAAGGATTAAATTACAGTAAGTTATAGTTGAATGATTGCATTATAAGTAAGTTAAAAGTTGAAGGATTAAATAATTAATTTTTTTAAAATTAATTTGTAAGACAAGATAAGACTCATTGATTAGATGAGTTCATCTGCTTGGTCAGCAAGATTTGGGCTTCTAACTGAGCTCGCCAGCTTGAAGCTCACCTTGAATAACCCAACCCACTGCCAGCCAAGGTCCAAGTTGGTTGAGCTGTACTTCGTTTCTTTCAAATAATGGCTTTCTTTGATACCAAACATAGTTTATTTCAATTTTCTTGATGGCCAAAGGGGGATTTTAATGATGTGCTGTCGTATAATTTTGAGAACTAGGGAAGCAGAATTAGACGACCTTGGCACAGTTTCTTGGGTTTTCAAAATTTCATGTTTTAATGTATCATATTTTGAATTTAAAATTTAACGGCTCTTATTTCGCATGGTCTAATAAAAAAAAAAGTTGGGGGTTAGCATATGGATTGATAGAGTTACTGTTAGTGTATTTAATTAATACTTCTGCGAAGAAGGATTATTAGCACTTTAATCCTCAAATCACATGACTTTGACCTCTACTACTTCCTGCTATTATTATTACATAATCATTAATCATTTTTTTTTAAAAAAAAGCACAACACTGTACTGGTAAGAAGATAGATTGGTCTAAAAAACTGCAATTTTTAATTTTTAAGTATCATAACATTGAATTCAATTCACAGTTATTTAATCTTTCTGCTTTAATTTGAATTGCAGTTAAAAATGTCAGGGCAATGATATGGCGTGTTTGGTTCAGCATCAGCTTCAATGTTCCTTTGATGGGTATGAATGGAGGAGAGGGGATGAGTTGGTAATCTTCTTTTTGATTTAGAAGGTGAGGGGAAGGTATATAATAACTAATTTATCATTGAAGTCTTATATGTTACATCATTTTTAAATTTTTTCTTGTAAAATTAATTTTACACCTTAATCTAAATTGTATAATATATGTTTTCAATCCCAATATATGGTAAAATATAAGTATTAAAACTATTAATCCAATCTCGACGGTACATCATTTTTTAGAACTCCCCCGTTATATTATTGAACTTCGTTTTATTTTATTTTTAAATTTCCTTAAATATTTTAAAAACTCATTCAGATAATGAAATATAATGTCTAAGGATAAAACTAGATCTTCATTCTTCAATAGATGAGATTTTGATGGGTGAGCAAGTGGATAATTTCCATTGCATGTTTAGCCATGCTCATGCCTGAGCTGGATTGAGCTATCCTAAAATCTGAAAAAAAAAAAGAAAAAAGATTCAAACATAGGTGAATGGATCAGACATAAGGAGCAAAAGGAGTTAAGTCTAACTAAAAAAGTTAATCTTTCATGATAAATTAAAGTTTAAATTCTTATTGAAAGAGGTGTTATAAACAATCAAAAGGCTGCACGAAAAGAAACTTTTAGAGTGAAATGGTTGTCAGTTTTTTTTTTTTTTGTATGTTGAGTATTTTTGGAATATTATAAAATTATAGATGACAACTCGGTCACAAAATTTTCCTCCGGTTTTTCTTTTTTTAAAGGAAATTGGAGGGGAGGTAAAAAGGAAATTTGGGACCCAACTTTCTCAACCAAACAAGCAGAGTCCGTTGAAAATTAATACGCAAAAACAAAGTAAATAGAAGCCATCCTTGTCAAATGCCCAATTTAAGTGGTCCAGAGCAAGGAAGCAAGAAGGAGCAGGAAGTGGCTTGTAATTTATTTAAATTTTAAGTAGCATACAATTTTAAAGTTGAGATGAGGGTTTAAATAATGTATAGAGTAATTTGTAAAAAAAAAAAAAGGAAGATCTTACGATGGACCATTTGTGACACACAGTGACATGACAGTGGCCCTTCCATTGGAACAACAGAGAGTCAAATTTTGAGGGATAGGACCACCCTCACCATTTCCGAATCGGAGCGCTACCTCTTGTGACGTGGCATTCGCATAATGGAAAGTTAGAAACTGCCATTTCCCCTAATAACGACGATACTCTGCGTTGCCTCTTCCCTTCACTTAGAAGACATCAATATGTTGTAAGTTGTTTTTTTGTTTCGTACTATAAAAAATAAAAATAAGCTTCATAAAGCTTTGTACCGCATTCTATCCATGTTATAAAGGACTATTAACTATTTCAATGGGTCATAAAATTAAATTTACAACATGAATAATATTAAAAAATTATTAGAAATAACTTTTCATTTTTTTTGGCCTGAAATTAACTTTTCATATACTTTATAGTAAGTACAAAAAAAATCCTTTTAAAAGGAGTATTTTTTAATAGATAAATAAATAATAAAAATAAATTTTAATAATATTTGTTAAATACATATCTTTTCAATTTTTCCTCTTATGTTTATCAAACATAATTTTGGTCTTGAATTTAAACCCTAATCTTCTCTAGCTCTCACATTTTATATATTTTTTAAATTAAAAATTAATCTTTTAATCCTTTAATTTTTAATTTACTTATAATTCAGTCTCTCAACTATAACATACTGTAATTCAATCCCTCAATTATGACTCACTGTAACTAATTCTCTTAACTTTTAACTTACTTATAACTCTTTCCTTACTTTTCAATTTTTTTAAAAAAATTATCCCAATCAAATAAGACGGATAATAGAAATTCTCACACTTTTCTTTAAAATACCTTCATCTTGCTATTTGATGTGGGATCTAAACTAACATGAAAAAAACTAACAAAAGTAGAGAGATTGGATCATAAACAAGTCGAGACTAAATCATAATGAGTCATAATTGAAGAACTGAGTTATAAATGAGATAAAAGTTAAAAGATTAAAATATTAATTTTCCACCTTTTAGATTACCTTACTAATTAATTGCACGCTTTTCTCACTCTCTTTAACATTCCCTCTCTTTGGGAGGGATTTTTTTTTTTTTGGGTAAAATTTTGGGAGGGAATGAGGGATGTTTTAGCAAGAGTAACACAAATTTTTTTCCTTTTGATGAATAATGATAAATAACAACCTTAATTCATTTCTTTAATATGTGTAAATTAGTTAACTAGATCTTATCTTTACAACTAAATGGAGTAATACTCTCCCTAAAACATCAGTTAACGCACCAAAACAATGTATAGTTAAATTATTAATATTGCCTGATATGAAAGAAATTTTTTAATTTACCTTCATTAAATTTATTTTTTTAAAAAATAATTTCTTTCTTATATATAACATTTTACTCTACTCATAAAAAAATTTCTGTAGTATAAAATTGAAAGAAAATAATTAATGATTCATATTTTTATATAGAAACTGAATAAAGGGGACCCTGATGAATCTCTCCTCAAAGATAGCTTCTATAATTAA
The DNA here is from genome assembly GCF_029017545.1 of Prosopis cineraria. NCBI lineage: Eukaryota > Viridiplantae > Streptophyta > Magnoliopsida > Fabales > Fabaceae > Prosopis > Prosopis cineraria. The sequence continues at coordinate 39,734,318 of NW_026555332.1, forward strand.
AACAATGTTGTTAACGCACCAGGCATAGCTTTCTTTTTGTTTCTTATTATAACTTGAATTAAAACAAGTATTTCAAAATTACCCTGTACTTAAAAAGGACTACTATAAGAGTGATCATGAACGATGGGATCAGGACATTCTGAAGTATGATATACATGACATCCATTACATTAAGGAAGAATGATAGAGAAATCTCTAAAGAATTAATTAATTTAACTTAGATCTTAAATGTAAAACTTCAGGAATTTGCAAGTTTAGCACTTAATTTTACAACTTTATTATGATAAATTTGTACTTGTTTTTTAAATTTTAACATAGTTGAAGAATAAATAAATTTTTTCTTATTAAAATTTGAAACATAAGTTGCAAATTCATTACAATAAAATTATAAAATTGAAAGTTGAATTTGTAAATTCTTGATATTTAACACTTGAAATCTAAGTTGAATTAATTGATTTCTTTGAGACCTACTGTTATTCTCTCTTAAATTAAGGCCAAATATAAGAGTAAGTTGGACCAGCCTAAGTTGAACCCCAACCCATGATCTGAACAACACAGCACACATTTGCAGTTGCCTAAGATGAAGATCCATGGGAGTAAAGCGTTAGCACACCAAACGATAGAGGATTTCTTTTAACTAATTAAAGTTGGTCTAATTAATAAAGATTTGATCCACAATTAATTTACAATGTCGTGGATAAATCTTATTTTATTGGTGAACGTACGATCTGTAAAAAAAAAAAATTTATGTGGTTTTTAGCCCGAAAGTGTTATTGGAACCCGGTAAACATCTACTCTGGCTAGCTCTCAAAATCCAGTTCACCTCAACTTTATTTTTCTTTGTATGAAGAAGGAAAAGAGGATCTCTTCTGCAACTCAACAGATTCAAATTCGGAGGTCATCCTAATATTGCTTATTCCGCTCAGCGATCCACCTTAAGTATAGTATATCAAGGTTTAATTGTTATGAATGGCAAGATCTGATCAATTCTGTCACACTATCTTACTCCTCCTGTTTAAAAATATAATGAATTTTAGCGTTCAAAAGTGTGATCATTGTATTTTTTTTTCAAAAATATCCTTGATGAATAAACGATTTTATATTTATTTTAAAATGAAACACTCTATTAAATAAAAATAAATATGTAAAAACAGTTAGTTTGAAAATAAATAATTTTTTTATTGGGAGGTGAGATTCAATTAAAAATGCCTTATATTTTTAAACTACTTTATCTCTTTTTGCTCATATCATTCCCAGTTTTTCTTTCCCAATTTACAAAAGAGACTTCATAGATCGATATATGGATTCTGTGATGCGCGCAAGCACTCATCCTTTCTCTTCTGTTTTTCTTCTTCATCTTCTTCTCCTTTTGTACTCGAAATTAAATTTGAATTAGGAATTGAACTTGAACTACCTGATATCATCATCAAAAATTAACCGTCAATATCATCAGTTGCCTCAAGATATGCTATAAAATTAGGAAATTACATAATGCATCAGATACACTGGATAATTAAGTTTCTCACTACTTACACATCAACGAAACCTTCCCTAAATTGATTGCCCGACTCTTCAAACGGCTTTCGTAATGAGTACGAACGTTAATTAGTACTAAGTGCTCCTGCTATAGATATATACTCGAGACACATATACATCCAAGATCGATACAATTAAAGAAACCTTAGTGAAGTTGTTATTATTATTATATTATACAGGCACGCTACGCATATATAGACTGAACCATCCAGATTTGGCATAAAATCAAACTTGGATTTGTAGTGGTTCGTGTCAGCGGGAAGCAGCAGGCAAAGCAGTGGTTCCAACAAGGGAAGCCCTCTTCACAAACCGACCTTTCATTCTAGGTCTTTTTTCTGCATTCAATTTCCTAACCTCGTACCTTATTTTCTTCGAAAATAAACGTGTTCTCCTCTTCTCTCTGTACCTCGACACTCTTGCTTCTCTTCCCCCATCTATGTGTCCCCTTAAGCTCCCCAGTTCCCCATAACAGCACTGATGAACATCTCCCCCGTTCCAACCCTGAGACAAGTACAAAAATAGTTTCATTCATATGGGAAATAAATTAGGTCTTGGATTGATCTTTTAGCAATACAAGACCACACGGTGAATGCCTGCTGAAGAAAAACTGTCCAGTTGAGTTCAAATCTTTCCGTTCAAGACATGTCATTTCTACCAATTGAGCCAAACCTATAAATCATATCGATTCTATAGATTTTAGATATGCAACTGATGATGTAGCTTTGTGGATGCAACAGTTTGCAAGTTGAATGAGAAGAACAGCGTATACTTAATTAAAAAAAGCAGTATTTGAGGATGTCCACGACAGATTAAATATCAATTAGCAGTAAGAATAATTCAGCTGAAGATCCATTATTGGTCAATATGTATACAGCTTATTGTTACTTACTGATTGGGTCTAATTGATTTTGTTGGGAGTCTAAATGAATATGTGTGTGGGTGTCTTTGTGATCAGAATGAAAGAAGTGGTTGAGAGAAGAGGGTGAATACCAAGCAGTGTGGCCAGCAGTCATTAGAGTTCAACTGAGGTGGGTTTCCTGTTGTCCAAGGACAACCTTGACTTGCCCAAGCAGTTATGACATCCTCGTAGTTTAGCCTCAGCAATATCTTTGCCTTCGTCTCCACCTTCTTTTCCTCTTCCACTGATGATGATGAGCCATGTATTGTCTGTATGTTCCAATTTAAGGTCTCGCCTGTGATGCCTACAACCATGTTAGCTTCAACTACTTCTTCACCCTTAATCTTTACCATTGCACTATTTTTGTCTGATCCCACCACAGTACCATCTAATGCCTCCATCATTTCTTCTTGCTTACAATCCAACAGTTCTTCTCCTGACTCATCAAGCCCACTTTCCAGTAAGCTTTCAACATCAGCAGCAAACTCTGCAAGATCCATATCCGACGCAAGAAACTCTGAAAAATTGTCTAGGTCACATGTTGCTTCATCTTGCCCCCCATTCACATCATCTTTCTTCATCACAACGTCCAACCTCTCATCGCCAACTTCGCTGTAGATGTTGCAAAGGTCGTCTTCAAACGGATCAAACTCCGGAACCCGGCAAAGAAACTGCTCGTCACTCTCGTCCAGCCCACCTTCTTCGCTTCCGAGCTCCGGCACGACGGGAAGAATACTACTATTAAAAATCGCTCCCTTTTCTTCATGTTTGGATTTTTTCTGAGCCAATAACTGCTTGCTATTATGACGCGGGGTTCTTGCCTTGCGTGTGAATCCACTATACCATACTTGCGATATTGCCTTTTTGGAGCACGATGCGGTTTGGAGACGAACCCTTTCATGTCTGCTGGCCAACTGATTCGCAGAGTGAACCAGATTGTCGCAGCCATGGCATAAGAAAGCGTCATCGGCTGCGCAGAACCATCGAGCTCGTCGGCGAAGGCAGCTATCACAAGCTCTTGCAGTTTTAGCTCCCAACGCAGTGGCTGCTTTCATCTTCTTCTGGCGTTCAGGTGAGCAAATGCGTGTCTTGTAAAAGTATGTATCTATGAACCCAAGCGGATTCAATTATTGTGTGTGTTGAGACTTGAAAGTGTGTGGGGGCGATGGGGCACTTAATTACTCACTAGAGAGGTAACAAGGGCAAGGGCAAGGCATGCCCATGCACTTTTGGTAATTTTTTGGGAATCAGAAAAAATTAAAGGACGGAATCATGTGGGACCTCGTGAAGGAGGGCTATCTCAGTGCTGATTGGTGGAGGGTTTGATGTTCATCTTCTTTTGAGAATTCTGATTGGGTTATCTCTCCTATTAGGGGATTCCCAAGAGCGTTATGGACCCAGGTGGTGAAGTGTCTGTTAGTAAGAGTGTTAATATCTGAGAAAGAAACTTTCGTTGTGTAGCCTCTCTCCAGTTCAATTATTCCTTGCAGAGGCTTTATCATTTCCCGTTTTCATGGTCCCCTATTGGTTGCTTTCACTTCACACCTGTGGTTGCCCTCAATCCCTCTCTCTCTCTCTCTTCGCTTGTCACAGTGCATTTGCCACCATTAGAAGCAGTGCAGCCCCACAATAATCTCGATATTAACCATAAAATATAAATGATATATATGGATCCTGGATGATTTAGTGGCTAGAGCTCTCCATCTTTAGAATTCGTTTCTTCTGTTGGCGTGTTCAGAGAAATCTGAACCATAAAGTCAAGGAAGGGCCTCGTCAACTGTTTCTTTTGCCATATCACTTTGGATTTTTCCTTTTATCTTACATTGATGGCTCAACTTTTTCAGCACCAAAATTCCAAGACCTGATTAATAGCGAGCCAATCATCTTGCGAATCTTTCATTTTTCTTTTTGTGGGCTTCCTAATCATTGATTTTACCATTAAGTACGAGTTATATATATATATCAGCAGCAGCACAGTAAGTTAGTTCTTTTAATTTGTTTTTAATTAACCGAACTGGGAGATTACTGATGAGAAAGAAGCTGATATGAATCTACAAATCATATCTGATTGGTAATTGTAAATCAGATGTGAATGTGGACATTGTGGAAATGAGTCCAAAGAAGAGCCATCACCATAACATTTGGTATGTATACCAACACCACAAATTGCTTTAATTATATGAGGCCAAAAGGTTGCCCTTTTATGTTTGTGTCGTCCTTCACCACCATTCCACAACTTTCCTTTCATTAAATTCTCTATCACGGGTCTCTCATGCAAATCAACTGCATTATATATATATATATATATATTGTATGAATCTCCTCAAACAATTTAAAAAAAAAAAACAGAAGATAACGTTGCCATTTTGAGTGAAATTTGACTATATATATGTTAAGTTAATTTGGACAATTTAAATCTATTGAAAAAAAAAGAGTATTCTTTTTATGTTTAATATAAAAGACGTAACCTAAATCATGCAAATTGATGAAATGACTCAAAACAAATTAAAGAAAATGCAGATAAAAGAAACGGAAGAGATATTGTTGGGAACAGACATAAAAAATGAAGAGGATTTTATAATGTCCTCCTTCTATATATGTATATATATTTTATACACATACACTCGTGTAATTTTGACCAAAATATAAAGGGAAGAAATATAATCTTAGGGGCACAAGGATAATATCGTGGTGGTGACGGTGATGTTAAAAAAATCTTGAGAATTGATGGAACAGTGGAAGGATGAGAGCAAGATAAGTGGTGACACCTGTTGAGGTTCCGACAATCAGATGGAAAGTTACTTCAAACTGATAGTCCATTGATATGTAATAGCAAGTTACAGCATGACACTTGTTCAACTTCCAATTTCACATGAATGTTACTCATCTCAGCAACATATTTAGGCTTCAACTGGTCCAACAAGATTTTCGAATCTACATTTTTATGTTTTTTATTATACTTTTTATTGGGGTATTTTATATTCTTTTGAGTTAACTTGTCTTTAATTAAAGTTTAATCATTTGAATATTATTTAGTATTGTGTAAATTAAGGAGTTGCTGCAGTGGGAATGAAGGTCTAAGGATATATTGCAAGTCCAGGGATTTTCGTACAGGAAGAGAGAGCGAGTGACGTAAGTTAATCATCTTGGTGGTATCTTCTCATTTTCATTTTCTTTTTATCGTTATTAATTCTGTAAATAGATGTTAGTTTTTTTTTTTTGGGGTGCAAAATGAGTCAATTTTGTTAATCACCAAAAAATACATATTACACTTACTAATAGCCCAAGTCAAAAAAAGTCTCGAAAAGAACTTATGAATATAACTTAACACACAACTTACAAAAGCAAAAACAAAAAAAACAAATTAACAAACTAGAGAAACAACACAATTAACCAATTCTAGTTATATTAGAAACACAATTAACATTGGCAGAATCATTGCCGTTCAACGAGTCTGCAACTAAAGCATCCAAGAGAGGAGATGGAGCTCTAAAGAGCCAACCTTGCGGATCCATCATCCTAGCACCATGAGATGCAAGTAAATCCACAACAGAATTACCTTACCTTGCAACCAAAGCAAAGTCCACACGACCAACAGAATCTTTAAGCAGCAATAAATCCTCCAAGACAATCAAACATCGCCAATCACAATCCTTCACAAAATTCAACAACAAAGCTTTAAACAAAAATTCACAATCAAGCTCAATACAAACCTTATAGTTTTGGAATCTTCTGCATGCCCAAAAAGCCTATTTTACTGCTAAACACACAGCCATCAAACTCTAATTAGATATGTGTGTGGGTGGGGGTTGGGGGGGTGTGTGTTTGTTATTTTTTTATTTTGACTAAAGATATGTTGTACTCTTCATCAGATTATACTTTTATAGAGGATGTTGTGTTAGACTTGTATACTAATACACCTTTTGCTGCAATGGAATTGGAAATGAAAAGGCGGAGATGAAAGTGGGAACTCTAAAATTTTCTTATTTGGTGTAAAAGAATTCAATTTTCTAAGGAAGAATTCAATTTTCTAAGGAACGTAATTCCATAAAGGAAAAAAAAAACCATGGAACTTACTTCTATTATACTTTTAGGAGAACTCAATTAAATAAAATTTTTAATCCTTCTCACTTAAATAAAGTTTTTATCTCACTTCAATCATCATACTGAACATGATTTCTATTTTCATCTTCATCAAAAACGCTTCCCTCATAGCAAATGGGGTAGAAAAAGAAGCCAACTTAATTAATTATTAGGCTGTGTGAAGAATATATCAAATGTAATTAACCAATGAATGAAGTGATTAACAAAGAAGAGGGTGAGGCAGGGAAAGAATTAAGGTTGATGAATGAAGACATCGACTAGGTAGTTACATTTGGTCATCAGCTTAATGAATTAATTAATTAATTAATAATGGAGGAGTTTTGTTTGATGACACAGGCTATGAGCATGGTATTAGAAGGTTAATTAAAAAAATTGACCAAAACAGGCACTGAGAGAGTCATCCATCGATCGTCTTCCTCAATCTCATCAAATCACAAGTTATGGCACCCACTCCCGATTTCTCTTTCTTCTGCTTTCTCCCAACTCAACTTCCTAATCCTCCCCACGCGCTACCCCTATTTTACTCTAATTAAAATCAATGAAAAAAGAGAGCCACTCGACTGAAAATCACAGTTTTATCCATCGCAGTTAAATATATTCTGCCTTTTTTATTATAAGAAAAGTTGTCATATGTTTTTTTTTATTTTATCACATTTTTTATAAGAAAATCGCTCAAATAAATACTAGAAGCATTTAATACTTTTTTTCAAATTATCCCTCATATGATAAAAATTTATTTTCACAAGACAAATTTATTACATCAATTATAAAAGTAGTTTAATAGATTTTTTTTAATTTTAGACATAATTATTATACTCAATGAATTGGTTATTTTCCTTATTACATTTGAAAGTACTCCACTTCCTATTATAAGTCATCTACAAGTCTTTAATCAATTCACTAGAACCAAATAAAAGTAATTAAGTTATTAACTTTTGCTTGAAAATATAATATAATAAACTTTTAATTTTGCCTTTATTAAATGAAAATTTCAAATTTGCATTAGATTCGTTGTCACACCTAGGTCATGATTTCGTTGAAAAGGGAAATCAACAAATGGGGGGTTGCCACTAAAATTTTTAAAGGATAATTTTGAAAACCTTTATAAAAAAACATCATCTACAATAACTAAAATAAAGTTTGGGAGTTGATTGTGCGTGGAGGAATGTGTAGGCACCCTACAATACCTCTTCACAATAATGATTACTCTAAGTTGGTTAAACAAAATTAATGTGACCTTAACTATAATTTAATTATCCTTAATAAAATAATAAAAAAGAAAACAAGAAGAAAAATTAAATCAAAAAATAAAAAAATATTATTTATTTATAAGTTGAACTTGACCTAGGATAAAATTTTAAAACCTGTGTGCCCTTCAGAAGGATCAAAACTCACATAGTTTGAAAGTAATAATGGGTGTCTTTGTGACTTTTAGAAGAAAGATTTTTTCATTTTTGAAAATTATTTTTATTTTGGGTTTGTATCTTTTAATTTAGAAAGAGACTTCTCTCATTATTTGAGCAAAAACCTTGTAAAAAAATTTTAGATTGAAATTTCTACAACGATTCAAAAAATCTCACAAAGAAATTAATTATTTTATGCCTGTGGAGATTCTCAAATCACATAAAAATCATTTTTCAATATGTTTATTTATTTATTTTTAAAAAAGAAAACCCTTTTTAAAAAGGATTTCTAAGAAAAAAAATTTAAGCACCATGATTGTTAAGTGATGTGTATTAGTTATTCAAATTAAATTAAGAAATACCCTAATGTTTATAAGGAGTAACCCAAGTTGAATCTCTCATGAAGTTAATTAAAAATTAACACCTTAGTTATTTAAATCTATCACGAATAGTAACAATTTGATTGGGTTTGATTGATTAGGAATTAAACAATCAAATATTAAATAAAAACTAATTTTTTTGGTATTTTTTAGGTTGGATAGATTTTGAAAATGGTTAAAATGTGTTATTAAAATGCAAAACGATGTCTTCCTAAACACATGAACTCCCTTCTTATCCTTGGTCTCACTACTATAAAAATAACAATATTCAACGGTTATTTTAGATAATATTCAACGGTTATGAACTGTTGAGTAATCAGGCGCTGAATATTCTTTAAACTTTTATTCAACGGTTTTTAACCACTGAATATTTTACCTTTATTCAACAGTTTTTTTTCAAAACCGTTAAATATATGGCCGTTGGATTTTTTTTTTAAATAACTACAAGAAAATATGCAACGGTTTTTATTTAAACCGTTACATATTCTTAGTATATTCAACAGTTATACATTTTAACCGTTGAATATATAACTGATATGCAACAGTTTTTTAAAAAACTGTTGCATATTCTTAATATATTCAATGGTTAAAAATTTAACTGTTGAATATATAGTGCAAGTTATTCAACAGTTTTTATATATAACCGTTGAATATTTTGGGTTACTTTTTTCATATACATGTTTTACATTTCTAACAATCCCCTGCATTAAACATTTACAAATACAATATCCAGCATACCCATAACAAAATTTTGACAACCAACAATATTATCCTATACATAAAATGATGAAATTTACATGGTGCATTACTACATAAGCTATGTAAAATTTTAACTAGCTTAAATTAAACCTATAAGTGGCCAAAATAAAGCTTCATATATCAAAAAATAGACTAAGTAGGTATAACTATATGTATGTCAACTTTAAATATATACCAACATCATCTATTCATTCACTGTTGCTGGTTGTTATAGCTAAACCATGCTTGAAAAATGCCACGTCCTAACTCTTCAAGGACTTCTTCCATTTGAGCCTCAGTAAATGTGTCACAATATGCGTCGTTATAGTACTAATTGCAAAAACAACAAACTAAAGTCATATTAATTATTGAAAATATTAAATAATGAAGAGAAGGTTGACAATATATATACATTATTTGGAAGAGTCCCCATAGGAGCGTGTTGAATTATATCCTTCATATATCTCATGATAGCGTACCCACAATTCCTAGTTTGTCATGTTGTTTCGGGCACTACGATCACACATTGGATAAAAAAATATGATCAGTTAATGACATGATATAACTTATATTTTATGTAGTAAATACACTATAAATAATAAATACATATACCTTGATAATTGTCCATGATGTTGCTTTATCAAGGCGACCGCTACCCATTATTAGTTGTCAAGATTGCTGATTGACCTTAGTGCGGTACATGACAATGGCTCTAACATGCAACAGAAAAGTTGATGTGAGAAATATGCATATAAAAAGAACGAATTACACACACACACACACGCACACGCACGCACACATATATATGCACAAAACTTAGTGAACTTACTGATTAATCATCTCTACTATATGCGGTTTGTTGGTAAGATCACCACCTCTAATAGGGTCGAGATACCATACTCTCCCTATAGTTGGATTGATCACAAGTATCATCCAATGCCCCCTATGATAATGATTATAATTAGGAAGTGTCATAATTTAATTTTGAAGAAAGTAAAGTATCGTAAAATGATTTACCCTTCACAATAAGGTGCCATAAATATTTGTTCTTATTAGCGCCACGTTGCTCGAAGTATTCAGAAAGCTTCTGAGCTATTTCTAATCCTTGCTTAGGACTTATTGTCTCGTGGAGACCAAGTGGGGATTGACGAGTATAACCCTCTTCGCTACATCTCTCCCGACAAGCATGGTGATGTACAAGTTTCTTAAATAATGTCAACATAAATTGACCAATAAATGACTAAAATATAGATATTGGTAAATATTTAATACAAGGTTTTAGAAATATACCTCATATATAAGTTATACAAAGTAGTAGTAGCCTGTGTATGGTTGAATAAGTCACTCAAAACCTCATTGTTGACTTGATCGACAGACTCTGGATCTCCATACATTGTTGTAGGGAAAGGGAGCATTACTCCTTCTTGCATCTCTGCATAAGTCTTAAGCAACTTTCGGTGTTTGTTGGGTGTGACTAGTTGACGCTGAGGTGTTGATTGAGAGGCTTTAGGCACATGGGTTTGAGGGAGAACCTTCGGTGCATTCTTGAGAAATGTGATGGACTCCTTGGATTTTTCAACAGAGTTCTTATCATTTCCCCTCTTTCGCTTATTATTTGCCGATACCTTCATAACCTCTAGTGTTTTCTTGGCCACAGGCTTATTAACAGGCTAGTTTTTCTCTCTCACACACACACATAGTTAGAGATCAACTACAAATAAATTTCAATTATGAATTTAGATGTTATACCTTTAGGGACGGCACTGAAATACATATAAGACGAACCGGCCATGCTACAAAGCTTCCAATTGCATCTACTACTGTCCTTGCATCTTTAGTGGGGTGAGGTAGATCATAATTAGGCTTTTCAGCCATCTTCAAAGAAATCTTGACTGTCCCTTCAGGGAGAATCTCGTTGTGAAGCATGATTTGGCCAGTAATATTGTACATTCGTCCCAGTGCAACCAAACTACCATCCTCTCCCAAACAATCAACATCAGCCTCACCCTAAAAAGACAAAATCATTACATAATATGAATAATATTATCATGAATAAGGCTAGGAAAATTAATAATATTACCTCAGGTAGGAGCTGAGATGGGATTGTGCAACTGTCATTTATACTAGGGCTAGCGTCACTCAATGGAAGCCCTAACTTATGCTGATTCAACAGCATGTCAATAAGTCTAGATTGCTCTTGTATCTACTGTGACTGTGCTTGTATCTGTTGCTTCTGTTCTGCTAGCTCTTGCCTCAGTTCTTGAACCTCAGCAGAAGAAGCAGTCTTTTTATAACGCTTGTACCCCTCTCTAAAGTATTCTTTCTTTGTGACACCAAAGCCGACGCCTCGAACACGACCAAGATGGTCAATATTCCCCAATGCCTTCTCCAAGATATCCTCATCAGCAGTAAGAGTGCCTGCTGATGCCTCCTGAGTCAAGCTCTCCTGTGAAGCAATAAAAGTAAGGTAAATGAGTAAAAATAAATAATTAATAACATTATATTATTAATACTTACTATTGTGTCAACAATCGCCTTTGTTTTTGGATTATCAATATTGCCTTGTTTGTTTTTTCGAGCCTCGGCCCAAATTGTACCACGAGATATAGAACCCTCTGACACCTGCTCTTTTTTAATCAAGGCCTTTTCAACACCCGCATACCCTTTACGCCCAGCCTTATAAGTGTATTCATTCTTCTTTGCCAACTCTTTGTTTTTGGTGCTTAATGCCTTTAAAAACACAAAACATGATAAATAAGTTAAAATAAATGCCAACAAAAGTAATAAAATTTTGATAGAATAACAAAAATAATAGCTTAAACTCTGGACTACGGCGTGAGTCAACAAAATCTTTCCATTCATTCAAATTTACAATTAGCCTAATAAGGGGAGGAACTGTGTCTTCAATGCCCTCTATATTGGGGTTCTGCAAGAATTTATGAGAGACAAAACTTCTAAATGCTCGAAGGGCTGCCCCAGCATTTTGTAGGACATACTTCTTACGCCTTTCCTCAATCTCAAATCCTGACTGCAAAATAAACAAGTCAACTTGTAAGAAGAATATATATCATAAACAAGTTTAAAATAATAATCAAAGTGATAATATCTTACTGTTATAGTATTCCATACAGCATCCCTCATTGCGGGAGTTGCATTCTTCCATGACTTTAAATTGATAGGCACACAGGACTTCACCGCCACCCCGATATAACTGATGAAATTATTACTGTCAACTACTTGATTTTTATTATTTCACTTGACAGTAAACTTCTTGCCTTCATTTCTTGCTTTTGTCACCTGCTCCATCACAACCAACCCCTTCTTTAGTTATTCTTCCTCCTTATTAGTCACATTTTGCCCGCTATCATCATTTTGCTTACTAGGACTACTAGATTTAGATCCAGTATCTAGACGATCACCCTTAGTAGCCATTTACCTGTGAAGACATCAATAATTAAGATTAAATAAAACAATAATAATTCAAACAAGAGTAACATCTTAACAAGATTAAATAAAAAATATCAAAAAAGTAAGTTAAAAATAGTAATTTACCTATTTATTTCGTTCTTTTCCTTTTTTTTGTCCTAATTACTTTTTTAACTAATTCTTTCTTAACTTAAACAGTTTTCTTCTTCAGTTGAATTGATTTCCCCTTCTTAGAAATCCAAATGCCCTCATTGTGATCATGTCTTACGTAGAAAGCACTATCTTCAATATTGTCTAAGCCATCATCATTTTCGAATGACATCCCATGAAACGGATTAATATCAACTTTATCATTTTTTCTGTTTTGCTCATTTTCATTACTTTCTACAGCTTTCATTTCTTCAACTTCCTTGTTACTCCACAAAATAACAGACCATTCCTTATCAGCAGGATCATTGACATAAAAAACTTGTTTGGCTTGAGATGGATAAATGAAAGGATCTTCTTTATACCCTTCCTTCTTTAGATTCACTCTAATCAACCCAAAGTCATCAACATCTAACCCATTATTATTTTCAACCCACTTGCAACCAAAGACTAGAACTCAAAAGGAGATATAATCCAACTCCTAAATATGCTCAATTATCTCGAAGTAACGCATTCTAGCAAAGATGGGTTTTTTATCTTTCGCACTGGAAATGTACATGCCATCAGCTATAGTAGATACACCACTATTTTGCATCATGCTTCGATCGTCGTGTTCCTTTGTATAGAACTTGTACCCATTGATGATATAGCTTGCGTAAGAGAGGACATGTTTGTTCGGTCCTAGTGATAACCATCTCAGTCTATCAGGAACTGAATTAGGATCAGCATTATACTTCCCTTTTATATGCTCTTTCAACCAGCGTATAAATTGTTTATTATGTAGTTTGGTGATCCAACTATCTAATCGATAAGGGCTTTGCCTCTTAAGCTCTGCCTGGTGAATCTTAGCATACTCATCAACCTCTAGAGAGTTGTATAGCACAAAAAGGTGTATTTTTCTCACTGGTCACTTGAGATAGTGATAACTTTTCTTCTTGTTGTCCTTTCTATACCTTCTTCACCAATAACCCTTGAATTCTTTAAGTATTGACTGCAAAAGTAAATAGCCTCTTCACTAATATATTGTTCAACAATGCAACCTTCTGGTCGACTTCGACTTTTAACATAACCTTTCAATACTTTCATGTGACGCTCAAATGGATACATCCATCTCAAATAAGGAGGACCACATAATTGTACCTCTCTAACTAAATGAACTGTTAGGTGGACCATTATATCAAAGAATGCAAGAGGGAAAAACATCTCCATCTCACACAATGTTTGCACAATTTGACTTTGCAACTTTGGCAACTTGTTGGGGTTAATTACTTTACTACAGAGACACTTGAAGAGGTAGCATAACTTTGTAATTATAGCTCACACATTATCAGGTAAAATACCACGTATAGCCACTGGAATAAAATTCTCCATCAAAACATGACAATCATGAGTCTTTAAACCCTTCAGCTTTAGATCCTTCATTGAAATAAGATTCCTAACATTTGAAGAGTACCCATTTGGAATCTTAATTGCAACAAGAAACTCACAGAAACTTTTCTTTTCTTTTCTAGACAGTGTGTGAGCCGCAGCATGAAGAAATGTACGAGTTCCTTTCCCTTGTGGTGCCAATTCTTCTCTTATCCCCATCGCAACCATGTCTAACCTTGCATTAATGCCATCCTTGATCTTTCCTGGAATATTAAGCAATGTTTCAATAAGACTATCACAAACATTTTTCTCAATATGCATTAAATCAAGGAAGTGTCTGACATTTAAGGTCTTCCAATATGGCAACTCAAAGAATATAGACATTTTCTTCCACCCATTTGTTCTAACATGCTTCACAAACGGTTTACCAAATTCAATATCAACATCTTTTACCTTCTCAAATAGTTCCTCACTAGTCAATTGCTTTGGTGGCCTTCTTTCTTCTGATTTCCCATCAAATGATTTTTTCCAACGATGATATCGATGCTTGTCACCCAACCATCTGCGATGCCTAAGGTACACATTCTTCATACCATATTGCAACTTCATTGAATGTGTGCCTTCTTCACAAATAAGGCATCCAAGTTGTCCTTTAATGCTATATCCTGATAGATTACCATACGCCAGAAAGTCATTAATTGTACCAAAAAGCATAGCTCTCAAATTGAATATCTCTTCTCTGTAGGCATCATATACCTCTACACCTGTTTCCCACATTAGCTTCAAGTCTTCAATAAGTGGTTCCAAATAAACATCTATATCATTTCCGGGATGCTTTGGCCCCGAGATTAGCAAGGACAACATAATATACTTTCGCTTCATGCAAAGCCAATGAGGAAAGTTATAAATGACCATCATCACAGGCCATGTACTGTAGGTACTACTCTGCATTCCATGCGGGTTCATCCCATCGGTAGACAATGCGAGACATAAATTCCTATCTTCTTTTCCAAACTCAGGGTACTTCCAATCGAACCTTGTCCATTCAGGAGAATCAGCTGGATGCCGAACCTTGTCATCTTTAATTCTCCCATGTGCATGCCATGTTAGATTCTTTGCCTCTTGACGTATGCTATACAAGCGTCTGAATCTTGGAATAATAGGAAAATACCATATCGCCTTCTTTGGACTCTTCCCATTCTTCATATAATGTGATGCCTCACACTTAGGACAGTGGGTTAGCTCTTCGTATTCATTCCTAAACAAGATGCAATCATTAGGGCAAGTATGTATCTTCTTATAACTCAGGCCAACTGTGCGTAACACCTTCTTTGCATCATATAGCTGACTTAGAAGCTTGTTATTCTTTGGTAGCATTAGTCTGATTAGAGAGAGCAAGCTTGAGAAGCTAGTATCACTCCACCCACTTGTAGCTTTCAAGTTATACAATTCTAACACAGCGGACAATAAAGTGAACTCAGTACAACCCTCATACAAAGGTGTCTCCACATCAATTTTCAACTTCTTCAATTTCTCTAGAAAATTTTTGAGTTCCCCTTCCATCTCATTAGCTAATTCTTCAAAACAGCAGTCAGCCTTATATGCACTTGTGTCAGAATTTGGTGATGATGAACAACTTTTCATATATGCCCAGCTACTATTATTCACATCTTCAGGTATCTCTCCATGTTTTACCCAACATTTATAACTTTGATCAATTCCATACTTAAATAAGTGAAGTTCACATGTTTCAGGAGAAACTGACTTCACATTACCACAGCTTAAATAAGGGCAAACAATTCGCCTGCAGTCTTCTGCATTATTTACTGCAAACTTAATAAAGTCTGCCACCCCATCCCAATATTTTTTGGATAGACGATTAGCAGACATCCACTCTTTATCCATAATTAATGCCCTTGTTTAAGTAAGAGAATAAAGATGGAAAAGCATTCAGTAAGTATAAGTTGATTATTTTAAAAATTTAGACAATTTTAACAGCATGGCGGCTTAAATTCAATGTTCCTCAAGCCTTATTCTCTATTTATACTAATTTAATCAAACTAAATGTTAAACTACGTCAAAGAAAGCTCAAACTTGTTCTAAATAATCGTAAAATAAAAATTTAAAAAAATTTCGGCAGCATAATGGCATGAAATTGAGCACTTCCCAGGCTTAATGCCCTCTTTTCACAAATCCAATATTAAAATAACAAAAATTTCAAATCAACATATACATAGATCAATCTTAGGTCAATTTTAGAATAAAATACTACTACAACTAAAAGGTTAAGCAACCATGTAATATAATAACTATAATATATAAAGAAATAAGTCCAGTTTCCAAGCTCAATAGGGGGAAAAAAGGAATCAAATAACTAGAAAAATACAATATTTAAGAACAAATTGAAAAGCATTGGGTAAAAGTGACAAGGAACATGTCTACTAAGTCAAGACATATATCTTATTGTTAATAAAAAATTAATTTATCTTAATAAACTAAATAATCACAACCTAGCACACATTGAACTGAATATTCAATAATCACAAGCTAACCATATATTTAAAAAAATTAGTTTATCTTAAAAACATGTTTACTAAATTTTGTGCAAAACTAAATATCTTAAAAAATTAGTTTATGTAAATGAAAAACATGTTTACTAAATTTTATTCAAGGTTGCCCCACTATATATTAAACCAAATTTAAATAATTAAAAGCTAACCAAACACTCTGATCTTCTCTTGTCTTTCGTAGAAACAAACTACTAGGGGCATGAAACAATAAAATCAATCAACAAAATATCACAATTAAATCTCAACATAGCCCAGCAAATTGTCACAAACTCAAACCAATCTAGTTAGCTAATCTAAATTCTAAGTTAAAAAATCAACGTTATCAACCTCAGAAGCTTCCTCTACACAATGAGATAGCAAATGAGATAGAGAAATACCTTAAAAATCACAAAATAATAGTGTGAGGCTGCTCTTGATAGAAGAAAGGATGAGATAGTGACAACTTCAGGGGCAGATGGCTGACTAGGAGGATTGAGGGCTGGTCGATTGTGAGAGCGAGAATAAACGTATCTCACCTACTCTTGAGAAGAGAAATAGGAAGAGCAAGAGGAAGAGCAAGACGAAAAGGAGCTAACGAGGAAGAGGAAAAGGAACAGGGTTTAGCTGAAAATGGGTCTCTGAGGAAGAGGAAAATAGAGGAAATGGGTTGCGGCTGTTACTGACCGAAAATGGCTCTTTGACTCTCTTTGCTTGCAACTGTGCTGATACTTAGAGGAAATGAGTGTTGGCTGGATATGAGTCTTGGAAGAAATGGGTTTGCTTTGCTCTTATCTCACTCTCGCGCGCATCCTTGTGATAGCTTTTCATTTTCACTGACGGAGGGAAGAAGCTTTAGAAATCAATATATTCAACGGTTAGATATTTCTAACCGTTGAATATATTGATATACCCAACGGTTGAATGTCAAATTGTTGAGTATTAATATCAAATACTCAACGGTTATTTGACATAACCGTTGGGTAATATAATATATATATATATATATTATATATATATATTATATATATATATTATTTTGCTAAAAAATAAATTTGAATAATATATATAATATATTATTTTGCTATACATACATACATATATATATATATAATCAATGTTTAAATCCAAATAAATGTTGAGTATCAAGATATTAAAAAAATAAAAATGAATTGACCCAAGTAGTATATATATTCAATGGTTTAATTTTAAAAACTGTTTAGTATTTAAATCAATACTCAACAGTTTTTAAATTTTAACTGTTGAGTAAGAGGTGGAGTGTAATATCCTTATATACTCAACAGTTATATTAATAAACCGTTGAATATTATCATGGAATATTAAACAATTTTTTACATAACCGTTTAATATGTCATTTTCTCTTTCCCGCCTCCCAATATATAACATTTTTTATTATAACTATTGAATAAATGCTGTTATATATCTAAATTTTTGTAGTAGTGTCTATCTAATTTATTTTCTCTTAGGCCCAATTAGTTTTAAAGTTATCCTAATAACTACTAGGAATTAGCACTCTAAAGTTCTTTAGATGAACTAAGACCATAAATTAACCCTTAGAATTAATTATATTTAAAAATGACCAATTGATTATAAATTTAATTACCAATTTTAGCTTTTTCCTTAATAAAATGAGGCCTCAAATTGATTAAAAAAATAATTAGCTAACCTTAAGTGTGCTTAATGAACAATCATAACTCACAAGCTCACGAAAAGTAACTAAACATTAAATGCAATAAGAAATTGAATAAATTAGTATAAAGTTTTGGACAACACCAAAATCACTATAATAGGACTTCAATTGGAAAATAAATAACATAATAACCTCATATAATACTCAACCAAGTATCATAAATTTCAATTCCAATAACCGTTGTCACTATAATGTCATAAGTATCAAAATTCAAGGAATTAAATAATGGGTAAGAGATAAGAGAAACTTTCAAAATTTAAAAGCTCAAAGAGAGTTCATCAATGCATCCTAGGAATAGAAGATAAGTTTAACTACTCCTCATTACTATCTCCATAGCCTCTCCTTGTTGATAAACTTTAGAAATCACCATGGATGAAGATATTAAAATTTGGTCAATATGAAAATGGAGTGGATGATGGATTTTTTTTAATGGGTTATGATGTAGATTATTAGGGGAGTTGAATGGTGGGTTTGGATGGTGAAATAGATGGTTTTAAGGTAGAGAAATGGTAGAAGAGGTTCATGGGTTCATGGGTGTTCTTGAGAGAAAAGATAAAGATGAATAAAGGTGGAAGATGAGTGAAAAATGTGAATGAGAGGGCTGTGATTGTAGAGCATGAAATTTTGATATTTTGGAGTTATTGAGTCTCATTTTTATCAATCTAATGGTTATAAATCATGCCCACTATAATGTCCACCTTGACATTACTAAAACATAATACATAAATAGATAACACCATTATGATTATTAGGATTAATTAATTTCCTATATAAGGTTATGGTACTATAAGGATTTAAAAAATCAAGCTTAAAAGATTTAGGATCTAAAAAAAACTTTTTAAAATGATGTTTTGAGCTCAAACCTTAATTTAAAACAAGTAAAAAGAAATACGGAAGTATAAGAGTGAACTAGAGCACATCCAAACATTGACATGGGACAAAATGGCCATCTTCTAAAATGCCACATGACCACATCTACCACGGTGCATGTGTCATTCACCACGGTAGATGGCATAGAGGGGTCAATTCCCTCATCATGCAGTATGCCGTGGTGCACCCTTATTGTCATAATAGCACTCTGGGACTAACTTTTAAAGCAAGTTAATGTTCGATTTGAGCGATTCAAGTATTCACATATAGTTTTCTGAGCCACCTAGCTATTGGTATTAATTTCACAACCAAACACTTTACCATTTAAAAGTTAGACACTCAGATACAAAATTATCCTTTTCCCTTTCAAAACAACCTCAAGGGTGTCCAAATCCACTAACCCAGTACTAATATCCCTAGAATCACTTGAACTAACTCAAATAGACTATAATCAACCTAATTAAGCAATTATACGATAACAATTACATCCCAAACATAAAATGGCCATTGAAACCTTAATTTCACAATCAATCAACAGGTGACTATAAATCACATATATCAATCATTTTGGCCATTCAAACACACAGATAACACAATAGCATCACTTGTACAAGTATTCGGCTCCTTACATCAATCTCATCACAATTACATTAATACAAGTTGAGATACCCATAATTCAAATATTCTCATGCAAGTACATCAAAAACATATATGTTCCTAAGTTGGCATATTAATACAAATCATTTGTTACAACTATCAAGAGAGTGAGAGAGAGAGGACTATACAAACACAATGTTTTCAAATTTCAATGACGGCTTCCTTCCTTTTGCCCCTATTGGAGCCTTCACATATAAAAATATAACCTTGGGGGTCAGTCAATAACTCAATAACCAAATAATCTAATATAACTATTCACATATAAGAACAACATATGTGTATGTGAAGTGGCACAAAAATGTGTGATTCAATTATCAATTATACACATGGACTTGGTTTTACAATTTTAACAAATACATGATCAACACACCATCTTATATCCTTCTTATTTCTCCAACTAAATTTGTGAGTTAACAATTTAATAGAACCAAGTTCATGTGACTGGATTGGCTTAAGTTCACCAATTATGAAAGATAGCCTTGGTTAAAGGTTCCTTTACCCATTATGGACGATAGATTCTCCCTTTCTTTGAATACCTAAGGTGTCATATGCTCAATCTATCTCAAATAGTATTGAAACTTTCAAACAAGAATAGAATTGTACACTGGAGCCTTTATGGTACTAGTATAGTATATGAATTTTATACAATAACCCCTGACAACTTTAAAGTGAACTCTCACCCTCTTACAATGACCATGCTTATATATTTCCATTCATATAACCACACACATGTGAATTATTCCAAAAAAAATCATTACCATAACAAATCATACAATTTCACAAGTATGTACACTTATGATTTTGGCATAAATCCCTTTCAAATCCCTAAAAATATTTTTAAATTTCAATTACTATACATATTAATAATATACTAGTTTCAAACAATAATAGAGTAATTTTTGCAGTTCCACACAACCATCTAAACACTCAAATAATAAGTTTAGAGCATCTGACTACCTTAATCTTTTTGTCACAAAAAGGATTATCATGACAAATTTTTCAACTTCACAAAGGTCCACTAGTTCAACGGGGCTCGATCAATATTTAATCTATAACATTAACATCAATTATAACTCTAATTAAACTCCATTTTCACCTAGTTTTAGGTATCCATGATACCCAAAATCTTACTTTAACACCATTAACGTTTTCAATACACTTCATTAATTTTATTTAATAGTCAAATATTTAGATAATATTAATTTTTCACCCATATTACTCCCAATATCTCAAATTCCATTTATGATTTATCTAAACCCTAATCAAAAATTTCAAATCACTATAAAATCCTTAAACTTAAGTTTAGAAGCTTGATTTAACTCCCCAAGGTCTCAACTAAGCCAATGGATTTGGTCTAAACTCAAGGAGAGATGAAAATCACACCCAACATTCCCTAGCTAATAGAAATTTTGCATATAGGAGGAAGAGAGAAGATATGAAGCTTGCCCAAGTATTAAACTAGTATAGATTACCTCTAAATTGCTCTCAAAATGAAGTTGTAACAGCCCTCCACTCTTCCTTTGTTGCCCTTTTGCCTTTCCTCTTCTTCTCCTTCCATTTTCTGATGTGCATACAATTTGATATATTTAGATTTTTACACATCTGCCACAGTGCATGACCCACCCGTCGCAATAGATGGCACAATAGGGCTATATTGAATTTTTCCTCTCTTCTAAGGCTATCCAATGACCCAATAGCCATATTAGTAATTCAAAAATATTATTAATTTATTAATCACTTAATTTTACAATTTATCCCTTTTGAACACTTAAATTTCAAAGTTTGAATATGAGGATGTTACACCTACCAATTGCCCTAAAGTGATGTGAGCCTTTTGTGCATTTAAGGGTCCTTTCACATAATGTTTCATGTATAACCATGAATTTTGAGAATGTATTATCTAAATGGTAATAAATGGACATGGATGACAACTTATAATTTGAAAATGGAAGGAGAAATTCAAAAATAATATGATGGGATGATGAAAAAATGAATAAGAAAAATAAGGAAAACAAGAATTAAATTTGAAAGATGGAATTGTCATAATTAACCTTATGCTTTTTTTAAATTTTATCAACTATTTGTGACCTTTTTATCATCAAAATAGCTCATCCAAGAGCTTAATTTCATGCAAAGGGGTTGCCATTATCATCCAAGAGCTTTTTATGGCCTAAAACACACAATGAATTCATTAAATAGTAAATTGTACACAAATAATTCTATTCATCTTATGAAGTTATCCAACTAAGGTGTAAATTATGAAAGTATGGTGAAGTGAATTAAAATGATTAAATTAAAGATTAGAATATGAAATTAGTTATGAGAAGTTTTTTGGGTGTTTTTAGTTACAAAAAACTAAATCTAATATGCTTTCAAAATTCATGAAAAGTACAATTAAAGTACAAAAAAATATGTACTTTAAAAGATGTGTTAGTGAATAACTTACAAACTAAGTTGAATCAATTGAAATTAAGCTTGTGGGATTAATGAACTAAAAATTAGAAAATGACAAATTTTTCTGAATTAATTTTGTAAAATTACAGTTTTGCCCCTAAACTTTTAGAATTTTTCACTTTTGCCCCAAAAGTTTTAAAATTTACAAATGTGGATCAGATGATCCAAAATGCTTCTAATATGCAATAAATATCCTAAAAAGTGTCAGAAGTTAGGGAAAGTGTTATGAAAAGGATATGACCAAACTATAATTAACAATGGGCTTGCAGTATTTTATTGTTAAATATGGCGCACCTATCGAGTGTACATTGAATTCTAAAAGCCTCTCACAGTAAAAGTTAGAATAAAACATTGGAAAAATTTGAGACACTTTTAAAACAAGAACCATTTTCAATTAAAGGCGGTAGGAATAGCATTTTAGATAATGAGAGTATTATAGCTTAGTGCATAATGGCAAAACAATTTTGAAGGAAATATATATACAAATAGCAAGCCATGAGCTTTCAATAAAAAAAAAGGAACAAAAGAGAAGATGAATGAAATCAAAACAAACAAACAAAAAAGGAAAAGAAAGAGAAATGTTTAGGCATTAATTTTTCTGGTATGCCGATTCTCAACTTGTACCACGCGGTTCAAATTATTGCAGCGAGGAGCTACAAAGGCATAGGATAGGATTGCAAGCATTTTTTAATATTAATTAAACAAAACAAAAAGGAAAAGAATGAAAACAACGAATTGAAAGAAAGTGAACAAAGAGGAAGAGAGGAAGAAAAGGAAAGAACGGGAGAGAAAAAAGGAGGAAAGATTAAAAACAAAAAGCAAAAGCAAAACAAGCAAGAAAAGGAGAAAGTAAACAAAACCAAACAAAGAAAATATATGTACATGCAAATAAGGAAATAAGCACATCCAAATAATCCTTAATCCACCCTTCAGCCATTAATCTTGAGAATCACATGTATGATAACAAGTATTAGAACCTTCGTTTTCCTTAGGGTCGGTGAATAGGCTATAAAAAAGGAGGAGAATAAAATGTATGGATGACATTTATATGAATTCACAAAATATTAGAATTTGTGATTCATGAGAGTATGTCTAATAAGGAGAGAAAGAAATAAATAATCTCCATCCATCGTTTAAACCCAAAACCATGCCATCATGAGAAGAGGAGAGAAAATAGTACTCTATGAGCTCTCTTCCTAATCCTCCTTCTTTTTCTCCTTCTCAATCTACCACCTTCCTCTCGCTTCCCGATTGAATTCTTGAAATAAAAAATCTTTAACTTTTATTATTTCAAATCAAGACACAAGTGTAAAGATTTAAATTTTAATTTGACTTTTTTTGTTGAAGGCTCAAATCAAGACATAATTGTGGAGATTTGAGAAATCAAAAAAGAGGAAAGTATTTCTTTTATTTTTTAAAATTATTTTTGGAAACTTGAACAAAAGAAGGTATTTATATTCGCTCTCATATTTAAAGGGATTAAGTAAAGA
The DNA here is from genome assembly GCF_029017545.1 of Prosopis cineraria. Lineage (NCBI taxonomy): Eukaryota > Viridiplantae > Streptophyta > Magnoliopsida > Fabales > Fabaceae > Prosopis > Prosopis cineraria. Next base: position 39,758,046 of record NW_026555332.1, read on the forward strand.
TAATATTCACAAAATATAGTTAATATCTAATTAAGTATTTCCTCCATCATAAGTTATAAGATACTTTTAGATAAAATTTCACATACTAATAAACTTCATTAAATATGCTTAACAACTTTATCTTTCTAAAATAAAAATTTAAACTTTCAAAATATCCGTCATTTAATATATTGAAAAGAGAAAGGAGAAAAATTAATTATAGAGAGAGAAAGGATAATATTAAAATAAGCTTATTTAATGAAACTTTAATCATCTCAAAATATTGAGATGCCAAATCTTTTTTAAAAATATTTTATAATTTAGAACGGTGCAAGTATTTTATACTCCCTCCTTTAAAAATATAAGATATTTTTAACTGAATCTCATTCCCCAATAAAATAATTATATATTTTTTAACTAACCATATTTTTTTATATTTATTCCTATTAAACACTCTACAGTAAATATAAAGTCATTATTAATAAAAATACTTAAAAAAATAATTGTATAAAAAAAATATTTTTTTAATATTTAATTTTTTAAATTTATATTTTTTAGTGGAGGGAATATTAAATATCAAAAAAATTTTCTAAAGCATTCGCTCTCTCTCGCACTATTCCTCTTGCTGTCTCTTTTCTACGCACTTTGCTCCTTCACTCTTCTTCCTCTTCATTTTTTTCCCAAAATAAAAAAAAAAAAAAAAGGCACTAATTGGGAGCGTGGGAGTCACGCACAGCATAATGAGACTGACATGAAAAAACAGAACCTGACCGACATCAGATCGACAACTAAAGCTAAACCAACGGCCCAAACACGACCTTTATGAGAAAGTCAAACATCCCATTAACTAATCGTAATTATTAATCATATCACCAAATTATGGCTCTGTCAGATCCCCCATCCGCCCTCCATTTCGTATTCCCCGTGTCAGAATCAGATTTCTTGCCACAATTCAGATCGCTTTATATGTATTCCATTCCTCGCCTTGTAACTTTATTTATCCTTCCATTTCTGATTTCTTTGTCATGGACTTCCACAAGCCCAATAAGAGGCTGGTCATCGGAGATGCTCAGGTTCAGGGGACCGACCGATTGAAGAAGTTGAAGAAGCAAGAGCGTGCTGCTGCCAAGGGTGGCGCCGCCGCCCTGGAAGCGGGTGAGGTGGCGGTTGCTCCGGCTGATGATGAGGTGGAGGAGTTTTGTGCGATACTGAAGAGGATGAAGGAGGCGGTGAGGTACTTTGATGGAAAAGGAACGGGTGGGAGGGAGTGCAGGGAGGCGTTGGAGCAGGTGGAGGACGTCGTCGGAGACGACGGCGGAGGTCAGGCGCCGAGGAATGATGAGGAAGAGATGGACAAGAGTAGGGGTTGGGATTTGAACGTCGCGGCTCCTGAGGCGGCGGAGAGTGGTGGTGCGTAGAGTGGAATTTTTGAGCAGGAATCTAAAGGTTCTGGACTTCTGATAGGGTCTTTTTTCTTTTTCTTTTTTTAATTACTGTTTTGTTTGCTGGGATTAAATAAATATTTTTTGACCTGAATACGATTAAATAATTGAGACCTTGTATTTGTAATTAATGTTTTTGAGACCTTGTATTTGTAATTAATGTTTTTCCGTCCCACTAATCACTAATGGAGGTTCGTAGTAGTTGTTATCCGTTACTTATTTACTAATTTATCTGACTCTGGTTCTTTATATTAACGGTCTCAAAATAATATAAGCACATACTCCCTCTATCTTTTTATATATATATATATATAAAATATTTTTAATTAAATCTCGCATATAAATAAAAATTTATTATTTAGTTAAACTCACATTAAAACACAATAATTTTTTAATTTTATCCTTAATAATATTATAATTAATATCTTGATGGTGATAGAGAAATTTATTTTATTTTTCATTATAAGGGTAAAATTGTTTAATCACTTAAAAAAAATTATTGCCACTCTTTATATTTAGGGATAAAATAAGTTTTTAAAAAATATCTTATATATAGAGACAAAAGGAGTATTATTTAGTAAGAATTGTTAACTTGTTAATAGTATTATTTTTATGGCTTCATTAATTTTAAAAATATTTATATTACTTTGAAATTAAGTTGAAAGATATTGAGATGAACTTAATTGTTGAGTGATGACATATGCTTTTCTAGCCTTATTTATAAAGCACTTTTAACATATTTTACTAAATCAAGTACAACATTAAAACTCATTAACATTATCTAAAACTTTAATAATTTATTAATTTTACCACTATTAAATATATATATATATATATATATATTTAATAATATATTTTCTCTCTACAATATTTAATGAAGGTCAAATGAAAAAATTTATGATAAAAATTTAATAATATATTTTCTCTCTATAACATTTAATGAAGTAGCAATTACTTTTTCAATCTTATTTATAAATTATTTTTTATTTATTTTTTTGATATTAAGAAAAATTTTAAATTTTATTAGCTCTATTTAAAAATTTAATAAGTTTTTTTCTCCCCTATTAACTATATATATTTTAACAACATATTTGTTCTTTCTAATATTTAATAAAGAATAAAAAAGAAAATATGCAACAAAAATTTAATAATATAATTTATAAATGAGATAAAAAAATTTAACTTATAAATAAAATAAAAGAGAGTAATACTTAGCGGCATTTTACTGTCATTTATTTGTAAGTGGGGATTGGGAATTAGAAAATCAAAATGTTTGATGTGTTGGTTTGTTTGGAGGAGGAAGGCGCAAGCAGCAGGCGTTTGGGGGCACTTTCTTAGCTTAGATGCTGTAATGATCGTGAAACCGAGCACTTATAATTGAGGACGGAGGGAGTAGTTTTTATGATATCTTTATCTAATTCTAGATTTTGCATGTGTTGAAATAAAATTATTTAAATAAAAATAGGATAAATTAAACATTTAATAATTTTTAATGTAGTCATAATTCAATATCTAAATTTAACTTATTATAACTTAATCCTTATAATTTTGATTAAATTATAACTTATTTCCTAAACTCTAATCAAAAGCAACCTGGTCTTTATAGTTTTAAATTTTAACTATTCAAAATATTTGTCTTTTATTTAAAAAACAAAATTTAAAATATTAAAAATTATTTTAGAACCTAAGAATTAATATTTTAAATGACAAAATTGGAGGCAACTCAATCTTTATAGTTTTAAATTTAAACTATCAAAATATTGGTCTTTTATATTAAAAAATAAAATTATAAATATTAAAAGTATTTTAGAATTTATGGATTAATATCTTAAATGACAAAAATTTTTAATATTTATAAATATTAAAATTTTACTTCTTAAAATATAGAAACCAATAATTTAAATAACTAAAAATATAGGGATTGAATTGTACCAACTCAAAATTTAAGAATTAAGTTATAATTAATTTAAAAATACAACTACTAAATTATAATGAGTTAAAATTTAATGATTGTATTACAACTGAGTCAATGTTATAAGAATCAAATAATTAATTTTTTATTAAAAAAAATAACATTAAACCTATATCACCTAATATAGTTTTTAGAGGAATGTTTCTCAGTTTCCTTCCCAACAATGGCGGTGCTAGGTCCCTAGATCAAGGATGCAACATTTTTTTATGCTTCAGCTAAATATATTTAAAAAAATTTTGGAACCCAATAATATTTAAAATTGAGTTAAGGGATGTAAAATATTTGGATTAAGAAATGCAAAATAGTGAGACATATAATCCCTTCTTAATTTTTTTTTAAATTTAAGGGATGCATTATGTCACGGCCTTGGAACTTCCTAGTCCTTAAACCATGTCGACCTTAGCTTGATCAACCTCTTGATCATGACTAAGTCAGTCAAACTCACAAAGTAGGAAAAGAGACTTAAGAGAGATGTACAAGTAGAGAGTTTAGGTGAATGAACTTGAGAACTCTATTACTTTGCTTGAGTGGTTACAAATGAGGGGTGAGGAGGTATTTATAAGCTCTCTCCCTTCTTCTAGAAAGTTCTCACCTCCTTAATGGATAGTTGGGATTGATTCGATCCTACGGTGTATATTCTATCCCTAAAAATATCTACAAAAAAATATTTTGATATTTACGAGGAGAATTCTAGAATGTACAAGAGAAGGATATCTCCAAAATAATTTAGATATTTTAAATGCTCTCTACACTATTCTAAAGATATCTGAGTCTTTTGAGGTGATACCAACGTATTTTAGAAGTCTTCGATACCTTTTTGATTGTCCTGGATCGTTTCGAAAACTTCTAAAATATTTTAACCTCGTGAAAATTTTGTCTTCGTTACAATTAGCCCTTCTAAATTACACATAGCGCCGCCCATGCTTCTCAAGCAATTATTTTTAGGGATTTATCTTGTTGATGAGATTTTGGTTAAGTTGATTTATTGTAACCCTTTCTATTTCTAGCAAATAATCTCATGACATAGATAACCATGATGTAAACACATGTTTTGGTAGAACGGAGAATAAAATTATCCACAGAAAAAATAAGAAGAATAACAGAGAATGAAACTCATAAAGAAAATAAATCAAAAAACAAAGCAGAATTCCAACCGAACGTGTTTAGCATGATAAGGTACGTCCCTAATTATGATTTACCCAAGCAGCCGTATGTTTAATTACAGTCATATTTATTGGGAACATTTTGTTTTGGGCCAAGCTATTAAGATTCATCTCTGTTGATTGGGCCTATGAGGACTCTCAGGCCCAAATTGAATATCATTAATGAGAATGGATCATTATTGAATTTGTACGTCATCAGGGGGCCCTAAATTAAAGTCTATTCTGGATCAATCAGCCCAACCCGTCTCCAGTCCTTTTTGTTTTTTTATTCCATTGTTTAGTGTCCTGAAAAACCAAGGGATATTACCATCTTTTGCCCAAACTAATACAAACTCTTGTTGCATGACATTGTTATTACCAACTGTGGTCTCATAGGTATCTCAAGATTGCCTTTTGATATATTTATTTAACACAACTGTATTTCCCTTGACTCAGACTCAAAATCCTAAAATAAGCTGGCTCAGTTTTCTCAACCAATTAAACCAAAAACCCCAGGATTATTTCCTTGTTCTATCCAATAGAGAACAATTCATTTTATGAAAGTACAAAAAATTAAATATGCATGAAAATTTTCTCATTCTTTACTTTAAGATTAGGCGGACTCTGATCGTTCCAATATAGAATATGATGAATAAATTAAACTGTTTATACGTAAGTTGTAAATAATGAAACTTGTTTTGAATTTAATATTTCATAGTGAACATTGATAATAACAAAACAATTGTCTATTTTTTAACTAAATAAGAAGATATAGTGAAAATTATATGATTTTTTTTTTAGCTTTTCCTTCTCCATTATTCTCGATGCAAATACTATAATATTTTTCCCATATCAAAGTTTAAAATTCTTTTAATGTTTATTGGTTTTTGGTAAGCATGTTCAGTGTTTCATATGTATGACAAGTATAACAGGACATGTGAAAGATTCACCTGATATATTTTATGGTGATTTTTTTTTTCAAAGACCGTATTTTAATATGAAAGTACCACCCAGACCAAAAAAAAAAATTTAAGTAGTTCTTAATTTTCTCTTAAAAAAATTCGAAAACGTTTTTGTTTTTCAAATAAATAAATAATTGTCCGGCTTGAGGTTGAAGCTGTCCAATCCAAACCCTTGCAGTATAAATATTCCTTTCCGCACTAAAACGTGACAACAGGGCCGTATAAGAAATGGCAACCCCCCTTTTTTCTTTTTTCTTTTTTCTTTTTTTCCTTCCTTTCTCTGGCGTGGGTCTGGGCGGTTGGCTATGCAGCACAAGGAAGATATGCTTTTTCTTTTCTTTTTTCTTTTTAGTAATTTATGCCTCCTTAGACATATTTATTACATTTTTCTTTATATGTCTTGAATTATTTATATAATTTAACTTTTTCCATACATAAAACTCCCGAGGCGATATTTCTTTCAAGAAGATATTGAATTTTTTCATTTAGTTTATTTGTATTTTATTATATCATGCATAAAATTTATTGTTAGGATGTGAAGCGTGAAAAAAGAAAAAACAAGAGAAATCTCACATCCGACGAATCTATGCCGAAGAAGAGGTGTATAAATTAAAGGACCCATAAATTCACTCATCATGAAATTTTGTGTTAAAACGCAGTGTCGTCTAGATTAAAAACCTCATTTTAAAATCGTGTAAAGCTGAGCACTCGCTTGGAAAAAAAGAGGAAGAGTCCGTTTGTATTTTAGTTAGATATAATTAATTATAAAAATATTTAATTAATATAATTAATTTTAATTATAATTGATTATGTTATAACATAATCTGTTTATATAATATTTTTTTACAATTAATTTTAATAAAATTAAAGGTGTTTATATAATTTAATCAGAATCAATTTTAACTGTGTAAATTATTATAAATGACATTTCTTTTCAAAATTAAATTATTGGTAAAGTTATATTTAATATTATTAAATTTTTTAACTTTATTGAAGAAGTAAAATATTTATTTAACTTATATATTTGATTAATTATAAAAATTTAAATTATATTAATGTTAAAATTTTAATTTACATAAATAAATAACTTAATATATCTAAATTCAAATAAATTTAATGCCAAATATTAATTTTATAATAACTAATAAAAATAATAATATATAAATTAATCTATAATAACATTATGAGTATAAGCTATATTTAATAAAGATGTTATGGATAATAGTAAGTCAAATAAGTTAGATAATGAGAAAATTAAATGTGTAATAATAAGGGTAATATTGATAGGTGAGAGACTTTGATAAATAAATAATATTTCAATAATAAAATTAAATTTATAAATAATTTTTTAAAACTTCTCTTAAAATATGATTCTGACCTCAATAATCAACTATCAACAATTGATTGGGTAATTTTTTGTTGGAAGACCAAATAATCGATTTTTTGTTCAATCCGATTCCAAACAGTTGTCCATCTCTCTTTTCTCTCTTCAAAAGGTGGGCTAGGACCTATGAGGAGAGGTTGTTGTGATAGGCTCACGTATGCAAAGAATAGGCAAAGGAGAATGTCTCGTATTCGTTCTATTCCTAATTACTTAAATATAATTACACTATTCTTAGTTTTCAAAAAACAATAAGAATAAAATCTTTTTAAAATATATAAATTTAAAAATGATGATTTAATTTTTTAAAATATTATAATTTTTATAAAATTTTTATAAAATTTTCTATTATTAATAAATTTATATAAATTATCAAATTGTCCTTATTAAACAATAAATGATTTATAAATTTTGTTTAAATATTCACAACTTTTTTTCTTATATTCATAATAATGGAACAGCAAATCACAACTTCACATATTAAATTCCTTATTTGCTATTACATTATTGAGAATATAAGAAGAAAAGTTATTAATATTTGAACAAAATTTGTGAATTATTTATTTTCAACAAGGGTAATTTTATAATCTATATAAATTTATTAATGACAAAAAAATCTCTAAAAATTTTAAAAAAAATATGACATTTTGAGAAATTAAATTATTATTTATACATTTTAAAGAGATTTTATTATTATTTTTTCCTTTCAAAAATGCATAGATAAGGGCTCTTCTACTAAAGCTGAACTAAAAGGACTTAAAGTAGGATAACAACTATGTCAAGATCATAAATTTGAAAATGTAAAGATCCACACTGATTCCTTTAGGAGGTCTACACTTGATTATGAGGGAATGTAATCCCTCTCACCCTCTCTTGCAGACTGTGTATTAAATATGAAGCCTTCTTTGTAACTTGAAAGAAGTAGAATTGATTTTTTAAGGATGTGATTCTATTTATTGTGTTGACCTGTTGGCTAGAAATGCGCACACAGTTGAAAAAGGATGGAGCCTCTTGCTTCATGCACTGACTTTTTGTTAAGAAATTATGGCCAGTGATATGCGCTTATGCCCTAGCGATTCAGTTTTTTTTTTTTTTTATTTCTGTTTCTCTCAAGCCTTGGCTTGCCATATGTATTCGGAAAAAAAAAAGTAAAATCAAACTTATCAATAAAATTTATTGAATATATTTTATAATTTTATTTTTTAAGATAATAATATAATTAAACTTTTGAAATTACTCTTCATCTAATGAACAATTCTTTTATATATCCAATACATCATGTCATTTATATTTTATCTAATAAAATAAAAAATTTAAATTTAATTCTTACACTTTACTTACATTTTGCTATTAATTTTTACACTTTTTTCAATATTTTAAGCCTCTCCATCAACAAAGTGTTTGTTTATGGAGAGACCTAAAATATTAAAAAATAAAAATATAAAGACCCAAAATATCAAAAAAATACAGGAACTAATAACAAAACATAAGCAAGGTGTAGAGATCCAAAGTTATTTTTTCCTAATAAAATTATATCAGTTCAATCTTTTATATTATTATTTTTAATAACTTTATTTTTGAAACAGAATGCTTCTTTAATTTTTTATATTTTTTTCTATCATCATTAATGATAAAATCAATTTATATTGACAACTATCATACATATAATATTAGAAAGAGAAAAAAATAAAATGAAAAGATTGATATTGAAAAAGCATAATTAATAAAATTTTATTGGACAAACTTTATTGGACAAACCATGGATGACATAATACATAAAGCTCATGCAAGAATTTTTCTTTTTTAATACTCTATTTATGAAAGAATATTAAAAAGAGAGAAAATAAAGCGAAAAGACTGATATTAAAAAAATATAATAAATAAAATTTTAATTTTATTAAAATATTTTATATTTTATGATGTTAAATCTCTCTCAAGTGTCTTATAAATTAAAATGAAAATAGCATAATCGAGGTTGGACTCTCACTTAAAAGAGATTGTTGGATGGGGTGCTAAATGTAAATAGATTTAATTTGATAGGAAAAGAAAAAGAAATCTTGCATCAAATGAAGTTATATAAATGAAAGCATCCATGAACTTAGTATATTAAAATGTAAATGCTGGGTTTATATATGGTGTCACGTTCAATTATATGCATTAACATGTTACTTCGTGTTTCGGTTGAAGTCTCCGCTGTCTAGAGTACTCCTCAACCTAACACAAGATTTGGAAAGCAAATGCCGTGCACGTCCTCTACCATGCGCTGCTGCGCCTGCGCAGAAAACAGCTTTACGACTATTTCGAGAATGCTTTATCAATATATTTATTTAATATGACGGTACGTCTTTAAATTCAAACTTAAAATTACATGACAAGTTTATTTAACTCTCTCGACCAATAAAATTAAGTGCCTCTCAATAAAATAAATAAATAATTTTAAATTTTTAAAATTTAACTTACACAATGTATAATTACAATAAAATAAATGAATAAAATCTATTTATAAAAAATTAATAATGGTATACAATTGTAAACTATTAGATTAAATTTTAACAGTTTAAATTTATTTATTTTTATATGATAGTTATTTTATAAAATAATTAAATTTTTTGGTAAAAGATAATTAAATTTATACCATTTATTTTATTATTTAAGAGTGTAGATGAGATGAGAACAAGAAAAAGAAAAAAAAAAATGCTATGAAAGGATCGAACTTCAAGATTTGAATGCTACTGTACTGACCTTTAATGAGAAATTACTTCTTAATGTGAATTTTTTTTTAGAATATAAACTTAAGGGACATTAGATCATTTTTATGTATTTTATTATATCAAACACGATTTGATGTGACGATTTTTGTTGTTTTTCTAAAGGATGACTTTGGAAATGTTGGCGAAATAAAAAAAAAAAGGATAACTTCGAGAATTATTTAATTTCTTGACCAAAAACAATTTTAAGAATATTGAAGAATACAATTTAATATCACTGGTTTTTCTTGTTTATATTATTCAGCTTCTGTGAGGTTGGAGAGAAGGGGATATAAAAAAGTAAGGAGAATGATAATTGAAGACTCTATAAAAAAATTAATATAAAATAAAGATCTTTAAATTGTAAATTCATGATAATTTAGTTGTAAAAAATTTTTGATATTTTTTAAATGTCTTTGTTTGTCATTCTCCAAGATAATATAAAGTAAGATGGATGGCATTTATGTCAATATAAAATCCAAAAGTCCCAATAATGATGCATGCATGTTAGGGTGATGCCAAAGTTGGTCCATCTTACTTTCGATCTAAAACCAAAGTTTATTTACTTTATTTTATCGGTATCGTTCCGGGACCGCGCATGACAAGACCCCATATTCTTATTAAAAATTGTCCATGTGTTCAGTTTATATAAATTTATAATTGGTGTTTATTACACATGTACATCATTTATACGATTTGCATGTAACTATATTTTGATGATGAAACTAGTATTCTATAATTGTTATTGTGTTTTAATTTATTATGTTTTATGAAATGACATATTTGCTCCTATTTTAAAATTTATCAGTATAGTCCAACAAATAAAAATCAATTACTATTTTATTTTGGGAAATGATCAGTTTTCTTGAAAAAATTACTAGAATAGAATAACAAATTATAAGTTTCATGTCTTTTATTTTTTTTTAAGTGTAAAAGAAGTCTTTTCACATTAAAACTAATTGACAGACAAGTCTGCAAGGACTAAAAAATAATTATCATATTTTGTAGTATTTAATTATCATTTGCATATTTTGAATGTATTTTTCAATCATTCTCCCAAAAAAAAAGCAACTTCTTAAGAGCATTTTTATAACTTTAATTTTAAATAAGATTCCAAACAAAAAGGAATCACTTTATTTAATTTTACCTTACACATCTATGCTTTAATTCTTGTTTTGATTCCCACAAAGTAGTTTCTTTTCTTTTTGGGTTCCTTCTGTGGAAGGACATAACTTAAAGGGAGTCCCAGGCATATGAATCAGAGAGGTTATCCAAACCTAAAAGAGGAAGAGAATTGTATTCCATGCCCAACCGTGCAAGTTGTGTGACTTTTACTGTGTATCCCATCGTTTTCCAAAGCCATCACAACGGACCTAATGTCAATGATGTCTTCTTCTCATCACTATTACTTCACTGTTATGCTTTCTCAACCATTCGTAGCATCTAATGCGAAATTTCACATTCAATGTCACACGCTTCCCACAGATGGCTTCACACAACACTGTTGCTTTACAGAAGGATAGCATTTATCATATGTCGGAAAAATTGGGCGAACCAAAATTTAATGCTCTAATTTTTATCTTTATTTTATATTTTATTAAAATAAAATATTATTAAATTATTGACAGTCCAAATTTATTACAAATTGTTCAAATTAAATATTAAAAATTTTTGTAAATTAAATATTTAAATATAGCCGCTGTCGACCACTGCTCCCTTGTAGTTGTCTACGCCTCCTTCAAACACAACTACTTCGACTTCAAGTTGCTCCCTTTTTCAATCGTTTTTTTTTTTTTCCAAAGGGAGAATATCAATAAATAACTTTTGAAAGAATTTAATATCATAAGAATCTAGAGGGAATAGATTCTTTTTTAAATTTAAAAATTTACTTGTTAATTATTAATGTTTACTCATTTAAAATACTTATTAAATATTAAATTCTTTTAAAGGTTATTCAATGATACTCTCCCAGTATTTAAACCTTTTAAGAGTTGCAATTTAATTTAGTCATTTTCTTTTTGCAATTATTGACCCTAAAGGACCTGGATAGATTTTTGTCTAGATTGCACAAACTTACTGGCAATAAGAACAGAACATGTTTATTTTCTATCCTCATTTTTGCACAATTCTATAAAAGTTCATTTAGACTTTAACAAGTTAAAAAAACATATAAAATGGATATAATTATACGTGTTATTCTTTCATGAATAAGTATTCATTTGAATTTTAACAACAACTCATTTTAAATGAATAATATCCCATTCGAGATTTAACAAGTTAAAAAAATAGATATGAAGTGCTTAATTATACATGTCAGTTTTTCATTAATAAGTATTCATTTAAATTTTAACAATAACTCATTCTAAATTAACAATCATCCATTCTGGCTTTAACAAGTTAGAAAAATTGATAGCATAGGCTTAATTGTATAAGTGTTAGTCCTTCTTCAACAAGTATCCATTTAAGTTTTGACAATAACGTATCAGTAATTAACAAAAATACATTCGGACATTTAATAAGTAAAATGCATGAAGTTTTAAAGCTTTTAATTTGTAATCATTCATGTCAGATTAATAAATAACATTAGTAAAATAAAAAGTATAGTTCATGAATTAACAACACAACATTATGTTATAACATGAAAGTAGATAAAAGCTTAATTTACTATTTATATAATTTTTTTTGCATGTATAAATTAAAGGCTTGGTAGCCACGACCAAGGGATCATGGGATTAAACTTTCCTTTGGCTACTTAAATCAAATATTTATTGAAATAAATGTCATCAGCATCGGAGCTCTGATGATTAACCTCCAATGACCCCATTAGTAGTAAGAGCTCCAGCGACCCCTACCGACAATGGTTTGGTGACCAGTAGCAATGATGTTTGGGAGGTAGCTTTTTTAAAAAAAAATTTAGGGACAATTTGAATTTTTAACCTCACAAATTAATATCAATCAATAACTAAAGAATTATATTGTAATTTTGAAGTCAATTAGTCTTTGACTATTATTAATTTGGTATTGAGGTCATTGGTTGTGATTTTTCCTTAAAAAATTGATCAATAATGATGGTCACTTGCAGTTAATGATGATGATTTATGATAATTATTAGTTGAGGTAATTGTAGTATTCAATGATAAAATATAATGTATTTTAAAAATAAGAAACATAAAATGGAATCAGCTTTAAGATGTTTCTATTTTTTTATTTAAAAATAAAAAATGAAATTTTTTTTGAAAATAATTAAATTCAAAAACATTCATTCAAACAATTTTTTTTAAATTTTTTATTTTAAAAAACAAAAAAATGTTTTTGACCAAAAAACAAACAAACCGGCCCTAAATTTGCTAGACATGTACTTTTGAATAATTTTCCCATCAAATTAGGCAGAAGCCTTTTTTTGGCCATAAATTAGGCATCAGAGTTGGTTAGCAAGAGAAAATGAGCACACGCAATCACGCACGCACGCGCATCTTTCGGTGGCCCTTTGTCTGTTACCCACCAATACCAGGCAGTTGACCAATACAGATAACATATAGTACATCTTTAAAGCAAAAGATACTGCTTCCTCCTTTCTAAAAGCATCTTCTCAACTAATATTAATTTAAAATATAAATAATTTAAAATCTATTAAAAAAATATTTTACTCATTATATTTATTAATTTAAATATATATATATATATATATTTATCTCTCGTTATGAAATGCATTGATAATTAAAATTAAAAAATTAATATATATTTTTATGAGAATGAAAACTTTATTAATATATAATTTTTTTAAAGCTATTTATATTTTAAATTAAAGGAAGTACTTCCAAGTTTCAACCTATAATTTCTAATACATTCAAGAATATAAGCATATCTTGAAGGTAGTGATTAGCAATAAAACTGGTTATAACACACACACATGAGATATATATATATATATATATATATCCAGCAAATATGCTGCCTCAATTGTGGCTTATGCTTTCCATGGTCACTCTGTCATTCATGGATTGGAAAGTGAGAACCCTGAAGGACGACGGGGTTTGGGAAATGAATTAAAATATTGTGATAAGTGATAAATATTCCCTGTTTTTATACATTATATCATTATTTTAAAAAAAATTGTCAAGATATGCCTTAGATTCGGATAACATTGGATATCATATTGTAACAACTATCGATTTTTTTTACATTATGAAATGAAAGGCATGACAAGTTATATTATTTATAAATAATAAATTTTTACTAATATTTTTTATTTTTATATAATTCGAAAACACATGTATGCGTTAAATAAAATGTTCCTTTTACTTTTTATTTATTTAGATTAGATGTTTATGTTTTATTCTTAAAAATTTTGATTTCAATATATATATATATATATAATATACATAGAACAGGGAGCTTACAAGATACACGCCTTCTAATTTTACTCATATTTTCTTCATTTTTTTATATTTTTATAATTATATGATATATTCTCTCATTAAAAAATTTAAGGCATTATTTTGAGATAAATTATTTAAAAATATAAGGTTTTTTGTGTCTTTCAAGGTACAATTAATGAAAATTTTTAAAAAACACTCTTAATTAAGGAGTGTAATTAATAAGATTTGTTAATTGAGACACCTTATTAAATAAGAGTTAACATGGAAATAATGTGTGATTTTAAAGATAATTAACTAACTCATTGGGGTGCAATTCTGATTAAAAGTGCCTTAGATATTGAACAAAGGGAGTATTTGCATTTGTATTATTAACTTTTTATAGGACTTTCTATTGTATATAATATGTAAGATAATATAATACTATCCAATGTTTGGTTCAACTGATCAAGTGAGTTGAGTCAGCTTATTGTAGATAACAATGGTCCCACACAGCAGGGATTCAAATTAGACTAGGAAAAATGTGGTAATACTCCCATGTTTCCCAGGACACAGAGTGATCCTTATTGTGAGAGAAAATGGTCACTTGATGGATTATTAATAAATTTTTTAATATTACCTCTCTGTAAAGTAATTAATTATGAGAGAAAATGCAGCCCAAATTTAAAAAAATTCTATTTAAATATGAGTAAAATTATAAAGTTATTTTATTTTGAGATAAAATTAATAACTTAATTGTATCCCCTCATTAACTTCGGTGAGGTGGTTAGGGGCAGATTATAATAAAAACCAGGAGGAGTATAAAGCACGATTAGAGAGAATGGAACGGTGAAGTTAACATTTACCTGCCTTTTTTTTTTGGCCTGAAAAACATTTACGTGCTAATCGATAGAAATGGAGTTGTTTGATTTGTAAATGGGTTTTAAAGGGATATAAATATGGCTGATGACTAAATAGTCAACAAATACGGCACAGCCTATGTTTGAAAAATATAATGAGTTGCGTGATTCATGAAGATAATGTTTAATTTGTATATCTCAATTTATATAAATAAGTAAAGTAATGTATATATATTTGAAGAATTTATGAGCACTTGAGAAAGCTTGATTACCTCGAGTGTAGACAGGTATACAACCCACTTTTTTCTTGAGCCTTTGGAGAGTTCAGAGATAATGAAAGTAGAAGAGAATGAGTCGTGTGTATTGCAGTTATCGACTAATCATTTTATATAAACCAGATCGGTAACCGTCTTATTAAATAAGGCATAATTATATATTTCATTATCTCTGACTCAGTCAATTAAGAGATAGGGAATAACTGACGGCTACTAGATTGTAGGTTGGACCTTTGCCCATTGGGCTCACTTATGTGGTCCTCCTATCACGATCCACAAAAAATCATAAAGACCAATTTATTTAGACTTATTAATTAATATTAATTCATAAATAAATAAATATTTCCACAGATAATTTTGGAGGCAGCGTGAAATTAATGATGTGTTAATTATATTTTATGCAATTTTGGTCAAGTGTGGAATCATCAATGAATTAATGAATGATTCAATGGGACGGGCGATCTGGATCAACGTGCATTCCATGTGCGAAACAAGTTCGTCACTACCGCTTGGGGTTGTTAGGTCTTCAATTATATTTAATTCGCATGAACGCTTTGATTCTTTTGGCGTGGATTGCAAAAGGCGGCTAGAATATGAAAAATAAAAAAAATGGGCTCATGATGTATGATCTACAAACAACAATGATTAAAAAATTAGATCGAATCAGATGGTCAGATTGATCGGTCAAGCTAATAGTTCGATTAAACCGAAAAAACCATGTAAAGAGTTGAGTTGTTTTGGACTGGTGGTTGAATTGAAAACTAGGATCAAGCTGGGAACCTAGTCCAATTTTTAAAAATTGAGCTGTTAAAAAAATACCCTTTTTCTTTTCTTTTTTTATCAATTTTTTTAGGAAAATGACCTATTTTTTAATCATTTGGTGATATGTTGTATCATGTGGCTTGTTAAGTCATAATAAACTTAAAATATTTGGTTTAACTTTTAACTTAATTAGCAATTTCACATTTATTTCTTATATTTAGATTATTATATACATATATAATTTTTTTAATTTCATTATTATATTATCGGTTTGACCATTGGTCCAACTAGGTTCGACTATGCAAACCGTGAACTGCTGGCATTTTCAATTCAATATTTGGTTTGCTTCTGAAAACATTGACAAGGAGTATACGTATTCGAATTAGCATTTCCAAAATTGAAATTTTCATATACTACATGATTTTAACATTATTAATTGTAAATTAATCACCTTATGTGATGTTTGGGCTGAGACTAGCTTTGAAAGTGAACTAGAATTGAAGGGTAACCTTTGACTTTTTAAAGATTTGAGGTAATCTAAGAAAAGCTAGTTTGTGCACTTGTTTGTTTAATTGATTGTAGAGTTTTTAATAACTTGCTTGCATACTTAAAAATTTATTATTCATGATTTCTATGTTATGAGATATGTATTGAAAAATTGTTTAACATGCAAGTGTGGCTTAATGTTGAGAATTGTTATGATTTTAGCTAAACTTGTTTGAATGAGATGATATATTTAAAAACTTGAAGTCCAAACGGCTTATGATAATGTGAAAAGTTACATGTGAAATAATATGGTTTTCTTGAAATTGAGGTTATGAATGTGATGATGTAATAATGATGATTATGTGGCTTGAGAATTTATGAGATGATAGTGATAATAATTTATGATATGAGATACATTTAATTGTGTTTTGAGCATGGTGGAATGAGTTCATTGCATGGTTTGTTTTGTGAGTAAGCATGTTTATTGCATGATTATGTTGGCAGGAGTTCATCTAAGGAGAAGAGTAAATATAAATTCACGTGATATGGCCACCTTTTAATAGCTGAAGGTTTGCCTTTATTTCACTGTTTGTTGAGGAACTTAAACTTAACTTGTCTCCACTTATTCTTTAAGGAGACTAACATAGGGTTAACGACACCCAAGGATTCAAGAATAGGGAAAATTATGGTTTAAAAATGAGTATAGTGACATTTAGTCTGGTTGCTCCTTACAATTGGTAAGCTTGGGCAATTCATTCACATAGATGAAACTTTATTGATTTAATAGCCCATGGTTTTAGTTAAGGTATCGGTAGGTTATAAGAAAGGTATTGATCATGCATATCATTGATGATGTCACAAGGTTGATAAATTTGTGATTGATATCTTATATTGCGTATAGATTGGATTCTGGTTTTCCATGTGTTTACATTACTTTAATGTATGCCAATTTACATGTTCTATAATGAATTGACTTGCATATGTATAAATTAGATGTACATTAGTTACTGGGTGTTGTACCCATCTCTCTCTTTAACATTTTATAAGTACTAGCTCGAGAAAAGGTAAAAGAAAATCACTAGCAGCTTAGGAATATTATTTCTTACTGTAGGCCTCTTTTATTTTTATTCATATAGGCGCATTTAATTGTGGTATTGCCAACTAATTGCATATTTTAATTTGATACTTGCACTATCCACATGTTTATCGAGGAAGTTGTATTTTGGGATCTAAATTATGTGGTATGTTTTTGTGAAATTTGGCTAAGGCCAAAATACTAATACAAATATAATTAGATTTATACGAATAATTTGGAATTGAATTGTATTGCCAAACAATGCATACTACCTTCCCCTATTGTTTTTTGGAATCAAGGGACAAGGGTTGAAAATGAGGTTTGGGATTGTTGTGGCATCATGGACAAAAGGCCTTAAGTCCATTGAGTGTAGTTTAGGTATCGAGGTGAGCTTTTGGCACCTGGGTTGAGTTTTGGACACTCAGGTAATTGTTATGTGTGGAAATGTGATTTGGTTGCATTTAGGTGTTCAATTCTTTGGTATAAAATAATTTAAGAGTAAAACTAGTGTCATTAGCTTATTGATGAAAATAGATTTCTATAGGCACCTAGATTGCCTAAATCAGATGTCAGACGAAGTTCTAGAGTACAGTGAAAGTTAACCCCTGAGTCTGTAAAATTGATAATTGATGTTATCACTTGCTATGCAATACGTCACAATGCATGGCACAAAAGCTTGTTTTTCATGACAAACAGCCTGTTTTGTTGAAAAATGATATATTTAAATTTTCTTTCAAGTATTTTCAAAGTTAAGTTGTATCACATGCTTTCATATATCTTTTAACTCTAGTTTAAAGTTGTTTATGCTTTGACCTAAAGTTTTAAGTGTCAAAATTTGGGATCCCCACATTATTTCTTATGTTTAAAGGATGAATTATACTATTTAGTTCTCTTATTGATTTAGTAGTTTAATTTTTTAAACTTATACTAATGTTAATCTTAAATAACTGCAGTTAGTTATTTCATTGTCGAAATTGTAATCCGTTTGAGCTAGTCTCATAATTATTATAGTGGTTTTAAGTTAAGTAACCGAGGTAATAAGAGCGATATTACAACTTGGTATCAAATTTTTGAGTTTTAAGAATTGGCCTTGTGATTGTTGTTGTGTTGTCGTTATGCATTTGAATATATAAAGTTGGCAATTATCACATTACACATATTATTTTTCTTTATTGAGCTGGTGACTAACTTTCTTTTTGGGATTGCTTCTATCTTTATGAGGGAAGAATGGTGCAAAAAAAAGCTATGACTAGTAGTAATATACTATAAATGTAATGTCCTCTCTAATATTACCAAACACACAAAACACGAGACATAAAACACCGTTATGATAACCGAGATTAATTAAATTTCTTATATAAGGTTATCACAACTCAGGTTTAAAAATAGTTTAAGAAATTGGGATTCCAAGAAACCCTTTTTAAAAAGACATTTGAGCTTAAACAATGGTTCAAAGCAAGTTCCACAAAATAACAAAAGCAAGAAACAAGGTATAACTCTTAAACACCTTAAAAGGGGCATTTTAGAAATCCTCCAAAAATGCACCGTCCGTCACAGCACATGTACCACCTGCCATGGTAGATGGCACAGAGAGACCACGTCCCTCTCTATGCAGTATGCCACAATATACCTGCCTTGCGCTGCAACACACTCCTACTGTCATGACAGCACTCTGGGACTAATTTACTATCTTAATTTATTTGAAATAGGATTGAAGATCATAGTAACATTTTTCATGTAAATAAAAGATTCATAAACTTTCTGTAGAGATTTCGGCACAACTTTCTCTTTAAATAGGACCTCATGAATCTCTACAATAACTATTTACAAACAATTAATAATATGAAGTTTTAATTATCAACAATAGATAGTCGATATAAATTTACAAATCAGAGTCACGTTTATAGTTAATGTGAACTACTTAAATTATAGTCTCAAAATAAAGCACATAATTGAATATATATATCAAAAGAAAAGGCATTATCAAAATAAATATTCAACCAGTTGAATGGCAAACCTTTCAATGATCAGCAAGAGTTTCAATGACAGCTAGTGAATCTGAGACCAAATATTTTCTAGTGAATAATATCCCAAAAAATATAGAATTTAGAAAGAAAAAAAATATTAAACTTAAAAAATTATGTAAAATAATTAAAAAATGATAATTTAATATAATAAATTTAATAAACCTATAAATCTTAATCATAACTATAAAAATTAAAGTGAACTAAAATTGCTTTATTCTATCATACTTGAAAAAAAAATTATTCATATGCAAATTAAAGTAGTAAACCTGCTAACTGAAATTATTAAAACTTTAAATACATAACTTAATTAAAAATTTAGAATTTTGAGGACTTAACAAAATAAGTATCAAACGTGGACACATAGTCTATGAGGGTAATACTAACCAAACACAATCGAAGCTATGAAAATAAATGTGAACACATAGTTTACGAGGGTAAATAATCAAACGTAGCTTGAAGTCGTGAAAATCAAACGCAGGTGTAAAACTCATGAATAAAAAATGTGAGGTCAAAATCCACTAAATTAAACTAGCTAGTCATGGTCATAGTGCGCCAAGGACTAATAGAACTGCCGTTAGCAATAGTGTTCTGCTTAAAGTCTTTTAAAAATCACTTTTTAAATATGTAAAAAAAATAATCATTTTTAAAATTCAATTTGCAGTCTCAATATCGAACTCATATGAATCATTTCAAACTTTAATTCAATACTCGTCAAGATAAAATTTCATAAACAACATCCATTCTTACATTTATTAGTGACCAAAATTTTTAAAGTTAGTCAAAATAATTTTATTAGTCTTAAAAATATAATTCATAAGGAAAATACATGTACAAATCATATCTTAATTATTCCTTGCCACAACTGTATATATATTTTTGTAGAATAAAATAATATAATTAACAAAAGGCTAATACTTAACATAATTAATAAAAATAATAATTAAAAATCATCTACATAAAATGTAATATTTTAGTAAAAGCTTTTATTTGTTGATTAGTTGGAATGCTGTTCACTTACTTGGTAAATTTCTAAATAAACAACTTATTCCCAACTAGTCCTTTTGCCATATTGCTTGGTCTTTAAATCCTAGTGCCCAAGTAATTCCATTGTTATTTGCTTTTATAGATTTTATTTATAAACATCGTGAATCCAAAATAATTCAAAGAAGTAGCACAGACAAATCTTAACTTCAATATTTCTCAAACATTTCACAAATATTCTAAAGACTAATTTCAATAGCAAATGGCTCTTGAATTTTTAATCAAAATCTTTCCAAACATCTCTCTGTCTAATTGCCAATTCTTTGTGAAGCATACTGCCTTTCATGATAATGTAATTTTAATAATACTATCATCACATTATTTTCCACCATTCAACAAAAATTCTTCCTTTCAAACATTTGATTGAATATCTTATATGCATTAAATTTCAAAAAAATGCCAAGCCTCTTCTTCCTAATATCCTTTCCAAAATTTCTCAATATTAATATTTAAGCTAATCAAACTTCTGTCATCTATTAAAGAGAATGATCTTTTAATAATTTATCTTGTTAATCATATGCATCATATGCCTAATTCTTGTAATAGGCATTTTATCGAACACCTCATAGGCATAATCCTTAATCTATAATTCCAGCATATTTTCTCAAAATCCATTCCAAACAGCTTCAATATAAACTCATTTCCTCTTACAATAACTAAGTGCTTAAACAACTCCTCAAGGCTTAGCTAGAGCATCAACAACGAGAGAAGTCTACAGCACACGTACACAGTTAATAAATAAAGGAAGAATTAAAGGTGGATTCAGCTCACCAAATCAGTTGAAGAAATGAAGAGTAGAGCTTGAAGCTCTAGCACACTAGATTGATGATTTAAAAACAAGATGGGGAAGAATATATGCCACAAAAACGAGAGAGAAGGAGAGGGGGAATCAAGGGTGAAGTGAAGAGGGAGGAAGAAGTCCAACGTAACCCAACAACCACACTAGAGTTGATGGACTAGATCATTAAACCAACATCCAAACAGGGGAAGGAGAATAAGACTCAATAACACAACTTAAGCTCTCGCCACTCCCAACACCGATAATAGCTAATACATAGAAGGAAGAAGAAGGGATGGAGGTTGGTCGGAGCATTCCCTCTCTTACTAGGTTTTAGAGCTTTCAAAATAAATGATAAACGGAGAAGAGAAGAAAAGTCATGCGTTTGAATCTAACTCTTCTTTTTTTTAAATAATAAAAGGGTCAAAAGGTAATTTCATCTAGCTGTAGAAAAAATAAAAATCCCTTTTGCATTCCATGGATTTGAACTAAAAACATGAAGCGAATACTAATAAAATTTTCATTCAACTACTAATTAACGTTGTTAAAACTATCCCCAAAATTAATAAAAAATACTCTCAAAATTATCAATTTGATATTTTGTTTTATTTAAATTTTGTGTTATTATAGTTTGATTGTGATTTTAACCCTAAATATGAGTTCGACTGTCAGATGTAAGAAAAGGAGAAAAGCTGAAGGAAGTGATCCTATGCCACACGTCGCGGCATATGGTCATTCGTCGCCACCTACGTATGGATCAATAAAGGACTGGCCTCTCTATGCCATGCATCGTGGCTCATGTACATGTGCTGTAATGCATGGCCAATTTTTCTAATATACTAGTCGCAAAACAAACTAAAAACTAGAGGGGAGAAAAAGGAGAAAAATGAAAGGCACAAGATTTTATTTTGTTAGGGCACTGATTTGGGGACCATTAGAGCATTTTAAAGCTCTTAACACCCAAGTGCATTATGCTTCTTCTCCCTTTTCCTTCCTGTTCATAAAGCTTAAAGTTAGGGGCTTGAATGATAACGGTAATTTTCAGGTCCGTATGAGCTATGACTCTGAACTCATTGACTAAATAGATATAATGAGAGTATTTTATAGTATTTAAACCCCACATTAATAATTTGAGAGTGTTAGTGTTAAAGCCCTTAATGGCTGAATATTTGCATCTATTAGGGGAGTTGGGAGTACTTGGTGACTATTAATAGTGATTAATGACTCATTTATGACAATGTAGGCTATGGTACATAATAAACCTACTAAGTATGATGAGAAGTGAAGATTTGTGCTATGATGTAAGTTGAAGAGATGAGTTCGTGTTAGAAAATTACTCAAATGGAGTATTAATAGATACCCTTATGAATTAATTGTAGATTAACTATTTTGAGCACCATTCAAGCTATTTGCAAGCTTTGGGAGTTGTGTCTTGAGGAGAAAAATCTTTGATCTCTCACAAGGTTTAAGGTAAACTAGGAAAAAATCTAATTTGTATAGTTGTTTATTAATTAATTATTTGTTAATTTAATGATTTGGAACTTGTTTAGTTTGTAAACCCATCAATGCAAATTTTGTGTGAAGTAATGAATTACATGTGTGGTATTGTCTTGAATATGGAGAGTAATATGTAAGTTTATGTATATGTAGCTAAGATAATGATTTGAGAACTACTCATTAGGAAAATGATAAATATATGATTCTTGGTATATGGATTTGTGTGGGAAAAGAGAAGTATGTGTATGTGAGATGATTGTGGTTAATGTGTGTTGAATGGCATATTACTTGTTATATTTTCATATAAACATGATCATTAGCGAGAGTTTTGCATAAGAAAAGGAGTAGATTGATAAATTCATATGGTAGTAGCATTGATCGATAGAATCAAAAGCTTGCCTTGGCATCGACCATTGAAATTGAGAGGTAGCTTGGTAGCTATTGTTTCATGATTGATTCAAGAATGTCTACTTGTTCTTTAAGAGATTAGAACCTAACTAGTCTCTATTTGGTCATAAAGAGACAAGATTAAGGGTATATACATCATGTGATTATTAGTCTGGTGAGAAACCACGATACATAAGTGAGTGAGTTAACCCTAATTAGGTAGCTCCTGACAAGTGAAATGCTAGTTAGTTTGAGTCACGGACGTAGCTATTCTTGTAGGTAATATGAGGGATAAGTAGCCATACATTCTTGTAGGTGAATATTATTTTTGGTCCGGTATAAGGTTAGCATTGACCATACATTTAGTTCTGACCATATGATTATATTATTTTGGTCCGACGTGTTTTAAAGGCGCATGGTGGTTTTTTTGTCACCCCAAGATGTGCATAATTGTAATTTTCAATGATATATGCTGCAATGCTCAGTCATATGGTTATTTTTATAGCCGAGACTATATGTGATTTTGTGCAAAATGAGATTGAGTTTTTTCATTTGCATCCATAATTAATTAATTAACATGCAATTGTATAAGTTAGGTTGACCTAGTTACTAAATGAGTGTACTCACCCTTCATTCTTTAATATTTCAGGACCTAGCTTATCGAATCAAGATCGGTGATAATGATTGGAGGCATAGGATTGTGTGTAAATCCTAACAATAGGCCTCTAGATTTATTTTGATGTGTATTTAAGTTGTTAATTTGCCAACTAGGAATTTAGATCATTCTTTTGACTATTTGCATTATAGTTGAGATTATCTTGTATATTTTATGTCCTAAGCTATTAATATGTGATGTAAAACTTAAATAGAGCTCAAATACTAGTACAAGCAGGTTTAAAATGCATTTGTATTTTTTTGGATGAATATTAATGATTTTATGCAAGTTATTTTTCCCTTCTTGTTTTTATGAATCAAGGGGTTGAGTGGTGAATTTTTGTAATATGTGTATTTGATTGACTATGATGTGTTGGACGAGTTTAAAATGGTCTATTGAGTGTGATCTAAAAGTTGGTATAAACTTTTGGCACATGTATTGAAGTTTGGACACTATAGTTATGAGTTTTTATGAAAATGGAGTGGAAGTTGAAAAGAGTGTCCAACTTTTTATAGAAAAATAATTTGATTATGAAACCTATGCTATCAACTAGAGCTAGAAGAAAGCTCTCTATAGTCACCTAGATCACTTCAATTGAACATCAAAAGGAGAAATAAGACGTGTCAAAAGTCCGTCCTGGGTGCTATCATATGACAGCAAAGTTTGCTGTCAAGATTTGTGCAATGCGTCACAACGTTTGGCACCTCTCGCCTTGGCACATAGCACAATGGCATGCAAGTCGTGGTGCATGTGATGGTTTTTGCACAGTTTACTGTTTTGAAGTTTATATACAAATGTTTTGATTCTTTCTTGATTCACATGCTTACGCATATGTTTTAAACTCTAATTTGTAAAAGTTGAAAACATATGGGAGTATTTTAAATTGAGAAAACTTGGGATCTCCATTTGTGTAATTTGACAAATTTGAAAATTATATTGATATTTAGAGATTAGGGAGGATTAGTAAGGATAATTTTACTTATCTATCCTAAAGTTTACAATCAACAATTCCACTCATAACAATAAACATATAATCTGCACTATAATAATCATTTCCACCGTAGGTCATAAAATTTCACAAATATATATACATAAACAAAAGATTTAGCTTTCAAAACCATAATATGCAAAACATAGTTATTCATTGAACTTCA
This sequence comes from Prosopis cineraria, assembly GCF_029017545.1. Lineage (NCBI taxonomy): Eukaryota > Viridiplantae > Streptophyta > Magnoliopsida > Fabales > Fabaceae > Prosopis > Prosopis cineraria. Next base: position 39,783,023 of record NW_026555332.1, read on the forward strand.
CATAAAATTTTTAAATCGTAATTATTTTTCATATTAAAACTATACTATTTCAAAACAATAATATTAACATTTGTAATTTCCACACAACCATCCAAACATGTAAATAGAAAGTTTAAATAATCCACTTATCTCAATCCTTTTGTCATAAAAAAAAGTTACCACGGTAAAAACTTAGCTCTACATGTGTCGACTAGCATATTAATGCTCGATTAATATTTAATCATCAATTCTCACCCAATTAATCCTTTTAAATCACTAAATTTTAGGTACTCACCATACCCAAAATCCATTTTAACACCCTCAACACTTCCATTACATTTCATTAACTCCATTTAATATCCAAATACACTAATAATGCCATTCCTTTACCCACATTATCTTAAAAACTCTCAAATTTCACTTAGGGCTTATCCAAATCCTAGTCAAAAATTTTAAATCACTATAAAATTCATAAACTAAGAAAATTGATTTAACTCTCAACTAAGGCCATGGGTTCGGTTACAACCCAAGAAAATCGAAATCAAACCCCACATTCTCCCAATATATAAAATTTGCATAAAGGAAGAGGAAGAGATATAGGAAGCTTACCTAAGGATGAATCTTGCCTAAAATACTTTTAAATAGCTCTCAAGGTCAAGTCCTAGCATCCACAAGTTCTTCCTTCATCGCTCCTCTCGTTTTCTTTCTTTTCCTTTTTGAAATTAGATGCATTTTCACGTCTAATTTAACCTAAAAATGGCCATGCACCACAATGCAAGATGCGTGTACTGCAGCACATGGCACAGCAAGTGCCACATGCCAAAATGCCGTCCTACTCAAGCTCGATGGACTCGTACACCATCGTAGCTTATATCTCAAGCTATTCAAAGGTCCAAAACCTTATTAATTACCTAGAAGTATCATTAATTTATAAACCACTTAATTTACCAATTTACCTTCATAAACACTTAAAATTTTAAAGTTTGAAATTTAGAATGTTATAGTAAACACCGTAATTGGTTTAGGCCCTTATAATTAAATAAGGTAACATCTATAAAAAAAATAAAAAATTAATAAAAAAGAGAAAATGGAAAATGGAAAATAGGAAAACATTTGATAACAGAAATTTCTATAAAATAATAATGAATGAAAATAGGAAAATATTTTAACAAGAAAGTAATAAAAAGTTTAAAAGTTATTAGATTTGAAAATAATAAAAAATGACACAAATATAATCAAACTAGACTATAATCTAATATAATAATGACCTATAAAGATTTGAATATCTCAAAAAATACTAATCAGAATATAATATAATATTATGATTTTAAGATTTCAAAATAATATAATCTAATATTTAATAATAAGATTTAAATATCCCAAAATAATATAACAATTAGAAATATAATAGATAAGATAACAATTAATATCCAATATTTAAATAATAATAATATAAGAATATACAAAAATACTAAAATAGATCACAATACAATTGAGATTCTATAAAAACCTTAGGTGTAAGGGTCTATATATTAAAAAAAAAGCAAAGGTAGAATTGAAGGGTGGTTAGAGAAATTCAAGGAAAGAAAGAGGAGACAACAGAGATTTAAGTTGACTTAGATTCATAGAGATAAGTTCACCTTGCCTAAGCCATAGGCATTCTTGTACATTGGTAGAAGGTTTCAGAAGGTTAGGTCTTAAAGCTTAAGTTTTAAATCCTTTAATGGTTAGCATTATAGGAAATATTAACTTGCATATACGCTGCTTGCCATCTCGTCTTGACTCCTTCAGTGTTCATCTCATACTTTTGTCTTCATGTAAGGTCCCATGTGCGTTAGAAGAAATTCTTATTTACCCTTGAGAAAATCACTTAATTAGCCTTTAGTTTTGATGTGCATAATGATGGCTTAATGTACTATTCAACATCTCATTTTGTAGTTAATTTTTGCCTTGTGCCCTTGTGATATGCGCGTGTGTTAATTAAATGGCTTGAAAAGTTTTAACATCATATGTTACTTTGGGCCAATTGAATTTGGAGATATGATGAGGAAAAATATTTATGAAAAATTTTCAAGATTTAATCTCAACCCAATGTGTTTTAATTCATTATTGTATCTATCATGATCTTATTAAAATTGTTTAGTGCATGAGACTTTTTAGAGTCCTCACAAATTATTTAAGTTAATTAATTCATCATGTATGGCAATAAATTATCGCAGTGCATTATTAAAAATGTTTTATATCCTTTTAATTGCGTGAAACTTTTAGAGTTCACATGAGCATACAAATTAATTAATTTATAATCCTATATTGTAATTCATTATTGCATGTATATTTATTGCGTGAAACTTTCAAAGTCCTCACAGATTTATAAATCGATTAACTTATCCCATGTGGTGATAAATTATCGCGAATACATATTTCAAAAGATTTTCTCTGTAAATAAAAATAGAAGGTTTTCTTAAAAATAAATAAAATCAACTAAATCATTTTAAAAGATAACTTTAGGATATACAAGATTCTCATAAATCTTATCGAAATATTTTTCATTAATTATTTATTATAAATAAAGAAATAAAGTATTTTTATGAATAAAAAATACAAACGAACATTAAATCATTTTATTAAAAATTAAAAATTAATATTTTTTTCAAAATCTCAACCAAGAGACACGCATTTTTACCTCGAATTACGTGAGTTTTGATCCCTCAAAAGGGTACGTAAACTCTAGGATTTCATCCTAAATCAAGTCCAACTAAACAATAAATAAAATTTTTCCTTTCATTTTCCTTACCTTTTTATCTCATTTTATTAAGGATAATTAATATATTTTTAAGACCATATAAATTTATATAGTTAACTTAAGATAACTATTTATATGAATGAATGTTGTGGGGTGTCCAATACCTTACCCGCACATAATCAACTCTTTTATCCTTTTTTTTTTATATGTAGACCATACAATTAAAAATGTTTTCAAAGTTATTCTTTAAAATTTTGGTGATGACTCTTAAATATTTAATATTTAGTTTTATTCAATTTTTCTTCTCAGGAAATTCCAAATTGGGTGCGATAATACCAGAGAACATTCCAATAGCAGAACAGTTGATACCGGAGGAGCAAGTTCAAGCATTGGAACAGCCTCCACCTCCCTCCAACATTGACAAAATTTTGGGGGAATTACGAAAGTTGATGTTGGGAATTAAAAATAAGGTGGATGCACATGACGTCATCCTTAAATGGAGGCATGGAGATAGTGGATGGTGACCAAGATGAGATGCATAAAGAAGAGGCGAAATATGAAGAGAGCATGCCGAAAAGGCCTATGAGACCTGTAAAGCCTAGTAGGAACGAGTCTGAGAGCCTTATTGATCTTGCGTTAAAGAGGCTGACGAGGTTGAACCCACCCTCATTTGATGGCTCTTTAGAGTCAAGAGCTGCAAAGAAATAGGTGCCCAGATTAGAGACTATCTTCTCATTTTTGTCATGCAAGCCAAAATAGAGGGTCCTTCTCGTCACTTTCATGCTCAAGATACTGCTAGGTAGTGGTAAGAGAGTGTGAAGCTAATGGATGACTCTATTAGCCTGGAAAGAGTTCAAGAAGAGATTCTTCTTCATTTATTATTTCCCTACCTCCATTAGAGCTGAAAAGGAAGTGAAGTTCCACAGATTGGAACCAGAAAATATGTTGAAAATAAGTGTTTAAATGTCAAATATAACTTTTAAATTGTAATGGAAATTTTTATTTATAACTATTTAAATTGATATTTATAATTTATTTTTTAAAAATATTTTGTCAAAGACCTAATTAGTGTCATTAATTCAATCTTTCAAAACTTAACTTTCATTTTTCCTAGAATCAATTACAAACAAGTCAAAGTGGTGTGGATATGGTTGGGGTGCTCAACGGCATTAGGATGCCCTACCCTATCTCTCATCACACAAAAAAATATTAGGATAAAATTTTTATCTCATATTCTATCTCATCTCATTTGAGATCAAAACAAGGCTGGAAAATTCTATAAAAAAAAATATCATGGTCAATTAATGCCTGCTTAATGTGTACACATTATCTTCATCAAAGAAGATTTAATATGTAGACACACTTGACATGGATAAGGATATAGAAATTATGGACTATATTTCTCAGGCCTTGCAATTAGAAGATAACAAAAAAATGGGGGCACAGAGTCAGAAAGAAGATTCTCTTCTCTTCCTTTCCATCCACTTCCTTTTATCTTCTTAATTTCTACAAAATATTTCATTTCACTTTATTTTTTATATTTTAATTGATTTTATTAAATTTTAGTAGCTGAAATTTTATTTTTTATAATTTAATATTTTAATAATAATTTTACAGGAGATCAAATTTAAATTTTTTAAATATTAATCTAGTAATTAGAAAGGGAAAAATGAAAAAAAAAAATAGAAAGGAAGATGAGAGGATCCTCTTTCCCAACAAAGCCCACATAAAAGTAAATAACAAGGGAACTAAGCATTGTTTTAAAAACCAAATCGAACCAGATTGTTGAATCAGTTAGACTATCGATTGGAGTCACTAAGGACTCAATTCAAATCAAAAAATTATTTTCATGAATGAGTTGAATTGGACCAAAGTTAAATAGCTATTAAGTCAAAAAGAGAAGTTGAATTGGGAACTAGAATAGCTTTTAGAAAATTGAATAATTTTAAACATAATATTAAAAAAAGCTCAAATTTTTGTAAAAAAGTATAAAAAAATTAAAAATTAGATTCTTACTGAAAGCCAACTTTTTTTGGATATATATTTTATAGGTAAAAAATATGATTTGAGATTTTTTTTATAAAGATATTGATGGTTATATTTTACATACAAATATAAATACTTTTAAATCTATTCATATACTCCCTCTGCCTTTATATATAATGTATTTTTTAGAAGCTTATTTTGTCTCTAAATATAAGGGGTGACAATAATATTTTTACGTAGTTAGATAATTTTACCCTTATCTTGAAAAATAAAATAGATAATTAATTGTATGTTTTTCTTCCTACCATCATGATATTAATTATAATATTATTATGAGTAAAACTAGAAAATGATTGTGTTTTTATATGAATTCAACTAAATAATAAATTTTTATTAATATGTGAGATTTGGTTAAAAATATTTTATATATAAAGACGGAAAGAGTATAATTTAATCGAAATTCATCTATATTTAATAAATTATAAAATTATAATTTATAATATTATTAAATTAAGGTCATGTCACGTGATTCTATTAACAAATTAGGTTTGATTTATTTTTTATATTTATTTTATATATATAATATTATATTTATATAATTATTATATTACCAATCCAATCAGTGCAATCAATTGGACCATAAAGATTGATAGCCGTTAACTCTACTGATTTAACGTCACTTTTAAAACATTGAACCTGAAGAAGTTAGGATAAGGTGGTAAGGTGAGAGGACGAACGAGAAGCAAGTTAATCGTTGGAATTGGCACGTGTCAACGTCAAAGTGGATTGTGATTGTGTTCAAGGAAAGGCGGTGAATTTATTAAAAATGATGTCGATGAGGCGAGGGCCATGGATAAGGATTTCCCGGAAAAAATAAAAAGAAAACGAAAAAGACAAGCGTCTAGAAGAGCCGAGGGCGGTGGGCCCCACTCCACGTGTCAAGATCATAGAAGTGATTCGAACTTGGGAGCCTTTCACGGGATACTGGATAGGAGTCTATCCTGTTTTGCCTTGCCACCATTAGACGGTTTTAATTTAATTCCGATAGAATGGCAGTAAATTAAATCAATTAATTTAATTTATATTTTAAATATTAAATTTTAAAAATATATAAATTTATTTTATAATTTTATTGTCATTAATTTATAATATTTTTTAAAATTTTAATAAAAAACAAATTATTTACTCTTCATATATGTTAAAATTTAAAAAATAAATTATAAATTTATCACAATAAAATTATAAAATTGAGCGTCAAATATGTAAGTTTTTAAAAAATTTTAAGTCAAATTAATTTATTTTTTTGAGATCTCTCTATCATACTCTCTTTAATTTTTGAAAAATTATTATTATGTTATATTATAATTTCATATTAAAATATATGAATAAAGTATTATAGTTTAAAATTATTTATATTAAATTTTAATTACTCTCTTTATCCCACATTATAAGACACTTTTATACAAAATCTTACATATTAATAAATTTCATTAAATACACCTGACAACTTTATCTTTCTAAAACAAAAATATAATTTTTCAAAAATACTTGTCATTTAAAATATTGAAAAGAGAAGAGAAAAAAATTAATTGGAGAAAGAGAAAGAATAATATTAAAATTAATACATTTAATAAAATCTTAATCTGTTTAAATTATCTTATATTTTGAGGTGAAAAACTCTTTTACAAGTGCTCTATAATTTGGGATAGAGAAAGTATTTAAATTTAATTACCTATTTTTATGTAAATTATAACAATAATCTAATTAAATATTCAACTTAAATTGTTAAAAACTTTGATCCAACGATTAATAAAGATAAAATGAGTAAAATGGAGGGCAGAGGCCCCCTCTCTGCCTTTGATTGATTGGGATGTTTGATAAAAATTAAACTAATTTGAAGATTATTTTTTTTCATTTAATCTCATATACATACCAAGACACCATCATACTTTATATATTAGATTAATTTAAAAATTAATTTATGTTTTTCAATACATAATAATTTCTACTTAATACTTGTCATCTCAACTTTTACAAGAAAAATACACAAGCCAAGCCTTTTCTTCTTGTTTTTTAATTACTAATTGATTATCTATAACAATGTTTCACAATATATGTAACTAAAAAAGAAACAAATCTGTACTGTATTTTTCATTGAGAAAATTTTAAAACGATTAAATTTTTTATTTTTCAATTGATGAATGATTCAATATTTTTTGACCGATAATTTTATAAATTTACAATTACAATACATAAAAAAATTCTTGCATAAACTAGATGTCCCGTGTTCATTATATATTATCCAATAAAAACATATCATGATAGACAATTGCAAACATAAACTAAATTTTTTTAATAACAGTAAATAAAAAAATGCAAGAAATTAAAAGCACTGTATAATATTAAAAATAATAATTAAATATAATTTTATTTGATTAAATTAATTTATTTTTGTCAGATGAAGTATAAAAAAAATTGTACTTGTGCTGTTGATTCTTGCAATAATTTCTCAATTTGACACGCAAAAAGGCCACAGGGAATAATCCTTGGCGGCCCCTAGGGGGCAGGTCAGCAACGTTAGGCGGCAACTTGAGATATTTTTATTATAACTTATTAGCATTATTTATTCAGCTGGAAAACTTAATTTACTTTTCTCATTCAATTAGGACATGTTTAATTTCTGTTCTCTTTTTTTATTTTTAAAAAATGTTTTATAATATATTTCTTAAAATTAATTTTAAAATAAAAATAAAATAAAAATTTGTTGGGTTATGTAATCTAAAAATAATTTTAAAATTAAAAAGTAGATTGGTGGTGATGGTTATAAGTAGTTAATGATAATGATTAATAATAAAAAATTATTAAGATAACTATAATTTTTAATAATTAAATATAATTTATTTTAAAAATAAGAAAAATAAAATGAAAACAACTTAAAATTGTTTTTATTTTTTATTTTTAAAAATAAAAAACAGTCTTTAATCTCTTATATACCTTTTTTGCTTTTTTTGGGACTGCATCTCTTCTATATCTACTTCTTGGATACTTGGATTTTAAGTTAGGCGCGACGTAATATATCAATTCTCAATGTCCGATCGGGACCAAATTAAATTTTCGTCACTGACTTTTTACTCTGGCCAGTTTATATTTCGACCACAAATTTTAAAAATATTCTAATCCTGATCCTTCTCTCTTCTTCCACCCCAACCAATGTTCGGATCGGAGAATCGAAGTGAGCCAATTAGATAATGAGAGGATTGAATTAAAAAAAAATGGCGAGGGATCATCGTTGTGTTTTTAATATCAGAATCAGCCGATAATTAAAAAATCATTTTGGAATTTATAGAATAAAAGCAAATAGAAAGTCAGCCAAAATTATAACAACATGTTGCATCATCGCTTTCGTGACATGCTTGGTATGTTCTACTTGAATAAACAAAGGTGATGTGTCTTTCACCAGAGTTTTTTTTTTTTTTTTTAAGATGTGAGTTCGTTTTAAACTTTCTCTTGTACTAATAAAAGTATTTTAATTTTAGTTCTTTCGACCAGGGATTGATTGTTCTAACTTTCAGGATGTACTTTTTTATTCAAATAAAAGTTTTAATGTCAATTTTGTCTTTAAAATATAGGTTTAAGCGTGTCTGGCATGCTAAACTCTTTTTTATATATAATATGCCCTTTCAATCTTTAAAAATAATGTAATATCATTTTATAAATTATAAAAAAGTCTTTAAAATGACAAAAAAGAAAAGGAATTATAATTTTTTTATATGATACTAATTTGTAATTTTTTTGAGTCATTTTTTATAAATTTTGAGGTTAATTTATGTAATTTTTTGTCAACTATTAGTCAATTTTAACAGTATGGGCAACACTACGCCATTTTTAAAGGTTAAAAACATCATATTAAAATTAAAATTAAATTTAAAGTCTTAAACAATCTTGAACCTATAATTAAGGAAATTATCATTTTATCCTAAAAAATATTTAAATTCTCTTAAATTGAGTTCGGTAAATTTATGTGAAGCAAGTTTTCCTTTTTTTAAAAAAAAAAGGGGAGATTTTATAATTTATATAAAATAATAAATAAAGGATAAATTGGCCTACTAGTAAAAACTTTATATCCAAAAAATATGAACTAAATTTTTGAAAAATTTAGAGTGTAGTCAGTTTAATTTATATATAAAGAGCTTATCATTAATACACAAAATATTTATTATTGAAAATTTAAAAATTTGCGAAGGCTTTATCATTTATATACAGTAATATACCATTGAGAAATATAATAAACTGATTATAATATAAAATATAATAAATGTTAGGCTATTTATTTAATTTAGTTATATAATATGAATTATATTTACAAAAACCCCAGTAATAAATGAGAGAAAGATACTAAAAAAAGAAAAATTTTACGGAAATTCATGAATATCAATTTTACAAAATTTAAATAATCAAATATATAACTAAAACAATAAAAAAAAGATATTATGAACTTAAAAAGGTAGGGACACAATTCTATTAAAATCAATATCCATAATATTTATTTAAAATATAAATAATAATTTTAATCTTCTAGAAGAATTCTGGAAAATATTTTTTTTTTACATTTTATATGTTTTTTAAGACTTCGTCCTCTCGTAGAAGAATGCAAACAAAGATGTTCGTCTCATATCAACAGTTTAAAAAAATAAATTAAAAGAAAAAGTCGGTGAATACCTTTCAACAGATAATCGAATAAGTAGAAATATTAGTTCAGAATTCATTGATCTGGTTGTAGACTAAACGAATCATAATCAAAACAATAAATTTTTTAATTTTGCAAACAAAAACATTATATATAATAAAAGGCTAATTTTTATCATTTTTAATTGATTTTTATTTGAATTAAATTATGATTTGACTCTCCAATTGATCAATTGAAGGGTAAATTCTTAACTATATCTCAAAAAGGTCTCTGAAATCATAAACTCTTATTTTGTATAACATATCCCTTTAATTTTTAAAAATTATACAATCTGACATTGTCGCCGACAGAAGTTAATTTTCACATTTAATTAACTAAAAAATAATCTCAAAAATTATTTAAAAAAGGATTAAGAAAATTTGTTGGTCTTTTTCTGTAATTTTTTGAGATGTAATTTTTTATTCTTTCCTATAACTTTTTTATTCTTTTTCATAATTTGTGAGATTCTTTTCTAATCAACAACTTAAGTTAATTTTTGTTAATAGCAAAAGTCATATTATATTATTTTTTAAAGTTAAAAGGTAATATTATATGAAAGATAAATTTAGGCTTTCAGACAGTTTTTTTACCTATATTTAGGTGCTGATTTACTCAGTTGAGAATTATGAATTTCGTGGACATAGCAATATGACAAGCGACATGAGTAAAATTCATATAGCTAGAAAAACCAATTTGTTAACCAATAAAAAATGGTATTAAAATATATTTTAAATTAATATCAACATAAATATTTCAATGCAAATATTAAAATATTATGTTTATACTACTATATACTTTTCAACTTCAACCGGCGCGTCTATGGTCGACATAAGAGAATATTTCGAAGTCATCAAGATCAATTTAGGACTGTTTAGTTACACGCATTGTCATGTTTACACCCACTAATGGTGCTTTTTTTTTTTAAAAAAAAATGTTTTACGTGATTATATATCAACATTATGATGTAAAGTCTAATTATGTCAAAATTTATTATCATGTCAATGTGCAAGATTAGGACAAGTGGTAAACGTTTTGGCCAAAAAAAAAGGACTAGTGGTAAATGTGGCCTTTGTCAAATAATTAAAAGTTTAAAACAATCTCCATCCTCTCTTCTACTTCCTTCTCCATCGCCATCATTTGTTGCCGTCCATGGTGGGGCATTTTAGTTTTGCTTTTAATTTTTGTTTTTTTTTTGTAGTTTAAAAAAAATAAATTATCCATAGAAAAAAGAAATTAATTTATTGTATCGAAAAAGAAATTAGTCTACATCAATGTGAAGAAAAAATGATGGGAGACTGATAAATAAATCTTTTCAAAGTAAAAAAAATGATAATTTAATCATGTGAAATGTGATAATGCCTTCTAAATCTCTTAATTTTGAAAAATGTAACAAATTTTTTCATTTACAATTGTATTCTTGAAATTTACAACTCTGGTTTAGCAAAACAACTAAAACTGTTTTGGTATTCACAACTTTTTTTCATTATTTTTCTTCAATCAATGAAGTATGATAAAGTTTTTTCATTCACAACTTTAATTATAAAATTCACAACTCTGGTTCAATAAATGATTAGAGTAGTTTAGGATTTTATAACTTTCTTTTACTATTTTTCTTTAACATGCAAAGTGTGACAAAGTTTTTTGGTTCAACACTTTGATTTTTAAATTCACAAGTCTAGCTCAATAAATGATTGAAGTAATTTAGACATTTCAACTTTCTTACACCATTTTTCTTCAACTAGCTAAGTAAAATAAAGTTTTTTTCATTCACAATAAAATGGTTTAGTAAATGACTACTAAACTAGAGTTGTGAATTCCAGAATTAAAGTTATGGGAAAAAAACTTTTTACACTTTGTTAACTAAAAAACGATAGTGACAAAAAATTATGAATGCCTAAATCACTTTAATCATTTACTGAACTAGAACTATGAATTCCAAGACCAAAATTATAAAAAAAAATTGTTGCACTTTGCTGATTATAAAAATTGTAAGAAAAAATTATGAATATCTAAACTACTTTAATTATCTACTGAACTAAAGTTGTAAATTTAAAAACCAAAGTGTTGGACCAAAAAACTTTGTTTCACTTTTTAATTTAAGGGATATTTTTGTCATTTTATACAAACTTCAATGATAAATTGATGATTAGATTCCTTCAAACTTGAAAGGCATTATTATATTTTATGGGTTTAAATTGTCATTTTCCTATTTTGAATTTTTTTTTTGTCATTCTCCCGAAAACAAAATCGGCTATTGATATATTTGTGTTAATAAAATAAAATAATCTCCTACAATCATAAAAATGATTGTTAATTTTAAAGAAAAATAATATGTAGTGAAAAGAGAATACTCCATCCATTAGTGTCTTCATCCCAAATATATTTAACTTGTTTTAAATTTAGAGTTAGAATATACCCCCTTTTGTCTAGCACTTCTAACTACTTTAGTAAAATGAAATGATATGCGGTTAGGTATTTAATTTTATCTGAAAAATAAACTTTGAATTTTACTCATATTTAAATAAAAAAATTAAATTTGTATTGCTTCCTCTTTCATAGCTAATGAATTTAAGTAAGGTTAACAATATTAAAAATATAATTAACATATCACCAAGTACTTTATATTAAGAATTATCTATCATTTCTATAACGTACTTTATAACAAGAACAAAAGGGGTATGTATCCCCATGTATTTCTTGCTTGTTTATTATCCAATATTCTTTATTTCTCAATACTTAATGAGTACAAATATGCATAAATAAAATCCTGAAACATGAATTAAATTTTAAAAAAATTTAAACACCCACTAGATCTACCGGTTTTGGCTGATTTTCTCCTCCCTCGGTTTCCTCATGTTATCGGAGCAGACATGTGATTGATTTCTAGTCAAACTAGCCGGTCTTATTTGATTATAAGAACATTGGTTTCAACTTGCTATGGATACATCAAAGTCAAGTATTCCTTCCAAGCCACAATACAACACGTTTAAAAGTCACGTTTAATTTAAAATATAAAGTATTAGTTAATTTTTTTATTTATTATTTAAAAAATAATGTATTGAAATTTTAATAATCATTTGGTAAAAAAAAGAACTTGAATTGCCATTATTAAATTATTTATATAAAATATTTAACCAGTATTCTTCCACAAAAATATTTAAGCAATATAAATGAAAATATATAAAAAAATTTAAGAGATTAAGATTTTTCCTAATTTTACTTTAGAAGTGTTGAGAATAAGGGACAATTGCTTGAGATCAAGAGAAAATGAGAGACAGAAAAAAATAGTTAAAGAATATTATATTTTAATTTAAAACTTCAAAGCTTGAGTTTTTAGATTATTTCTCTTTATTTTATATAAGTTGTTAAGCCACTCATTAAAAATGAAAAAGCAATTGCTCTGGGAACCCCCGGGGGGGGAGGAAACATGAGCAAATACAATGGAATAACATCACATCTTAAAAGGTCCAAATTTATGAGTCATTTTTTATTTTATATTAATTATTAAGCATAATTTTATTCAATATGAGATTTCTCATATCATGTCTAATATCCTTATAATTGAACAATCTAATAATAATTGTGAAAAATGCCAAAATGGTTTTCAATGCCTTGATTTATTTCAGGGAGGAATGAAGTAACGAATATTACTTCAGTCTGTCATACAGTGTCTGTTTGAATTGGAGTTGAATAAATGAGATTATAAATAAATATGATTTTAAAAAATAATAATAATTAAAAACGATGTTGATAAATTATAATTTTTGTCTGGATACTTTTTTAAAAAAAATATTATGAAAAGGTTAGCAATGTTTGGATTGTGTTCATCAAAATCACGTTTGCATATATAATTATCTAAAAGTATAATTTTTACAAAATTTTTAAATTTTTTTCATTATTATTATCAAATATAATTTAATAAAAGCCCAATCATGATTTTTTGAATGTAAAACTACCTCAATAACTTGTACTCGATATGCAAAAAAAGAATCCAAATCACGGTTGATTTAGGTTTTAAAAAATTATTTAAACAATACAAATAACTTCATAATTACTTATATGAATTTAAACAAGATTATATAAGCTTCTATTAATCAAATCAGGCACATGATACTAGAAGATAGGGGTATTTATGAGAGGAAATAAGATACTCATGTCTTGTATCTCGTCCTGTGTAACACCCTCAAATTTACAAACTAATTTTTCGCAAATTATTAATTTAATAAATTATTTTTTTGAACCCTTATCATACCCTTATCATGGTAGAAAAATTTCTACCATGGTACATCCAAGACAATATACCACAGGTCTTAAAATATCTCAAAAAGTAATTAGAACCATGAGGGACAGACAGGATCCTCATGACATGATATTTAAATCAAGTCATGAATCAAAAGGGACAAATAATCCTCTTGGTCAAATAAATACTTTTAATAAAAAGGATTAGAGTTCACATGCTTCACAAAGAAGATATGTCTTAAGTTGGCACAAGATACATTGTATAATTCAAAATAAAAGGCAACGTAAAAGATGGTGTCTCATACACTATAGTTACACCTCTGGTGCTTTCTCGGCCGGACTCGCTCCTGTAAAAATATTAACCACGGGGAATGAGACTTAAAAGTCCCAGTAACCAAAAATTAATATGTAATGATGCATGCGGTTGTAACTAATCATGCGATTGCTAAGTGGGCACACAAAAACATTTAATTGAACCATATTTCCAAACAAACCAAACAAGTATTTAATTTGCATGACTGCACCTTATATCCTCCTTTCGCCATGCTCGAACGCCAAATCACCAGGCCAAAGGTGAGTTGGACCAAGCGACACGCCACTCATTGGGTCCAATGAGGGCTTACCACGTGGTAATAATTAACCGAACAGAAATTTCCATTAACACCATACATTAAATACCCTGACAAGTCTTGCATCATTCAAATATCCAAACAGAAATATATCCGAACAATAATATCTCATCATAATAAATAAAAATAAATTTTTTAACTCACTTAGCAATAATTTCAAACAAGTATATACAGTATTTATTTTCAATAATTCATAAATTTTCCAAACAATAAAAACAACACATAACCATTCACAAACACACCCATCACAACACATTAATAATGGTTACCTTATGTCTTGAATAACAAGTTCCCCTTCACAACTCCTCTTTCACCACTATCTTAGTCAACACAATCTACATAGTTATTTCATAATACTATATATTAATTTTACATTAAAATACATAACTCTAATTTAAAGAGTTAGAAAGTCTTAGATCTATAATCCATATTAACATTAATTTAAGATTTATGTCTCGTTTAACTTTCCAAATTCTTTTCTAAAATTCTCGTACCCTAATAAATTATTTTTAAGCATCAAATTACTTTTAGTATCACAATTTCATCCTTCTATATTCTAAAAATTCGTCCAAAAATAAATTAAAAATTTTAGAATTATCCTGAAGCCTCAAATCACCTTTCTATAATCTCAAAAATACCTATTCATACTTAAATAAATATTTAATAATCAGAGGTTTATCCCTACATCTCAGATTCCACATAAATTCAACCATATAGATCTAGATTTTAACCCAAAAGTTCTTAAACATGAGTTTAAACCTCAAGAAAATATTCTATAATATTTATTATATTCCTAAGAGTTTTAACCTATATTTTTAATCCATCATATCATCAGATTAACTATCCTATAGAAAAATCTTAATCAAAATATTTACTCTATCCAACAAAATAATCATATCACTAGAAAGCTAATATTATTTAAAAAATAACTATAAAATTAATTTTATAATTAAATAAATTTTTAAATGCTAATCTAAACAGGAAAGTTAGAACATACCTGAAGAAAAAGAAAATAATCCCCCTTGCGAGAAGAGGCCGAGTAACGTGAGAGGAAGAGAGAAAAATAATATAAAAATGGGATTTTGGGTCCCACAATTATATTAAAAAAAATTATAGGTTTGAATTTAATTATTCAAACTCTTGGGCCAAAAGTTACAATTTTCTCTAAATTGTATCTTAGCCTCTCATGCTTCCTAATGCACACACCCCCTCCTTTTTATACATGAAGGCACCTCTTCTCTTCCCTCATCTAACCAATGTGGAATTTAAAAATAACAACCTTCCACCCCCTTTTTTTTTATTCCTTCTACCTTCTCTTTTTTTTTAACACACATAAAAAATTATTTATGTATTATATCTTAACTAAATATTGCTTATGTGGTTTTAAATTTAAATTTTTAAATTTATAATTGAATACCTAACCATAATATCATTTCTAAATAGCCTCAAATAATATAAATTCCTATTATTATCATTTTTTCCTCAAAACTTAAATTTCACAATTTATTTATTATATAAAAATCAGGATGTTACAATTCTTTCCTTCTTTTGAAAATTTTGTCCTCAAAATTTTAATAGATAAGCTTAGAAACTATGCACCTAAGTAAATAAATGTGGATAATCTCACCTCATACTCTCCTCGGTCTCCCATGTAGCATCACCTAAGGCTCCACCCTTCCAAATTACCTTCACGAGTCGGATGGTCTTATTGCGCAGTTGTTTGTCCTTAAAGTCCTCAATTCGCTCTGGTTTGGATCTAAAGGTTAAATTCTCTCTCAATTCTACTTCTTCAGGTTCAATAACATGGGAGGGATCCGGGTTGTACTTCTTCAACTGTGATACGTGGAACACATTATGGACACTTGCAATCTGTGGAGGCAATGCAACTCTATATGCAGTAGATCCAATTCGCTCCAAGATCTCATACGGGCTCATAAATCTAGGTGTCAACTTTTTTTCCTTAATGGATCTACCAATGCCTGTCACTGGAGAAACCTTTAAAAATACATGATCTCCTACTTCAAACTCTAACGGCCGTCTCCTTTTATCGACATAGCTCTTCTGTTGGCTTTGAGCTGTTAGCAATTTTTGCTTAATCATTGCAATCTTCTGAGTGGTCTGCTTTACAATTTTTAGACCAATGATACTCCTCTAACTTAATTCTGTCCAACACAAAGGCGATCTACACTTCCTTCCATACAAGGCCTCATAAGGCGCCATCCCAATACTAGAATGATAGCTGTTATTATAAGCAAATTCAGCTAATGGTAAATGATTATCCCAACTACCTGGTAGTTCAATGGCACATGCTCTCAACATGTCCTCTAAAGTCTGGATCGTCCTCTCTGTTTGTCCATCTGTTTGGGGGTGGTATGCAGTGCTAAAACTCAGTCTAGTACCCAAAGCCTTCTGTAGCGCACCCCAAAAGTTTGAAGTGAATCTTGGGTCACGATCTGACACAATTCTAGAGGGTATACCATGAAGTCTAACTATCTCCTTAATGTATATCTCAGCAAATTTCTCTAATGTAGAGGTAAACTTGATCGCCAAAAAGTGAGCCGATTTGGTGAGTCGGTCTACTATCACCCAAATAGCATCCTTACTCGAGGGTGTTCTTGGCAGTCCAGTGATGAAATCCATGGAAATATCATCCCATTTCCACTTTGGAATATCTAACGGTTGTAGTGTTCCAGCTAGCTTCTGATGTTCTATCTTTATCTTCTGACACGTTAAACATCTAGAAACAAATTCAGTTACATCTTTCTTCATTCCTGGCCACCACCAACCTCGCTTCAAATCATGGTACATTTTAGTTATACCGGGATGAATTGTATATTTGCTCCTATGAGCTTTTTCTAAAAGGATATTCTTCAATCTTAGATCATTAGGTACACAAACTCTACCTTTATACCTCATCACTGTGTCCTCAGAGATGGTAAAATTTGGGGCCTTACCTGCCACTATCTCCTTCCTTATATTCCTCAAGTAGTCATCACTCTGCTGTGAGACTCTAAGATCTTCCCAGAATTTGCTCTCAAAGTCTGCTACCTGGAGTGCGGCCATTTGATGTTCAATCACATCTACTGGAACATCATGAAAAAT
This sequence comes from Prosopis cineraria, assembly GCF_029017545.1. Lineage (NCBI taxonomy): Eukaryota > Viridiplantae > Streptophyta > Magnoliopsida > Fabales > Fabaceae > Prosopis > Prosopis cineraria. Next base: position 39,800,427 of record NW_026555332.1, read on the forward strand.
GTTCCACAAATGATATTCATGAACCATCAAATATGCAGCATGAATAGTCTTCCTACTTAAGGCGTCAGCTATCACGTTAGCCTTACCCGGATGGTAATATAATTCAAAGTCATAATCCTTCAGAAATTTCATCCATCGTCGCTGCCTCATATTAAGCTCTTTTTGATCAAATAAATATTTCAGGCTCTTATGGTCACTGAAAATTTGAAACTTAGATCCATACAAGTAGTGTCTCCATATCTTCAGAGAAAACACAACTGCAGCCAACTCCAAATCATGTGTAGGGTAATTTTCCTCGTGTGGCCTCAACTGTCTAGAGGAATAGGCAACCACTCGGTCATCTTGCATCAAAACACATCCTAAACCCTTTAAAGAAGTATCAGTATACAGAGTGTACGGCACCACAGGGTCAGGAATAGTTAATACTGGAGCAGTGGTTAACCTCTTTTTCACTTCTTGGAAAGCAGCTTCACATTTGTCAATCTAAATAAATGGGGCATCCTTTTTAGTCAGCTTAGTCAAAGGCATCACAATTTGTGAAAATCCCTTAATAAAGCGACGATAATAACCTGCTAAACCTAGAAAGCTTCGTATCTCCGTCACAGATTTTGGCTGTTCCCACTTCATCACTGCATCAATCTTGCTAGGATCCACCGCAACTCCATCTCTGGACACAACATGGCCCAAAAACTTTACTTCTTGGAGCCAAAATTCACACTTGCTTAATTTGGCATAAAGCTTATTTTCCCTCAAAACTTGCAAGACGATTCTTAAATGCTCACCATGAGCCTCCTCATCCTTTGAATAAATAAGAATGTCATCAATAAACACTACTATAAACTTATCTAAATAGGGTCGAACGATCCTATTCATGTAATCCATGAATACCGCAGGAGCATTCGTAAGTCTAAACGGCATCACCATGAATTCATAATGCCCATATCTCGTTCGAAACGCTGTCTTAGGTATATCCTCCGCTCTTACTCTCAATTGGTAGTACCCTGACCTTAAGTCAATCTTTGAGAAAACTGCGGATACCACAAGCTGATCCAGTAAGTCATCAATTCTCGGAAGTGGATATTTGTTCTTGATGGTTACTTTGTTCAATTGTCTATAATCAATGCACAATCGGAGGCTTCCGTCCTTCTTCTTTACAAAAAGGAATGGAGATCCCCAAGGTGAAACACTCGGTCTGATGAAACCCTTCTTAAGTAGCTCTTCAATTTGCTTTTTCAGTTCTGCTAACTCTGAGGGGGATATCCGATAAGGAGCCTTAGAAATTGGCCCTGTACCGGGTACCAATTCAATTGAGAACTCTACCTCACGCTTTGGGGGTAAACCAGAGACTTCGTCTGGAAATACATCTGCAAATTCTTTGACAATAGGAATATTCTTCACGCCTTCATCAATCTCAGCTTGGATAGAGAAGAAAACCATGTAGGCCTGGCAACCCTTCTTCATATATCTATCAACTTGCGCCGCCGACAAGAAAACATGATCTTGAGTCTCGACTAGGGTCACCGACAAAGAAGATAAAGACACACTCCTCTCTCTACAATCTAGGATAACACTATTTGCATCCATCCAATTCATTCCCACAATTACATCCATACCTCTCAGTGGTAGGATAATTAAGTCCATAGTTGTTTTCCTATTTTTAAACTCGACTACTAGGTTAAGGCATGCCTTAACAGTCCTCACAGATTCTCCCGCAGGAGTAGACACATTCATATCAAAAGGTAAAATACACACAGGCAAATCAAGGTTCTTTACACAAGTTTCAAAAATAAAAGAGTGTGTAGCACCCGAATCAAATAGTACAACAATATCATGATGAAGGATTTTGATGTTACCTCTAATGGCCTCTGGGGAGTTTATCATGTCCTAAGTAAGAGCAAATACACGGCCAGAGATAGTAGGATGCTGGGAAAGGTTCTTCATATTTGAGCCCTGGTTGTCCCTACTAAACTTTGCAATGTGACCGGGTTTCCCACAAATGTAACAGACCCAGCACTGTCCGAAATGACGATGCCCGCATTTAGTGCACTGCTGAGAGCTTGCTGTACTCGGGGTAAGGGTAGATACTGTTGGGCTCCTTTGTGACCCATGATAACTACTATGATAGCTCCTCTGTCCTTGGCCCCTTTGAAATGGACCTTTTTACCTTTCTTGGTTCCATGAGCTACTCGAACCCTGATAGTTTTTCTTCATAATGCCTCCGGTGGGTCGGGGGTAGGTTGGGGGTCTACTATATGAATAACCCCTCTTCTCTCTCTCGACCTCCTTCTTACTGTGAGCTACTACTTGTAGTTTTATGCACATTTCGTCATAATCTCAGATATCTAAATGAGCCAATTGCTCCCTCAATTCTGGTCTAGCCTTCTCCAATAAGCGCTTGGCCTTCCATTCAGAATCATCCCTATACTGCAAGTACGTGGAGTATCTAGATAACTCCTGAAACTTAGCAATGAATGTGTCCTCATCGAGGTTCCCTTGCTTAAAGGCATGGAACTCCACTTCCTTCTCAGACCTTAACTCTGATGGAAAGTAATGCCTGAATAATTTTTCCTTGAATTCCTCCCAGGTGAGTGTAGAATCATCCCTGGGCCCTGCTGTCTCCCACCAATCTCTTGCTCCTTTCACTAGGAGCACTAATGCTACTTGTACTCTCTGATTGTTGGTGCATGTGACTACTCGAAAGATGGACTCGAGTCTCTTCACCCATTCCTCTACCACGGATGGTTTAAGGTTACCATCAAACGTAAGAGGGTTAAATTTCCTAACAGTTTCCCACACATCAGTAATGGTCGGTGGGACTCTCTGTTCCTCTTACCTAATTTTCTCCCTTCTAGACTCATGATCTCTTGGAGTGACAGGAAGTGAGGAACTGCCTTCCCTCACATGACTCTCAACATGAGCCCTATCCCCATTTTTAGTTACCTTTTACCTCTTTAGCTCCGTCAACTCTTGTTCATATCCTTGAACCTTGTCTGTTAATGTTTTTACAAGCATTCTCAATTCTGCCAAGTCAGGCTCCTCATTTGGCAGTGGCGATGGTAGGTGCTCATGTTGAAATCCTGAGTTACTGCGAGTAACAACCATTTTCTCTCCCCTCCTAAAGGATACAAGATATAAATAATAAAATTAGCCTAGCTATATAATGGCCATACAATAAGAAGCACCATAACAATGTATATTGCCAACTGACTATATGCAATGCATCACACATAACAAATACATATTAAATTTACACAAATAATAGTTTCAAACAAAAATTTAAATAAGTGTTAATAAAATAGAGGCTCAAAACATGATGCTCTGATACCAATATGTAACACCTTCAAATTTACAAACCAATTTTTCACAAATTATTAATTCAATAAATCATTTTTTTTGAACCCTTATCATACCCTTATCATGGTAGAAAAATTTCTACCATGGTACATCCAAGACTATACCACAGGTCTTAAAATATCTCAAAAAGCAATTAGAACTATGAGGGACAGACAGGATCCTCATGACATGATATTTAAATCAAGTCATGAATCAAGAGGGACAAATAATCCTCTTGGTCAAATAAATACTTTTAATAAAAAGGATTAGAGTTTACATACTTCACAAAGAAGATATGTCCTAAGTTGGCACAAGATACATTGTATAATCCAAAATAAGAGGCAACGTAAAAGATGGTGTCTCATACACTATAGTTACACCTCTGGTGCTTTTTCGGCCGGACTCGCTCCTGTAAAAATATTAACCATGGGGAATGAGACTTAAAAGTCTCAATAACCAAAAATTAATATGTAATGATGCATGCGGTTGTAACTAATCATGCGATTGCTAAGTGGGCACACAAAAACATTTAATTGAACCATATTTCCAAACAAACCAAACAAGTATTTAATTTGCATGACTGCACCTGATATCCTTCTTTCGCATGCTCGGACGCCAAATCACCCGGCCAAAGGTGAGTTGGACCAAGCGACACGCCACTCATTGGGTCCAATGAGGGCTTACCACATGGTAATAATTAACCGAACAGAAATTCCTATTAACACCATACATTAAATACCCTGACAAGTCATGCATCATTCAAATATTCAAACAGAAATATATCCGAACAATAATATCTCATCATGATAAATAAAAATAAATTTTTTAACCCACTTGGCAATAATTTCAAACAAGTATATACAGTATTTATTTTCAATAATTCATAATTTTTTCAAACAATAAAAACAACACATAACCATTCACAAACACACCCATCACAACACATTAATAATGGTTACCTTGTGTTTTGAATAACAAGTTCCCCTTCACAACTCCTCTTTCACCACTATCTTTGTCAACACAATCTACATAGTTATTTCATAATACTATATATTAATTTTACATTAAAATACATAACTCTAATTTAAAGAGTTAGAAAGTCTTAGATCTATAATCCATATTAACACTAATTTAAGATTTATGCCTCATTTAACTTTTCAAATTCTTTTCTAAAATTCTCGTACCCTAATAAATTATTTTTAAGCATCAAATTACTTCTAATATCACAATTTCATCCTTCTATATTCTAAAAATTCGTCCAAAAATAAATTAAAAATTTTAGAATTATCCTGAAGCCTCAAATCACCTTTCTATAATCTCAAAAATACCTATTCATACTTAAATAAATATTTAATAATCAGAGATTTATCCCTACATCTCAGATTCCACATAAATTCAACCATATAGATCTAGATTTTAACTCAAAAATTCTTAAACATGAGTTTAAACCTCAAAAAAATATTCTATAATATTTATTATATTCCTAAGAGTTTTAACCTATATTTTTAATCCATCATATCATCAGATTAACTATCCTATAGAAAAATCTTAATCAAAATATTTACTCTATCCAACAAAATAATCATATCACTAGAAAGCTAATATTATTTAGAAAATAACTATAAAATTAATTTTATAATTAAATAAATTTTTAAATGCTAATCTAAACAGGAAAGTTAGAACATACCTGAAGAAAAAGAAAATAATCCCCCCTTGTGAGAAGACGCCGAGCAACGTGAGAGGAAGAGAGAAAAATAATATAAAAATAGAATTTTGGGTCCTACAATTATATTAAAAAAAACTATAGGTTTGAATTTAATTATTCAAACTCTTGGGCTAAAAGTTACAATTTTCTCTAAATTGTATCTTAGCCTCTCATGCTTCCTAATGCACACACCCCCTCCTTTTTATACATGAAGGCACCTCTTCTCTTCCCTCATCTAACCAATGTGGAACTTAGAAACAATAACCTTCCACCCCCTTTTTTTTTTGTTCCTTGTACCTTCTCTTTTTTTTAACACACATAAAAAATTATTTATGTATTATATCTTAACTAAATATTGCTTATGTGGTTTTAAATTTAAATTTTTAAATTCATAATTGAATACTTAACCATAATATCATTTCTAAATAGCCTCAAATAATATAAATTCCTATTATTATCATTTTTTCCTCAAAACTTAAATTTCACAATTTATTTATTATATAAAAATCAGGATGTTACATCCTGAACAAAAGATTAGATTGAATTTTAGTTATATATCTTGTCACGTCTCGCAAATCATCTTATCTCATTAGTAATTAGGACAGGATCAAGACAAAATCAAGACGTCCCAATAAAACAGACAATATAGAAAAAAGCATTTGATAACAACATTCATTAAAATATCAAATATCATAACTTGTTAAATTTAAAACAAAAACAATACGAGGATATAAATCACATTAAATTAAAGTCAATTATTGAATTACATTAATTATAACTATAAGTGTATAAATTAAAATCAAGTATACATGAAACATGATACATTATGAAAGCAATTACAAGTGACTTCCATTCTATAAGAGCAATGACAGTAGAAAAGTCTAGCAGAATGTTAAGTTATTATTCTTCTTCTTTAGTTGAAATATTTAAAACTATTAACTCTTTAGTAAATAAAGTAAAAAATATGATACAAACAAAAATTATTAAATCGATAGATATAAGAATAAATTATATTAATATAATTAATATATTGTAAAAAAAGACATTACTTTGTATCATTAAAATTCTCAATATCAAGAACTCTTAGTTTTGAATAGGAATTGCAAATATTGAATTCATAATTAATATAAAAATAAATTATACTCCTTTCATTAAAAAATAAAATATATTTTTAATTGAATCTCACCTTCAATAAAGTAGTTACCTATCTTTAAACTAATCCTATCTTTTCCTACTTACCTCTATCTAGTAGGATGTTTCACCCTAAAATAAATATAAAATAATTTATTTAATAAGGGCACTTAAAAAAGTCAATGATTATGATTACACCTTAAAAACTAAAAATGTTTTATATTTTTTAACCGAAAAAGTATTAATATAATTAATATATTTAACGTATAATTTAAAAAAATAATATATATATATATATATATATATAAAATATTTGGGATGCGATGTAACCCGTCTTATCTCGTTTCGAACTTTTTTTTGGTCATGTCCTTCAAAGTCTCATCCTACATTTTTATGGGTCAAAGAAAAACCTATCCCTACATAATTGAGACATGATTGGACCATCTAAAATGTGTACAAGGTCGAACATCTTATTAGAAGCAATGTTTTTAGAATTGAATTGGATGTTGAATTGAAAATGTTAGTGTTCCACGATTTGCATGGTTCAATTAGGTTGGATTAATGGTCAAATCGATAATATAATAATTAAATTAAAAAAATTATATATGTATGCAATAATATAAATATAAGAAATAAATATGAAATTGTTATTTAACTTAAAATAAAATTAAATATTTTTAATTTATCATGATTTAATAAGTTACATGATATAATACAATATTAAATAATTAAAAAATTATTAATTTAAAAAAAATTAAAAAAAAGGTGGATTTTTTTAAACAATTTAATTTTTAAAAACTGAATTTAATTGCCGATTTGATCTCAATTTTCAATTTGACTGTCGGTCGAAAGAGACTCAATCTGACTTAACTTTCTAAATAATTTTTTCAATTGAACTAAGTTGTTAGCTTGATTGATCCACAGTTTAATTGTTCAGTTTGATCTGATTTTTTAACCATCGGTTAAAAGACGCTGATAGGCACCATCTGGCAAAAACAAAAAAATAAAAAAATAAAAAAAATAAACCGCAAGATTTTATTTGTCCAATGGTGGCGGGCCCCGCTGCGGACTTCACCACCTTCATTTAAATTTAGTTTATTCCTCCCCTACTGGTCTGCTCATATCGAAAGAGAGTTCAAAACAAACAAAAGAAAAGGCAGATAAAGTATTAGTGCCTGCCAGAAAAAACCCCTCTTCTCCCAACAATAAATAACCTTTTTCTGAGCCTGACTCTGACACCCCAAACTGAAAAATCCCCATCTAATGTATAAATTTGCTGGTAAAAAAAAAAAAGAAAATCTTTTGTATAAATTTATTTTTAAAAATACTGATGATTATGAGTAGGATGAAAGGTCCCATATATATATATATATATGGAATACTCTTTCGGTGGTTATTTTATAAGCTAATTTTAAAAAGTTTATTTAATTTTATTTATAAATCACAATGTTATATTTTAGATAATATTTAAAAAATATTTTTAAATTTATTCTTCATGAAAAATAAAAAGTACCATAATATTACTTTTTAAATTTATTATATAAAGTTAATTTTAAAATTTTATCTACTTTTATTTCTTATATTTTTTTGTATTGATATTGATAAGATTGATGAATATGATTTATAAAGAAGACTTGAAGAGTACTTTGCATATAAAGAAATTATCATTAATCATTTTATTTTAATTTTATCTTTTCAGAATTTTATGTGTAGAGTAAAAGATTATATATATGTCTGTGTGAAGGATAAAATATTTTTAAAGTAAGTAAATTAATTTTTTTTTCAAATACCATCAATAAGTTAACTATTTTTTTAATTTTTGTAAGGCAATTACAAGTCACCTTACCTATATCTAAGACTTTATAATTAGATATTTTAAAAGAGAATATACATTTAATATTTTATAAAATATTTCAAACTACAGGAGTTCATAGAATAAGAATAAAAAATAACCTGGTCAAATAACAAGAATAAAAAAGTAGCCAATAGGTATTAATCTTGATGAAAGGAATTATGATTGTTTAAATACAATGTTTTTAAAATACATTAAGCATGACAATGGTTGTATCTGATCAAAAAGAACAATTCCTTAGACACTATTCAGATTCATGGGAAGATTAGTTTTATGGTCATAGGCGGCAGGGATACGAACAAAAAAAACGAAGAAGTAGATAATCAAATTTTTAAAAAATAAAAATAGAATATTGATTGAATTATTATAAATAATATTTGAAGATTTTAATACAACAAAAAAAGTGAAAATAACGAGACTTTCGTGATGCTTCTTTTTTTCAGTAAAGCGACCTCCCGTCGACAGTCGACACCCCTCTCTCTCTCTCTATTTTTGTCATTAAATTTAAAGCATGCGGCTCCCACTGTCCTACTTTTCCCACTTCCGTTTCTATATATATCCCTCCCTCCGCCTTTCTCTCTCCATCCAAACGCAACGCTCCCTCCTCTCTCTCCTTTACCCAAACGCCACCTTTTGGCATCTTCCCACACGTTATGGACGTTCCCCACCAAAAGAGCAAGCGATTCCGCCATGACTCCCAACCCAACTCGCCCGTTTCAAAGATTGCCCGACTCGACTCCCTCTCTCATGTTAACTCGCCACTGCACCAACTCGTCCTTTCTCACTCGGAACAACTGCCTCTGGACTCGTCCGTGCCCACTGACATCCAAAACGACCTTTTCAATATCCTTGACGAGACCGATAACTTACCCGACCGCCACACCACCATGCAGGGTCTCGACTCTGTGATCAAAAGCTTCGAGGAAGAGATACTCGCTTCGGCTCCCGACTCTGTCGTTCCGGACCCGGCACCCGAACCCGGTGACTTGCACGTGGAGCTGGGATACCTCCTGGAAGCCTCCGACGACGAGCTGGGGCTGCCGCCATCGGTGACGGCAGAGGATGAGACGAAGCCGGAAAGCCAAGAACTTAGCCGGGTCGGCTCGGACGGAGTTGATATGGGGCAGTTATTGGGGTTTGAGAATGAAATGGACAAGTACGAGACGGTAGGGTTAGGAGGCGGGGAAAACGAGAACGGTGGTGGTATTGTGAGCTTCGACGGGTTGTTGGATTACACGGAATCGTATGACGTGTTGTGGCGGTCGGAGTCGTTGCAGGCAATGTAAAGGAGGGTTAGGGCGTAGAGGTAGGTTTCGTGGGCATCATTGAATTGATTAGGCGACATGCATATTAGGGAAGTAGATGGTAGGTGTAAAAATTTGGCGACTTGTTTTTGTAGCGCACGAATCACAGATGTTGTGCCATTCGCAGTTTTACGTTCCTTGAATCGCCGACGTCTTTCTTTCTTTCTTTTTTAGTTTTTTGTTTTTTTTTAATTTTTTATTTTAAATTGAAGTTTGAATTTGAATTAACTAAGGATGGCTCACAGGCCCAGCCCAATGTTTCCCTTGTACTCTTTCGGTTTAGTATATAAGTTATTTTTTTAAAGTATAATTTGGTTCACTTTATAAATCATTTATTGATGAAATTATCTTGTTTTAAATTGAAATTTTTAAATTATTTTTAACAAGTAAGAGAGAGAAAGATTAAAAAAAATAATATTATATGATTAACTTATTTTTTATTTTTTTACTCAAAGGTTATGTTTGAAATTTCACTTACTTTTATTCTTTATACTTTTATTATATTGATATTGATGAGATTGATATAAATAATTTATAAATAAGACTGAAGAGAGTATATATATTTTTTTAAATATGCCTAGCTCACTGGGTGAAATTAAATATTATTCTTGTTTTATTCTATCTTTCTTGATGTTCCTCATAGAAAAGTTGAGGTATTATCATCATCACCCTTTTAAATTAATCTAAATCCCTATTGTATAGATTCGTTATTACCAACATCTGACTTTACAAGTATTTTAAGGATATTTTTAGCATTTTTATTTAACATGTCTAGCACTCAAACAAAAAAATTCAAACTCAAAATAAGCTAATTTAACTCAACTAATCAATTTGAGTATTACTCTTTTGAGATTTTTTTTTCCCATGTCAAATTTGAGATCTCATTTTTTAATAATTATAACTCTTTTTATTAGGATTAATGATTGTTAATTTTTTTTATATAAAAAATTTAGATAAGTTGAATTTTGAGTTTATTAAGGTTAGAGTATGCCTTTAAATTTAAGAGCACTATTTTTTATTTATTCTATTGAAATTGTACTAAATGTGTGGCCTGAAAAAATAAAAAAAATTAATTATTTAATTTTTATAATTTTGGTTCAGTTATAATTTATTTTTTAAAAATTTGACGTGATGCAACTTGATACTTATAGTTTCAAATTAATTCTAATCCAATCTCTGAATTTTGACTCTTACAATTTAATACTTATAGTTTTAATTAATAATTTAAAGTAATGATTCCTATATTTTAAAAAATAAAATTATAAAAATTTAAAATATTACTCTTAAAATTTAAAATAGTTTTAATATTTATAATTTATTTTTAAATTATAAGCACCAATATTTTAATTGGTTGAATTTATACGGATCGAGTTATAACTTAGTTCAAACTATAAAAATTGAGTTATAACAAATTAAAATTTAGAAATTGAGTTACAGTTGAGCCAAAATTATGATGACTAAATGATTAATTTTTTCAAAACATTGTCACACCTCAAAATTAGACTTGACTGGCATAGAATATGTGCACAAACACACATCCATTAAGATTTGATCATGAAAAACTATAATTGAATATCTTAATTCATTTGAAATAGAATTGAAAATCATTGCAACACTTTTATTTAAACAAAAAATTCCTAAATATTTTGTAAAATTTTTAGTAAAACCTCCCTTGTAAATAGGATTTCCCAAAATCTCTATAATAGCCATTTGCGGAAACAAATCAGTCATATGAAGCTTTGCTCCATCACAACAGACAGACAATATATAACATCCTGAAAAAATTAGCCTTTTGTTTTAACCTTAGGTTTAGGTATGGAGTGGAGTCGAATCAATTAGACCTTAAAAAGGCAGAGAAACAAGAAAAAGTGACTTTATGCCACATGTTGTGGCGTATGTGTTGGATGTTGTGACACATGAGTCACATAAACATAAAGCTTGGCTCCCTGAACTACATGCCACAGCGTGTGTGGTAAGCACCACAAGCGTGGTTAATTCTTAATAGAGATAAGAGCATTTTGGATCTTAAAAGAATAGAAAGAAATAGAGAGAAAACAAAGAGTATTCACAAAGCTTTGCCAGGGCTTGAGAATTTAGACCTTGGGAAACATTTTGAAGCTTACAAGTATCAAGGGTGAGTCTTTTATGCCAATTCCTTCCATCCTCTTCTATTGTCTCAAGTTTTTGAGTTATGGATTGAGTTGTGAAAGTGATTTTTAGACATATAGGGTTATTGTTTTGAAACTATTAGCTTAAATAGAGTTAGTGAAAGTTGATTAAGTTATTTAAGCCTAGCATTTATTGTTTTGTTCATGATTGATGGTTGAAGGCCATTAATAACAAAAAAATGTGCCATAAATATGTGGTTGGAGGTGTTTAGCTATCATTAATAGTGGTTTGAGAGTTTAATGGAGATAGTGTGAGCAAAAGATAATTAATAAACTTTATGAGCATGCTTGTGTGTGAGAAGTTGGAATTTTGTGAGTTTAAAGGTGTGGAGTTGGAGGGATGCAATTTCATTAATAAAAGTGTTAATGATTATTGGTATAGTTCAATTGTATATTTACCATCTTGAGTCCCATTCAAGTAAATAAAACTTTGAAAGTACTTGTATTGAAAGGCAAAATCTTTAATTTCTCAAAAGTTTGAGACAACAATAGAATAACTTACTTTTGCTTTTGTGCTAATTAGTTATTTGATTTTATAAACTGCTGCTGAGATTTGTGAAATTATTATCATGTAAGTATTGCATGAAATAGTCAAAAAATCATAAATTATGATTTGAGAGTTATTGAGAAGATAAGTTTGTGTGAACATGAAAATGGGATAATTGTAGTGACAATAAATTAATTAAAGCTAAACTAGTGTTTTGTTGCATATATTGAACAAGTAATATGAAATGGCCATTATTCGAAGCTTGATGGCTTGCCCATATATTTTTATCATTTCACTTATTTTATAAGAGACTGTCTCACTTGTTTAATGAGCGACTTGAACCTGATTAGTTTTCACTTATTTAACGAGAAAGATAACTTAGGGTTATGATACCTCATAGTGTGAGATTTGAGAGAAATCATGATCAACAAGTGAGTGTAGTAGCTTTTGCTGGAAAGCTCATCACAAGTGAAAAGCTTCGGTAGCCTGATCACAAGAATGAATCCCTCAGAATAGCCCACAATTCCATATTAAAGGTATTAGGAAGATATAAAGTTGGTATGAATCATGTATATAATCTCACGACTACATAGTTATTATTTTGTGGTCTTACATAGCATTGACAGGGACATATGATTGTTAGTATCGTGTCCCTAATGTAATTAAATGTTGTTAATTCACATGTTCATTAATATTATGAAGTATAACATATGATTGTGCCCGACCACATGGTTACTAGTTTTGTGATTCGAGTTAACACTTGAAATCAATATAAACATGTGAAGGTATGATTTCACCATTACATTTATATAATTGATTGACATGTATCAATATAAGTATGATATATATTATTTATTGAATAGTTATATTAATCCTTTTCTTTTCAATATTTTTAAGAGCTAGCTTGAGTTAGGATAAAAAAATTATATCAGGGGCTTATTATCTATTAATCCTATTATTGGCATCTAGTGGTTAATTATACATGTATTTTGATTTAATAATTGTCAACAATAAATTATATTCTTTTGTCTTGCCTGTATTAATAGTTGTTTGTAATGAAAATTGTATTTTGATTTGGTAACGTATGATAACCTACTGTCCCATAATTGTTTTGAGGTTTTTGTACGAAGGGTAGTTGAACGATACCGCGGTGGCAATCAAGCAGGCTCTATGGCCTATGCCTTAGGAATCTTTAAAGCTCCTTACGTTTCAGAAAATATCTGTCACCTATGCAGGTGTGAAAATGACAAATCAGTATGATTATGTTTCCTTAAACACAGAAACATCAAAAACACCAATATCATCAATATTCGATCAAATAAATAGTTGGAAATTATAAACCACATAACTTCTTCTCGACACTAGACAAGCAGTATACAAGACTTACCTTACAATGTACTTCCCCGTTAAAAGTATAAAATATTTTTAATTAATTTTTTTAATAAAATAATTATTTATTTTTAAATTAATTCTATCTTTTTACATTTATCCTTATCTAATAAAATATTTTACCTTATAATAAATATAAAGTGATTTCTTTAACAAGGGTATCTTAAAAAAATAACAATTATATCTTACAAAATTAAAAACTTCTTACATTTTTTAACATTTAATTTTTTAAAAAATATTTTATTTTTTTAAATGAAGGGAGTAAAGTGTTGTCTTAATTTTTTTTTAATAAAATCACAACTTTAAATTAAATAATAAAAACTACTACATTATGTTGTCCTATTAAGACATCTATATCTTCTTGCAAAGATTGCAAAATTTATGGTATCTTACTAAATTTAGCAATAAATTTAATGTAAGATAATTTATACAAATGAAGTCCTATGGTATCACTACAGCTAATTTAAGAACTAAATTATTCTTATAGGAAAATGAAAGTTTTCGAAAGACATTGCATCTGAAGTTAGAGTTTCATTGTTGTAAATGAGGAATGTCTCTAAAAGTGAATGAATGATCCATTTTAAAAAATTGTTATCTGCATAGATACTTTAGATTGTTACTTTCTTAAATGATTGAACTTAAAAAACTAATTTGGTTGATATCTCTCCACAAAGAAATGTTTTTTCATTATTTAAACTTGAAGTTGTAACCAAACTTGTTATCTTGATCGGCATAATGCAAGAGTATTGGCCCTTAAAAATTCAACTGCTCTTACTGTTGCCTAATTAATCATATTTTGAGGAGTAAAATATTTACTGCAAAACACCTCTAATTTCAAAAGAATCAAATTATATCTAACATATAAAAAGGGTAAAAATATCAGACATGGGTGTTTGTCTTAATTAAAACGTGTGAAAAAAATTGAAAAATTATGATATACTTTTTAAAAAAATAATATAGTAAATTTTTAAAACTTGTGAAAAGTGTATCAAATACCATATAAGGGAGTATATATCCAGTTATCACTTATACAGTACACATTCTAAAAGAATTATGGTTTCATACATAAGCCACTTGCTCTGTCATTTATTAAATTTTTTTAAAATATTATCCCAATTATAATTTATTATATAGAGGTTTGAAGTATAATGCAATATTTCTTTTTTACCCTCTTAAATAGAGATAAATTTTTTTTTTACCAACTAAGTAGATATAAAGTTAAAAAAGGTTAATTTTTAGATGAAGCTAATAAATCAATTATTTATTTTTAATTTTAATGAGGTAATTAAATGTGAACTTTATTAAGAATTGCTAAAGCATAACAAATGATGTGGGAGCCACTAAAGCCATTCAATAGAACTATGCCACTAGAGTTAGGAAGGCGGGCCAAGTTTGACAGGCTACTTATTTAAGCTTTTTTTTTAGAGCTTGAGCTTAAAAAAGTTGGTATAATTAGGCTTTTAAGCTTAGCTAGTTAAGTTTTTTAAAAGTGGGTTCGAGCTCGAGCAAACCCTTTTTTTTTCTTAAAAAAATAAGATACTTATAATTTTTAAATTAAATTTAAATTTTAGAATATATCTTTATATTTTAAAACTAGAAAATTTATTTTAAATTTTTAAACAGTTTGTGTTTTAGAAAAAATATATGTAATTTTATAATATAAACATTTTTAAATACATAAAATTTTTTAAAAATAAAAAAACAGAGAAAAGGTCACAAAGGGTCAAGTTGAAAGAAATGACCAAATTTAAAGTAAACAAGCAATTGAATTTAATTCCAAGTACCTATATAGATTGGGTTCGTCCGTTTACTGACTTTATATGCTGCAAAGTAATTATTATCATTCATATGAAACCATAAGTATGAATATTAAATCTCATATTAAATCAAATATCACTATGAATATTATCGGTATCAATACAAATAATCAATTGGCCATATTAAATCACATATCCACGCCTACTATTAAGTATTGATATTGTGTGAGCAGTGTTTTTATTGAGAAAGCTCTTTGTTCCCCCACCTCCACCCAATGGATCGGAACCAGCCCATCAAATAATCTCAACACTATCAATCCATAAACTTTGTCTTCTTCCTCTCTCAATCTCTGTTTCCCATCCCATTCTTTCTGCTTCTCTAGAAGGGAAGGCACTTCGACTATGTTTAAAATTGGAGAGATAGTGAATATCGAAAGTATGACGCTGCATATGTATCAGATGCTGATATTCATTTCATAAGTAAATTGAGTATGTTTGATCACAGTATTTAAGGTTTATTGTATAAGAGGCTCCAGGAAAGAAGGTAACCGATAGACACCTCTAGATATAATGTGTGGGAAAAATTTAGCTTTCTTGATTAGTATCTTCACTCCGTTCTTTTTCTTGAGAGTCAGAATAGTCTCTTCAAATTGACTAGGATAAAAATGTGATTGTGTTAATGAAATTTGAAGAAACGAGAATCAATGCGTGAGGCCACAAGTAGAACGAGAAGAGATGCTTGTTCTATAAAAGAAAGTGTGCACTCTCCTTGTTTCTATGGCATCTGCATAAAGAACACGGAATAGAGTCAAGAATAAAGTGACAGAACAGAATTAACTAGGCTACACCTCTTTGTAATTTACGTGGAGAATATGATTCTGTGATTAGAGGGAGAATCAATTTCAAGTTAAGGCAACGCTAACCTTATCATCATTCTGTAACACTAACTTGGGATTTTGATTTTGAAGCATCTCTCTCATTGATTTCATGACAGTGAAGGCAAGCCCCACTCACCATCCTTCTCTCTAACTTCTGAAGCTAAATTTAGAAACCATTTAAACCAGATCTGGTATTTTGCTTTGTGTTTTGCAGTACTTGTGCATGGTGATGAGGATCAATGTAGATTGCAATGGTTGCTACGCAAAAGTGAAGAGAGCCCTTCTTGAAATGCCAGGTCAGCCTTCAAAAACAAATAAATTAAGCGATCCCTTTATTATATATATTTCAGAATCTGGGTCTGATGCTGTGAATGATTTGTGTATTGGTTGAACCAGAACTGGAATCACATCTGATAGAGAAGAAGCAGAGAAGGGTAATAGTGTCTGGGAGCTTCGTTCCTCAGGATGTGGCAATCAAGATAAAGAAGAAGACAAATCGCAGAGTTGAGATATTAGAAATAGGAGAAGTGAGCGAAAACAATGATGTGAACGAGGAGGACAAGCTTGTCATGAATAATTGGACTCTTCAGGCCACTCAAAAATAATTAAACTCGACCACAAGAGCCGTCTGAAATGTTGTTGCACGTACGTATTATTTGATGTGTTAATGCAGATTTTTGTTTTGTTTTGTTTTTCTTTTCACTTATATTCAGTTTGCTTTGGTTTTCCAAGAAAAAATTGCATGGAATTAAGGATGTCAACCTGTTAAAATTTGTATGAAAGTCATTGGAAACTCAAATTATTTATAAGGCTAAAAAAAGGATAATAACAGTAAAGGCTCCAGCAGAGACAAAACAGTGAGGGCCTTAAACAAATTAATGTTCATCTATATACAATTAAAAGTTAATCGATTGACTTGTACATAACTGAATCTTTAAGTGTTCAAGGCTCTCATTGTTTTCCCCCTTCTCTGAGGGCTCTTACTGTCATTTTCCTTAAAAAAAAGCTCAAGTTTGTCATGAATAGGTGAAAATGTTCAAGCTACATGTAAGCTGAAATTTGGCAATGATCCTTGTTTTTTTTAACTTTAAGAGATTTAAGCTGTAATTTTTATCGTGTTGTATATAATTGTAAACAAAATCCTTATAATTTATTTTTCAATATTTCAGGTTCTCTAATTTTTGTTTTTTAATATTAGTCCCTTTGCTTTTAAATATTCCTAGAGAGAGATGAAGGTGTGGTATTAATTACTGTGTTAAATTATTTAACATGTAACTAATGATGTTAATGAAGATATTGGCATGTTTAAATTAAAATGAGTCAACAATCTCTTTCCAATGTAAATTGTTCTAATGGTAGTGTTTGTTAACGTCAGAAAGTAATTTCTGATTATTATGGGTCAAACCTTTTATCTTTATGTGTTAAATGTCCTAATCAGTTTTTTAACTAAGTTAAATGGCTGATGAGTTTTGCATATGGTGTTTCTGTCATTTAAACCTTTGCCTCCCCTCTCTCTCTTTTCATTTGATGATTACATTGACACTTTTTCTTTATTTGAACATTCAACACAAAATTTAACATCGTTATTTACACATCAAATAATCTAGCACATTTAATGTCTGTAATATTAGCTAAATATACCACAAGACTTACTCATAAAACCAGATATTACCATAATAATTAGGAATTAATCATCCTAGTCACCATACCATGATAAATAGCATTCAATTGCAGTTAAAGAGAATTAACCATGGTAGAAAAGAAAAGATTTAAATTAAAAGATATGCTATGGTTATTAAAATTTAACTCATAACTTGAAAATACAACATGGTATTAACAAGTGAAAAAAAAAAAAAAACTCACATTGAAAGACTAATAACTAGAACTTACTAGAAAGGGATTTGAATCCATGCAATATGTTGCAACTCAATAAATATTTGAGATCTTGAGGTAAAATCAAGTCTAACATGACAAAGCCCAAAATATCCCAATTTAAAGTTTGAAAAATACACGAAAGCTTGGAATGTTATAAAATATTGGAAACCTTTGAAATTAGTCACTCAAAACCAATCAATATTTGAACTGCATCATTTGCTGTGATTAATGTGCTTGAGATAGTTCGCTGCAACCAACCACTCCGTGCTTCGTGACAAGACCCACTTGTGTAGTATGCCATGGCATGACAACATTAATACTGTCAAACCACAATATTGAGGATAAACTTTCGATGCACCTTGAGCTTTCATTTGACATCTGATTGAAGTAATTTAGACATTTATGAAAAGCTCATTATAAACACTAGTTAATGACGTTGATTTCATTTCAAAATTCACACACTTAAATACTTTTAAGGTGTTCAAAACTCCAATCAAATGTCAAAAGCCTAAACACTCAGTTAGGCCTCATGATTTAGAACTACTTGTATAATTCACCTCAACATAGATATAACACATGCATCTCATTTATATTCTTTAACCCTGATTTCATCAAAAATCACAGGGAAGGCAAATATATCATAACTTATTAATTACTCTTTTTACAACATTCCAAAATCAATCACAAACCTACTTGCATTAATATTAGGCCTTGTATTATGTCAATAGCTCATTTATAGAACTAGGGCACTAGATATAGCGTGATAACAAATATAATGCAATGTCAACCCAATTATTGCTTGGTTACCTTTAATTAATTAACTCAATCTTGTAATTAAAATTCAAAATATTACAATATCATATTATCATTTTTCTAAGAATATTTAAAAGTTAAGAGACTAATACTGCATTTAAAGGAAAATAACAGGACATGTAACATCAAAAAATATATAAATTAATAATAAAATATGATAAAATTATAAGAATGAATAATTATATTTTACATAATAAAACCACGAGGTGCTTTTGATAAGCGAGAGGTCCCATCCTGGGATTTCATAGGGAAACGTCCGCTGAGGCTGAGCTAGCCTGTCGATTGGCAGATTTTGATAAACCAAATCTCTCACACTGATCATGTCATTTAATTTAATTTAAAAAATGGTAGTAGTTTAAGGGTGATTAAAACCAGGAACAACTAACACAATTACTAATTAAAATAGTAAACAACCTTTTCCCCCAGATACAATGCATACCTACATCACAAATTTTTAATGTCGGTACAACATTAGAAATTGACCTTCCTAGTACCTAATCGCATTGTAGGTTTGCCTGACGAACACTTCAGGGTTACTTTACCATGAAAAAGAATGCATTGACATTTATGTGGTTGGGTGGCCCCAATTTCTGATGTACTTAGAAATAAAAAAGATTAGGGTGATGAGCTTTTCCATGGAGGCACCTGGAAAAGTGGTTACTTTCTCTGTGCTTAGCTGAAATTTAAAAAAAAATTAAGCAATTGATAATATCCGTACACAATTAAAAAAAAAAGATAATTTCTTGATTTGAGTCCATATCATTTCTTATCCTAAGAGACTTTATGATAAAATCGAGGTGAAAATTTATCATCGGACGGAAAAAAAAACACATGATATATTAAAGTTTCATCCAGGTTATGCATTGATCAAATCATGAGAGATGATTAGATGAGGAGATTACCTCGTTGATAACTTTTTCCAAGGGAAAAGTAAAATTCTATTTCCAAAAGAAAAAAAAAAAAAAAAGAACTCCAATTCACTCACTCCCTGACGGGAAGTAGAAGAAGTGCTGGATTCAAGCTTGAGCGGTTTAAAGCTATTTTTAATTGAGCTTTCTCTTTTCAGAACCCTTGTCCACACTAAACGATCCTCTAGAGCCATCTTAGGAAACCTTTCCCTTCTTAAAGAATCCCAAAACATACTATTATTTTTCTCCTCTCTCCCTCCTCAGACCTCACTCCTTTTTTTTATTCTCATATACATACATGCATGTACATATAAATATATATACTCCCTCTGTCTCTATTTATATAAAAAATTTTTTAACATTTTTTTATCTTTAAATATAAAAAATTGTTAGCATATTATTTAATGAATGAACTATTATATCCTTATTAAATTAAAAAAAGATATATACTTTCATTAATTTATTTTAAAAGAGATATTATTTTTTATTTATAACAATTAAGTACAAAATTTAAAATATTACTGTATGTTTAATTAAATAAATAATTTTTATTGATTGTATGATTTGATTAAAAAATATTTTATATATAAAATTAAAGAGATTATATATTAAGTTTCGCCTTGAAAGTTTCGTTCATCCCCTCTCGACTCGAGAAGACAAAATGGGGACAAAGAAAGATGGTACGGGTCCCATGACGGAAGAAAGGATTCAAGAAGAAAAAGAAGCGTATGCAACTTGCATTGCATTCTCCGGTCGAGAGGGGATGAACGAAATTTTTAAGGCAAAACTTAATACACACACATATAAAATTAATTGAATATACAATACCTATATTTATTTAATTATAAAAATATCTACTTATCAATATTTTTTAAACATTAATAATAAGTAATTCTGCCCTTGATATCCGAATTTGTGAGTGTGTGGGCATGCAAAAACCAAAGAAAAAAGAAAATAAAGTGGATCTGCAAAAACCAAATAAAAAAGAAAATAAAAGAGAGTAAAAGAAACAAAGAATTACCCTCGGAGTTTGTGCCTAATTATGATAAGGTCTCACGTCAACCGAAAGCCTACTTAGCCTGGTGATGCCGCGAACCATTCAGGCACATCAGGTTTAGTTTCAGGTCGGGTTCTAGGCAGTGAGCAAAGCTCACTCTTTTAGTTCAGCTTGAACATATGTAATTTAAAAATATGTTTTATGAATAATATTTACTTACTCGTTTAACAATATAAAATATTTTTTAAAAAATTAAATATTTAAAAATATAAAATATTTTTTATCTATTAAAAATTATTATTTTTTTTAAATGTCTCAATTGATGAATGATTTTATAGTTATTGTAGGTGTTTAATAGGAATAAATATAAAAAGATAGGATTAGTTTGAGAGTAGATAACTACTTTATTAGGCGTGAGATTCAATTAAAAATGCTTTATATTTTTAAACGGAGGGAGTATTTTCTGGTATTATTTTTAGTCAAGTATTATCATGAATTATATTAATTTTATGATCTTTAGGATATTTTTTATCATTATAATTTTTTAATCTCTTTCAAAATTTAAAATTTATTTTAACTTAATATTATGTAAAAATAGTTGATAGTTGTTAATTACATGTAATTTTAAAAAATTATTTTTGATTTTAATATTAATTTTTACAAAGAATATATTTTAAATGAAAGGCAATTCTTTTAATTTATTTTTTAAACAATATTTGTAAAAAAATTTTTAGATCAATTAGGCTAAACCTGACCTGAATGGGTATTACGCTACCCCAAACTGCATATAAGGCGAGGTATTGGGCAAGGGTGATACTGGACCAAGCTCTACTCATGTGTAGCTCTAATTAGAGTCTAGATTCCAGGGTTGAATCATTTTACGTTGAATTCTCAAGTTTGATTTTTATATAAACACTTATTCTCTCTGTTTATATTTATATGATAAACTATCATTATTTATTTATATAAGCAAAACTATCAATTTTAATAAGCATTTATTACATACTTTTTAAATTATTTTTATAATTTATATTAATAAAAAATAATTAATACATATTTATATTAATTAGCATAGAGCATTGTAATCTAATTTTTTTTCAAACATAATTATTATAATTAATTAAATTTTTTAAACTGTATAATATACTTTTTTTATATATAAAAATAAAGGGAGTAAATTAAATAAAATATTAAAAAATTTAAAACATTCCTAAAATACCTTTGAAATTAACGTTTGTAAAAATAATCATATACAATTTGAATTAGTTTAAACGAGTGAGGATAATATACAAGTAACGAAATAGAAAAAATAAAAAAGCATTTATGCGGGAAGTGCCAGAGCTGAGTGGTGATGTGTCGTTCTGCGATATCCTGCCCGGTTGGTTTTGATTGGTAAGTACTGTGGGCCACGCGCAGATAGAAAGACAACCATTGCTGGGCCCTCACTATCCCTAGAGCTACAAAGCGACAATAGATTCTGCAGGTACGGATATTCCCGTCCTCACAGCCTCCGATCTGATTGGATTGGCCACCGCCATGTTCTGCTCTCCCTTCTCTACATCGAACACTTAACTTATTACACTGTACATCACTGTGATGTTGACGTTTCCCTCCCAGAGCTTGAGATACAAAAAATTACCGTCCCAATTGATTCTTCGATTCAGATCTGGACTTACGGTTGACTGATCTTCCGTTTCTAATCTCAAGTCTGTACCGTACTCTATCTAATACATCCGTTTCAATTGCGCCGCGGTCAGAGATGACTTCCAGAATTGCAAAACACGGCTCTTTCAGGCATAGTTTTGCTGAGAAAAAGGAGAGGCTGTTGTCTATGAAGGGCGGGTATTCCCAGATAAAAATCAATGTACACGAACCTGACGGAGAAGAGACTCCGACGAGGTGTTGCTGCTCCTATCGCGCTTTCTCCGATGGGATTGCCAGCTGCTGGAAGACAGTACGGGGCGTTGCTATTAAGGCTTGGGAGATGGGCCGGTCTGATCACAGGAAGGTCATCTTCGCTGCCAAAATGGGTCTTGCCTTGATGCTTATTTCCCTCTTAATTTTCTTGAAAGAGCCCTTCGAGGGGATGAGCCGCTATTCCGTTTGGGCTATACTTACTGTCGTGGTTGTCTTTGAGTTCAGTATAGGTACGTTGGCTTTCTAATCTCCCCCCAAACCGGGACATGTGTTTAATGTTTTATAGTTCTTTTTGAGATCTTTTAAATTTATTGCCTCCATTTTCCTCCGCTAACTTCACTCGCATGGTCACTGTGTAAAACTTCTCCCTCTACTTACTGATGACTGACCAACTTGAGAGTGTGGTGGGGACTGGTGGTATTTTAGGTCAAGTCTCCTTCCCTGTGAAAATTTCTGAATTTGAAGAGAGCCGACTAATAATAAATATTGACTTAAAAATGGGAAATGTTTAATGTTGTGTATTTCATCTTATCATTGGATAGTTTAATAAGATAGTTGCTCAAGTGAATTTCAAGTCAACAACTTTTGCCACCGACTTTACCAGGTTCATAATCCTGCTTGTCAATGCATTTTTTTTGGGGGATAAATCCACTGGTAAATCATATTCTGCTGCATGCTCAAAGCCACTGTGGTTTCAGTTGTCTTTACTTTTGTTCATGTATTCAACTTGACGATACTGGAATTTTGCCTTCAAGGCTTTATTTAAATTAAAATTTTCCTCTAATAACTGGGTATTCAAATAATGTCCACTATTTTATCATAGAATCAATGTTGTGAGTACCTTTTGTGAATTTTATTTTTCATGCTTTTCTTTTGGTCAGCCCAGGCTCAAGCATCAAACTCTCGCTTATAGTTAATCACAATGAAATTCTACAGGGGCAACCCTTAGCAAAGGGTTTAACAGAGGATTGGGGACTTTGTCAGCTGGAGGACTAGCTTTTGGAACGGCAGAGTTATCAGCATTAGCTGGACCATGGGAAGAATTTATAATTATTATCAGTATCTTCACTGCAGGTCTGATTTTTTATCAGTTTGATTCCTTACTTCGTCGGTTTATTGTCTTTTCCATGACATCTTTGGGTTATGCTTAGTTTTCTGACAAGCTCTGTGAATTTACTAGGATTTTGTGCCACCTATGCGAAGCTGTATCCAACATTGAAACCTTACGAATATGGGTTCCGTGTGTTCTTGATCACATACTGTTTCATTACTGTATCTGGATATCACACCGGGGAATTTATTCAAACAGCTATAAGTAGGTTTTTGCTGATTGCCCTCGGCGCTGGTGTTTCCTTGGGGGTAAATATGTGCATATATCCAATCTGGGCTGGCGAGGATCTGCATAATCTGGTGGCCAAAAATTTCTTTGGTGTTGCAACATCTCTGGAAGGTTGTCCACAGCATTTTCTTGATTATGTGCATCTCACTTTCTTGCTTGAATAACTTTGTTGAACTTAATTTCAGGAGTTGTGAAGCACTACCTTAATTGTATTGAATACGAGAGGGTTCCTTCAAAAATTCTGACTTACCAGGCGGCTGCTGATGACCCAGTTTATAGTGGCTACAGATCAGCTGTTGAATCTACAAGCCAAGAGGATGCATTGGTATCATCAATTTCATTTTTATACCAAGTTTATCAATAAATAATTATATCAATTCTTTTTTCTGACTCACTGTTGCATGTTGTTGAAGATGGGGTTTGCTGTCTGGGAGCCACCGCATGGTCATTACAAGATGCTTAGATATCCATGGAAAAATTATGTGAAAGTTAGTGGAGCACTAAGGCACTGTGCGTTTATGGTTATGGCTTTGCATGGATGTATATTTTCTGAAATACAGGTACTTTTATATATTTATTCTTATTGTGAATTCTCTATTGAAACATATAGCAACAAGAACAAAAAACCTTATTTCACTAGGTGGGGTTGATTACATGGATTGTACAATACCACTATGCTTTATCATTTATTAAGTTTTTAATAATGTTATTACTTCCATAAGTGTTTTTCTTGGCCTTCCTTTATCCCTTTTAACAAGGTTCAAAATTATTTGTTTCATTCTCCTCACTGGTATCTCCCATGGTTGTCTTTGTATATGTCCAAACTATCTAAACGATTTTCTACCATTTTTCCCTTAATAGATGTTATGCCCATTTTTTTTTGGTAGGTGCTCATTTCGGATTTTATTTTTATGTGTATACTTACACATTCATATCAACATTCTCATCTCTATTACTTCAACTTTATGCTCTTGTTGTCCCGTTAAAGCCCAATATTAACTACTATATAATATAGCTGGTCTTATAATAGTTTGATAAATTTTTTTTTTAAGTTTATTAGGTATCTTATGTTTGTAAATAACTCTTTTAGCATTTTTTCATTTAAATCATCTAGTTTGTATTTCATGTGCAATCTCTCCATCAATTTTTCCATCATGTTGAATAATAATTTCCAAATATTTAAATTTTTTTGCTTGAGATATAATCTGATTTTTCAATTTTACTTTCAAATTATTATTGACTGACTTTTTATCAAAATTACAATGCAAATATTTTATGTTAGTCTTATTTGGGCGTAAACCTTTTGACTCCAATGTCCTTCTCTATAACTTAAGTTTATAGTTAATTTTCTCTCTTGTTTCCGTAATAAGAAATATATCATTTACGAAAAGCATGCATTTGGGGATTTTTTATTGAACATGCTTCATCAAAACATTTTAGATTAGGTCAAACAAATAAGGACTCAAAGACGATCTAGATATAGTCCAATTCTTATAGTAAAGTCCCAGTTTCACTGCCAAACATTCTTATACTAATTTTTGCCTCCTCATACATATTTTGTATAATTCTAATATAGGCAACCCAACTCCCTTCTTTTTCAAAGCATTTCAAAATACTCCTTTGGATACATTGTTGTAAGCTTTTTTCAAATTAATAAAAATCATATATAAATTTTTAGCTTTGCATCAATACTTTTCCATTAATGCCCCTATCTGATCTCTACTGAAGTATATATGTAGTAAATTTCCTTCTTGATATGTAGGCTCCAGCTGAGAAAAGACAAGTTTTCTTCAGTGAGCTTCAGAGGGTGGGTAGTGAAGGGGCCAAAGTGTTACGCGAACTTGGAAACAAAGTTGAAAATATGGAGAAACTAGGTCAGGCAGACATTCTGTATGAAGTGCATGAGGCGGCAGAAGAATTGCA
Organism: Prosopis cineraria; assembly: GCF_029017545.1. Classification (NCBI taxonomy): domain Eukaryota; kingdom Viridiplantae; phylum Streptophyta; class Magnoliopsida; order Fabales; family Fabaceae; genus Prosopis; species Prosopis cineraria. Next base: position 39,826,203 of record NW_026555332.1, read on the forward strand.
GATGAAGATTGACAAAAAATCTTACCTTCTCGTGAATTCAGAGAGCTGGGAAATTGGGAACCGGCCAAGAGAAGAGGGTGATCCCCAAGACCTATTGGATGTGGATGAAGAAAGGAAGTTTCTGGAGTATAAGTCTCTCAGTGAAGCTGTGCTTGATCTCAGATCAGTTCAAGTTGCAGAAAGTTGGGATGGCCACATTGTTCCTAATGGTAACTCTGCTCTGCCTCCTGCAGTTGTTACCACTGAAACTATGTGCAGGAAGCAGAAATCTTGGCCTGCTCGTATATCCTTTAGAAAAGATGTAGTGACCAAAAAGGAAGAATCAACCACATATGAAAGTGCGAGTTCACTGTCTTTAGCTACTTTCACTTCCCTTCTGATTGAATTTGTTGCAAGGCTACAGAACCTTGTTGACTCATTTGATGAATTGAGTGAGAAAGCAAACTTCAAGGACCCGCTCAAGCAGCAACCGCCAGTTGCATCTGGTGGGTTTTGGTCCAGATTGTGCAATTGCATGAGATTTAAAGACTAAGAAACGTTGACAACACACTAATCCTCACTTGCGGCTTCTAAATGTAGGACCTTCAAAAAATGGTATCTAATATTTTGTTACCAGCAATGTTCCCACATTGAAGATATGTTCCATGATCCTTAGGTGTTTGCGTTGTATTTACTCGGTTAAAGCTTCAAAATCAAATGACCTGAGCGAATCTATAGCCAAAAAGCGAAATTGGGACAAGAACATATAGAAATTCGATGATATATGTTTGTTTAGGCCTTCAGAGCTTGTTCTCCTCAATCTTAGCTCTGTTTAAGGATGAACAATCCACAGCTGTTTTTAAATCAGATCAGACAGCTAGCTGCCTCGTGCTTATTTCTGTAGTTAGAAAATTGCAACTAATTTCGGGGAAAAAAATTGTAACTGGCTATATATTTTTCATTAGTTAAACCTCTTGTGCAGTCGGAATCTGATAAGAACTTGCTTTAAACTTTATTTATTATCAATAGTAGAAGAAGAGTGCCGTTCCTTTTGAATTCCTGCTACAGAATATGTTGCCCTACAATCAGATGGTTCTCTACATCTAGATTTTACTTGTCAGCTTGAATTGACGGTGGATCACATCAATTTTTCTTTCATGAATCTTGTGTATCTTGTTTGTCAGCTAATATTTTGTCCCTTGATTGTCACTATCTTTAGTTAGCTGCAAGTACTTGAGTGATCTAAAGTGTTGCAAGTCCAATCTCGCAGCCACTATAAGCATAACCAGATACAAATTTGATAAAATCCCAACCTCGAGTTATTATTATGCATATAAATATTGTGTGTATAATGAACAAATTTAAGAGGATATAAACAAGGACATGTATAATGCAACACACATCTCATATGTAATGTAGAAAATTCAAGTATTTATATTTGAACAAAGAAAATCTAAATGAAAGAAAGAAAGGAGGGAGGGTGGCTCACTGACAATAATTTAATTCAGTGACGGGTTCAGAAAAATAAGTTTGTAGAGATATAATTTATACTTAACATAAATATTTTTTTTGAGAAAAACTTGAAAAAATTATTTATTAAATTATATTAAGGGCATAAATTAATAAAATTAAATACTAAAAAAATGCATAATATATAAACTTTATATATATATATTAAAATAATTTTTTTATTTTTATTAAATAAAATCTATATATCTCTTTGCATGGAAGAAATTCATACTACTATTGTGACACTAATTTTTTCAACGCGGAAATTTTTTTTTTTTTTTGGCCAATGAAGGAAATTTCAACTGAAGGAGTTGGACCGCACAAAAATGTAAGAGTAGGGGTTTGTAGTAATATTGGCAAAAAAGGGAGGGGAATGGTAGTAAACTGTTTTAGTACAAGGGACTAGATTGCAACGACCCCGAAAAATAGGCCTACATGAGAGGGGGTTCTCTTGTACGGTCATATTAGGAAGTGCCATCGGGCAATTTGGTCAAAATGAAAAGAGAAATTTTCCCCGTATTGCGAAATTCCCGGGAAGATTGTAATTTATAAATCATTCTCTCTCCTTCCAACAACTGATCCGCGGCATTTTCATTTTAACCACCGTCCCGTATTAGATCCAGTTCCAAGTTTCAACCACCAAGCTCATCAGGTACTACACTGAAACCTTTCTCTCTCTCTCGGCTTTTAAGCTTCCCATTGGTGTGCTTCTCCTTATGCTCCCTTCGTTTTCTCTTTCATTGATGCAATATAATTTGGTTTACATTCTTAACATTATTTGGTTTTCTATTTTTTTCCGTTTAATTTAAATATTTTTTGCTCATTTGTTGGTTATTGCTATGTATCAAGATGCGAATTATTGAATTCGTTACCGTTGCTGTTTATGAGAGATAATCGATTTAGTATTTTTGTTTTTGTTTTCTCTCGCAAGCATTTGATTGCTAAGAATTTAAAGAAGAAAAAGCCCGTTGTATGGTTTATGAAACTGGCATCTTTCTGAGGAAAGTGAACGATCAATTATAGCTAAGCCAAGTGATTACTCCGCACTTCATGGAATGAATCATTACTTTTCATGAGTGAGCATCAAATGAATTGTAATATAACTTGCTTTTGCTTGTAGTTCTGAGGATCTTGGGAGACAAGACGAGATGGCCACGGTAGATGAACCTCTGTATCCGATAACTGTTTTGATTGATGAGTTAAAGAACGACGATATCCACCTTAGGCTAAACTCGATTCGCAAACTTTCCACAATTGCACGTGTACTTGGGGAGGAAAGGACCAGGAAGGAATTGATTCCCTTTCTCAGTGAGAACAATGACGATGATGATGAGGTTCTTCTAGCAATGGCAGAGGAGTTGGGGGCTTTTGTCCCATATGTTGGAGGCGTAGAACATGCCAATGTGCTACTCTCTCCATTAGAAGCTCTCTGCACGGTTGAGGAAACTTGCGTAAGGGACAAAGCAGTGGAGTCACTATGTAGAATTGGAGCTCGAATGAGAGAAAAAGACTTGGTCGAGTACTTTATTCCTCTGGTAAAGGTACGAAATTCCAGTACCTCTTCTTCTTCATTAATTTTTATTGGAAAGAACTTATTAACAAGAAGAAACAATAGCGAAAAGTTGGTCAATAATCTTTGAATGATTATTCTTTTATTAGTTTTTTAGCCTGGGTTGCCAATCTTTTGGCCTGTAACGCAGAACATTTTACGGTTCTCTATTGGTTCTTATAAGCCGAGTAACGCGGACCACAACTACCGGTGCCAGATTGATTTAGGTAGGAAGACGGGCACAAGTTATCAGTGGTGAAAGGTTACTATAAGATTTCATACATGGCATCTTTGCTAGGGCTGTCAGACTTTTAGAATAGTCAAAGTCATATGGGTTCTCTACTGATTACTATTCATTTTAGAACCATAAGAAAGCATTTTAGTTTTCACTGCTATGGTCATTGGGTCTAGAGAGGGGATTTTATCCCTTATCATCTTTCTGATTAAATCTTAACTTATGCTTCTTGTGGACTCAAGGATGTAGTTCATGGTATTCACTTTTCTTCCATTGTTAAAAGTCTACTGCCTAGTCATGTCTTAATGGTCCCATTGACCTCCACTATACTAAAAGATATTTTATTTGTGACCCTCACTTCTCCAGAATGTTGAACATGCAAACCTGGAAGTCATGATGTGGGTTTGTTTTGGAAAACTTTGAAGGCTGGACTATGTACTTTTTTATATTCAACTGAGTACAGTGGAGCGAGTCATTATAAACATAAATCTATTTTTTCAAGTGTTGCATAAACTGGTACAAACTATAGGCTTCAGATTCAGGGTGTATTTTTACTTTTATATTATTGTTTGATGTTAATGCCATATTTGCACTGACTGTCTTCCTTTTCTCCTTTTTAATCTTCCTTGTTAATATAATGTGCCTAGCTGCAGTTAGAATGAAAGTGCATTAACCATTCACTCTTCAAAATCTCCATCATGTAGAGACTGGCTGCTGGTGAGTGGTTCACAGCTCGAGTTTCCTCGTGCGGCTTGTTTCATATGGCTTACCCTAGTGCACCAGAGGCCTTAAAAACTGAGCTGAGAACTTTGTACGGTCAACTGTGTCAAGATGATCTGCCTATGGTCAGGAGATCGGCTGCAACAAACCTGGGAAAATTTGCTGCCACTGTGGAAGTTACTCATCTGAAAACCAACATCATGCCCATATTTGAGGACCTCACACAAGATGGTTTGTCAAATTTATCTAGTATTTCCAGCTTTAATTGTGATAGATTTGAGAGGGGAGGGGATGAAGATAGGAAATGTGAAAAGAATATTCTGTTGTTTATATGTTGTGTTTCATGTTTTGTTTTTTAACATCATAAATCCATGATCCATTGGTATTTGGTGCTTTATTTTCCTTCCTCACAAACATTGGCATTATAGATACATTGCTAATCATAAATTATCATTATGGTTTGCTTTATATTGTTTTAATATTTTATAACCTGAGACCTATAATTATGTAGTTTAGATGGGACTTTTATATTTCTAAAAGTATTAACATTTAAGAAGATAATTTTTTCCTTGTTAGAAACTTAAGGCACTTTTAGTTATATCTGACATATGTGATACATTAAAGTTGAGTTTGTCAAGCCCATGCTTGGAGTAGACTCTGTTATTTTTGTTGAACATGCACTGCTGGATAAGAATTAATTGATTTTTTTGGACAAACGTGATGATTTTTATATTTTTAAAAGTCTTCCTATTAAAGAAAATAAAATGATTTTTTTTTTCTTGTTAGAAACTTAAGATGTATAGTTTATCTGATGCACGTGATAAATGAAGACTTGAGTTTGTCATGCTTATGCATTGAGCAGGATCTGTTATTTTTTTTTTTAACATGCACTGTTGGTTGAGATTCGAATTTAATGATTTCTTGTTCTTTCAGAACAGGATTCTGTTCGGTTACTTGCTGTTGAAGGCTGCGCGGCTCTTGGGAAATTGTTGGATCCTCAAGATAGTGTGTCACTTATTCTTCCTATCATGGTTAATTTCTCCCAGGTATGGTGAACGTTTATAAAGATTGGGAAGTTGTGCGTTTTCAGTATGGTTTGCCATGAAAGAACCACTTCACCACCCCCTTGGTTTGCTTTTCTCTTGTCAGTAGTCTTGTGGAAATTTATGAAGATGAAAATATTTTTTACCATGAAGAGTGAAATTCAGGGTGAACAGAAAACCTAGTAGTCAAAAATAACAGTTTAAACATGGGATGCAGGTCTGTATGGGTGGTGCGAATTCTTTCTTGATTTTATATTTAGTCAGTTGTCATATTCCAAGTTCATATGCCTGCCTGCCTTTCACCTTGAAGAATTTTTCCTGTTATTCTCAATAATGAGATGAAAATGAAAATGGTTTAAATGGAATTTTTTTCACCAGGATAAGTCATGGCGTGTTCGTTACATGGTTGCCAATCAACTAAATGAGCTCTGCGAAGCTGTTGGTCCTGAGTCCACCGGGTGACCTTTCCTAACTGTTGAATGAGGGTTCTTGATTTGTTCACCTTTTTTCCCCCTTCTGCTGCTACCTAACGATCTGGTTTGAAAATGTTGATATTATTGAATATGTATTCTTCAGTCAGCCAAAAAAACTATGGTTTATGAAAGAGTGTTTGTAAGTTGTGGCAAATCTAGTTTGACTGTATGTAATGGTTGGTAATTCTTAGGTCAGACTTGGTTCCTGCATATGTTCGGCTGCTGCGTGATCATGAGGCTGAAGTACGCATTGCTGCTGCTGGAAAAGTTACAAAGTTTTCTCACGTATTAAATCCAGAACTCGCTATCCAGCATATTCTACCATGTGTGAAAGTACGGATTCTTAAAGAAATCTTTAAATCTGTAGAAGTTAAACGTTGACATTTTGGAGACTTCATCTGTTTTGATGTCTAAAGATGTTTGCAACTGATCAAGTTTGCCTGCCATAGGAGTTATCAACTGACTCATCTCAACATGTTCGCTCTGCGTTGGCTTCAGTTATAATGGGAATGGCGCCAGTTTTAGGGAAGGTAGGAATCCCTATCTAGTTTCCAGTATGAAGTTAACTATTAGGAACTTTTTACGTTTTCTTTTATTCCTGGTACAGCCTTTGTACATTTTTCTACTCAGATGTTTTATGTGGAGAGGAAAAGCTAACATAAGGCTATTTTCAGGATCCGCAATAGAACATATATGTTTATTCTTTCCAGTGGTGATCATTGATATCTAGATGGTGCAGTAGGTTCTACTGTATCTTGGGATGAATCAACCTTAGGAGTTTATATATTTTAGCATCATATGAAATATATCACTCAGTGAAATAAATGTACTTCTATGATATATGATGTAAATGATCTAGGCAGGGATTTGGTCTCATACTCCCTCCAAAATCTAAACCTTAACCTCAAATGTAGTAACTTAAAATGTGGTTAACGGAGTAGAATTTAAAAGCTCATCTGCTATCTCTATTATAAATAAAACAAGGGAAAAAAGAATGACAACGTTGAGTTTACATGAATCAATATGCTAGTCTAATGTGAATTCTGTTGTACATGGTTAGATTATATATTTGTATTTGACGTCTCATTTAGTTACTGCACTCATGTACTGATTGTTCCTATGTCGTTGGCCCATTTCCTGTTGCTTTGCCTCTTGGGACAGTTCCCTTCAATTGTATCTTTTTTTTTTTTTTTTGGGTATAGTATGGGGCCTTCAATTGTATCTGTTGCTAAAGAGGATGCGTGTCTTTTTGCATTTACTTTATTCCTGGGTGAGTCACAGGATGCAACAATTGAGCAGCTTCTGCCTATTTTCCTTTCACTTTTGAAAGATGAGTTTCCTGATGTCAGGCTGAACATTATTAGCAAGCTTGATCAAGTGAACCAGGTTTGTGGCTTAAAACACGAATGTCTCTAAATTGGTGATTTCACCCTTTTCTTTTAAATATTAATCTCCTCTGAAGCTTTGTAACTTCCATGTTGATGCAGGTAATTGGCATTGATCTATTATCTCAGTCTCTATTACCAGCTATAGTTGAGCTTGCTGAGGATCGCCACTGGAGAGTTAGACTTGCAATCATTGAATATATACCCTTATTGGCTAGTCAGTTGGGTGTGGAATTTTTTGATGACAAGCTTGGAGCTCTTTGCATGCAATGGCTAAAGGACAAGGTTTATAAAACATTTAAATTAAATTAAACTTTATGTTCAAATCCGTGGTGCTTTCATTGTGGAAGTCCATATTATTGACCACAACAAATGATTGAAAGACTTGCTTTGTGCTAAAGCTGTTAGTTGTAATCTATAGTCTTCACTGCTTTAAACTGTTAAGTTTCTGTGCTCTCTTTTTCTTTTTCATTTTTTCCCCTTATCAATTCATAGTGGATTGGCTTCTTTTTTAATGTCTGTGTGTGTGTAGTTTTAATGCATTAGCAGTGTGACTTGGTTGACTTTTTTTGGCGGGAAAATAAAAAACGTTTTTGCAGCATGTGTTTTTTGTGGTTTTAGATTTAGACTAGGCAGCTAAAATAAAAATGTGCTTGAAACCAAATGATAACAGGCAGTCATTTACGGTTACAAGATGCATTTTGTGTTGTTTCAATTCTTTTTGGTGATATAGGCTGCAAAAGAATTGAATTTGAAAATGAATCTGATTGTGAAAAGGTTTAAAGCATGTCATGTTTTTGATGGAAGGCTTATAAAATTTTCCATAGGCCAAAATTTCAGTCTTATTTTTCTGGTTAGAAAGTTGACAATTTGGTTAATTATATTTTTAATTTAGGATGACTGAATTAGGCTGACTTCGGCCATTTTTATGGTTTTAGGTCTACTCAATTCGGGATGCTGCTACTAATAATGTGAAACGCTTAGCAGAAGAATTCGGACCAGATTGGGCAATGCAGCATATTATTCCTCAGGTTCATTCCGTGTTTCTGTTTTCCTTATGTTACTTGATTAATATGGTTCTTTTTTTATTTTTGTTGCTTGATTTCTTGATATACATTCAACATTTTATTTTATTTTTAACACCTTGTACTCTACTGTGACAAAGTTTTGCTGTATGTTAGGTTTGTGAAATAAGCCACCTTTTGTACATTTTCATTGATTAATTTTTTGTTCATAACAAATTTGGAAAGAAGAGCCTGCTAGTTTGGTGCTGTTTTGCTTTTGTCAAAGTCCTCTCTCGTTGAGGAAACTGATGTCTTAAAATTTCCTTTATATTTAGTGTACGCTAAGGTCTCTTAAAGACACTACAAACGCTTAAGTTAAACATAGTTGGCGTGGTATTCATCCAATAAGGATTTTGTTGCAGGTTTTGGACATGGTTAACGATCCAAACTGTCTGTATCGAATGACCATTCTTCATGCAATCTCTCTTCTAGCCCCTGTTCTGGGTTCAGAGATTACTTCTTCGAAACTGCTCCCTCTGGTCATAAATGCATCGAAAGATAGGTATGTTGAACCTTCGAGCTCGTGTCTTCATCGAAATCATTGCTGATAGTTTGTCTTGCAGGGTACCCAATATCAAATTCAATGTAGCTAAAGTTCTTCAGTCCATCATTCCGATTGTAAATCAGTCTGTAAGTAGCTGCGAATTAATCTCTTTCATCTATAACATACTTGAAACTGGAATTTTGAATATGGAATATGCTGCTTATCAAACCTTTATAACTTGGAAATGATTCCAACATTAATCTTGTGGAGATATTAAGACATTAATTATTCCGATTGAAGTTCCTTCCATGCTGACAAGTTAAATACTTTTAAATGTTGGATAAGTATATTTTGGACGATACTTTTAAGTTCTGTACATAGATATATTTTAATTGGAATAGCTGATGACAAATCTAAAATTATTTATCTTTCACTAGTCATTGTAGATAGTATTAACCAGTGATGTTTATACCTACCATTACTGGTTCCCATATCTTACAGCCCCCTTTTTCCTCCACTCCCTAAGCTGAAGACACGTCATCTGTATAATTCAATGTTTGTTGATACGTTTTAACATTTCAAAGTGATGCATCTTTGTTCTAATTTCTCATATTCCAAATACCATTCAAACAATGAAGGTGGTTGAGAATACTATCCGTCCCTGTTTGGCTGAACTCAGCGAGGATCCTGATGTTGATGTTAGGTTTTTTGCCACCCAAGCACTACAATCTAATCATCAAGCCGGCAAGTCCAGCTAGATTAATCTGATTATTGTCATTAGTTCCCCCCTCCTTGATATCTTCCCTATATCTTATGTTATTGGAATGAAATAAACTTGGTTATTTTTCTGGAGACCAGGTCATTGCTGAAAGTGTTCCAGAAGTGGATGGATTCTGATGTATAACTTAAAATGTCAGAGTAATGTAATTTGTTTTACTTTAATTCTTTCTAGTTATGACTAAGAGATTGGTGAACACAAGGATGATGGAGACTACAAATGAGCTTAAGAAATTATAGTTAATTCATGAGCTTTGGTGATTAATTTCCTATTTTAAGATGCATTTGTGCATAAAAGTTAGAAGAAAAGGATAAATATATATGGTAAAAGTTTTAGTAAATCATCTACAATATGATTACACACACAGCTCTAATTATCGAAGTATGACGAGCACGTTGTGTACGTGCATGCTAGATTAACTATGACGTGTCATTGGCTGCAATAATCGAATAATCGATTCAGTTTTCTCTTAGGCCAAACCGTTTTTTCCTGAGTCGTGATAACTTGATAGGTATGTTAGAATATACTTCTGATCTTATATATTTAAGTTACTTTCTGAACAAAAAGTTTATTATTCTTTTTTATAAATCACCTTATGTAAAAAAAAAAAGAATCATTAATTACTTTATTTCTATTTTACCTTTTTCAAATTTTTGATGAATACGGAGTAAAAAGTTATATGAGAAAAAAATTATTTTTAAAGATGATGCATTAATAAGAATAAATTAAAAAAATTATTCTTTTATAGAATTGGAGGGAGTAAATCAATTAAAGGGAAAGTCTCTTCTAAATTTTTCAAAGGTAGTCTTTGACATTGGATGGTTCTCAAAAATTTTGAAACTGAAAAGCAGCCGAAATTAAAAGCACATCTCCTATACCAAATCCAAGATTTTGAGATAAGAAGCCAAGTATGTACTAATTAACGTTTCAAGCCCCCTGATGTGAAGGCAAACGTGGTGACAGATCAAAATATTAAAATGTTAGTATTTAATTAAATTATTTAAAGAAATAGGTTGTTTTTTTGGCAAGTTGCTTATTGACAGACTTGAGAATAAAGGCCGAACCTAGAGGCCCTGTTTAAATAAAGATTCGAGCTTTAAAAGTTTATTTTTTTAAATAACCGGGTTTAAAAGCATGATCCTGATAAGCCTTATAAAACAAAAGCTTGGGTTTAGGTGGTCTTTCAAGCTTGATTATATTATTATTAATTTTTTTTATGAAACATACGTTTGAAGCCAAGAAGGACTTGCTTGCATGAAGTCTTGATTTTACATGCATTATATTATTATTAATTTTAATTTATTTTAAAATTAATTTAATATAATTTAATAAATATTAGTGTACAATATAAAATTTATGATATTTTTTTATTTTTTTCATAATTACTATGTTTGCGTATTTATAAAAGATGAATCATGTTTTTAACTAAGATTTAAATTTTCTTACTAGACTTCTAAATGTATGTTGTTTAATTTTTAAAAGATTATGAGAATTTTAATTTTTTTAATTTCAGAATATTTTAATTAATTTATAGTGTTTAATTTTATTTTAATTTTTTCAGAATAAGGCTTATGGACCCGGCCATGAGTTTTTCAAATAAAAGCCAAGTCTCAAAAAAGGAGTGAAAAATGAAAAATCAGATTTAAGGGCTTAAGTTCTTATAACCTGCTGGTTTTCAAACTCTATAATTATTGGTCAACGATCTCTATTCACTTGTGACCTTTATCAACAATATTGACCATTAATCAACAATCTAAACAAAAGTCAAAAGCAAAAATATGTGCCATTTTACTTGTGAAATTAAATTACAATCAAATCTCAATAATTTGAGAATATTTAACAAATTTGTAAGATTTAGTTAAAATAAATTCCTCGTTCAAAAATTCAAACTTAGATGTAATTTTTCTATTTTTAAAACCCAACAAAAGTTTTTTTAAAAAACCCAAAATTCTTTCAATCTCGTCCCTCTTTTTGACCAAAAAAAAAATCTCTGTCGAGATTCTGATTTTTGACAAACGACATGTAATATTAAAAAAAAAAAAGAGCAAAATCCAAAACTTCTACATGATACGGGCCTGCAGGACAACCTTAGATCAAGGTAATGACTAGATTTTGGTAAAAGGGCGATCCAAAATCCGACTCAAGAATTGGGAAATATTTAATGGGCTAACTTGAAAAATTTTGAAATTTTTGAAGTCACACTTAAAATAAATTTGGGTCAAACTTGATCGGTCTTGCATTTAACCTGAATACAAGATTTAGTATTTTGTTTTTATAAAATGTATGTTAAATATTTATTAATTCCTTAGTATTTAACTTCACTTTATACTAAAACATTATATTTATATTAGAGTAATTTTAAAAAATTAAAAAGATCCATATTGCTATATTTTTAAATATTTTTTATTTATAAAATATCATAAATAATATTTAAAATATATTTTAATATTTATTTTTAAACTTTAAGATTCATAATTTTTCTTAAAAAAATTAGTCTTCGCTTTGTTTTATGTAAAAGTATAACGTATATTTTTTGTAATAATAAAAATAATAACTATCAATGGTGAAGCTAGGACCTTGAAGTAGTGGGAGCAAGGTTTTTTTTATTAGGTTGAAATTTAATATATTTACATAAATATTACTCTCTCAATTAGGGGTGGATATTGAAAAATATAAGGCTTTTTAGTTTTTAAGGGTGTAATTAATGTGTTTTTTTAATTTTCTTAATAAATAAATCACTTTATATTTATTTTTAAGAGAAGCACCTTATTAAATGATATTATTTATGAAAAATTGTGTTAATTGAAAGATAATTAACTAATTTATTGGGGTGAGATTTGGTTAAAAATACTTTATATTTTTGAATGGATGGAGTAAAATTATTATACATGTGTGCAATAACTGAATAAATTATATCTTTCTAACTTTTCATTCTTGCAAATATTCTAAATTAATTATCTAAAAAATTTGATTCATAAGACTTGGATAACTTTTTGTTTTGTACAGAGATTTAGATAACTAATATAAATATAAAACAATATTATTGCTCTTGTTTGATTAATTGAGAGCACTATTCTAATGACTTGCACACGCAAACACATTAGATATTAAGCTTACTTATAGCATTTTGTTTATAACACTGTCATTACCATTTTCTCCTTCTCCTTCCCAATCCCACGTTACCACCCAATCACTCTTTGCTTCATCCAGTGGGTGCATATCAAGATATGAGAGGGCTACAGTGAAAGTCATGTAAAAGTATGCATTTGATTTTAGATTTGAGGGGGGCATTTGCCCAGATCAATGTGGCTCCGCCACTGATTACTATTTATTGCAAAAATTAAAATTGACTTAAAAAAGTGAAAATTAAGATTTAATTGTTTGAGTATTTAAAGCGGCTCAAAAGTTAAGACTTAACTATGTGAGCTTTTTTTAATACAATAAGACCAATTTCACATACCCAAATTACCAACTCTATCCATAATAAAGGCACTGAAGGGAGACAAATTTGTTGCCTCCAAATTTAAAATCCTGTCAACTGGATCCAAACCAACAAAAAATGTGGATGCTAAAAAGTCAGTATGAATATTGATTTGATTAGATAAAATTATATTACGTATATAAGATTAAGTATTTAGGTCTTATTATTTAAAAAGTTTTCTTCTGATGAATATTCTCTCAACTAGATAAAATATATTTTGAGCCTTATTTAAACATATAATGTACGGACACGTTAGTTCATTATGTGCACGACAAAGATATCGACTCTATTAGGATGACTGATTTCCCCAGCAAGATGCAAAAATCTTTTATGGTTTGAGATGTATATTGCATTTGTATAGCTAGCTTAATAATGATAAAATTATTTACCATGGATCGGAGTATACTTCACAGAAGGGTAAATACAATTACTACGTTTAGTACCGTTTTGAATATTAAATAAATGATTTGGCAAAAAAAAGAAGAAGGAAATATTAAATAAATGAAAGATACAAGTATTTTCTTTCCTTGTAGGTTTTTTTTTCCTTAAACAAAAGTTTAAATGAGTTGAGTTTCAAAACTTATCAAAATGAAGACATATTTTTATGTAAAGATATTTATCAACAAGGTTCACATATGCACGATAGGATTTAATCCTACACTCTCTCGAATTATGAATTAAATTTTTACTCTAAAGTCTAAAATAAAAACCATGCTGGCATATAGCATTGCACTTTAGCCATATAGCATCAGTATTGACCTGTTCTCCAACTCACAAGTTGCTGTTATCAAGTGTCATGTGTTAACCACGGAATTAGAGACCTACTTTCTTCTTCTTCTTCTTCTTTCTTCTTTTATTGTGACGTTATATTTTTGAATTTTGTGTTTGCATATACTCTTTCTGTTCAAAAAATATAATATATGTTTTGAGAAATTGAATGTTAAAAAATAAAAATTATTTTTAATTTTTTAAGGTATAATAATTGTCCATTTTTTAAAAGTAACACTATTGATAATGACTTTATATTTATTATATGGTATTTAATATGATTAAATATAAAAAAATAGGATTAGTTTAAAAATAGGATACTATTTTATTGAGAGGTGAGATTTGATTAAAAATACTTTATATTTTTAAATGGAGGGTATAAACTATCAAGCATGATTCATTTGGATTTAAATTTTTTATAATTAGAATTGGTGAATTTTTATAAAGTTTTTTTTTAAAAAGGGAGAGACGATTTTATATTTTATAAAAATAATAAAATAATTGAAAATATTAAAAAAGAAAAAGAAGAAGCAAAGTTCACTTAAAGGATTTCCTGTCACTCGGAGAGCCTTATTTAACACTGTACTGCCTCTATCCTTTGCCATTCAGTGTGAAATGAACAAGATGCCCCGAACAACACCTTTTGAAAGCAGTATATGGACCATAATTTCCACCCAATGACAGTCTTTACGTGCTGAGCTGTAATCATTGTACTGAACTTTGAATTGTGGGGCAGACATAAGCAGATTTCAACTTGGCAGGACAAGGACCAGTCTCATCATGCTTTCTCCCAATTACTCGCTCTTTTGATTCCTCTCCTTCTCTTTTCTTTCTCTCCCAACCCGTCTCTCTTCTTCTGTGACCCCAACACTTGTGTTTCTTGTTCTTTCTCATGGCATCTTCTTCTCAGTTTTCTGGTATACAGTATGACGTCTTTATCAGCTTCAGAGGCACAGACACACGCCATGGTTTTCTTAGCCATTTGAGAAAGGAATTGCGGCAGAAGCAAATTGATGCCTATGTGGATGACAGACTCGAAAGAGGGGATAAAATATCACCGGCACTTCTAAGAGCCATCAAAGAATCACTTATTTCATTGATCATATTTTCAAAGGATTATGCTTCTTCAAAGTGGTGCTTAGAAGAGCTGGTGCAGATTATTGAACGTATGGAGAGCCAGAAACAGATTGTAATTCCTGTTTTCTATAACACAGATCCCTCAGATGTCAGGCATCAAAAAGGGTCATATGGAGATGCTTTAGCCAAACATGATAAATATTACAAGGAAAAGGTGCCAACTTGGAAATCAGCTTTGAATAAAGCTGCTAACTTATCCGGATTTCATTATTCATCGAATTCAGGGTATGTTATTTTTTCCCCTCCCAATACTTTTCTTGATTAATTTATCCGGGTTTCATTATTCATCATAATCTTTTTATATTCCTGTGAGTATAGGGACGAGGCTGAGCTTATAGAAGAGATTGCCAAATCTTTGTCAACAAGGTTGAATATTATGTACCAAAGTGACTTCACAGACCTTGTTGGAATTGATGAAAGAATTGCAGATTTAGAATCACTGATGGACCAAGGATCAAAAGATGTTCGTGTCATTGGAATTTGGGGCATGGGCGGTCTTGGTAAGACAACCATTGCCGCTTTAGTATTTAATCGATTTTGTAATGAATTTGAAGGACATTGTTTTTTAGCCAATGTGAGAGAAGAATCAAAGAATCATGGAATTATTTATTTGAAGAATAAGATGTTTTCCATGCTACTCAAGGAAAATGATTTGCATATTGGTACACCAAATGGAATGCCCCCTTATGTCAAGAGAAGGCTACTTCGAAAAAGGGTTCTTGTTGTTCTTGATGATATTAGTGATTCAGACCAGCTAGGAAATTTAGTGGGAGCACTTGAATGTTTTGGACTTGGAAGTAGAATCATTATAACAACTAGAGATAAGCAAGTGCTTGTTAAAAATGTTGATAAAATATATGAGGTTAAGCCTTTGGTTTTTGATGATGCTGCTCGACTTTTTATGTTAAATGCCTTTGAGAATAATGATGATCTGGACATGGAGTGGATTGAACTAACAAGGAAGTTTATTAGTTATGCTAAAGGCATTCCATTAGCTCTAAAAGTTTTAGGTCCTTCCTTTATGGTAAAAGCAAGGAAGAGTGGGAAAGCCAACTTGAGAAGCTCAACAAAATGCCACACACAAAAGTTCAACATGTGATGAGACTGAGCTATGATGATCTAGATAGAGAAGAGAAGAACATTTTCTTATATATTGCATGTTTTCTCAAAGGATATGAATCACAACAAATTATAGTTTTGCTAAATTTTTGTGGTTTCTCAACCATCATTGGATTAAGGGTCCTTCGAGACAAAGCTCTAATAACTGAAGTATCAAATTCCAGAAAATCAGTTATATTGATGCATGATTTGATCCAAGAAATGGGTTGGGAAATAGTTCGTGAAGAATCCATTGACGATCCTGGAAAACGTAGTCGATTATGGAATGCTAATGATATTTATCAAGTATTAGAGCGTAACACGGTGGGAATCACAACTGTATAACTGCATTCATTCGATTTTTTTCTCTTGGTTTTATTCCATTTACTAGCTACTTTTGGTTTGCAGGGCACTGAAGCCATTCAAAGCATTACTTTGAATGTGGCAAAAATTGAACGGCTCTGCTTAACTCCTCAAGTCTTTGCTAAGATGTCAGAGCTAAAGTTTCTCAAGTTTTCCCAATATGATTTTCATGAACAAATCCTCCATCTTCCCCAAGGCCTTGAATCTCTGCCAAATGAACTGAGATTTTTTGAGTGGGTTTGTTATCCTTTAAAATCCTTGCCTTCATCATTCTGTCCTAATAGTCTCGTTGAACTTAAAATGACTTGGAGTCGTGTGGAAAAGCTTTGGAATGGGGTTTTGGTACGTATCTATCTATATCATCATTGATAAACATGGCGTTTTTTTCTGGTTCGTTTTTGTGTCTCTTGTTGTTATAAATGGTGCAATTGCAGGATCTTGTAAGTTTAAAGAAAATTGACCTCAGTAACTCAGAGAATCTATTGGAACTCCCAGATTTTTCTATGGCGAAAAACCTTGAAGAAGTAGAACTCTCCAGCTGCAAGAGCTTGCGTAAGGTTCATCCTTCTATTTTAACCATCCACAAGCTTGTGAAATTGAACCTATCATACTGCAAATCACTTACCATCCTTAGAGGTGATGTCCATTTAAGATCCCTAAGTAATCTTTCTCTTAGTCAATGCTCAAGGCTCAAGCAATTCTCAGTGACATCGGAGAATATGAAGAACTTAAATTTGACAGGCACATCTATCAATGAATTGCCCTCGTCTATGAGGCTTCTAAACAAACTTGAAACATTATACTTAGATCACTGTAAAAATCTGAAGAATCTGCCAAGCAAGTTCTCTAACCTGAGTTCTCTCAGAGAACTTCGGATCATTGGTTGCATGCAGCTTGATGCATCGAATCTACACTTCCTACTTGAAGGCTCGTGGTTCCTAGAAACATTTTTACTGCATGATTGTTGTAATTTATATGAACTGCCCGACAATACCAGATTCTTATCCTCATTGCGGCATTTATCACTACATGAATCGGATATTGTGAAGTTGCCTGCAAGCATCAAGCACCTCCCACTACGTGAAAAGCTTGACTTGAGTAATTGCAGGAGCCTTCGGTCTTTGCCTGAACTTCCACCATCCATTAAAGAATTATATGCCACCAATTGCAGTTCCCTGCAGAGAGTAATGTTTTCTTCCATAGCTGTTAATCAACTGAAAGAAAAAATAAGAGTTGGCACAAGATTCCAGAATTGTGTAAAATTGGATGAACATTCGCTCAGAGCTATAGCAGGACATTCTCACGTCAACATAAAGAGATTGGCATATGAACATTTAACAACTCTAGGAAAAAGCAACATTCTAGGTGGTCCAGTTGACGTTATTTACCCAGGAAGTAACGTTCCAGAGTGGTTCATGAACAGGACAAGGCAGTCTTCAGTAACTATTGACTTATCTTCTTCTGCTTCGCCTTCCGATTTGGTGGGTTTCATATTTTGTGCGGTTGTTTCTTCGTTTCCATCAAATGACAAGAACTTCATTGGATGCGATTGCTACATGGACATAAATGGTGAAAGGGACATGAATATGGGTGCATGGACTAGCATACACGCTTGTGAATTTATGGCTGATCATGTATGTATATGGTATGATGAACGATGTTGTATGAAGAGCATGGAAGCAGAAGAAAGGAATAATCTGAAAATCTTGTTTGAGTTCTTTGCTCAGACTGGAAATACTTGGGAGAAGAAAAGGGATATTGTGATAAAAGGGTGTGGAATCTGCCCAGTATATGACTCAGAATATCACGCCTTCATTGAAAACCTGGAGTTAAAGTCACAACTAAGAGCATTTGAAGAGGATGTCAGAGGAAGCTTTGATGAGAAGAAAGTTGAATCCAATGAATATATCTTTCCACCATTTCCGAGAGGAACTTGGGAGAAAGCAACACAGGGCTTGAAAGATCTCATCAACCTGTGAGCGTGACTGCTTTAAATTAAAGGTATCAATTAGAGGCTACCTGGAAAACAGTTATATGATGTTTATCATTTCTTTCTGTGAAATTTTTCTGTTGCAGATGATGTCATTCCATTCTGCGTTAGTACATTCTTCATGTACTGCATAAATCATTCCCTTGTGCTGTGGCTTTTACGTCTCTTTATTCACATCAATTTGAAGAAGCACTTCACTCATATATCAGTCGAGATTAGAATTAATTTGAACAAGAGACCAAAGTCAGTCTCTGATAAAAATAACAATGAATGTTTTGTTATTCTCTAAGACACATAACTCCGCTCTAACAACTATAAAAAATTATCTGAATGTTGATTTTCATGAATCAACGTAACACATTTGGCAAGGTGTGAATTTAAGCATGCCAATACATCCGGGCATTAGTTTGTCTGTTCCTAATTAGCGCATATCTTCTTGGCTCCGTAAATGTCCATATCTGGGTTGCTTCATTTTTTTGAACAAGCCTGTCTGTAGGAGAGCCACCTCGAAGTTCTGAACTATTTAAGGTGCGCATAAAGTGTGTTTATGAGGTGGAAGACCCCCTTCTTTTTTGTTGGTTAAATGCTGCTTTTCAACAGAAAAGCTTTTAGGGGTTTTTTAAAATCCAGTTAGAGAGAGATAGAAATAGAAATTTAGTGGGTTTTGTTTATTGGATTTAAATCCTTTAAAAATGAAATTCGTAAATTTATGTGAAGTTTGTCTTTTTAAGGAAGAAATGGAAGATTTTATATTTTGTAAAAAATAATAAAATGAGAAACAATACTAAAAATGAAAAACTTCACATGAATTCACAGATTTTAACTTTAAAGGATTAAATCCCTGTTTATTCAAGTAAAGATGTAACATTGGAAATTAACTCCCTGATTTATTGAGTTATTAAGGGGTAATTAAGTAAATTTTAGGTGAATTTAGGTTTGTTGATAGTTAGAGATGGGTAATAGACATTTTGAGTTTTGATTGTGGCCTTGAGATCGGGTTTGGAGTGAAATTGAACCATTTGGACCCAATTGATGAACAAAAGTTTGGACTGCCTTTCCTGTGCTATCTGCCATAGTAGATGGCTAGTGCGCTGTGGCAAATGGCCAATTTCTAGAATAATAAAGTGAGTCTGTGCTTGTGAAAATAGAAGGAAAATGGAGATTTGAGAGACAGGTCGAGGAGCACAATTCAAGCTTTGCTAGGGCACGGTGTTGTGGGACTTTTAGGAGATTCTAGGGCTCCTAATCACTAAGGTAAGTCTTCCTTGCCATTTCTCTTTTTCTCCACTCCATTTTTAAGTTAGGGTTTGCTTTGAGAGTGTGGATTTTTGACCTATAGAGCTATGAGGCTAAACCCCTTAACTTAAATGGGGTTAATAGGAGTTGTTTGAGCTATTTAAACTTAGATTTGAAGACTTGAAGCGTCCTTGAGCTTGGGTTCATAATTATGGATGAAAATTGCATTTATTATGGTTGTTGGGAGTGGTTAATAGCCATTAATATGGACTATTGAGTTTAATAAAGTTATTTGGAATTAATAGAAGCTAATATGCCTAATGGGTGTAAGTAAATACTATTGGTTGTGAATTTTGGATAGTCAAAGTGTTGGAAAATTGGGAGTGAAAAGCATGTTTATGATGATATTAATAGTATTTGGCATAATTAATTGTAAATTAATTGTTTTTGACATTGTTTGGACTTGAGATTAGCCTTGAAGCTAATTGTGTTTAAGGGATAAATATTTGCCCTCTCAAAAGTTTGAGGTAACTGGAGAAAATTTAGTTTATGCATTTGTTTGTTAGTTGATTGTAGAGTTTTGTAAATATATTTTTGGTGTGAAATTAAGTTTATAATTGCTGCAATATGGTGCATGTTTTTGAAAGAATGAATGCAAGCATGGAATTGAAATTGTTGATTGATGTGATTTTTGAGTAAAATGTGATTCAATGGGGTTGTATGCTAAAGAGCTTTGATGATTAGAATAATTTCTAACAATGTAAAGTATGTATGTGAGTTAAGAATTTTTTTCATGAATTGAAAGTTGATGATGATTATGATTGTGAAAGAGGACATGAAGATGAAATTAAGGTTTGTAGCATGTATATGCTTCGAGCATGATGTGATGTTGATTTCATATCATTTGAAATAATGAGTATGTCAAATTATATTGTGAAATATGGTAAATTGAGTTTGAGCATGATGGCATGAAATAGTGACATGCTTTATGTGTGTAAGCATATTTATTACATGATCATGATTGGCGGAAGTTTGCCTAAGGAGAAAAGTAGATATAAATTCAAGTGGCATGGCTACCTTACAGAAGGTTAGCTTTGTCCCATTGTTTGTTGAAAGACAATTCCATTGTTTCTCTAGGGACTTGAATCTAGCTTGCTCTACTTGTTCCCCAAGGTAGTTAGCATAAGGTTAACAACACCCCATAGATTTAAGAATGGGAAAAATCATGGCCTGAGAGTAGGTGTAGTGATTTTTGGCTAAGTTGCTCTTACGAGTTGTAAGCTTGGGCAATCTATTCACATAGCGGACCCCTATTTAATTTAATAGTCCATAATTTTAGTTGGAGGTAACAAGAGAATATGAAGAGGTATTGATTATGCATATCATTATTATTAGTCATATGGTTGGTAAATTTGTGACTGTGGAATCTTATATTGAGAATGGTTACGAGCATGTTTCCCTTGAGATTTTATGATTGTATTATGTGACATTTGTATAACTATGATTAATTAACTTGCATTTGTATAGATTAGATGTACCTTAATTACTGAATAATTATACTCACCCCTCTTGTTAATATTTTACAGGCACTAGCTTAGGACAAGATAATGAGAAAGCACCTGAGGCCTCTTTTACTTTGTTTCATATATGTGTATTTAAATGTGATATTGCCAATTAGTTGCCTATTTTGATTTGGTGCTTGCACCATTTACATGATTATCTGGGAAGTTGTAATTTGGGCCTTAGATTATGTATTATGTGTTGGTGAATTTGGTTAGAGTCAAAATATTGGTGCAAGTGTGATAGGGTTTATATGGACATTTGTAATTAAATTATATTCCAAAACAATGCAAATTACCTCTCCCTATTGTTTTGGTATCAAGGGGTTAAGAATTGAAAGTGCGATATGTGCAAGATATGATTATTGTGGTGTTTTACACAGGTAGTGCTAAATCTATTGAGTGTGGTGTATGTGTTTAAATGAGCTTTTGTCACTTGGGTTGTGGTTAGAGACACTTTGAGTTATTGTTAAGCGTGAAAAGTGGTTTTACATGCATTTGGGTGTCTATCTTTTTTGTATGAGTTAATTTAGGGTTGCAACTAATGCCATTAGCTAGCTGATGAAAAGAGTTTTCTATGGATACTTAGATTGTCTCGATTGAACGTTGGATAGAGATTTGGGGCATGTTGAAAGTTGGCCTTTGAATTTGTCAATTGACAGCAAGAGGTTGTCTAATTTTGTGCAATGTGCCGTGGTGCATGACACAATAAGGGTTTGTTATAGGAGATAGTTCGTTGCTCGTGGAGGATGCCTCAATATGTGGGTTTTGGATGTTTTCAACCTATTTTCAAATGTTTTAAGTACTATAATTTATATTAGTTTTATTTGATTTTGAAAATGTTTTAACTAATAAAACTTGAGATCCCATACTTATAATTATTATTATGTTTAAACTTGATTTTGTTTAAGTAATCAAAATAATAAGAGTGATTTTATAGGAAGAGAGATAGAAATAAAGTTTCAGTGAGTTTCACTTATTAAGTGAGACTTTACAAGCTTTTATTTCAATTTCATTCCACTTAAATTATTTTGGAGTTGGCTTCTCTCTTTCTATCTTTTACACCCTTGAATCTCAACTATTAAAATTGAGATCTTAGGAGTGAGAAGACAAGAAGAGAGAAGTCAACTCCAACTATTCTAACCAAAAGAGAATTTTAATTGGGGCATTTTTTTTTTGGCAAGTCTGACTTTATTCATAAATCCATGTTAGTAAATGAGAGATATGCATGCTACTTTTCAACACAAGTAACAATTAAAGATTATGATAGGTTGTCAATGAGTGTTGATCTTAAAAGAAGGGGCTATGGTCACTTAAGCACAATGTTTTGAGTTCGACTTTATGTAAATACAAAAAATGTGTTGAAGAAAGCTATTGGCCCACAATGCTTGAATCTGTCCTAATCAAATAGCCACACACACACACACAAGGTGCAACCATTAGTCTGTTTGAGAAAACACCAATAAGGGCAAAAAAAAAAAAACAGAGAGAGAGAGAGAGAGAGAGAGAACATGATTACATTATTCTTCATGTACATTAAGGTTGATCAATTAATTTGCCGGGCGATTAGATGGAATAGCCAGTAAAGGATTAGATCTAACCATTGATAGGTCAAATTTCTTAGTCATGTCCAATTCATCAGAAGATATGCCATTGGGAAGTTCCCAACTAAAGCAATGCACCAATTGAGCCACAACAAACTTAGCCGTTGTTAGACCCAATAGCATGCCAGGACATCTTCTTCGACCAGACCCAAAGTTCAAGACAAACACCAATAAGATATGTCCTTGAAGGTCTATCTTGCAATCCATGAACCTTTCTGGATAAAACACTTCCACATCATCAGACCATACCTTAGTATCTCTTCCAGTAGCCCATACATTAACTATGATTCGTGAATTCTTCCTTATGTAATACCCATTGATTGTGTTACTAGTAATGGTACAACAGGATATAGCCTCATAGTCTCTTTAATATGTCCAAGTAAGTCAGCCTTGGCAAATCAACCTCTTCGACCAGTTTTCTATTTCCTATTACGTTTTCCAGTTCATGTTGGAGCTGTTTCATCACCCTTGTATTCCTCAAGAGTTCTGAGAATGCCCATAAAGTGACAGTAGTAGAGTCCACTGCACCAGCAATCATATCCAGAAGGATGGCTTTGATGTTGGATCCATTGAGGACGTGGCTTTGCTGATCATCTTGAGAAACCGTGGAAGAGATAGAGCAATATGTTCACAAAATCATTAGTCTGTCGCCTTTTTTGGCCATCAAGTGCCTCTTCGTGCTCCTTTATGATCGTTCCTAACATCTTATCAAGTTCTTCGTCGTGTTTCATTAAGCGTGCTGTCAACCCCTGAATCAAAATTTGTTACATAGTTTTGATGTTTGTTACTAAAAATTAATTCATGTACAATACTTAAACTATCACTAATTCAAATTTTATGTTCCCTTTGGTTAAGAGAAAAAGCGTGCTATTTACATAGACAGCTGGAGGGATTGAGGTTTGTGCAACACATACGTTATTGCATCTCCACATAGTGATGTAGACCATTGAAACATTATTAGCAACATGTGGGAACAAAGTTCATCATTTTATATAAAGTAATATAATTAGCGGCTTGTTAAATTTGAGTCAGAAATGTGTGTGTGTGTTTTATAGTAAATAGCTTGGTGAGTAGAGTTGAGAATAAGGGCCGGACCTGAAAGGTCGGGCTTGAAAGTCCTATTTAAATAAGGGTTCGAGCTTTGAAAATAATTTTTTTTAAAGTAATCGAGCTTGAGGGCTTGACCCTGATAAGCCCTGTAAAATAGAGCTCGAGCCCGGGTAGCCCTTCAAGTCCTGTTATATTATTATTATTATTATTTTTTTAGTGAAACACATGTTTGAAGTCAATGATCTGCTCACCTGATCCTACACACATTATGTTATTATTAATTTTAATTTATTCTAAAATTAATTTAATAAATATCAGTGTATAGTATAAAATTTATGATTTTTTTTATTTTTTTATAATTATTATATTTGTGTATTTATAAAAAAATCAACTGTTTTAATCAAGATTTAAATTTTATTACTAAACTTCTAAATGTATATTATTTAATTTCTAAATAATTATGAAGATTTTAATTTTTTTAATTTTAGAATATTTTAATTAATTTATAATGTTTAATTTTATTTTAATTTTTTTATTTTTTGAAAAAGGGCTTGTGGGCCCGATCTTGAGCCTTGAGTATAAGGGCCGGGTTTGAAAAATGAGATTTAAAATAAAAAATCAAGCTTTAGGGTTTATAAAAGCCAGGCCCTTAAAGGCCGGGTCTGCCCGTATTCCCAACTCTATTGGTGTGGGATCTAACTTTTTAGGCAATATTTGGTAGGTAAAAAAATATTTTCTATATAAAAAAAAGAGAGAGAAATACACGTATCACTTTTTTATATAAATATATTTCTCATTTCTTTTTTAGGATATGTTTTTTCGTATACCAAATGTTACTTTATATTTTATAGCTCCACCTAGAAAGAAATCACTTGTATATAGATGGAAACCATATAAAGCTCTGTTACTAATAAAAATGAAATCCTTGAGTTAGATCGAGATCTGCATATAAACCAAGTGGCCTACTATATTTTTGTGGCAAAAGGGGACACATCGAATTATTGAATAAACACAAAGAGGGAAAAAAACTAGAAGGTAGGTTATAGGTGATTGTGGTACCTGAATATCAAATAAGCGTAGCAAAGGCACGTAGTCTTGGACATGGAAGGCTCCGGCCAACCTCATGGCTTCATGAACAAAGACCCTTCAAATCAAATCTATCGTCCCTCTTCTGTCCCAATATCATTCTATACATTATGTCCTGTATGACTTCCCCCACCCTCTCACTCAGATTCACGACCTCACGCGCCGCCGCCGATTTTCCAATTGACCCCACCTACTCTCCCACCTATCAGCCGAAACATCTCCACTTTTGACGCAATAAGAAGCTGAAAAGCAGAGTTTCTTCACCATACTACACAAAACCAAGCCCGACGAGCCGCAAAACACGTGTTCCGATACTTGAGTTCTTGGGCGGCTTGCGAAAACGGTGTCGTATGTCTTGAGGATAAGCTCGGCAGCTTCAGGGGAAGATATGACAACATTAGGGACCTGCCCTAGTCGCAGGGACATGATGGGTCCATAGTGTTTGGCCAGAGACTGGAGGGATCGGTGGGGGAAGGTACCCAACATGTGGAGGTTGTTTCTGGTCATCCTCATGAGTTAGTTTAAGATAGGATAGGGATAACAGCATAGCTGATAGAAGAAAGACGGATGCAAGAAGGAGAATAGGAGGAGGGGGTAGAATTGAAGGCAACATGTTTAGAGTGTTTGTATGATTGTATCGATCAGAATGTGTTCTTCAGTGCCTTGCATATCTTTGCCTCTTGGGACACACACACACACACACAAAACGTTCACCATATGGTAATTGATGAATGAAAGTTGTAATTCAAGTATGATTAATTACCGAGGTTCTTTTCCCTCGCTTTCTTAGTTTAAACGTTCACCATATGGTAATGGAATTTCCTATTTTTAACAAAAGAAAAAATTGCAAAAGTTGCGAGCTATATGAAGTGTTCCCTATATTCATGGTAATTGAATGAAGAATTATAAACGTGAACATATGATCCAATCATGATAAGATCACAACGTTTTTAAACTATGATTATTATCAACATAACAAAAAAATTTACTATTAGCTCATCATCATCATCATCTTTTTCCCATTCATTTTACTTTTAATTGATAACGTAAGTACAAAGAAACCCTCAATATCAATATAAAATATAAAATATTGAACAGGCACAATTTATAGGTCATTAATAACAACTCTTGTGAACACCCAATTTTATCCAGGCCCTCGTAAAAAAAACTGAATAAACAAAAATAATTGATAACTTTTTTAATAAATTAATAAAAAGAACAAAATAAAAATTAATAAATAAAAAAATGAAATGAAAAAAATCCTGAAATTTGTATTTTAATATGAGTCTTCAATTAGGGAAATAAAATAAAGATCCAATGTCTAAAATTATGCCTCGATTTAAAATAGTAAAAGTTAAATAAAATTAATAACAAATTGTGATTTGATGGGATTCAAACATAAGATGGAAGCCCTAATTATCATTAATAAAAAGGTGAAGATCAAGAGAATGGGGGTAGAGAAAAAAGGCAGAAAAAAAGAGAGAGAGAATAGAATTTGAGAAGACAAAGGGAAGATTTTGCTTGATATAGGTAGAGATAATCATTTTCTCTCTTGCATGATAATATGGGGTGAGGAAAAGGAAGAAATGCTTTATAGAGTAAAGCTTCTTTTTTTTTTTTCCTTCTTGAATTTCGATACATTCTCAAAAATCACAAATTCTCTTATTTTGTGAATTTATAGAAATGAAGTCCGCATATATATTTTTGCTTCATTCTTTTTGCTTTTTTTTTTTAATCTTTCACACCTTATTATTATGTGAGACACCCTAAGGAAGCCGACACCCTTGTAACCGTGGTTCATATGTGAGTCTCAATGTTAGCAGCTAAAGGGAGTTCAGACGTGATCATTCATTTCTTTCATTTACTTTTGGTGTGTTATGTCTCTTTTTGCCATTTTTTTTTTCTTTTCGCTTTTGTTCTTCCTTGTATTTCATTCCCCAAAAACATGATATCTCCTTTACACATGTATGGGAGCGCGTCTATTGGTGAAGCCTTTTATTTTCTTTTTCTCCTTTTATTCCTTTTAATTTCTTTTCATTGGCATCCGATTTATACACAATCGTGGAAAGATATAAAAGCACATGTACAGTTTTTAAGCACACATGAACACATACACTCAAGCACATGTTTTGGCTTGTTATTTCTTGTGCATAATAAAGTGGAGATAATTGGAATAATCACCTAAGTTGCTACAAGTGGTAAAACTCCAAAGGTTTGATCCCTTGTTTTTTTTAGAATTACCTATATTATTATACACTCCTCTAACACACAATACACCAATACTTGATTTGAGACTTTTGTGTTTTTTTTAGTCATACCGTGTAAAATTTTTAGAGTCCCTATAGGTAATTAGTCGATTAGCATGTCGTGTGTGGCAATGGGCTACCGCAAGCACACCAATCATGATACTTAATTGATTTGTTTTATCCATTTTTTTAAAAAAGAGCCTTTTTATAAATATAAATAGTTTGAAAAATAATTTCTATACCGTGTGAGATTTTAGAATCTCCACAAACATAAAAAGAATTAATTTTAATGTGAGATTTTGTGAATCTTCATAGAAATTTCAATATATTTTTTTAAAAAAATCTTTTCTCAAATAAGGGGATAAGTTTTTTTTTTTTCAAATTAAAAGATACCAATCCAATTAAAGACCTTTTTAAAAAATAAAAGTTTCTTTTCTAAAAAATACTAACAAACTGACAAACATTTGAATGACTTCAACATTCCAGCTGGAAAACAAATAGTAGATGGCGTACTTGACATATCTCTAGACGCAAGGGATGATCAAGACGACCACCTGAGGTCAATAGCGAAATTGCTTCGAGAGAATCAATGTGACATTCAGCATTCATGTCTTGATGTTGCTTACCAAGTAATCCCTGTTCAATGGCAAGAAGTTCAGCAGCCGTGGGAGGAAGGGAACCCAATTTCTGTTGAAAACCTATGACCCAATGCCCCTTGAGAGTTTCTAATGACTCCCCTACCGGAGGCTTGACCATGTTGTCTCACCGAACCATGAACTTCCAATCGAAGGCGCTCACTTGGTGGAGGGGTCCATTTGTCTTAGGGAAGTGAAATGCCTGGGAAAACTTGATGACAAAATTTTCCATTAACTACCATTTCCATGAGTTGGTTCCGAACACAATGAAAAACTCTTTCAACAATGTCATAACAACTCTGATCTCCAAGGCTTGTTCCAACATTTTTCTATTATTTCTTTTAACTTCACCCATATATTTCATTGATGAGTTCCATTCATCTTTACTTTTATTCCTTAATTATTTTTTTCACAAGTTTCAATACAGTTCAGATTTTAAAAAATAAGAATAATTTTTTAAATAAACTTATTAGAATTTATTATTTTTTGTGCATGAGAAAGAAAACCTTGTGATGGTCAGTAAATAATTAGGAAGGAAGTGGGAGCCATTGGACATGAGATCTTTAACTTCATTATCAATTATTCTTTCTAAGATGGATTCCTTAAAATGATTTTGTTTAAAGTAAGGAAAAATAAACACAAAAAGATAACTATGGTAAGTCTCCCTTGTGTGAAATTCGTATCATGTCAAAATTAAAAGATCACCATTGTGTGGCTATCTTTTTCTCTACTTTAAATGAAGTTAATTTAAGGATCCTAATTAATTTCCAAGCAATTATTTTCGTGAATAGCTGTGTTAGATGTGACATGGATGCCGCTTTAAGCTATTATACACACACATACCCACACACCCAACTCATTATGTTAGTGATATTAGTAGCGGCCGACCTAGAAAAATTAATTAGTGGAGAAAAACTTTATATATAATATAAATATTAATTTTCTTAAAGAAATATAATTATAATGATAAAATTTATCAAATTTAAATACTAAAGTAACAATTCAAACATTATATAACTATCATAATAATATAAAAATAAATTATATTCATATAAGCAAAATTCACTGTAAAAGTGATAGAATATGTATTAACTATTTAGAATCATATGCATTTAGTTCATCAAATAAAATATTAATTATTGATTTTGTACGGTAATGAAATTATTTTTTATACAATTTTCAATACAAACAATTAAAGAAAGTTATTTTATATTTTATTACTAGGTTCTATTTTAGTAAGAAATGTAATGTATGTTCAGAGAGAAGTCATGAAATGGAATCAATTTTTCATCTTGCGGATTGAAAAGTAATATTTTCTTAAGCGCATTATATCAAAATTTCTCCTTTTTAGTGGCCTATGACATAATTCCGCCCTTGCTTAGATTTCAATATTATTATAATTATTATCTATTTTTATAGAATATAAACTTAAATTTAAATTTAAATCCTTAAAGAGTTTGTAATAAAATAAAAATAAAAATAATTTATAAAAATAATTTGATAAATGAAATTAGGATAATCAATAATTTTTTATATAAGTATATTTTTAACTTTCTTATCTGTTTAAATTTTTAAATATAAAAGAAATTGAAGAATGGAAAGTTATTTTTTTGTAAATATATTTTCGAATGATAAAACATGGATAATTTTAAGAAACAAAATTTTCTTATCAGAATATATAATTTTGGTAAAAAAATAAAATATATTTGATTTTTTACATTTTAAAAAAACTCAGAAGAAAATAGCTTATCTTTTTTCAAATATATGTAATTCAAAGATAAAACTAAAATTAAATACCAATCTCATAATTTAAAAAAATAATATGACATGGTTTTTCCCTATTGCCTAATTGAAAAATACGAGGCAACATGTGAAAAATCGTTGCCTAAATAAAACTTATAATGCAACCGGACAAAAACTGTTGCCAATTTTTGAGGCAACTTATTAAAAACTGTTGTCTATTTGATAAATATGAGACAAAAATGTGAAAAACTGTCGCCTAAACCCTAATTAAAACTTATGATGCAACGGGTAATGTTGTCATATATTTGTTACCTAAAGTAAAAATTAAATGATACACTAAAAAAAGTGTTGCCTACTTTTAGATTAGGAAGCGCTTTTTTACCTGTTGCAAATATTGGTGAGATGGGAGGGGAGTGATTTTAATGAAAAGAAGGTGAGGGATTTAATATTATCTTATTTAGTTTAAGAGAGAAGGGAGAAAAATATTTACATATAAATAATTTTACCTTCGTTTCATTAATGTTGAGATACTAAAAAATGTACCTATATTTTTTAAATTTATTATGAATAACATATTGGATAGGGTATGACAAATTTTATCCCTCCCTTCTCAATCTCCCAATTTATAGGGGAGGGGAGGGAAAATTTTAAAACTCTCTCTCTCTCTCTAGCTAGTTTTGATCAATGGCAAAGCTAAGGGTGCAAAATAATTCAATAAAAACTTAATATTTTCTTAAAAAATAATAATTATGTTAAAATTAAAATTATAATGATATAAATAAATTTATCATTATTTTTTATTTTAAAAAATTATATTAAATGTATTAATATAATCTTTTATTATAAATATGTTCTTAATATTTTATTTAAATTATTAAAATATTATATATTTAATAAATTTTTAAATATAAATATTTTTTATTTAATTTAAAAAATATAAAATATTAAAATTAAAAGATGTGAAGTTGTAAATTTTATATATTTTATTATAATTTTTTTTTAAAATAAGAGAGTGTATTTGCATCCCCAAGCCAGCATGACTCTGCCATTGGTTCTGACAATACCTACGCGCCGTACGTTAAACCGGGAGAACTTTAAAGAGAAACAAATTAATTCAAATCAAGTGAAGAAAAAGACGTTTTTGGGTGAAACTTGTTACACCAACTGTTCATTAATTATCAAAGGTCGAAGTCAATGCGTCTAATTAATAATTAAATTGATACTTCATTCATTTTTATTTATAAAAAATTATTATTTTTTATATAAATAAAATTAATTATTTTAATAAACATCTATTATATATTTTTTAAATCATCTCTCATAATTTACATTAATAAAAAATAATTAATATATATTTATATTGATTAATATAGAATATTTTAATTTATTTTTTATTTTTAAATATAATTATTATAATTAACTAATTTTTTTTAATTTTTTTTTTTTACGTGTAGAAACGGAGGGAGTACAGTTTCTGGCTGCTTGAATCCAAGGGTGTCCGTGGTTTAGAAAATTCAATTCTGACAACATTAATCTCCCAACAAACATTTCAGAACAAGCCATGAAAAGCCAGCCGGAAACATCGTTCGTAAATGAAATGACATGTATTTAACCTAGGTTCGAAAACGAAAGATCAGAGTTGTTGCGTGGAATGACAGTTCATGGTTGAAGATTTGCGTTGAATGACGGAACGTGTCGATGTTTCAAATTAATTGAGGATCAAAGCAAGGCATGGGCCACATAGGCATTCATCCAAAAATTAACAAAATTTCCGATTGGGTGGGAGAAACTTCGTTACATACTCAACTACTAGTATGAAGGAGAAACCTTTCACCATTGTTACAGAGAGGTGGGGTATATGAGAGAGAGAGAGATCCACAAAGAATAAATCTAACCATATTGAAACAAGTTGAAGTTTTGTAAATTTCATTTGTGTAATCTTCTTAAAATAATTGACATGCAGCATGGAAGAAAATGAATCCATGCAAAAAACCTATTTAAAAAATTAAACATGGAAGAAAATTAAAGACAGAATCATGATGCAAATTATATCACGTTCAAGTAATAAGGAAAATCACATTGACGTCTGACTAAGTGCACATAAGAAGAAGATTTGCGCCTTTACATAATTATATGAGAAAAATTTGTGTACTTACCTTTATATGTTAAGGAATTTGTTTTGAATTTAAACAAAACATGTGAATTTTTTTTAAATTATTTATTTTATAACAAATTATTATTATTGATATTATTAATACATTAAAGTTCACTTGTCAATCTTTATTTAATTTGATAAGAGTATATTAATTTTATAAAACTAAATACAAAAGTCTTATCGTAATTATATTATTAATCATTAATTAGCTTGGCTAAGTCGAAATACAGAGGACTCAAGTACATTAATTAAAATGAATAAATCTTTGTTAATATTTCATAAAATTGATAAAATTAAATATATAACCCAACCAGTAGTGAGGACATCAATGACCTGCACCACCGCTCTTCTCTTTATCCCAAAAAAAAAAAAAAAATAGTGAGGATCGGACAATGTCCCACAGACTCATGAGGATACATAACCAATCTTAAGGTACTGATCGTGATCAATCAACAAAACCTCAAGCTGTTTCACAAATACGATAACAATCCCAAGAGTACTCCTAGGGATCAACATGATAAGAGAGTACTGAACCAATAACTAAGACTCCCTACACATCTTATTCATAAGCTAAGACCCCTTATATATAACAGGCCCACTAATAACGAAACTGTGTGATTAGCTTATAAAAAATAACTAACTAATCACATTTGACCAATTCAATATTTCCATTAACTAATTAGTTTCACAAACTAATTAACTGCTAGGCAGTAAGACGGGAGAGCTAGCAAGTGATTAGCTCTTGTAATTAATAGGCCAAATTTCTCAGTCATATCCAACTCATCAGGAGAAATGCTCTGTGGAAGTTCCCAGTTAAAGCAATGTACCAATTGTGCTATCACAAATTTCACGGCAATTAAACCCAAATGCATACCAGGACATCCTCTTCGACCTGAACCAAATGGTGTGAGTTGGAAGTCCTGTCCTCGAAGATCAACATTGCTATTCATGAACCTCTCTGGATAAAACGCTTCAACGTCATCCGACCATATTTTTGGATCACGTCCTATAGCCCAAACATTCACAATGACTCGTGAATTCTTCCTTATATAATATCCATTGATTGTTATATCCTCCATGGTGACGCGAGGGAGCAGTAATGGCACAACAGGATGCAGTCTAAAAGTCTCTTTGATCACCATGTCCAAGTAAGTCAACCTCTGCAAATCAACCTCCTCGACCAATTTTGTTTTTCCGACAACGTTTTCCAGTTCACATTGGAGTTTTTTCATTACCCTTGGATTCTTCAAGAGTTCTGAGAAAACCCACAAACTGACAGTGATGGAAGTGTCGATTGCACCAGAGATCAAGTCCAAAAGTATGGCCTTCATATTGCTTCGATCTTTGACAGGGTTTTGGTCATCGTCATGAGAGTCTAGGTAAGAGAGTAATATGTCAACGAAGTCCTTGTGTTCCCTGATCTGCAATGCTTGTTCCTCTTCGTGCTCCTTAATGATCGTTTCTAACATCTCATCAATTTCCTTCCCATTCTTCTCTAAGCGTCTTGTAAGACCCTGAATCATAGCCAGTTGGTTACTTTGGTTACCAATAATAAATTCTTTGTAAGATTATGTTGCTATTTTTTTTTTTGGCAAGACATTGTTGGTATCTTGACACGCAAATATTTGGCTTGTAAGCGCTGTAGAAGATTTTGATTCTGGGGCCGGGACACAGAACAAATATACATGCAACGGAGAAAGAAAAATAAAATATAGCTTAATAAAATTTATTGCAAAGCGGTAATAATTTTTTTTAAATATTAATGTATTTTTTGCGTTAATAAAAATTAGAATTTTATCAACAAGTGAAAATGAAGTCGTCCACTTATGAAGAAACTTTGTACCCTGCATATATCCTACTTCATGGACAGATTTGCGCGTTAATATATGTATGGAATATAGTTAATTTGCCACATGTTTCAGCATTATTATTACTGAACAAGGGCTAGGTTGATAAGGAGTTTGGTTTTGGTGCTCATGTGGAACGTTCAGATTTTAAAATTTTATTTTTTTATATTTTTGTTTTATATTTATTATAAAAATTATAAAATTTTAATAAATCTATCTTATCATTAATTTGGATAATACAAATTTAATCTGAATTTAAAATTTTTAAGTTATAACTTTTTTTATATTTTAAAATGCTAGTTTTAAGATTATCTTTATTGTTATTTTTTAATATTATATTTATTAATACATTAAAAATTTAAAAAATTATTATTAAATACAGACGATCTAGAATGTATATGGATAGTCGATTTATAAAAAATACAAAAAATTTTAATATTAAATTAAACTATCTAAATTAAATTTATATTGTTTAAATTGATGATAATATAGATTTATTAAATTTTTATAATTTTTTTATAATAAATATAAAATAAAATCTTAAAATCTGGAATGGACGGTCCAGATGCTCAGTGATGAGCACCTAAATACACTGCTCCTTAATAAGGCTTCTTTTTTACCATATATTGTAGGACAATATAATGCTCCTTTTAGTTTACTTTTATTACATGTGAAGTATTCTTACTTGCATCTTTCTCTGGCGTGCATGTATCCTACCGTTTCGTTTTCATTGAAAGTTGATTTATTACCAAAAAAAAAAAAACGAACAAGGGATGGGTTTAAGTATTATAAATTAAAAAGCCATATTAAAAGAGAGAACATGCTGACTTAGAATGCATGGTATATTAACACCTAATTCAAGTTGGTCGATTAAACCAGTATATTGATGAACCGGTTCTCTGATCAATTTGATCAAGAGTTTTGGACGGGTTGACTAGCTAGATTGAATTTTACATTTGTTTCTTCCCTTGTCGAGCATGAATGACATCATTTTGCATTTAAAAAAAAAAAAAAAATAACAATTTGTTGTATTTGTACTTTAGCAACTATGTTTTGTTAATTATGCGTATTTTATACATAAATGTCTCATTTACTTGGGGATTATTAATGCTTTTTTTATTTAAACATGACTCTTTTTAAGTTTACATATGATATTTTTTTATTTAATTTAACTATATTATTTTAATCATGATTGTGTTGATACCCTAATTCAACTATGGTCTAACCATTGAAGCTTGAGTTATAGCCTCAATTAGTTCAATGATCAATGTGATTTTCAGTATTGTATTTTTGACCTATGTGTTTAAACCTAAAAAGTATGTAATATTTAGGTTGTTTAATAATTTTATGAAAATTAAAGTAATTTATTATTTAGAAACTTTACAAAATGAAAAAAATTTATATTTGGTTATTTCAAAATCTACTGAAAATAGTTTATCAAAATAATTAGAAAACTAACTTTTAAAGCCTGATTATTTTTAAAACCTCAAATAAACATCCTAAAATTATTCAAAAGTATGTTTTTCACAGGAAAAAATACGTAATCTTCAAATTAAAAAAAAAAAACTGCAACAATCAAGCCATGAATTCAGATTAGTCAAGTATAAAAATACTCGAATAAACAAGAGGAGGAAGGGAAAAACAATGATACCTGAATATCAAAAGGGCCCAAGAAAGGCAAGAAATCTGCAATATTGAAAGCTCCCGCCAAGCTGAGCGTCTCTTGGACGATTCCCTTAACATCAAACCTATCGTCTCTCTTGCGCCCCAATATCATTCTGTAGATCATGCCCTCTATAACCTCCCCCACCTTCTCACTCACATCCACCACCTCACGCGCCGCCGCCGATTTTTTTATCGACTCCACCGCGTCTCTTAGCTCCTCCCTTCTTATGGGACCAAACATCTCCACTTTGGACGCGCTCAGAAGCTGCAGAGTGCAGAGCTTCCTCACGCTGCGCCAGTAGGGACCATATTCTCTGAAAGCCATTCCCTTGGAGCCATAGGACAGGGACTCAGAAGCCCGAGTTCTCGGACGGCTCGAGAAAACGACATCGTGCGTCTTGAGGACAAGCTCGGCGGCTTCAGGGGATGAGATCACAACAGCAGGGACCTGTCCTAGTCGTAAGGACATGACGGGACCGTATCGTTTGGCAAGAGATTGAAGGGATCGGTGGGGGAGGGTGCCCAGCAGGTGGAGGTTGCCGATCACCGGCCAGGCCGGTGGACCTGGAGGTTGTTTTCGGCCATCCGTAGCTGGTTTCAGGTGAGATAGTAGTAGCAGAAATGACGATGAAAGAGTAAAGACAAGTGCGGCGAGAAGGAGAAGAGGATGAAAATAAGGTAACCATGGTAAAGACATGTTGGGATGAGAAAGAGAAAGGAATTGATGGACAAGGCTACGAGGAGGGGTTGTATATATAACGTTTTGTTTGATGGCAGTTAATTCTTGAGGTTTCGTTTGGATGGTATGAGGTTTACATTTGAATTTGAATTAAATTCTGAGCATATAAAAGTCTTTGAAAATACAAATAATATTTTATTATTATTATTATTTTATTTTAAATTCTCTTTAAACTCTAATTATTTTAAATTTTGTATACCCTAAATCTTTTCATTTTCTTCACATTTTTATTATAAGTGTCTTTGTTAATTTCATCACTCTTCTCATTTCTCGTTCTTGTCTCTCATTAAGTGAAGAATAAAAATAAATTAGTCACTCTCAATCTTCCATTTCTATTTTGAATTTCAGTTTGTCTCTATTTTACCTTTAAATTTTTTTATACAATCCAAACAAGTAAATACATGTATTCTAAATATGATATTTTAAATCTAAAATTTAAATTCAAATTTCACACCAGTACCTAAATGCATGAGTCAAGATTCAATACGTGGAGTTTGAAGGACCATGCGTATCGGCACAGCCCTGGCCGCGATCACAGCAGTTCACAGTAGCGGATCCAGACACCAATGATGTCGGGGGCTGAAACTTAAAATGGTTAAAATTGGTGGCTAAAATTTATTTTAACAATTTTCATAAAACAAATCATCGTGAGATATCTTTACAATTAAATCATGGGGTGATCACCTTTCTTGTCCCTTGAATCCGTCTCTTTTTATAATTAAGATATTTCTACTTATTTTTTCAAAATTTGATAAAGACAGTCAAGTCATAATTTGGCTTGAAAATGAAAAATTGGAGAATTACATATAAATCTTAAATAAGAGAACTAGTGCAAGTAAATATAGAAGTTTGATTTATAAATGGATTTAATAAAATAATTAATTTCTTTATTTGAGACTGATCGTAATTCTCCCAGAAAAAATTCTCTACTTTGTCTATATTCAAAATTAATTTAAAATCATAACATTCAAAATTGATCATGATGGACAAAGAGAACAACAATACATTCAAAGCGCCAAGGAAGAAAATTAAATAATTAATTGCATCAGACTTATTTTTTAAAATATAGGCAATTTGAAAAAATACAATAAATTAGTAACACATCTAGTGACTTAAAAAAGAATCATCTACTCCTTTTGAAAAGTGCCATATAATAATAACTAGAGAGTGTAATTGACTAGCTCATTTATTGTGATTAATATTTTTTGATACATTAATAATTTAATATTCCATCGCTATATATAGTTTTAAAGAGCGACATTTTTTGGCCAACTCAAGCAAAACTTCTACAATGGCAATTTTAGAACTTTGAATGCTACTGCAACTTCCCTTATATATTCTCTACATTCCCTTACACACAACGCTTTACAATTTTTTTTTAAAAAACATAATTATAAAAATAATCGACCATAAGTAAGAGATTAGTTGGATTTTGGATGAATAATAAATGATAATGAATGGTGAGTTGGGTGAGGTTAAACAATTGATTATGATTGGTAGAAGAAATAAATGAAGTGTGGGACCCATTGATAAAAACTGGGGAGAATAACAATTAAGTTTCAAAGAAATGAATTAATAACAGTCAGGTCTTCAATAAAATTTTATACAAAATAAATTATAAATATAAATTCAAACAGTTAAAATAAAAATTTTTGTTACAATCTAAAAATTATATTTAAATATTTAATATTTAAATATTTATTTATAATTAAAACTCCTGAATTTATAATAATTTAGATCGATATTTTTAACTTATTTTTCAAAAAATTTGTCAGGAACTTAACTAATATTAATTTAGTATTTTGAGATTTAACTGTCATTCTTCCTAAAAATTGGTTCAATTGTATTAGTGGTGGGTCTCACTTTTACTTTTTGTAAATTTTTTTTTAAGAGTGGAATTTTTTAAATTTTTATATAGGATACTTATGTATAATGTTTAAGTTTTGTAAGAAGAATATATATACATATATATATATATATAAATATTGTCAAAAAAATAATATATTTATAAATCGAAACACAATATTGTACGGAAAGATGAAGCGTGTCCATGTTTTCTAATGCTACAATCTCATGAAGCCTCGTAGGATTTGAATTTTGAAAATGAATATAAAATCTTAATTGCAAGTTAGTTTTGTGGCTGAGCAAAAATTGGGGAAAATGTTGTATAATCAATTAAAAAAATTGCATTAAGAGAAATTTTTAGATAAACTACCAAGTCATAATTCTGGGAGGCATGCTTTAATTTATCTTATTAAAAATAAAAAATACCCCGGCCTCTTAAAATTTATATTAACGATTTAAATAAACTTATTCATTTATTTATTTTAAGTAAAATATAAATTTATAACTATTAATGTGCGTTTCAAGGATTAAAATGATATAGGCACTTGGTTAGTATTTGTACTAAATACAGTAACCAAATTTAAAACCCTTTTTCTTTGCCAGACTCCCACCCTCCTCCATCGGCCATCGGCACCTTGTCTCCCCATTTACTTCTCAGGCGCCGGTACTGCCCTTAATACTTCCTTCATCCACAGCGATAGTTATGGCGTCCTCCATCTCTCCCCATTCTTCTTCATTTTGCAGTTAATCCCATTATCTTCCACATTTATCTCTCAATATCTCATTATCTCCCTTCTCATAAGTGTAACGTCTATTATTTTATAACTTTCATTTTTTTAACTGCCTTATTATCTTCCTCATTTACCTCCCAAAAATTCTTCTCCCACTTTCTTCTCACTCCCTCAACTCAGTTGAACATATACACATTCTCAATTTTGCAGTTAATTACTTTTCCTTTTCAGGCGTTGATCTGATATTTCATCTCAGTCGTTCTTTGAATCTTAGTGTCGCCCACCACCTTCAGCGTGGCTTAGAATCTCCACATTTTGCTTACTTCCCCAAGTATGTCATCATTTTTTTATCATTTTTCCTTTCCCTTCTTTTCTGATTAAACCATCCTCACATGCAGAGGGGCTTGCATGTCTTCCTGCAAATATGATAAGTGCCCAACTGATGAAGGTTGCTGATCACCGGCCCGGCCGGTGGACCTGGCGGTTGTTTCCGCCTTTCCGGCCATCCCTAACTGGTTTCAGATGAGATAGTAGTAGCAGGAGTGACGATGAGAGGGTAAAGACAAGTGCAGCGAGAAGGAGAGGATGGAAATTAGGTAACAATGGTAGAGGCATGCTGGGTTGAGAAAGAGAAAGGAAGTGATGGACAAGGGTTACGAAGAGGAATTGTATGTACTGGTGGTTTTATTTATAAAACGCTTTCAATATATTTTATTAAAATTAAAAAAATTTTAAAATTTATTAATTTTGTTTAAAATTGAATAATTTTTTAATTTTATTCTTATTAAATATATATATTTTAATAATATTTTTTCCTTTTCAATATTCAATGGAGATTAAAACAAAAAATTTGTGATAAAAATTCAATGAGGTAACTTATAAATAAGACAAAAAAAAAAACTTTAGCTCCCTACCCTATAAATAAAATCAAAAAGAGTATCACGCTTAGTTTGATGATAAGTAATTGTTTAGTTAGGTTTTGGATTCGGAATTATATTTGAACTTAATACTTTTGAATATATCAAAATATTTAGAAATTAAAATTCATGTTTTATTATAATTTTTTGCAATTTATAATTTTTTATAGACCTAATTATTTGAAATTCCACATGTATCAATCATTTCATTTAATTTTATTCACATTTTCACTATCAGTGTCTTGATTAATCTCGTCACTTCTCTCTCTCTGGTTTTTTTTTTTGTTCTCATTTCTCACTGATTAGTTAAGCTTGTTATTTCTAATTTTTCATTTTTATTTTGAATCTCATCTTACTTTTCTTTTACTATTAAAATTTTTTATACAATCCAGATAAAGAATTATAAATACATGAATTTAAATATGCTATTTTATAATTTAAAATTCATCAAACTAGTTGCTATTTAAATTCCTGAATCAAGATTCAATACAAGGAGGGAGGGACCATGCGCATCAGCAGGCATTTGGATTAGTGACGAGCACTGAGTATGCTCATCAAGAATGGCCAAATTTTGGCCTTTCATTTCACTTTGAAATGACATCTATTGTTCATTTTAAATTAACTTTTAAATATTTTAAATATTTTATTTATTAGTATAAAAATAATAAAAATATGACATTAAATTTGAATTATTTAAAGTACATCTAGATGATATATAAAAATTATAAAAACTTTTAAATTAAGTTGAATAATTTTAATTATATTTAAACTGTCCAAAGTAAATCTAGATGGTCAAATTATAAAAAGTATGAAAATTTTAATATTAAATTGGACTTAAATTGAACTTTCCAAATTAAATCTATATTGGTCAAATTAGTAATAAATAGATTGATTGAATTTTTTATTTTTTTACAATTTTTTATTTTATTATATATTTATTAAAATATAAAATATAAAAATTTTAGTAATAAATTTACTTTATCATGAATATGAACAATATAAATTTAATCTAGACAATCAAATTTAATATAATTTGTTAAATTGACTATTCAATAGATTACATCTGAATAGTTAATTTATAAAAATTTTAAAAAATATATTAAATTAGATAATCTGTATTAATCTATATTGTTCAAATTGATGATGCTCATCACGTGATGATCACTGAAATTGAACGCATAGTGAATCCAAATACCAATGATTTTGGGGGCTGAAGCTTAAAATGATTAAAATTTGTGGCTAAACTTTATGAAAAAGTTGTCTGCTTTATCTATATTTAAAACCATAATATTCAATTCTTATTAAAAAAAAATCATAACATTGAAAATTGATCATGATGGACAGAGGGAAGAACGCTCCATCCCAAGAGGCAAGAGACCTGTTTAAATTTTAGTTGGATATAATTAATTAAATAATTAATTTTAATCATAATTAATTATGTTATAAAGTAATTTATTTGAATATTATTTTTTAAAATTAATTTTAATAAAATTAAAGATTTTTGGATAATTTATTTAGGATCATTTTTAATTATATAAATTACCATAAAGGATATTATTTTTTAAAATTAAATTATTGATAAATTAGTATCTAATATTATTAAATTTTATTTAAAAATTTAAATATATTATTTAAATTTTATATCTAATTAATTATAAAAATGTAAATTATATTAATATTAAAAATTTTAATTTACATAAATGAATAACTCAATATATCTTAGTTCAAATAATTTTAATAAAAGGAAAAGATTTAATTCTTAAATATCAAATATTACTTTTACAATAACTAACGAAGATGATAATATATAAGTTAATCTCTAATGACATCACAAATATGAGCTATATTTAATGAAAATGTTAAGCATTGTCTAGAAATTTTGGCAACATAAAAAACACAGCAATGTAACAAATGATTCAAAATCTCTCTCTCTGAATATTTGTAACAATCTTTATAATAACCCTCAATTTTAAATTAAATTAAATTAATTTTTTTCTACAAATTAATATTTTATTTAAATTAGTTTTATAACAAGTGTTAAGTGGAGGGTAATGTGGTTGACAAAAACTTATGCTATTAATCATTTTGAGGATTTAAAGTTTGAATTTTTATTAAAAAAATAAAAGAGAAGAGAGTTTGATTTATTAATTTTTTTTCATTTTTTATATTTTTTTCTTGGACCTTTCTTGTAATTTTTTCATATTTCTTGGATAATTGAACGCAGAAGCTGACTCTGGAAGCTTTGGGAAAAAATCAATTTTTTGAATAAATGGGTGTATGGATAATTGATCAAAAAATCAATTTTTCCCTCAAATAATCAATTAAAAGAGCTATCCAAACATGCATTAAATCCCAAGAGGCAAGGAGAAAATTAAAATAATTAATTGCATCAGACTTAGCTTTTTTAAAATAAGGACAATTTGAAAAAATACAAATAATTAAGAACACATCAATCTAACGACTTATAATAAGAACCATCTCCTCTTTTTAAAAAATGCCATATAATAATAACTAGAGGGAGTAATTATAATGAGCTCATTCATCAGGATTAATATTTTTTTTATACATTAATAATTTAATATTCCATTGCTATAGTTTGAAAAGGCAAGACTTTTTTTTAAAAAAAATTTTTTTGCCAAGTCAAGTAAAACTTCTACAATGGCAATTGTAGGACTTTGAATGCTACTGTAACTTTCCTTATATCTTCTCTACATGCCCTTACACACAATGCTTTTCAAGTTTTTTCCCCTTTCCCTTCTATTTGGATTCATCGCTCTTTAAACCGCATCATCACATGCAGAAGGGCTTGCATGTCTTCCTGTGAATATGATAACTTTGGAAGTGAAACAAACAGGTCTCCTGAAATCTGTATTTGCAAACATTTTAAAAGTACTGTGAATAAAAAGTAATTTATTTTGTCTGAACTTAGAAACTCTAATGTAGGGTCCCTCCCTTGTGTTTATCATCATCATTGAATTTTTCACGTCTCGGCATGCGAACTCGTTATTTTTGCAAGTCATTATACTTGTAAGCTCGTAGGGCCGGTGCGGTATTTGTAATTTTCAAAATAGGTAGTTGCATGCT
Source organism: Prosopis cineraria (assembly GCF_029017545.1). Lineage (NCBI taxonomy): Eukaryota > Viridiplantae > Streptophyta > Magnoliopsida > Fabales > Fabaceae > Prosopis > Prosopis cineraria. The sequence goes on from NW_026555332.1 coordinate 39,868,401, forward strand.
CATGCGAAAATGACATATTGAGTACCTTGAGAAATTTACATGTAAAGTACCCCAATCATGTAAAAATTACATATGATTACTCTAATTCTTTAAAAATTACATTTAACTACCCTTATGTGTGAAAATCAGCACAAAAGCCCCTCGTGCGTTGCAATTTCTAATTTTTTATAGACCTAATTATTTGAAATTCCACATATACCAATCATTTCATTTAATTTTATTCACATTTTCACTATCAATGTCTCGATTAATCTAGTCACTTCTCTCATTTTTTTTGTTCTCATTTCCCACTGATTAAATAATAAAGGTGAGCTCATCATTTCTAATCTTTCATTTTTATTTTGAATCTCATCTTACTTTTCTTTTATGATTAAAATTTTCTATACAATCCAAATAAAAAATTATAAATACATGAATTTAAATATGCTATTTTATAATTTAAAATTCATCAAACTAGTTGCCATTTAAATTCCTGAATCAAGATTCAATACAAGGAGGGAGGGACCATGCGCGTCGGCAGGCATTTGGATTAGTGACGAGCACCAAGTGTGCTCATCAAGAATGGCCAAATTTTGGCCTTTCATTTCACTTTGAAATGATATCTATTGTTCATTTTAAATTAACTTTTAAATATTTTTAATATTTTATTTATTAATATAAAAATAATAAAAAAATTATGACATTAATTTTGGATTATCTAGAATACATCTAGATGATCTATAAAAATTATAAAAAATTTTAAATTAAATTGAATAATTATAATTATATCTAAACTGTTCAAAGTAAATTTAGATGGTCAAATTATAAAAAGTATGAAAATTTTAATGTTAAATTGGACTTCAATTAAAAATTTCAAATTAAATCTATATTGGTCAAATTAGTAATAAATAGATTGATTGAATTTTTTTATTTTTTTTACAATTTTTTTATTTTATTATATATTTATTAAAATATAAAATATAAAATTTTAGTAATAAATTTACTTTATCATGAATCTAAACAATACAAATTTAATTTAAATAGTGTAATTTAATATAATTTGTTAAATTAACTATTCAACAGAGTATATCTAGATAGTTGATTTATAAAAATTTAAAAAAATATTAAATCAGACCATCTAAATTAATTTGTATTGTCCAAATTGATGGTGCTCATCATGTGATGATCACTGAAACCGAACGTATAGCGAATCCAAATACCAATGATTTGATTTTGGGGGCTGAAGCTTAAAATGATCAAAATTTGTGGCTCAACTTTATGAAAAAGTTGTCTGCTTTGTCTTTATTTAAAACCATAATATTCAGTTCTTATTAAAAAAAAAAACCATAACATTGAAAATTGATCATGATGGATAGAGGGAAGAACACTCCATCCCAAGAGGCAAGAGGCTCGTTTGAATTTTAGTTGGGTATAATTAATTAAATAGTTGATTTTAATCATAATTAATTATATTATAAAGTAATCTATTTGGATATTATTTTTTTAAAATTAATTTTAACAGAATTAAAGATATCTGAATAATTTATTTAGAATCATTTTTAACTGTATAAATTATCATAAAGAATATTATTTTTTAAAATTAAATTATTGATAAATTTGTATATAATATTATTAAATTTTATTTAAAAAGTAAAATATATTATTTAAATTTTATATCTGATTAATTATAAAAATTTAAATTATATTAATATTAACAATTTTAGTTTACATAAATGAATAACTCAATATATCTTAGTTCAAATAAATTTAATAAAAGAAAAAATTTTAATTCTTAAATACCAAATATCAATTTTACAATAACTAATGAAGATGATAATATATAAGTTAATCTCTAATGACATCACAAATATGAGTCATATTTGATGAAAATGTTAAGCATTGCCTAGAAATTTTGACAACATAAAAAATGTAGCAATGTAATAAATGATTCAAAATCTCTCTCTGTGGATATTTATAACAATCTTTGTAATAACCCTCAATTTTAAATTAAATTAAATTATTTTTTACCAATTAATATTTTATTTAAATTAGTTTTATAACAAGTGCTAAGTGAAGAATAATGTGGTTGACAAGAACTTATGCTATTACCTATTTTGAGAATTCAAAGTTTGAATTTTATTAAGAAAAAAAAAGAAGAGAAGAGAGTTTGATTTTTGTTTTATTAAATTTTGTACATTTTTTATATTTTTTTGGGCCTTTTTGTAATTTTTTCATATTTCTTGGATAATTGAACGTAGAAGTTGACTCTGGAAGCTTTGAGAAAAAAAAAATCAATTTTTTGAATAAATGAGTGTTTGGATAATTGATAAAAAAAATCAATTTTTTTCCTTCAAATAATCAATTAAAAGAGCTATCCAAACATGCACTACATCCCAAGAGGCAAGGAGAAAATTAAAATAATTAATTGCATCACACTTAGCTTTTCTAAAATAAGGGCAATTTGAAAAAAAATATAATTAATTAAGAACACATCAATCTAGCAACTTATAATAAGAACCATCTCCTCTTTTTAAAAGTGCCATATAATAATAACTAGAGGGAGTAATTATAATAAGCTCATTCATCAGGATTAATATTTTTTGATACATTAATAATTTAATATTCCATTGCTATAGTTTTAAAAGGCAAGACTTTTTTAAAATTTTTTTTTTTGCCAAGTCAAGTAAAACTTCTACAATGGCAATTGTAAGACTTTGAATGCTACTGCAACTTTCCTTATATCTTCTCTACATGCCCTTACACACAACGCCTCACAAATTTTTTCCCCTTTCCCTTCTATTTGGATTCATCGCTCTTTAAATTGCATCATCACATGCAGAGAGGCTTGCATGTCTTCTTGTGAATTTGATAACTTTAGAAGTGAAACAAACAGGTCTTTTGGAGTCTGTATTTGCAAACATTCTAAAAGCACTGTGAATAAAAAGTAGTTCATTTTGTCTGAACTTAGAAACTCTAATGTAGAGTCCCTCCCTTGTGTTTATCATCATCATTGAATTTTTTTCACGTCTCGGCATGCCAACTCGTGATTTTTGCAAGTCATTATCCTTGTAAGCTCATAGGGCCGGTGCGGTATTTATAATTTTCAAAATAGGTAGTTGCATGATCATGAGAAAATTACATATATGAGTACCTTGAGAAATTTACATGTAAAGGACCCTAATCATGTAAAAATTAAATATGATTACTCTAATTCTTTAAAAATTACATTTAACCACCCTTATGTGTGAAAATCAACACAAAAGCCCCTCGTGCGTGACAAGGGGGTCAAATTAGTTTTCTAGTGAGTTGTAAATTGGGGTGGCCGGGAGAAAAATAATGAGTTACTATACTAAATCGTTTTTTTAATGATTGATTCAGAACTAATGTAAGAATACATCTTTTAAATATCTTTCATACTCCGATGAAGAAATGAAGAAATCGCGCGTAAATTACCACTAAACAATAAACGATCCGGTGAAGAAAAATCACGAAAACGATAGCATGCGGGACTACATAGCCACTTGCCCACTTGCTATTGGCCAGACATTTACCTGCCATAACAGTGTTTTTTTGAAAAGGAGACTTTAGCAGAGCTTGTTGGTCATCAATACATCAACATACTCATGGGCGGCGCCACGTTGCATTGAAGGGGCAAATTCGCCCTTGAATTTATAAAAAAATTACTCGGTAAAACATTTTTAATTAAATTTTAATTTTAATCAAATAATTATATATTTTTAAATTAATTATATATTTTTATATTTATTTTTATTAAATATCTTATAATAAATATAAAATTATTATTAATGAGGGCACTTAAAAAAATAATTACATTTTGAAAGACTAATTTTTTTTATTTTTAAATATCCAATTTCATAAAAAATGCCTTACATTTTTAAATGGAGGAAGTATAAAATTTTTTTATGTATTTTAATGTTTTACATTCTTTAATTTAATTTTAAATATTTTGGGTTCAAAATTTTTTTAATTATTTTTAAATTAAACTAGAAGATGTCATCTGTAATGCACGGGATTAAATAAAAATTTACTCATTTGTTTGTTTTTTTAGACATTATCTTCTTGTACATACTCCATCTGTTAAAAAATGAAAAACATTTTTAATCTAATATCACCTTCTAATAAAATAGTTACCTACTTTTTAACTAACCTTATCTTTTCATATGTATCCTTATTAAATACTCTACAATAAATATAAAATCATTATCAATAGGAACACTTTTGAAAAAAAGAAATGATTACACTTCAAAAGATTAAAAATGTCTTATATTTTTGAATGAGGGGAGTATATCTTTGTGAAAAATTTTGAGTTAATAGAATGTGATTTCTATATTATATTCAATATATAGTCTACTTTTAATATGATATAACACATTATAATATGTTATTTTTTATTTCTTTAGAAAATTTACCAATTTTAGATTGTAGAAAATATGATTACAATAGTTGAATAATAACAATATAGTAGATCTTTGTATTTTTTTTGGTATAAAAGAAGATCTTTGTAATTTTTGTGATGAAATTAAAGATTTTAGGGTTAAATAATTGAAAAGAGATTTTATAAAATTAAACAATTAAAATAAAACCTTGTATTAAGTTAAAATATTAAAGATATACTTTATCTAATATTAAATTTAAATGCCTTAATATAATATGGAATGAAGTAATTAGAGGAAAAAAGAAATGAAAGTCATTCACGTAAAACTGAAAAAAATAATAAATCTTAACCTTGTGTCTCTCTTTTTCTTTAATTCAAACCAAGCATAATTTTAAAAATTTTAATTATTATTAAAAAAAGAAACATACTCACTCTGATAAAAAAATGTAAGGCATTTTTAATCGAATTTCATCCACCAATAAAGTAGTTACTTACTTTCTAACTAACTTCATCTTTTCATATTTATTTCTATTAAATACCTACAATAAATATAAAGTTATTATTAATAGGGATACTTTTAAAAAATAATAATAATTATATCTTGAAAGATTAAAAATATTTTATATTTTTTAACATTTAACTTCTCAAAAAATACCTTATATTTTTGAACAGAGGGAGTAAATAATAGAAGGATATTTGTGGACAATAAAAAATACAACTTTTTTTACTTTTTTGAATACTAAAAATATAAACACTATATTTTATTTTCTGAACTTATAACCAATAAAAAATTAAAAGATAATTTTAAAATGATAAAAATATAAAATATATTACTATGATATTATGAAAATATAATAAAAATAAGAGCACAAAAAAGAATAAAGATAAGGATGACAAAAAATATTGTAAAAAAAGTGAAAAGGAAACAATTAAATTTAAAAAACATATAATTGCAGGTCCCATGACAATGTTAATTTTTTTATATTTTACTATATATGAGAATTTATAAATATTTTAACCTATTAATTTATTTTATATATTTTCATTTCAAAATTTAATTAATGAAAAAACAAAATTTTAATAGATAATCTACTCTTATTTTTCTATTTGCTTATTTTTAATCAGAAAAATAGTAAATGGGAAATTATAAAATAAAAAAGGAATTCAAAGAAAAAAAATAGAAAAAGAAAGAATGAGACACGTGGGACGGTTTTTCTGCTGAAAGAGGGATATTATTAGGGGTGTTCAACCTAGACCCGTCCCGATTGGTCCGGTATCGTCCCGATCATATCGGGACGGGTCTTGTCCCGACCCGAAAATAATCGGGACAGGACTTTACGGGACGGGACAGGAAAGGGGTTCGGGATGAGACGGGACACGGAATTAGTATCGGGACGTCCTGTCCCGTCCCGAATATTATATATATTATTTTTTATTTTAAATATATTAATTATATTAATATAATTTATACTTATATTAATTATATCAATTATAATTTTAATACTTGCAATTCTTATTTAAAACTAAATTTTTTTATATTGATAATTTTAATGGCATGGAGTAAATATGGCGATATCTTTCTTTATAATATATTAATTATATTAATATAATTTATTCTTATATCTATTTATTTAATAACCTTTATTTATAACATATTTCTTGCTTATTTTTAGAAGAGTAATTAGCTTAGTACATTTTCACTAAAGTAAAAGAATAATGATTTGATGTTGTGTTTGACTTGCCTGTTGTTGTTAATCTTATAGCATAAAGATCACTTGCATTTGTTATTATAATATGTAGTTATGATTAATATAATTCAATAATTGATTTTAAATTATTGTTATTTATGTGCTTGTGTTGTTTTAATTTTAAACTTAATAAATTATATGATTTAAAATTTTAATGAACGTTATTATCCAAATCTTTTTTCGATATTATTCTATTTATCGGGATGGCGGGACGTCCCGATCTTGTCCCGGTCCCGTCCCGACTCTTAACAGGACGGGACGACTTTCGGGACGGGACGGGACACGGGACCAAAATTCAGTCCTGATCTTTTTTTCGGGACGGGACACGGGATGAGGGTGTCCCGGTCCCGTCCCGTGAACACCCCTAGATATTATGATCTTCATGAAAGCATTCAATTTATTAATAAGCCCTGAAAATGCAAAAAAAAAAAAAACAAGAAAAGAAATCTCCACTTTACCTATATGAAACCATAACACTCAAGATGTATAAAATTTGATTCATGAAAGCAATAGAATCCGATTCAATGAAAAATAAAACTCAAGAAAACAAAAATTAATATTAATAAAAAAATAAAAAATATTAAAAATAAGTTGTCCGATTTAAAATTTTTATGTTAAGTATAATAATTTATGATTGTTGAAAAATTGATTATGTTGGACAAATAGGAACGCTGCTGCCAAGAAGAAAAATAATTAATATCTAATGACCTGTAGAAAGGGTAATCTACCCCTTTCTAAAAAGTTCCATGCAATAAGTATTGAATTAACCAAAGAAAAAAAAGTTTACTCAATTATAAACTCGAACTAAATAAAAATTAATTAAGCTCACGAGTTAATTCTCCAACTTTATTATTTTTATATTTTTAACTTATAAAATTATGCTAATTCTCTCACAAACTCATTGAATAAGATAGGTATATAATGTATAAAATTTGATTTATGAAAGCAATAGGATTTGATTTAATGAAAAACAAAACTCAAGAAAACAAAAATTAATATTAATAAATAAAATACTAAAAATAAGTTGCCCTATTTTAAAATTTTTATATTAAGTATAATAATTTATGAATGTTGAAAAATTGATTATGATGGACAAATAGGAACGCTTCTGCCAAGAAGAAAAATAATTAATAATATATCTAATGACCTGTAGAAAGGGTAATCTACTCCTTTCCAAAAAGTTCCATGCAATAAGTAATTAATTAATCAAGGAGAAAAAAGTTTACTCAATTATAAATTTGAATTAAATAAAAATCAGTTAAACTCGCGAGTTGATTTTTCGAGTTTATTATTTTTATATTTTTAATTTATAAAATTATATTAATTCCCTCACAAACTCGTTGGATAAGATAGGTATATAATGTATAAAATTTGATTCATGGAAGCAATAGGATCCGATTCAATGAAAGACAAAACTTAAGAAAACAAAAACTAATATTAATAAAAAAATATAAAATATAAAAAATAAGTTGCCCTATTTTAAAATTTTTATGTTAAATATAATAATTTATGAATGTTGATAAGTGACAATTTTATATATTTTTATCCTTTTAATTTAGGATTTTAAATATATATTTGAGGTTAATCTAGTTTAATTAAATATTATTTATTTTTATTATCCAATCTTCAATTTTTATATTTTAACTATCTAAATCTTTGATTTTAAAATATAAATGATATTTTTAATATTTTTGTATAGTTTCTATTTAATTTTATCTTATTTGTGCAGATTTTTTAGATTCAATTTGAAAGATATTAATAGAGAATATTTTAGATAAAAAGAATATGGTCATATTTGAAGATTAATTCAAGAATTAAATCTTTAAAATTTTATTTAAATTTGGTTTGGGTTATTTAGTATAGTTTTAAATTAGGGTTATTTATGATAGTTTTATTATTTTATTAGATTATTAGGTTTTCTAGCCGCACACCCATTAGAGACACATCACTTTGATATATAAAAGAAGGAACATATGACAAAGGAGGGGGCTTCCTTTGGTAGCAGTGATTGCGGTTTGTCTTTTCTTCCTCCAATTTCTTAGGTGATGGCTTCACAATTTTTCATCTTATGCTGTTTGATTTTTAGTTTTATGGAGAGTTAAATTGTTGGTGTGATCAATCACAATCCATGATCTTAAATTTTAATTAAAGTTTTTGATATTCAAAAAAAATTTTATTTTAGCTTTATTTCAATTTACTCTTTTTCTCTACCTTTGAATTTTATGATTTAACTGTTATTGCTGATTATAGTAGCTTTATTGTATAATTTTTATATTATAAATTTTATATGAGGTTTTGCTTGCTATAATCAATTGATATAGCACTGTAAGAGTAATTTGGCCTAGCTTGGGTGATTATCCATACTTTGTTTCTGGTGTGACTAACTTAGAATAGTTATTAGGTTGTGGGTTAAAGAAGATCTCAATTAATCTCTAACTTAATTTTTTATTTAATTCTTGAATGATAATTTGAGAAATATATAATAAAATTAGGATAATAAAGTTAAATAAAATTAATTTATTTTGTGGACAAGGAAGATTAAATTTAAGTGATTGGGTTATGATTGATTGCGCTGCTTGTGCTTCATAATTTTCTCATTTGAACTTGTTTTGATTATTTAATTTTAATTTAATTTTTTAATTAATTTCATTATAAAAAAATTTCCTCACTTTTTAGTTTTTTATAATCCTAATTCAAATAGTTAATTCATTGACTCTTAGAAAGATGACCTAAGTTACGCTTTAATGTAAAATCTAGTTTTATTAATTTTGGTACTATTTGAGAGTAGTGTCAACTTACTTCCAAAAGACATATCACACTTATAAGCCCACATTATTTATGAGGCTTATTGATGTGAAACTTATGATAATGCCACCCTTCATGGTCAAGAGACGACATCTCTTGCGGCTTCACTCCATAGCACTTTACTCAACTTCCTGTCGGTCAGAACCCTTCATGGTCAACCCTTTTCATGGCATTGGCCTCTCAATAAAAAAGCATTAATGTGACAAATACAAGTCCAAAGTAAGAGCGCATTTCAAAAGGCTAGCTTATTATGAGGAAGAGCCTCCTGAACTTATAAACCCAGCACTACTTGTGAGGCTCCTCAATGTAGAACTTATGACAATGCTATCTCGTCAAGAGCTGACGTCTTTGACGACTTCACTCCACGACACTTTACTCACACTCCTGCTAGTCAGAACTTTTTATGGGTAGCCCTTTTCGTGATATTGAAGTATACATATTATTGCAGCATCAAAATTATTGAAAAAATATTACTAACATTGCTCCAATTAAACCAGAACGTATGGACTTGTGCCCTAAATAGAATATAACTTGAGGTGAACCGCATCACATAGATTATATGTATATGCACAAAATGATACCTGGGTGTATAATTGACAATACTGGAGTCAAAAGATATTTCAAGATGGCATATTTGAATATATATGGTGTGCTTATAGTGTACATGGGTCACTGATAATTTCTTTTATATATACATACATACATACATTATATATATACATGCATACATATGTGTGTGTGTGTGTGTGGAGACACACACATGAGGGACAATAATGGTTTTCCATACCATTATATTTCTTTCTATCCTTATTATAAGATACTTAAAATTATTTTATGTATTTTAAAAAAAGTTAATTTTATTTCTTGATATTATAGAAAAAGAAATGTACTTTTATTTGTATCCTTAATTTTAAATTATAATAAAACTATAATAAATACCTTTATACTAATCAAGAAAAGGTAAAGTTAAAAAATAATTTAATTATTATAAGGTATTATAATTTAGACAAAAATTACTTTTAAAATGTATTCTATAAATGATACTGGAGGGAGTACATGCATGAGCTACAGCTTCACATTTTAATATTCAATAGCCACTTTGTCAGCTCCAAATTAGGAACACACACAGCACAAAAATTAAAGAAGGGAGAAGGTGGTTGCTAGTGCTCATGAGCACCACAAAAGTGATCATGCTTTTATTCTCAAACAAAAAAGAAGAAATTTAATCAACAATAATTTAATGCGCATAGTGTTTACATTAATGATAAATAAATTTGTTAATTATTAAAAAGTTATATATGATTGATGAATTGAATATTACTTCTCTAGTCTTATTTATAGGGTGAATATAGAAGGTTAATTTTGATCTTATTTATAGTACACTTTACTATTTTTTTTTATTCATTTTGACCTTTTTGTGATTATTAAACACTAAAAAAAGTATTAGACATAGTTTTTTTGTTCTTATTGGGGGATAGATGTAAAAACTTATTAAATTTTAAAATAAATATAATTAGATTTAATGCTTTTCTTAATTTTAATAAAACATATTGAAATTTAATTATAAATAGAATAAGACGGAATATATAATAATGAGCCCCGATTACTTAAAATAGCCTGAACGTTCATATTTTTTTTCTTTTCCTTTTCTTTTGTTGGTTTATTAATCAAACCAATATCAAGATAAAGTAATGGTCATAACTCATATCAACAATGATTTCAGTACTCAGCTTCCGCACATGGATGTGCCTCACACATGCACAAAGAATAAACAAGAAGGAGCTAGATGAGTTTCATCTTTGTTTTTTTGTCTTTAGTTAAAGTGAGTTTCATGCTTTTAACTTTTAATTAATCAATCAATTGATGATGGAAATATTTCATGCCTTGGACTCTGTGATTTCTCTTTTGTTCATGTTGGATTTAGTCAATAACCCACCCTTGGTGGATTGGGCTTAACCTAAGCCCATTTTGTTGGATTGGGCTATCATCCAAATATATTAAATATATAAGTATCAAAGTATGACTAACTCCTTGTCCTCATTTTTCAAAATGAAGGAGGCAACGATTATCTGACAGATGCATTGGTAGTTGAGAGAGAAACGGATACGAAGAAGTTATTCTAAAAAAAAAAAAAAAATTTCTTTGAAGACTCTTCTATGCGACTCTCTCCTGATTCCCTGCCTGACATTTGCTGTGTATTAACTATTAAGGTTGAAGATTGGAGTAATTGGCATCGAGGTAAGTTTTCTAAATCCATCAGTTCACAATGACAAAGTTGTGGACACAAATTATTTCTCTTTCGAAAAATAAAATAAAATGAAATAAAGCACCAATCACAAAGTTTCATGCATACACTAATAGAGGGGCAATTATATCAGATAGAGAAGCTAGCAAGTGTTTAGCGTTCCACGTGAGAACTTGTCTCTGTTCTCAATTATTCGTTTCTCTGTTGCACAAATATTACATGGAGGAAAATATAGGATTAGGGAAACAAAGCAGCGGCTACTGAATACCCAATAGTCCTTTTCTATTTTGAAATCTCGAATTTAAGACATCTAATTCAAGTAGACGAGTAACTCTATAACTTCAGAAAGTCTTATTTGCAGTTTTTTTTTTTTTGTTTCTTATAGGTATCTTTCTATTAAAAGTAATTATGTTTGAAATCTTGTCAGGCATTAAGTATAAGCATTTTTTTTTTATAGAAATTTAAATATTGATTTACTATATATTATGAGAGACGAGCTCCAAGCATCCCTTATTTGGTGTTTTGTTTGCTGTTCTTGAACTATGGATAAGAAAGCCCTATAATCAACATTGAGACTTAGCTTGCTATTAGATGAGAAGTGACACTACTGTCAAATAATACTAAAATTAATAAAAATTAAATTTTATAATAAAATACAACCTAGGTTGTCTTCCTAAAAATTAATAGAGTAACTATTTGAATTATGATTATAAAAAGGTAAATAATGAAAGTTTTTTTTTATGATAAAATTAATTTAAAAAATATAAATTAAAATTAAATAAATAAAGAGAATTTAATTGAGAAAACTATCAAGAACAAGCAACGCAATTAATCACAACTCAATCACCTAAACTTAATCTTCCTCGTTCACAAATTAAATTAATTTTATTTAACTTTATTATTTTAGTTTTATTATATATTTTTCAAATTATTATTCAAGAATTAAACAAGAAATCTTGTAGATTAATTAAAATCTCTCTTAACCCACAACCTAACAACTGTTTTATATTAGCCACATCAAAAATAAAGCGTAAGTAATCACTCAAGCCAAACCAAATTACTCTTAAGTTATTATATTAATCGATTATAGCAAGTAAAAACTCAGATAAAATTTATAACCCAAAATTATGCAATAAAGCTATTTGAATCTGCAATAGCAGTTAAAGCATAAAATTTATAGGTAAAAGGAAGAGAAAATTAGAATGAAGCTAAAATAAAATTTTCTTTCAATATCAAAGGCTTTAATTAAAATTTAGGATCATAATTTGTGATTGATCACATCAAAAAAATTAACAATCCATAAAATTAAAAATTAAGAAATATGAAATGAGAAATTGACAAGCCATCACTAAAAGGAATTGAAGAAAAGATGAACTATAATCGTTGCTATCAGAGGAAGCCCCCACTCCTACGTCATATGTTTCTTCTTTTATGTATGAAAGTGATGTGGCTCCTATGCGTGTGCGTCTCTCTTTCTTTCTTTTCTAATAAAAAACTAATAATTTATTAAAAAAATAAAACTATTTTAAATAATCCTAATTAAAAATTAATTAAATAATTCAAAATAAATTTAAATAAAATTATAAAGATTTAATTCTTGATTTGGTCTTTAAGTATGTTCATATTCTTCTTATCCAAAATAATTTTTATTGATATCTTTTAAATTAAATTTAAAAGATCTGCATAAATAAAATAAAATAAAATAGCAATTGTGCACAAATATTGAAAATATTATTTATATTTTAAAATCATAAATTTAGATAGTTAAAATTTTAAAACTGAATATTGACTAATAAAATTAAATAATATTTAATTAAACTTAATTAATCTTAAATGAATATTTAAAAATTTAAATTAAAAGAACAAAATATATAAAATTGTCAGATCTCCACTACATGCAGTAACAGAGCTGAAAAGGCAAGGATATATATTGCTAATTATGATAATAGTCCTTTTCTTTTATTGGGCTGATTTGCTATGGTTTTTCGCGAAGAGATTAAAGTGACCTGAAAGCTTCATGTGGCGAATCACGGGAAACGGATTTTAATTAAATTGGTAAATCTTTTAATTGTACGTCAATTATTTTAAATTAGATAGATTAATAATACTATACAAAATACAAGAAAAAAAAATTCAAAAGTAAAGGGAATAAAGATCCCATACATTTATAAGAAGTTAAAAATATAATTTAAAATGTTAATAAATATTCATAATTTAAAAAATAAAAATAAAATGTGATTTGAAATATATATATATATATATAATGCTCATGCTTTTAATAAAATATGTAATTTTATAGTATACATTGTTAATTTGGCTATAGAAAAGTTTGTAGGAAAATATAAAACATATTTATATTATTTTTTAGGACCGGCCATCCATATAACTTTTGGACTTAGACAGATGACCAATTCATCACTTCACTTTCGAGTCAATTTTTTTTTTAATAGAACTTTAGAGTCAATTTTTTAATGCACTCGAAGTTATATCACCCAAATTATTTTTAGCAAAATCATGTGTAAGTCCCAAATAAAAAAACTTGTTTATAAATAAATTTATAAAAATACAATCAAGTCTTTCAAAGCAAGTTATAATTTGTTACTTCTTTTATTTAAAAAAATAAGATATTTTTAATCAAATTTCATCTCTTAATAAGGTAGTTACTTACTTTTAAATTAATCCTATCTTTTTATATTTATTCCTTATTAAACACCCTACAATAAATATTAAGGATACTTAAAAAAAAAAAAATAATTACACCATGAAAAGGAGAACCAGAAATCACGACCAGAAAAAAGAGAGGAATTTAGCTTATCATACACCTGTAGGAAACGTTCAGCAGATGGAAAGCAAGAAGGATTGAAGCTAAACACACACATGCGCACACGGACGCTCTACATGGGACAGCAGCAAAGAAGGAACAAATTCTAGTGCCTCCCACTTCTCGCTGCCGAGATGCACGAGGATAACCAGATGCAGGCCGACGGTGAGAGGAAAAGCAAGCTGAAGATGAAGAGATGGAGTTCGACGGTGATGAGAAGAGAAAACTCAAAGTCGGTGAAGCAAATGCGAATGCTCTGTTTCTTTCTTTCTTTCTCGCGAAGATGTATTATCAGATCAAAGAAGTTTGGGACAATTGCAGGAAAAGCACAGAACAAATTACAAGAAGCACTCAACGAACATTACAAAAAGAACCCAAATTCTTCTAAGATTTAAAATAGAATAAAATCAAATTTGTTAAAAAAAATATTATTTAAATAAAATATCCCTTGAAAGATAATGTTGTTCAAATTTAAAATTTAGGTTCATTACATTATAATTTATTTCTGTGGAATTTTTCCGTTGCAGATGATGTCATTCCATTCTGCATTTGTGCATTCTTCATGTATTTCATAAATCATTCCATGGTGCTGTGGCATTTACGTCCCTTTATTCACATCAATTTGAAGAAACACTTCACTCGTATATCAATCGAGATTAGTATTAATTTGAACAAGAGACCAAACTTAGTCTTTTATAAAAATAATAAAGAATGTTTTGTTATTCTCCAAGACACATAACTCCGCTCTAAAAACTTTAAAAATTATCTGAATGTTGATTTTCATGAATCAACGTAACACATTTGGCAAGGTGTGAATTTAAGCATGCCAATACATCCGGGTATTAGTTTGTCTATTCATAATTAGCGCGTATCTTCTTAGCTCCATAAGTGTCCATATCTAGGTTACTTCAAATTTTAAACATTCCAGCCATTAAATCTCTGAAACAAGCTTGTGTGTAGGAGAGCCACCTCGAAGCTCTGAACTATTTAAGGTGCGCATAAAGTGTGTTCATGAGGTAGAAGAGCCCGTTCTTTTTTGTTGGCCAAATGCTTCTTTTCAACATAAGAGCTTTTATCCTGACTATGGGTTTTTTTTTTTCTTGAGCTCTAAAGAATCCAGTTAAAGAGAGATATATAGAAATAGAAATTTAGTAGGTTCTGTTTATTGGATTTTAATCCTTTGAAATTGAGATCCGTAAACATCAATAAAATTTATTTTTTAAGGAAGAAATGAAGATTTTATATTTTATAAAAAATAATAAAATTAGAAACAATACTAAAAACAAAAAAACGTTACATAAATTCACAGATCTTAAGTTTAGAGGATTAAATCCCTGTTTATTCAAGTAGAGAGAGAAATAGAAATAAAGTTTTAGTGAGTTTCACTTGTTACGTGAGACCCACCAAGCTTCTATTTCAATCTCCTTCCATCTAAATTATTTTGGAGTTAACTTCTCTCTTTCTATTTTTTCCACCCTTGAAGACTATTAAAACTGATATCTTAGGAGCGAGAATATAGGAAGAGGGAAGTCAACTCCAACTATTCTACCAGAAGAGAATCTTAATTGTCGGAACAAGTTTTTAGGCAAGTTTTGTTTTATTCATAAATCCATGATAGTATGAGATATACATGCTACTTTCAAGTTTGAGTCCTTGTAAATGCAAAAAAACGTGCTTATAAGATAATTATTGGCCAACAATGCTTAAATCTAACCTAATCAGATAACCTTATGAAAAAAATGTTATGACAGGTTAACCATCTACTAGCAATATTACAAGTGAAAGTTTTGGTTAATTTACAACTGGAGATGATATGCTAAAATCAATAAAGTAAATTAAACATATACAACATATTCAAATATGTGGATGAAAATAAGGAAATATTACGAAATATATAACAATAGCTTTGACCTCTTCGGCCAAGAGGATGCATGGTATATTAAAAAACATACTATTATATAGCAGATCCAAATCAAAAAACATAGTAAAACAGAGAACATGCTGACTTAGGATGCATGATATATTAAAACCCTATTCAAGTTGGTCGATTAAACCAATATATTGATGAACCGGTTCCCTGATCAATTTGATTAAGAGTTTTGGATGGGTTGTACTAGATTGAATTTTACATTTTTTTTTCCTTCCCTCGCTTTGCATCAATGACATTGTTTTGGATTTAAAAAACAAGAAAAAATAATTTATTAATTGACCTTGTAGTAATTAATTTTTTGTATTGGATTTTACATAATTCTCCTTTTGTGGTATTGTACTTTATATATAGCACCTATGTTTTGTTGATTATGTGTATTTTATACATAAATGTTCCATTAACTTGTGGAAAATATTTGTGTGTAAAATAATCTATCATTTAGAAACTCTAAAAAATGTGAAAATATTGGATAAAGGTGAACTTTTCCCTTAAAGTATTCTCTGAAAAGTACTCAACATCTTAAACTATTTAATGTAGCATTTTTGCTCCTAAAATAATTAAAACATTACTTTTTCTACCATGATATTAAATAATAGATGTTGATCGTTAATATGATATGAGAAAATATAGTTTGACCATATATCTAGCATATGTTTGTGAGTATTTAATTTCAAAGTAGAGAATTTCACATCTTAATTACTTTAGGAGTGAAAATGCTATACCAAATAGTTTAGGGTGATGGGTGCTAAGTGTTTCTTGTAAAATACTTTAGGAGCAAAAATGCATCTTTACTCAAAAATATTTTATATTTTGTTATAATAATAATATAAAATAATTTGTTGTCTAGTAAATGGCAGATTTTAGTCATTTTACTACATGTATTTTCATCAATATTCTTTCGCATTTGGTTAATTATTTTGAAAATCTACTCAGAATAGTTTATCATGAACTAATCGGAAAACTATATTTTTAAGCCTGATTAGGTTTAAAAACTCATATATACATTCTAAAATTCTTCGAAATAATATTTTTTCCAAAGAAAAATGTTATCCTTAAGAAAATGCAACAAACAAGGCATGAGTTCATATTAGTCGAGCATAAAAATAATTGAATAAGCAAGAGAAGGAAGGGGGAAACAGTGATAATATACCTGAATATCGAAAGGGCCCAAGAAAGGCAAGAAAGCTGCAATATTGAAAGCTCCCACCAAGCTCATCGCCTCTTGAACGATTCCCTTAACATCAAACCTGTCGTCTCTCTTGCGCCCCAATATCATTCTGTAGATCATGCCCTCTATAACCTCCCCCACATTCTCACTCACATCCACCACCTCACGCGCCGCCGCCGATTTCTTTATCGACTCCACCGCCTCTCCCAGCTCCTCCCTTCTTATGGGACCAAACATCTCCACTTTCGACGCGCTCAGAAACTGCAAAATACAGAGCTTCCTCACGCTGCGCCAGTAGGGACCATATTCTGAGAAAGCC
This sequence comes from Prosopis cineraria, assembly GCF_029017545.1. NCBI lineage: Eukaryota > Viridiplantae > Streptophyta > Magnoliopsida > Fabales > Fabaceae > Prosopis > Prosopis cineraria. The sequence continues at coordinate 39,885,812 of NW_026555332.1, forward strand.
ACTCCCTTTGAGCCATAGGACAGGGACTCAGACGCCCGAGTTCTCGGATGGCTCGAGAAAACGACGTCGTGCGTCTTGAGGACAAGCTCGGCGGCTTCAGGGGATGAGACCACAACAGCAGGGACCTGTCCTAGTCGTAAGGACATGACGGGACCGTATCGTTTGGCAAGAGATTGAAGGGATCGGTGGGGGAGGGTGCCCAACAGATGGAGGTTGCCGATCACCGGCCAGGCCGGTGGACCTGGCGGTTGTTTCCGGCCATCCCTCGCTGGTTTCAGGTGAGATAGTAGTAGCAGGAATGACGATGAAAGAGTAAAGACAAGTGCGGCAAGGAGGAGGAGAGGATGGAAACTAAGTAACAATGGTAGAGACATGCTGGGTTGAGAAAGAGAAAGGAACTGATGGACAAGGGTTATGAGGAGGAATTGTATGTACTGGTGGCCTTATATATAAAGCTTTTTCAAGATGTTTCACTGAAATTAAAGAAAAACTTAAAATTTATTAATTTTATTTAAAAATTTAATAATTTTTTAACTTTATTTTTATTATATATATATATATATATATTTTAATAATATATTTTTTCTCTCCAATATTCAATGGAGGTTAAATGAAAAAATTTGCGATAAAAATTTAATGAGATAACTTATAAATAAGATCAAAAAAACTTATCTTAAATAACACAAAAAAAAAACCTTATCTATCTACCCTATAAATAAGATCAAAAAGAGTATCACGCACAGTTTGATGCCAAGTAATTGTTTAGTTTGGTTTTGGATTTAGATTTGGATTTGAACTTAATATTTTTGAATATATTAAAATATTTAGAGATTGAAATTCATATTTTATTCTAATTTTTTTAATTTCTAATTTTTTATAGACCCAATTATTTGAAATTCCATATATATCAATCATTTCATTTAATTTTATTCACGTTTTCACTATCAGTGTCTCAATTAATGTCATCACTTCTCTCATTTTTTGTTCTCATCTCTCACTGATTAAATAATAAAGGTAAGCTCATCACTCCTAATCTTTCGTTTTTATTTTGAATCTCATCTTACTTTTCTTTTACTATTAAAATTTTTTATACAATCCAAATAAAGAATTGTAAATACATGGATTCTGAATATGCTATTTTAGATATAACTAAATGTGAGATTTAAAATTTAAATTTAAATTTGTCAAACTAGTTGCTATTTAAATGCCTAAATCAAGATTCAATACAAGGAGAGGGAGGGGCCATGCGTGTCGGCAGGCATTCAGATTAGTGATGAGCATCGAGTATACTCATCAGGAATGGCCAAATTTTTGCCTTTCATTTCACTTTGAAATCATCTCTATCATTCATTTTAAATTAATTTTTAAATATTTTTAATATCATATTTATTAATATAAAAATTATAAAAAAATTAGTACATTAAATTTGGATAATTTAGAGTATATCTAGATGATCTATAAAAATTATGAAAAGTTTTAAATTAAATTGAATCATCCTAATTATATCGAAATTGTTCAAAGTAAATTTAGGTGTTCAAATTATAAAAAGTATAAAATTTTTAATGTTAAATTAGACTTAAATTAAAATTTTCAAATTAAATTTATATTGGTAAAGTTAGCAATAAATATATTGATTGAATTTTTTTATTTTTTTATAATTTTTTATTTTATTACGTATTTATTAAAATATAAAATGTAAAATTTTGATAAATTTACTTTATCTTGAATCTAAACAATACAAATTTAATCTAAATGATATAACTGGATAGTCAATTTATAAAAATTTTAAAAAATATATATTAAATTATATCATTTAGATTAAAGTAATTTGGATAGTCAATTTATAAAAATTTTAAAAAATATATATTAAATTATATCATTTAGATTAAAAAATACCATAACTTTGGTGGTTGAAGAAATTGTTTAGATTGATAGTGTTCATCACATGATAAGCACTGAAATTGAATGCATAGTGAATCTAGATACCAATAATTTTGGTGGTTGAAGCTTAAAATGATTAAAATTTGTGGCTAAACTTTACGAAAAAGTTGTCTGCTTTATCTATATTTAAAACCATAATATTCAATTCTTATTAAAAAATACCATAACATTCAAAATTGATCATGATGGACAAAGGGAAGAACACTACATCCCAAGAGGCAAGGAGAAAATTAAAATAATTAATTGCATCAGACTTAGCTTTTTTAAAGTAAGGGCAATTTGAAAAAATACAATTAATTAATAACACATCAATCTAGCGACTTAAAATAAGAACCATCTCCTCTTTCTAGAAAGTCTTCTGGAGTCTGTATTTGCAAACATTCTAAAAGTATTATGAATAAAAAGTACCCTCCATTTAAAAATATAAAGTATTTTTTAAGAAATTAGATATTAAAAAATATAAGACATTTTTAGTCTTTCGAAATGTAATCATTGCTTTTTTTTTCAAAAAGTGTCCCTCTTAATAATGACTTTATTTTTATTATAAAGTATTTAATAAGGGTAAATATGAAAAGATAACGTTAGTTTAAAAGTAGGTAATTACTTTATTGGAAAAATAAAATTCGATTAAAAATGTTTTACATTTTTAAATAAAAAAAGTAGTTCATTTTGTCTGAACTTAAAAATGCTAATGTAGGGTCCCTCCCGTATGTTTATCATCATCATTGAATTTTTCACATCCTGACATGTATAACTAGGAATACTTGAGCCCGGTTCTCCATTTTAACTCTTTTTTTGAGGCCTGGCCATTATATAAAGGGTTCAGGGCCGGACCTGGAAGCCCTATTTTAAAAAAATAAAAAAGTTAAAATTAAATTAAATGTTATAAATTAATTAAAATATTTTGAAATTAAAAAAATTAAAATCAACACAATATTTTAAAAATTAAACAACATATTCAAAAATCTAAACAATATACATTCATTAATCAAAACACAAATCCTCTTCATTCTCATCATCTACAAATAAAATATTAGATTCCTCATATGTAAGTGCACTTATTAAAGATGGAGGTGAAGATTCAATGTCAATTACCTTTATAACTTCTTCTTCATTACTTACAATAAATATTAACCAAATTATATCATTATCAATCAATTATATGTATGTGTGTGTGTGTGTATATATATAAGATAAACAGGCTTATCAGGACTTGAAGAGCCTCCCGAGCTCGAGCCCTTTTTCACAGAGCTTATCAGGATCAGGCCCTCAAACCTAGTTCTTTTAAAAAAATAATTTTTAAAATTCAAACCTTTATTTAACCAAGATCTCTAAATCCAACTCTTCAAGTTTGACTCATATTTTTAACATTATCGACATGCCAACTCGTGATTTTTGCAAGCACAAGTCATCATACTTGCAAGCTTATAGGCCCGGTGCGGTATTTGTAATTTTCAAAATAGGTAGTTGTATGATCATGCAAAAATTACACATAAGACCTTGTTAAATTACATATAAAGTACCTTAATATGTAAAAATTACATTTAACTACCCTTATATGTGAAAATCAACACAAAAGCCCTTCGTGCATTACAAGGAGATCAAGTTAGTTTTCTAGTCTATTACCTTTATTAACGCGGGATGGCCATGTGAACAGTAAATGAACAGTAAATGAACAATGCGCCGTCCTTTTTTTTGATTTTGCATTCCTAAATAGCGCATTACCAAAACTGCCCCCATTTTTTCACCGACATTGCCCGTCTGTTAGAGCCCTATTTTCTTCTTCTCCATGTCTTCACCGTCTTTAGCGTTCCATTTGTTTTATCATTGTTTGATCCCCCAATCTTAGTCCTTGCGCTTCTGTGTTTAGTAAGTGCCCTGGGTGTTTCCGTTCATCTCGTCCCCTTTAATTGCTGTTGGGTTGGTTCATTCTGCTATGCTTTAACTTGATGAGATGTCGAGAGTGAGCGGAAGTTGTCATGGAGAGAATGGAGGGGGCAGACGATGCTGTGGGAGCTGATTGTTTCGATCTTGGTGGTGTCGAGTAGGTCAGAGAGCAAAGCTGGAGGAAGAAAGTTGTGGGTGATATTTGTTTTATTTCTGTTTTGCATTATTATCTTTTGATTGCATCTGATTAGTATTATGGATTTCACATCTTGGATTGAATATCCTTTAAACCCCCACTGCTTCTTTTCTTCGACTGATGGCATTTTTACTTTCTTTGTGACTGCTGCTGCCAAAGACTAATTGCATGAGTTAAAATCGGAGCTTTTTGACAAGGTGAATGAAGAGGTGAGAAGAAGCTTTACCCAGTTTGGTTAGCATTAGCTACATCGGGTCTTTAATTGATATTTGTTTTCTTTACCTATGAGCTAAGTAAGGATGTGTTTTTTCTTTCCCAGCTTTAATAGATGTCCTTGCACGAATAAATTTTTTATTAAAAGCCCTGACAGGTTGTTTTGCATCTATATTTTGTATAGATTATTAATAAACTGTGAACGTATCAACTTATATTCATTGCCTGTGCTTGAATAAGGAAATAATATATAACTCTTCTTTTACTTTTATTCCTTTTTTCTCCTTCCTAACTTGTAATAATAATGTATTCTCATGGTAATTCAAACTTATATATCCATCGAAGATTTTGTTAGTTTTTGTTGAAGGTTGAACTATTTGGACTCTTTGCTTTAGTGTTTTGTATGTAAATGAGAGCAGGGTTGACTTTTTTTTTCCTTTTTTAGCGTATATTTTTGAACTGTACATGATTTAGCAAGGGAACTTAATTAGCTTAGCTTTCATCTAACATTGCTCAGACTACTTGTATGTTTGTATTACTTAATGAAAGTTTTGAGTATAACATTTAAATCATGTGCAGATATTTCTTTTCTTTGTCTTGTACTTGCAAACATGTTAAGCCATTCTTGTATAGAGAGTTTTCTAAGTGTTGCTTAATGGCATATGTTTCTCTGGAGAATGTTAGTCAAAGAAGAACCAAAGATGGGTGCTTTATTGATTGATTAAGAAATTTGTACCTGAGTTTTTTTTTTCATGATCTAATTTTTGAATTTATACATTGCATTTACTTTAGTTTCTGCCAATTATTTAGTGTTTTGAAAGCATGTTGGTTTTACCTTATTTTATTCAATAATTAGGTATTGGTTTGGATAAATATCTATAAATCGAGATAGAATGGAGAAGAGAACAATTAAGATTTGATGCTATCTCGCATAAATATTTTTAGTTTACCATAAAGAACAATGAACCAAGCAATCTAGACCTAGGAATTGATTATCCACGTGTTTTATCAATGTTTTATTTGATAATCCTAAACTTTATTGCCCTAAAACTTCTCAAACTAAACATTTTTTACAGCTAAACTCAATTGCTCTAACTTTATGGCTTCTCTTGTATTCGTTAACAATCATTTTGCATTGCTCACTCATACAAATATATCAGTAAGGCCTTTTCAATTACGTCATGACTGGAAATTCTCTTTTTCCTTTGAAATTTTCATTTTATCACTCCATTTATGGCTTAGTTGCATTTTCAATGTTTTAAGCTTTTAGACTGCTGATGAATTTCCAATCAGAGTTTCAATTACATATTTTTGAGCAGTAGTGATCCTCATATTATCCGGGCAAGAGAAGGTTGCAATCATCAATGGAAGAATCAACAAAAGGATTGCATAAGACGAGATGTATTTGCTATTGCTGAAGGTCCGTACGGGTGTTAAGCATGAGCTTCCTTCAATTAATCCTCTCAAACAGCTGTACAATAGTTTTTATATCATTAAGAATTATATAATCAGTTTATTCTCTTCCTTCCTCTCTCTTTTCTATTTACTTCCCCCATCCCCCTTTCCCCTTTTGCTCTTTTGGTTCTGAATCAAGAAGCCTCTATAGCTTTCCATTGAGCTTTAGAGAGTTTTTCTTTCTTTATTTTTTTGGCCTTAGCCACATGCTATCCCTCTTTAGTTTTATCAAAATCTATATAGTTAGACTTGGCACCTTGATTTAGGTGTTTTCTTAGTGCATGCAGATTTAATTAATGTTACACTCGTCAAAGGTTTGTGCCCATATAATTAGCATTTACTAAAAAGTAGTATTTTATAGTTTATGCCATTGTCTTTGAATGTCCTCAAACTCAAGTGTTTTCTTTGGCAATATGGGCTCTTCATGAGGAAAAGTAACATTGAAATTATGCAATAATTAATACTTTATGTTATTTTGATATTCCCAGAAGTAATAATATGATAGAAATAAGGTGCTGGGGTTGCAATATGAACTTTGATGTATGGGCTTCTCATTTTGCAACATTGCCCGAGAACAAATTCTTAGTACATGCAGAGTAGCCTTTATTGATATTGAGGGGGAAGAATGCTCTTCTTTTCCTATTCTAAATTTGTGTAGCCTTTATTACTTTATCAGATGTTGAAATAAATTTGCACGTTCAAAAGGTTGAGATATAATGTATTGAGAATTATGCATGCTTTGGGGCATCTCAAGTCTCAACTATAACATACATTTTATTAGTTGAAATTTAGTACTTTTTTATACTGATGCAATATTCTGGTAATAAACAAGAGCCACAATCATATGGTCAAGTAGTTCCAAACTCACCTACAGCAAGTTTTTATCTTCATGTAATTGGAAAATTTTGTAATTATTTGAACAGTTTGGATATTGAGAGTTACACAGTGATGGAAGTGACAACAACGTTGTAGGGGTAAATTTTTCCTACTATTAGCCCTTTTTCTTTCTTTTTTTAATAGAATTTTGTTTCAACTACTAGCCTATTTTTCTTCAAAGAAACTTTGAAAAAAAAATGCATATACTAACTCATGCATTTGCCTTTCTTGTGGTCAAGCTAATCAGGCAAAAAGGAAAAGAGGCCTTGAGGGAACACAGACTACCGGTAAGACTATCATTCTTCTCCTGAGTTTTAAATTTTTAAGAAGAGTGAAGTTATCTTGGGATCACAATTACACTTCTATTTTTAATCATAGTACACATGATTTCCAAATCCTTGATTTTCAAAATATCAAATGCAAGATCTAGAAGGGTAAACAATATAAAAGCTTCTATTTTATGATTTTGAAAATTATGTTACAGGAAATACCTGTAGGAAATATAAAAGTCTCTTATATTCTCTCTCATTACTTGTAGGAAATACTTGCTTGCTTGAATGTTGAGGTTGCTTTCTTCTTTCTTTCATATATTGGGACCAATTACCCAAGTTAACTTGAATCTTGAGTTCCTCTTTTTCTTTTAGATTTTTATCATTCCATAAGTATTTTTAGATTCTTGAGTTCCTCTTTGATCGCGGTTAATTCTTGAATTTCGGTTTTATTTTTCTTATTGAGTGAATTAGTGAATTTCTATAATCAATGATGAATCTATTACATAATTCTATCGCAAAAACTAAATAGTTGAGAAAGTGAGTTTAATGTCATTGTTTTTCCCCTTTAAAAGCCTTTTGAGTTGAGTAGTTCTTATGGGATGTCGAGTTATATTGTTGGGAGTTTTGAGTGCTGTGACTCTGTCATTGATTTGCTTGATTATTTGGATAGTATCTCAAAGTAAATCTCATTACCTGGTGGGTAATGATAGGGGATCATCAAGTTTCAATTTGATAGTCAAGGTAAGGAAGACATGACAATCCAAGATAACCTCTGGTCAGGTACTTGCTATTCTATTCTCTCCCATTAATTTATGCCCCTTGGGTTGTTGGTCTAAGTATGGCTTCTTTGTTTTTGTGCAGTGGCCTTAAAAATATTATAAATGGACTCTTGAAGAAAGATTTGAATTCCTACGGGGAATCTTTCTTGTGAGGAGTGGTATCATATATTTTTGGCTCTATTATATTTGAAAATGAACATGGGGTTGAAGAATGCTTTAGTAAGAAGAGAAATTTTGGTTAGATGCAACTATTATCACTTCTTTTTATGTTGGGAAAGTATTTGCATTATTGCATACTATGAATATATTAGTAATGCATGGACATCTACAAATACATCAGTAATAATTTGGAATTGCTGATATATTCGTATTTGTTAGATGCCATTCTCTCAATCTCCATTCGCAGAAGCCACTGTCAATGGCCATATATATAAAGTATGAGACCTAAATGTCCTAATCATATGGCGTTTGTTTCATTATATTGCAGGTTCTATCCTTTGTGTTGGAAGTATATGGCATTGCTTTTGGAAAGCTCCGTTTTTCACTAGATTTGGAAGTGATTTTTATGTCAAAGCTTATAACATTGTTTGCTATTCTGTTTTGTTTCTCTTGGATTCTACCATATGCTTGCATCAAAATCCTTCTAAGGATGAGTAAATCTCTATTGTGTTCATGGAATGTGTAGGAGGATCAGATTGGCATCAAGCTTTTAGACTAGATTGTACAGCACGACAAGTGGCAGAAAGTCTGCTTTTTTTTTTTTGGTTAATGGAATCTTTTGTTTGCATGGCAAATGAGGATCAATGTGGCATTGAACTTATAGGTTCAGTCAAGTATATATGCTTTAATTTTTTGATATAGGTTTAGAGCTTAGGTGATAGATTTTATATAACTCTAAAGTAAAATGTGTTTCTGTTATGCAATTGTTTTTATTGAGTCAGAAGCTTAGATGTGTTATTTGCATCAATTACCTCACTGGAATGAAAAAAAAATTTATGAACTGCTATATTGACGGCACACGTTGAAACTAATTTAGAAGTCGTGTATTTGTTTTTTAATTATTGCAAAAGTGAAATATATTTTTATTGTATATTTTTGGAGATGTGATAGAATTTTTTTGAGCTGGCATTTAGGTAAGGGCTTCTATTCTTGTATAAGGGTACATGTGTCGTGGTTAGGTATTACTGTTAGGTTATTAGTTTCTTATAATATAGTCTTGCATTTGTCAATGTGATCTGTGTGAGTTTGCTACTTTTTGTGGGTGAGTTTGCCTGGATTTGTGGCCTGTCCCGTGTATTTGCTCCTAAGAATAGTTAATTTATTTCTTCATTTCCTACACATTATCTCCAGCTGGTTTGTACTTTCGTATGTTAAAATCAAAAAATATGGTTAGGTTTTACCATTCTTACCCATCATCTCCAGTTATTTTCTACTTTAATGTAATTATAATTAATAATTAATAATTTTTACCGTTCTTAGCATGTGAATTGCATGTTAATTAATACTTTTTAAAAGTAATTATCATTAATAATTATCAATTACTAGCTTCAAGTCACATCCACTCCCATGAAACGTGCGATTCAATTGTGGACAACTTCCCCGTGCATCGCACGGGGGAGGAATCTAGTTAGTTGTAAATTGGGATGGTTCGGAGAAAAATTATGAGTTACTCTACTAAATCATTTTTTTAATGATTGATTTAAATGTCTTTCATACTCCGATGAAGAAATGAAAAAATCGTGCGTAAATTACCACTAAGCAACAAACGATCCAGTGAATAAAAAAATCACGAGAGCAGATATTACGCAGGACCACAGAGCCACTTACGCAATTGCTATTGGCCAAACATTTCCCTGCCATAACAGTGTTTTTTTTTTTGGAAAAGGGGATTTAGCAGAGTTTATCGGTCATCAATATATCAATACACTACTAGATTAAACTAGAAGATGTCACCTGTAATGCACGGGAGTAAATAAGAATTTATTTATTTCTTTTTTTTAGACATTATCTTCTTGTGCATATATCCTTGTAAAAAATTTTGACTTAACCTTTGTTTGGTTTGAGAGAAAGGAAGGGAAAAATTTTTAAGTTATCTTATTTTATTTTGTTAGAGGGGAGGGAAGGAGAGGGGTTTTTAATGATCATTTATTTGGTTTAGGAGGGGAGGAGAGGGGAGGTAATAATTAAATTATCATTATATCCTTATACAAAAATATTTTTATTTTTTAACATTTTTTCACACAAATCAATTTTACATATAAATTCAAATTGTATAATTTTTTCTTAAAAATCACCCTAATCTTATCAATTTTTTCTTCTTCCCAAATAAGCAAATTAAATAATACTATTAAATAAACTTATCATTAAATTAATCTAGATATTAAATAATACTTTGTGAAAAAAGTCAGTGAAACTAATGATTTCATTCATTCAATAACAATTGAGCAATAATTGTCATCATTAATAACAAAATATATTGAGCAAGAGCATCTAACATATTGAGCATCTAACAAAATATAATTGTCATCAAGAGCATCTAACAAAATATTCAAAAATCATTGATAATGCTCAAGAATCGCATTTTGAGCATCTAGCTAACAAAATATACAGAAGTTATCAATAAAAGTCATCATCTAATTAAAATTATAAAACATCCTCATTATCACTTCCTTCCATACTGATGCTAGACATTGAGTTGCTGCTTTAAGCCTATCATTATTAGCCATAAGAAATCAATATATGTTAGATAATCTTGCAACATCAATCCTACATTCTTCAAGCATTTTTCAAATTTTTTCACTTAAAAATTGTAGCACCTTCTTGAAACTTTTCTCCTAGGATTACATTTCCTTGTTGAATTGCCTCAGCCATAGCTAACATTGCTCCTTTCAACTCATTTAGACTAGCCTCCTTCTCCTTAGACACCCTCTTTATCTTCTTGCTACATGCACTATTAATAATGGGTGAGTGCTCTTGGTCAGGTGAGTTTTCTTATCCTGGTGAGTTTCTTGTCCATCAAATTCAACATTAATTGTGGCTCTATTTTGTGAGACAAAGTTGCTAATATCATTGAAAGTTTTAGTAACTTCTTGTTGAGAATGACGTCTCTTTCTCCACTCACATGCTGTCTCCTCCTTGTCTCCATGAGCTCTATCTACTCTATATAATATCATCATTTTTTTTCATAATTTAAAAAAGGAGTAGTTTTCTATAATGCTGCTTTAGGTTTAGCTTAAAAACAAGTGAAATAGCATGAATATGTAGGAAATTACAAAAGAATAATATAATCAATGCATATGTAGAAAATTTACCTCAATTAATGCATCCCAAACTTCAAGTTTAGTATCCCATATTTGAGTTGTTGGATTCCAAGTGAACCCACTCAAACTTTTAAAAATGTCATAGACATCTAAAAAGTTTTTCTTTAAATTTTTCCATCGATTTTTCACCTTTTTCTTTTCAATTTATTTACTGAATAAAGCACTCAAATATTTACATCTCTTATCATAAGCTGTAGTTATAAAGTACTATTAACTTTGTGGCCCTCATTATATTCATTCATGAAAGCATTAATGAGGGTATTATCTATTAATCTTATCTAGTTCAATGTCTCCTTATTGTTATTTGGTGCCATCCTATCACATAACAACATAATCCTATAATACCAACCCCAATATGAAAAGCTAATTAAATTTCAATGTCAAACTAAATAAATAATGCAAAGCAAATAAAAGCAAATGAAACAACAAATTTCAATGTCTGATCAAGCCTTAATTAAACTCAATGTAAGTCAATGTAATAATACAACATATTTCAATGTTTATAATGATACAACAAATTCTAACTTATTGAGAAAACAAAATTTCAATCATCAAGTTCATTGTCAAGAGCATCCAGATGTTCCTGATAATCTGCCCACATATGATTGGCTATATTTTCTCTAATAAGTTCACCTCGAGCAACCTCATTATTGTCACCTCTTTGAGCACGATTATTATCAATTGAATGATTTTTCTCTTGCAAGGGCAACATCAACTTCATTTAAAAGATCTTTAATAGGGTCCATATTTGCAAGGAAGTTATAAAGAATGCAACATACATATATTATCATTTCTTGAGCTTTGATTCCATATGTAGCTTCAATTGCATTGGATAGAATGGTAAATCTTTTTTTCAAAACACCAAAAGCACGTTCAATGGCATTGCGTAACTTTACGTGTCGAAGGTTAAATAACTCTCTATAATTTAGGGATGAATTTTGTTTTGAATATTCTTTCAAATGATGGCAAACTCCCTGGTAAGGTGTTGTAAGTCCTCTTGTTAATATGAACCTAGCATCAACAAGGTAATATTTACCTATCATAAAGGAAAATAATTACTATAATAATTTTACAATCACAAATGTAAACTTTATCAAAATTGGTAAAATATTTACCTTCAGGAATTATAAGCCTATCTTCTCGTGTTAATGCATTTTAATAATTCTTGAGTAAAATGCAGTACCTTCCCATTTAGGGAGCACATAAGTGAACTTTAGGTCAAATGTACATGCTACTAACACGTTTTCTGTTAGGAATTCCTTTGTACCATGATATCTAAGAGCATCTAAAGAAGGCATCTTGACTTGTATATGTGTTCCATCAATAACACTGACACAATCCTTAAAATATGAGAAGAATTTCTTATCTTTTTCAATTTCATGAGGGATGGTTGAGCCATTAGATTGAGCAAGAAATTTTTCTTCTAAGTTAATGATAGTTGTCAAAACTTGATGAAAATGGCGACTAATTGTCTCACCAGAATGCCTAAACTAAAAGTTCACTTCATGATTGTTTGCATTGTGTGTCAATATATATAGAGTTTTTGCAACTATTTCTTCCACATTTGACCATTATGTGGGTTGTAGGCCAGCCTCTCTTTCTAATATACCATATAATTCTAAAAAAAGTTTTAGGAGTCATTCTAATGATATTTTGACTAGATGAACAATCACTAATTTGACTTATTATTTCATCACGCACCATTTCTCTCTTGCCACTAAAATTGTAACTTATTTTCTTCAAACACATCTCACTTACAAATACTTTTACAAGGACACAAGCAACAAGAGCTAGTGCTCTTCGACGCAACTCAAACTAATGTTGCACAAGTAAAAGATATTCAGATTCCTTGCTCATATAACAAAGCAACCAAAAAGCATAATGCAAATCAACAAATAAGCCACAATTATCATAAATAATGGCAGAAGGTTCAATTTCATCAGTAGAAAACACAAATGTAAGTGAACTTTACCACGCACTCATCCAAATATACATATATACATACAGTCTCGGTGTAAATCAGACATTGGTTTTAAAGACATGCTCTTGAAATCAGACTTAGTTTATCATATTGAGAGTATTTCTACACTTTTTCCTCAAAGTAAAACTAGGAAACAAGTGATTAAAGAAAATGAGACATTCTAATTTTAGCTCAATTGAACTGATTTCCTTAAATCAATATCAGCTATTACAATAATCACATATTCACGACACTATAAATGGAAGGCTTGAAATTTGACACTCAAATTAGTTAATTAAGGGCCGAATTCAATTTATTGATGAATAAAATTTTTCATTCATCAAAATGTTGAATCAACCTATGCCCACTTGATCAAGCAGAGAGAGTAGGAGTGAAAGAAGTAAGAATGGAAGAACCAAACCTTGGTGGAGCAAAATGCATAAGAAGCAGAAGTAGAAGAGGACGCCTGCAGAAGCTTGGAAAGTAAAAGCAGCAGAAGCTTCAGAACACCTGGTATAAGAGTCCTCAGAAGTTGCGAATCTGATTGGCAAGTAGCTGTGAATCAGAACAGAATGAAGCGACAGATCGAAAGCAAAGATCGTGTGCTTAGGATGAATCTCAGCACAAATTAGACAACATGCACGAAGAAATAATAGATCTATAGCTAAGCAAAGATCGAAAGAGGGTGACGGAGCAGGGAAGAACTCACAATTCGAGGGGATGACACACGACGGGAGCTTTAAAGAATCCGATGGGAGACGTACGACAGGAACTTTGAACAAGAATCCGATAGGATGACGAATGGTGGGAGATCGAGAGAGTCGAAGAAGACGAGAATAGGAGATTGGGATGAGAATGCTCTAGTCACTCTTTGCTTTGGAAAGACTGAGGTGCGAAAATGCAGAGCTTACCATGAGCTTATTTTGTTCGAAGAGCAATACGAGAATATAATAAAAACTATAAGGGTAAATTAGTCAATAAATTTAGCTCCCCTTCAAAAAACTTCAATTTAGAAGGAACCAAAATAAGGGGATGGGAGGGGAGGGGAAGAAAAATTTTGGCTCCCCTCCCATCCAAATTTTTTTAGCCAAATGAGAGAAAAAGAACCCCTCCCCTCCCCTCCGTTTTCCTCCAACCAAATAGAGCCGTAATGAAATGTAATTTCTATATTATATTCAATATATCGTCTACTTTTAACATGACATAACATATTATGACATTTTTATTTTTTATTTCTTTAGAAAAATTCACCAATTTTATCTTGTACTGCCTTCATTAAAAAATATAAGGTATTTTTATTTTTTTGAGATGTAATCATTATTTTTTTCAAAAGTGTCCCTATTAATAATGACTTTATATTTATTATAGGGGGTTTAATAGGGATAAATATAAAAAGATAGAGTTAATTTGAAAGTAGGTGATTACTTTATTAGGGGTGAGATTTGGTTAAAAATATTTTATATTTTTAAATGGATGGAGTATAAAATATTATTACAATGGTTGAATAACAACAATACAGTAAGTCTTTGTATTTTTTTTTTGGTATAAAAAGAAAAGATCTTTGTAATTTTTTTGATGAAATTAAAGATATTAGAGTTAAATAATTGAAAGATATTTTATAAAATTAAAGCATCAAAATGAAATGTTGTGTTAAGTTAAAATATTAAAGATATACTTTATAGAATATTAAATTTAAATGTCTTAATACAATATGGGAGGAAGTAATTAGAGGAAAAAAGAAATGAAAGCCATTCATGTAAAAGTCACAAAATAATAAATCTTATCCTTGTGCCTCTCTTTTTCTTTAATCCAAACAAAGCATAATTTTAAAAATTTTAATTGTCACACATATATATTCTTAGATAATGATCAATCAACCTTATATCCTCCTTATTTTCTCATATCAAAATCGTGGGCTATAACACTGATTGGGGCTCCGTCTATATGACTGGACTATCTAAGCTCACTAATCGTGAGGTGTGACTCGGCCAAAGATCATAGAACTCACTCTCAGACCACAGCTTTCCCCATTCTCGAATCCTTAGGGTGTCTCATACCCTAGTCTATTCTCTTTATTGAACCGATAGAGATAGCTAGGTTTTAATCCCTCGACAAATAGTAGGACAAGGCTATACCCTCGTGCACCGGAGGATAGCCTAAATACCATATGGATTTTTCTTTACTCCCAAAATTCCTAGGCAAACTCCTGCCACTGATCATGCCATAATCAATATTCACTTGTGTTTACTTTTTTGCTTTCATTTACTCACTATTACAAAAACTATGTTGGGCTCACGGCCTTGCACTACCCAAGTGTGTATTCTCATCATTTTCTCAAATTCATTTCATCACTAACACATAAATACCTCTACACATCATTGCATTCATTTTTTAAAAGTATAAGCATTTTCATACTAAAGTCCTCTTGACTTTGCATTTTACATTTTCAAGCCAAAAATAGCTTTTTCATGCACTCAATGAAATTAATATATAGTTTTTTACTTTAAAAATCGATCCCATACATGTAACATTCACAATTCGTATTCAATAATTAATTAACAATCAATTAACATACAACTATCCAAAATAGAGTTTTTCCTTAGTTACCTCAAACCTTTTCGAGGTTAAAAGTTTACCCCTCAATCAACTAGCTTTCAAGCTTGAAATTCCAATCAAATGGGTGATCAAGAGCTAAATCTATAATCAACCAAGTTGAATTCCATCATCATAACAAACTCAACAATCGAACCCTCAATCTTTACTTCTAAATTGCCCACCCTTCACTCTACAAGAGGTGGAGCCTAACCATTCAATTTAATAGTTACCTTTAGTCCCTAATAGCATTAATGAGCCATTAAATCCTCATTAATGGCATCACAAACTTCTAACCACTCATAATAAATGAGATTTTTGGGTATTAATGTGTCCAACAACCCAAGACACCAAAATTCATTATACCTAGGTTCATATACTCTCATCGACCCCCATTAACTCCATTTAAGTCAACAAATTTAGACTTATAACTTATATGGATCGAAATCCTAGTTCTACTATCAAACCCTAATCATAAACTCATAAAAGTGAAAGAAATGGGGCGATTAATGAGTGTGATACTTACTTTGGGTGTTTATAGCCTTTAAAATACTCTCAAAGTCATCTCCAAGTAAACTCTAGCAGAGTATTGGCGTGTCTCTTCTTTCTCTCTTTTCTCTCCTTTCTATTTCTGTCTCATTTTGCATCTGATAAACTATAGAAAATGGCCATGCACCACAGCGGACACACAATGTGCTGTGGCGCATGGCACATAGAGGTCCTCCTTTGCTCAAAAATGGTTGTGCACCGCGGCAGATGATCTACGCACCGTAGCATGTGGTACAACAACTTCAACTCTCTCTTTTCTTCTCCTTTCAATGCTCGGGTGGCCTGCCTCAATACTGAACCCACAACTAAGGCTGAAATACTATCAAATATGATTATTAGATCTCTCTAGTCACACACCACTTCACCTTACTTAATTACCCTAATTAGGTTTAATTAATTAAGGAATTAAAACTCAAGATGTTACACAACCTTCACTCTATAATAAAGCTACTGAAGGCATATAATTATATTGTTATACTCATGCATAATATTTATCTCATATAAGATTATAAATTGAGGAACCTGATTGAAGTGGCTAGAGAGTGTGATGGGCTATAAATGTTCGAGCCAGAAATAGCACAAAGGATAGCAATGCATGTGTGGGAAAAAGTAGACCCATAAATATGGCATCATAAGCTCAGACATCCTTCAGAGGATAAAATAAAGAAAATTGATTTTCTTTCTCATGTTTTTAGCAAAAGGTGCCTAGCACATTGTGACTCTTATATATGAGCAAAGAAAACTAGACTTGTATTTTTCCCCAGTTCAATAAAGACATCATTTTGTTTTAAAATGATTCACTGTGACATATGGGGTGGGTAGAAAATTTCTTCATTAACTAGTGCACACTATTTTCTCATAACTGTTTATGATTACAATCGCTGTATATGGGTTTATCTCATGAAGATCAAGTCCGAAGTAAAGATATACTTGCTAATGTTTTTGATAATGGTGGAGATGCAATTTAGGAAATTAGTAAAGAAGGTGAGAATCAACAATGAAGTGGAGTTTCAGTCTAACCAAATACTCAATTTGTATGCTAAAAAGGGAATCAGTCTATAAACCATATATCTATACACCCTTTAATAGAATGGGGTTGTTAAACGAAAACATTAATATATTTTAGAGATAGCATGTGCACTAAGATTCTAGGCAGGACTACTATTACAGTTGTAGGGGGAGTGTATGCTCACTGTAGTGTACTTAATCAACAGAATTCCTTCTCAAGCACTTGATTACAAAACTCTGTATGAGACACTTCTTAACATAGCACTAATATACGATGCGAAGCTTTAGGTGCCTTGCTTACACGTACAATCCTAGGTGTAATGACAAACTTGATGAAAGAGGTAAAGCATGTATATTTATTAGGTATCCTACTGGATAAAAGGGCTTCAAATTATATGACCTGCAAATTGGAGTGGTCACTATCTCTAAACATGTGACTTTTATTGAAGATCAGTTTCCCTTGCTTATCACACAATCACAGGATATAAAGGTTTCTCGGCCATATCAAAATACTTCTAGCATTGTAGTGGATGACGATAGCTATTATGTGCATAACAATCATTCCATAAACACCATCGAAGATGCCTCAGTGGACTTTGTAAGCACTAATCCATCCCTACGCTAAATCATGAACATGAATGCCCTACAATTGTCACTCAGCTCCCACATAGAAGAGTCAAAGGAACAGACAAGTTTCCAAGCACCTTAATGACTTCGATGTTGATTTGCCTTTATTTATAGCCCATCCATCTCAACCCACATCATCCAACTCAGGGGACTCGGCTTATGATTCAGATAGCTCTACTGCACATCCACTTACGAACTTCATTTCTAATATTCATTTTCCCCAGTCACATAAGGCTTTCCTTATTGCCATTGACAAATACAATAAGCCTAAACACTTTACAGATACAATGCATCATCCTCACGAGAGAGAAGCCATGGCTAAGGAAATTGAAGCCTTAGAATGAAACAGGACATGGATAATCGAGAATTTTTCTCTTAGAAAATGTGCAATTGACTCCAAGTGGGTTTACAAAATCAAATATAAACCTACAGGGGAGGTAGATCATTATAAGGCTCATCTTATCGCCAAGGGATACACACAGTAAGAAGGAGTAAACTTTCATGAGACCTTTGCACCAGTGGCTAAGTTAGTCACCGTTCATTGTCTTCTTGCTGTAGCAGCTAAGATGAATTGGTTTGTCCACCAACTAGATATGAATAATGCTTTTCTTTACGGCGACTTGGAGGAGGAGGTGTATATGAAGATTCCTCAAGGCTTTCAACATCATTGACATAATCAAGTATGTCGATTGTAGAAGTCACTCTATGGTCTATAGCAAGCTTCTCATAAGTAGTACTGCAAGTTTACTACCTCTCTCTTATCATGAGGCTTTGTTTATTCAAAGGCAGACCATTCGCTCTTCCTTCATCGACAAAGGGAGCGATTCACAGTTGCACTCATTTATATTGATGATATTTCTACTTGTGAGTAATGATGAGAAGCACATACCTGAGATAAAAGCTTGCCTTCATCAATGCTTCAGCATCAAGGATCTAGGAAAGTTGAAGTATTTCTTAAGCATTGAGGTGGCACTTTCCAACGAAGGTTTTGTTCTTAGCTAGCGAAAGTACACCCTTGACATATTAAAAGATTGTGGAATAATGGGTTGCAAGCCAAGCTACACTCCTATAGAATAAGGATCAACTGAAGATGAGCCTAAGATAGATCAAGAACGCTATTGCAGGTTAATTGGGCGGTTACATTATCTCACTACCATGTGACCAAACATTACTCATGTAGTGAACATTTTCAGTCAGTTCGCTAGTTCTCCATGCAAACTTCACATGGATGCAATAGAATGCATTCTCAAGTATCTAAAGGCCACTTTTGGTAAGGGGATCATTTTACGGAGCTTGGGCTCACTAGGATTGGTAGCATACTGTGATGCCAATTGGGCAGGCTGCCCCATGACTTGAAGGTCATGTACAGGATATTTCATAAGCCTTGACGGGTCCCCTATTTCCTACAGATCCAAATGACAAAGTGTCATCTCAAAATCATCCGCCAAGGCAGAGTACCGTGCCATGGCAAGTATAGTTAACGTGGTAATATGGTTGAGCTGGTTACTTAAAGAGCTTGGAATATAAATGTTTGGTGCAACACCGCTGTACTGTGACAATCAAGCTGCACTTCCCATTGCAACAAACCCAGCCTTCCATGAGTGAACCAAGCATCTCAAGATGGACTACTTTTTTTTTCCAAGAATGCATTCAATGAGGAAAGGTAGCTCCTCAAAAGATCTGGACCAAGTACCAGATAGTAGACATCTTCACAAAAGCTCTAAGTAAGGGTCGACTGCAAGACTTAGTTAGCAAGTTGGGCACTACTAATCTTCATGCACCAACTTGAGGGGGAGTGAGAGGACGCATGATGTGAGTATTGTGGGCTTGGGCTGAGAATGAGTCCTCGCAACATTTGACTGAATCACATTATATGTAATTATGATTACGCGGGATTCATGCATATCATGCACCAAAGATTACGTACCAAAGATTACGCTAGAGTTGTGTATATAGGTTGCACTGTGTACTTTTACGGATGGAATGAAATACATACTCACCAAAATCTTTATGCTTTTTTGCCGATGGCTTCTGTGACTCGTGAATACTATTTTTGGAGTAGACCGAAGCGACCTGAAAGCTTCAGACTTGAAAAAAAAAGAGCGGCTGAAAATCAACTGTGAGTGTCATTATTGAAACTGTAAGGTGAACTCAATTCTTCACGTGGTAGAATTATCGAAAACCGATTTTTTTTTTTTTTGGATTAAAGTGGCTGGCACTAAAACTCAAGATTATAAGCAAAATATAGCCTGCAACCTCTCACTCTAGATTGGTTACTAAATTATGTGCCACTAGCTTAATTAAAACCGATTTTAATTAAATTGATATCTTTTTAATTGTATATTATATATTTTAAATTAGATAGAGTAAAAATGATCTAACAATAACGATGGCAACAACAAAAGTATACAAAATTATAAATAACAAAAAATAAAATTTTCAAAAGTAATGTGAATGAAGATCCTGCACATACTTTTAATATAATCTATAATTCTAAAGTATATTTGTTCATTTGCTTTTAGAAAAGTTTTTAGGAAAGTAAAAAAATAAAATAAAAAAGATTGTATATTGTTTTTTTAAGGCAAGTTCACGTAATTTTTGGACTAGAGCAATGACCAATTCATCAGTTCACTTTTGAATACATTTTTTCATACATGAGGAGAGATTTTGGTTGCTAGAATAAGAAAGATAATAGAATGAATTGAAAAAAAAAACTAAAATGATCAAAATGTGCAAGAAATCTAACTTAATTAACCATGTTCATGAGAAGGAAGAATAGTTTAGTTTAAAGTGTTGAAAGTTATTATTCATGAAATTTAATTTGTGAAGGGTGTGGTGATTTTCACATTTATAATATGTGGTATTGAGTTTTATCATGTTTATTATGCAAAGAATGATGAATTATTTTTTTTAATCAATTTTATTTCAATTCTGTCAAGCAACCAAACATGCCCTATATGTTATATACTTATATCATTCAAATTATTTTTGAAAAAATTGTGTATAAATCTCAAATAAAGGACTTACTCACAAACAAGTCTTACAAAGTTGTGAAAATACAGTGAAATTTTTTTTAGAGTTGGTTTTAATTTGTCACAAGTGTGAAAAGACCTTAGCCCCATTTTTGAATCAGCCTAGTTGCAAATTACAATACCATGTTTGAGAACGAGTTATAAATACAATGGAAGAATGGCATTTTTATTGAATTACGTTTATAATATAGTCCATCTATTAAAAAATATAAAGCATTTTTAACTAAATTTTTTCCTCCAATAAATAAATAAATTAAAAATTTTAAAATTAACATTATATTTTCATATTTACTCTTATTGAATAGAGTGTTTACTTACAAATAAACATTAAATAATTTATTTATTAAAGGTATTTTTTTTAAAAAACTCATTAATTATATTTTGAAATACTAAAAGTATATTAATTTTTTAATATTCAACTAATAAAAAAATATTTTACGGAGGAATGATTTGTTGGAATAAGAAAACGGTGTAACGACTTAAAATTCTTTGAAAAGTAATCGCAAGCCTTAGAAGTGACTTTGTCTGACCGTGCGCGTTTTAAAATTTCATCCGTTCAAGTGATTCTAGTGTTCAGAAAGAGACATACAATTTGCTTTTAAAATTGCATCCCATCATCCATTGTGTTATAATCATGGCCATCCAATTTACAGAGCAATTAAATTAAGTTAGGTCCGCATGTGAGACTCATTATACTATGACTCAGTGTTCATCAAATCTAGATCATCTAAATTTAATTTGAATAATTTGAATTTAAAATTTATAAATTTTATTTTATATTTTGTCAAGATAAAAATCTATAAAATTTGAATAAATCTATTTATCGTCAATCTAGATATTTATACTGTTCAAATTTAATATTAAAAATAAAAAAATTAATTTTTATAAATTAACCATCCAAATTTAATATTAAATTTCCTATAATTTTTATAAATTTTTATTTTGATAAATATAAAGGTTAAAATATACAAAATTCTCATAAACTTTGGGTAGATGCAAAGAACCCATTCACTTTTAAAAATTTAAAATTAATATTTCTAATTATTTTTATTTTTATCAAAAACTCCCTTGCTGTTATTTCTTAATTATTTTACTAGCAAAATTATCATGTCATATTAAAAAAAATTTAATAATTTACACAACATCCAATGTAAATGAATAATAGTTTCATAAAAAATTTATTCACATTTTTTTATTATTATTAATTTACATTGCATGTTACATAAGTTGTTACGTGTATTTTTTTTTTAATATAACATTTGAACAACTAAATATCCAGACAGATTATGAATAGGTTTATTACAAATTTTATAAATTTTTATTTTGATAAAAATAAAAAATTGAAACAGAACCTCCCGAATTAAAGGTGGCTAGTCCAGATCTAATGAGCACCTGCTCCGAACTCGATTTAATTGTTTGTGAATTGGAGGGCCATGATTATACCACAACCAGCGGTGAGGATGCAATTTTAAAAGCAAGTTGATGTGTCTCTTTCTCAACATTTGCCATTTGGGATCACCAGGACGGATAAAAGTTTGAGATGCATAGGGCTGCAGAGAAAGTCGCTTCTAAGAGGATCTGCTTATCCTATTTTGATTTGAGCAAGGATATACCCTCTGGTAGCATCGTTCCAGCCTCCTTGAAGCTCTTTTGTAATAAGCCTCACCATCAGTCTGAGAGGCATTGCCCTCCGTCGCCGTCAAACTTCGAGAGGCACTCCCCTCATAGTCATAGGTAAGTGATATACCATCAATATATATATGTATGTATGTATGTATCTACTGATAAATGTAACACTACAGGATGAAATGCTGTGTGGAAAAAAAAAAAAATTCCACATGATCGACATATGAAAGGGCAATGAATATTTAAAACTTATTTGAAAATATGGAAAGAAATAATCTGAAAATATAAAATAAATGCATTATTACATGATTTTTAACCATTATTTCAGCACAGAAAAGATTACAAATGAAACTTATACTATTACAGTAACATTTCTTGCACTGATTATGATAAGAGGGTAGTGTACGACCCATTACTGAGATGAAAAAATTGGTCAATTAATTAATAAGCGATAAGATGGAAGAGCTAGCAAGTGATCAGCTCTTGGCATTGATAGGCCAAATGTCTCAGACATGTCCAACTGATCAGGAGACTTGTCATCTGGAAGTTCCCAATTGAAGCAGTGCACTAATTGTGCTAAAATAAGCTTCACAGTAATGAGACCCAATTGCACACCAGGACATCCCCTGCGACCTGAACCAAAAGGTAAGAATTCAAAGTCATGTCCTCCATAGTCTATGTTGCTGTTCAAGAACCTCTCTGGACAAAATGATTCCACATTATCAGACCATGTCTTAGGATCTCTTCCTATAGCCCATGCATTCACTATGATTCGTGAATTCTTCCTTATGTGATACCCATTTATTGTGATATCTTCCCTGCACGCCCGAGGGACTAGTAAGGGTGCAACAGGGTATAGTCTCATAGTCTCTTTAATCACCATGTCCAAATAACTCAATCTTGGCAGATCAGCTTCCCCAACCATTCTGGTTTTTCCTACCTGGCTTTCTAGTTCGTGTTGGAGTTTTTCCATCACCCTTGGATTCCTCAATAGTTCTGGGATGGCCCACAAAATGACAGTGGAAGAAGTGTCAAATGAAGCAGAAATCAAATCCAAAAGTATGGCTTTGATATTGGTTCGATCTATGACAAAGTTATGCTGATCATCATAAGTATCCATGCAAGAGAGTAGTATGTCGACGAAGTCCTTGCGTCGTCCACTCTGTCCTCCCGGTGACTCTCCATGCTCTCTCATAATGGTTTCAAATATCTCATCAAGTTCCTTGCTCGTCTTCTGCAGGCGTCTTCTAATGCCCTGAATCAAAAGGGTTTGAATATACTTGGAGATCAGTTCCTTAAAAAAGTTTTCACACCAACAGAATTTAAACTCAATCTGGTGAATTGAGTCAAATATGAACCAACTGGACTAACTTTTCTTGGTTACTTCACCCCACTTTTATTATTAGGCTAGCCTCACGTAGCTTACCACAGCATGATTCTCTTCATTAAGAATCTAAGCTTTCTTCCTTAGAGAGCCTATGTCCCCTGTTGCAATTTACTAGAGGTGATTGAAGTCTGATATCATATAATGCTTTTCTCTATACTTTTTTTTAACCCTTTCCTCCCCTCTAGACAGACTTCGAGCTTCAACTACCTCTATTTAAAAATAACTTCTAATAGTAAGTAGTGAAACTCGGGACGTAGCTGGAGAGGCATAGTTTCTCTCATGGCCAAACGTTGAATAAACCAGAAAGCAAAAGAACTCGGTAGATAATGGTACCTGAATATCAAATGGAGCCAAGAATGGCACGAAATCTGCAATATTGAAGGCTCCAACTAAGTCAAAAACCTCATTAACAAGCCCCTTCAGATCAAACCTATCGTCCCTGTTGCGTCCAAATATCATTTTATACATTATGTCTTCCCCGAGCCGCCCCACCTTCTCCGTGACATCCACCACCTCACGCGCCGCCGCCGATTTCTCAAGCGACTTCACCAACTGTCCCAGCTCCTCCCTTCTTAAGGGACCAAACATCTCCACCTTGGACGCACTCAGAAGCTGCAGAGTGCAGAGCTTCCTCATGCTGCGCCAGTAGGGCCCATATTCACAGAAGGCCATTCCCTTGGAGCCATAAGAGAGGAACTCCGACGCCTGAATTATTGGCCGGCTTGCAAAAACGACGTCGTGCGTCTTGAGGAAAAGCTCGGCAGCTTCAGGGGAAGAGACAATAACAGCAGGGACCTGTCCCAGCCGCAAGGACATGATGGGTCCATAGTGCTTCGCCAGAGACTGAAGGGACCGATGAGGGAGAGTACCCAACAGGTGGAGATTACCGAGAACCGGCCAGGAAGGTGGACCTGGCGGCTTTTTCTGGCAATGCCTTGTTCGTTTAAGATAGAAGGATAGGAACACAGCTGATAGAAGGAAGAGAGGTGAGAGAAGAAGAAGGGAAGGGAAAGGTGGAGGCGGAGGCAACATGTTTGATTGTTTGTCTGAGAGAGAGAATGAACGCGTGAGTAATCAAGCTAGACTAACATAACAGCTGGCCTACGTCACCTTCTTTGACCTTTCTTCTACTTTCAATTTCAACCAAAACTTATGGAAAATATCAAGAATTAAATTCATATCCATTAAAAATTACTTATTAGTAAAATTAAAATTGATACTTATTAATTTAAGTTAATATTTTATTAATAATTATTTATTCAAATTTTAATAATAAATTATTTTAAATTAATAACATCTTATTCGAATTATTTTTTATTTAAATTTTAACAATAATTAATTATTAATTAATATAAAATTTTTTAGTGATCTTTCATTATTATTTTTTCCAACACTTAAGTGGTTTTTTATAGAATCCAAACCAGAATAAAAATAAAAAAAAATAGAATTGAATTGAGTTTAAAAAATATGTTTAAATGAATATAAAATTTTGATATAATTTTAATAAATATATGTGTGTGTGTATATAATAGGAAAGACTAAAATGCTCTTTAAAAAAAAAAAAGTAGGGTGCAATGAAGGGTAAAGAGTTCTGATAAAAGTAATGCGCCCACCGCTTTCATTAAAATGGAAACCAATTCAAGAATTTTTTTAAAAAAATCTATATTCTTAAATGTCATAATTCAAGTATATCAAATAAGCCTCACCAAAGAATTATTTTGTGTTTATAACTCTTTTTTCATAATTCTTGAGTGCCAAACGAGATCTAAATTCCTATAAGCCAATTAATGCGAATAATTAATTAATTAATAATTAATAAATATTATAATTTAAAATATATTTTATCAAAAAATGTAAAATATAGTATGATTAATTGTTACCCACTTCACAGTTTGAAGTTGAAAGTGATTCTATTTTTCAGTTTGGAAAAATGACAATAATTTTTTTAAATATATAAATAATAATTTAATCTCAAAATGTCATAATTTTTTTAAGTCCCTAAAGACTTTTCTATCATTAATAAATTTATATAAATTATTAAATTATTTTTATTAAAAATAAATAATTTACAACTTTTCTTATTATATTCACAACTTTTTTTCTTAAATTCGTATTAATGCAACAACAAATTCAACATACGAAGTTGTAATTTACTGTTATATTGTTGTGAATATAACAAAAAAAATTACAAATATAAAAAAATTGTGAATTATTTATTTTTAATAAGAATAATTTAATAATTTATATAAATTCATTAATGATAAAAAAATTTAAAAATTTTAAAAAAATTATGATATTTTTAAAGAATTAAATTATTATTTATATATTTTAAAAAAATTTTATTATTATTATTTTTTTTCTTTTCGTTTCTATTTTATTGTAATATATTGTTACGAGAGTATGTTGTTTTTATCTCGTAAGATATTTGGAAATAGTGATAAGAATTATCACGGAAGGCCTCCAAAATCAAAGAGATGACATCGTGATTCATTCAACGAATCGGATTTCTCCGGCAGTATCTTTCCGGAAGCAATCTCATCCGCCTGGCCAATAGAGTCGGGAATAAGGGTCGGGCTTGACGGGCCGCCCGTTTAAGCCCGTTTTAATAAAAGTTCGGGCTTAAAAATTTGGCATTTTTTAGGATAACCGGGCTTCAAAACCCGGCCCTTTTAAGCCCTAGAAAAATGGGCTCGGGCTCGGGCGGCCCGTGAAGCCCGTTTTACTATTTACAAAGTATTTTTTTTACCTCTTTTCAGATAATGTGCAAACATTGATTTATATTTTGTACCAGCAATTGGTTGAATTGTTTTGTGCCATTTTATAGTAATTTTTATATTTTATCTTGTGATATATGTATAGATATATATTTGATAATAAAACAATTTAATTAATAATTATTGTAGGTGATGAAGAAGAAGCTGCAGAAATAATTAATATTGAGCCTCTGCCTCCATCTTTCACAAGTAGACCTACATCTGAGGGTTTTAATATTTTATTTATGGATGATAATGAGGGAGATCTTGATTAGGATTGATGATGATGTTTGCCTTCATCTTATTTGGACTTTTAAATTTTTTGTTCATTTTTTAGATTATGTGAGACTTTGGTTTGATATATGTTAAATTTTAAAATATTCTAAATAAATTTTAATATTAAATTTTATTTTATTTTATTTTATTCTTATCTGGGCTTATGGGCCTGGCCCTGAGCCCTATAAATAAAGGTCGAGCTTCAATTTTGAGGTAAAATTAGGATAACCGGGCTTTAGGACCTAAGCCCATAAAAGTCGAGCCCATATGGGCTTGACCCGCCCGTTTACCAACTCTACTGGCCAATATCATGATCCCCACAAGCCAGTTGTCAAGTCATTGAATATATACCATATGTTAATGCCATACCCGAATCCGTGCTGGCCCGCTGCATACTGATAACCCTTTGATTAGGTATCAAAAAATAATTAAGATGATCATGATTTAATTACTATTACTCTTCAAGAAAGTCCTCTTCACCGTAACTTGACTCTTTATATTTGAATATTTGATCAAGTTATTTAAAAGGAATATTAAAAATTAATTAGATTAATTAATTAAAAATTTTAATAATTTACCAGTTACAAATAGTATTTTGATAGAATTGCATTCAAGGCCTCAGGAGCAAGAAATTTGAAAAGAGGGCACAATGAAATATAAAATTATTCGAAAGGTTTAATGGCCTCATTTACAGTTATATTTTTTTTATAAAATAATCAATTTACCCTTCCCATGGTCAGTTGTTGAACACAACACTCTTCTTCTTCTTCCTTCAATTAAATGCGGTTGCTTTGATTTTAATTTACATAGAGAAAACAATGAAATATCTAACAATATTTATTGGAAGATAAATTTTCTTTTTCAATTAATTATATGTAACATTTCAAAAATATAATCCAAGATTAATTAAATTAATTAAGAATAAATAAATAATTTTAAAAGAGTATTTAAAAATAAATAATTCTAATTAAAAAATTATTATTGAATTTAATTTAGCATCAAATCTAAATCATAAATTATAATTTTAAAAAAAATAAAATTATTATTATTATTATTAAAAGAAAAAAAGGATATAAAATAAAAAATTAAAAAAGAAGAAAAAGAAGAAGATTGTGAACGGATTTCATCCGTTTGTGCATGTGGGTGTGGTGTGTGACATTATTTAAAGAAGAAGACAGGATGAAGAAGGGAGGAACAATGAATACCAAAAATTGAAGAAGGTGGGTGTGTTTGGTGTATGTAATGATGATGTGGGACCCACATTACTTCATTTCATACCCACCTCCTCTCTTTCTTTGCATTTATCTTCCTTTTTCCAATTGCCTTTGTGCGCGTTACAGAGAAATGCGAAAAAGAAAAAGAACAGAACGTGTGTGAGTCACTGCCAGTAGGAGCTGATTTAAGTGGTAATGCTTTATAATAAAATATTTTAAATAAAATTTTAAGTATTTTAAAATTAAATAAGTATTTTAAATATTTTTTAATTATATTTTTTCTTGAGTTTCATATTTTGAGATTTTAAAAAATTTAAGGTTTGAAAAAGAAATAAATTTTTAATAAATAAATCTAATTATTAAGGTTTTTAATAGTATAATAAATATTTTAGAGTATTATTTTGTTGATGGAATTTGAATTTAAAGCTTTTTGGTTAAACCTTATATTTTATAGGTAGATTTTTGATTAAATTTAAAAATATGAATTAATTTGTTGATATTTAAATGATTATTTTGGATGAGAAATAAATTATTATAGCTATAGAATAATAATTTTAGGCTTGAGACTAAGTTTGCAATTTTTGAGCATATTTAGATGTGAATTTTTGGAATAAAAAGGGATATTTTGATATTAAAAAATTGTTTGAATGATGATTTTAGCCAAATTTCAATGAAATTATTATGAAGAAGGCTATTGAGTCAAGTATATGGGTTTAAATATATAAAATTGAATTTTACAACTTAAGAGGCTAAGACTAAGGTCTTAAAACAAAAAAAAAAATTGTTAGAATATGAGTGAAAATTGTGTTAATAACATTATTGACACATTGTAATATAATTAAATGTAGATTAATTGTTATTTGGCACAAATCAAGCTTTGAAAAGTTTTGAAAGTATTATCACTTAAGGGATAACCTTTCACCTTTTAAAGATTGAGGTGACCAAGAATAATTTATTTTACGTATTTGTATGTTAATTAATTATTTATGTTTATGAAACAAATAAATATATATATATATACACACAAATCTTGAATTGTTGTTTGTAATGCATATTATGGCTTTATTGAGATCCTATAATTTGTAATTAAGTTAATTGTAACATGATTTGAGTAATGAGATTGATAGTTAATGATGATATGCATACTCTTGATTATAAATTGTGAATTATGCATAGTAATAAATTGTATATGAGCTTGTTGAGTTTTATATGATACTAATGTAATTTATGTGGTGATATAAAAATTGATGCGAGAGGCATGATTGAAATATGATGATTCTTGATGCTTGCTGAACAAGAAAGTTGATGAGCATGTGAGATCATTATAAACTACATATATGAGTTTTTTAAATGCATTTTTTCATGAGCAATTAGCATGATTATATGGCGGGAGTTCACTTTAGTGAAGAAACTAGGAATTGTATAAAATCCATATGGTACTTCACTATTAATCAATAATTCTAATGGTTATAGTCACTACTTACCTTATAGGGTATTGTAACATTATTTATATTAAGAGACTTAATATAACATTCTACTTTAATTTTTAGATTTAATTAGAATTAATAAAAAAATAGAAAGAATGTTTGAAGATAAAAAAATTAATTAGAAGATTTTTTTTTAGTTTAACATAAAATATAATTTTATATTAAGATGTGTTTTTTTAGAAAATGAAATTAAAAAAAAGGATTTAAGGCTTGTTAACTTAAGTGTTAAGTTAAAATATAATAATAATAATAATAATAATAATAATAATAAATGAGAAGGAGCGGCGGTGGTATAAGGAGAATATATATATATATATATATATGTTATAATAATAATGTTAGAAGAGAGGCGGTGGAAAGAGGGGAGTATATAAATTGTCAAATTTGCTTTCCCTTCCTCACTTGTACATGAGAATGAGAATGAGAGAGAGAGAGAGAGAGAGAGAGAGAGAGAGAGAGAGAGAGAGAGAGAGAGAGAGAGGAGAAGGACAAGGGTTTGAAAGATTTTGAGATAAGATTTTACTCTCAAAACTATTTCTATTTTGAAAATTTCTTTTACAAATATTTTCCTCGTTATCCAGAGCTTTCTAATAATAATAAAATTTTGATGAGTAAAATAAATTTTAAAGTTTAAACTTAGAGTAAGTTGTGAACACCGTATTTTGTTTGGGCATTGTTTTTAATAACCAAAAAAATATAAAAATACAAAAATAAAATTTAATCCTTTTTAAGATTATATTTTCAAAAAAATAGTTAATAGGATTTAATTTTATTTTAACCTAGATAATCTTTTGTTGCTTAGGATCTTATTTCTTTTAGTTCATTAAAAATAACCAAAAAATATAAAATATAAAAATAAAATTTAATCCTTTTTTAGGATTATATTTTCGAAAAAATATATAATAATCTTGCTTAAATTTTTAAAATCTCTTTCAAATTATTTCAATCATTCAAAAATATTGGGAGTTAACTTTTGAGAGTTAAATTTCTCTCATTAAATCTTTTTTCATTTAAAACAAAATACATACATACATGTGTGTGTGTGTGTGTGTGTGTGTTATAATTTAATTTTAAAAAAATTAAAAGCAAAAAAAGGCTTATCACAAGCCTTATGCAATTCACGTACACACACTTTCAACACACAAAAAAAGGACAACCGCACAGACACGGCCACACAGCTAAAAAGGAAATGCAGAAGAACACCAAAGGCAGATACAGGAAAGATTAGACGTGAAAAATGCTCAGTCATGCAGAGAAAAGTGGATAAACACAGCGCGTGCGCATGTAAAGAAAAGGAGTCAGAGACGCATGCAGAAAAAGAAACACATGCATGTACGAAGAAGCAAAGAAAAGCAAATGCTAGACACGCACGCGAGTAGAAGAAATTGGGGTTTAGAAATAGAGAAAAGGAGAAAGAAATAGAGAAGACGTGCACGGCAAGAGGAAGAGCCTGAGCTTCAACAATAAAGGGATCTCTCACATAGAGTCTGGGGGAGCAAGTCCGAGAGAGGATGGAGAACACAAAAACTGAAGAGAGGGAGAGATCAAAAAAACTGAGGAAAAATAGAGCATGAAGCCAACAAAGATAGAGAGGAAGCAACACAGAAAAGAGAGACCGAAAGAGTGAGAGTGACTGAGGAAGTGAAGAGAGAAAACAACAGAAGAAAAACTATACAAAAATGGAGTAGAAAACTGAGAGGGAGAGATCGAGAACGAGAAAGAAAAAATGAACCAAAAATAGAGCATAATAAGAGACATAAGAGAGAGATGGAGTGAGAGACAAGAAGGAGCATGAGAGAGAGAAGGAGACATAGAAAGCACCAGTAAAGGAAAAGCAGAACACACAGACGCAGTATGCGCGAGGAAGCTCGAGAAAGAAGAAATGTCGAGTTCATCACCATCCTTCTCTTCCTCTACGTCACCATCGCCACTGTTATCAGCCACAAAAAAAGCAGCTTGGCTCCTGTGATAGTGTGGGCTTCTTAGGCATCACTTGGGCCTTTGGTGGCATGATCTTCATCCTCATTTACTGCATCACCGGTGTCACTGGTGGCCACATCAATCCTGCAGTTACATTCAGGTTGTTCTTGGCCAGGAAGGTGACGTTCATTCGAGCTTTGGTGTATATGGTGACTCGGTGCTTGGGAGCTATTTGTGGTGCTGGACTGGTCAAGGCGATCATAAAGCACTCGTACAACTCTCTCAGTGGTGGCCTAGTTGTGGACATGTTGCTTTGGAAGAATTAGTGTAGAGGGGTCATGGTTTTGGTTTTGTCAACAGCAATGTGGATGGAAAATTACCTACAAATAAGTTAAAGAAGATGGAGTAAGGTGCAAGTGGATCCCTGTATCTAGCTAGGGAGTATAGAAATAGATGTTCAATATATCAACAAAGAGCATTGATTCTCAGCCTGATCTTTGAAGGTTGTAGTCTGAATTAATGATAAGATTTCTACCTTAGATCTCTTTAGTTACAAAACTTACTAGTTGTTAATTTACTCCGCAAACTCTTGAGTATATTTTGCTTTAAATATCAGCAATCAGTATGTTTATAAGTTAGTTCTTTTAAATGCCAAAGCTACTGATTGTTTTTATTATCTTCTTATTTATTTGCATGCTCATTATGTCACCAATGGAAAGGAGTTTCATTTTTTTTGGATGAATTTTGAATTTTGTAATTGAGATCCAAAAAAATAATAGAGTGTATACTTGTTTGTTACTTATTTATCGTGTGAAATTTTAAGAATTTTTGCAGACATTTAAAATGATCTCATACCGTGTAAATCAATAAAATTTCGCAAAGATGAAAATCCGACTTGTATTTATATGGGTTTCAAAGACTCATTATTAAAATTAATTCTCTCTTTATAATAAATATTTAAGTCTCATGTGAGATTTCAAGAATTTTCGTAGAGACTTAAATTAATCACATTATCATGTAAGATAATAAATCTTCACAAAAATTGTGATTCACAATTTATATGGTAAATAAGTAAATAAATTTTATAAATAAAATAAAAAACATTTTTATAATTTCTAATTAATTAAATTAATGAATTTAAATTATAATTATATTTTTTAATTAAGATCTTTTGGTCATGTGAGATTTTTAAAACTCTGTAGACATTTAAGATAATCGTACTACCATGTGAGTCAACAAGGCTTCGCAAGTATAACGATTAAGATTTCTATATTTAAAAATACGTGTTGTATAATTACACATTAAAATACATTTAAAGTGAATATTATTTAATTTTTTTATCGTGTGAGACTTTGAATCTCTATAGTTATTCAAGATAATCTCATATCGTGTAAATCAATAAGGTTTTGCAGATATGAGAGCAAAACTTTTATATTAATATGGGTTCTAAAGGGCCACCATTAAAATTAACTTTATTTTTATAATCTAAATTAATAATTTATTTAAGTCTCATGTGAGATTTTAAAAATCTTTGTAGAGACTTAAATTAATCACATCATCGTGTAGGATAATAAGTCCTCGTAGATATACTAATCTTTAATTTTTATAATAAATAAATAATTTTTGTAAATAATCATATAATACAATTTAAAAAAAATTAATCAACCAAATTAACATATTTAAATTGTAATCTAATTGTATATTTTAGTCAAGTAAGATTTTTAAATCTTCGTAGACTTTTAAGATAATAATATTATCATATGAATCAATAAGACTCTGTAGATATAACGATTAAGTTTTCTATATATAAATTATATATTAAATTAATTAAATTAATGATGTATTTAAATTTAATTCCTTTATCGTGTGAGATCTTAGAATCTCCGTAGATATTTAGGATAATTATATTACCATATAAGCCAATAAGGCTTTGCAGGTATGATGATTAAAATTCTTTAAAAAACATGTACATACATGCTTAAATAAATTATTATTAGAATTTTAAAATATAAATAAATTAAGTTGATAAACTCTTTTATGGTATGAGATTTCAGAATCTCTGCAGATATTTAGAGCAATTGCATTACTGTATGAACCAATAAGGTTCTGCAGGTATTATGATTAAATTTCCAATCACCAAATATAAAAAATAATTTTAAACCCTTTCTTTTCTTTAACTCAAAATTCAAAAATTGAGAAAATAATTAAAATTAAATTACTTTTTACAATTTAAAACACACATATTAAAATTTTAGAAATTATTTTATTTGCAAAATGGTAAATTATTTTTAATTAATTTATCTGTAAAAAAATATATTTTCACCAATAACTTTCAAGCCTGAACTATGTGAACTTTGATCCCCATCATAGGGTACGTAAGCCTCAGAGTCGGATTCTGAGTCAAGTCCTCCCTCGTAAATAAATAAATATTTTTCACTTAATTCTTATCATTTTTAAAACACATGAATATAAAAGAAATAATTAAAATAATTATAAAATCATATTAATAGAGCACAATAAACTTCAGGTAACCATTCTCATGAACGGGTGTTGTGGGGTGCCTAACACCTTCCCAACACTCAACCGACTCTCGAACATATTCTCTGATTTTACAGGCCACCCTTATCCTCCATTAATTGGTTTCCTGAGATTTCCCTCAAAATCTTGGTGGCGTCTCCTCATTCCGTTCGATTTCTGCCGTGAAGGCCAGGACCTCTACTCGCACGCTATCCTCATCACATTTTTTCAGTTGCGACATAAGTATTGACTTTTAACAATAAAAACTATTAATTAGTAGAGATAAATTAGTACTTAAATTTTATCGGTTTAGATTTATTCTATTAACTGATTTGAGAGTTTAAAATTAAGTTTTTAACTATAAAATTTTTGTGATTTATGATGTATAGGATATCTATATTGATTAAATTATGTTTTTGGGATTTAGATAAGTTAATTTAATTTAATTTTGAATTTTTATCGGAGGGATTTAGATTGAAAGGATATGATTATAAATTTTAAAATTTTAGTTGAATTTTATATTTAATTGATAAATTATAATATGTGTGTGTGTGTGTGTGTCTAATGGTATTTATATCATTCGATGTCATAAATTAATCTATTATTGTGGTTAAGAAGTTCCATACACGTCCGAGTTAGTTATAGCTTGGAGAAGAGGTAACATTGAAATATCATTTTATATATTGAGATACTAATTTTTAGTATTGTGTGTGTGTGTGTGTATTAATACTTGTGTGATCTTATTGTAGAATGTGACATTTGTTTTACGTGATGTAAAAGAGGTAATAAGGATGGCTAGTAATATGATTGTTTGTTTGGGATTAATGATTGAATATTATGTCGCGTGGTTTGCCTCCACTGTGCACGTAGTGGTTGGCCTTTTCTTGTAATTCCTAATATTTTTGACATTTTAGGATGATGGGCACCCCTTTTTTAAGGAGGAGAGTCCTATTCTAATGGCAATGTACTTTTGGCCGGATATAACCTCAATTTAGGCTCCAGCTAGCGATAATAAGGGAGTTGGCAGCCATAAGGGTGAGGTTAGGAAATGTATCACTGTTGTTTTAATTTGATATTGATTTAGAAATTATTATAAAATTGTGAATATTGCATTTCTTGTTTTGTGTATTGATTATGAAATGCATATGTATATCCATGGATATGTTTGTAAACTAATTTCAAGAAGCATGTTGGTATATATTAGAATAACTAACTATTACTGAGA
Organism: Prosopis cineraria; assembly: GCF_029017545.1. Lineage (NCBI taxonomy): Eukaryota > Viridiplantae > Streptophyta > Magnoliopsida > Fabales > Fabaceae > Prosopis > Prosopis cineraria. The sequence goes on from NW_026555332.1 coordinate 39,920,924, forward strand.
TTTTTAATCTCACATGTTACTTCTTATCATTTTTAGGTGAGCAGTCAAGTGGAGTTATAGTTTCTCTTGGCTTGGCATGTGGTTTTCTGTTTATTTTGTAATTATAGTCGCCATAACCTAAGGACCCTTATAAATTTTATTTTGGATAATTGTTATAGGTTATTTAACTATAACTACTTAATTTTTTTGTTTAAGCTGGATAACTTTTAAACACGTCAATCTGGACCATGGTTTTCTATTGGGCCAAGTCCATTTATTTTGGATTGTACATATTAATGATATAAGAAAAATATGTGTTTAGTAGAGTTAATTATATCTATAAACTATTGTTAAACCCTAAACTTGCTGCAAATTATTTATTGTGCCTCATCTTCCCTAAGCCCAATGGTAATTGTTAATCTTGATGCCGCTTTCTTTAGACAAGTACATTTTTAAGAAAAATGTTTATTTATAAAAATAAAAGGGGGGAGGTTTTCTTTTGTAAAAAAAATTATGGTAAAAATCAGGTCTGTTACATTTTTGGTATCAGAGCTATGTGTTTTATGGCATGATCGCATCTTAAAATTTTCACTTAGTAGTCATGGCAACTATAAAACACATGCACTTCCCTGTTCAATAGGACTTGTTTAGATTATACTAATTTTACAATATTTGTTAAAAATGGTTCTTATTATGATATTTGACAAAAGGAGAGGGAAACAGTTATGACCAGCGGAGAAAATAATATTCCTGGACTGCCCCCAAATGATGATAATGGGGCACTTCTGAAGGAAATGAGGGATTTACTTGTTAATATTGATCGTTGAGTTAAAAGAAATGAAGATGAAATTAAAAACCTGAGGAATAGCGATAGGTGTGAGACTACTCAGCTAAGGAGAGAGGAGGATTTTGGCAAGGAGGAAAGGCAGAGTGAGCAACATTCATAGGCAATTCCTATTAATACAAGAGTGAGTAGTAGTGAAAATCCTTCTTAAGAGCTCTTACTATCACAAATCACAAAGATTTGGGAAAGTTTCAAAAAATTTAATCTACCAGCTTTTGAAGGGAGGCTTAATGTAGCTGAGGCTAAAGAGTGGATAAACCAGTTGGAAATGATTTTTTGAGTTGTAGTTTATACTTCTAAACAAAGAGTAATGATGGCTGAGCAGTTGTTGCAAAAGGCAGCTAAGAAATGGTGGGATGGCATTTGTCCAATTGAGGATAGGTTTATGACTTGGGATGAATTTAAGGAGCAATTCTTCAAGTACTATGTTCCAACTGCTTTGAGAGCTGAAAAAGAGGTTGAATTCTATGCCTTATAGTAAGAAAATATGAATGAGGAAGATTTTATAGCTCGTTTTAATAAGCTAGTGCAGTATACAAATGGGGCACATGACTCTCACTGGAAAGTGACTAGGTTGCTAGAAAAGGCACAACCAAAATTGAGGATTGCTTTAGCTCCTCTAGAGATTTACACTATAGAGGAGATGTGTACTAAATTGGGTATTGTGGCTCGAAAGAAGAGAGAGGAGAGATAGCTTATAAAAAGGATACCTCTTTCAGGCCTAATCAATTCATAAGGCCTACAAGCGAAATCAATAAGAGGAGCGGGTACTCCAGTAGCTCCAGTAGTAGATCAAGGTTCACTTAGAAAGGGAGATCCAATGGAGGACGGAGAAGTGGGTATAGTAGTGGACATGGTAGCAGTCAAAATAGAGGCCAGAGCTTACAAAGAGGTTCCACAACCCCTACAGTTAGCACTACTAATAGTCAAAGGTATACCAAGTGTGGGAGGCTCCATCAAGGTCAATGTTTCATCTAGTGAGGCTAGATCTACTATTCTTAGTTGAGTCTTTGCTATGATTCAGTAGGAGGCTGATGCCTTCCCAAACTTAATTCGAGGTAATTTAAAACTTAATAGGCATAACTTTATTACTTTATTTGATGCTAGGGCAACCCATTCTTTTGTATCACATGATTATGTGGAGAAATTTAACTTGAATGTGTATGATCTACCTTATAGTGTAAGAGTTTCTACATCATCTGGTATTGTTGTTGTGACATCAAAATCTTGTTTGAATTGTGTGGTAGAGTTTGAGAATAGAACTTCTACCATGGATCTGATTTATCTTCCCATGAAGGGTATTGATCTGATTGTTGGAATGGATTGGCTTTCAACGAATAATGCCATTTTAGATTGTAAAAAGACAATCATGTCCCTGCCTGTGTTCATTGCTTCAATGGTTACATCTGGTAAACCCCAATTATTGTCGGCTGCTCAGGTGGATATGTGTATTAGAAAAAGGTGTCAAGCGTTTGCTATTTTCTTTTATATCAGTATGGATATAGAAGAAGGGCTAGAATTCATTGACGTGGTACAAGAGTTCCCAAATGTTTTTCCTAAGGATATAATTAGCTTGCCACCAAAATGGGAAGTAGAGTTCTTTATTGACTTAGCACTTGAGACAGAGCCTATCTCTAAGGCTCCTTATCGAATGTCACCCTCAGAGTTGGTTGAGTTGAAAAAGCAGATTGAGGAGTTAATGGAGAAAGGATTCATCAGACTGAGTGTGTCTCCTTGAGGGTCCCTGGTATTATTTGTTAAGAAGAAAGATGGTAGTTTGAGGCTATGTATTAATTACAGACAGCTCAATAAGGTCACAATTAAGAACAAATACCCTCAACCATTAATTAATGACCTACTTGATCAGTTAACTAGTGCAGCGGTATTTTCTAAGATTGATCTACGATATAGATATCATCAATTAAGGGTTAGGGCAGAAGATATGCTAAAAACTTCATTCAGAATTAGATACGGACATCATGAGTTCTTGGTAATGTCGATTGGGCTTACTAATGCACTTTTAGTCTTTATGGACTATATGAATTGGATTTTCAAGCCATATCTAGACAGGTTTGTAGTAGTTTTCATAGATGACATCCTTATTTATTCTAAAAAAAGGAAGAGCATAAGGAGCATCTTAGAGTCATATTACAAGTTCTAAGGAAACATAAGCTTTATGCAAAGTTATCAAAGTATGAATTTTGGCTCCATGAGGTTAGATTTTTAGGACACGTTGTATCAGCAGAAGGTGTGGTAGTAGACCCGAGTAAAATTGAGGCAATAACCAAGTGAGAGAGATCACAAAATGTCACTGAGATAAGAAGTTTTTTAGGTTTGGCTGGCTATTACTGGCAATTTATTCAGGACTTTTCCCAAATTGCTATGCCATTAACCAAACTAACTAAGAAGGACTAACTGTTCATATGGAATGGTAAATGTGAAATAGCATTCCAAGAGTTGAAGAACAAGTTGACAACTACTCCAGTACTAGTAATCCTAAATCCTACCCGACCTTATACTATATGCACCGATGCCTTCTTAAAAAGGGTTGGATGTGTGTTAATGCAGAGAGGACGAGTGGTTGCTTATGCCTCCAGACAATTAAGGCCCTATGAAGAAAATTATCCTACTCATGACATGGAATTAGCAACAGTGGTGTTTGCTTTGAAAATCTAGAGACACTATTTATATGGCTCAAAATTTGAGGTCTATAGCAACCACAAGAGCCTAAAATACCTTATAGATTAGAAGGAGCTGAACATGTGTCAAAGGAGGTGGATTGAGTTCCTCAAATATTATGACTTTGAATTGAAATATCATCTTAGGAAAGCAAATATGGTGGCAGATGCATTAAGTAGGAAATCCACACACGTGGCATACTTGCTAATGGACATCCCAGTGGAGGTCTCGTCTAAGAGATTGACTTGTGTGAGCATGGTAAAAATTGAAAATAAGTTCTAGAAGGATTTGAAAATTTTATAGCTAGAGGATGAACACTAGTTGGGGTTAAGGGAGAGACTTGAAGAAGGTGAACCAAATGATTTTAAAGTTTAGGATGATGGTATATTGAGGTACAATGGAAAGGTTTATATTCCTAATGATGATCAACTCTAAAAATTCATGTTGATGGAGGCTCATCAAAGTAAATACACAATTCATCCTGGGGCAACCAAAATGTATCATGACCTTCGGAGGAATTACTAGTGGCCAGGAATGAAGAAAGATGTAACTGAATTTGTTACCCATTGCTTGACATGTCAGAGAGTTGAGATTGAGCTTTAAAAGCCTACTGGTTTGTTACAGCCACTGAATATACCTAAGTAGAAATGAGATAGCATATATATGGATTTTATCACAGGATTACTAAAGACTTCAATTAGAAATGATGCAATCTGGGTAACTTGGATCGGTTAACTAAATCTGCTCATTTCCTGGCTGTTCAGATGACTCATTCACTAGAGAAGCTAGTAGAGATTTATATTAAAGGAGTAGTGAGATTATATGGAGTGCCAAAAAGTATAGTATTAGATAGAGATCCTCGTTTTACTTCATGATTTTGGAAGGCATTGCAAGATGCAATAGGGACTAGGCTATAATTCAGTACAGCTTACCACCCTCAAACAGATGGACAGACTAAAAGGACTGTTTAGACATTGTTAAGGGCATGTGTTATTGAATTAAGAGGTAGCTAGGACAATCACTTACCATTAGTCAAGTTTGCTTATAATAATAGTTATCATTTGAGCATTTCAAATGGCTCTATATGAAGCTTTATATGGGAGAAAGTGTCAACCTCCTCTTTGTTGGACAGAGCTAAGTTAGAGAACTTTGTTGGGTCCCACCTTGGTAGATCAAACCACCAGGAAGATCGAGATGATTAGACAAAGGTTGTTAACGATGCAAAGTAAACAAAAGAGCTATGCAGATAAACGAAGGTGACCGTTGGAATTTCTTGTTGGGGAACATGTTTTTTTGAGGGTAACGCTAATGATTGGTATTGGTAGAGCAATTAAGGTGAAGAAATTAACACCGCGATTCATGGGCCCTTATGAAGTATTGGAGCGATTTGGACTAGTTGCCTACCATGTAGCCTTCCACCACAGCTTTATGGAGTTCATGATGTCTTCCATGTGTCTCAATTAAAGAAGTATTACCCTAACCCATCTCATATTATTGAACTAGATGAGGTTGAGTTGAGGGAGAACATGACTTATAGGGTAGAGCCAGAGCAAATAATGGATATTAAAGATAAGCAATTGAGGAACAAGACCATCAAATTGGTTAAGGTGGTATGGAAGGGTATGACACTCAGTGATGCAACTTGGGAGACAGAAGAAAAAAATGAAACAAGACTATCCTTACTTATTCAGATAGGTAGGTTAATCTATGACTAACATTCATAATGTACATATATTTATAGGTAGATTAAATTTTGGGGACAAACTTTCTTAAAGGATGGGAGAATTATAACATTCTACTTTAATTTTTAGAGTTAATTAGAATTAATAAAAAAAATAGAAAGAATGTTTGAAGTTAAATAAATTAATTAGAAGATTTTTTTTAGTTTAACATAGAATATAATTTTATGTTAAGATGTGTTTTTTTTAAAAAATGGAATTAAAAAAAAGGGTTTAAGGCTTGTTAACTTAAGTGTTAAGTTTATAATAATAATATAATAATAATAAATGAGAAGTAGGGGCGATGGTATAAGGAGAACCAATATATATATATATATATATATTAATAATAATATTAGAAGTGAGGCGGTGGAAAGAGGGGAGTATATAAATTGTCAAATTTGCTTTCCCTTATTAACAAGAAGAGAGAAGAGAGGAGGAGGAAGAGGGAGTAGTATATAAATTGTCAAATTTGCTTTCCCTTGCTCACTTGTACACAAGAGAGAGAGAGAGAGAGAGAGAGAGGAGAGAGTTGAAGGATTTTAATGGTAAGAGATTTATGCTCAAAACTATTTTATTTTCAAAACTTTCTTTTATAAATATTTTTTTTATTCATCAGAGCTTTCTAATAATAGTAAAATTTGATGAGTAAAACAAATTCTAAAGTTTACACTTAGAGTAAGTCTTGACTTTTAACAACGACAAACTATTAATTAGTAGAGATAAATTAGTACTTAAATTCTATTAGTTTAGATTTGTTTTATTAATTGATTGAGAGTTTAAAATTAAGATAAAATTTGTGATTTTGATTGTATAGGATATCTATATCGATTAAATTATGTTTTCAGGATTTAGATAAGTTAATTTAATTTAATTTTTAGGTTTTCTTAGAGGGATTTAGATTGGAAGGATATGATTATAAATTGAGAAGTTTAGTTAGTTAATTTTATATTTATCAATAAATTACCAAATATTATATATATATATCTCTAATGGTATTTATATCATTCGATGTCGTAGATTAATCTGTTATCGTGGTTAAGAAGCTCCCTATACGTCTGAGTTAGTTATAGTTTGGAGAAGATGTAACATTGGAATATCCTTTCATTATATTAAGATATTGGTTTTTAGTATTTTGTGTTGTGTGTGTATATATATATATATTAATACTTGTGTGATCCTATTATGAATGTGACATTGTTTTACGTGATGTAAAAGAGGTAATACGGATGGTTAGTAATACGATTGTTTTGAGAGTAATGATTAATATTATGCCGCGTGGTTTGCCTCCATGTGCGTAGTGTTGGCCTTTTCTTCTAGTTCCCAATGTCTTTGACATTTTGGGACGATGGGCACCCCTTTTTTAAGGAAGGGAGTCCTATTTTGATGGCAATATACCTTTAGCCAGGTATAACCTTAGTTTAGACTCCAGCTAGCAATAATAAGGGAGTTAGGAGTCATAAGGGTGAGGTTAGAAAATGTATCACTATTGTTTTAATTTGACATTAATTTAGAAATTGTTATAAAATTGTGAATATTACATTTTTTGTTGTGTATTGATTGTAAAATGCATATGTATATCCACGGATATGTTTGCGAACTGATTCAAGAAGTATGTTGTATATGTTAGAATAATCAACTGTTATTGAGATTTTTAATCTCAATGTTACTTCTTATCATTTTTAGGTAAGTGGTCAAGTGGAGCTACAGGGATGGCACCGAATAAGTAAGCTTAGGCTCCCATCTCTCAACTTGGCACGTGATTTTCTGTTTATTTTGTAATTATAATTGCCGTGACCTAGGAACCCTTATAAATTTTATTTGAATAATTGTTATAGGTTATTTGATTATAACTACTCAACCTTTTTGTTTAAACTAGATAACTTTAACACATCAATCTAGACTATGGTTTCTATTAGGCTAAGCTCATTTGTTTGGATTGTATATATTAATAGTATAAGAAAAATGTGTATTTAGTCGAGTTGATTATATCTATAAACTATTGTTGAACCCTGGACTTGCTGCAAATTATTATTAAGCCTCATTTGCCCTAAGTCCAGTGATGATTGTTAATCTTGATGTCACTTTGTTTGGACAGGTACATTTTTAAGAAAAACGTTTATTATAAAAATAAAGGGGGAGGTTTTCTTTTGTAAAAAATTTATGGTAAAATTCAGGTCTGTTACACTTAACCCTCTGGCCTACTAGAGTTTAGGTAGAGTTGTCTTGGGTATAACACCTTATAGTGTGTGATTTGGAAAAACCGTGTTCATAAGTGAGTAAGATAACCTTGACCCTATAGCCCCTCACGATATAATTAAGGCTTGAGTAATCTCTCCATATGGACGATCCCTTCTGGTTGTTGGCCCATGAATTTCATGTCAAAAGAAATGAAAAGAGATATAAAGAAGAGATTGATCATGTGTATTATTATGATCATGCCATTTGAGTGATTAATGATTATGTTTGAGATTATGATTGCAATTGTAAAAATGAGAACATGTGGTAAATATGTAAATATGTATATGTGGCCATTTGTGCCAATTTGTACGAATATTCATTACTTGTGGGCAATCGTGTTAATTTTATACTTGACTTTATCATTGAGATTATCACATGAGTAGATGTTAATGTGATTAACATGTTCTTGATATGATTGTTTACATGGTATTTTGATGAATTTATTAGCCACTTGTATTTATGATTAATTATCATGTATTGTATAACTTGAATGTATCTTGGTTATTGAGTGGTGCACTCATCCCTCTCTTTTAACATATTACAGGAGATAACTCATTTGGGAAAAATAGAAGAAAGGAACATTAGGTCAAATGATAATAATAACTTCTGTAGGCCTTTCTCTTTTTATTTAATGTGTATTTAGTTTATAATATTACCAACTAAGACAATATATCTTGGTCTACTTGCATTATGGGTTTTGTGTGGGTGAAAATATATTTTGGACCTTAGATATGTGGTTAGTGCTTATGTTTATAATAGTGGTCTAAAATATTTGTGTAAGTAAAATAGTTATTATATGTATGATTTGAGAACTAAAATATTGTTATGGTCTCCCCTTGTATTTTGATATCTGAGGATGATGGTTGATATTAATTATATGTGAATGAAAGAAAAATCATGCATGTAATGAGCTATTTGATGAACAGATGATATATAAAGTATGATGATTAGTTGATAATCATTAGATAAATGTAATTGAGACCTTAGCCCTCCTGCCAGTTATGAAAGGTTTGAGTAGCCGAGTGTTATGTGTGTAAAATATATATTATATAGAGTAAGGCATCGAGAGAAAATAAAGAGGGGAGTTTTTCTCCCATGTTGAGATGTGTTTCCTTAATCATGCTTCCACATATATTTAATTGAATAGTATGAGTTCTTAAAATATTTTAAAGACTTTAGATCCCTTGGTTTTATATAATTTGTGAAATGCATATTAAAAATTTGTTCAGTTATCCTTTATAGGATAATTATTTTTGTTAGTCTTGATTAACTATAGTGAATGTGATGACCTAAGTCTTAGTTTAGGACACCTATTACATTATAGGTGTCGCATCTGAAAAATGTAATGCGAATGGCGCGCGCGAGGTTCCGGCATTTATGGCGGGAACCGGATAGAACGAGAGTCACCACCAAAATTTTGAGGTAAATTTTAGGAAACCAATTAAAGAAGAATAAGGATGGTCTGTGAAAATAAAAAATAGGTTCGAAGTCGACTGAGTGTGAGGAAAGTGTTAGGTACCCACAACACTTGTTCGTTAGAACGGTACTTGAAGTTGTTGTGATATGTTAATATGGTTTAAAATTATTTATTTATCCCTTTTATATTCATGTGTTTGATGTAAAAATGATAAGAATCAAATGAGAAATATTTATTTATTTATGATGAAGGACTTGACTCAAATTAGACTCTAAGGCTATGTATTCTGTGATGGGATCAAAATCCACGTAATTCGGGTTTGAAAATTATTGGTAAAAATATTTTTTTAAGAGAAATTAATTAAAAATAATTCACCATTTTACAAATAAAATAATTTTAAAATTTTAATATGCGTTTTTAAATTACAAAAATTAATTAAATTTTAATTATTTTCTCAATTTTATTTTAAAATAAAGAAAAGAAAAGGGTTTAAAATTATTGTTTTTGTGTTTTATGATTGAAAATTTAACTGCTATACCTGCAAAACCTTATTGGTTCATATGGTAATGTAATCGTCTAAATATCTATGAAAATTTTAAATCTCACATGATAAAAGAGTTTAACAACTTAATTTATTTATTTTTGAATATTAGTAATAATTTTTTTTTTTCAAAAATTATTATCATCAAGCCTGTAAAGTCTTATTAACTTATATAATAATATGATTATCCTAAATGTCTGTGGAGATTTTAAAATCTCACACGATAAAAAATTAAATAATATACATTTAAATACATTTTTAATTTAATTGATTTAATATATAATTTATATATATTTTAAAAACTTAATCGTTATATCTGCAGAGTCTTATTAACTCATATGATAGTATGATTATATTAAAAGTCTACAAAATTTAAAATCTCACATGACTAAAAGATATAATTAGTAAATATAATTACAATTTAAATACATTAATTTGATTAATTAATTTTCTAAATTGCGTATTATATCATTATTATAAAATCATTTATTTATTATGAAAATTGAGAATCACTACATCTGTGAGGATTTATTATCCCATATGATGATGTGATTAATTTAAGTCTCTATAAAAATTCTTAAAATCTCATATGAGACTTAAATAAATTATTAATTAGATTATAAAAAGAGAGTTAATTTTATTATGGGCCTTTAGAACCCATATTAACATATAAATTTTACTCTTATTCTACGAACTTTATTGATTTACACGATATGAGATTATCCTAAATATCTGTAAAGATTCAAAGTCCTACACAATAAAAGGATTAAATAATATTCACTTTAAATATATTTTGATGGTAATTATACAACGTATTTTTAAATATAAAAATCTTAATCGTCATACCTGCGAAGTCTTATTAACTCACACAGTAGTATGATTATCTTAAAGATCTATAGAGTTTTAAAAATCTCACATGACTAAAAGATTTAATTAGACAATATAATTGTAATTTAAATTTATTAATTTAATTAATATTATAAAAATGTTTATTATTTTATTTACTTCTATATAAATTGAAAATTACAATACCTGTGAGGATTTATTATCCCACATGATGAGGTGATTAATTTAAATATCTATGAAGATCCTTAAAATCTCACATGGGACTTAAATATTTTATTAATACAAAAAGAGTTAATTTTAATGACGATCATTTTAATATATACAAATTGAATCTTCATACCTATGAAATCTTATTAATTTACATAGTAGATGATCATTTTAAATGCCTATGAAGATTTTAAATTTTTCTTGCAATATTGGTTATTTAAGAATATCCCTGTTTTATTGTTTCATCTAAAAATTATTGTATTTCACTTTACAAATGGACTTTAAAAATGATAATTTAAAGTTTTATACATCAAATTGCACTTGTGGAAAAATATGGATGTAAAATTAAGCTCAAGAATGCCCCTATATAGGAAGAAAAGAAAATCACCAATTAAGTTATAAAAATTAACAAGCGATTTTTGACCAACTCTTAGAACCCAATGTAAAAATAATAAATAAAATCTAAAATCCTAAAAATTTTGTCTTAAACAACAGTTAGAGAGTGTCATGGATACAAAATTTCATATTAAAGCAACCTCTGTGTCAACATATAAGAATATATGAATCAAGCTGTAAACAATCTAACAAAGAAAAAACTTTTCATGACCAATTCTGCAAAAACCAGCAAATTTAACCATATAAACGGGCTCCAAAAAATAATGAAAATTTAGGGATTAAACTAAACAGGAGAAGAAACATCTGTGCAAAATATTAGACAAATACCATGTAAGTATAGATAGAGGAAACCAATAGTAACAGCCCAAATAATGAACATGAAATTATAGGAGTAGATAAGCTCAGAGTTGTTACTTATGAGCTATTAATACGCATGCTTCGCCTGTGTCCTGTGAGCTAAACCATCTTCTCCTTAACTTCATATCTCTCTTGGCACATGTCCGTCAACCACACTTCTAGACTCACCAATAATAAGCTTCTCTGGATGATCTTGGCCTTTTTCTTGGGCCTCTACGGAAGCTTGCACCCCTTCATGGCCAAAGAATCCTCTTCTTTCTCTTTTCTAGACAGTGAGATGTACAATTTGAGCCACATATGGGCCTTCTCCTCTCTATTTCCTTCTCTCTCTCTCGTTCTCCATCTCTGTTCGGGCTTCCCCCTCTCGGTCTCTCTCTTACTCTTCTCAATTTTTTACTCTTGGTCTCTGTTTTTTTTTTTTTTTTGATCTACTCTAGATCTCCTCCAGTCTCTGTTTTTTCAGAAAAAACTCTCCCTCTGATCTCTATCTCCTCTCTCCCTCAGTCTCTATTTTTTTGCTTTCGATCTCAGTCTCCTCTCTCCTCCAGTCTTTGTTTTCTACTTCTGATCTCAGTCTCCTCTCCCTTTTTTCTCGGTGCTTTGTTTTTTTTTTCAATTTCTTCTTTTCTCTCTTTTTGATGCTCACTCCTCACTGTTACTTCAACCTTTTTTTTTTTCATTCTCCTTGCGTGCATCTATGCTCTCTCACTCTTGGCTTGCCTCCCATCTTTGTGCTCTCTCGTTCCAACCTAAAAGCCCACGTCCCATGCATACTACTGTTTCTACAATTTCGTCAGTCCCCATGCTCTATTTTTTTCTTTTTCTACAACATGCATCTTTCACTCTCCCTCTCCCTCTCTATCTCTCTCTCCTACTCTCGGTCCCCTCGTCTTTTCTCTTTTTTTCAGTCCTTCATCCCGTTTTAAAGCAAAAACAGGGAAGAGCTTGTGTGTGAGGAGAGAGCTTACATGCTTCACCTTTCTTGCTCTGCTCTGCTGTGTGCCTTTGGCATTTTCTCACTTTTCTCTTCTGTCGTGCACGTCTTCTATATTTCTTTCTCTATACGTGAATCTGCTTTCTGCTCTCCAAAAGCTTTTCTCCATTTTTTTTTGCTTTCTGGCTTTCTTTTCTGTGTGTGTTTCATGTATGCATGCTGCTCTTTTTCTCCATTTCATGACCTCTCTGCTCGTGTCTACAAGAACCTCTTAAGGTCGGGATGAAACGCTGATGGATAAGCATTTCATCCAGCTTATTACATATATATATATATATATATTTGCTTCTAATGTTGTTTTAAACTAAAATTAACACACACACACATTTTAAAATAAAAAATAAGATTTAAGGAGAGAAAAGTTAACTCTTAATATTTTGAATGGTTGGAATAATTTAGGAGAGATTTTTTTAAATTTAACCTTTTTTATTTTGTTAAATTATTATTTTTTAAAAAATATAATCCTAAAAAAGGATTAAATTTTATTTTTATTTTTATATTTTTTAGTTATTTTAATGAACTAAAAGAAATAAAATCTTAATCAACAAAAGATTATCTAGGATAAAATAAAAATTAAACCCTATTAATTATATTTTTTAAAAAATATAATCCTAAAAGGATTAAATTTTATTTTTATATTTTTATATATTTTTTGATTATTTATATTATTTTTATTAAATTTTAAAAAATATCTGAACTAAATACAATGTTCACAATAGTGTAGAACTTAATAAAAAAATTTGTTTTTAACCCAACTAGATTTAATGCCCGTGCAATGCACAGGAATGTTTTGGTCTATAAAAAATAAAATAAAAATTATAAAAAATTAAAAATTATTTAGAGTACTTATAATTTAAAGTAAAATGTTGTCCCCCTTTTAGTTCATCTTATTTGCATATACTTCCTTCCTATTTTTAAAATTTATACAAACCTCCCTTAAAATTAATAGACAAGCACGCCTCATATTTTTAAATTTCATTTCTATCCACCCAATTGATAGTTAAGTCATATACACTAAATTAAAATAACTTTTTTAACTATAAATGTTATCTAAAAATTATTCATGTTATCCCAAAACATTTAAATGATATATGATTTTAAATTTTGTTCATTTTTTTAAATTTAATAATTATAAAACTTATTTATTTATTAATTTAAAAAATTAAATATATAAATTAGCTAAAGTAATATTTCAAATACGTTTGTAAAAAAACTTAATAGAATATGAATTTTTTTGGTTAACTAATGGAATATGAATTTAATATAATAAGAGATAGATTAGTCAACATAATTTATGCTTATTTTTATTTAGAATTTATAATCTTAGTAAAATAATTTAAATTATTTTAAAAAAATTAATTTTTTTATTCTACAATTTATTATCTTATACATATAGAATTTAAAAGTATTACATTATTTTATGTATAATTTTTTATTTTGAGTAAATTAAATTTTAAAATAAAACTCATCAAGTTATCCATGTACTTTTTATACTTTGTCTAAATAAATTTTTAACTTTATTGTGTATCTAACACTTATATACTCCCTCTCTTAAAAAATATAAGGCATTATTTTAGAGTTTGAATGTTTAAAAATGTAAGTTATTTTAATTTTTTAAAGTGCAATCATTACCTTTTTTGTTGAAGTGTCCCTATTAAATAAATCATTTTATATTTATTTTAAGATGAAGCATCTATTAAATAGAGGTAAATATAAAAAAATAGTGTTAGTTTGACGACAAGTAACTATTTTATTAGAGTGACATTTGATTAAAAATGTATTATATTTTTGAACGAATGGAGTATTATTTTTACTAAGAATCTTACATCTTTAGCCAATTTTTACCATGGATCCTACATGGTTTTTCAAAATATAAAAATCTTTTTTACATCTTATCTAAATTTTTAAAATTTACAAATGAAAATGGATATAGAAAAAAAAAATTCATATGAAATTAAATTTTATTAATTAAATTATTAGTTTCATATTTTTTTTCTAATAGTACGTCCTACACCCATGCATCCTATGTAAATAAATTTTATTTATTGATTTATCTATAAAAATTTTAATACAACATTAATAATATAATTTATAAGTAGGATTAAAAAATCTTCCCTCTCCACCCTATAAATAAAACTAAAGGAAGTAAGTGTTGTTTAAAAATCATTTAAGTTATTCTCAATACAGTGTACATATAAGAGTAAGTATGTGTTATTTATAAATATTTTTTATTCTATATAAATATATTTTATTAATTAAATTATGGATCTCACATTGATCTCACTTTTCTAACATGGTAAGTCCCACACCCATTTCTTTTTTCTTATTATGAATCCCATATCTATACTTTTTTGACAAAATATCCATTGACTATTTTTCTAAATCAATTTTAAACAAAAATTTAAAAAATATCAAAGCACTATTCAAAATACGGTATATCCACAGTGTTTTGATTCGCTTTTCTATACATACATACATACATACATACATACATATATTGATTTTAAAGTTTTTCCTCACATCAATTAAAGAAAGGGTGTAAGTATAGGGGTGGCCTCCTTGAATCCATATGAAAGTACATATTTTAGAATAAAATAACTTATTATTTTAATTTTAATTTACATTAAGCAACATATTGTAAGTATGAAAAAAATGACTTATTTTTAAAATTTTTAAATTTCTATTTTATATTTACTTTTTAAATGTTAAAAAGTCACTATCCAATAACCATGAGCATAATTTTTTGATACCTATACATAAGAACAATTATAGGAAAAATAATATCTAAGGACTTCTATGTCAAATTTATATCACACAAGGACCAAATGATTTGGTATTTATTTTGTAGTTCTCTATTACTTCTTTCATATTAATTGTGTAAGCAAAAAGATGAAATTAGCCCTTAAGTTAAAAAACATTAAAAAAAAGAAAGAAACCCCCACCATCACCGACCATCAGATTGCCATCAATGGTGAGGTCATTGGAACCCCTACTGCCCACAAGGTTGTCGAAGCTTCGATGACATATTTATTCAAGAAATAATTGTTTAGGTGGCTAAGAGAGGGTTTGATCCCATGATCTTTAACCACCTAAAAAGTTTGGTGACCTTTAATTATATATAGTAAAAAAAAATATAAGTAGTAAATTAAGCTTTTAACCACTTCTATGTCATAACATAACAGTATGTTGTTAATTTCTAAATGGCACTTGTTATTTTATAAATGTTACTTATTAATCTAACATAAACAATTACAAATTGGGTGTTTTAAAACTTCATGCATTTTACTTGTTAAAAATTCGAATGTATTGTTGTTAATTACAAATAGGTTATTATCAAAATTCAAATGGATACTTGTTAATAAAGGACTAACACATACAACCAATCCCTTTCTATCAATTTTTCCAACCTAATTCCTTCAAAGCAAAGAGTGAATTAAAAAACAAGATTCTTTGCTACAAGTTACCTTTTCCTCTCTTGAGAGCTAAGAAGACGCACCCCTCATTCAATCCCCTCCTATGCTTCTGCCTTCTTCGCTTATGCCTCTGCCTCCAGGGATGGAGGAAATGTATTAATTAAGGTTAAAACTAGAATATATTTTTATTAATTTTGAATGAATTGTTATGAAAATCTAAATGTACACTTATTAATAAAGAATTAACACATACAATTAAGTACATTTTATCCATTTTCCTAGCTTATTAAAGATCAAATGAACTATTATTAATTTAGAATGAACTGTTGTCAAAACTTAAATAGATATTTATAGTTGATGATTAAAAGCATAAGTCTAATTGACTATTGCTTTTTTAACTTGTTAAATCTCGAATGAACTGTTGTTAATTTAGAATGAGTTATTGTCAAAACTTAAATAGATAATTGTTGATAAAAGACTAACACATACAATTATGCCAATCCTATATGCTTTTTTAGCTTGTTAAATCTCGAATTAACTGTTGTTAATTTAGAATAAGTTGTTGTCAGAACCTGAATATATACTTATTAATGAAAGACTAACACATACAATTATGCCAATCTTGTATGCTTTTGTAGCTTGTTAAAACCTAAATGAACTATTATTAATTTAGAATGGGTTGTCAAAACCTAAATGGATACTTGATGCTGATGATTAAAAGGATAAATCTAATGAAACAAATGTGTAAAAAACAAACCATTTTAAATTAACAACAGTTCATTCTGGCTTTAACAAGTTAGAAAAGTATATAGGATAAGTATAATTGTAGATGTTAGTTTTTTATCGACAAGTATCTATTCAAGTTTTGACAACATCTTATTCTAAATTAACAATAGTTCATCTAGGCTTTAACAAGCTAGAAAAGCATATAGGATTGTCATAATTGTATATGTTAGTCTTTTATTAATAAGCATCTATTCAGGTTTTGATAACAACTTATTCTAAATTAACAACAGTCTATTCAAGATTCAATAAGCTAAAAAAGCAACAATTCATTAGACCTATACTTTAATCAACAACTACTAGTATCTATTTAGATTTTGAAAACAATTCATTTTAAATTAACAACAATCTATTTGAGCTTTAACAAGTTAGGAAAACGGATAAGATGTGCTCAATTGTTTGTCTTAGTTCTTCATTAACAAGTGTACATTTAGATATTTGCAACAATTTATTCAAAATTAACAACAATTTATTCTGATTTTAACAAGTTAGAAAAACTTATAGAAAGGGCTTGATTGTACATGTTCGTCCTTCATTATCAAGTATATATTCGGGTTTAGACAACAACTTATTCATGATTAACAATAATACATTCAAATTTTTAACGAGTAAAATGTATGAAGTTTTAAAGCTCTCAATTTATAATTGTCTATATTAGATTAACAAATAATATTTGTAAAATAACAAGTACTGTTCAAAAATTAACAACACACCATTATGTTATAAGATAGAAGTGGTTAGAAGCTTGACTAACCATTTATATTTTTTTATTATATATAATTAAAAGGCTTGGTGGCCTAGTGGCGACCAAACTTTTTAGGTGGCAAAAGGTTATGGGATTAAACTCTCCCTTGACCACCTAAATAATTATTCCTTAAATAAATATATTGTTGGAGCTTTGATGATCGACTGCCGACTACCCTGTTGGCAGCAAGGGCTCTTGTAGGCGGGTGTTTTTTTTTTTGTTTTTGAACTAAAAAGGCAATTTAAACTTTTGACTTTAAAAATTAACATTAATCAAGAACTAAGAGATTGCAATACAATGTTAAAGTAAATTAATCCTTAACTAATATTAATTTTGTTCAGCGGTCTTGGATGCTATTTTTTTTAAATGTCCCATATATTACAACGGTTAAAATCTAGTTAACAAGTAAAGTAAATAATTTACTTGAAGGCTTGAACTGGATTCACGAGTGATAGTCACCAACTAAAATTTTTGAGCCCTTGCCGTGTCGCCACGTGTCCTCAATTTGGTCTGTCGTCTCTGTCAATTGGTGAAGTGAACTTCAACGTCGACTGTCGTCTCCGCTCTCCGCTCTTCAAAGTATGTTATAAAAATTAAACTGATCATTCAACTGGTTGGGTTACCACTTCATAATTTAATGGTGGAATACGGTCTCAACTGAATTCCAACAAATCATAAATAAATTAATATATTTTAAATATTATATATTTAAATAAAAAAATAATCATATATAATAAAAAAATGAATATGTAAATTTCAAACAAAATAATTTATAATTTATGACATCATTTTCATTCAAAAAATATATAATTATTTCATAATTTATAATTTATAATTTTAAAATATATACATATATATAATTCATACATATTTCTTGTATTTTTTAATTTCACCATGTTTATTGAATATAAATATGTATAAATTATATTTTAAAAATACGAAATTAAAAATAAAAATAAAAAAGTGATATGGCCCGTTCAACCGGTTCACAAAAAAGGCAACTTTTACATGTAACTGGACCACACTTATGATTAGTTCTCGATTCAACTGGTCGGACAGGTCCGGTTCTGCAATCTAGATCACTCAAGTCTCCTGTAGTAGTCCTCTACTGCTGATCTGCTCGTCCTCGTCCTTCGCAAGCGGAATGCCCTCGCGTTCCTTCTCTTCTGCTCGTCCTTGTCTTGCACAGTCTCTGCGTGGCGATGAAACTCTCGAACCTTCAAGCGTCCTGGCTCCTGGTCCAGGAGTTTGAAATAAAGGCAACAAATGGATCGGGATGTTGATCCAAATGGGCAATCAGAAAATTTAACTAACCAGTGACTCTGGCCCACCCTACGTTTTATAACTTATACATTACATTAAATGGGCTAGTCACATTCACGGGCTTTGCCAAGAATGATCCAAAAAGGTTACCATTTAGGCCCAAATCGTAACATGAACTTAAAAGAACAAACTAGACGTCCTCTGAATCCAACTCTTCACGGTTGGAGAAAGGAATTGAAATGTTTGGATGTTTATTAAGTTGGGAAGAAATCATGTATTTAAAAACCTTCCGTTTGTACCAGATAAAATAGATCATAGGTGTGAGAATTTTTAAAATTTTAAGATATAGTACAGAAATATTTACAATATATATTTTAATGTTCATTACTAGAAAAATCCAATTCAACGTTGTTAAATAGAAATAAGTGAAGATCAAGCTCACTAATTTCAGTAATGAAATACATCTCCTCGCTAATAATTTAGTAAGAGATCAGTTCCCTCAATGAACATGTTTATATTTGAAAATTGCTCATACCTTTCAAGTTTTAAGTCTTATTTCTTTTTTTTTTTAATTGAACTGAAATACACCTATAGTTATTATATAAAAAATTAAATACAAATTATATAACCATAACATATATAAAATATATTATTAAAAATATACATATACATTATCTTATATTTTCAATTATTAATATAATAAAATAATTTATATTTATATTCATATGATTCTTTATATTATATTTTTCAATAGAATATTATTTTTTTAGAAAATAAACTTAAAATGAAATAAATATTAGATATTAAATAATTTTATTATACATTGTTTAATTAATTTTCAAGGAAAATATCATTCAAGGCCAACTAATGATATTTAATATCAATCAAGGATTAAAAAATTCTAAAATATCTCAGGGGACTTACTTTTAGATGTGAAAAGATTGTAATACTTTAACCTTTCTTTTTTAATTGACAAGTAGCTATTAGTTAATTAATGAGTATCCCTTCATATTTAATAAGAAGCCATTTATTAATTGATAAATTCAATAATTTAAAAGAGTTTGGTTGTAGAAAGGGATACATGTAGATTATATTTCAATAAGTAACCATTTGTATTTAATAAAAAGTCATTCACTAATTAATAAGTTTAAGAATCTAAAATAGCTTAGTTATGGAAATGGACAAGTGTAAATTATGTTTTAACATTCATTGATTAACAAGTACCAATTCGCATTTAACAAAAAACTATTAACTAATTGGCAAGTTCAACTACATAAAAGAACTTGGTTGTGAAAAGAGACAAATTAGATTATGTTTAAACAAGTAACCATTCATTAATTAACAAATACCTATTCACATTTAACAAGAAATTATTTGCTAGTTGATAAGTTTTTAAAAAAAGAAAAAGAAAAGCAGCAGCATATTATAGTTTTTTCTCATTTAAAATTATTTTTAATTCAGTCCCCTAGTAGTGAAATAATATTTCATAATCTTTTGATCATTGTTTGATATTAAATTGCCTCTCTGATCATTAAATGATATTTTCTCTAATTTTTAAATTTATTTTTACTTTTAAATGAAAATAATTAAATATATAATTAAAAGTCATTGTCAAAAGCTAATTTTTTCTATAATAATTAGTTAACGATAGAATCCCTTGCTAATAGAGAGACATAAAAATTGTTTGCCATATTTTTCTCATTCATTATTTATTTTAAAAAGGTATAAAAATGTGTCGTTAATTTTCTCACTATTTTTCTTGTCAATTATTTTATTTTAAAGAAGAATTGACAATTTTTCACTATTTATCCTTTCTAATTTTAAGTCGAGCTAAGAAATTAATATCCCTTACTAATTTTTTTGGTAATTTAACATTATTGAAGTTTTTCTAGTAGTGATTTTATGACATAGGTATTGATGTTTTGATCTTCAATCAAGAAATTATAAAGTACTATATGAATATTTGTAACAACTAATCAAAATATTAAGTTGTTTTTTCAGGTTTTTAAGTAATATAAAAAAATTTGAAAAAATCATAAAACAAAAGTGAGAATATGCGAGGCGTATGTTAAAGTATTCTAGAAATGTCATGTCGCATACTAATACATTTACCTTGTTTTCCCCCCATTATCAATGCTTCGTATTAGGGTATATATATTTACAAATAGTTCTCATGAAAGGCATCTCAACATCCTTTGGTCCGTGTGTGTACTCATCATGATGGCTTCCCGCTAAATAAATGGTAACAATGAATCCCAATTCTCGTTTCCGCAGAAAGAAAATGATTAAACTGAGTTGAACAGTCTGGAGAAAATGCCGCCAAGAAGGAAGATGAAGAGCATCCACAAAATGGGTCCGGGAAGAGCATATGTAAACGTAGTACGTCACACCTTGTCTTGAATTAGTAATTTGGTTATATGTTTTTCAGGATCAAAATAAATTTTACATCCACCCATTGGATAGATTTGATGGTCATCATCAGGGTACTCCCCACTCACTGCACACAATGACTCGATTGATAATAGGACTGTGCAAAAGTCTTTCAATTCGATATGATTCAGTTCAACCTGAGATAGTCCTGTCATGTTTGATCCTTATAAACACTAATCCTTCAGGATCAAAAAGATTGAAAAGATTGAATTATTTTTTTGGGTTGAATCGGACAGGAGATTGGACATTTGGACCAGTTGATCCTATTAGATCTTATTAATTTATTTAATATAATTATAATTTATTTATTTTTAACAAAAGCTTCAAGTGTAATTGACACTAAGAAGATGATTGCATAAAGATTTGTTGAGTTTGTTTCTAAATTGTTGTAGTAATGTAGTGTTGTGAAGTTTGTTGAGTGTTGTTTTTGTTGAAGTTATAAATTTAATTTATTTGGACTATAATTGAAATATTTTTTTCTTGCTGTTGGAAATGATTTTGGATTTATTATGATTATAAGTAATTTTATTATCTTTATTATGTTTATTATGTTGAAATGGATTATTGCCTCTCACAGAAAAAAAAGAAAAAAAAATAGCTAAGTAAGTATTGGACTAAAATGACCAATCTCCCAATTCTATGGACAAGTTCAGTCCTATTAGTCTTCGGGTTATTACTAAACAAGACCAGACTACGGGTTGCCTAACTCAATCTTTTTCATAAGAGAGATTAGACTTCAGGGTAGGTTAAAGTTCAGGGCGGACCAATCCTTTAAGTAGCCCTAAATATTATAATGTTTGATGACTTGATCATGACAAATAAATTTGTTTTTTGAATCTAGCTGGCTAGCTATCATGCACTCATTAATCTAACAATATCTTTGATGTAAATCTTCATACGTGCTGCAACAACAAAAAAGTTCTGTCTCAAATGTCCTGCAAGACACAAATGTTCTATTTATATATGAAGCTGAGACTTGAGAATATGGAAGGAAATATGAAATTATAACAAAAATCACACAACCTTCAGGCCACTTGAATAAGGAACACAACACCACATGATCAACACACGCACACCCAGATTATGCTTCTACGACATGATACAGATACTATTGTCTTATATTGATAAAATAAAGGTTGCAATCATTGTTCAGTTCAGACATCAACTTATTATCCAAAAATCAAGATCTAATCATCGTTTACACTATGTTCCATCAACTAATAACTACTCGATCGATGAGATGGAAGAGCCAGCAACTGATTGGCTCTTGGCATTGTAATTAATTAAGGCTACATTTTTCAGTCATATCCATGTCACTGGGAGACATGCCAGGTGAAGCTCCCAATTAAAGCAATGCACCAATTGTGCTACAAGAAACTTTGGTCAAACCAAATTGCATACCACGGCACACTCTTCTACCTGAACCAAATGATATGAGTTGGGAAGTCATGTCCTCTAAGATTAACATAAAGGGTAACCAACATATAAAACTAATTCGAAAATATGGAAGGAAATAATCTGGCATTATAAAATAAATTCAAGATTACATGCTCCCTCTGTTAAAAAAATATAAAATATTTTTAACAAAATTTCACTCTCAAATAAAGTAGTTATCTACTTTCAAACTAATCATATCTTTCCATATTTACCTCTATTAAACACCCTCTAATAAATATAAAGTTATTCATCAATAGGGGAGCTTAAAAAAAATGCAATGATTACACCTTAAAAGACTAAAAATGCCTTACATTTTTTAATATCTAATTTTTTAAAAAATACCTTATATTTTTAAACAGAGAGAGTAATTTTTAACCATTTCAGTAAAGACGATACATTCACACATATGACTAACCAAATAAAAATGAAACTTATTGTACTATTACAATAACATTTCTTTCATTGATTAGGACAAGAGGGTTGTGTAGTATGACCCATTATTGAGCTGAAAAAATTGGTTAATTAATTGGCGGGCGATAAGATGGAACATGAAAGAGCTAGCAAGTGACTAGCTCCCGGCATTGAGAAGCCAAATGTCTCAGTCATAGATATGCTAACGCTAGCTTTTGTCCAAAAAAAAAAAGGGTATGCTAATGCTAACTAGAGGTATAGCTATTTGCTTGGTTCAAATTAAATTTATAGATTGTAGTATATATATAATTCATAAAAATAAATTAACTTGGATTTGAATAAATCAATCAAGGCCTAGGACAAAAAAATAAAATAAAATCCGTCAATGCACAAATTTCAAACAATGTTTGATAATTCGTATTTTCAAACATATAATTTCCCTGAAACCCAATAACAATCAAAACTTCTCGTCTTTTGTTTTTCTTTTTTAATGACAAAAACTTCTCCTGTCTCTAGAAAGCCTGAAAATTGACCAACATTGTTTTTATAATTAATTAGTTGTAAACTTAAACAATTTCAAAACCATTGTTTTTGGCACACCATTGAATTCGTTATGAAATTATGTTTGTGATGACAGCATTAGCATCACTAAATTTCGCGCTTCAAATATTTTATATAGAAAATAAAGTGAAATTATAGGTTCCATCCTTTGAGATCTACTCCTTCCATTCATGTTTTTCTTGTTAAATTCAGGGGGGAGAATCTAGAAAAAAAATGTAGATTTTGGTAGAACAGTGCATGAAATAAAATATAAAGAATCTGATCCATTGATATATTTTCAGTTTAGCTTACAGATTAGGATTCACGTCCATTTCTTATGAACCATAATATAAGTCATTTTTCAGAATTTTTGCTTGGTTCAAAATATAGGGTATTGGCTGGTGTCATATATATATATATATATATATTAATTACACTGTTACTTTATAGAGCAATTAATAAGAATATTTTAAATAAGTCAAATGTTATAATTACACTCAAGAACAAGATTGGAAAAATATGAATTTTTTTCAAAATTAAGATTTTAACCAACTTTTTTAAAAAAATATAAATTAATTAATAATAATTTATATTGTGGTATGGAGGGAGTATAAAAATAACAAAAGTTGGACTTTGATTTCTAAGACGAGCAACTCACTGATATAATAGAATATAATTAATATTTGATTTCAATGCTTAACTTTGAAATCAATGCAAACGTGACATTAATTAATTATATTATATATATTATTGGTTCGCTCCTTCAAGCATAACGCAAATGAGAAATGTGCTATTTGCTAATAACTAAGAATGGGTCAACCTTCAAATTCAAAGTAAACCCAGGTCATATGAACTTTTATACATAACCTATTTTGCAACAGCTGATTATTCTTTAATTGAAGAGTAACACAATCCTTTTCTTATACTCCTTCCATTACAAACCTTTCAAAAAAATAAAGAACATGATAGATTTGTAAGTGTAGTTATATAAAAACTATTCAATTTAAATTTTTATGGATATATTAGTTATTAATCTTGTGATCTTGGTCATAGGGTAATGAAAACATACCAAATAATGTTTATAAAAAAGCACACACATGAACTTAAAGATTTTATGTGGATCGAGCCAAAGATAAGTGAACCTAACACTTTATTAATTTATTCAATTATTAAAATTTATTACTTATGGCTTATATATTTGT
The DNA here is from genome assembly GCF_029017545.1 of Prosopis cineraria. Taxonomy (NCBI): domain Eukaryota; kingdom Viridiplantae; phylum Streptophyta; class Magnoliopsida; order Fabales; family Fabaceae; genus Prosopis; species Prosopis cineraria. Next base: position 39,945,367 of record NW_026555332.1, read on the forward strand.
TCTTATACACATTCATGGACAACTAGTAAAGACTAGTTTGTGTAGCTTATATGTGATAATGTACATGCTCAATATCATCACATTAAAATGATTAAATTTATTAACGAGATAAATATATTTTTAAAAATATAATTTTATTGTTGTTTGAGCTAGTTAGTCAATGTTTTAATTGCAATTTTATACTTTAGATGTTTCACATTATGAATCCATTCTCTAATGAAGAGGTTGAGAATATCATTGCATGTAGGGCACAATATTTTAGGGGTATGTGAGATAAAGGTGGTTTTAAATATTACATTTGTATATACTTATGCCCCCAAAATATTGTGCCCCACATGCGATGATGTTCTCGACCTCTTTTTAAATGGGATCCTAAATTTTTATCATTAAATTAATAAAAATTATTTAAAATAAGAATAAATAAGAGTTATAGAGTATATGGAATAATGAGATAGCTATCGTTTGGAAAACATTTTCAAAAAATGGGCAAAAACATCATTTTACAAAATTATGGGTCGTTTGTTGCAGCCAATAATGAGTTCACTATGCCAGGCCATGCTAAAGTTAATTTGATTTATATAATAGTTAATGTTTTATACATAACGGAGATGATTTGCTCAAAATTTTAAAGTTTAGCTAGGGTTCATGACACTATTCCTATAATAGTTTAGGATTTGTGGTGCTAATTAATAAATGACACATCAACAAGAGACTTCCATATTAGCATTTCATTAGGCCCCATGGTGAACAGTAATGGCATTAACAAAAAGATAATGATGGGGTTTAAAATGCTCTGAATTTAAAATCTTTAAATTTATTTTGCACATTTTAATTGTTCAAGGTTCAAGGAGTTTTTCACACAATACTTTAAGGTTTATTTTGCTCATTAATCTTTTTTTAATTAAATAAGAAATTATCAACTTTTTACATCAATTTTGGATCCGATATAAAAAAGTTACTTTCAACAATGATTGTATAACTACTATTGAAAGTTATTGACTTTCAACATTCTCTATAACAACAATGGTTCTAGAAGCTCTGTAAATTCAATTTTTTAACTGTTGTTAAATGCCAATCATACTTGAGATTTGAATAATCAATCAATCCACATTCCACTACATATACATTTTCAAACCAATTTCACACATACCCCGTAGAAATAATTAAGTAATTGAAATTAACGTAAACCCAAAATCAAATTGCAATGTCAGCTTTGGCATCAAAATTTGTCCTTAGAAAGCCTGAAAATTGACCAACAGCTTTAGTCATTAATAACTAATTCAACAAATTCAAAACCATGATTTTATTTTATGCAAGTATACCTCTAAATTCATAAGGAAACCGCGTACATGGTGTTGTCATCACTAAATTAAAATTTGAAGTGAAAAGGAGTCGAGTTCAGACTTTGATTGTAGGACGGTCAACTCCTTAAGGTAACATGAGGACGAGACATGATAAGAGATAAGGTAATATAATACTCCTATCATATAATATTTAATTTCAATGCTTAACTTTGAAGTCGGCGCAAACGTACGGCATCATAATTATATTCCATTGATTGAGACATGAAAAAAATGTGAATTTGTTTATTATCTTGGCTCCTTCAAGCACAGTGCGACTGGAAAATGGTATTTGTTGAAAGCATTAAGAATGGTTTAATCTTCAAATTAACTCATAAATGAACTTTAATTTAGCAGCAAATACTACCTTCGACTTATTTATAAGAAACAAGTCATACATATAGTGAAGAAACAAATCATAATTATAAAGAATTCGAGCAATATGCTATATGCAAATAGGCTTGGAGGGAGTACATTTTTACAATCTAGACAAATTTTTTCATGATAAGGAATTTGAGCAGTAAAATATACTGCTCACTACTTGTAACTAATACATTTCTCTTTGACCCTATTTATAAGACAAAATGAGAAGTTTTTTGTCTTATTTATAAGTTATATCACCAAATTTTCATCATAAATTTCTGCTGATGATATTGTCATTTGCTCATATTATTTTCCTTAATTTTTAACACTTTTTAGGGGTATTTTGTTTATATTAGAAGCATTTAGAATCCTTTGAGCCATTTTTTTAATTTCCAAAACTTTTGGGGCAAAGTGAAAATTCTAAAAATTTAGAGACAAACTGTTAATTTTGAAAATAGTTTTTGAAAAATAAAAAATTTCATCGTTGTCTAATTTTTAGTTCTTAATTAATCCCATGATTTTAAATTGAGTTAATTCAACTTAAATTGTAAGTTATATTATTCACTAAAACATTTTTTAAAGTACATACTTTTTACACTTTAATGTTTAATTGTATTTTTCATAAATTGTAAAAGTATATTAGATTTAATTTTTGTAATCAAGAACTCCTAAGAAATTTACTATAACTAAATTCATATTCTAATCTTTCATTTTGTTACTTCAATTCACTACTACATTACATTTTCACAATTCACACTAAGTTGAATAAATTCACAAGATGCATAGAATTTTTTGTTCATAACTTGTTATTCAATGAGTTCAATATGTGTTTGAGGTTATGGGAGACTCTTGGATGATGATGATAGCTCCTTGCATGAAACTAAAGCCCTTAGATGAGTTAATTTGATAATCAAAAGGTTGCAAATGATGGGTGCTCAAAAAAGCTTAAGGATAATCATGACAATTTCACTTTCCAAATTTAATTTCCTTTTTACTTATTTTTGTTATGTATTTTTGTATCATCCCCATCATATTAATTTCATAATTTCCCATCCATTTTCAGATTTAGTTTTTCCTTTCATTTTCATTATTATCGTTTAAATAATCCCCTCCTAAAATTCATGACCATGCATCATTTACCACGTGAAAGAACCCTTAAGTGCACATATATAAGTGTTACATCACTTTAGGGAACTTGTTCGGCATAATTTCTAGTCATTAGATTGATCTAAATGAGCCCTAAACATCCAAAAAAACCTTCAGAATTCATGCTGTACAGATCATTCATCAACTTGGCCGAAAATTCACTTTCTTCCACCTCCACTCACATTCATCATTTCCTCTCAAGAATATCCATGAACTCTAACCTCCATTTCACCATTTCTACACGTTAAACCCCTCCATTTCAGCATCCAAGTACACCAAATCACTCCCCTAAGAGTCCGCACTAAAGCCTATAAACCAGAATCATCATCCACTTCCACTTCATCTTGGCCAATTATATTCTTCAAGTGTTCTTCCATGGAGTCTTCTTTTGGTGGTCATCAAGGAGGAGTTATGGAGGTCCAAATGAGAAGTGGCTAGGCGTGCTCAACCTTCATATTAATATACTTTTCAATCTCTTATTGCATTGTATTGTGTGCTAGTTGCCTTTTGTAAGCTTGTAAGATACAGTTGTGCATTATGCACACTTGAGCTTGGCTAATTATTTTTTCAATCAATTTGAAGTCTCATTTGGCTAAAAGGGAAGTTCTGGAATTAGTAATTAATTTCATAATTAATTAGTCATTTTTAAGCATAATTAGTTCTAAGGATTCATTTAGGGTCCTAATTAATCTAAAGAACCCAAGATTTCCAATTCCTAGTGGTTACTATGATGTTTTTAAAACCAATTAGAGGTTAAGGGGAAATTAATTAGATAGGGAAAGGATAAGAGATAGAGTTCATGTGCCTAAGAAGGCCCTAACATTGCATTTTCATCACACAGACCACTCATCTCCAAATTTGTCCAATATTGAAAGATACCCAAAAGATTACTTTATATTCAATCTTTGTTGTTTTAATTTCCAATCAACAAATCCAATCATTCATTAATGTTCTCAAGTGAATCAACTAAGGTTTTAATTTCTAATAAACTCTGCAAGTGGTTTGACCTAAGTTACCCCCTATACACATCAGAGTGTTTCTTAGTTTAATTTAGTTGCATATACACTTTTACCCTTTATTGAATATTAAAGAGAAAAAAATATATTATTAAGATATGTATATTTATTAGTAGGGATAAAGTTAAAAATTTATTAAATTTTTGTATAAAGTTAATAAATTTTAAAGTTTTTTTCATTTCTGTAAAACATTTTGGAAGTATAAATAGGACCAAAAGAGTAAGAATTGTTGTAAATTGTTCAGTTGAAAGTCATTTAAGGTCATCACAAAAGGTAACCAATATATAAAACTGATTTTAAAATACGGAAGGAAATAATCTGACATTATAAAATAAATTCATTATTACATAATTTTTAGCTATTTCCGTAAAGAAGATTACATCCACACTGACCAATTAAAAATGAAACTTATTGTACTGTTCCAATAACGTTTGTTTCGTTGACTAGGATAAGAGGGTTGTGTAGTACGACCCATTATTGAGCTGAAAAAATTGGTCAATTAATCAGCAGGCGATAAGATGGAACAGCTAGCAAGTGATCAGCTCTTGGCATTGATAGGCCAAATGTCTCAGACATATCCAGCTCATCAGGAGACATGCCATCCGGTAGTTCCCAATTGAAGCAGTGCACTAATTGTGCTAAAATAAGCTTCACAGTAATAAGACCCAACTGTATACCAGCACATCCTCTGCGACCTGAACCAAAAGGCAAGAATTCGAAGTCATGTCCTCCAAAGTCTATGTTGCTGTTCAAGAACCTTTCTGGACAAAATGACTCCACATTATCAGACCATGTCTTAGGATCTCTTCCTATAGCCCATACATTCACTATGAGTCGTGAATTCTTCTTTATGCGATACCCATTGATTGTGATGTCTTCCCTACACACTCGAGGGAGTAATAATGGTCCAACAGGGTAAAGTCTCATGGTCTCTTTAATCACCATGTCCAAGTAACTCAACCTTGGCAGATCAGCTTCCTCAACCATTCTGGTTTTTCCTACTTGGACTTCTAGTTCGTGTTGGAGTTTTTTCATCACCCTTGGGTTCCTCAAGAGTTCTGGGATAGCCCACAAAACAACAGCAGCAGAAGTGTCGAATGAAGCAGCAATCATGTCCAGAAGTATGGCTTTGATGTTGGTTCGATCAATGACAAAGTTATGCTGATCATCATAAGTATTCATGCAAGAGAGTAGTATGTCCACGAAGTCCTTACGTCTTCCATTCTGCCCTACCGGTGCCACTTCATGCTCTCTCATAATGGTTTCTAATATCTCATCAAGCTCCTTGCTCGTCTTCAGCATGCGTCTTCTAATGCCCTGAATTAAAAGCAATACTTTAGTTTCCAAAATCGTGGCAATTTTTCTTTCGGTTTTTAATCTAATTGGTTGTCGAACGGTTACTAATAATTAAAGTGAAGGGCCTTGTTTACCACAGCATGAAGATGAAGTTGTTGGCATTCCACAAATGAAGATGAGGTTGTTGGCATTCTTCCTCATAGCCTCTCATTCTCTCTCTCATTATGTGGACTAACGAGATCATACAAATGAAGATGAAGTTGTTGGCATTCCACAAACCAACTGGTCAATTAAATACTACTATGCGTGGCATCATGTTTAATACATTTTTTTTTTGTTTTGTATAAATCAAGTCAAGCAAGAATGTTAAAACTTAATGTGCAAATGCTGACAAAATGTAAAGAGTTCTATATCAAGAAACCTCACAAGTGAAGTTGAGTTATGAGTGTGAGGGATCTTCCTATCATGATATTAGTAACCTCTAGCTATTCTTACAATGCCGCTCGAATGTCCCCAATAAGTGCATTCCATAAGACTTCATGTGGAGTTGTGACTTTCTTATGGAAAAAATATAGGTGTATAAGTGTAAAAGAGGGCAATCTTTCCATAATAGGGTATCGTACCAAATCACATGACTTGTTTTAAAGGGACAAGACTTATGTACTCAATCTTATATATTTAATATATTTTTATCTCATCAAATTAAGATATATGAAATTTAATTTGTTAATAATATTAATAACAAGAATTTGTTATGGAATAAATAATAACTAAAAGATACGAATATTTTAATTTAATTAAAAATAAATACTTTAAGTATATAAAGCTAAGCATAAAGTTTTTTTCAAATTTATACTCCTCGTCACTTGCGTAGATGGCTTTCTCAAAGAACTTGATCATCCTTATATACGTACATGCAAGAGTATTAATTAAATTTTTCCAGTATTTCCATTTTCCCCTTTTGCAATTTGCTGGAGCTAATTTGAGGCCTGATACCTTGCTTTTCAATACTTTTTTTAAAATATTTTTTTTATCTCAGTAGTCAAGACAAACTTAGTCCGTTAACTATTTTTTCTATTTAAATTCTGTCAAATAATTAAAAGTGACTTGCATTTTTGTGAAGTTAGGATAGATAGATCTTGATTTTATATTTAAAATCTTACCTTTAAAATATGTATTAAAAAAGATAAAACTTATGTAATTAATCTTATATACTTAATATATTTTTATGGACTGAATAAAAAAATTACTCCTATAAAAGTGAGTTGTGTCCTACTTATGACTTCTCCCTCATGTTAGTCCCCGTAGTTTGACTATTTGAGGTTTGCATTTCACCTCTTACTTAAGAAATAATTTATTGGTATAAATCCTTAAAGTGAAGAATTTATGGTGCCGTAACACTCAATAATCATCGTTTTGGTGAATGTTTACTTCCTTGTCTCTATTCAATTCTTACAAGTCTTAACACTACCTGAATATCAAGTGGACCCAAGAAAGGCACGAAATCCGCAACATTGAAGGCTCCAACCAAGGTGAGTGCCTCACGAATAAGCCCCTTCAGATCAAACCTATCGTACCTGTTGCGTCCAAGTATCACTTTGTACATTATGTCTTCTACAAGCCGCCCCACCTTCTCCGTCACATCCACTGCCTCACGCGCCGCCGCCGATTTCTCAAGCGACTTCACCAACTGTCCCAACTCCTCCCTTCTCAGGGGACTGAACATCTCCACCTTGGACGCACTCAGAAGCTGCACAGTACAGAGCTTCCTCATGCTGCGCCAGTAGGGGCCATATTCAATGAAGGGCAATCCCCTGGAGCCATAAGCGAGGAACTCCGACGCCTGACTAGCCGGGCGGCTTGCAAAAACGACGTCGTGCGTCTTGAGGAAAAGCTCGGCTGCTTCAGGGGAAGAGACGACAACAGCAGGGACTTGTCCCAGCCGCAAGGACATGATGGGTCCATAGTGCTTCGCTAGAGACTGAAGGGACCGATGCGGGAGAGTACCCAACAGGTGAAGGTTGCCGATAACCGGCCAGGAAGGTGGACCTGGCAGCTGTTTCCGGTCATGCTGTGTTCGTTTAAGATACAGGAATAGGAACAAAGCTGATAGAAGGAAGATGGGTGGGAGAAGGAGAAGAGAAGGGAGGGGTAGAGGTGGATGCAACATGTTTGATTGTTTGTCTCGGAGAGAAAATAATGGTGTGAGTAATGAAGCTACTAAGCTAGGTTAATATAACAGCTCGCTTGCGTCGCCCTTCGGTGACTATTCTCTTGCTTTCTATTTCGTCCCAAACTAACTAAATTTCCCGCAGGCCAAATAAATATTGTGAATAATGACTAACTTGGTTAAAAAGTATAAGATATATAAATATATTATAGTAGAGAGTTTTTCTCAGAGAGGGAATCATGGTGTGAGCAATAAAGCTAGATTAATATAACACCTCGCCTGCGTCACCCTTTGGTGACTATTCTCTTCTTTTACTTTCAATTTCCACCAAAACTAACTAAATTCCCCTGTGGGCCAAATAAATATTGTGAATAATGACTAACTCCATTAAAAAGTATTCTCCTCATTTTAAATTATAAGACAATTTTAAAGATATTTTGAAATATAAGACAATTTGAAAAAAAAAACCAATGATAGGAAAAATATTGAAATGATGTTATAGTATAACGATTAAGTATATAAAAATATTTTTAAAAGTTTATAATTTTATTTTTAAAAAATATATTCATAAAATATTATATTATATTATATTATATTTATATATGTAATTTTATCTTAAATTATTTTATAATTTGAGACGAGGTGAGAGTATAAGATTTTTTTATATTAAATATTTAAAAATATAAAATATACACGTCATCTTTTGAAATTGTATTTGATTCTCTTCAAAGTCTTAAATTTTTTTAATACATTTGTTCAAAAGAGATGACTTGGTGATACATTCAACAAATCAGATTTCTCTGCTAGGATCTTTGTAGCAGCAATCTTCCCCTCCTAAGAAATATCATGATTCTAGAGTTTTTGACAAGCCAAGTTGTGACGTCATTAAAAAGTAATCCCATACATTAGTGAAATAATCAATTAATCCAATAGATGACCTGGTGAATGGTGATTCCCTTTGATTAGGTTTCAAAAAATAATTATGATGATGATGATTTAAATTTTTTACACAATCAAAAAGGATAATCTATTGAAAACAAGCCATAAGAATTCAAATATAACCAGATATTGAGCCCATTTGGATTTTAGTTAGGTATAATTGATTATAAAAATAATTAATTAATATGATTGATTTTAATCATAATTGATTATGTTATACGCAATTTGTTTGAAAATTATTTTTCTAAAATTGATTTGGAGGAATGGCAGAAAGGTCCTAAAAGGACCAATTAATTTAAATTTAATCCCAAGTGTTAAACTCCAAAAATTTACAATTCAATCTCTTAATTTTGCAACTGCATTATAATGAATTTGTAACTTATATTTCAAATTTTAACAAGAAAAATAAATTTTTTTTAATCTTCAATCATGTTAAAGTTTGAAAATTAAGTTGCAAATTTATTACAATACAGTTGAAAAATTAAGAGACTGAGTTGTAAATTTTTGGAGTTAGACATTTGAAACCTAATTTAAATTAATTGGTCCTTTTAGGATCTCTTTATCATTCTCCCAATTGATTTTAACAGAATAATTAATGCTTTAGTAATAAAATTGATTCCTATAATCAGCCTGAGGTAGCTTACTTGAAAATGCAATTATGCTTCAACAATCAATTATCTTAATTTTTAGCTGTTTGAATAATTTTGATTGAAATTAATTATTTAGCCCAAATAATCGATTACTTGGGCTATCCAAACAAGCTGAATGTCAGAATATGGTTGGATTATATGGGCTAGCTTGACTTAATCAATTCTTCAATGTTTGTGAAAATGGGGGTTTTTTTTTTTGGGCATTTTCAACAAATCTAGATTTGATTGAGGTGAATTGCTATTGACTTTTTTATTTAATTGTTGTCCTGTGATTGATATTGTTAATGGGTTTGATTTCCCGCAAGTGGAAGTTTTTCCAATGATGCCAATGAATTTATGTAGGAAGAGAGATTTATTTTTGAGAAGGATAGTTTGGTAATTTCACATCATAATTACATTTTTAATTAAATTTATGTACTAACTTTCCTTATGCATATCAAACATGTTTTTAAATTCCAATTCCACACCTTTTTGTTCCCCACTTACTTTCACTTCCACTTAGAACATTTCCAGCATACCAAATAGGAATTAAGTAGAGCCGGTAATTCAAGTCAAGCTCAAACTCGATTAAAAAAAATTAGGATCAAGTTTAGCTATATGAACTTTTTTTAAAAAATAGGATATTTTGAGCTCGATTTGAATAATCACAATTCAAATTGAACTCAACCCAAATGAGTCCGGCTTTCCTGAATTACCGGCTTTATAATTAAGGATGAGATTGAGATTTGAAGAGAAGCACAGGAACATATAAAAATTGAAAGAAAATTGGGACTTTGAAATAAAATTAGATCATGTGTGTGATACATGTCATTTCTGTACAACTTTAGGAATTGTGCACAGTCAAAGAATGAAAAGTAGTGACAGGTACGGAACATTGCACTGAGGGAGCAACATGCCTTCTTGAAATATATTACTTCTTCCTGCCTTGCTCAACGATTTGAGTTGGCATCTTATCCTTATGCTTCAACAACAATTGTTAGAGGAACACAACATAAAATTTATATATACCAACTTATCTCTCATTGGTTGAAGCATAATCCTCCTGCGTGTGTATGGATGCATGTATCTTTGTGCATGCACGTGCACACGCGCGTGTTCCCTGTCATATGTCGCATCATTAGTAACTCTTGTCAAGGCAACGACAGTGTTGGAGCCAAAAAGACCACTCCAATGCATATGAAAAAAATTCTCCACATATATTATAATTACAAATAACTAATTTTTATATACTATTTTTTAAACTTCACAAATGCTTGCCAACGAAATCTCCAGCTGACATGAGCTTCCTAAGATGAACACCAGTTATCACCCCAATCCCACTCAACATGTATAAATCTTCTAAGGCCACATTTCCTGAAGCTCCTTTGCCATATGAACAACATCTGGGTAGCCATGTGATCGTCTATACATACACACGCATATTCGTTTAGGGGGGGAAGGAATTTGTTATTGAACTCCAATCACAATCACTACAAAAAAGAAAGGACTTTTAACCATTGTGAATTTTGAAGTTTACATCACAGGACCCGACTGTATTCTGAATTTTAATTTGAAATCATGTCACTCAGTTTCAATTTAGAATATAAAACGTTGCACTAACAAAACCATCAGTTCATGTTTATACTTGTCCAGCAGATAAAGTAACAAAAGTACCTTAAACTTGACTTCAAACCAAGCCTTGGGATAATTCAAGCAAACTGAGAACCAGAAATCCATATCAATTTGGCATATAATTTCAACTATATATAGACTACATAAGTAAACTGCCAATTCACCATGGAATCATATATGAATAGCTCAACTCTGTCACATAATTCAAAGTAAAACATCCGCGTCTCTTTATTCATTTGTTTGCGTATTGTCTCGATCGATGAATGAGATTGATAAATGCTAAAGACTACTGTATGCTACTTGAAATATTTACTTTTCTCGCAGAAAGTTGAGTTTGCTTCACTTTTTGCACCATGCAGGCCAGGAAAACACAAGCATAAACATGATCAAGTAATACCTCGTAGCAAGAAAGATAAGGAAGAAATTAAACCCGTTGCTTCACAGAATTGATAAATTGTGGAGTCAGGAATAACAGAACTTAATATAGTTTCGAGGAGGGAAATGGGTTGCGCTCACCACCTTCCCCGAAGAAAAGATCAAAGCTGTAGTTTTCGGTTCTCTTATTCTCATAATGGCATCAGAAAACGCGGCATAATGACAACATTTGTATCAACTTAATAAGCAATGACAATACTTAAATTTGATATTGCAGACGTAATTGAAACAAAGTAATAGAAGACATGCCTTGGGATTAAATTCAACATTTCGAGCTTGCTAAGCAATATCATTGAGATCCAACTCACAGTCCAAGACGAATGTCGCCAATAAAAGTCATTTTTAAAATCAAATAAACCATATTGAGATCCAACTAATTATTGCATGCATATGGGTTGATTATTTTTTGGATCTTGCAAATTGGAGGAGAAATCAATGACATGCTGGAGCTTCATCTTGACATTCTAGAAGTAATATTTAGATATTATTGAAAAATAATAATTATGGTATATTCTACAAATAATTTCACTATAAATCATGTTAGCAATCTTAAGGAAATAATTTCATCATGATTTATTGCAAGAAGTCAATGATACATTGAAAAATCAGTGTCATTACGCAAATGATATTGCCATCACACCACCAAAATTTCAACTTAACTATGATGCCAGTTGTGTCCCGTGCAATTTATATTGTAATTTATTTTGAAATGTTTTCAATTTCCAGGACACCATAATCATTAAGCAATTTATTTCCAGAAAACCATTTGTAAAATAGTTGTATGGATATTTTCATAATAATCAGTAAGCTAAGTAACCAAAAACAATTTACTCAGGGTATTTGCAATTTATTCACAAAATAAGATTATTTTCTCAATAGATATTTTCAATTTAATCATTAATTTTAAATTTATTGAAGTTTAAATTTGGATTCAACCTTATTAAGTTTATTTAAAAAATATTGATGTTATTTAAAAACAATGGGGTTAATCTTTATGTGTTGATTATTTAAATTTTAAGAAATTTATTTTCCGGGATATTTGCATTATATTTACAAAATAAAAATAATTAAATTTATTAAAATTTAAATGTGAGCCCACCCTTATTAATATTTATTTAAAAAATTATTGATGCAATTTAAAATCCATTAATGAATACATTATGGGTTGATTATTTTTATGACCTTGCAAATTGGGGAAGAAATTAATGGAAGGAGAAATCAATGGTGTGCATGGAGCTTGACAATATGGAAGCCATCATTAGATATTATTGAGAAATTATTCAGCCTGCGTATACGTGTGAGCACATGAAAAAAATATGAAGCTAACATAGCTTCGTAATACGTTGATACATATGTTTGAGAGTCCTGATTTTATATATATATATATATATATATATGCATATAAAGATTAAACTCGCCAATTAGTAATCCGCCCATTATTATTATTACTTTAAAAATAATAATATAAGATTAATATCAAACTTGCAGCTTTTAAACTCCAAAAATGCACAATAAAGACCTTTATTCGTAATCACGCACTGAAGATACTTTAAAAAAAAACAAAGTACACTGAAGATAATGTAATTTTGATTAAATAATTAATTATTTCTCAAATTTTCTAACCACATGTCCGCGTACATAGCCGAGATAATTGAGTCAGAAATTTAGCATTCATGTTTGACTGTTACACACAAATACATAGCTCGGAGGTCTTAAATGAGTTCAGATTTTAGGGTTAATTTTGCATTGTTGATGTCAATATTTTTAAACAGACCGAACGTTGCTAGCGATTTACATAAAAATAATTTTTTCTAAGAAGTGAGGGAGTTTTGTAGGGTTAAAATTGAAACAAAGTATATATATATAAAAAAAAAAAAAACTAAGCCATCCAATTTTCACAAAATCGCTCTAGTTCACAGTTTTTTAACGGTTTGGCTCTACCCACTGATTTAGAACAGCCAAACCTGATTTAAAAGTTAAAACAAATTTTGCAATTTAAATCGAATCAAAACAAGGACCAAATGGCGGTCCAACCGATTGGACTGTCCAGTCCAATTCAATTTTAAAATCACTGGTTGATATTCGTGGTATTCACCATTGTCCACTTAAGCATTTGTTATTGCACTCGCAGGCACCCAATACTCAATTTTGTTTATAAAAATAATCAAAACTGCCTGCCTCAACATACGGCTCCACTTGGTCCAGATTCACCAGGTTTAATACAGCCAATTACATCCGCAAGATCTGATATTTGAAAACTCCTCATGAGCACCTCCAGAAAAAAAAAAAAAAAACACGTCCAGTACTATCCTCTGGATATTAATTTCTCGCTAAAGATTTCTCATCCAGATTTAGAGCCAAAAAAATGAGTTGAGCCCGTCGGGCTAACCTGTTTAAACCTATATAATAATAAGGCTGAGTTTGCAAGTATGACTCCAAAATGATAAATCAGATTTAAACGAACTAGCCTGTTTAACCTCATTTAATTTAGAACTTAAACAGGTTGGCCTTGCAACGATTGCTATAGGGCCAGCCCATTTAAGCCGCCATGTGTATATTTTTTTAATTAATTCTCATGACTTTCACTTTTTTTAGATTTGAAAAAAAAATTAAACTAAATCTTACTCCACATTATTTATCAACCCGTATCTATTAAGGATAGAAGGCCAAAAAAAAAGAAAAAATAGCAATAAAGAATCACTAATCAAAAATTATATCAGTTAAGGATAACTTGTTGTCAAAATCTAAGTGAATATCTGTAGATCTAAGTTAGCCTTTATCAATAAGTATTCATTTAGGTTTTAATAACAACTCATTTTAAATTAACAACAGTTCATTATAGCTTGTTTTTCATTCAAGTTTTGACAACAATTGGTTCTTAGTTGATATAAATTTCATACAGAAATCCTTGGTTGTTATTTTAAAAAAAATACAACCTTAAATCTCCTAATTCATCTAAATTCATGATAATGATTCATTCAGTTTAACATTACTCTTCTTTCTTCACTATGCTTCTCTCTTTTTTGCCGCTACAACTTGTCCTTGCTCTTCAGCAAGTCACCTCATCGCTGTCCCTGTCCCTGTCACTGTAACTCACAAGTCATTCTTGCTCCTATTTTTGCTCACTCTTCTATCATCCTTGTTGCTCATTCCGATAGTGCTCCCTTCCAAGAACCAAATCTCAACAATGCTTGACTAGTTGACGCTTGTTGTCATCAATCTCCTAAGTTCTCCTATCACTTATCATGCTCGTGCATTCATAACTCATGAGCTAAACTCTATCTGATGCATATCTTGTGCCCATGCTCTTTATTTTCCTTGATATGCTAGTCCTATATCTTAGTCCTTCAAGGCTCAATCTCATCTAATTTCGATTGAATGTTTGTTGGCTTAGCCGATCCATTGCTTATTGCTTTACTATCATTTCATTTGTGTTTTTAGTTCATTTAGATGTTGTTTAGTTAGTTTTGTCTACCAATCTTGATTGGGTATTATATTAGTATGAAGTAATTTTTTATTTGATTAAAAAATTTGAAAAAAATAAAAATAGTTAAAAGGGTTTGAAGCTCACAAGGCCTGCCCTGAGCCAGCTATATCAAGGGCTAAGCTTCATATATCAAGGTTTTAAAAGAAACTCGGACTTAAAAAAATTGGCCTTTTTAAGTCTAATCCCTTCAAGGGCTGGCCCGTTTTTTCAATTCTATCTAGATTGATAGATCTTCACGAAAGTAGGGATGGACCTGCAGGCATCGGACTAGGCCCATGGAATAAGGATTCCCACTAACTAAAATTAATATACTCATAGATCATATTTGTGAGAAATATACTATACACAAGCCCCAAAAAAAATTCCTCTTGTTCTCCTAAACAATTTCATTTTGCCTCCAAACCAAAAACTTATGTTTGACATCATAAACATATATATATATATATATATATATCCAAAGAAAAAGACTTGTATGCTGTTAATATTTTTGATATTGTAAGCACTTTGAAATCTACATTGTGATATAACTGAGCAAAAGTATATTAAGTATGTAAGTTTTCTTCATTTCTAATATTGTTTTCTATTATATTGATTATAAAATATCCTATTTGTTTAGTAATCTATTTCAATAAATATTATTTTACAGTAATTTAATAAATATTTAAAATTATACTTCTATAAAATTTTAGTATTGATATTTGGCGCCAAGTTTATATTAGAATGTGTAGAAAAGTCCATCATCCATTAACTAAAGAAGGGGTTGAAGTTTTGTAAGTCCTATCAAATTAGAATAAACTATTTTGATAGGAAGACAAACCTAACATGTACTACTTCGGTCTTTAACATAAGACAAAATTAACTAGTGTTTGCATTTATTAAAAAATGAAAATATAACCATTCTTTGCAAATAATAGCCATAATAAATTGTTGTTTAGGTTTAGAAATTAAAATGGCAATAAATAAATAAGGAGTAAAAATAAAAAAATTAATTACTCTAACTTTATCTTATATTAAAGATAAAAACAACTCTCAAACTTCGTTTTAATATTAAGAGCCAGAGGTAACAGCTAAATGAAGAAAAGTTGCATTCTATATTAGAGTGCAGAGTTCTTAGACCTAGGATGGGGAAAAAAGGAACAAGAATAGGGGAGGAAGAGAGAAAGGATAAATAAAAAATAAAAAAAATGAATATTGTGGACCCTAAAGAAGTGTTATTAATCATCACTTTAGCATTTCGACAACAGTTGAAAATGGACTTCTACCCCGTCATTAAAGTCTAGGAAGCAGCGCATGGGTAAAATTTTTAATTTATATTTATAATATTTTAATAATTTTTAACAATTACATATCACATGCGAATTACAAACTTTTAGAAAACTATAATTGACCAAGGTTTTTAAATGAATTTTTAAAATTTCCATGCATCCTTGAATCAGGTTTAATATTTCAAGACAAGCTAAAGACTTTATTCATGCGAGTGCTAGCGTGTATAAAATCTTCTCCTAATAACTTGGAGGAGAAGAAATCATGGCTACATCCATACTTTAGGAGACAGCAAATTTCAGTTACTTCATACTGTTAGGATTAAAAAAAAAAAAGGGATTTAGGTGCTCTCTTCTTCCATGCAATAGCCTCCTCCTTCAAAGGATTGAAATCACCCATGATCTTCTCCATCTGCGTACTTCATAGCTTTCGACGGTGAGATGGAATGAGATCTCGTTTTCACGCTATGAAGCCCAGTCGTTGAACCTGCCAACATGAAGATGTTGATGTCCACCACTGAAGCCCAATCGTTCATGTCTATCTCCTTCTTTGGTGTGGGACGCCTTCTGTCAAGTTTGAATCAAAGCTTTCCCTTCCTGCTGTGAAAA
Source organism: Prosopis cineraria (assembly GCF_029017545.1). Taxonomy (NCBI): domain Eukaryota; kingdom Viridiplantae; phylum Streptophyta; class Magnoliopsida; order Fabales; family Fabaceae; genus Prosopis; species Prosopis cineraria. The sequence continues at coordinate 39,961,691 of NW_026555332.1, forward strand.
ATATTCCATATTGTTACATCTTGCTACGTACTTTCTGCCATCTCCGAATCAAAGCTCTCCTTCATCCTTCTCGACCATCTCCTTCTTTGTGAAAATTGAAAGATTTTTAATGAGTTGAAAAGAAATCATGTATCTAAAAACCTACCTGTTTTCTGGTAAAAAAATATACCTCCCCTGTTTCAAAAAATAATGCAAAATATCTTGGGCACATGATAATTAACGAAAATGTAGATTAACATAATGTGCGTTTGTGTGCGCGCAACAAGCACACCTATATAACACAACTGGTCCACTCAAGCGTCTGAAAGATGTATACACAGTAATTGGGTACATGCATACATACATATATTGCCGAATAGGTCTCTGGTGAAAAGCTTCTCAGCATCCCTTGGGTGGGGGGGTGTGTGTGTGTACTCCCCATGATGGCTTACCACTAAATAGATGCTACCAATGAATCACAATCATTCACTCATTAATCTGACAATATGTTTGGTATAAATCTCCATACATACAACCCAAAAAAAAAAAAAATTCGATGCATCAGATGTCCTCCAAGAGACAAAATGTTCAATTTATATATAAAGCTGAGACTTGAGAATATGGAAGGAAATATGAAATTATAACAAAAATCACACAACCTTTAGGCCACCTAAATAAGGAACACATTGACACAGCACATGGTCAACTCACACAGATTATACTTCTACGACATGATACAGATACTATTGTCTTATATTGATAAAATAAGATTGCAATCATTGTTCAGTTCAGCAACTTATTATCCAAAAATCAAAATCGTATCATTATTGACACCATGTTCATCAACTAACAATTACTCGATGAGATGGAAGAGCCAGCAAGTGATTAGCTCTTGGCATTGTAAGGCCAAATTTTTCAGTCATGTCCACGTCACTGGGAGACATGCCAGGTGGAAGCTCCCAATTAAAGCAATGCACTAATTGTGCCACAAGAAACTTAACTCCAGTCAAACCAGATTGCATACCAGGGCACACTCTTCTGCCTGAACCAAATGGTAAGAGTTGAAAGTCATGACCTTTAAGGTCCATATTACTATTCATGAATCTTTCAGGATAAAACACTTCAGCGTTTTCAGACCATATTTCTGGATCTCGTCCTATAGCCCATATATTCACCATTATTTGTGTATTCTTTCTTATGTAGTAACCATTGATTGTGATATCCTCTACGCTCACTCGAGGAATCAGTAAGGGTAAAACTGGGTATAATCGTGAAGTTTCCTTTATCACCATGTCCAGATAACTCAGCTTGGGTAAATCAGAAATGTCTACAGGTTTATTCATTCCTATTACGTTTTCTAGTTCGTTCTGGAGTTTTTTCATCACTCTTGGATTCCTCAAGAGTTCTGAGAAAGCCCACAAGGTGACACTAATAGAAGTGTCAGTTGCCCCAATAATCATATCTAGAAGGATGGCTTTGATGTTGGTTCGATCAATAGCGTGGCTTTGTTGATTGTCATGCAGATCTGTGGAAGAAGTCAGCAAGACGTCTACAAAGTCCTTTTGTTGCTTTTTCTGCTCATTAGGTTCCTCTTCATGCTCTTTAATGATAGTTTCCAACATCTCATCAAGTTCCTTCCCGTTCCTCTTCAACTGCTTGGCCAAGCCCTGAATCAAAGGGTAACACCGTAACATACTGTAACACTTGCTCTATTATATTCCCTACAGTAATAATCAATATATATGTCTAGTATCAGTCAAATCTCACATCTGTATGGTTTACTTCGATTTTCGTATTCCATGTTGAATTTTGACTACTTCCAAGAGCGCAGGTCCCAATTTTCATGTTTTTCTTTCAAGAAATTTTATCATTACTTCTACACTGGTGGCTTTGACATAGTTAATTTAACATATCGTCATATGCCATCTTAATTTTTTAAAATGATATTTAATTTTAATTCTAATAAGCTAATCCTAAAAATAAAACAATTAATATAAAAAGTCAGAAGAAAATTAATACTCAAAAAAGAGAGAAACTACAATCAAAGTTTATAATAGCAACATCAAATACTGTGACCGAACAATTAGTTCACTAGATAATATAAAGTCAAGCCTTCAATATTTACAATCAAAGTATATAATATAACATCTAATATTTCTTTATATGGCAGCATTTATTTGTATCTTTATTCTCTACTGTAGAGCCAACTTTTAATGCCTAATAATTTAATCAGACAAAGACAAAGACAACCAGTTCATTGTTGCATTTATAAAGTCAAGCTTCCAATAGCAATGTCCAAAAAGAAATTGCAGATCTATCTGTCTGTGTCTAAAACTCTATCGGCCAGTGAAAACGAAACCTTAATGGATTTGTTGAGTGATCTAAATTCACTCACTTGTCCCAATTACAGCCACTAAATTTTACTAACAATTGGAAATTATCAACATATAGTTTCCTTTAAAAATTTAAAATCCTAGATTAGAAGACTTTTCGTGTAGGTATCTCTTCCAAAAATTATAAATTTATTGTTTTCTAATATCATGACAAAATTTCTAATAACGGCCCCATATTATTATCATTGCGGGGTGGATTTGCACTCACTGGATCCAGATCCATCTTTTAACTTAGCCAACCGGTTGACTCATCAAATTTATGTGTGAGATCAGAGAATTGTGCTTGGATTTGAATAGTAGACAGACCTGCTCTTTCCATTCAATATAAACGCCAAAGTAAAATTCAAAAAACAGAGAAAGATGGCTCAGGGACGTGATAATGGTGTCCGTACGTACCAGAATATCAAACGGCCCAAGCGAAGGAACGTAATCTGCGGGATTGAAGGCTCCGGCCAACCTCAACGTCTCACGAACCAGTCTCTTGGCGTCCAATCCATCGTCCCTCTTCCGCCCCAATATTATTCTGTACATAACGTCCTGTACTACCTTCTCCACCTTCTCGGTCAGATCCACCACCTCACGCGCCGCCGCCGATTTCGCGATTGACTTCATCAGTTCTCCCACCTCCTCCTTTCTGATGGGACCGAACATTTCAACTTTTGACGCGCTCAGAAGCTGGAGATTACAGAATTTCCTCACACTTCGCCAGTAGGGGCCACAGTCGGAGAAAGCCAAGCCCTTGGAATCGTAAAACAGGTATTGAGACGCCTGAGTTTTTGGGCGGCCTGCGAAAATGGTGTCGTATGTTCTGAGGACAAGCTCGGCTGCTTCAGGCGAAGAGATTACAATTGTAGGGACCTGACCTAGTCGCAAGGACATGAAGGGTCCGTAGTGTTTGGCCAGAGACTGAAGGGATCGGTGGGGGAGGGTACCCAGCAGGTGGAGGTTGCCGATAACCGGCCAGGCTGGTGGACCCGGCGGTTGTTTCCGGGCATCTTGGGCTCGTTTGAGGTGAGACAGTAGCAGAGCTGATATAATGAATAGAAGTGCGAGAAGGATAAGAGGGTAGAAGGGTAAAATTGGAGGCAACATGGCAGAATTTGTGTCAGAAAGAAAATGGCCAAGGTGAGACACTAGCAGAACCGAAGGTCAGCCCTTGCTAGTCTTTTGCTTGAAATTTATTTAATTTATTAATTATTAATCTTGACTGAGAGAGGGACTTGATGATCTGTAGTCTACAATGTTTAATAAAAGTTATATCATTACTAAAAAAAAAAAAAGGAAATTTGGGATTGATGGGTTCGATGAATTTGTGTCTTTGTGATTGTGACCGACTTAGTACAAAGTGGCCGGTGACAAATTTCTTGGTTAAACTTTCTGCGACGGAATTAACCGTTTTCCTTTGAAAAAAAATATTTATGACTTGTGGGTTACAAATATGTGTAAATTTGTTGTGTTTAAGTATAGTATTTGTTAAATGGAGTAAATTTTGAAAAGAAAGTGTTTCTTTGTTTTTTTTTTTTTGGCTGGGGTGGGGTGGGGCGGAAGATGAGGAGGATGAAAAAGGTTCACGAAAAAATAAGTTTTTTGTGAGCCTTACTTAGGTATGCTTTTTGGATCACAAAAGTATCAGACGTGAGATAAAACCATGAGATGTGATGAGAGTAGAAATGGTGCACTTGAATTAGTCTCACAGAGGCAAATATAAAAGGAGGACAGAAGAAGACAAAAGCTTGGATAAAACTAAGGTTTTAGGCTTTGCATTCATGGGGAGGTAGGCCCATGACCATGAACATTTTCCCTGTGTGGGGTCGTTTTTACCAACGTGTTTTGAATAGATAATACTGTTGATATTTATAAATTCATGCCGCTTTAACATATTTTTAATTAGTTTTGATTAATTGTGCAATTTTTATTAAATTATTTATTTTTGCTAAAACATATGATTGACATGAGTTAAATTTTTATTTCAATTCTATCAATTTTGTGGGATTAATGATAATATATTTTATTGTCGGATCTTGGTGAAATGTGAAATTGGGGTGAAGAATTCGTGATAGCCTGTCAAAGACAAGCGGGACGGTGATGTAAAATTGAGTCCGAGTTTGAGTTACTTAGGCATTTGGGTCATAGTGGATGCGCATCAAACGACTCTTATACCAATTGACTGTTTGCATGATCCAATCAATAATAATTAAACCAATAATATAATAATTAAATTAATATATATATATATATATATATAAATTTAAATATAATAAATAAATATAAAATTAGTGTTTAATTTAAAAATAAAATTAAATATTTTAATTTTATCATGATTTAACAAGTAACATAATATAATATAACATTAAATAATTAAAAAAATAATTAACTTTTTAAAAAAGAAAAAGGTATTATTTTAAATAGTACAGTTTTTAAAAATCAGATTTCGTTTTTGGCTTGATCTTGATTCCCAATCCAACTGCCAGTCCAAAGTAGCCCAACTTTTCAAATGATTTTTTAATTTGATCAAGATGTTAGCCTAACCAGTCGACGGTTCGGTTGTCTAGTTCGGTTTGATTTTTTAATCATTGTCTTATACACAACAGTAACTAATTTATTTATTACAATTTTCATAAGAAATAATTTATTAAAATTGTTCTGTACTTCTATTGCTTTCTTTTTTCAAAAGAAAACTTCAGTAATCGCTAATCAGTATCTCGCAAGAGTGTATTATTCATAGATATTCCTGCATAATTAGTTGTACTTTGTCTAAATTTCAACAAGATGCCATTTTAAGATATTTAATATTCTTTGAATATTTTATCTGATTATTTTATATTATTTTGGTTGAATACGTAGCACAATTTTCTATTAGATGGCCTTTAACTCATTATCATGTTGAATAAAAAAAAATTGTTTTGTTGCTCAGTATTAAAAATCATGAATCACGCTTATTTCTTATTTCTATTATGAATTTTTATTTCATAAGAGAATAAAAATTAGTGTCAAGGATCATTTTTATCCCTAAATTGTACACAAAAAATTACAAATGCTCTTAAACTTAATTATGGGTCAATTCTATCTCTCAACTTTCAAGATTTTATTTGTCATCATCGTGACGTTAAAAACACTTGACGTTGTTAGTCATCAGTAGATTTCACTATTTTTTTTAATATTTTTATTAGATTAAGGGTCGTTTTTGTCTTTCAACTCAAATATTTTATAATAAAGTGAGATAGAACACTTTTAATCAGGTGATTCTATCATTGAAAGTGAGCTCAAAGCCAATTAGAGTATATATTGGTTTAAGATGAGCCTATAATTTCAAGTGAGAGTATATATTGGTCTAAGGCGAGCCTATGGTTTCAAGTTTGGGTAATTTGAAGGTTCAGTTGGTAGTGATCATGCTATATGTTAATAGTGGTGAAATGTTGTGAAATGACTTTAGAAAGTGGTGATTTGATGTGACACATTATATTAATACAGTGAATGGAGATGAGATCCACGTATATGCTATGTTTGATGTATATTATGTTATACTTATTTATAGTTGCATTTGATAGTTGACAGTAAAGAGTTATTCTGTTACTAAGATTATTATCTGACCCCATGGTTACATTTTTACAGGTCAAGTTATTGAGCAAGGCAAAGGAAAAGAATCAGGACCGACATAATTGTGTCACTGCTGTGAAATCCCTGAGTTGGTGTAATGAACTCTTTTTTTGTATATTGTATATATATGTTGTCATAGGATATACATGCATGTTTAAAGTTGTGATTTGTTGAGAATTATAGTGATTTTGTAAATCTTAGCCCTTATGTGTGTATATGTGGTGAAATGAGTAATTTGGGCTAAGATTTGGTTGCAAATGTGTTGTAAATATGCTCGTGGTAATTATGAAGTGAATTTGTGGTGATATTGCAATGAAAATGGCTAGATGAATGTTTTTGTACCAAGTTGTGAAGAGTTTATATTTGTAAAAATGGGCTGTAGAATGACCAAATCTTTATTTGTGTGTAGGTATGTCATAAATTATGGTTAATCAGGTGTATTAGGTTTTATTGGACTTGATTCAAGGTCTAGAATGGTCTAATGAAATTATGGGATCTATTTGAGCGCTTAAGTGTGTGAAATTTTTTTAAAAGTAGCTTTTTTCACCCTAGTATTCATATTTTAATTAGACCATTGGATCGTATCCAAACTTATCTCATTGGTTAGTTCATGAAATAAACTTCGTGTAGGCTCTTGAATCACTCCAATCAAACATTATATGTGAAAACGGTACATGTTGGAAGTTTACCCCCGCGAATTGTCACATGATAGTTATAAAAGCTGGTATGTGCGTTATGGCGTATTGCGTATCACTCCACGGTGCATGACACAAAGAGGGTCAACTTGTGGCTTTGTGCCATATGACACACCGTGGTGCATGCTCCAAAATCTGACATCATTTTTGCTTTTGAAAGCATACATGGACTCTAATGAGTATATGTATTTGGTTTCCGTTGTGTATTGCTATGATATGTCAAGGAAATAGTGATTTTGAAAATTGAGACCCGGGCCTAAACTTTTCAAATAAAGTAACTGAATACAATTTGGTCTTGTATTGTGGTAATTATATTAATCTTCTCCTATATTTAGTAGATATACCAAATACAAGGGAGGGTTACACATTGTATGATCATAAGAGGTGATAGTTTGCTTAGGAAGAAGAATAGAGAATTAAAATCCACGTGGTAAGACTTCCATTAGTGCTCGATGGTTAGCCTAGATTTATTATTTATCTCGTCCTACTTGTTCAACGAGGGACTATTCTACTGGTTTTACGAAGGACTTAAACCTAGCTAGTTATCCACTTGTTCAATAAGAAAACTAATCTAGGGAGAATATCACCCTATAGTGTGAGCATTAAGGAAAACTGTGATTCGTAAGTGAGTTAAGAAACCTTAATCATGTAACCTCTCACACGTGTTTTAGCTAGGGTAGTCACAGTATATAGGCGAGCCTAATGTGTTATAGCCCACAATTTCGTATCAGAGGAATAAAGAGGATATAAGAGAGGTTTAATCATGCATATATTGATAAAGAGCACATGTTTGATCGTACTGTGACCATGGTGATGAAAATGTGTTAATTAATCATGTATTTGGATCTTGCTTACATGTAAAAAATATCATTGCTAAATCATGAACTCATGAGTATATGTCTCTATGAACGAGAATAACGAATCGTGTGCTTGAACATGTTTAATGTTAAGAAAGTATTTTCTTACCACTTGCATTTAAATTAATTGACATGTATTAGTATGAGTTAGATGGACCTTGATTACTGAGTAGCTGTACTCATCATGTTATCTTCAATATTACAGGAACTAGCTCAAGGGGATCAGATAAGGAAAAATAGCCGGAGGCATAGGATTATTATCCTGTTAATAAGCCTCCTTTACTTTTTGAGTATTTATGTGTATATTTTGCATGATCTTTCCAACTAAGGATAATTCAGTTGTGACTTACTTGCACCATGTGTTTAGTTAAATTATATAATGTATTTTAGACCTTATGGTATTTGTATACAAAGTAGGAGATCTATAGCAAGGTCAAAATACTAATACAAGCAAAATATGTGTATGTCGTGTTATTTATGTAGATTAATTGATGAATTATGTGTTTAGAGCTCCCCCTTCTATTTTTGAGATTAAAGGGTTAAGTAATAAAAATATGTTTTATGAGTATTGTGAGTAATGTGGTGTGTTGCATGTAACCCTTCCCTTATACCAACATAATATAAGGAAAGGATTAATATAATCACTACATACATTACAAACCATAATACAAATGCTTTCTTTGAAAGGCTTGGGTCCAAAACTTATTTTAAAAATTATCAAAATTCTTAATTGACTTAATACTAAAAAGAGCATAGCATAGTGGAAGAAAACAAATGCATTCATTAGAGTCTTTACATGCTTTCAAAACAAAGAAATAAAGTCAAAATTTGAGCCATGTGATGCGACATACACCACGTGTGTTGCGACATGTGGTATAGAGCCACGAGGTAACCCTCTATGTGTTATGCATCATGATGTAAGCACGTTGTGCGCCACAGTGCACATTACAGTTTCTACAATTATCATATGATGGTTTGCAGGGTGAACTTTTGGCATGCGCCATTTTCATATACAACATTCGATTGGAATGCTTCAAGTGCCCACACGAAATTTATTTCATAAGCTAAATAATGAAACAGTTTGAACAAGATCCAATAATCTAATCAAAATTTAGACATTTGGGTGTAAAAAGCTACTTTTTTAAAAAAATTTGATGCACTCAAGGGCTTAAATCACTCACATTATCTCGTTGGACCATTCTAAGTCTTGAACCAAATCCAAAAGGACCTAATACATCTGGTTGACAATAATTTACAACATACATGCACATAGATCAAGATTTGGCTGTTCAACAACCCATTTTTACTTATTTAAATTTTTCAAAATCATTTTCACAACATGGTATTTAGGTTAAAACCTAATCCATTCATCAAAATTTCACCACTGACACATTCTCATCAAGTTCACAACTAAATCTTAGCCTCTGTTCCACATTTCACCATATATACACACATAAAGGCTAAGATTTAACTTTAAACATGCATGCATAACCTATGGCAGCTTTATGTGCAAATGTGCACAAATAAGGTGTTCATTACACAAAACTCAGAGATTTCACAATAAAAGCACACTATGTCGATCTTGACTCTTTTCCCTTGCCTTGATCTCCACTATGACCTGTAAAAATATAATTATGGGGATGAGATAAAAATCTTAGTAATAGAATAACTCTTTACTATTGACTATCACATGTAACCATAAGCAAGTATTATATAATATACTTTTAAACATATCATATAACAAGGGTTTCATTTCAAATCAATATATCATTACTACATTCTACCACTTATCACCACTTTCAGAAATCTTTTTCATAATTCACTACTTTTAAAGCACATAGCATAATCATTGCCATCCGAACCTCCAAATTACTCGGACTTGAAACCATAAGCTCACCTCAAACCAACATATATACTCATTGGTCCTAAGCTCACCTTTAGTTATAGAATCACTTAGCCAGAGGCATTCTATCACACTTTTAGACTATAGTTTTCCCCATTACACATAATGAAGTGTCGTTGACTCCAATTCCATATCTTATCAATACTAAGGAATTTGAATCTCTAACACTGCACCTTAATAGGTACTAAGGAGACAATCTCCAATACCACACCTTAAAGGTACTAAGGAGATACAATTCTCCAATGCCATACCCTGTTGGGCACTAAGGAGAATAATGCCATATAGTCTTTCTCTACTTCTCCTTACAGGTGAACTCCTACTCCTATGATCATGCTTTCATAGAATCACCATATTTTCACAGATATAAAATCATATATATATATATATATATAATATTCGTAAAGCATGCAATTCAAAAACTTATTGGTTTAAAGAAAACTCAATCTCATGTACTAAACCTTTACTTAGTAGACATGTTGATTTTAAAACCTTTTTCATGCATTATTAAACATACTTTTAAATAGTTACAGTAGACAATTGAATAGAAGAAGTTATTTGATTGCCTCAACCCTTCTGTCACAAGAAAAGTTATCTATGGTATTTTCTTATTCACTAACTCATCTCTGCTAAGTTCTCTTCTTACTCTATGCATGGAATATGTCAATCTACACACAATTGGCATGATTAGTCAATTAACCCAATTGACCAAAAATGCTTTATTATTAGTCAAGGTTATAACTAGCCATTTATTTCTTTCTACTTACTCAATCTAGGATCATTACCACTCAACCATCGATTTCTATCACTTTCAATGATCCCATTTCACTTTCACACAATTTCTACCTCATTTCTCCTCTAACTTAGGGCTAAATGAAGCCTAAAGCTTCAAAGCCCTATCGTTCAACTCAAAATCAGTGACAAAGCTTTAATTTAACTCTCGATAATATTTTTATTATTATAAGGTAAGAAACTAACCCTTTAAATTTCCTCAATTCAATTTTCTATAACTCATACTCAGAGAAATTATAGTAAAATTGGAGGTAAGGGCTATATAAAGCTTACCAAATAAGTCTCTTGTTGAAAATGCCTTCTAGGCTCTAACAAAAGCTGACCAAATCCCTTCATCTTCTCTTTTCGTTCTTTTCTCTTCTCCCTTTGCTTTGACTAGCTAATTCATAACTTATTAATCAAATTTTTATGCCATGCACCAACGCGTAGATAACTTGTGTAGCGGCGCCTAGCACAATGAGGTAAATCCTCACCGTGTGCACACACTTCACTTTAAGACGCAGTTCTTCCATTTGTATCTGCTCATTCAACACCCCAAAGACTTAAATTATGAAATAATCATCCAAATTTTTAGTCATCTACTAATTACTAATCCAGTCCTAATTGGTATCTAATTACCAGATTAGAAAATTAAGATGCTACATTGAACAGATCCATTTTAGTTTATTGAATATGGTCTAGGCAGTGTTTGTGGCTTTTGGCTTTTGCTATAAGTTTTGGGCACTCGATTTATGTGAAAATGAAAGAAAAGAGGAAAATTTGAAATGAGTGTCTAACTTTTTATTAAGAGATAATTTGATTGTAAAACTAAAGCCAATAGTTAGCACTAGGAAAAAGCTCTCTATAGGCACCTAGATCATGTCAGTTGAACATCAGATGGAGAAATGGAGTGTATCAAAAGTTGCCCCGAGTGTTGTTAAATGACAGTAAAATTCTATTGTCATGAAGCATGCAATGAGCTGTGGTGCATTGTGCCTAAGCCGCGATGCATGGTATAGAGGCTTATAACTTATGGTGCATGTGCAATAAGTTACAGCACACACCTCTGTTTCTGCACAGATTTACTGTTTTTTACTTCTATGCAAATACATTGACTCTCTTTGTGAATCTATGCTTCCACAAATGTTTTAAACTCTGGTTTGAGAATTGAAAGAGTATAGGATCATCTTTAATTATGAAAGCTTGGTAATCATTTAGGTCTAGATCCTTACTTACCTTAGCTTTTTAAGTTAATGGTGATTATAAAGTAAGGAGATAATTAATCCTGTGGCTAGAAGTCTTATAGAACAACTCCATAACCTTTTTAACAATCTCTATTTATGCTATAAAGGCCTCCGTAAAGAGCACAAGGTCATCGGTAAAAAAGAGATATGACAGAGGAGGACCATTTTTAAAGAGGAAGAGAGGTTTCCAACATCCTTGATCCCATAATTAAGTGATAAGTTAGCCTAGCCTTTCCATACCAAGGACAAATAAATAGGGACTTAAAGAGTAGCCTTATCTTAAAACCCTTAAAGGTCGAAAGGGTTAAGTATCTTCATAATTCTAAGAGATTCTCATTTCTACATACTAATACTAGTCAGGATAAGTTCCACAAACTACTAGTTTAACCCCAAAGATCTCAATGTCTCTTTAACAAAGGTCTACTCTAAACGGTCATAAGCCTTCTTCATATTAGCCTTAATGGCCACAAAGCTTTTACCATTCTTCTTCGAGTGTATAGAGTATATGGCTTCTTGAGCAAGGATAATATTATCATAGCCTTGACTACCAACTATGAAACAATACTTGTTAAGCTTGATGAGATGATAATGAAAGGGTCTCAATCTATTGGCAATAATCTTCATGATTATCTTCATACTAGCATTACAAATGGAGATGAGTTGAAGATCCTTTAACCTCTCTAGATGGTCTACTTTAGTTATAAGGACACTATTAGTTTTATTGATTTGTGTGATGCAACTCGAATTAGGAAAGATGTTCTATACTAAATCATGCACTTTATTCCTTACCATATTGCATTGTGTTTGGAAAAAGTAAGCTTGAAGACTATAAAGGCTCGAGGCCTTCAATGCATTCATAAAGAAGACAACATTCTTAATTTCAGTCTTAAACAACTCTCCTTGAAAAGAATATAACTCCATATAAGTAAGTCTACAGAATTTAGCAAGTAGGTAACAATCCTTTTCTAGCCCTTGCTTACTAGTGTATAAGTTCTTAAAGAAGTTTGTTGCCATTCTTTTTAAATAGTTTTATTTAAAATCCCATTCATCATTATCATTAAGCAGCCTATTAATATTCTTCTTCTTCTTCTTCTTCTTAACCTTAAGGAAAAAGCTATAATTCTTATCCCCTATTGTAGCCATTTACACCTCAATTTCTAGAACTAAATGAGCTCTTCTTGAGTAGACAACTTGAAATATTCTTGCTATAGCTATTTCTCCCCCTTCCTCAAACAATTTCTATCATTAATTTCCCTAGCTTTATCAATTCCCTCTTGTCTTTGCAGTAATCTTTTTCCTTAAAAAGGATGTTGCCAACAATAAATTCATTCCAGGAAGAGGCCAATGTAGTAAAGTTGTTGACCCCCTTTAACTAAAAGGCATTACTCCAGGCATAACACCAAAGTCTAGAAGCAAAAACACAATTAGTAAACTCCTTTATAAAATAATAATTAAGTGTGACCCTTCCCTTCTTATCGTCTAGATGCAGGTAGGAGTTAAAATCTCTTAAAAGAAGGTAGGCGTTAGTTCTATTGCAAAAGAGATTGCTAATGGTGTTCCATAAATTACATCTACCTAGAATTGAGGTTTCCCCCATAAATGAACGAAGTAAAAAAAGATTCACTTGTGAACAAATCAGGTATCCTATAATGAAGTTATTGTGTAATGGAAAAAATTACTCCAACTTGGTAATTTATATGTTCTAGAAAACCTATATGCCTCTAGCCTACCTTAAGGTTTCTGTAAAGTCTCCCTTACTAATCACCGATTAACTCCAAAACTCAAGTAATCAAGAGATTATCTAAATTTTCAATTTAGAATCCCAAGTTTTTAAAATTTAAGACTCTCCAAAATATATTTACAAGTTAAAAATTAGAGTTTAACTATTATACTAAAGCATGGGATCTCAAAAAAATCAAGCATTTGCATCAAAGTTAAGGATAGTAATTCAGTGTAGAATAGAGGCGTGTATCGTGGCTTGTTAAACAGGCACTGTAGCTTGTCTACCTTTGTGCCATGCGCCGTGATGCATCGCACAATATTTGACAATGTCTATTGCTGTCATATGATAACAATTGAGGTAAGCTTATGATACATCCCATTTCTTCATCCAACATCCAATTGAGGTGATTTAGGTGTTTACTAAGAGTTTTCTCCTAACTCTAGCTATTAGCTTTAGTTTCATAATCAAAATACTTCTCAATTGAGATTTGGACACCTATTTTAAAATTCATTCCTTTTCACAATTTACATATATCTTAGGTGGCCAAAACTCTTACTAAGAGCCAAAAGCCTCAAACACGCTCTAAGTCACACTCAATAGACCATAATGGATTTATGCAATACACCATAACTCTAATAACACTTACACAACATATTTTCAGTGTTCAACCCCTTAATCATAAAAACAAGAGGGAGCCTTAAATTCATAAATCATCATATAATTTCATAAAAATCACAATCTCACTAACTTCTTACTTGCACTAATATTTTGGTGCTGTAATGGATTACACAATTAGTACATATACACTCTAGGGCCCAAAGTACACAATATAGTTTAAAAACTTCCTAGTACAAGTAAGCCTAAAACATTGACAACCCTAGTTGGCAATATCATTGGAATTTTACACATAATAGTTATCAAAATAAATGAGACCTATTAATTTTAAGATTAAAGACCTAAGCCTCAGTTTGTTTCTCTCGATTGTGTCCTAATGAGCTAGTTCCTATAATATTGAAGAGAAAGAGATGAGTACAACTACTCAATAACTAAGGTCTGTCTAACTTATATTAATGCATATTAATTAATTTAAATGCAAGTGGTAAGGTAGCATTCTCAAGTCATTTAACATGACTAAAATCACCATTCACATTTCTCATTCATAATGGCATATACTCATGGAATAATGACTTCGTAACAAGATTTCACACAAATATGGGATTACTTGAATGATTTTCATCACTAAAGTCACAATACAACAAACCATATTCCCTTTTTATCACTATATCACACCTCTCTTATATTCTCATTATGCCTTTGACAAAAAATCTTAGGCTATAACATACTGGAATTGTCTATAAGCTGATACTACCCTAGCCATTCACTCATGAGAGGCTACTCAGCTAAGGTTTCCTATCTCAATTATGGTTCATAATTTCCCCCTATCTCACACATTGTGGGGTGTTATTTTTTCTAGACTAGCTTCCTCATTGGACAAGTAAAAAACTAGCTAGGTTCGAATCTCTCATTGAACAAGTAGGACAATCCCTTATAGAACAAGTGGGACAATATGAATAATAAATTCAAGAAAACCATTAAGCTCTGATGGAAGTCTTACCATGTGAATTTTTATTATCTACTCCTCTTTCTAGGCAAACTCCTATCTCTCATAATCATGTAGTGCATTAAAATGCAATTTCTCACAGCATGCAATTATTCCACACATTAACATGTCAATTCACTTCATTGTGCTCTACATATTTTCAATTCATAATTCATCATAGTACTCCACATTATACATAATCATTGAACTTCTCAGAACACACAATCATTTAACTCCATTTACATGTGGTCATTGAACTTCACATATCACATAATCATTGAACTCCTCATAATACATATATTCATTGAACTCTGCAGACAACACATCATAAGACTTCATAACACTCTTTTAATGCATTTATCACACATCAAGTCATTAAACTCTACTTAACACAAAATCATTGAACTTTAAAGGAAAACATGTCATTGAACCTTACAAGATCATTATAGTGAATTTTCAAGTAAGTAATGTCACACTTGCATTTTATTCAATTTCACACATTTCAATTATCAAGTATAACTCAATAAATCAATTGACACACAAAATCACAAGAAAGAATTCTCCTGATTATCTCAAACCTTTAAGGACTCAAAAGTTTACCCCTTAATTGACTACTTCCAGAGCTCTCACAAAGCTTTAATAGTGCTAAATATGCTCAATCTATAATTAATCACAATATAATTCGTTAATATCTCTTTTTGGATGATTTTTACTATTTAGATTAACACTTCTTTACTCTTAAGATTTAATCCCTTTATATACAAGGATGCCTATAATGTTTGTTAGCTTTCTCTAACTTTTACTAACTTTACTAAACTCTCAATTAGCCATTAATAGAGCCATATTATCCCAACAACCACATTTATGGTGGGATTTTTGAGTATTTATGGTTCCCAACTATCAAAAGCACATAGAGCTACTAGTACTAGGTTTAATTAGCTTAAACAACTCTTTAACTCTGCTTAAGTCAATAAGTTTGGACCTATAATTTCTATAGACCAAAAATCATCTACCTCAACTAAACCCTAACTTCCAACTTAAAGAAAATGGAAGAGAAAGAGAGATTCAAGCTTTAGCAACTTACCTCTAATGTTTTAAAGCTCTAAAACATTCTCAATGCTTCAGTTCTTCAAGCCCTAATAGAACTCTTTCATTTCTCCTTCACTTCTCCTTTGTTTCTCTTATGTTTTCAATCAGTTTTTACTTCTTTTTATTTTTCTCACTTTTTCATGCCTAAGTGACCCGACCTCACTTCAGACTCAATCCTAAGGCTAAAACCACAATCTAAAACACCCATTAGCTCTCTATAATTTCACACCACATTAATTCACATGATTAATCTCATTTATTAAACTAATTAGGGGTTAGATTTCCTGGATGTTATAGCTTCTACACGAATCCAATTAGCAAAACCTAATTTTTTAACCATAGTATCAGCATGAGCACAACTAATATGGGGTTTTAATAAATAAAGAACATTAATATTATACCTATTAACAATTTTCTTGATGAGGGTAGGAAGGTGAAACCACCCAACCCTCTACAATTCTAGTTGGAAACTATCATAGAGAAACTAAAAATATGATTAGGGTGAAACATTGACCTAAGATTAACTCCTCATGCCTTGCTCCTGGGAAAGTCTCTTCTCATCCTGGGTAACTGACATATTACATTATTTGCATACATTTTAGGATTATATTCTTACATTATTTCATTCTTGGAAGCTTAATTCTTGCATACTTATGCATTTCTAGACTTTTAGAATCAATTAAGGTTTATTCTTCACCTAAGGGTATTTTAGTCATTTTAACAATTTTTGGGCATTTTTGGGACATTAGCTTACTTTGTGTCTTTTATCTTCTTAAGATCAATGGAATAAATTTGAGATTCAAATTCATTCTATGTTGCAAAAAGTGTCAAAAGACATAAGTCATAGGATGTTTTAAGAAAAAGACATTAATACTAGGTTGTCATATTTTATAACCTAGGAACTTGAAAATGACATTATATCTTGTAATTAGCTTTGAGTTTTAATTTAAAATTTTGCACACATTCTTTAATCACTATTATGTGTATAATTATAGGTGCAAACAAGGATTTTGATAAAATATTAAATAGCCAAAAGACTAGATTACAAGACACATTGCAAAACTAAAAGACCTTAATATGACACAAGTATATATGTTGGTATAAGAAGCTTCTTAAGGCTCCAAGCAAGGAATAATTTGACTAAGAAGCCATTAAATCACCCTCTTATCATCATTTTAAAAGTGTTAGTGAGTTATGATCAAGTGTGGAAACCTTCAAGAAGAGCTACAAGATTACTCAAATTAATCTAGCTTGATTATTAGTCACATTCATGATTTAACTTCCTAACCAAGTTAGTTAAGTAATTTCATATTTCTCCTTAGCCTTGATCACCTAGAACCTACTCTATTTTACTTATTTTACATCCTTACATGCTGATTAAAAGGCTAGATGTGAATCACAAGGCTTCATTTCATTTGCTCATTCTCTTACTTCCAATTTCCATATCTACCTTCATTTCATTTTCTCTCTATTTTCTCTCATTCTCTTAACTTGCAACCACTATTCTCCTCTTCTCAATTAAGATTTAAAGCTATGGAATCTATTCAATAAGGAATCTCTATATGGATTATGAAGAGAACCATTATAAGTAGCTAGATCTTCTCAAAGCTTTTCAATGAGGTGAAGCCTATGCTTGAGTTTTTCTAACTTTTCTTTTTATTTCATTTTTCTTGTGATTCTTCTCATCTTCTTCTTTGATTCTTTCATTTGTTTTCTTAGTAATTCAATCTAGGTCTTAGTTGTCTCATCTAGGCTAAATTTTTGGCTTAAAGGAGAAGAAGATATGTACTTGATTCTTTAATTGGTTGTGCACTTAAGATGCTTATGTTTACGCTTTAAGATTTTGATGTATGAATGCACTTCATTTCAATCTCCTATTGTACATATCCATGACAATTAGTTTTTGTTTAGCTCTTAAACTCAAGTTAATTACATGATCTTGATTAGTTTAAGGTACTTAAACAAGATCAAGGCAAGAGTAGGGCTAATTCAAGAGTTAAATAATAGATTGACATAAGTCCTCAAGTTTTTTATGAATTGGTCTAATCACTTGTGCTTAGTCTTAAAGGTCATCTAGGAATCTTCAAATGTCAATTGAAGATTAAGAAATGAATTGAATCAAGTTAGGAAGATTAAGATAGTGTAGGTAGATTCATTCCTTAGAGAGCTGCTTTAAATGCTTAGTTGAACTTGAACCTTTATCATTTTCTTTTTGTCACTGTGTCAAAAATTAAAAATTATAAACACTCTAAACTCTTAATCTCACTTGAATTCTCCTCTACCATTAACTTATTATGGTCTCTGTGTTAGCGTTGATAGCCATTACTTGCTTTTATGGAATTAAAATGACTAGGGTGTACTCTCTTCTACATTCTATTTTTTCTTTGAAAAGCTTGACACGACTTAAGACTTTTCAATAACTTATACTGCAAAGCTATTATTATGAATTAGGTCCGATTTTAGTAGGCTCCACCATGTTGGGTAAGATGGTTTTAATGCCATACCATCCTGAAAAGGTACAATTACCATTAAAGCTTCACCATTAGGGTTAAAGCCAATCGTTCCAACATTAGATGTATCGTTATGCTGGCTCAAGAGTGAAACCAAAGAGTTTTGGGCCAGATTATGTTTCCTTTGGGCCAAATCAAGAGTATTGCCCTAAACCACAACATGGAATCTCTATTTTTGGTATGGATCTTGCTTAGCCCATTTTCCTTTCCTCAAAATTTCTGAGGCCCTTTCCTATTCTTTAATTGCAGCTTAGGGGGAGACCAGCCCAACGGGTTCTTGTTTTCTTTTCCTTTTGTCTTACATTTACCTCTTCTTTTAATAGGTGTCTTGTCACATAAACTATGACTATCAGTGACTTTCTCACCCGATGATGTGGGATAACCCCTATTCTCAGTAAACATCTATCTTGTCTCCCCTCTTGCTTATGCCTTATCCTCCTTTTTCATAGGAATAGAAATTTTCTCATTTGAATCCCTATAGTTGTCCATCTTAGTTGCACACTAAACCTAGATTTGAATATTTGACGTCTGCTTTAACCACCTTAAGTAGTGAGTGTAAAGGCTTGCCTCATTATCCAATAATGTGATCTATTTGCGAACATTAAAGGGCTAAAACCAACTTTGTCCTTTGGTATTGTCATCACCAATGAAGAGAGGCTAGAAGTTGTTACAGGCTTATTGCAATAGTTCAAAGAGTGTGATGTCCTAGCTTGGTGTTCTCGTGTTATTTCCTCCAAGACCAACCATGAGCATACTTCTCAATACTGGCCAAAGTGGCCACAATTAAAACAAATGAGCCTTAGACCTTCATATTCAACATGAAACACCAAGCAAGCTGCAATCACTCTCAAAACAAGTTTCTTTTGCAAATCCAATTCAACACAAATACACGCATTCCTCCCCCTCACAATGGAGACAATCTCCTTATTAATGTCCAACTAGGTGCACATATCCACCTAGATAGGTTTGCTAATACATTCATCCAAACACTATATAAAGCGGGTTATTGAAAGGATCAAAATAAGGTGACCACCTTTGGATAAGGACACAGTACTGCATTACAACCCACGGTCCTTTAAACAATACTCTTCTTCTTCTTCTTCTTCTGTTTTTGAATTAAAAAGGGTAGGCACTAATGAATTGAGGTTGCAAGTGAGATTAAACTTCCACTTACAAGGGAGTTTCCATACCACTAAGCTATAAGGTCATTAGTTGTACAACACTCTTCTATACAGTGCTTTCATCTACTCTAAGTTAGTAAAACAAACTACATAGTAGTTGTTACATAAGTCTGTCAACTCGAACTTTGGAATGCCCCAAATCTTACTTAACCATTTCTTCAAGTCGCTCATATGTAAATGCTTTCCGAACACTATTAGCACAAGGGCTTAATTCCACGATTTACTCCACTCTTGCAACTCTTCTGTTATCAGAACGACTCAGTAGAGTTTCATTAATTCTTTCATCTCCTCTGTAGGTTCTACAAGCTTCCATGGGATGTCATCTCCTTGCATCAGGTCATCAACCTCCATCACCACATCGCCATTGGTAACTTCATTAAAGCCCATCAACGAAGCTTTATATGATAAAGGTCGCACCTTTTGTTCGCCAACTGTCCGTTCATCAGTTTCCATATCCTGATTCTTCGTTGACTCAGTAAAATCATTTGACGTATGAGGCTTCCCCTTCTTGGACTCATCTGCAACTGTTGGGATTTCATTGCTTTCCAAGAGCATTGGATCAAAGAATAAGCCTTCACCTTCTTCAACTTGCTTGCATCCCCTCCGAAGTAAGGTTCCACGAATGAGTTCTGATTGGCCCAGAAATTGAGAAAGAGAAAATCCTATCTAACCACTCCCGGTAATCTATTCTATTTACTCGATTTGTGTGTCTTACACAAGGATTATGCTAATCTTCTCCGTGTCATGTCAATTGTATTGGCTGTCCACGAACGGACATTAATTAATCTATTGTATTTTGCGTCAAAAATGGAACTTTATATCTACAGTGCCATCTTGACTTTTTTCCAATTTTTTTTAAAAGTCAATATAATTAGGAGAGTTAAAAGTTGCAAGGCCCACAATAAAGAAAAATGGTTGAAATGTCTCAATGAATAAAGGAAAAATAATAATTAAAAATTTTAGAAGAATATTAATTATAATTATTGATGTTGAATTATTAAAACATCAATAATAAATTATGATCCTTGCATGTAATAAAGTATTTTTTTATTGTTTAGTTTGAAATTTATAATTAATTTTTATAAATTTTCAACTAATGCGACAAAGATTTTCAATTTTTTTTGTTGATTTTCGAGCAATTTATCTATATACTAATAAAAAAACAAGTCATTAACTTGTGATTCACAATCAACTCTCATAAATTTTCAATTGAGATTAAAATTAATCATAAGTATATTTTATAGATTTTTTAAATAATTTATCTATATATTGATAGTAAAAATCATAAATAAGTGACTTGTAATTCATAACTGACTCTCATAAATCTATAACTAACTTAGAGTTTTAAATAATTTCAAGTGTATTTTATTAATTTTTCAAATGGTTTAACTATATATTAACGGTAAAAAATCCCAAGTGTATTTTATTGAGTTTTCAATTGACTATTCGCATTTTTTAATTGCAAATAAGAATCATAGCATATATTAGAATTTTCATAATTTTGGATCTGTAACTATAATTAATGTTCTTAAAAGGCCCCTAATTGTCATTTTTCCATGAAAAATAACATATAAAAAATTTAATATGTGTATATATGATAATAAATTTTAAGATAAATTAATTATATTTTTTATTCCTTTACTTGATATTCTGAGAAATTTGAGATATTACTATCTCCCACCTAGACTAACTTGAATTCTACATATTAACAGTAAAAAAATTAGAAGTGATGAGCTTACAATTTACAATTAACACTCGTAAATTTTTAACTAACATTACAATAATTTTAAGTATATTTTATTAATTTTTCAGATGGTTTATCTATGTATTAACAACAAAAAATCAAAATTCACAATAGACTTGTAAAATCTTAACTGACATTAAAAATAATCTCAAATGTATTTTATTAATTTTTCAATTGACTATTTTCATTTTTTTATTTCAAATAAGGGCAATGGTCTATTGTTGTGATTTCACTAATTTAGGGTCTACAATTGTAATTAATAATATTTTGGGCCCCTAATTGTCATTTTCCCATGAAAAGTAACATATAAAAAAATTTAATATATATATATATATATGATAATAAATTATAAAATAAATAAACATTATTTTTTTCCATCACATGATATTCTAAGAAATTGAGGATAATATTATTATTTCTCGCTCAGACTAATTCAAATTCTCATTGTATAGGACTATTATTATCAATGATAACCTCACAAACACCTCAAGATATCTTTGATATATTTATTTAACTTGACTATTATTGCTCACTGTAAGTGTACGAGTCGTAGTAAGTAATATAATGAAAGTAAATTATTGTTTTCTCAAGAATTGAATTTGTTTAAAGACAATGATCAAAGAAAAGATTAAGTGAATTTAACCAAGTTGAACCAAAACATAATTAGATGAAGATTATGTTGCAAAATAATTTAACACTAAAAAAAATAAAGAAAAGCAATTGATTCATAAATTTTACGAAAAAATTGAGATATAAGATTATTTATTCCCCTTGCATTTCATAACACTAAAATTACCTCTTTTCCTAAATGCTCTTAATGAAAATAAGTATTAACTTAAGGTTCTAAAAATACTTGCACAAGCTCTCTCAAGTCAAGAATAAGTGTTTAGTTAAATTAATTGCCAAATCTCTTGTTACAGTTAATAAAACTCAATTTTAAGTACCAACCCTAAGGTGACTATACAAAGTTAGCAAGTATATATCTATTTTACTCGCAAAACTATCGTTTCAACATGAAAATATCAATTTCTTACATTATTTTATCCAAGTTTTACATTTAACCTAACCTCTCAAGTATAAATTAAATAAACCTAACATCTAAATAGTAGCCAATCATTTAAAAATATTAAGAAAAGAGTAAATAAACACAAACACACACATATCATTACTCAAAAGAAGAGAGGAGAAACTTAATGTTAACCCATGCAAGGGTTTAAAATAATCCTAGAGCAAAGAGTTTGGTTACTCATAAACATCAAAAAGCTACAAATACATAAGATATTCACAGCCATGACAAAATTACAAGAAGAAAAATGAAGAAGAAACAAAGAAACTAAAGAAATAGAGTTTCAAATGTCTTTAAAGTTTTAAATCTTGGATCCAACTCATCCAAAACTCAAACCCTATTACAACAAAGCTCTCAAAGTGTCTTTAAATTTGTAGAATGTATTTTGGGTTGAGCTCACAGCATATATGCATCCTACCCAAACATTTTCAAATAAATAAAACAAAACGTTTTGCTAACGATGGTAAAAGTTATGAACAAAAGTCGCGACTCTCTAACGACTTTGACAGTTCTAAACTATTTGTACAATTAACAAAACTTATATTTTTTGTACCTGATTTCTTCATCCAAAAGCCTTTCAAAAGTATCAACAAAAGGTCCAAAAATACATCTAATCAAACTTTAAACTAAAATAACACAAACTTAGCCCAAAAATGTTGAATTAAAAATAAATGTATAAACCCAAAGCAATATACACATTTTTTTAATTAGGCAATCAAAATATAGACAATTGAGCCAAAATATATTAAAATTTAAAAAAAAATGTGCTCAAATGACATGAAATTTTAAATGTTAACAACTGCATGCCTCAAGACTCAAACTTGAAACCCCAAGTAAATAAATTGTTGCTTATATATATATATATATATTTTGTTGAAAAATTTTAAATATTCTTGTTTTTGTAAAATTATAACTAAAATGCCAACACACGTGTTATTATAAAATATTATTTATTTTTATAAGATTACAAAACCCATATTTATTTTAATAAATTTAAAATTAATATTTGCACAATATTTAAATTTTATTAATTTTTATGGTTTTTTAATTTCAAGAGGAATGAATTGGAGATTTTAATGAGTTCAATTTAACCAAGAAGTAAGTATGATTTTTTTAATCAATTTTTCTTGCTCCTTCCTTTTACTCTCAAATCTCAATCGTCCATAATAATAGTCATTGAGAAGTATTGATTGGTCCAAATATAGCACACATTTGATAGTTTTATAATTTTTTCCAACTACTCACTTTGATCCTTATAAATTCTTTATAAATCATTTTCTGACATGTTTTCTTTAAATCAAGAAAAAATTAATTTTAAAATTCATTAAAATTTATTTAAAAATTTAATTTCAATTTTGTTCTTATTAAATATATATATATATATATTAATAATATAATTTCTTTTACCATCATTTAATGGATAGTAGAATGAAAAACTTGGGATAAAAAGTTAATTATGTGACTTACAAATAACAATAAAAAATTTCTCTCTCTTGCCTTGCAAAAAGGACCCAGAATGAGTGTATCTTACTTCATTTATTATTTCAAAATAATTCTTTCAAATTTTAGTTGTTATTATTAAGACAGAGACTTAATGAGAGTATAATTTGAAAAATATATAATTTTTAAAAAGATCAAAGTTTTAACTATTTTTTAGTACAATAAAGTCGTTACCATAGTCGAGGAGCATGTTTGGTTGTTAGAAAAAAAAAAGAATTGATTAAAAAATAAAGATAAAAAAAATTAAATGATCAAATTGTGGATAAGAGAAAGGTCAACATATTCATGAGGAGAAATAATAATTCAGTTTGTGAAGTTGGGAGTTATAAACTTATAATTAATGATATTTGTGAAAAGTATGGTTATTCTCACATTTTTAATATGTACAGCATTGGTTTTATTATGTTTACCATGAAGAGAAAGGTGTTTTAGTTAATTTTTTTAAATTTTATAACCTTACTTATCCATTTTTCTTTTAATCTAAACCTTTCATTTCTTCCTCCCCTTCCAGTTCCTTTGAATGAACTAAAGAGAAAATATTCATCCCCCACCTTTACTTCAAGAGATGGTGGATGATGAGAGTATTTTTTGAGGATAACTTATCTTGATATAATCTCTTTTGATGTTGAATAAATTTCTTTTAATAAAAAAAATAAATAAACAAAGAGAGACGATGTTGGCCAGTGTATTGTACCGGAAATGCATTTAGCACCGCACGCTCACAACCCTATGAGGCGATCTGAGCCCTTTATTTCCTTTCAAATGATCCCTGCTATTTAAATATGGATTTTTTATGTTATTAAAAAATAAATATTACAGTACTCATCACTCCTGATAAAATCTAGAGATAATACAAATTTAAGTTTTTTACTTTTATTTTATATTTATTAAAATAAAAAATATGTAAAAAATATAGAAGTCTTTAATGATCAAGACAAATTTAATTTAAATGATTCAATTTAATATTATTTTTTAATAATTTTGACAAATTGATTATCTAAATGTATTTTGAACAATACAAATATAATTTGAAATGTTCAATTTAATATTAAAACTTTTATGATTTTAATTAATTGACTATCTATATCTACTCTGAACATTTCATATTTAATATTATAATATTTTATAAATTTTACTTTGGTAAATTTAATATAAAAAAATTTTAAAAATAATTTTGAATTAACGGTAGATATCATTGGAAAAAAACAAAAGAATAACTCATATCACCTCATGGGGGTTGCTGACCATCGAAGATGGTCCTGCGTTGTACCTGGCCGATGGATAACAATCTAGCTAGTACAAATGTTTTTGTGTTTGTTTTTTCTCGCAAAAACACAGTACTGACTTTTGAAATAGACGCCGTCGCCTTTGTATCAAAAGATCCAAATCTCTAAGAGACGTGAGAAAGCTTCCAATTAAATTGCCTTAAACATGCCTTAGATTATCTTGAACTATTCAAAGTTTTTGAATTAAGTTATTTCTTTTTTTTTATAAATTAAACTATTTCTTTCAAGGGTGGTTGCTAGAAAGCTCAAGTATGATTGTGTCCAATTAAATTCTCTCCATCCACCAAAAGAATTATTAAATTCTATACTCCCCAGCCTTAGTTAGGCTGCCTACGTTTTTTTTTTTAAAAAAAACAAGAATTATTAAATTCTCTCATGCATAATACTGAAATCTAACTCAATTGTTGGTTAAATCAATGTTTTTTGACTAGTTCAATGAAATATTTTATTTATGATCGATTTAATCACAATTCAACTACTTCTTTTGATCATTAATCATCAAATCAGCATCTTAATTAGTTCAGTTTCAGTACCTCATGCTTGAGTGCAATGGTACCATGAATTAAAAATGGGAAAATTATATATAAAACCCATAGAGCAAAGTTATTGATAAAGAAGTCTCATTAAATTCAAAAACCACAATTAGATTTCTTGAGATTTGAGAGTAATCTGAAATCGGGTTAAAAAGATAATGATGCCCCTGTTAAACATACACACATTACATCAGTCAAATAATTTACAACTATTTTATCAGTAATTTATAACTGTAACTTCAATTTTTTATAATTATAACTTCATATATCCAATAATTAAATTAATCAGTTTCACTATTGAATATATGAAGTTACAGTTATAAAAAGTTAAAATAATTGTAAACAATTAATGTTAAACTTTGTTAATAATGCATGATTGTTTAATTATTGAATATGTGAAGTTATGGTTGTAAAAATTTAAAATTATAATTATAAATTGTCGATGAAGTAACTGTAAATTAATTACTTGATTGACATAATGTATATTTAATAAGGGTATTATTGTGTTTGTAACCTAATTTCAAATTACACTCAGGTCCTAAGGGACTTAATTGTAACTTTTAAATTTTATGAGACTTATTTGTGAATAAGTTTACTCTATAGAACCTACATGTAATTTTGCCATTAAAAATTGACTCTTCTAATTAATGTTTAAGTTGCCATTATTAAGAATTTCTCCAAAGCATGAATACACAACTCTTTATTGAGTTTGATATATGACCATATCATTATTATTAAGAAACCATTTAACATTGTTTTAAATCTAATGCACAGTAGACACACCTACAAAATAACTGACATACATACATACATAACATTAATAATACTAAAAAATGACTAGAAGTAGAGTTTCATAATATATAACACGATACATCACGCCTTACATTGATTACAATAACAAGGCTGCAAATCATTATTCATCTAGGAACTAACTTAGGACGAAAAGTAAACAATATAATTATATTATTGTCGGAAATAAGGTTCATCAATTAATTAATAACAACACGTTGAGATGGAAGAGCTAGCAAAGGGCTGTCTCTTGGCATTGTGAGACCGAACTTTTCAGTCATATCCATGTCACTGGGTGACATGCCAGGTGGAAGCTCCCAATTGAAGCAATGCACCAATTGTGCCAAAATAAACTTAACCGCTGTCAGACCCAATTGCATGCCTGGGCACACTCTTCGACCAGAACCAAAAGGTATGAGTTGGAAGTCATGTCCTTTAAGGTCTACATCACTATTGTTGAATCTTTCAGGATAAAACACTTGAGCATTTTCTGACCATATTTCCGGATCTCGTCCTATAGCCCATACATTCACCATCACTCGTGTATTCTTCCTTATGTAATATCCATCAAGTGTGATGTCCTCCATGCTCACACGAGGGACCAGTAAAGGCAGAACAGGATATAGTCTCATAGTCTCCTTAATCACCATGTCCAAGTAACTCAACCTCGGTAAATCAGAATGTTCTACTAGTTTGCTTGTTCCTACTATGTTTTCTAGTTCATGCTGGAGCTTTTTCATCACCCTTGGATTTCTCAGGAGTTCTGAAAAAGCCCATAAAGTGACAGCAACAGAAGTTTCGAATGCGCCAATAATCATGTCCAAGAGGATGGCTTTGACGTTGGTTTGATCAATGACGTGATGACTTTGTTCGTCAGGCAAATCCTTGGAAGATAGCAATAAGTCCACGAAGTCTCTTTCTTCATTTTTCTGCTCATCAGTTTTCTCCTCGTGCTCCTTAATGATCGTTTCCAACATCTCATCAAGTTCCTTGCTATTCTTCTTTAATTGCCTGGTCAAACCCTGGATCAATGGGTTGTATAATGCAATTAAAATAAATTAATAACATATATAATTCAGCTATAATTTTTTTTAAAAAAAGAAAAGTGACTAATTAATCAGGCTATGATACTGCAGGTCAAGTTTGCACTATTTACACAGCCTTTTGAGCAAATATTAAGTGAACCATTTGCTACCAAAAAAAATGGAAAAATTAAAGTTACAACATGAAAAAATTTGGATGCATACTCTACATGCATGCACGCACACTACCCTAAAGGAAAGTAGTTCAACCTTGAAGCGGCAAATGCCCAAGCTGAAAAAACAAAGAAAATACAATATAAGCCAAATTGAATGCAGTAAAAGAGGCTAATCCCTCCCAGTGTAATAAACCAAGATTCAAATCTCCATTGAAAAATATGCTTAAATTTAGTATTGAAGTGTACTTAAAATTTGATTATATTACCTCCCATAAAAAATTATTAAGAAGTCCAGCACAAAAATTTCAATTACCTTAAAATCTCATAAAATGTACAAATTGCTATTAAGTCCCAAATCCTATGTAATTATAATTTGATAAAATAAAATGACAACTTGATATTAAACTCATACTCAAATTGTCATTTTCTTTTGCCAAGCTGTTATTTTCTTTTGTCAAATTGTAATTGTATAGAATTTGATATTTAAAAGTATTTTGTATATTTTATAGGATCTATGAGTAATTAAAATCCGTACAATGGATTTCAGAGTAATTTTTTCTAAGAGATCTATCACGAGTCTTACATTGAGGAGCCTCACAAGTGTTACGAGATTTATAAGTTCAAGGGATTATTTCTCCTAATAGGCTAGTCTTTTAAAATAGGCTCTTCCTTTGAACTTATGCACGTTATATTGGTACTTTTATTGAAAGGCCGGTGTCACAAAAAGAGTTACCCAAGGAGGGTTCTAATCGGTAGGCGGCCGAGTGAAGTGCCGTGGAGTAGAGCTATCGCGGACGCTAGCTCTTAAGTAGTGGGCTATGTCATGAGTCTCACATCGGGAGGCTACATTGGTAGAATGTGGTTTATAAGTCAGCCAGACACCCTTTCCTTACGAGGTGCTTTTTAAAGGTGAGTTCTACCCAAATGGCTTATGGTTGTGACATTGGTGCTCTCGATGAGAGTCGCCATTTGCGGAAAGGGCTATCCATGGAGGGGCTGACTTGCCAAAGGTCGAGTGAAGCGTCGTGAAGTGTGAGTTATCGCGGACACCGGCTCTTAAGCAGTGGGCTATGTCATAAGTCCCACATCGGGAAGCTACATTGATGGAATGTAGTTTATAAATCAATTGGGCACTCTCCTCTTACGAGACATTTTTTGAAGATGAGTTCTATCCAAATGATTTGTGGTTGTGACAAGATTATACCCGCAAGTCATGCAAAATTAGAAATAGATTACTTGATAATGATACCTGAACATCAAAGGACGACAACAAGGGTACATACTCTGCAGGATTAAAGACTCCAGCTAGGCGCACGGCTTCGTGAACAAGCTTTTTCGCATCAAATCTGTAGGTCCCCTTCTTCCCCAGTATCATCCTATACATTGTGTTCTCCACCACCTCCTCCACCTTCTCCCTCAGATCCACCGCCTCACTCGCCGCTGCCAATTTATCTATTGACTTCACCATCTCTCCCACCTCCTCCCTTCTTATTGCACCAGACTTCTCCACATTCGACGCCGTAAGCAGCTGCCAAACACACAGTTTTCTCATGCTGCGCCAGTAGGGACCATACTCTGATAAAATTAAGCCCTTGGACCCGTAATACTGGCACTCGGAAGCTTGAGTTTTTGGCCTGCTTGCGAAAACGGCGTCGTTAGTCTTGAGCACCAGCTCCGCAGCTTCGGGGGAAGATACGATAACAGCAGGGACTTGTCCTAGTCGGAAGGACATGATGGGACCATAGCGTTTGGCCAGAGAGTGAAGGGATCGGTGAGGGAGGTTACCCAGCAGGTGGAGGTTGCCGATCACCGGCCAGGCCGGTGGACCTGGCGGTTGTTTCCGGTTACGTCTAGTTGGGTTGAGGTGAGATAGTAGCAGAAGTGATACAGTGAGAAAGAGAAATGCGGCTAGAAGGAGAAGGAGGAGGAAAGGCAACATTGGAGGAAACGATGTTTTGATGAGTGTTTGTTTTAAGTCCACAGGAATTGGTGGATAAGCTTATGAGGTGAGGTTGCATATATTGGATTTGGATTGGTTACTGTACTTAGTATAATTTGTTAAAAATATAAAATCCAAATTGCCGAATTGTAACTTAGGATGACTTAAATTGATAAAAAAAAAGGGTAGTACCATTTTGATACTATTTCCTTTGTTATAAATTATAAAATCATTTTAAAAAAATTATTTTAAAATATAAGATAATTTTTAAAAAATAAAATTTTATCAATAATTTTTTTTAATATTATACTTCAGGTAAATAAAAAATTAAAATAATATTTAGCATAATAATTAAGTGTGTTGGGGTATTTTTAAAAATTTATAATTTATTATAAAAATAAATTTATAAAATATTATTATTGTATTTTATTGATACATGTAATTTTATTTTAAATTATTTTATAATTTATGGTTGAGAGCACTTGATATTTGCTAAAACATGTGCAGTGCTTGTGGAACTCGTCAAGTCCCTCTCTCATGCCCACATGACATGACCACATGTGACGTGCCCTCACTCTTATCCAGAATAAGCCTGCTTTTTTGTTTTCTTGGGTTCAAATACGCCAATCAAAAGTATTGATTAGCTATTTTACTAGGATGAATGTTCCACTGCTTAATTTTCGCAGGATTTTGTCTGAATACGGCAATTTTATGTATTCATAAATTAATAGAGATTCATTTTTAGTTGTATATTGTTGTAATCTTTAAATTATCTTGCACGTTCACTGAATATTAGTCAGTTAAATTGTTCAATAATCTTAGATTATGCTTGCCAGATAAATGTTTAAATTAAATTTCAATGCCTTAAACAATGAAACCACGAAAACGTGGTAAAATATCGTGCATGCATATCTTGATGTTCATGACGGAGACGTTTCCTATGCCGTGTCAAAATCTAAACCACAAATCCAAATTCACCAACAACAAAACAAAAGCAAAGTAACACCTGGAGTTCAGCAACAAAGTGGAAATAAGACATATAGAAACATCTTTTTACTATAATTTCTTTATTATTTTATATGGTTACAAAAGTTTCGGTGAATTGTGCTCCAGAGTAATGTTTCTAGACCTGAATGGAATATAAAATCAAAAAAATTAGTGGTTTATGATTTGTATGATTCAACTCAATTAAATTAATAGTTAAAATCGGTGATATAATAATTAAATAATTAAAAAATTAGTTATTTTTAAAAAAATTGATAAAAATAAAAAAGTTTTTTTAATAGTCTGATTTTTAAAAATTGGATCTGGTTTTTGATTCGACTACCAGTTCGAAATGACTTAACCCAACTCAACTCCTAAAATAATTTTCTCATATGAATCAAATTAAAATTCAGATCGATCGATGGTCCGACTGATTTTAAAAATACTGCTCCATAGACTCACCAAAAACCCAAACAAGCTTCTAGATTTAAAGAATATTTATAAAAATATTTATAAATTATTTATTAATAAAATTTAAACTTATGACTTTAGAAACTATGAACTAAATTTTTATCAACTGAAACTATCCTTCGTTGGTTTTTTTTTTTTTTTCCCAACTGTGTTCTCACTTTATGACGCTTTTATTCCTTCTTGGTCCGTTGGCTTCGCGGGATCACATCTCATCGTGCTAGGAACCAAATATTGCAAATAAAGCGTCATAGGGGGCTGAACTGTAGCGGACCTATGTTTACATGAGAGCGGGCAAACTGTCCCTACTTACTCGAAAAAAATTGCATGGTAGACTGGCATTGTAGGAAAATTTTATACTTTACCCCCACAAAATTTAGAATTTCGAACCAACTGCAATATCACTCTTCCTCATTCAAAAAATAATAATATTCCAATGTAATACTAAAATTTAAATATATTTCTACATTTTGAATAGAGCAGGGCAAACATAATTAATTAATAAATATTTAAGGTTAAATATATTATATTTAAATAATAAATTTCCAAAAAACTTTGTTTTTTTTAAATGTTCTATTAACCAAAGGTGAGGATCCGCCACTGGGCTGGACCATGCATTACAGATTTACAGTCCCATTATCATTGGGCTGTGTGCACACGCAACTGGCATGCAATAATGATGTCTTCTTTTCCTCATTATCAAGGGTGTCTATGCGCGCGTTTGGATAAGAGTAATAATTAATTTTTTAACTCAAAAAAAAAATTAATTTTTTAAGTCAAGTTATCCGAACAGTTAAAAAAATCAAAAACTAATTATTGACTTAAACACACATTTTTCCATATGCTCTCTTCATCAGCTTTCTGCAAAAAATTAATCAAAAGTGTTAAAAAATTATAAAAAAAACACAATATTAAATAAAAATAAAACAAAACTCTCTTCTCTTCTCTTTTCTTTTTTTCTTAATATAATTTAAATTTTAAATTTTTAAAAAAATTGCTAACATAAATTTTTCTTGACTATCATCCTCCATTTAGCACTTATTATAAAATTAATTTAAAGTAAAATAAAATATTAATTGTTAGAGAAAAATTAATTTAATTTAATTTAAAATTTAAGATTATTATTATTAGAAAGAGATTTTGCATCATTTATTACATTGCTATATTTTTTATGTTGTTAAAATTTTAAGGTAATGCTTAACACCTTCATTAGATATAATTCATATTCATGATATCATTAAAGATCAATTTATATATTATCATTTTCATTAATTATTGTAAAATTAATGTTTGATATTTAAGAATTAAATATTTTTCTTTTATTAAATTTATTTCAACTAAGATAGATTGAGATACTTATTTATGTAAATTTAAATGTTAATATTAATATAATTTAAATTTTTAATTAATTAGATATGTAATTTAAATAATATATTTTACTTCTTAAATAAAATATAACAACTTTAATAATATTAGATATAAATTTATCAATAATTTAATTTTAAAAGGCAATGTCTTTTATAGTAATTTATAAAGATAAAATTAATTTTGAATAAATTATCCTAACATCTTTTGTTTTGTTAAAATTAATTTTAAAAAAATTATATCTAAACAGATTATATTATAACACAATCAATTATGACTAAAATCTGTCATTTAATTAATTATTTTTATAATTTATTATATCCGACTAAAATTTAAACCGGCACTATGTTTTGGCCTACTACTTTAGGCCCTACTATATATATATATGTGTGCGCGCGCGCGTGTGTATGTATTTGCTGTTTTCAATTTTCACCTATCTAAAAACTTTTTTTTTAATATTTTTGGTATTTATAATTTAAATAAGATCGTGTAATGTTTGTTTCTCAATTCCTAACTATGTTAAATTATGAGGATTACGATAAGGAGATATTTTATGCATACCTATAAGAAAAAAATAAAAAAAAAGAGACAAAATAACATTAAAAAAAAAGCTTTAAAAAGCCTGTACCAATGATTTTGCGTGGTCCCAATTCATCCACCTGTGGATGAAAATACACACGCGCGTTTCATTTAAATAATTGCTCATCTGCCAGTGAATGAAAAAACACACGTTTAAAATCTTATCTTATCTTATTGTATAGGAAAGTGCATTATTTTACTGTTCATTTATAGTTGGATGGTTAGTGAAATATGTTTTATTTAATTTTTTAAAATATTTACATAGAAAAAATGACATGTGAGGCCCATTATAAAAAATGGATATAAATATCCATAATAAAAAAACGATGACAAATATGAGATCCATAAAAATATATGTACAGTATGATCCCATCATTCGTTGTTTTAAAATAATAATAATGATAATGAAGATGAGACTTATATTTTGTTACTTGTATTTTGTATGTGTGTCTATGTGTATATGAGATAATAAATTATATAAAATTAATAATAAACTATGAAATAGTATCTGACTTCTTATAGTATAGGTCTCACTTTTCCTAGGTGATGCATGGGCAAAAACATTTTAAAAGAGAATAAGATAATTTGCAGAAAGAAAAACATTTAAAAATGATAATATTTTTTATTTTTTAATATACATAAAGTGACACATTGCAAAAAAATAAGTTGATAATTAAATTTTGATTTATATAGGAAAAATCGATGGATTCCGGAATATTTATTGTCGGCAAGTTTTTTAATTAATTATGAAGGATAGAACTTAATAAAAAAATTATTTTTATATAGTAAAGTTTATCAGTACACCTCACACACGCACACGCAAATCTTATCATCATCATTCTATGTTGTTAAACACTAATTCACTGTAGATCTGAAGTGGGTTAAACAGTAAATTACTTTTTTTTTTTAAATTTTTTTATACTTTTAGAGATTATTTTGCGGGCCTCACAATGTGGTTGGGAGCGAAAAAATAACAGCAAATGTTACACTTATAATAAAAATAATAGGTGTGAGATACTA
Organism: Prosopis cineraria; assembly: GCF_029017545.1. Taxonomy (NCBI): domain Eukaryota; kingdom Viridiplantae; phylum Streptophyta; class Magnoliopsida; order Fabales; family Fabaceae; genus Prosopis; species Prosopis cineraria. The sequence continues at coordinate 39,995,701 of NW_026555332.1, forward strand.
TCATTTGATATTTATATATTTTATATGTACAAGATAATAATATAAAAAGTGTTCGTCTCACCATAAATCTATAGTAAGATTAACAGTAATTTTTTTAAATTTTTTTTAAACTTTAAAATATCATGCAGCAGTTGCAATAAAAATAGGTGTAAGACTAGTAATGTAAAATTGACATGAATATAAGAGTTATAGTAGAAATGATAGGTGTTGGACCCATAATTTGTAGCTTATATTTTTTATATGAATAAAATAATAAATTGTAGAATAAAATACATAGTTAAACAAAAATGATAAGTTTGTTTTAATTTTAATTTTAATTTATATGAGAATGCATGAAATAAAAATTTTTAAATAAAATATTTTGTTGCTTTTTTTTCATATGTGTAAGATAATAAATTATAAAATATAATGTTTTATGTTTAAATTTAAATTTATTTCAAATGATAATGCTTTATTGTTTCATTGCCTTCAAGGATACTGGCTCCTATAGAACTGTCATGAAACCCCATATTCTCCCTCAAATAGAATGTGTCCCTCACAATGAATATTTTAAAGTCCCAACTCAATCTGAACTTTATCATTTTTAATCACACAATCAATAATACAATCACAAGTCAACATTGGAGTAATATCTCTTTATTTGTTTTCAAATCGCGGATCTTGACTGCTTAAAACATATATTCAAATAAGAGGGCTAGCAGAAGCGTAAACGCAGTCATACGACTCAATATAACACAACATCTCTACCCTGAAAAAGGGGCCATGTATCGTAACATGTGGTATAGAGCAACGTGCTTTATTTTTATCCATGCCATGGGCCATAGCATGTCATACTGTGTGCCATGGCGCATATGATAGCAAATTGGCAATTCAGATAGTGAATTTTCGCCACATGCCATTTCCACATCCAACATCTGATCAGAATGATTCAAGCGCCACACGAAGCTTATAATATATACTAGTTAATAGAATAAGTTTGGATTAGATCTGATGGTCCAATCTAAAATTGAACACCTGGGTGCAAAAAGTCACTTTTCTCTCAAAAACTCACATTCTAAGTGCTTAATTCTCATTTCTTATCCTATTATATCATTTCTGGCCTTGAACTAAATCTAAAAGAACCACATACACCTGATTGACACTATTAACCACATATATCATATCAAATGCTTATTTTGACCTCACAATGCCACATTACACACTTGTGGATTTATATGAGGCACAATACATAAACACATATATATAAGTAGACTTGTTTCACTTTTAACACTTCGACTCTTACATATGGGGCTCAGCCTCACCTTATGGTTGGGAATGACAAATGTACTCGACTCTTTCAAATGGGGCTTCGCCTCACCATTTTTGTCAAGTTCTCATACATATACACAATTCACAATCAATTCACATTATACATATATTCACACAAGTGAAACAAATTGCATAACAACATACACTTGCTTTGTAAGTATCTAGGCCTACTCACATACTTTCTTACTGGGGCACCCTTGGTGAGATGCAACATCTATATATATAAGTAAGTTTTCATAACACAATTCATATACACATTCACTTATGTATCCTAGTTGGCAACTCAAACTTTATATACAATTTTATACATTCATTTATACATATAATAGTTATACCACTACCAAATGAGGTTACTCTTTCCTCGCTTATTTTCCCGACCTTCTTGTGCTCTCCTCATTTGTGTTTAAAAGTAATGAAGTAAGACATATGTTACAATAACTCAGAGACAACCCCAATTACTGGTTAGTAAGTAAAATTATAAATAAGAGATAAAGTAGCATGTATTTCAGTAAAAGCAATATCATATACATATACAGGAATTCATTCTCATCAATCTCATCACGCTTATACTAATGCATTCCTAGTTCCACTTAATGAAGTAATCTCTACACTTAAATCAGGACTTCCAGTCACATGGAATAAGGCCTACCATACCACTGCTTAGACTAGGTAATCCTCTTTGCATATAGATGGTCTCTTAGGTTTGTTATGGCGAAGTTAAACTCTATGCTCTGGATTATCAAGACTTTTTAACCTTCTACAGAATAGGACCACGACCCCCTAACCTAGTCTAAGGTAACCTTATGGATCATTCCATATCCTAAGTCTATCATGGCGAAGTCAAGCTCTATGCTCTGGATTATCAAAACTTCTTGGACCTCCTTACAGTAGGGCCGCATCTCCCTACCATAATTCAGGTTATACTCGTGGATGCGATCTATGTCATTACACATGGCACCTCAAATTCATTTTAATTAATACTCACATACCGGCATGCATATTCTTTCACAATGCTACTACTCTATCAGTTCACAATACAATACACATAGTTATATAAAAATACTTGTAAATAATTTCATAAAAAAATAAGTAAAATGGTTACTCTAATTACCTTTAACCCTTACTACTAAGAGTTACTAATCACACTAAGCTCCTAGGGGCGTAGATTCTTATGAGCAACTTCATAAGTGCTCAATCTACATAATATAGTATCCTTCAGTCAATTCTCAACATTTCACATACGTATTGATTTGGCTAAACTAAATTCCTTAACACATAGAATAGCTAAATTGAACCCTTTTAAATTCATTTATCCACTATCTACAGTCATTGGCCCTATAGGCCACTCAATTGACCATAACAACCTCCTAACTCACTTATTTACTCAATTCTCAATTTCAACATAACTTTTAGGCTATTTTGAGCTTAAACTCTCAAAGTTTAACCATTCAATTCCATACTAATGACAAAACCTTAGTTTTGTATTTGATAGCCTGTTTTAAACCTTTCTTTTAGATTCCAACACCTTAAAACCTCATGATTCAATTTCTTAATTGATGAAATTCAATAAAAATGGGGTAGAAATAAAGTGTAGGTTGCATGATACTTACCCGACAAGTTACTAACCAAATTGAATTCCTGAGCTCCAGATATTGCTTACCCTAATAGAGTTGACTTTTCTTCCTTTCCAGATACATTTTCTACACTTCCTCTTTTGATTTCATGAGCTGCTTATGTCAGCTTTAAGTGATTCTTGCACAATGTGCCACGATGCACATAGCTTCTGTCGTGACTGGCAGAATGAGAAAACTCTCACTTACGCTCGCGTGTTATGCCCTAGATTACTGTTCTACTATTCAATCTTATTAACACAATATCCAAACAACATAAAACATCAACTCGACATCCAAACCATAATCAATCCACTAATTATTAATTTATCCTTGATTAGCAACTAGCTTTCTAGGATTAAAATTCATCATGTTACAAATACTTTGTTATAATTGATGATAAACTCTTCAAGATAAATCTTATTGCTAAAAGAAAGATTGGTATAAGATTTTTCCTTGGATGTATTTATTGGACGAAAGTTCTTGAAGTCATCTCTGTAATGGCCTCAATGACATTACTATATAATCTTTTATGTTTTCTACTAATCAATTCAAAACTATTTATTTTGAAAACTTGAGATCCCAAATAAAATATTTTTAAAACCATTTCATAAAATATTTGAATTGTAAAACACTACATAGTGGGAGTATTAAGCATAAGCACATTAAAGAGAAACTCAATCTATCAAAATTCACATAAAAAGTAGGTTATGCACCACGGCTCATGCTACATGCATCGTGGCTTGTGGCACAGAGACATAAGCACCACGCCCTATACCGTACACCATAACATGTTGTCCCTCATTGACACATACGCTGTGACATGCATACCAAATTCTGTTGTTAAATTACAAAATTTGATGCAAATTTCAAACGTACTTGTTTTCACATCTAATGTCTGATTGAGGTGATTTAAGTATTCACATGAAGTTTATTTCATAATCTAACTAATGACATTGGTTTCATTTATATTCGATACTCCATTCAAAAATTGAATACCTAAGTGCATTTTGACCGTTTTATGTCAAAATTTGCCACTTGAGCTTCTCCAAACAAAACAATATGTTATTAGTCACTTTTAGAGCCTTGATCAAATCTAAATGGACAAACAACACCTGATTGACCAATTAAATAAATAATATAACACACACACACACATACACACTCACTTTTGGCCTATAAACTACCCATCACATGCTTTTAGGAATAATTTCATTTTTATTCATTTTTATTATCATACTAGGCCAAAGTCTACAATCACTACAAAAAAAAGGATCTTTTGTAGTGAGTTTTAGCGGCGACTAAAAAAGTTTCTGCTAAAACCATACTTTTAGCAGCGAGAATTGAGTGTCGCCGCCAAAACTAAGGTTTTTAGCGGCGACAATATGTCACCACCAAAACCTATCGCCAGAGCTAAGTTTTTAGCGGCAACTTTCATTTTTTGCCGCTAAAAGTGACTTTTTAATGGCGCCTGATGATAGTTACCGCCAAAAACACTTTTAGCGGCGACAAAATTATTGCCGTTAAAAGGTCTTTAAAGAAATTTATTTTAAAATATTGTAAATATAATTTAATATCTTTTAGTGGCAACGGTGGTTGCCACTAAAAGTATTTTTTTAATTAGATATAATTTTAAAAGTATATAATAAATTAAATATTTTTAGTGGTGAAAACTTGTCATCGCTAAAAACTTTTAGTGGTGACATCTCCTTTCTTAATTTTTTTTTACCTTTGATAAATGGAAAAATGTCTCCTAAGTTCAATTTAGGGATAATTTTAATTATCAAGAGGTGCCATGAAATGTAAAAAATTCTTCCAAATCCCTAATCTATTATTTAAACATATTTTATTTTAAATTACTATAATAAAAAAAATAAATGTTAGTTTTCTTTAAAGAAAAGCTTTCCACTATTGGTTGTCGGAGTTCTAGCGACGAAATAATTTTGGAAAGGGTGATCTTGGAGGGATTAGAACCCAAGACAACAGGGTTCTTAAAAGAGATGTAAATGACTTGGGTTATATTAAGGCCTTCTATTATATATATATATATATATATGTTGAAGGACGTGTGTGTGTGTGTGTGTGTGTGTGTGTGTGTGTGTGTGTGTGTGTGTGTGTGTGTGTTAAACTTGGGGAGATGGGGCTTGTGAAATAGAATTGTCATTCACACTTAGTGACTTATCAAAATATGCACATTTAGTAGTTAGTGATATATAAAATAGTTATTATTTATACTTAGTGTTTTGTCAATGAAAAGTATGCACATTTAGTGGTCAATGATGAATAAGATAGTTGTTATTCACACTGAGTGATTTGTCAATGAAAAATATGTACAGTTAGTAGTCAATGATATATAAGGTAATAATTATTCATGATGGATGACTTATCAATGGAGAATATACACAATTAGTAGTCAATGATATATAAGGTATTTGTTACTCACATTACATCACTTGTCCATGGAGAATATTCATTGAAATGTTAGACAAGTTGCAGGACAAGTACTAAATTTCTATGCTAGAGACAAAACTAAATCCAACCCCCTACTCTAATCATATTCATTGAAATGTTAAACAAGTTCTGGGACTAATCCTTATTAACATGGAAGACACTTTTTATTGATGTATTTAAAATGTTAAATTTCATAATTCTAAAAATTGACACTTCTATTTCAATAATTATACTTCCTCCAAAATTCATGTATTTCTCCCCTTTAGCCCTGTAGATATTAGAATATGGTTCAACTTAAATTAGATAGATTGACTCACATTAGTTAGGGGCAAAATTAGTTGGATTGAGTCAAAAGGTGAGAAATGGGTGGGTCAGACCCATATGAGCTGAAGCCCATAAGTTCGATTATCTCAAAGTTGCTCATTTTTTGAAGAATGACCTTTTATTTAAAGGGTTTTTTTATTATTTTTATTTTTTAATTTATAAAAATTAAAATTTTTAAATGAAATTTTTTAAAATATGAGTTATAATCTTTAAAAAATTGAAATAAATAATAAAAATTCTAATGTTAAATTATAAACATATATTGTAAAAATCAAAAATAAAAAATATTATATTTTTAGGGATAAAAATAAAATAGACTAAAAGAGCAGCCCAAGGTCGACTCTTTATTAAAATGGGTTTAAGTGGGTGGCCCTCTAGGCCTAACTCCTATAAAAATGGCCAACTCATTGTTATATGAGTTGAGAAAAGTATGAAACAAAATATAAATTATTGATATTTTTTGGATATATTACTAACATAATTTTAATTTATAATATAAACATTACTTTTTATTTCTTAAAGATAATTTAATTGTATAAATAAACTTTAAATTAATAATTATTAAAAAATTATTTGTAATATTTTTATATTTTGTAAATATTAATAATCAGTTTTTTTACGGTGAAACTATTATCTATATATATGCATTTATTTATTTATCTGTTTGTTTTAAAAAAATAGTTGATTTATTTATAAATTATAAATTTTTGTGAAATGTTTTTGGTAAAATTGCAGTGTTCGACTGTTCAGTGGAAATAAATTCTTCACAGCAAAAATTTTTCCCTCCACTCGAAAAGTGCATCTCTTTCCAGACCCTTTACTTTCACTAGTCCATTTGAAAACCCTCTCGTCCGTGCTCTGTCTACAGCAAAATCTCCCCATTGAAGCTTCTTGCTCGTATTCTCCTCCCTTACCTGCGATAAGTCCACAAAAACTTCAGTCTCGTCACAGCCTTCGATCTCCTTTGAGAGTAAGTCTTTCATTCCCCATTTATTTTTCAAGTTTTTTGTTTAAGTATAATCTCTGTTCCATTTATTCCTTATTCAAAAATTTCTATTCTAGGTTTTCAATTCCCTACACTTTACTTTCAGATTCATTGTGCTTCCTCTTTGATTCTTGCTTTGCCTTTGAGCTCTCCTCTGAAAGCCATTGAAGCTGCCTCTCGCCGCTCCTTGCCGTATTCTCCCCCCTCGCCTGCAATAAGCTTGACAGAGTTTTCAATCTCATCACAGCCTTTGGTCTCGTCTTAGAGTAAGTCTTTCATTGGCAATCCCCATTTATTTTTGATTTTTTTTATTCAAGCATTATCTCTGTTCCTTTTTTTTACTTACTGTCAAATTTATTGCTGTTGGACTTACGGTATGGGTAACTAAAGATGATGAGAAATTTACTTACGGACTGGATGTGACATACCAGTTATTAACATTGTACTATTAAAAATTAACTCCTCAATAAGTGAGAAATATCAATACAATGTTTATTAGATGATTAATAGGTTAAAACCTCACCAAGTGAAGTATAGGAATAGCAGTCAATGTTCCAAATCTTCCATTAATGCGACTAAAAATTTCATGAACCTAGCTTCTAAGCTTCTGATCTGGGAAAATGCAAGAAATGAATCCAATTTATGATCTAAACGAGTGTTCTCTAACTGCAAAAAAGCTTCTAAGTTCTCTGACATCAACCAAACTATAAAAAAGTTTCTTTGCCTCACTCATTTCCTTTCTCTAACTTTGTTTCCCCTCTATCAAAGAGTACCTTGATGTAATAGAGTATACCAGAAGAACTCTCTCAGAAATAATTTGTTTCTTTCATTATAAAGCTACGAAACGGTTTCAATTCAGTTCTGGAATGCCTTGAGTGATTTTTTTCTTATTACATCAAGAGGGTTTAAACCCTTAATGACTACCTAAACCCCCTCCATATTTTTACCTTGCCACTATGTTAATTATATTATATAAACCAGCAAAACTCCAATTTGACAAAAGATAGAATCACAATCATTTCAGTATTCAAGTATGGACTTTCAACTCAGTGCTAGTTTCTCAATCTTGCTAGAGAAGACTTTTTACATAAGTTTCATGTCATAGCACATCTCTGACATATTATAATAGACAACTTAGACAATTTTGCTATGGAAGGCATAATAGAAAAGGTAACATAAGGAGCATACACTCAGGAACATCTATTCTGGTTGGCACATCAATTTGAAGCAAAACTACTTTATCATGCCAATAAGCATTCTCTCCCAAAAACTTTTCAAATGCTAGAATTTTCTAAGGAATCCATTTAATGAAGTTAGTTAGGGATTAGCATAAATAAAGGAAGATGAGGTGGTGAGGAGTGTCTAATGAGTGAATAATATATTTCTATGTTTTCAATGCATGTATAACTATAAAAACACTTTCCTCATTGTCTATCTAACAGTGATAACATGGAATATACTTGCCATAAAGTGAGAACCTTTTGTAATTAGACAGATTTATAGAACATCTAATTGAGAGAGCATAGGTAACAGATTGCCAGCTATCCTATAGATGAATATATGCATAAGTTTGTTCATTTTCTATTCTTTGGGCAACAATTTACTGTAATAACGTACAATAAATGCTTGTCTTTGAGTTGTTGAAAATTCATTTATTTATTTATTTTATTTTAGGTTTATTTCTCCTCCTTGCTGTCTTAAATGGTTAATTCATAGTAAGGATAGATGCAATAATGTACTTTTGGTTTATCCATTTTATCTTATATACATGTAGGGATTGAAATGGATAAAAGTTGGATGGATATTAAAGATAGAGGAGATATCAAGTATATAAGAGGAATAGATAATTTATTGTAATGGGCATTTAGCCAAAGTAGAGCAGAAGAGTTAATACGTTGTCCTTGCAAGAGGTGTAGGAACTCTTTACTTAAACTACCAAGTGAGATAAGATTTGATCTTTTAAAGACATGTTTTCTGGATAGTTAGAAGGTGTGGGATATGCATGGGGAAAGAAGAGTTCAAAGGGAATGTGGGACTTCTAACATTATGGTGGAAAATGACACAAGCGAGGAGGAGAACCTTGTAGAGATGATATGTGATGCATATGGAGTTCCTAGTATGAATGATATAGGCATTAGAACAAATGAGAGTAAAGAGCCTAATCACCATGCTAGAAGATTTTATAACTTGTTGAAAGATGCACAGACTGAACTTTATCCAAATTGTGACAAGATCTCAAAATTATCTTTTATAGTGAAGTTGCTTCAGTTAAAGTTCCTTAATCATTGGAGTAACAAATCTATGGATAATTTATTAGATTTATTGAGATATTCTCTTCTAAAAGGAGCTTTAATACCTAACTCCTTCTATGAAGCTAAGAAGGTAATTCGTGATTTGGGGTTGGATTATGAAAAAATTGATGCCTGTGGTAATGATTGCATATTGTATTGGCGTGAACATGCAAATGCAAAATTATGCCCAAAGTGCAATATGCCTAGATGGAAGTTGGACAAACATGGGAGAAAGAAAGTTTCACAAAAAGTGTTACGTTATTTTCTAATAATACCTAGGTTACAGAGACTTTATATGACAAAAGACACAGCTTCTGAAATGAGATGGCACAAAGAAAAGCACATAGAGGATGATGTGTTGAGACATCCTGTAGACTTTCTTGCTTAGAAGTCTTTAGAACAATAATATTTGAACTTCGCTGCTGATCTAAGGAATGTTCAGTTAGGTTTGGCAAGTGATGGGTTTCAACCCTTTGGAAATATGAGTTCCAATCATAGCATATGGCCTATTGTTCTTGTACCTTATAATTTACTGCCTTGGCTTTACATGAAAAATCCATATTTTATGATGACACTCCTCATTCCCGGTCCAAAGTGTCCTGGTGATGAAATAGATATTTACATGCAACCAATGATTGAGGAGTTGAAGCATTTGTGGGAAGTTAGTGTCCAAACATATGATGCATACTCTCAATCAAACTTCACTATGCACACAGCTATCTTGTGGACGATAAATGATTTTCTTGCATATGAAAATCTTTCAGGGTGATCCACTAAGGGCAAGCTTGCATGTCCATGCTACCATAAAGACACACATTTAATTTCCTTAAGGAACAAATTGTGTTACATGGGCCATAGGCGATTTCTTCCACCTAATCACTCATGGCACCAAAATAAGAGAGCATTTGATGGTAAAAAAGAACATAGGCTTGTACCTGTTCTTTTAACTGGAGATGAGGCACTTAAGCAGCTACAAAGTTTGGGCAATGTGAGACTTGGGAAAGGTAACAAACGAAAGCGAGGCTTCCTTACCAATGCTTATAATTGGAGAAAAAGAAGTATTTTTTTCCATTTACCTTATTGGAAAAATTTATTGATACAGCATAATCTTGATGTTATGCACATAGAGAGAAATATTTCTGATAATATTGTATCCACGGTGATGGGTATAGTTGGGAAGACAAAAGATATATTAAAAAGTAGATATGATTTAGTAGACTTAGGCATTTAGAGTCACTTGCATCAAGTTGAAGATGGTGATGGTGTTTCAATACCTAAAGCTCCTTATGCATTGTCCTTTCAAAATAAATAAAAGCTTTATAACTTGTTGGCTAACTTAAAGGTTCCTGATGCTTTTGCATCAAATATATCAAGGTGTGTGAACATTCATGAACGAAAATTATTTAGTTTAAAATGCCATGATCACCATGTGTTATTGCAAGAAATATTTCCAATTGCAATACGAGGTTTATTAAAAGAAGAAGTGTGTGAACCAATTATAGAGTTGAGACAATTTTTCAAGAATCTTTGTTCAAAGTGTTTGACTCTTACTGAACTTGACAAGCTTCAAAATCAAATGGCATTAACGTTATGTAAATTAGAGACAGTGTTCCCACCTGCATTCTTTGATGTTATGGTTTACTTGCCAGTACACTTGGCAGGAAAGGCAAAACTTGGTAGACCTGTTCAATATCAATGGATGTATCTAATTGAAAGGTAATGTTTCAATATTGTTACAATTAGTTACATTTGAATTTACCAATAGAAATACCTAAAGGGTTGCGTTTGCTTGTAGGTATTTGCAAACACTTAAATCATATGTTTGCAACAAGGCTCGACCTGAAAGTTCTATTGTAAAAGGTTATTTAGCAGATGAAATCCTCACATTTTGCTCACGATATTTGAAAGATTTTCCAACTAAATTCAACATGCCACATAGGAATGATGATATGTCTAAGAATAATTCTGACTTTTTAATATTTATAAGTGGCCAACCAAGAGGACAATCAGAATCAATTACTCTTTCCTATGAAGAGTTTAAACAAGCAACAATGTACGTGTTACAAAATTATGAAGAAGTTTGGCCATATCTTGAGTAAGTTAACATTATATGATCATAATTTTTTGTCAAGACTTGTGTGACAAGGTTTTTTTATTACTAACTACTAGTAAAACTTGTAAGGAGTATGAAGAGCTTCAAGCACAAGGTTTGATGATTGAGCATGGAAAACATAAATAGTTTAGTGATTGGTTTCGTGAGCGCATGACACAAATGTGTGTGCAAGGTCATGCTACTGAAGAATTTAAAAGTTTAGCACTTGGTCCGATAAGAGTGGTGAATCGATACTCCATGTTCATGGTCAACGGATTTTAATTTCACACACAAGATGGTGCAATGGGGAAAAAAACTCAAAACAGTGGAGTGATAGCTTTGGGTGATGATATTGACTTTGAAAAGGAATATTATGGTGTCTTAGAGCATGTTTATGAGTTGTCTTACATTGGGAATAGAAAAGTGTACTTGTTTAAGTGTCATTGGTGGGATGTAAGTCATATTGGCAAGGGATATAAGGTTGACAAGTATGGATTCACAAGCGTCAACACTCGATATTCATTACAGACAAATGAACCGTTCATTTTGGCATCTCAAGCAAAGCAAGTTTTCTATGTGGAAGACATTATCGATCCTAGTTGGCTTGTGGTTATCAAAACCAATCCACGTGACTTATTCAATATGCCATTTGATAATGATATTGGTACAATTAATAACAATGTCATGATTAATGAAGAGGCTTATCAACAGTTGGTGGTTGACTTGAATACATTTGCTAAAAGTTCAAAACAACCTGAGCTGTTCATTGACTTGGTTAGAGATGATATGCTACTAGAAACTTTTATTGAAGTGGGTGAATCATCACAAACAAACAATTATAACATCGGGGATTTAGGATTCATTGATGACACTAGTACACAATCACCATTAAACATGGATAATGAGGAAGAGGAGTTACTTGATGAAAATTATACAGATATTGAAAGTGAGAGTGAAGAAAATGAGTTACAGGAGATTGAATGACAAGAAACCGATATAAGTGAAAGTGACATAGAAGACCAAAATAGATGTATTTTAATATTATTTATTACTCCTCATTTAATCAAAATGTTTTAATGTTATTAATTTTGTTTTATTAACTTTACCAATTGTATTCTTACAGGATATGTCTTTAATGCGTAAAAGTAGAGGTCGAGGAAGAGGTCAGGGTGGTAGAGGTTTTACTCTTGAAAGAGAAAGAGGAAGGCCTACTTGTAGTGCTCCACAACCTTTACCCCTTCAATAAGATACTAACACATCTCAAACCTCTCAACTAGATTTGTAAGAACTATTACTTGAAGAAGATGCAGTCTCCCCCGCTACAGAGATGAGTAGCGCAGGTAAGTTTTTTTCAACTTTAAATAATACAAATTAAGCATTTTTCATAATATATTGCCTCTAATTATTTCCTCCCTTTTATTTGAAATATAGCTTCTAATAGTTTCTAGAGAAAGGGTAGAGATATTTATAAGGCAACTAAACTTGACCTCCAGACAAAGTATGGTGTTAAGCTTAATTTGAGACTTGCAGACCATGCAGATAGAGCATTAGGAGAACATGCGAGAGGGTTTGCGTTACACTGTGGTTTTGTTGTTAGGACCACAATATCTTACCAGCAATCCTCAAGCAACCCCGATGTTGTTATTAAAAAGTGTTGGGATGAGTTATTATTGAAAGTTATGGTATTATTTTCACTAAATATATATAAATTGATTGTATCTTTTGTTATTAAATTTCTAACATGCATATATGTTTATGTTTGCTTTAGGAAAAATATCAACTAGAGGATGAATCAAAGAAAGAGAAATTTGAGTCTACTATATTTGAAACAATGAAAAAACATGCTAGGGATTGGAAAAGTAAGTTATATAGAGATTATTATTAAAAATATTCTACTGACAAAGAGAGGTTAGGTAAATTACCTCCGTCCATTAGTCCAGGTGATTGGGCTTGGCTTGTACAACATTTTAGGTCTGATGAATTTAAGGTATGATTCTATATTGTTTTAAAGTTATAATTTTCATAAATAAAGTGTAATATTAATCAATTTAAAATTTTATTATAGGCAATAAGTGCAAGAAACAAAACAAATAGAGGAAAGCAAATAACAAAACATACTTGTAGGCCTCGATCATTTGTAGAAGTTGAAGATAGATTGGTAAGTTCTTAATTTTAATATCTTTATATCTCTATTATATTTGTTCATTGATGTTTTTTTTCTTGTAGAGAGATCTTGTTACTGGAGATTTGCCACCACCTTATCGGATGTGGGAGATAGAGCATACATGGAAGACTATAGATGGACATTTTGAGTGGGCGAATCCGCATTCAGAGCAGATTCATGTATGCATTTTCTTGAATAATTAAACTTTAACTTTTTTTATAAATTAATTTATTAATTAATTCTAATTTATTTACAGACTCAACTCAAGGATCTTGTACAGCAACAAGACTCAAATAGTAATTGCCAGTTGACCTTAGATGAGATTTTAAGCTAAGTTCTTGGTGAAAGGTCAGGGTATGTGAGAGGTAAAGGTTACGGAGTGCATCCACCAAAAAAACAGGCCCAATCTCAATCCTTTGAGATGGAAAAATGTGACAACAAATGGAAGCAGATTTTGAGAGGAAACTTCAAGAAGAGCGTGAAAGACATCAACAAGAGCGTGAGTAGATGGAATAAAATATTTCACAAAGGATTCGGGATGAAGTGGCTGCCATTATGGCTTCATTTCAGCAAGTAATTATTAATTTTACATTACTTATATATATGTATATTATTTAGAATTTGATTAATTATTCATAAGATAAATTATAATTCAATTTGTTTTTTTTTCAGGGACAGCCTCAAGCACTAGCTCCAGCTCCAACTTCAAGTTCAACTCCAAACAATGATGCATGAAGTGGTGGTGACAATTATAGTAATTTAGCTATAAAATTAGTCTAGTTGTATTGTTTTTCCTCGCATACATTGTTGGATCGTTTTTATATTCTAGTGTTGAATTGGATTGTTGTTACTTGTAATGTAATTCTAGTTCTATGTTGGTATTATGATATTATATAATTGGTTGTTGAATTTTAATATTTTTTCTATGTGCCATATATTAGGTTTGATAGAAGGAATTAAATATAAAATTATAAATTAAAAGAATATTTTTTTTTGCAAATAACTTTTAGCGGCGACAATAAGTTGCCACTAAAGGGGTGTATATTACTTTTAGCGGCGATACCTTTAGCGGCGATAGTCTTTGTCACCAAACGTAAATGCCATTTTTTCACCTTGACTTTCGTCGGCGACAATATGTCGCCACCAAAAGTTTTTCAATAGCAGCGACATATTCGAAAGTATTGGTGGCAAATTTTTGACCTAAAGGTCAACTTTTAGCGGCAACTCTTTCTGTTGCCATTAAAAATTTTTAGCGATGGCTATTATGACGGCGAACTTTAGTTGCCGCTAATGACCTTTAGCAGCGACATTTGTACTTTTGGCGATAACTTTTGGTCACTGGCAAAAGTTTTATTTTTTGTAGTGAATACACATATAAAAAAAACAAATTCACTTGCCCACATTGCCATTTTATCACTTATACACTTATACATAAGTTCATTGGTCTAGAACTCAAAAAGCACAAATATATATACATTCATAAGTTTATGGACAAGTATGGGTTCCTATGGCAGTTCATATACATAACCATTACTATTTATACTTAAATTCATTATACTAGCTTACAATGAGCTTATCAAAAGAATCTTTATTCAAGCCATTTCTTTTCCTTTTGCACCACTAGTACCAGAACCTAAAAAATATAAATAACCATGGGTGAGATCAAAATCTCAATAACTAATCACTCATTTAATGTCTATTACTATAGATAATTATGTTAAAGTAACAAAACCAAAGTAATAGCTTATATTTATATATTGAAAGCATGTAGAATTTCTTCTTTTCAAAGCATTTCCACACAATGATTAAATAATAGCATGATCCTCTATTCACCAAACCTTCAAAGCTCCCCAATATGAAACCACAATGTCACGAGACTAGTTTTTTGACCCGTGTGACACATAGACAATCTTCACTAGAAGTTGCTAAGTAAGCCTGATTTGTATGAAAGGAGGATGCTTGGTTAAGTTGAGGAAAAGAAAAGCTTGAGAGCAAAGAATACTTGAAAGAGAGCTTAGAGAATGTGAGAGTAGTATTTCTTTGAGAATTCAGGGGTTAGTTACAAATAAGGTAGGGTGAGGCATTTATAGACCTCTCCTTTGAATCTAGAAAGTTCCCACCTCCTTAATGGACAGTGGAGATTAAATTGATCCTACGGTTACAATTGATTCTCTAGAATTCTTTCCTAGATATTTACAACAAATATCTAGATATTTACATGGAAATATCTAGTAGCAAATATTAAAATATTGAGGCTAGAGTTGTGTAGATTTCTCTAGAACATTCTTGCACTCTCTAACACTCACAAGATTATCTGGGAACCTTTTGGAGGATTCTGGAACGTTCCAAAGCTCCTTAACCTTATGAAAAGTAATGAATCGTGACAATAAGCTCTAATAGATAAATCACATATTAACTCGAGCACACTTTTAGTAGTAAAAATACCAGACCAAAGGTAATCTATCCCACCTATGGACTATGATTTTCCTCATTTCACACATTTGTGATAGAGACATTGTTGACTCCTAACCATACCCTAACGGGCACTAGGGAGTTGGTAGACTACTTGAATGTCCCATAGTAATAGTCTTAATATAATGTTGCATCGAATTACCCATAGTATCAACCCTTATAATGCTGTACCGGATGTTCCATAGTGCCAGCCCGACCATATGGATTTGTTCACTCATATTTTCATACATATACAGCCCTTAGGTGAACTCCTACCCTTTATGATCATGCTTTCCACACACATTTCTTTACTTTTTCATACTTTATACCATACATATATTTACACACACACACACACAAAATACTAATATATGTTAAATAAAGTTTGAAATCATTAAACTTTTATTTTACAATTCAATTTCATGCTAAACTCATTTAGATTGCAAATTCATGCATAAAAACTTACAAAAGCCACAAATACAAAATCTTACATTTACTTTTAAATAGTTATAATCGCTAATAAATATAATAAATTATATAGTTACTTCAACCCTTCTATTTGATAGAAAGGGTTACTTGTGTTCCAAAACTTCAACCAAACTCCTTTTCACATTTTCAACATGTCACACATAAGAATCTACACAATTAAAGCATCCAGAGTCAATTAATTTACTGACTAAAAGTTCCCATTACATTAATTAAGCACCTAATTGCTATCATTTTCTTTACTCATGTCCATTTCCACGTTCTACACCCAATCTTAATTCTATTTAGGCACTAACACCCTTAATATCAAATTTCTCCTATTACTCTCTCTCTAAATTAGGTTAACTTGAGCCTATAGCTTCAAAACTTTATCGTTTTAGCTCAAACTAGTTGTAAAGTACTATTTTAGACCCAAAAACCTTTCTATTACTTTAGAATAAGAAGTTGTCTCCTTAAAACTTTTAAATTCAATTTTTCAATAGCTTAAACTAAGAGAAAATAGGGTAGAATTAGAGGTTAAGGTAGTATAAGATTCACTCGATAAGTAACAAGTCAAAAATGTCATCCTTACTCCCAATATTGAATGCCCTAATAGAGCTCCCCCTTTTCTTTACTCTCCCACACTCTTTTCTCTATTTCTTTTTTATTTCTCATGAGCAAGACTCATTCTTATTCACCCAATTTTTGCACTATGTGCCGCAGTGCATGACATAATGAGGGGATTCCTCACTGCACTTACCCTCTCTAGTTTGCAACGCCACATTCCACTCATACTTGCTGATATAATATCCTAATAAGTCAAAATAAAATTCTATCATCCACAATCCTAATTTCACATTAAATTACTAGTTCATTTCTTAATTAGCATTAATGCAAGAATAAAAAATTTAGGATGTTATAATCTCCCTACTAAAGACATCCTTGTTGGATTTGATGTGTACTGAGAAACTAAAAATTTATAGATACTCCTTAGGGGTATCCATTTCAAATAGTTTTTCAAGGAATACACCGATATCCCAAGCATTATGAAAATTCAACAAGCTCCTCCAGGATATGAACATATTAGGGATCAACTTCTTAAATTTCATTATGAAAGTCATGATCAATTTCAGCAGTTATCTCCTCTATGGAAAGACAAGGAGTTTTTCATTAAATTTTCCTTCAAGAAAAATGAAGATGTCAATCTAATAAAAGCATCCCATCTTGGGATGAATCTAAAAGATCATGTCTTGGCTAGAGAAGAATGTGTAGCCTTACTTAAACAAAGTCTTATTGAGCTCATAAAGTCAGATTGGGCTTGTCGAGCCTTTATGTAGAAAAGAGATCTAAAATCAAAGAGGAAAAAAGTGGTTGGTGATTGATTATAAATCTATTAATGCCTTCCTCTAAGATGACAAATTTCTTTTGCCCAAGATTAACACTCAAATAGTACATCTGAAGGGAGCTAAGATATTCTCAAAATTTGATCTCAAGGCAAAATTTTAGCAGTTTAGAATAGATCCTGTAGATAGATATAAGATGGCCTTCTGCATTTCAAATGCCTAATAGTAATGGACAGTTATGTCCTTTGGTCTCAATGCTACCCTATCACTATTCTAAAAGTCCATGTTTAAAATCTTTGAGCCCATTATTCATAGTACTCTTGTTTATATTGATGATATCTTGTTATTCTCATAAACTAAATAGATGCATAAGGACTTATTAGCTCAATTTTACAAGATTATTCAATAACACGGGATTATGCTTTCAGCCCAAAAAGGATATATTGGCATAGCACAGATAGAATTTTTAGGTATGCTTATTCAAGATGGAAAGTATCAGCCCAGTTCACACATCGTTGAGGAATTATTGAATTTCCCTTATCAAAACTTATCTAAAACTCAAGTACAATAGTTTTTAGGTGTAGTTAATTATATCAGAGACTTTATTCCTTATGTGTCTCATCACACCAACCAATTGTCTAAACTTTTGAGGAAAAAATCACCATTTTGAGGTCCTAGTCAGACAAAAGCTGTCCAACACCTAAACCAGATTTGTCAATATCCTCCTCCACTTAGAATCCCTAAGAAAGGATAGTGTATCTTGTAGACTAATGCTAGTGATGACTTTTGGGGAGTTTTACTTCTTAAGGAAGTAAATGAAAAAAGAAATTATTGTGGTCATGCCAATGGAAAATTCAAAGACTCTGAAAAGCATTATCACATAGCATATAAAGAAATCTTAATTGTGAAACATGGCATTGAAAAATTCAACTTTTATCTTAGCCCCTACCACTTTATGGTAGAAATGGACAACATGTTATTTCTAAATATCCTAGCTCAAAATAGGAAAATCCTCCTTGAAGCCTAACTCCTGTAATGGAAAAACTAGTTTGCTCGTTATAAATTCATAGTCTGACACATCAAAGGAGACTACAATACCATAACAAACTACCTCACCAGATCTCAAAAGAAAATCAATCTCATCACCCTTTTAGAAATGCCACCCCTCTTCATTCTAAACATTATGCCTAATAACCTAATTTCTCCACCAAACAACTAGGACCAATATTATATAGAGACTTATACTTACTAGCTATTCCCCAAACTAAAGGACACACCAGTACTAGGACCCACTCAGAATATGGATCAAGATGACTTTAAAGAAGAATAGCTAAAACAACTTAGTGTGATAGCCTTATAGCTAGAAGGCATTGAAAGGAAGAGAAAAGTTGGCTCAACCTGTCATATGATCAAGAATGCATCCATAAAAGCTTGCATTAATTATGGAGGGAATATGCTTTTAGGCATGTCATCTTTTAAGTGTTTGTCTTATAGTTATTTTGTCAAAAGTCACTTTTGAATTTTAGAAAAAGTAGTTTGCCTTTCGTCATGTTGTCCTGCTTTTACTTCTACTTCTACTTTTACTTTGTCTAAAGTAACCAGGGATGTGATAAATGTTTGTCTTCTTGTAATCATGCACCATTTGTCCTAATCCTCTATCTTATACCTATATAAGAGGGCTTCAATTTCTCTTGTAATATAGAACTCGTTTTGGAATAAAATCATGAATATTCTTCAATCATGTCTCTTTAAATTCTCTCTCTCTCTCTCTCCCCCTTTTGAAAACTTGATTTTCTAATATCTTGTATCTGTCATAAGATTTAAGTGTGCTCCACAATTGCCTCTTTAAGGAACTTGTGTACCAAAAAGAATCAGATTGATAATTCATGTGTGTGAGCCCATATCACTACACTCAGAGATTTGTGGGTTGAAGTGTCAAAGGGTTAAGGATCTTAAAGTGGTCAGAGTTTGCTTAAGAAAAGTGTTGAAGGGCCTTACCTGGATCAATATACCCTATAGCATTAAGACTTAAAGATCTCTGGGACTAGGTACATATGAGTCTCACCCTTGTGGTATTAGAGCCTTTTTCTTTATTGACAGATACTAGATATTATTGATGAAAGTGAGGAAGGAGAACTTCAAAAAATATGAGTGGATTCTTAAAAAGCTTTTCTTCAAAAACCCCTACCACAATACTTGAACATGTAAATCTTTCTATAGCCTTTTCTTTTGATCATCTTCCTTCATCAATAGAAAGAACCCTTGCCAAGAAAATAAAAATCTTCATATAATATACCATTGTTCTAGAAGATGCCTGTATCTCAACTACCCAACTCCCTTTTTGTAATCCTTATAAACTTTACCATCGAGGAAACCTTTTTACTTGAGGTATCAAAACTTTGATTCACTCAAACTAACCTTAGCCTAGAGAAATAATCCATACTTTCAATATGGAATGGTGTGGTATTTCTGCTACCACCGCTGAACAATACATCACCCTTGAGATTGCTCATCCCTTAATTGATGGCTAGATCAACCAAGGATATACTCACCTTCATGCTGAAGCTATTCGCCTTATCCTTGCCTTTCATAGAAGAAAGTTTAGACTAACAATTCCAACAATCTTGCCTGCACTGATATAAGCTTTGCCTTGTATTGCTATGATAAGACCTTATGAGGAAGAATTTCCTCCTTTTAAATGAAAAATAGATGCTAGGACAAATGTGACTAGTAAACCTTTTGTCCTACAAACAAAAGACACTCCTAAAAGTACTCTCAAGCCTGGTACACTAGCAGAAAAAGTTCTTAACTGGCAGTCACAAAATGCAGTCAATCATTAATTTTTTTTTGTTTTCTACTGACATGACATGTGTGTGAGGCCCACACACAGTGACATGCAAGACTTTGACCATGTCTTTTGGTGCTAATTTATCCCTGAACTTTTTTTTCTAAGAGTGTTAAGTACTTTTCGTTCAAAAAAAAAGGAGTACTAAGCACCTAACGTCTTGTTAAAATAAACTTTAATGAATATTATTAAAATATTAAGTATTTTAATATTTAATAATTTAAATATTATTATTTAAAATATTACACCACCCAATTTAATATTTTAATATTTTTGATATTTTGTAATTTTTTATTAAAATCGAAGAGAATGAACTTCCAAATTAATGAAGTGATTTTTTCTTCTCATCTCCATTTTTTTCTTATTAAGTAACTTTTTTTGTAGCACATTAATGAAATAAGCGATATCTTTTAAATAAACAGTTTTGTTGGCATGTTGTTTTTTTTGATTTGTCATGTTTTTTATTTTACTTGTAACACTACAATGTATAGAGATTATTAAATTTAGATAGTATAATATTTTGGAGAAAAATTATTAGTTGACTAAAAAAATTACAGGAAATGGCTTAAAAATTTAAGAAACTTAATCAATATTAAAAATATAAGTAAGTTCCAACACACAAAAATGCGTAACAATTTGGGTATTATCTTAGAGACAAAATCAAAGATTGATATATAAAAATAAGAAATCATCTATAAATTTATAAAATGCTAGTTTGAGTGATTAATATTTAAAAAAATAATTTGTAAATTTTGAATGAATATTTATAAATTATAACATTTAAATTATTAAATATGAAAATATTTAATATTTTGGCAATATTTATTAAATTTTATTTTGATAAGACTTGAAGATACCTAGTACTCTAAAAAAGACTTTAGGATGCTTAGTGCTCTTAAAAAAAAGTTTAGAAGCAAATTAGCACTAAAGAATATGGTTAGAGTCTTACTTGTCATCGTGCATGAGCCTTACTCACATGCCATGTTAGCATAAAATGGAAAAGTTAATGGCTTCTTAACAAAACAGCATTTTTGAACCTCAAAAAAATACTTCAAGGTAAAAATTGCCTTACTTAAAAGCATAAAGTGCCCAGCGCTCCTAAAAAATAACTACAAGGGCAAAATTAAACTTTAATCCTAAATATTTTGAAATTGTGATGGGTGAATTTATGTGAAGTTTTTTTTAATATTTTCACTCATTTTATCATTTTTTATAAAATATAAAATCTTCTCTCTGTTTTTTAGAAAGGAAAACTTTATAAAAATTCACCAACTACAACTTCAGAGAACTTAAATTCATAAATTTTAGACTAAAATACATAAAATTCTCTTAATTGTGATGTAGTTATATATGACTCCCTCACCTTTAAGCATTTAAAATTAACCTTCATAACCTTTAATTTTGCTTTTCAGAATCCCTATCATGAATTAATTATTATTTTATTAATATAGTTATTGTCATGTTAGATTAACGCAATACACATATGGCATATGATTGGAAAACAAGATTTTCATTATTTTTTAACACAATTTAAGAAGAGGTAAAATTATAATTTTTATTTTTAACACACATGATGATACTTTCATTTTTTTAGTTCAGCGACATTGTTTTCGCTATTCACAAGTAACACAACTTAAGAGAAAAATTATAATTTTATTAATTAAAATAACCTTCTATATTAAACAAATAAAAAGAAAAATATCTAAAAATTATCATTGATAAGAATCATATAAATAACAATTTATCCTTTAATACAAGAAAACCATGATATTTTATAAGTTGTTTTTTTAACAAAATAAATATAAAACACCAATAGCAAATAAATATATCTTTTTTCTATATCTGCACACATTTTATTCGTAATATACCAGCAACATTTTTTTTTTTGAGTAAGTACTAAAACTTTATTCAAATGAAGAAAATAACCGCTTTGGTCAAAAATCAAAATAGAAATATGGGGAAGATCGTAAACATACTATTTGAGAACAGAAAAACTTGCACTGCATAAAGTTAAATACAATACAGTATGTAACAATCTATACATACAAATATATATATATATATATATATATTCTTCATATGATGACTTACTTAGAACAACAAACTTCGCGCATCAAACTACGTACCCACCACGAATAGTTTTCTGTTTTGTTCAAATAACATTACAGATGAACTAGATATGCACGTACGTGAAACATATAGAATTCAAATAGTTAACCAATAATTATAATCGAAGTAAAAGCATGAAGAAGCTTTCTGATCATATCACTCCTTAAAGGTTGAGCCTTGTAATATCTTGCACTTTCAGAAAAGATGGTCCTGGATGCACGATGAACCAAAAACAGCTGACACTATTGACCATAGTCTAATTAATAACAATAGCTAGGTTAACTTATAGGTTGGAAGAGCTAGAAAATGTTTGATTGTTGGGGCTCTGAGACCAAACTTTTCTTCCATGTCTAAGTCACTAGGACACATGCCATAAGGAAGCTCCCAACTAAAGCAATGCACCAATTGAGATCCAAGAAATTTAACTGTAGTCAAACCCATTTGAATTCCACGACATCCCCTACGACCTGAACCAAATGGTAACAATTCATAAGCATGTCCTCGAATGTCTATATTGCTATCAATGAACCTCTCTGGATAGAACATATAAGCATTGTCCGACCATACTTTAGGATCCCGTCCTATAGCCCGAACATTTACTATGATCCATGTCTTTTTTTCTATGTAATATCCGTTAACTATCACATCCTTCATACTTTCACGAGGGATTAGTAATGGTCCTGGTGGATGTAGTCTTAGCGTCTCCTTAATTACCATATCTAAGTAGCGTAGCTTTTCTAAATTAGCCTCTTCAAGCATTCTGTTCATTCCAACAACATTTTGCAGTTCATTCTGGAGATTTTTCATCACTCTCGGATTCCTCAAGAGTTCTGATAAAACCCAGTCAATTACAACAATAGAAGTGCCGGTTGCCCCGAAAATCATATCTAATAATATAGCTCTGAGGTGAGGTCTATCAATGACATGATGATTTTGGTCGTCGCGTAGATCATCCACGGGGTCATGCATCAGTGAAAGCAATATGCGGACGAAGTCTTTTTGGTGCTGCACATTGTCTGCTCTCGCACTACTTGTTCATGCTCTATGACTATATTTTCCAAAATACCATCAACTGCCTCATGGTTTATCCTCATTTTTTTCTGTCAAACCCTGAAATACATTAGTCAGATGCATCAATAGCTTTGAAGTATGACATCAAATACAATTTTTTGCCAGTTCATATTCATAAAATTCAGGTATGACTAAAACGAGTTATTATAATAGCTAGTTAGAGAGAAAGACAGTGGCACATATATTTAACATATATACCTGGAGATCAGATACTCCAAGCCAAGGGACAAAATCAACCAGATTAAATTGCCCAACCAAGTCCAGTGCCTCCTTAATGAGCCCTTTTAAGTTAAACTTATCGTCTTTGGCACGTCCCAGGATCATCCTAAACATTATATTTTCTATAGTGTCGCCCACCACCTCACTAAGATTGACGACCTCACGCGCTGCCGCAGCTCTCTTCAAGTGACTTCACCATCACTTCCACTTCTTCCTTCCCCAGAGGAGCTAACATCTGTACTCTTGACGTGCTTAGAAGATGAAGGGTACTCACTTTCCTCACATATCTCCAGTACGGACCATACTCTGTAAATCCAAGTCCCTTTGTTCCTCTAGAGAATGGAACGCTTGTATGTCGGGTCGGGTGTGAAAACGGTGTCGTGAGTCTTGAGGAATAGCTCTGCAGCTTCAGGGGACGAAACGATAATTGCAGGAACTTGTCCCCACTTTAATGACATGGTGGGACCATGTTTTTGGGCCAGCGATTGAAGGCTGCGGTGGGGCAGTTCTCCCAACATGTGGAGGCTTCCGACGTTCGGGAGGGACGGCGGACCTGGCTGCCGTTTCCGATCATCTTGTTGTTTTGGAAAGATTATGGAATGGGATCAGAGGAACATGAATGTGAGAAAGACAACAAGAAGAAACGCTAATATTGAAGGAAACATGTTTGATATTTTGCTCTGGAGACGTTGGAGACCTGGCTAGTATACAAGAAAATGGGTTCGTCCTGTTTGGATTTTATAACAAGAAAAATTTATTGATTAATTATTATGGTTAATAAATTATCCAACTAACTTGATCCTCGCCTCCTCCTTTTTTGTACCCTTCCCTTCTTTTTTCTTTTTATCATTAGATTACATCAAGATTTAGAGAGTTGAAATTTAATTCCCTATAAAATTATTATTAAAATTTCAAATTATAAATAAATATAAATAATAAAATTTAAACTGAATGAACAATTAAAAATATAATAAAAATAAAATAACAAAATATTTTACAAGAGATCAAATTTAAACAGTCAAAATATTGATATAATAATTAAAAATAAGAAAAGGATGATAATGTTCTATTTTTTATATTAAGTATGCTTAAAAATAATATACTTAACTAAAATAATTTAAGTCATTTGGTTAGATGCTTTTTAAATTTATATATTTATAATCTTTCTTTTCTGTTCTTGGTATAATAATTAAAAATAAGAAGAGGAGGATAATGTTATATTTCTTATATTAAGTATCTTAAGAATAGTATATTCCATCAAAATAATTTAAGTTATTTGATTTTTTTAAAATTTATATATATTTATAATTTATTTTTTAATGGATAGTTGTGAAATTTCTTTCATGTTCTAATGGAAAAGGGGAGGAGAGAGGAAAGTGGAGAGGTACATCGAAAGAGGTTAACAGAGTATGAAATATTTTAGAGGTTGGAACTTGGGACATTCTCTATATCGGATATTTCTATCTCTCGCCTTTCATTCTATCAAACATTCTCTGCTCCTGCATGTGCAAGTTAGTTAAAGAATTCGAAGGAAGCGTTCAAGTGTTCATAGAAGCATTGTGATTTGGTTTTGGAGAAATATTGTCAGACCCGCCGTGCCGCTCTTTTCTGATTTCGTTTCACACAAAGCTTGAAGCAATTTCTTCCTTCCACGAAATTCATGCCGTCTCTCCCCTTTCTCACTCCACTCCACGTTTGACAGACCTTTCACACACTACTTGAAAAAGTCAGGTTAGTGAGAAAATTTGGCGAGGATTTATGTATTTCTCTTGTATTAGTGAAGAATTTTATAAAAAAATTTAATTTCCTCTTTAAAAAATTATTTAGCGAGGAACTTTAATGAGAGAGAGCATATTCCTATCTAGTTTGCCTAATTAGCCCTCTCTAAATGTTTAAATAGTGAGAAAATATAATTCTTTTTAATTAGCGAGGAATTGGTGATGAATGGTTATTCCTCTTTAAAAATTTAATATCAAAATAATAATAATAATGATAATTATAAGGGTTCTAGCTCTATATTTACTTTTTTAAAAAATGTGCATATTTTACTAAACTATTATTTTATACTATCTTAATATATATAAAATATATTTTTTAAGAATTTATAATGCCTTCTATATAATTGTTTTTAAAAAAATTATAATCTTTTATATATGAAAAATAGTTTTTACTTTATAAGATCTCTTTTATGAAAAATATTTTCTAAAAATATATATTGCATCTACAATTTCATAAACCTCCAATTTGCTTTTCAGACCCAATATTATTCCCTCCTTTTTTTTTTTTTTTCCATGCAGGCCTTATCCTCTCATTTCATCGTGCGCTCGTCGACTTACTCATACCGCGCTTGCTCAAACCACAAACGCAAGATATGCTGGCACTCAGGTGAGGACGTGCAGGTGAGAACGCACAAGCGAATCACTCCATTGTAGCTGATTTTATCTTTAATCTAACCTCATTATTAAGTTCATCTCCCAAATCTTTGAGGTGCAGTAGTGTTGGCTATTTTAGAGTTGCTGTTGCTATCGTCGTTCCAATTGTCATCAATGTTCCAATTGCCAAAGGGAGAACTTCTTGTTCACCAGGTTTTTATATGATTCAAACTATTGTGTGGCTCGTTTTGGTCTTCCCAAGTGCTGATGAATTGTTCCGTTATTCCAATTGTGGCAAATAGATTTAATGCTTTGGTGTTATTTTGGCCGTTGGCAATGTCATTCCTGTTTGCAAATCTTAGGTGCTTGGTTTTGATGTTTTGAGTCTCTTTAAGCCTCTTTCTTTTCTTTATACTGATGAAAAGTTAAATTAAATGAAACTCCTCTTTTCTTCTTTAATCTCTGTGTTGCCCCAAATGTATTTGTAAAATTGTCTCATTGAGGAGTCCCAGGTTTCTTTAGATTTTCACCCTGTTGCCCCATGCATATTATTAATTAGAAATATCAGTTACAAGTAAGTAAGCATTAGATAACTATCAATGGGATAAGGGACTTGTAGGAGGAATAACACCGCAACTCTGTCCTTCCCAGAAAGGAACATTTCCATCATGATCAATCACGATATGGTAAGTTTCCCCAGGAGCTTTTGGGCCGACCAACCTCTCAAGAGAAACAATTGTTCTTGTATAGACTTGGGTCTTGGCTCAGCTTCTTTCTATGTTATTGACTTTGATAACCAATAATATAACGTTAATATGGCAGGCTAGCAACATAATCTTCATTTACTTATTTATGTTTGAAGAAGAATCATGTTTTTTGGGTATGGAGATTCTACTAGAGGTAGAGAAGTAGAAGTGCAAATTAGTGGCAGTACAAATCAGAAACTTTCTAAATTGCATTTATTACAATTATTGTCTTCTCAAGAATTATGAAATCACTTTTCCTAGAAGCTATAAGCACGAGTGTAAAGCCTTTGCAACAAGACAAAATAAGCACTTAGTAATAGCTTGTGAAAGTAAGAGAAGTCTGTTGTTATGATAAAATTAATTCTTAATTCTTGGCCATGGAAAAGCTTCATGATTGTTTATAGGCTAATTATGCTTTATTTTTCTATTTCAGGGCTTCTTAGGATGCTTGTGCTGACAGATTTTTTTTATTATTAAAACATCGAAGCTGTTAAAATTACGACAAGTATGCAAAGCACAGTGGTAAGATCAAGGCGTCTATGTCTAAGAAGATAACTTTGTTTCTCACATTTTTCTGCATGCTGAATCTTCATTTATTAGTTCATATAATTTTTTTTTTCTTATTTTGTTTTTAATACGACGATGGCATGTGGAATCTAAAATTTTTTGAATAAAATATTTGTTAAAACTACCTTTTCTTTATCATGAATGTTGCAAAAGGTCCAAGACTAAGATATCCGCGAGTGTGAAAAACAATAAGAAAAATTAGGACAATTTCGAAGGTTGCAAAGCTTGTTCAGAAAGTAAGTTCTTCATCTTCTTCCTCTGTTTAATTGCAGTAATGTTTACCTGATAAATTGCAGTAATGGGATAAGTCATTATGTGTAATTACATGTTCAGAGAGTAATGTTTAATTGCAGTAATTGGATAAGTCATTATGTGCAAAAGAGTTACAGGTCTCTTAACATGTAATAATAATGTTTATTTGATGTTTTGCATTTTCTGGAGAGTTGATAAGGGTCTTCTGTAGATTAAGGAATTGTTGAATGTTAAAGAGAAAGTTTAGGGAGCTCTCGATTCCTTTGTTGCTTGGGAATTAGAGTTTCCTCTTATTACTATAAAGAAGGCACTTAAAACTCTTGAAGAACAAGAATAATGGAAGCATGTAATACATGTATTTTTAACAAACTGGGAAATTTCCTTTTTCATTTTCTTTGATGTTATTTTGGACTCATAATATTAGTGTTATGTTAATTTGAACTTGCTCCATTTATTCAACTTGCGTCCTAAAAATGCAATTGCTTCCTTTGGTCTGATTGCCCTTTTTTCTTCATGTTCTCATCAACCTCCTATGTTCAATCTGTGGGCACCATCTGGGTTGATTGTTTTTCATCAAAATTACATATGGCTTTGTAGGTGACAAAATGGATGCCAAGCAAAGGTCAAGGAAGGACAACAGGAAGCTATTTCACATTAATTAATGCCTTAGCAGAAGGTTATAGATTGGATGAAGCTGAAGAACTTTGGATAAAATTGTTAATGCAGAACATGGAAAGCTTGTCTCGTAGGTTCTTTGATAAAATGATATCCATCTACTATAAGAGGGGCATGCAGAAGATGTTTGAGGTAGTCGCACATTAGGTGAGACAATCCTAACTCCAGAGTAACATGCTAATAGTGCAAATTCTTTCAAGCAACTAGATCTAAATGGTGGTGAAAAATAACTATGTTATTTCCTTAGTTTTTTTTTTTTTTTATATGTATGAGATACTTTTAGAACTCTTGTTAAGTTTATTACTCTACTCTCTTATAATACCACATGACTTTTAATATGTGGTTAACATATTGAACCATTATGTTATAACTTTTTATATATGGTTAATAAATTGAATCACTTATCTTACATTGTGTACTTTAAATTTCATTTTCTAGTCAATTGCTTAATTGAACAGGATTTATTTATAATTAAAATTTTGATTCTTACAGAATCAATGTGCAATTTAGTGAGAAAATTATTCCTCTTTAATTAAAACAATTTGTGAGAAATTAATTTCTCTAATTGTTTGCTAGCCTCGATATTTTTATCACCAATTACAATCTATTAGTGAGGAAATGGCAATGGCATATTCCTTGTTAATATTAGCAAGGACAGCATTCCTCGCCAAATGTCCTAGCTAAAAAAAAAAAGAATTAGTAAGGAATAATTCCTTGCTAAAATTAGAGATAAAATAATGTCCTCGATAATTTCTTACTAATTAATGAGAGAAAAAATTACATTTCGCTAAATATTAGTGACCTATCATTTAGCTATGATGTTAGTGAAGAAATTATTTCCTCACTGAATTGTTGTTAGCAAGGATATATATGATTTTAACGAGGAATATGATCCTCGCTAAATCTTGATTTTCTTGTAGTGACACATACCATTTATAGTCTCAAACCTTAATATTTTAAAAATTTACATCTTTTCAATTATATCTTAATTAAATAGCTTAATAATGATAATTAAAATTTTAATTCATATCTTTTTTTATCAAAAAGAGTGATATATAAAATAGAGATCTAATTGAAAAAATAATTATATATAAGAACTGCTCAATGCTTTATACTGTGATCCGGAATTGTATAAACAACTTGATATAAACGATGGAAAGTATAATGAATGCGCGTGATGGTTGAATTGGTGAAATATTAAAGGAAGGAAAAGACCCATAGAAGTGTGCAAGTTGATGAATGTGCGTCTTTATCAGTATAAAATCTGTGCCTTAACTCAAAAGGCTTAAACATCCACTCTTGTTATTTCTATTTCTATTATAAGTTTTTAATTACTTCATTGAAATTAAAAAGGGACAATTAACTTATTAAATATATTTTAAAATTTAAAATTATTCCAACATTACTCATCAAAAAACATAAATTTTTAAAAATAAAAAGAACTTTTCAAATATTCTCTCCTATGGAAAAAAATTTTGGAGAAAAAAAGAGAGAGAAGTATAATATAGGAGAAGTCATATAAAAATATTACATTAACATTATTTTTTTTAGTATTTGGAATGGTAGTAAAATTAAAAAATATTAATTGACAACCACATATGTGACTTATATTAAGGATCACATCATCTTTTAGAGCGCTGCGTCCTTTATATAAAAAGGAGTGAAAGGAGAACATATTTAATATAAAATTTTTAATTAGAAAACTATGGCATCAACAATGCAATATAATTATTATAAACTTTGTGTTGTACAGCCCACAAGGTAGTTGTTTTTTATGATAAAAAATTTCAGTGCATTTTTAGAATGAATTATATTTTGAGAAAATTTCAATTGATTACACAAATTTATATAAAAAAAAGATAAATTACTGGGGGAAGTATATATAAGGGAATTGAAGACAATCTCATGGTGCAGTGCAGTGCCAAGTGACTCGATCGACATGCTATCCTATGGCCAAATATCACCAAAAAAATGTATTTCCCATCACTTTTACAAAACAATAAACATGATAGATTAACGATATGTTTGGTTTCTGTTTAAAAAAACAGTTTTTTATTTTTAAAAACAAAAAAAAATTGTTTGAATGATTGTTTTGAATTTAGTTGTTTATAAAACTGTTCTTATTTTTTGTTTCTAAAAATAAAAAATAGAAATATCTTAAAACTGTTTTTTATTTTATTTTTCTTGTTTTTAAAATATATTACATTTGATTATTAAAAACCACAATTATTTGGACCAATAATTATAATAAACTGTTACTACTAATCACTGATGACCATCACTTTTAACCAATTTATTAATTTTAAAACTGTTTTTAAGTCAACACAACTAATTTTTTGTTTTGTTTTGAAAAATAATTTTAAAAATAGTATTGCAAAACAGTTTTCAGAAACCCAAAAAAAAAAGATAATAGAAATTAAATAGACCCTAAACTTACTTCAACTCATAGTTGGTACCTAATTATGTAACCGATAATTGTTGGAACAGAAATACTTGGAATTGTGAGGCCAAACTAAGTCCAGGTCACTAAGACACATTTTAGATTTGTCTTTGTGAACTAATCAAGCGACAACAAATTTAATCGTGTGTTTAACAATGATATTTGAAATTGTGACATGCTTTTATAATTATTGATCATTTCAACTACCATATTTTTCATTTGGCCTGTGCCTTAATTTCTTGACGTCTTTAATTTTGGTGGTTACTTGGTAAACATTATTACAAGGCGTCGAAATGCAGACGTGTAGCATAAAGAAATTGAATCACTATTTTTGATAATGGGACGTATGTGAGAAGGCTTCCACACAATTCTAATGTACTATTTAAGACACTAATAAGTTATAAAGTTAAAGGATAAAAATACAATTTGTGCCTGAACTTTTCCCCGTGACTAAGTCACTAATAAGACACCGCAATGCAATACGACAACAAATATAATTGTGTTAAACAATGATCATTAATTTGAAACAATGACATCCTTCTATAATAATAATTGATTAAATATTTCAACTACTACATTTTAGATTTTTCTTTTGCCTTAATTCATCTGGATGTCATATTTTGTTTTTGGAAATTAATCTGCAGATCTTTAAAAGTTTTTTCAATTTTTAATTTGTTCTCTGGGCTCATTTTGTTTTACTCAAGGGGAAAATGAAAAGTAAGGACCCCATAAATCCATTACTTATTATTAGAGACCGTAAATTATTGAAATTTTAAATAATAGACCATGGTCATTACTTGAAATAAAAAATGTATAAGTTTACAAAATTGCCTTCGCGCAAACATAAAAAACAGTTGATCTAATCTCACTTTAAAAATCAAGAAAATACACTACTAAAATTACTTTTATAGATTAGGATTATTGTTAATCTTGGTTGGAGAAATCAAGATTCGTACTTGGGAATGTGATTAACAATTATCCCAATCTATAAAAGTAATTTCAATAGTTCTAACCTATACTTGGGATCTTGATTTTTTTAACTAAGATTAACAATAATCCCAACTTGTAATAGTAATTTTAGTAATATTTTTCTTAATTTTTCAAGTAATCTACTTATAACAAATCACAAGTGATTGGCTTCATATTTAAAAGTGACTTTCATAAGTTTTCAAGTGATGAATACCATATATTCACAAGTGAATTTTAGTTTTATACTAGGAAATAACTTATTCTAAAGTGGGGATATTGGTTTTTCCAACTAAAATTAACAATAATCATAACTCATAATAGTAATTTTAGTGGTCTTTTCTTGATTTTTTAAGTTGAGACTCAAGGATAATTTTGTAAACTCATATATTTTTAATTTCAAGTAAGGACTATGGTTCATTATTAAGATTTCAACAATCCAAAGTCCTACTTGTAATTATTGGTCTTATGAGGTCCTTAATTAATTGTCATTTTTCCTTAATCAAATCTTTATAGTTTGATCAATTAAATATATTAGTCCTTGAATATTAATGAATGATTAAATTTTCAAAATAAAAACATTTTTAAATTTATAGAAAATTTAATTTAATATTTTTAGCAAAAAAATTTGATTTAATACAATATTTACATTTTTATTAATTTTTTATGAAGATTCTATATATATATATATATATATTTATATATAAAAGTTAGTTAGAAAACATAATCTCATTTAACTAAAATTTGAATATACAAATTGTGAAATTAATTCTAAAATTATATGATCTTTTAATGAACATATAAAAGCCTTTAATTTCATTTTTTATTAAAAAATGAAAGGATTTTAATGATCAAAGGCTAACATATTTAATCGATCAAACAATAAAAATTTAATTAAAATAAAATAATCTACATGGATTTAGTTATTTAAAATTATGTAAAATTATAAAGATTTGTAGATTAATTTTTTTATAAAGTCTTGATATCATATTTAATTATTGGTGTTGTTTGGTGGTCCCCGGGTAACGATTACAAGGAGTCGATTAAGTTATAAGGATTAAGTAGAGATCGTACAGCAAAAAGAAATCATTGTTCTGATATTGGGGATGATACGGAAATATTATTACTTGTTGCCCACACACATGCTGATTTGAGGGGTACAAACTGTTCCTGAAATTCTCAAATCACTTGTGTTGGTGAATGGTCAAATCAAACATTGTGCAAGAATGGCCTAGCATGCCTGGCCCTGTATTCCCAATTTGGGCCGGGCAAAAAGCTAGGGCTTAGGGCTCAAACATATTTATTTTATTTATTTTTAAAATTTTTTTGGTGAAAATAATTGTTTTGTGATTGTCATTGATATTTTTTAATAATTTAGTTTTTTTAATCATGTTAAAAATTTAAAGTAACTTTTTAACTTAGTAATATATAAAAATAATGGATAATTTTTAACCTATATATAATTTTAAAAATTATTACTTTTCATCCTAATGTTAGTTCTATATAAAGTGTATCTTAAATGAGAATAATTATAATTTTTTTTGTAAATAAAAGTTTTTCATTTCTTCTAAAATATTTTTTAAAAATATTTTTTTTGAGCCAAAATTTGACCCAAACAATTGAGCATCAATCTAGCCTGAATCGCTTCTCAGGTTGGGTCATAAGTTAAGGTGATATTTGACCCAACCTTACTTTCATGCAGCTCAAGTCAAATCTTTCTAATAACGCATTTTCATGCCAAATAAGATGTAAGAGGAGGAAGATGCCTTCTAGCTAAAAGCTGACCTGAAATTTATGGGATTTAAATATCAAACCTTGTTCAGAGATCACAGTTGACAGAGTTGATGGACAAAGAGCCAAATCAGATGGCTTTGGTAAAATGACGATCACAGAAGATGTGATGTAATGATTCTTGCAGCTCACAGCCAGAAGGACATAAAACACAGTAAGGTAGATGACGGACTAAGAGAATATCACACATGCAGGAATGGCTTTGTGTATTAGTTTCCGTAGGAAGAGAAGGATCTTGTAAGGAAGCTTGGTTCAATTTCCAAAGAAACAACCAAATGCCTTCACTGGAAAGATTATTAACAAATTGAGGCCTTGTAAGTTAGTTAAAACCTTCTCTGATCGATTGTGCTGAACCTATCGTCCATGTTGAGTTTATCAGACAATCGACTGTATGAGATGGGAGTTTGAATCTTTGACTGTGTTAGATCAGTCATACATATTCATAATTAAAGGAATATTCTAACCTGCTTTCGTTCATGAGTCAGGCTTCGATCAAACACACCTCACATCAAACAATAACATGCGGAAGTCACCAATAGTTAAATGACATCGCAAACTTACTAGATTTACATGTACATGAACCGCAGAATTCAACAAGTAGTTAAACTAAAATTTTATAAGTTGGCACAGCTAGCAAGTTTTTGATTCTTGGGACTGCAGTAAGGCCAAACTTTTCGCCCATGTCCAAGTATCGCCAGGACACATGTTAAAAGGAAGCTCCCAACTAAAGCAAAGCACCAATTGAGCTACAACAAATTTAACTGTAGTCATACCCATCCGAACTCCTTGTCCCCTGGACATCTTCCGCGACCTGAACCAAATGGCAATAGCTGATAATCATGTCCACAAATGTCTACATTGCTATCAACGAACCTGATAGAGCATACCAGCATCATCGGACCATACCTTAGGACCTCGTCCTACAGCAATACATTTACTATGATCCTTGAGCTTTTTCTTATGTAATATCCATTAATTGTGGCATCTTCCAGACTTTCTCAAGGGATTAAAGGTGCAGATGGGTGTAGTCTGAGAGTCTCCTTAATTACCAAATCTAAGTAACTTTGCCAAATCAGCCTTTTCCACCATTCTACTCATTCTGACCACATTTTGCAGCTCGTTTTGGAGATCTTTCACTCTTGGGTGCCTCAAGAGCTCAGATAAAATCCAATCGATTACAATAATAGAAGTGTCAGCTGCTGTAAAATTCATATATATTAAAATAGACTTGAGGTGAGCTCTATCAATGAAATGGTTTTGATGGTCGTGCAAGTCCACAGGCTAATGCATCAAGGAAAGCATTGTGCATGAAATCCTTATGGTGCTGCTCATTTTCTTCCCTAGCAGCTTCTAGTTCGCTCTCTGTCACTGTCTTTTCCAGCACACCGTCAATTGCCTTGTGGTTTCTCCTTAATTTTCGTGTCAAACCCTGCCATACAGTAGTCAGACAGATAATTAAATCTGAAGTATATATGGCTTTAATTTATTTTTTATTGTAAAACAATTTATAGCCGAGGTGAAAGCAAGGAAATCAAATTATCTTATACCCCATTTGGTATGAGGGAATTTTTAAGGAGAGGTGGAAATAAACCTGGAAGTAAAATTTAACAATATGTTTGATTTGCAAATGGAAATAGGACAAAAATTTTATTTAATAAATACATTTTTATTTTGCAGAGCCCAAAATACCTGTAGAATTAAAGGTCGGTTTGGAAACCAAACTTTTAACTTTTAAGAAGTGTTTTTGACACTTTTTGAAAGTACAAAATTGTTTGGATATAAAAATGTAATGAAAGTATTTTTATGAATGTGTTTTGAGAAAGTTATTGAATGTGAATTTGTCCAACTTAATTTTCCTTAACTTTTGAGAACTTTTGAGATGTGCTTTTCAAATGTGATTTATTAATTTCTGATATGACCATGCCACCTCTAATTTTTATATAACAAATTTTTTTTTTGACAAATTGCATGTATAAATAACCAAACATGCATGTGTTTGGGTAATCAAGATTTGACATTTGAAATTCACTTTTCAACTTTTGGAATGTTAAATGTTGTTTGGATAATTTTTAAGTGAGCAAATGACTTTTTAAATGTGGATTAAGATAGGGTTAAAATGTGGATTTGCCAACTCTTTTTTTTTTTTTGTGGATTTGAAATTGTAAATGGGAGTTGAGTTGTACCTACTTTTATAAATAACTATGATACCCCTATTATGTTTTAATTTTTTTCAATATTAAACTATATATTTTTTATTCTTATTTTTTAACATATTAAATTTTATGTTATTTATTTTTTATATTTTTTAAACATTTTTCATATATTATATTTATACAGCAAAAATTATCAATTATCATAAATCAATATCTTTTTTGGTCATTACATATTTAAAAGTATATTTTAAAAACACCAATTACCATTAATCCAGATAACTTTTATTTTAATAAATTAATTTTTTAAAAAAATATATTTAAATATAAATTTTGTAATGACTTTTATTTAACTAATTTTTATCAAATAAATTTTTAGCAAACTGAAAACAAAAACACTGAAAAAAATCTCCTTTTGTCTTCACGGCGAACCGGCCACCACTGCACATATCTATGGAATTCAAATCGTTTTCAAGACGTCTACCGAGACTGGCCGAAGATTTCTTTTAGGCCTAAAATCCAAGATGAACTTGTCAAAAGAACAAAATCGAAAGTTTCCTAAAAATAAAATCAAACACTGGAAGAAAATTCCAAAATTAAACATTGGTAAAAAAAGTTGCGACACAAGCTTTCAATTCTTTTGTGCCGCTCAATTGGTTCGTCGCTAGGTCGCGAGATCTCCGAAACATGGCAATCGAATTGGGTATGAGCCAGAGAATATGTTGCCAGTCAAGTCAAGATACCGGATGTAAAAAGTGCCCTAAATTAAGGCTTAAATTATCACACCAATTATAATTAATTAAGGACTAATTTAAAAAAAATTATCTTATAAGAAATTAATCTAAATAAATTCTTAACATGTATTTTCACAAACGATTCAAAACAAAAGAATTTCAAATTTTTAAAATATTTTAAGAATTCATATAATTTAATTAAACATATGTAAAAGCATGATTAAGGAAACACACTTTAACATGAGAGAAAAATTTCTCCCTTTATTTTATCTTTATGCCTTACTCCACATCATATATATATATATATATATATATCAACATAACACTCGACCACTCAAACTCTTCCATAACTGGGCCAATGACTCAATTACATTCATCACAATAACTATTACCTAGTCATTATATTTTATATATCATCTATTTATCAATAGCCCATCATATGCATAAATTTTTCATTCATATATAATTAATATCAATTACTCACCTTTGGACATAAAAAACATAAGAGGAGACCATAATAACAATCAAGTTCTCAAATTAAGCAGATAATAACTATTTTCACTTGCACAAATATTTTGACCTACTAATATAAACATAAGTGCCAAATCACATACCCAAGGGATCAAAATATATTTCCACCCAACACAAAGCCCATAACCCATAACGTAAGTGGATCAAGAATATATTGTCTTAGTTGGTAATATCATAAACTAAATACACATATTAAAATAAAAAAGAAAGGCCTATAGAAGTAATTATTATCACTTGGCCTAATACTCATTTCCTCTGTTCTTTTCAAATGATTATTTAAACATCAACAAATCAATTTATATTTTCAGATTTAACCAAAAATTCACCCATAGAGATTTAGGGATAAACTCAAATGTTTCAAATTTCAATTCTATCAACAAAATAATACTCTAAAATATTTATTACACTATCAACAACCTCAATAATCAGATTTACTTATAAAAAATTGATCCATCTTTCAAAACTTAGGTTTTTTAAAATCTCAAAATCTGCAACTCAAGGAAAAAAAATAATTAAAAAAATATTTAAAACACTTATCTAGTTTTAAAATACTTAAAATCTCATTTGAAGTATTCTATTATGAAATTCTTCTTCTACTTCAGCTCTGGTTGTCGGTGTTGTGCTTGCTGTCTCTGTTCGCATCGAGGAAGAGGAAATAAAATGAAATCACAGGGAAAAGGAAAGGAAACGGACGGATGATATATTTAATTGGTTGAGTCTCACAATTCCCTCCCTCTTTCTTTTTTTTTTTTTAATATCAAACACACACGTGCGGATGTTAATCCGTTCCTTTTTTATGCTTCTTATGTTCTTTTTCCTTTTTCTTTTTTTCTTCTTTTTTTATAATATTTTTTTTATTTTTATTTTTTTAAAAAAATCATAATTTAAGATTTGAATTTATGTTAAATTAAATCTAACAATAATCTTTTAATAAAAATTATTTATTTTTAAATATTTTTTTAAAATTATTCACTTGCCTAATTAATTTAATTAATTTTAAATTAAATTTTTGGAATGTTACACAGAAGGTTAGGGAGATCCGATAAGGGGGGTCGGGAGATCTGAGATGTTGTTGCCGTCACTGCCATCAAAGCCCCTTGCCGATTCAGTGGAAAAAGTCGCAGCTTCGATGGGCGGAGAGGTCAATCGTCATCAATGTAGTTGCAGGGGTGAGGTTCTGTCATCGTCGTCGCAATCACAACGGTCGCTGCAGTTGCTGCCACCGTCGTCATCGCCATCGCCGATTTGGTCCTCCACTGCGTCACTGTCAATAAATATTGTGGGTGATGAAGCCTGGGTTAAGCATGGAACGAGAGGAGTTGAGGGTAAAAATGAGTAAACAAGGAAGGAAATGGAGAAGGGTTTGAGTTCGTTGGCTCTATGGATGAAAACACTTTCACCATTTCTGATGGAACCTGGTTTCATGGGAAAGTGGATCCTTTCTACTAAACATTTTGTCTAATTTCACTCTCACTTCCACTTTTCCAACTCCAATTTCACCCTACCAAACCTGCCATTGAGTCGCACGAAAGCGTTCTTTAAGAAGTCATTAATGAAAGCTAACAATCTAAATTTTTTGAGGTCCTTCACAAATATTATTCCGCGCCTACTAGCCTTGAAAAGAAGATCGGGTGCCATTTATATTTTTGATGTTAATTTTTATGAAGGCAAATCTTTAAGCTTAAACCGGCATTTATGTTTGGCTGCAGACAAAAGCGGAGGTAAAAGGGTAAAATACAACTCCTAATTCATACTCCTCTCGTTTTTATTAGAAAACACCTCTAACTGTTTTACATATTTTAAAAAAAATTTATTTTTTTAATATTATAAAAAATGAAATGTACTCCTATTTTTTTATTTTAAATAATAAGACAATTGCATTAAATATATTCACTCTAATCAATAAAGAATAAAATTAAAAAATAATTTAATTATTACAATGTATCTTATATTTTAAATTTAAAAGTTCTTCTAGAAAGTGTCTTCAATGTTTTTAAACTTAGATTGGACATTGAACTAAAAAAGTTAATGGATCATGATTTTTATGGTTCAACCAATGATCAAACTATTAATATAATAATTAAACAAAAAATATTACCTATAAACAAACTATCACAATTTTAAGAAAATAAATTTAAATAATCTAAATTTATAATGAGTTAACAAACTCACTTGAATAATACATTTAACAAATGTTGAAAATAACATCAATAAATTTTACATTATATTTATTATTTTTATGATTTTTTATATTAAATATTATAAGTTTTTCATTGTAATTTTTAATGCACAATACACACGTATACAAAGAAGAAGGGAAGAAATCTATATTAGGATATACGTGCTCCATAATCATCATTTTAAAATTTATTTTTGACCAAAAAATTTAATTTAACTTAAATAAATAAATAAAAAGTTACAACTTGTGCAAAAAAGTAAAAGAAATAAGGAGTCATCTCATGTCTTATCTCTGTTACATCTCTCTGTTTCAGTATTAAGTATTAACCATCGGTACATTGCATTCCACATGCAAAAAAAAAAAAAAAAATCGAGTGACTGAACCATGGCAGCACCGTTCTCTTCTTCCATTTGCATTTTCAACTTTCATTTTTCCAGTCCAGCGATAATGAGCACACAGGATCAAAAATATACTTAGCGACATAAAATCAGAAAGGAAGAAATGCTATTATTTTATCTAATATTTTTTATTTAATTTAATTATTATTCCTTCGTCTTCTATTCTTCATCTTCTTCACATATCCTGCTCTTGTTTTCTCCTTCATCTTTCACTTTCATAACCACATACTGAGCCCAAGCATGAAGATTACTAACCTTCCTCTTCCATTTTGGTCATGGGTTTTGGTTTGAAGTTTTTTTTTCCACAATATTGTTTTGGTTTTCCTCCCATCTCATACCCGGCCGGCTTTCCTTTGGCTATTCCCCAGTTTCTGTCTTAAAATCTGGTCCGCACTGGTCCAATCCGGTCTAATCACTCAAACAGTTCAAAGTAAGAAGCTGATCCGCGCTTCCTATCAGTCGACAGGCAGACTAGTTCGATCATTCGATCTGATCCAGCCTTGAAATTTGAGTGTCTTGCAAATAGAACCAAAGGGAGTATATTTTTTTTCCTGTTACTCTAAGTCCCTCTAATTTATCTTGTTTGTCGCATTAGTATCTCTATTTTTGAATATGCCCAAAAGGACGATGAGATAGTACTAGCAATGTTAAATATATTTACTTGTCATCAATGTGGTTAATATGTGTTGAGCTGAATTATAATTTAACGTATTGACAGCATTGTCCATTATGTTTTAGGTTTCATTTTGTTGAAGCATAATTCCATCTCAATAAGATGTTAGTTACAGGTAAGTATATTTAACATCATTAGTATCACTTCATTCTTTTGGACAAATTTAATTACTCCCTCTAGTGCTATTTATAGGATAGAGATAAGATTTTTTTCGTCCTATTTATAAGTTATTCCCTTCATTTCTATTTGTAAGAGAAACTATCATTTTTTACTTATTTTTTAATATAAGCAAAATCACTTATATCAATAAGCATTTATTACACATTTTTTAAATCATCCCTCATAATTTATATTAACGAGAAACAATTAATGTATATTTATGTTGTTTAAAATAGGACATTTTAGTTTAATTTTTTTATTTTTAGATATAATTATTATGATTAACTAACTTTCTTAAACTGTGTAATATAGTTTTTTTCTCTTACATATAGAAATGGAGGGAGTACACCATTAAACTTTTATTATAAAATTTTTTCACCCTTCATTAAATGTTGGAAAAAGAAAATATATTGTTAATATATATATAATTGGGACAAAGTTAAGAATTTGTCAATTTTTTAGATAGAATTAATGAATTTAAAACTTTTTTTTTATTCTTATGATACATGTTGGAAGTAACTTATAAATGAGATTGAAGAAATAAAAAATAAAGAGACTAATGTTGCACATGGCATAAACTAGAGG
Organism: Prosopis cineraria; assembly: GCF_029017545.1. NCBI lineage: Eukaryota > Viridiplantae > Streptophyta > Magnoliopsida > Fabales > Fabaceae > Prosopis > Prosopis cineraria. Next base: position 40,036,647 of record NW_026555332.1, read on the forward strand.
GATATTCACCTAAAAAAATATTGAAACAAAACCTACACCAAAATGGAAAAATACATCAAAATTATAGAGATTAATAGTTGTGTTTTTTTTTTAAAAAAATAAATTAGAGGAAAAATACATGCATTTAAATCAATTTCAATAGTGAGAAAATATAAGAAGGATAGAAAAGTGGAGGAAAAAACAAGAGGTGGCTTTATTTATCCCTTGCAGAGGAGAGTAGAGGAAGGATGACTGCAAATTTAAACTATTAAATTGAATGCGGTAATTTAGATTTAACAACTTTTAATAGTACAACTTTAATTTAAACGGTTTAGATCTTTAATGGACAAAAAGTGGAGAGAAAAAGTAGCGAAGAGAAACTATCCTAAGAAAACATCTCTCCCAAAGTTCCCACGCACAATGAGGAGAAGAAAAAGAGGCATGTATGACACATGTTTTTTCCCGTATACTCAGTTATCTTTTCTTCATATTTTTTTTTATTTATCCAAACATAAAAAAGAAAACAAACTTTATCTCTTCATTGTTCTCTCCTTCCCTTTTCTTTCCTCTAATTTTATCTCATTACCCAAACAAAGTATTAAAAAAATAGAATTTGAGCTGATCTTGTTTTTTTTTTTTTGGATGGACGAATTGGGACTGGATATAATGCATTTGATATGCCACGTGACATACAAAATATTTGAAGTTTCATAATAAAATAGTTAGGTTTTATTTGGATTAGAAACCTCATATTTGAAATCTATAGATTTGAAATTCTTTGTTTAGATAATATAAAAAAATTTAAATTATAATATCAAAATTCTTTATTTTAATCTTAGGAAAAATTTCAAATTTTAAATTCAATATTTGAATTTAAAAGCAATTTAGACAACGTTGGTGATATGGACGACTGACTTCTACTAGGATTGGACCACCAATGCCAATTGGGATCGAACAATGAACTTCTACTAAGATCGTACAGCTAAAGATGACTATGATCGGATGGCTGACTTCTATCAAGATTGGACTGTCGACACTAATTAGGATAGGATTGTTAGCACCCGCTAGGATCGAATCGTCGGTGCTAGTAGGAATTAGACAACTGGTTGTGATAAAGATTTGACTGCCGGCTCCCATTGTGACCAAGACTGAGACTAAGACCTGGTGACTTTGACTAGGATTGAATTGGCAACCTCAACTTAGACCAGATTGCTAATGATTCAATCCCTTTCAAGGTCACCAGTTCGATCTCGGTCAAAGTTGTCAATCCTAGTCTCGATGGGATTTGCTCGATCAATCTTGGTCATAGGAAGTTGTTCAATATTGATTGGTGCCAACGATCTAATCCTAGTAAAGATTGACTATCTTGTCCTATTCATCACTAGTGGTATGATCCCAGTGGAAATTTGCCATTCAATCACAATCCCGATCTGGTCCAAGTGAAACTCTGGTGTTCGATGGTCGGCACTGGCAGTTTGGTCCTAGTTTTGTCTTGGTCAGCACTAGTAGTCCAATCCTCGTGGAAATTGATCATCCAATCTCAATCGTCGTCTATATGCTGGTCCCAATTAGCAATTACTACTCGATCCCGATTAGTAGTGGTAGCGATCTAGTCTTGGTCATCACTGGCTATTTGGTCCAATTCGATGCTGACAACAGGCTAGTCAAATTATAAATGGATTAAGGTAGACTTTAAAATAATAGAGGTTTAGAAAGGATTTTAAATTGTAAAGAAATTAAAGTAGAATTTGGGTTTGAGTTAAATCCAAATCCTTACATTTTCAATTAATCAAACAATGGATTTAGCTCAAATACAAATCTATATGCATCCTAACATAGCATTATTAAATTAAGAAATTTTGAGATAGATATATATATATATATAACAATACTTAAAAATGAGATGTTATACTAGTTGGAGGAAAGACATTGGCTCATAGCATACGTGGAGATCAAAAACACCAATGATTGACATAATCAACCAGATTAAATTGCCCTACTATCAAGCTTGGTTGATCCTTAATCAGCCCTTTTAAGTTACACCTGTCATCCTTACCACATTCCAATATCAGTTTAAAGATTATGTTCTATAAGGTCCTCCACTGCCTCACTAAGATCCACGACCTCGCCCACCGCCGCAGCTCTGTCCAGTGACCTCACCATAACTCCCACTTCTTTCATCCTCAAAGGAACTATCTTCTCCACTCTCGACGTGCTTAGAAGATGAAGGGTACACATTCTCCTCTCTGAAAATGCTTGACCCGTCGTTCCTTTAGAAAATGGATCCAACGCTTGTATGTCTGGTCGAGATGCAAAAACGGTGTCGTGAGTCTTGACAGCTTCATGAGATGAAACGACAATCGTATGAACTTGTCCCAGCTTTAACGACATGAGGGGACCATATTTTTGGGCCGGCGATTAAAGACTGCGGTGGGTTAGATGTCCCAACATGTGGAGGTTGCCTATAATCGGGACGGATGGCGGTCCTGGCGATCGTTTCCGATCATCTTGTTGTCGTTTTGTGAAGAGCATGGAAGTGGACAAAAGGAATATGAATATGAGAATTAAAAGGACAGCCGAAATCGCTAATGTTTAAGGAAACGTGTGTTAAATTCTTCGCTTTGGATGGAACAGCCTTAGTACAAGAAAATGGGTTCGGTTTGTTTGGATTTTATAACTAAGAGTCAAGTAAAAATTTAGCCACAATGACACTTTAGGACCAATACATGAATTTAATTTCATTTTGGGGTAAAAAATTTCAAAATTTCTGTTTAGGACCTTTTCTCCTAAAATGTTCCATGTTAAATTCTGAAAAATCAATTGTCATTTGTCAAGAAGCAAAGGTCCCAACCTGTAATTTTCAAATTTTTTTTATCCCAAACTGAAATTAAATTGATGCATTTTTCCCGAAATGTCATTCTCCAAAATAATTATTGATTAATTATTACTGTTAGTAGATAAGCCCACTAACTTATATATATATATATATATATGTATGTATGTATGTATATGTATATGTATATAAAAAAGGCAAGTTACACTTGAAAAAAAGGAACAGCTCAGAGGTGCGAGCTGACTAAAAACTAGTAAACTAAAAACTAAAGATAACAATGAAAGTTAAACAGGCCTATCCAATGTCATCTAGAAGATGGGCCCAGCAGTAATCCTTGAAAGCAGCCCCGTGGTGATCATATAGATCCTTGCTCAGTAAGCAGAAGAGTTGGACCAATGAAGCGTTTTCCCAAAAAAGGGGAATCTCACTTTCGGATGGTGATAGTTGAAATACTTTTTTCTTGCATACATGTAGATATTGTTTTATGGCGTATAATTATGTTCAAGGCATACTAAATATGAGTAGCTTTTTTAATAAAAATTCAAACATTAATTTAATTTTCTACATTATGAAAAACTAACTATTTCAATTAAATCGAGCCTTGTCGGTGGTGATAATTGTAAGCATGAAACTGTTGCGTGAAAATATTCTTTCTCAAACTCATGTAATGTACATATGACAATTTAGTTCTTCTTGACAATAGAAATGTTCTTCTTAGTAATTGATATATAATAAATGAGAAAGATCTATAAACTTGAATTTTGAGATACAGGTTTTTATTAGGTGCCAGGCAAAACATGTCTCTAATTGTAACTCAAAATATTAAACTTAAATTTATAAATTATTTTTCTTTATTATATATTAATTATTAAACTCATTTTTAATGTAAGACTTTTTATATCATTTTAAGTTCACTTATTCTTAGATATCTTAATAAGCTAAATTATAAGATGTCATATTTTCCTTGCATGCTTCACGTGACATCTTTATTAAAATTTAGCATATCTTTAATTCAAACTTTATTTTCGGGTTTAAAAAAGTAAAAATAAATCAAAATATGAATTTAAAAGTAGGGAAAATACAATTATAGGTCCTCATAATTTCATTACATTTTGCTTTTAGTCTTTATAGTTTTTTTTAAGTATTTTAAGTCTTTATAGTTTCAACAAAATTGAGTGACATTTATTAATTAGATTCCTATAGTTTTAGAGTTTTCAGTAGTTTCAATCCTTATGAGGATTAAAAGTAAAATTTGATAAAACTATAGAGATTAATAATTATGTTTTCACTTAAAAGTATCAAATTTGATACTTGAACACATTTCGTTCACAATTGTAAGATCTTTTATGTGTTACTATATACGTACTATGTATTTGTAAGATCGTTTACTCATGTGTGACAATATATACATATTGATAGATATATTAATATATATCAACTTTCCTGCTACTGAATTAGTCAAGATAGAAACAAGGGGTTAATAAATTTAGAATAGAAAGACTTACATTAAGCTATATACTTAAAATATTATTGAAATAAATTACAATTTATTACAATTACAACATATATAATTCTTCATATGGCATGCGTACAAAAAAACAACGCACTTTCGCACCGCGCATCAAACCACGAACCACAGATAGTTTCTTGCCGTTTTTTAATTTTTTAAATAACATTACAAACGAGCAAGATACACAAAATTAAACCTGAAACATAGCACTCAACAAGTTAAACAATCGAAGGTAAAACAGGAAAAATACTGAAATGGATTATCTATATACCTAAATAGAAGATAGATATTACGTACTGGATTCACGTTGACATAAAGCCACTACTCAAATCCTTGACCATGATTAATTTGGATGATCTGTACCCAATTTATAAGTTGGAACGGCTAGCAAGGGCTTCATTCTTGGGGCTGTGAGCCCAAACTTTTCGGTCATGTCTATGTCACTAGGACACATGCCACAAGGAAGCGCCCAACTAAACCAGTACACCAATTGAGCTAAAACCACTACAAAAAAAAAAAAAAACTTTCAATAACAATCTACAGTGATAATAAAAGTTGCTACTCAGTTTAACTTTTAACAACGACAAGTGCATGTTACCGTCAAACATCTAAGTTTCAGCAGCGAAATATCAGTCGTGACTTTTTAGAGTTGACATATAAGTTGACATATAAGTGGCGACAATCAACGGCAATTTTTTAGAGTCACCATAAAAAGTGAGACTTTCAGTGACAACTTTGAATGTTGCTGTTAAAAGTTTGATTTTTATATTATCATCATAATTTTTTATTTATTGTTTAATATAATATTTAACATTTTAAGACATTAATTTTGTTGTATTATTGTAATTTTGTAATGAATATATAAAATAACATAGTAAATTTTCATTTAATATATTTTATGGTTAAATCGTAACTTTAAAATAATAAAATTATTTTAAGATAAGGTTAATGTATTATTTAATGCTAATGAACTAGAATAAAGAATTAAGCCAAACCATATTATTTTACATCAATTTTTGTCATCAAGTAATATTTGGTTTCATTCAATCCAACTATATAGGCCAATTTGGTTAATTAGTTTTGGTCAATTAATACTAAATCTAATTGAATTGACTAATGCATTCCCCCATGTAAAGTGATAAATTTATTCAAAAACCTAATGTTTGATATATTAATTTGGAATATATATAATGTGGTGATGAATCTCTATTTTAAAATGTTTTATGATTCAATTGATATTTTAAACAATAAACTACTTGTTTATAATAATTAGACATGTGATAGTTAAATTTATTCATTCATAGAATGATATTTCATCTAATCTAATTTTTCAATTCAAATTCTACATTTAATACCATTAACTTTAAAGCTTCATGCCTATTTAGATGTTTCCAATTTGATGACTAATGATAGGAAATAGAAAGATGAAAAGAAGAAAAATGAGATATTCTAAAATTCTACTTTTAACTTTTATAATATATGAAATATATCTATGTATGTGATGCTATATGATTTTTTTTTGTTTGATGCTATCTTGCGACATAAATATAAAAAATTAGACAGTATAGTGTATAATTTTCTTATAAAATTATAATTTAAATATGAGAACTAATTAAAAAAGTAAAATGTAATGTAAAAATAAGCCAATTACATTACTTAAGAGTTATTGTTAAATGAAAAGTAAAAATAAAATTTTAAATAAAACTAGCTAGAAAAAATAATAATTATCAACTAATGTATAATCATCTATATTTTTACTATTTATTCTTAGACATTTTTTATATCATAGTCATAAATATGAATATTAAAATAAATAATATAATAACTTCAAGAAGTAAAAAAATTAAAATAAATAGTACAATTGATATTGTATCAATTATACTTATAGTTTACTTTAGACAAAATAAATAATATATTTCATAATTTTAATAAATTAAAAGAATTGAATTGAAGTATTTAATGATAGTATTAGTATTTTATAATATTTAATATTTAAGATATATGTGTATTTGTATAGTTTAATAAAATATATATATATATATATATTAATTATATAATAATAAATTGTAGGTTCATTCCAACTCAATGACAAAAGGAGGAGTTCATGAGTTCAAACTTTGAAGGAGGCACTTGTGAAATAAAAATATAAATTAATAACATGATAATACGTGGCTTGAGGTGAGGGCACCACGTGGAGGGGTGACGTGATGTCGCATGAGCAGGTAAACTAGCATTATTTTTCAGTGACAACAAAAAAATCGCCACTGATTGATAGTTTTTGCATCAATTTTTAATGGTGACTATTTTTTTTGTGGTGACAATTTTTTTTTACTGCGACAAAGATTTTTAACTTTTAGTAGCAACTTTATTATCACTGCAAATAAAATCAGTGATAAGAGCTCTCGCGACAATATTGTGGCAACTTTTTATCGTCATTGAAAACTTTTAATAACAACTTTTTAGTTTTTAGAGGCGACAAAAATCGCTGCTGAAAGTTAATTTTTGTTTTGTAGCAAACAAGTTTAACTGTAGTCATCCCCAACTAAATTCCTGGACATATTCTACGACCTAAACCCAATGGTAACAGTTGATTATCATGTCCTCGAACGTCTACATTGCTATCAACGAACCTCTCTGAATAGAAAATACAAGCATCATCTGACCATACTTTAGGATCTCGTCCTACAGCCCAAACATTTATGATGATCCTTGACCTTTTTCTTTTGTAATATCCACTAACTGTGACATCTTCCAAACTTTCTCGATTGATTAGAGGTGCGAGTGCATGTAGTCTGTGAGTCTCCTTAATTACCAAATCTAAGTAACTTAAACTTGCTAGATCAGCCTCCTCCACCATTCTGTTCATTCTGACCACGTTTTGGAGCTCGTTTTGGAGATTCTTCACTACTCTCGGGTGCATCAAAATCTCGGATAAAGACCAATCAATTACAACACTAGAAGTGTCACCTGCCGCTAAAATAATCTCTAACAAAATAACCTTGAGGTGAGCTCTTTCAATGGCATGCTTTTGCTTGTCCTTCAAATCCGTTTGCTGATGCATCAAGGAAAGCATTATGTGCATGAAATCCTTATGGTGCTGCTCATCATTCTCTTTTCCAGCGCATATCTTTAATTGCCTTACGATTTCCTCTTAATTTTCGTGGCAAGCCCTGGCATACAGAAGTGACTGATTTTTTTTTTTTTTTTTTAGCGGCTTTGGCAGGGAACCGCAAAAGATAAGTGCAAATTAAAAATATAAAATAATTTAAATTTGTACAGAAGTAACAGAAAATTTAATGCGGGAAGACTACGGATATGAGGAACAAGAAATTTACGGACATTGATCAAGAAATAATTTCACAATAAATATTAAAAATATTAACTTATCTAATAAATAATGTATTCTAAAATCTCAATTATAAATATGATAGATTTTAAGCCAAGCCAACGAATAAAAATAGTCACTATAAATTATAACAATTTGAGTTATAATCTCAACAATGTTGGATATATAATGTATGATGAAAGAGCTTGTAACTCATCCTCTCACACACACCCATAATTTTTCTTTACTCAATTTAGCATACCTGGAGATCAAACACACAATCCAAGGGACATAATCAACCAGATTGAATTGTACCGTACAACTCAATGCCTCCTCAACAAGCCCTTTTAAGTTGGACTTATCATCCTTTGCACATCCCAGGATCATCTGATAAATTATATTCTCTACGAGGTCCCCCACCACCTCCCTCAGATTCACGACCTCACGCGCCGCCGCAGCTCTCTCCAGTGACTTTGCCATCCCTCCCATTTCGTCCCTCCTCAAAGGAGCAAACTTCTCCACCCTCGACGCGCTTAGAAGATGAAGAGTACACACTTTCCTCACATATCTCCAGTACGGACCGTACTCTACACTTGCTAGGCCCTTGATACCGTCAGAAAGTGGATCCGCTGCTTGTAAGTCAGGTCGAGATGCAAAAACGGCGTCGTGTGTTTTGAAGAATAGCTCCGCAGCTTCATGGGATGAAACGACAATCGTAGGAACTTGTCCCAGCTTCAACGACACGATGGGACCATATTTTTGGGCCAGCGATTGAAAGTTGCTAGGCTCTACACCCCTCCTGGTCAGGAAAAATGAAAAACATGCCAGAAGGGTATTTCAACGTCATCAAATTTAATGGTAGGTTGATGTTGCATTGTTTTAAAAAGTTTCAGGATGACATTACTTGAAAAGGAATTTAAGATATTATAGGTCCCTCAAGGAAAAAAAAAAGTTCAAAAGGTTTTATATTTTTTTCCACGTTATTAAATACTGCAAATCAACTCATCGAAAGTTTTATTAATTCAAGAAATAAATCATAATCAATGCTAATGTACGTATGATTAGTGGGTAAATGGTTTGCATCACTTGCAAAAGGCGTCTTTGATGAAGGATTAATATTTTTTAAAAAAAGAGAAATAATTTTATGGATTGGCCTTAAAAATATGTGGGATATAATATGTTAAGATATTTTCTTTTTGTATGTTGTTGCTCTTGAATAAAGCAGCAGATGTATAATATAAAATCAAACCCTCAACAAATGGGCAAAAGTGTTCTTTACTTTTGTATATATTTTCGTTCTCCCTTGCAGGGTGGAGCTAGAAAATTTTGTGAAGGGGACCAAAATGACGTATCATATATGATAATCGAAAAAAAATTAAATTTATATATATCATTAACATAACATAAATATTTCAACTTATATATTTATATTTGATTTTACACACACACACACAACAAAAATAAATAAATAAATATATATATATATATATATCTTCATTTTTTTAAGTTTTACTCATTAATTTTTCATGGCATAACAATTATTATGATTTATGATAAAATTTTAAAAAATTCCTTATCAATATAAACTATCATTAAATTAGAGAATATTTCATCTTTTCTGTAAACATTGAATAATTTAAATACATCCTTGAGATCTAAAGTTCTGTTCAATATAAAAAAAACTCTATTACTTACTTATTAAATTTACTATTTAATTCTTTCAATTGACCTGTTCTTCATTCAATATATCTTGAAATTTTTGATGCAATGCTTTATAAAGTTTGTTAGTAATAATTCTCATAATTTCTTTTATCAAATATAAAATAACAGTAGAATTAAATGATATCAATGCTTTAAGAGATATTGTAATGTTATCTTGTTGAAAATAAATAGATTTTATGACAACTATATCTTTAAATTACTACAACAGTTAAACTATACATGTGTAAAAGACTGCTATTAAATTGAAATAAAAATTTTATGTAGCATCTCAAAGCTTCTATAATTTGCTAACTTAAATGGTCAAAAATACATAATCCCTATATTTTACTAAAAAATTAAGAAAATTAGGGGGGTTGTGGCCCTGCTGATCCCTCTTAGCCTTCACCCTTGCTCCCTTGATTTGGCTAGGATACGTTGTTGCATTGTCTATCTTTTTTCATACCCTATTTTCATACTTTAGGTAGAAAATTAATAAAATATTTGTCTTTGTCTGGATAACTAAAATCAGAACTGCCATTAAGCATGTTGATATGCTGGTTGAAGTTTCAATGATTGGATAACAGTTGCGCCTGGTCAGGTTAATTAGGCGTAAATAAACTATATTTTAATTTTGTATATTAAATTAAAGTGTATATGCATAAAAATAAAAGGGTAAAGGCGTAAATTTACTCTGAAACTTTCCCTCTAAAAGCGCCTGATATCCTGAACTTTTTTTGGAGCAATATTGCCCTGGAACTTTCCAAACGATGCATTATTACCCTACCGTCAGAGTTGACTATTTTGTCTGATTGAATTTGCCACGTGCCATTTAAAAAAAATAAAAAAAAGGTAAATGTGCAAATTTACTTTGAAAATTTTTCTCCAGAGGCACTTGATATCCTTAATTTTTTTTGGGAGCAATGTTGCCTTGCTGTTAGAATTGACCATTTTATTTGACTTCACTTACCACGTGATAGCCACATGGTATTTTTTAAAAAATAAAAAAAATAAAAAGAGCTATGCTTCGTTTTCATTAGCTTCTTCTTTTTCTTCATCCACAACACTAGAAATACAAAATAACTCATAATATTAAGATGAAAAATTAAACTCATATTTTCAACATAAAAAAAAACAATCAAACCTAAATTTTCAACATCGAAAAACAATCAAAGATAAGGGGTAGAGAGGAAGAAAATAAAGAATGCAATTAAGAACCCAAGAATTCAAGAACAACACAAAATATCCAAAAAAACAAGAACAAAAAATAAAAAAACTTAGAGTGACCAACATCAAGTAGGGAGAAGTAACAACTCAGTGGGGGACGGCTATGGAGCTTCTCATTTAGCTCTTGTCTTGCAAATGCCGAGGTGGAGGAGGGAGGAATGAAGACAAGAAGAATGACCTATTGTAAAGGAAGGAGAGCAATGTGCAACTGAGACACAAGGAGGGAGGGGACAACATTTTTTTTTAATTTTTTAAAAATGCCATGTGGCTATCACGTGGCAAGTGAAGTCATACATAGTCAACTTTGACAACAAAGCAACATTGCTCCTAAAAAATATTGAGAATACCAAGCGCCCCTGGAGGAAATGTCCCAAGGTAAATTTGCACGTTTACCATTTTTTATTTTTTTAAAAAAATACCACATGGCAAGTCCAATTAGACAAAACGGTCAACTAATGGTTAACTCTAATGGTAGGATAATATTGTACCGTTTTGGAAAGTTTTAGGACAATATTGCTCAAAAAAAAGTTCAAGATATTAGGTGCTCCTGGAGGAAAAGTTTCAGGGTAAATTTACACCTTTATCCAAAATAAAAATTTGATAATGATATATAAACAAAAATATACTCCTTTCATTAAAAAATGTAAGGCATTTTTAACCAAATTTTACCTCTTAATAAAGTAGTCACTTATTTTCAAATTAACCATATCTTTTTTTATTTACACCTATAAATACCGTAAAATAAATATAAAATAATTTATTTAATAGGGACACTTTTAGAAAAAAAAAGGCAATTATTATACCTTAAAAGACTAAAAATGCCTTACATTTTTTAACATTCAACCCCTCAAAAAATGCTTTATATTTTTAAACGGAGGGAGTAATAAGATATATACAACGTAATGTTTAAGATTAAAGAATATTAAAAAATTCCACACAAAAAGAATATCATTCGAAGATAGATTTTTACAATAATATTATAAGCCACGTCAGAGCTTAATTAATAAGTTTCTACATTAAGTTATGTGGATATATTAAGACAGCCTTTGGTGCATTGGAACCGCAATTGAAGTCAATTAATTAGTTGATGAGGAGAGATCACCCACAATCACACTAATATAGAAGTTTTCTACGAAAGCAACATTCAAGAAACCTTTCAATTAGTTCAATAATTGAAGAAATGTTGCCCAAATACAATTAAATCAATTGAAGATACGTTGCCCAAACAATTAAATAATAATAAACTATGTTCACAAAGAAAAAATAATACTAAGCTATACGATTTAAAAGGAGTAATAGTATATAAAAAAGGATGCATTTGATTAATTAGCTTCCAACGATTTCCATCTTTTTGCCCTTTTCTTTTCCTTTTCGCTTTCGAGTTTAAATTCTCTACTAAAAGGATGAATTAAGCGAGAGTCATAAAGTCATGCATGTTTGATAAGAGAGAGTATTTTTACGACAAAGGGAAGAGGGAAAGAGACTTTTTAAGAGGTTTTTATTTGAAAAAATATCATTCAAGGGCTGCTAAGGCAATTTAATATCAAACAAAGATTAGAAGATTCTAAAATATCATTACATGATTGGGGACTGATTTAAAAATAATGTCATATGAGAAAAGACTATAATACCCCTATTTTTCTTTTTTAAACTTGTCAATTAGTGAATTGTTTCTTATTAAATGTAAATGGGTACTTGCTAATTAACGAATGGCTACTCTTTGAAATATGATCTACACTTGTCCCATTAACCAAGTTCTTTTAGATTTTTAAACTTGTCAATTAGTGAATGACTTCTTATGAAATGTAAAGGGATATTTGTAAATTAATAAATAACTACTTATTAAAACATTATCTACACTTATCCTTTCTCACAATTAAACTCTTTCATATTATTAAACTTGTCAATTAACAAATAGTATCTTGTTAAATATGAATAGTTATTTGTTAATTAATGAATGACTATTTATTGAATCATTATGATCTACACTTGTCCTTTCCACAACTAAATTCTTTCATATTTTTAAATTTATCAATTACAAATGGTTTTTAAATGTAAATGAGTACTCGCTAAGTAATGAATGCCTACTTATCAATTAAAAAAGAAAAGCAAGATATTATAGCCTTTTGTCATCTAAAATTATTTTTAAATTAATCTCTTGATTCTATAGTGATATTCCAAAATCTTTTATTTCTTATTTAATATTAAATTGACTCAACAATCATTGAATGATATTTTTCCTTTTTATTTTTGTAGGTTCAAAATACGTTTGGTATATGCCTAAAAAAAGGAAAGGGAATTTTATTATTTGGTATATGAAGGTGTTTGGGGGACTTGGATCCTCTCAAAATCATTTTTCTCGAGCCATCTTTCTATACACAATCCACATAGCTTGAGAGGTACGGTACTTCATAACCTGCACCATCAGATGTTCAGACAAAAAGGAGATTAAAATAGCCAAAATAAGCTAATCCTGATGAGACCACTAGGTAAAATTAGGATTAGTAACACCCATGGGAAGATATTTAGGGGTCACAGGATTACTACCATCAACATAACCAAAAAAAATTTGACCATAAAGGTAATAAGGAACAACTTGAGCATGCCATATAAGGTAGTTATCAAGGGTGAGTTTAACAGTAATTAAATTAGAAGGGTTAGGATCCTAGCACCTGGTGAGTAGGGGAAGAAGCTGTGTGGTGACCATAGCACCTATTGAGTGGTTAGAAGAGGAAGAAGGCAAAAAGGCCATTCCGAGACACTAGTCGGGAAGGCTCTGATACCATGAAGAATTTAAAGTAATTTTATATTTCCTTCTTGAACAATCATAGGTACAATAAAGTGTACAAATTGTACAGATTCTAACAGAATGTGAGCAGTGACCTAGACATGTGTATGATCTGTATTTATAACATAATGTTCTAGAACATTACCAATGACAACTATACACTTAATGCTATAATTTAACCAAATGTTTAGAATTCTTGAGCTTAGATGAACTAGACATGGGCTTGGATGATGACTTTGGGCTGAGTGCATGGATTGAAAAATTAACATAAAAATGAACTATAGTACTCTTTTTTTCACAATAAATATGATAAAACTCATTAATATATCCTATAAATGTAAAAATCATAACACTCAAAAAATTTCATGAATGTGATTCTTAACATTATGAACTAAATTACCCCTCTTCCTTATGAATTTGCTCACATGTCCTCTTTGATTATCTTATTTTTACTTTTATTTTTTCAATCTGTTTTATTCTATTCATTTCTATTAACCAAACAGGAGTTAAGTGTCTCTTTGATTACCATATATGAGTAACTCAAGTTTTGTAAATCAGATTCCTCAACCATCCTGTATATTCCAACCACCTTTTGCAATTCATTTTGGACATTTTCATAACTCTCGGATTCCTCAAGAGTTCAGACAAAGCCCACTGTATTACAACTGTGGAAGTATCAGTGGCCGCGAGGATCATATCTAATGAAAGAGCCGTGAGGTTAGCCCTATCAATGACGTGGTTGTGATCATCGTGCAGCAAATCCATGGGTTGATGCAGCAACGAAAGCAATATGTGTATGAAGTCGTTATGGTACTGCACGTTTTGTTCTCTAGGATATTAGGAATGGTTAATGGTAAAGAAAACATGATCTAGCTTGCTTTAGAGACAACAGAGAAAATTATGATCTTTCACTGGAAAGTAGAGATCTAGCTTGTCGAGAAGTTGAGACTTGAGAGATATCAATTATTTAAATGTGACTAAAAAAGAAATGGTTCAATAATTCATTTTAGGTATTATTTTTTTTATTTCTCATATTAAAATATTTATTTTCACCATTTTCTTTCAATTTTTAATTATGCATGCATGTAATGTTTATGGAGTTTGGATTCAGTAAATGATCTAAATATGCTCACTTAATGAGTGTTCTTGTCTTATTTGTAAGACATTTTTTTATGAATTGAACTTGGTCCCAAATGCACAATACTTGGTACTTTTCAAAATGATTTTTTTTTTCAAATTTATTACTGTATTAATTAAATGTGTGGAAACAGCAAGCCAACACTTGATATTTGGAATTGTGAAGCCAAACTTATCGTTATGACCAGGTCACTTAGGCACATGGTACAAAGAAGCACCAGATCATAGCAATGCAGTGATTGAGCGACAACAAAATTTAATCGTGTTAAATCAATGATGATCTTTGAAATAGTGCGACATGCTTTTATAATTATTGATTTTTTCAACTACCACATTTTGGGTTAGGCCTGTGCCTTAATTTCTTGACGTTATATTTAATTAATGCGGTTGCGTGGTGGTTACTCGGTAAAGATTAATAAAAGGTGTGAAAAGATGAGGTATTTAATATTATTAATAAATTAAAATTTACTCGTATTAATTTGATAGGATAAATTTAAAGAATGTATTAAGCATATAATGTTAAGTTTTTAATTTTTTATTTTATCATTCATTCCATCCATTATGTTCATTCTACTTTTTCCTTACCTTATTGAAATAAAAATGTGAGAGTCTGTCATCTTTAAAACTATGTTTTACTTTAGGGTTAAAAAATATTAAAATTTATGTTTTGTTCTTGCTACTAGACCCAACTCTTTTGGTAGAGCTAAGAAATAGGTCGACGAACTCTTATGAGTTTGGGTTCAAAAGTTCTTTTAACCCAAAACTAGAATTTATCCATGTGATGCTTTTAAGAAGATATGTTTATGGTAATGAATAGAATTGAGACAAGTGGATGGATTTAATAATGAAATGCCTTACAATTATGGTTCCATTGCTTACTAGAAATGAAATGAAAGAAATATATTGAAAAAATAAAGATAAAAATAAGATGATTAAAGAGTGTAAGTAAATACATTCACAAGAGGGAGGGGTAATTTAGTTCATGAGGATGTGAATAATGATTCATTAGAATTTTGGAAGGTGTAATAATGCCTATATTTATAGTATATATTAATAAGTTTTACTATGCTTACCATAAGGGGAATGGTGATTTAGTTCATTTTTATTTTGATTGTTTCAATCCATTTTATTATGTTCCTTTTTAATAACCAAACAGGACCTATGGGATTTAATCTTTGCTTATCTAGTAGAACTGTGGTTTTTATGACACCGGGAATGGTGGTTTTTGCCTATGTGTTTTAATTTATATTATTAGATCGATCGATTGATTATTTTTAAAATTTGATCTTTATTGATTGGGTTTAGTATTGAGTCTAGGAGTGTCTTTTTAATTTTTTTAAAAGTTGTTTAATAAAAATATAATATTGCATATTTATTTTTAAATAAAAAATTAAGCTATTGTAAAATTCAAAATAAATAATATAAATCTTTATTTTAAATTAAAACACATATTTTAAAGGTTAAATTTAATTAAAGATTTAAAATACTCAATTTTATGATATTAAAATAAACACCAAACTCATTTTTTAAGACTTAAACGCGTCAGGTTCAGTTTATATTAAAATATAATACATTAATATTCAAAGTTAAAAAATAAATAAATGTGAGAGGTTGATGCGGACTTACAGCATAAAGAAATCACTATATATCTTGATAATGGGACTTGTGGTGTGGTGAAAAACATTCCATAGTTTTAATGCACTAAAATTGTGCTAGAATCGTGAATACATCATGATTGACGAAGTTAGACAACTCATCATAAGAAATTGTACTGCAACTCATTATGGCTTAGGAGTTAAGGAAGAAAAAAAGAACACTCTCACTTTGATAAAAAAAAATTATATTATTCTTTTATGATTTCATATACAGTGAAATGAGTGCTATTTATAATAACCTCAAGTGAGAAATTAGTATTAATAAAGAGATTATTGAAGAACTTAATTCTAAATGGAATGTTACGGGAATTAAAAGTACTTATTAAAAAATATTTATTGGGAGCTTATAAAGGTTACAAACACTTATTATAACTTATGTATACAAAAATTTTGGAGATAGTAAGGGTTATGGAAATTAAGCATCCAATTTCGTCTCACATAATTAGTACATGTTTGGAGAAGATAACAATTACGCTAACGGCTAGCCAATAATAACCCGTAAGACTCATCATATGGATACAATTTATGAATTTAGATACGACATCTTTAGGTATTGTAGTCCACTTACTCACACCAACATGCATGGATCCGAGCAACATGCTCCTAGTGCAATCACCCTCTCATATGTTTTTTTTTTTCCCGTAACCTCTGTATGGAAAAAAGTGCTGAAAAATAAAGTAATATAATTCTACAAAATAAAAACAGCGATATCTTTATAAAAAAGTGCTGTATTTTTTTTTTAATCGTCAAATACTATGAGAATATACCACCTAATTTGGGGGGTGCCCAAATGATCTGGAATATGCTATTCATTTATACTGCCACATGTCCAATTGGTCCTAATTCGTTGTGATTCATTAACAATTATAAATTGATTAACATTGTATCTCTATGTGTTGTAAGGATTAGACAAAAATTTGATGCAATAAATGACGAAGAAAATGGTTTTATTCCGGGGTAACTTAAAATCAAATTTTGGGCTTTAGGGCATCAACAATTCAATTTTCTGCACCCACGTAAATACTTGAAATTGATCTTCAATTGTTATTCTGCACTATTTGTAAGATCCACATTAATACTTGTTATTAAGGAAACAGTTTGTGTGTGTGTGTGTATTTATTAATCCCGTTTACGTCTCTTTTATTTTTGTTAACTTCTAAGATTTTATATCATTTCATAATATTTTTCTTAGGATTTCAATATATTTTGGCATAATTGTATATATTTTGGATACTCAAGTTAGAAAAATATGCATATTGTTTTGAAAATTCAAATTTGATATTTTTCAAGCTAAGTAACTTCCCTAAACATGAAGTTTATAGAAAATTCCAATTTTTACACAGAAAAAAAATGATATCTTGAAATGGATGTTGGTACTCCCTTCCCTTATAAGCAGAGATACTCAGTGCAGTCACTAAAAACTTCAACATATTGTTAAAGCCATGATACCCAAACTGAAATATTCAATTATGGTTTTTTTTGGGGGGGGGGGTTATGATGAGACAACATTTATGAGAAGTAAAAAATTGTAGCTTTAATTTCACAAAAGCACATCTAAAACAGAAAAGGGCATTTAGTGAAGATGATGATTCTCACAAATGCGCACACGCCACAACTTCCCTTGGGGAGAATAGAAATGGGAAGAAACATATATATCATCTAAGCATTAAGAAACTTACAAACCCATTTAATTTTAGCAAAAGAAACATTTTATCTGATATATTGATGTAAAATTGCAAAGTCGTCACTGTATATATTCTTGATTTGTCTTGCACAGATCAGTCATGACATTGCACATTAATTTAACATACTTTCACAAATAGTCCTTACCTGATTATGCAACCGATAAGTTGGAATAGCTAGCAAGTGCTTCATTCTTGGGATTGTGAGACCAAAATTTTCGTTCATGTCCAAGTCACTGGGACACATGCCACAAGGAAGCTCCCAATTAAAGCAATGCACCAATTGAGCTAAAAACAAATTTAACTGTAGCTAGACCCAATTGTGTCCCGGCACATCCTCTACGACCCGAACCAAATGGTAACAGTTGGAAATCATGCCCTTGAACGTCTATGTCGGAATTAACAAATCTTTCTGGGTAAAACATATGAGCATTGTCAGTCCAAACATTAGGATCTCGTCCTATAGCCCATACATTTACTATAATCCTCGTCTTTTTTCTTATGTAATATCCATTAACCGTGACATCCTCCATAGTTTCTCGAGGGACAAGAAAAGGTCCAGCAGGATGCAGCCTAAGTGTCTCTTTGATTACCATGTCTAAGTAAGTCAAGTTTGCTACATCAGATTCCTCAACCATCCTGTTCATTCCAACCACCTTTTGCAATTCATTTTGGAGATTTTTCATCACTCTCGGATTCCTCAAGAGTTCAGACAAAGCCCACTCTATTACAACCGAGGAAGAGTCGGTTGCTGCAATGATCATATCTAATAAAAGAGCTGTGAGGTTAGCCCTATCAATGACGTGGTTTTGATCATCGTGCACCAAATCCATGGGTTGATGAAGCAACGAAAGCAATATGTGTATGAAGTCGTTGTGGTGTTGCACATTTTGTTCTTTAGGTGCTAGCTCATGCTCAACGATTATCTTCTCCAATGCATCGTCAAGTGCCTTTCTGTTTCTCCTTAACTTTCGTGTCAAACCCTGGCAAACATTGGTTGAATTGCTCCTTAAATGATTTAAGTATAACACTAAATACATATTATTCTCGTTTATGCTATTTTGTGTAACAACGTAACTAAAAGCTTAGAAACGGGGAAAAAAACAAACATGCAATATTAATCAACAAAAACGATGACACATCTCAACTAAAAATTTCAAGGCTTAATTGAGTTTGAGTTCTTCTACTTTATTATATATTTTTATGGTCCTCATTATAAGTTATTTTCAACATATTTTACAAGAATTAAAAAAATTGTAAAACTCATTAACTCCTATCTAAAAATTTAAATAAGTTTTCAAATGATTTATTCATACTAAATATACATACTTATTTAATAATGTATTTTAACTCACCAGCACTTAATGGGAGTAAATGAAAAAAATTGTTATAAAAATTAATGTCTTTACTTCTAAATATGGTCCAAATAATTTTTCTCTCTTCTTATAAATAGGATCGAAGGAAATATTCTCATTAATTTTATTTATAAGTCACTTCCAACATATTTTATTGAAATTAAGAAAAATTTTAAATTTTATTAACTCTATTTTAAAATTTAATAAATTCTCACCTCTATCCACTAATAAAGACAAAGAAATATTTTAATATTTTTTTAACATTTAATAAGGATAAGAAGGTTAAGATAAATATATAAAATAGTGAAGTTCCCTACAAACAAGATCAAAATTAATCTTCTCTATCTATAAATAGGACTAGAGGAGTATTAGTCATTAAATATAACTTAATCAAATGCAAAACTTTCAACATTGTTTCAAGCTCCCTCAAAAATCCCAACAGCATATAATATTATATTTGATTGATGTCTTGATTACCAGTAGAGAGAATGTTAGGCCCTAGACATACCTGGAGATCAAGCACGCCAAGCCAAGGGATGAAATCAGCAATATTAAACTGTCCCACCAAGTTCAGAACCTCGTTCGTGAGCTCACGTAACTGGAACCTATCATCCTTACGACGTCCCAGTACCATCCTGTACATTATGTTCTCCAAAAGCTGCCCCACCTTCTCACTGACGTCCACGACCTCTCCGGCAGCTGCCCCTCTCTCTAGCGCCGTCACCGTCGCTACCACCTCCTCCCTCCTCAAAGGAGCAGACATCTGCACTCTTGACGCGCTTAGAAGTTGAAGTGTACACACTTTCCTCACATATCTCCAGTATGGACCGTACTCTGCAAACACCACTCCCCTCACTCCTTTTTTGAAAGGATCTGTTGATTGCACTTTGGGTCGAGATGCAAAAACGGTGTCGTGCGTCTTCAGGATTTGCTCCGCAGCTTCAGGGGACGAAACGACAACCGTAGGAACTTGTCCAAGCTTCAACGACATGATCGGACCGTATATTTTGGCCAGTGATTGAAGGCTGTCGTGTGGCCGTTTGCCCAACATGTGGAGGTTGCCGATGATCGGAAGGGACGGTGGGCCTGGTGGTGGTTTCTGATTATCTTTTTGTCGTTTTAAGAAGAGTATGGTTGTGGGTAGAATGATAAATGTGAGAAAGAGGATAGCAGGAATAGTTAATGGTAAACAAAACATGTCTGTTTGCTTGCTTTAGAGACAAAAGAGAGAATTATGATCTTTCACCGGAAAGTGGAGATCTAGCTAGTCGATAGACAAGACTTGAGAGATCAATTGTTTATATATGATTAAAAAAGGTCCAATAATTCATTTTAGGTATTATTTTTTTATTTTTATATCTTCTCTTAAAAATATTTTTCTTCACAATATTCTTTCAATTTTCAATTATGCATGCACGTAATGTTCTTGAATTTGGATTCAATGAGTGGCATAAATTTACTTACTTAATAAGTGTTTCAAATATAGTTATTAAATTTCATCAAACACTTGAAAATTATCAAGATTCATTTCTTTTAAAAAAAATTAAAATAATTCTCATGATCAAAACACCCCCTTGTGTAAGCTATCTCTTTCAAAAATTTGAAATTTAGTACTTTATGAGTATTGTATAACAAAATTTCTAACACTCGTTCCATTACATTAATGGTTGTTCTTGTGCCATGTGGGAATGGAATAAGTAGATTTGTACCCTGCAATACAAATCCAATGTTCTTGAAGATAAAATGGCCTCTTACATTGATTGTAAAGGCAAAAAAAAAAAAACAAATTAAAGAATGGAATCAGCCAAATTAAGATTTATTTATGATGCTTTCGAGAGAGGTGCTTCAAGAGTCAATTTTCGATGGAAGAGAGAAACAACATAATTAATTAATTAATTAATTAATTATAATGCAGATCACCAAAATAGCTTTAGAGTACCATCATCAAACGCATATGAAATTTCGAAAAATATATATTAGAAATAAGATGTGCCTCCTGGTATTCACCCAAGTGACTCTTTTGTCTTGGCTAGTTTAGTCATTCCAAACGACACTTTCCTGGTCATACATTTTAGTTAAGTTAAGGGTTAATGAGCAAAATAGATCTTGAAATATGCACAAAAGGCACCCTTGATCCTGAACTCTTAAAATATACAAAATTGGCTTTAAACTTTTAAATTCATAATAAATTAAACCCTACCGTTAAATTTTTGATAATACTACTACTATTCATCATGGGCCCTAGTCAAATATTGACATGGCAATCCTTGCAAATGTGTCATTTGTTAATTAGCACTACAAATCCTAAATTATTACGCGAGTAGCATCATAAACCCTGAGCTTTGAAATTTCAAGTATATTACCTCCATCGTTTATATGTAAAATATTAATTATTATATAGATCAAATTAATCTCAACATAGTCCATCACAATGAACACATTGTTGGCCATGGCGAATGACCCATAATTTTTTGAAATGACAAATGTTTTTTAAACGATTGGTATCACATATTTTTATAGACTATATAACTCTTATTTAGTCTTATCTTGAATCATGTTTATTTATTTAATGGCGAAAACTTGAGATCTCATTTAAAAAGAAGTTTAAATATCAAAGGATTTTACAAACAATGGATGTAAAAGCTGACGATTTCAACAACGAAGTTAAAACCCAAACTAACCAGTTAATTAAAATTCTCTGATATTTAAACTTCTTTTCTAATGAAATCTTAAGTTTTTACTATTAAATAAATAAACAGTATTCAAAATAAAACTAAATCGATTTATAGAGTATATCATGAGATACCAATGGTTTGGAACACATTGCAAAAAAAGGGGGAAATGTCATTTCACAAAGTTCACCACGACGGACCATGTTGAGGGTAATTTGGTTTATATAATAGTCAAAGTTCTATGTATAAATGGTGCGCGTAATTTGCTTGAAATTTTAAAGTCCAGGATTTAAGATGCTACTCGCATAATAATTTAGAGTTTATAGTGCTAGTTAACAAATGACACATCAACAAGAAATTGCCATGTCAACATTTGACTGGGCCCCATAGTGAATAGTAATAGCCTTAACAAAAAGTTAATAATAGGGTTTAATTTGCTATGAATTTAAAAGTTTAGATTGATTTTGCACATTTAAGAGTTTACTAGGATTCAGAGCACTTTTCGCGCAATATTTGAAAGTCTATTTTGCTCATGAACTCTTAAATTAATTTTTATCTACTGGCTGTGGAGTAGCTTTGGGTTGATTGAAAAGATATATCTGTAGGTTTTATATGAGAGAAATTAACAAAAAATATTAACAAGTATTAATTGAAAATTTATTGAAAAAACTTTCAAAATTCATCAAGTTGAGAGGTAGACACAAAGTCATCTAGCTTTTATATCTATGTACATTCATATTTCAATGCCTTCAACATCCTCATGAGATGTAGTAGTTACAGAATATATAATGAAAACGCCAGATCAAAAAAAGTCAATGAACTGCAAGTATAAAGGTTTGAATACTTAGTTGTACCCTTTGGAGCCGAAAATGTGTGGGAACATTCTCATCTTGATCAGTCAAATATGTGTCCAGTGGTGGAGATAGGGGGATATGGGCCCATGACCTCTTTAACTTTTTTTTCTCTTTTTTTTCTAAATAAACTGTAAGGGTTATATGTTTTCGACCGTCATAAAATATTATGTGCACTGTTTACTTCATCAATTTTATATAGCTATGTTGTTGTTGTAGGTAAAGAAGTAGTTAATGCACATTTATTTTTTTCAAAACTTGAATATGATTGTTAATGAAGTGTTCTTCTAAGCACAATGATGAATCATAATATATTTTTGCATTTCAAATTGCTGATAATTTGGTTGGAATTGATGAGATTCAGACAGGAAGGGATTAAGTTAGCGCATATTATATGATCAAGTTAGAGCACATTATAGTGGCCTGAAGATATTAGATTATGTTCTCATTTTAATTATATATGTAGTCTTTTATCTATGTATAGTGCAACTGCTTTAGTTCTTAAAGATGTGGTTTTCACATAATCTATTTATTTCTACTGAGGTGATGCTACTAATATTTGTAAGTATTAATATCATTTGATTTTGCTTTCATTTTATATTTGATAAAAGAAATTATGGGAATTACTAACAAACTTTGTGAAGTAATGTAACAAAAATTTCAAGATATTTTGAATGCTATATATTTGATATTTACTATGAAATTACTTATTCAAAAATTAAAATATTACGATTGAGAAGGTTTTCTAAAAAAAATTACTTATTTTTGTAATAGCCAATTTATTAAAATTAATTATATGAATGTTTTTATTTTGTAATCCTGACTCCCTAATTAAAATTTTGGCTCCGCACCCATTTGTGTCGGTGATCACTTAATTTCAAATTGCAGGTATATGTAATTAATTTAACACATAGCGAACAATCTCGCCTATTTATAATCCGACAAATTTATGGAAATGAACTGAAATATTCATTACATTCAAATCACCATTATCAATTAATAAGAGTGAATTTATTGAATTAAAAACACAAATGTTACCTATAAAAGGGGTCTAAATTTCATTATTGAAATAAGTTACGTACGTACAATATAACATAATAACAGTCTTTTAATTTCCTCCTACGCACGCACGCACACCACGCTTCGTGTGTCGTAACATAGGACACTAAATTTTGCATTCGAAATTCGAATCCTTGTGTGCATAAAAAATAACTTCAAATAAGACTTCTCGCCTAATCATGTAAACCATAAGTTGGAGCAGTTAGCAAATGCTGGAACTGAGCCACCAAACTTCTCATTCACGTCCGATTCATTGGGAGACGTGTGCCATAATTAAGGAAGTTCCCAACAAAAGCAATGCACTGGTTGAAAATCATGTCCTCCAATGCCAACTTCTTGCTATCATTTGACGTTGTTGTGCGTTTTGAGCTTGATATCTACTGCAGCAGGATTTTCTTCCGCTATGGCGGAACTGCTTTTTTTTCCCCCTCTGTTAATATGTAACCTACACCATGAACTATAAGTCCTAAGACAATTTAAATTCTAAACTTATATTTGATATATTATAAATTTTAAATAATTAAATTTGAGGTAATTTTGTTCACCGTTAAATTAATACAAATGTCGTTGCTTTTTCAAAAAAAGGGGGCTTGATGTGCAATTTCTCCCAAATTTCATTCCCCTTCTCTTTCCAACATTCCTTTAAGAAAAATTGCACACCATGCCTCATTTTTTTTTTAAATAATGAAAGTTTGTTTTAATTTAATGATGGGGTTGAAATTACTTTAATTTTAATTGTTTAGTGTTTATAACATACCAAATAGGAAAAACTTATAATTAAATGTTGAAATTATATATTAACCTTTTATTT
The DNA here is from genome assembly GCF_029017545.1 of Prosopis cineraria. NCBI lineage: Eukaryota > Viridiplantae > Streptophyta > Magnoliopsida > Fabales > Fabaceae > Prosopis > Prosopis cineraria. Next base: position 40,061,229 of record NW_026555332.1, read on the forward strand.
TTTTTAACAAAGAGGCCTAGGCCGAAAGAGAGGATGCCAAAGCTAAACAAAGAGGGGAAAAAAACTGAAACAAATGCCAAACCCTGGCGCTATCGAAGCTAAAATCACACTTATCAGCAAGACATGTCAGTCGATCACCTCAAGCATCTCCTTCCAAACATAAATACCTCCTACTAAAATGACACTAAGATTGGCCAAGTAATGAACACAGTAATTACTTTCCCATGTCATATAGAGAAATTGATCAACTCTCCAATTCCTCCTCAACCAACTATAAACCTCCTAGGCTATGGTGGGTATAGCATGCACCAGCCTACCTCCTTTCAACTCCACCAAATGGAGTAAACGGGAAGTTGGTCTGGCAGGTTAGGGTGGGTATAGCTGGTAATATGGGGGCTCAACTCACAAAAAAATGCACGTTGGGTTGAAAAAAAAAGTGGGTTTAATTCTATGCAGAGCAATTTTGGCTTGTCCTGCATAACTTGAACCCATAGTAGGCTAGCCTACGGGTTGGTAGGTTGAGCCGCTTATTTTTTAAAAACAAAATAGAAATCGTAGGATCATTCTCTCAATTCTCAAACCCTCATCATTATTCAAATTATTAGGATAATTTAAATTACATGCTTATTACCTACTATCATTATTATCTATTACATTTAATTAGTTGAGATAGCTATAAATTCATGATCAGTAGAGTGCATTAATGTAGCATGCACCCAACCAAAAACTTTTTTACAATTTAATTTGAGTAAAATATTTTCAAGTAGGCAAAAGCAATATAGCCATCTATTTTTTTTTTAAGGTTACATGGGATTCAAACTCTTTATCGTTATGTTGCTATTTGAAGTAGTGCCGTCTTGAGTGGTATATGAATCATTTTTAGAGTCATTTAAAATGATTTATATATCAACATTCAAATCGTTTTCAACAGCTTTTGAATTATGAGTTACTAGGCTGTCAAGCTGTGAAAAAATTTCAACTTTATTTTCCTTGTATTGTCTTTGTTAGTACATTTTGCTTCAATGAACTCAAAATTTCTCAGCTAGACCCAAAAAAAAAGAAGATTAGCCCAATAACCTTTACTCAAATTAATGTCAAATTTTATTTTATTTTCTAGACTTTTACATGTTAATTATATTTTCATGTTTAATTATGTGATACTAATAATTAATGATAGATAAAAATTCTAACAATATGATGAATTTGTAATTTTTAAAATTAAAAAATGTACATAAAAATATTTCTTGGCTAACCGACCAAACTGTTGTGGATTGGCAAGTTGGTAGAAATACAATCTACACAAGATGCGGGCAGGGCCATGGAAGCTACAAGGCAAGTAAGGCAATTGCCTTAGGCCTCCAAAAAAAATTGTTAATACCCCTATTATATATATGTGTGTGTAATTGATATTTGTATTATCGTATATTTAATTGTAGATAAAAAAAGAATGAAAAGTATTTATTATTCTTCATGTTGAAAAGTTCCAACCATTCCTTGTATAATATTAATTATTGAGTTGAGTTCATTATCTACATAACAAAAATATATTGAGATCCACAATACACTAATTTGTACTATATTAGCTTGCTTTAAAGTTCTCTCATAGTCTCACTTTTTGTTTTCTCCTTTTCTTATTTTAAAGCTTAAAACATTGACAGATATTAGTATTTAGACCTTGTATAGTTTTAGGCCATCAACACGGCACCTTTAAGCCTTACTAAAATTTTGTTCATAATTTATATAATTATTATTAGTTTTTCACACTAATCATTGATATTATTAGTTTTAATTATATCTTTTTTTGTTAAAAATGTATTCCCATCCCATATTAGTGCTATTCTATCTCAATATATAAGATGGGGTACGAGCACTTTGTCAATACTAATTTTTATTTCACTATTGAATTAATTTAATAATTTATTAGAATCGCTATATTACAAAATTTTAATATATAATTTTGTAAAAAATGATGAGTGGTTTTTTTTTTGAAGGGACAATTAAACATGCTAGGCTTTACAAATAATTTCACCTTAGACCTCAATATATACTCACACAGCCTTGAATGTAGGCTATATCAACCCGCCCCACTAAGCCTGCAGCGCCAGCTCATGGGTTATAAGTTGACTCATATTATCAACTCTACACTTTGCTAGAATAAAAACAAGGGGAGAGACAATAGAAGTGGAGAACAATCATAAAGCCACATATTTTAAATTAACGACTTTTTTACATGAAGCATATATAAAACGGTAAAATTGGCACATTAAAATAATTTCAGTAGAACAGCAAGCAAACGGTTGATTCTTGGCAAATTGTGAGGCCAAACTTTTCGACGTGTCCAAGTCACTAAGATATATGCTAACAGGGAAGCTCCAGAGACTAAAGCAATGCACTAATTTAGGGATGGCAAATTTAGTTGTACTAAATAAATTATCTTTGAAAATGGTGGTGTCATTATAATTAATGATTAAATATTTCAACTACCACATTTTGGCTTTGATTTTGGCCTTAATTATCACGAAATCAAATTTAATTAACGGTTTTGTTGTATGATTTCTTGTCCAAAACCCTGCATTGAACAAGGAGAGGTTTAAATGTTTTGAGACACATTCCAACTCACTTGTCAAATTGTCACTGGTAAAAAAATTGGTTTTCTTCAACCATTTATTCATTTATTATGTTCTAATAGTTGGATTAACTCGCTATGACCCAATCAAGTTTTAAAAACCGGCAAAACTCAAAACCCAACATGGTTTGACCGTTTTGAATTTTTTTAACTTTTTACTCTTATTTTAGTAATAAAAATTTTTAATCAATTTAAAAATATTAACGTTAACTTAATTTTGGTTATATAGTAAAATATTCAATACATGATTTGTTTATTGGCATTATATGAATGAAAGTGTGGAGAAACTTAAAACCTTATTTTCTTTAAAAGCACAAATAAGGTAAATGAAAAAATACACATATGAAAAAAATCAAAAATTAAAATTTAATATATTATAACTGAACAATTCTAAATCATTCTCAATATTTTTAATGATATATATATATATATATATGCGCATGTAAATATTATTTTTAATTTAATTACTTTGTTATCAATTTAACCATTGGTTTAATTGGTTAAATCATAAGAGCCATGATCTGATGACCTATTCAATTCATCATCCAATCCAGTTTTTAAAATATATTTTATAGCTTTATGAAGACGTACAACATTAAGAATTTATACTATTCTGATAATGGATATGATAAAGAATTGTTGCTTGCCCGACAAAAGAAAATCAAACTATTTTTGGGCAACTTAGCTATGTTTTTTATTTTGGTACAGGATAACTCAGCTATTGTTTTGTTTAGTTTTATTTGAGGCAAAATGCAAAAAAATAATATTTAGGGTATCTTTAATTCTGGAATGTGGCCCATTTGCAATCAATTGGCATTGGGGTGCAGTTTTTCCTTTTTATTCCCAAAACAAATAAAAAAAGCTTGTCTAATATAATGGTAAAATTTCCATAACTTTTGAATACTTTACCGTCAGTTTAGTGGGTATAATATATTTTAGAATTGAAAATGAGAACAAGATTTCAAATTTGAGAAAAATGGACCTTTTTGTTATTTTAATTTAACTTAAATATTTATTGGGGCACATTGCAAAATATTTAAAATGTTGGGTTGTTATCTTTATTTGATTCTATTAAATGGGCTACATGTGCAAAAGTTCCTTCAAACTTTGTTTTGTTTCTTAAATTCAAGTAAATTTAAATTTCTCCTCCCACCGGAATACCCGAAATTGTGCCTCTAATTAAAGTATCAAATTTGACCCTTGATCACATTTTGGTAACAAATTCCTAAAAAGGAAATATATTTATTTGTAATATACTATTTAGGAGATTTTTTTTTTGGCCCGAAATTTGCGAGATCCATATACTTATACGTGTAACAATTAACACACACACACACACACACATATGCTACCAATTAGTTAAAACAGATACCAGAGAAGAGAAATATATTCGAGATACCTTTGTTTATCCAAAAAGAAATATATTCGAGAATAGAAAGAAAAACACACGCATCAAACTATATATTTTAAATTACTGAAATAAATTACAGTTTATATATATTTTTAGGTGATTAACATAAACTAAAATAAGATGAATTTGGATTGTTTCCATGTCCGCTCTCAATATACTTTTATACACATCTCATGTAATTAGTCATTTGGTTCATTTAACGGTTTAAGCTTGCTAATTACAGCACTAAACTAAATATCTTATTCAATTCTTTCACCCAAAAAAATATCATATTCAATTCATTTAATGGTTAAATAAAGTTATGTTTTTAAAAGGAATATTGTGATGATAAAATAAATATATGGCCATCAAATCAATCAAATAATTAAATGGAGGGATAAGACTGATTATGATCGAAAGATGTATTGGGAGAAAGTATGAGAGAGATCCAAATCCAAAACAACACATGCTTGACGCATCAAACCAAGAATCACGTAAACGAAAAGTTCCTTTGTCTTTCAATAACATTACAAGCCAATGAGATCAAGAACATATACAATATAACGCATCAAGTTAAACTATAATTTTAATCGAAGGAACAACATGAAGAATCTTGGTAATATTATATATCACTCCTCCAGAAATCTGAGCCTTATTTTCAGAAAAGGTACGCTGGACGCACGTTAAACAAAAAGCACCTGAAAACCCTTTACCATGATCAGTATGAATAGTCCGTGCCTAATTTATAGGTTGGAACAGCAAGTAAATGCTTGTTTCTTGGGACTGTGAGGCCAAACTTTTCAGTCATGTCCAAGTCACTGGGACACATGCCATAAGGAAGCTCCCAACTAAAGCAATGCATCAATTGAGCCACAACATATTTAACTGTAGTCATACCCATTTGAATTCCTGGACATCTTCTACGACCTGAACCAAATGGTAAATATTGATAATTAAGTCCTTGAATGTCCACATTGTTATCAATGAACCTCTCTGGACAGAACATATCAGCATCATCAGACCATACTTTAGGATCTCGACTTATAGCCCATGCATTTACTATTATCCTTGTCTTTTTTCTTATGTAACATCCGTTAATTGTCACATCATCCATACTTTCTCGAGGAATTAGTAAAGGTGCAGGTGGATGTAGCCTAAGAGTCTCCTTAATTACCAAATCTAAGTAACCTAACTTTGCTAAATCAGCCTCTTCCACCATTCTGTTCATTCCAACCACATCTTGCAGCTCGTTTTGGAGATTTTTCATCACTCTCGGATGCCTCAAGAGCTCAGATAAAGCCCAGTCAATGACAATGACAGATGTGTCAGTTGCGGCAAAAATCATATCTGCTAAAATAGCCTTGAGGTGATCTCTATCAACGATGGCATGGTTTTGGTCGTCGTGCAAATCCATTGGTTGACGTATCACAGAAAGCATTATGTGTATGAAGTCGATGTGGTTCCGGACATTTTCCTCTTTAGAAGCTTGTTCTTGTTCGTGCTCTTTGACTATCTTTTCCAGCACATCATCGAGCGCCTTAATGCTTCTCCTTAGTTTTTGTGTCAAACCCTGTCATGCGTATTAGTCAAATACTAGTAGATCATTAGATCTGAAGTTTGACATGAATAATTCAATGTTTTCATATGCATATACACACTAGTTTACACACTAATTAACGTTAGAGGAGTTTGGGAAAAAAACTAATTATAGTCAGGGATAAATGGAAGGAAATCCAATTATTATCATACTCTTATTGATTGCCTAGCACAAAATATTAAAGCACTCTTTAATAACTCATCAATTAAAGTTAACAATATATTAGTAAGCACACACCCCAAACAAAGTCACAAGTGATAAAAAGAATTGGCCGATTGGATTTTTCCTTTGGCAAGAAGGATGCCTCTGGAATAAACACATATTTTTGGGCAAATAATAACTACTTCCCGGGTTCCCACTTTAATTGACCATGTTTGTTTTTAGTCTCAGTATTTTCAAGAATATGAACGATCATCAAATGACTCAAATGATGTTAATTTTGCTAAAATAGATTCAATACTATTAAACCCATTAAATGACTAAAAAATAAAATGCTAGCGTGGTAAAAATTATAAAAATCATTTAATTAAAAAATAGGAAAAATGAATCATTTCCTTAAAAAGACATGCCAGTGAAAGGGAGAAGGGCATTAGAGAAACACAAGGACATTGGACCTAATCAAAAACAACATTATTTAGACCGACGTAACAAATGGTCTTTCTGAGTATTTTTCAATAAAAGAGAGGAAAAATCATGAAAATAAATTATAAGGACTACAAACAAAACCTCATTAAAGTACAAGGATTTGGAGTGATATTTTCCCTAATCATGAAAATGATAGCGAGTTAACGAAATTAAAACAATATGTTATACCAGTTGGAGAAAAACATTGGCGCACAGCATACCTGGAAATCAAAAACACCAAGCCAAGGGACATAATCAACCAGATTGAACTGTCCCGCGCAGCTCAGTGCCTCCTCAACAAGCCCTTTTAAGTTAGACTTATCATCCTTAGCACATCCCAGGATCATCCTATAAATTATATTCTCTACGAGGTCCCCTACCACCTCACTCAGATTCACCACCTCACGCGCCGCCGCAAAGATCTCCAATGACTTCGCCATCAGCCCCACTTCCTCCCTCCTCAGAGGACCTAACATCTTCACTCTTGACGTGCTTAGAAGATGGAGGGTACACACTTTCCTCACATATCTCCAGTACGGACCATACTCTGCAAACGCTAATCCCTTGGTTCCTCTAGAAAGTGGATCTACCGCTTGTATTTGGGGTCGCGATGCGAAAACGGCGTCGTGAGTTTTGAGGAATAGCTCTGCGGCTTCAGCGGATGAAACGACAATCGCTGGCACTTGTCCCAGCTTCAACGACATGATGGGACCGTAGTTTTGGGCCAACGTTCGAAGGCTGATGTGGGGAAGTTTGCCTAACATGTGGAGATTGCCGATGATCGGGAAGGACGGTGGGCCTGGCGGTCGTTTCTTATCATCTTGTTGTCGTTTTGGAAAGAGTATGGAAGTGGATAAAACGAATAAGAATGTGAGGAAGAGGACAGCAGGAAACGCTAATGTTGAAGGAAACATGTTTGATTGCCTGCGCTTTGGATACAGAAGAGATATTGTACAAGAAATTGGGTTTGTGGTGCTTGGATTTTTATAACGAGAAGATTTATTGATAAATTAAGATGGTTAATAAATTAGCCCACCAACTTGAAATGAAAGCAACGAGGCGATGTAGATCCTTGTTTCCTTTTAGATAATGAGGGGAAAAAAGTCCTTGCTCCAAAAACAATTACCACTCTAATCCTTAGTTAATTAGCATGGAATATTTCTAACTACCTTACACAGGTAAGAAAAAGACTTTAAAAGTAGGCAATAAATTTTATCAAAAAAAAATTTCAATATTTCTAATCACAACTATCCTTATGAGTTTGAACATACTTGCACCAAACTCCATTACCATTTGTTGCTGTCATAAGAAACATCCATATGGAAGTGCCGTGAGGTATAAGATCTTGCTTATTTTTTTAAAGAATTACACTTAAGTCTCATAAAAAAAATTAATTATTACAACATTTACTAACAATTGAACTAAGGTCACTGCAGCTTTAATTCACTTGTTAGTGACCATTGTAATAATTAATTCTTTTCAACGGAGTTTCAACATAATTCTCCTTACCTTTCATTTTTTAAAACATCTCATATCTATGCGAAATTTGAGGCCCAAAATTTTCGTTACGCCTCAAGCCCATGTCTATTTCTTTTGTTTTTTTGTTTTTTTTTTTTTTTGAAAGTGTGTGCTCATAAGACCTCACATTCTTGTATTGTATCTTCACTTTTTAGCATTTGAGGCTTGATCCTCAAGTCTAGATTTGATGCTCGTTTTCGATTTGAAAAAGAAAAAAGAAAAGTTCCATCAACGGTAAACTAACATACATACATATAGCCGTCAAGCGCGACAAAATGAGCCTCCCAATTGACTCTGTAAAGAAATGCAGGCCTTAAACAAAATAAAAAAGGAAAATTTCAGTTAAGGATTAGAAAAGAATCTTAATTTCATATGAATCTAAAAATATTATAAATTTTAGTTAGATTTAGGAAGAAAAAATTAAAATAATTTTAATGATAAAAGGATCAAAATATCTTTAATATGTTATGTAAAATCACTAATTGTTAATTTTCTTATTGCACTTATTAATTTACCAATATTACTTATAAATTACATCCGTTTGACAGACAATTAATAATATTAATTGTTAATTTATTAACTTTACTTGTTAATTTACTAATATCAGTTATAAATTATAAAAATTATAAGTAATTTATAATTGATATTAGTAAATTATAAGATCTGTCAATAATTTATAACTAATTTTAATAAATTAAAAAATAAAGTTAGTAATTTAATAATCAATATTGTCGCTTATAATTATTGACATGCATATCAATACTCATATAATTTATAACTCATATTTGTAAATTAATAAGTGGAATAAAAAAATTAACAACTAATAATTTTATATAACAGGTGAGAGGCATTTTAGTCTTTTCATCGTCAAAATTCTTTTAATTTTTTTCTCTAAATTAAACTGAAATTTTAAAAAAAATTGAACTTACCTAAAATTAAGTTTTTATAATGATTCTTAACTGAAATTCTTCCAAATAAAAAGCTCAACCCATATATATTACTATAGAAAAAAATAATTTTTAATCTTCATAATCTATAGGTTAAGTGTGTGCGCCCGCGCACATATACATATCATCTATACATTGAAAATGAATTTGAAGCTGCGCACGTGCTTGCATCTTACCTCTATGCTTTCGAGGTGACAGGGATTTAGATCACTTTCATACTCTTTATCAATACCTCTTTTTTAATTTAATTACTCCTTTCATTTAAAAATATAAAATATTTTTTAAAAAATTAAATATTAAAAAAATATAAAATATTTTTAATTTTTTAAGATGTAATCATTATTTTTTTTTAAAGTACATTATTGATAATAATTTTATATTTATTATAAAATATTTAATAGGTGTAAATATAAACAAATAGAGTTAACTGAAAAATAGATAACTACTTTATTGAAAGTCAAATTCAATTAAAAATATTTTATATTTTTTTAATAGAAGGAATATATCTTTTTATTTAATTATTCATTTTGATTGTATAAAGTTGAAGATAACTTTACTAAAATAAATGAATTATTTATTATCATCACTTAAATATTTTTTAAAATATGATTATATTGCAACTTTATATGCTCTCTATCTCAATTTATACAACACTTGGAAAAGGTTAAATTCAAAATAAATAATATAAATCATAATAATTTTAAATCACAAACACATATTTTAAAGGCTAAAATTAAAAATTCATTTTTTACGACTTAATTAAACGCGTCACGTTTAGAGTTCTCTTGTACTAAAATTTAATACATTAATTTTCAAAGCTGGAAAAAAAAAAAAAAAAAACTGATTCAAACGAATAAGCCGATTGGCCGAGACCATATTCCTCGCTCTGCCCGTCATAAGTGTGCTGGTTGAAATAGTAAACGGAGGAAAAGACCCATAACAGTGTGCTAGTTGATAACTGTGGTCTGGGCAGGCGTGCCCTTGTCTTATCAATAATGATTGTATGCCTCTGTCGCATACAACAGGAAACTACTATAGCATGGACAACTTAATTTATCATAAACCTCGATCAATACAAAGACCCGTATATTTTATTTTTAAAAAATAATTTTATAACTTATAAAATATTATTAAATAAAAAAATTGTTTGATATTATATAATCCCTCAGTTTAAAAATGTAAGAAATTTTAATTGAATCTTACCTCAAATAAAATAATTACCTACTTTTTAACTAATACTATCTTTTCATGTTTATTCTTATTAAATATTTTATAATAAATATAAAATTATTATCAATAGAGGCACTTTTAAAAAAAGTAATGATTACATTTTGAAAGACTAAAAATGTTTTATATTTTTTACCATCCAATTCCTCAAAAATGCTTTACATTTTTTAATAGAATGAGTAAATATTATTATTTTTATATCATTTTATATTATATATTTTACTTATAATAAGGGAAAAATTGGGTGTAATTATTTAATTTGATAATTTTGAAAATTTTTTTATGTGAACCTCTCTATGTACATTATAAATTATTTATTTTTATAAAATACTTGACCTCATTTTACTAATACTCTATATTGAAATTGAATCTGAGGCTACGCACCCGCATGCATCTTATTTCTATATTTTTCATGATGACGCAGATTGGTATCCTTTTTCATGCTCTCTGTTAATACCTCCTTTTTTATTCACTTATCTATTCATTTAATCATTCATTTGATTTAATAGTATAAACTTGATAATTATGACATTAAAATAAATAAATTATCTATTATCATCACCTAAATGTCTTGGAAAATATGATTATAATGCTACATTAGTATGCTCTCTTTATCCCAATTTATATGACACTTGAAAAAGATTAGACATTTTAAAATATAAGATATTATAATAAAAATAAAATTTTATTAATGATACTTTCTATTATTACCCTTCTCATTACTCTCTCTCTCTCTCTCTCTCTCTATAAAATGGAATGTTAATCGAAGAACATTTTGAAAGTATATATTTTTATTTTGAAAATAATAAGATTGTAAACTGTATTTAATGAACTTTACTAGCATACATGATTATATCTATAAATATCTTATAAATCGAAATAAAAGTAGTAGTTTATAGTAGTCATTAAATTGACAGAATGTTTATTTTGATGTCATAATAAAACTAAATATAATGTTTGATTGTTGAATTTGAGTTTGAGTTTTAGATTAAAATCTTAGTTTAAGTTATAAAAAAAATCATAGATTTTAAAATCTCACATTTAAAATTCATATATTTAAAATCTTTTATTGTGATAATGTAAAATATGTTAGAGGTAAAAGAGACATAAGCTGATTTGAAGTGGAAATAGATGATTAAAAGTGACAAGCTTATCTATACCCTTCAAGTAGTGAGAAACAAAAGCGAAAGATGAGAGGAGTGATGAGAATAATACACATACTGATAGTAAAAAATTGAGGTTGGAATGACTAAAATTTTAAATAAATAATTTTATAAAGAATTTAAGATTAAAAAAACTATGATAAAGCTTAGATTTGGATCACGATCAGGATCAAATCCAAAGATTTTTATGTATCAAAATGAAGGATTTGGCTCAGATTCAAATCTAAGTCCAAATGCTTATACATCCAAACCACACAAATTAATAGTTAAATGGACACTTGAGAGAAGGTATGGATAAGATTCAAGTCCATGATGACATAGTAAGGTCCCATTTGACTGTTAAAAAGGAATGGAATAGAATGAATTAAAAAAATAAATGTAAGAATAAAATTATCAAAATGTGAAGGGAAATAGGTGCATCATATTCATAAGAGAAAATGGTATTTTAGTTCATGGGACTAGAGTTTTGATTCATGAGATTTTTGGAGGGTATGATGATTCTACATTTGTGGCATATATTATTGATTTTTATCATACTTATCATAAAAGATAATGGTGATTTACGCCCTCCGAATCACAATATAAGGCATATTCTACAAATCTTACCTGGTCTAAAATATAGAATATTGGATAATTTTAATATTTGTTTTTCCTACTATACTCCTACTTCATTTATTATTCTTATATAGGGTATTTAATAATGATATAAATGAAAAGATGTAGACAATTTTAAGAATTTAAAGTTTTAACTAACACTATTCATAAATCATGAATTAGTCAACCTTGGCTAAAAATATATTCAACAATCAAATTCCAAAATTCTTTAATCAATGGGATCCCAAATAATTTAATGATGAAACTAATAAGTTTTAATGATGAAACTAATAAGTTAAGTCCCTTAAAAATATTTAAAATCAAAGTACACAAGGTTACAGAAGTTTGGAAAAGTGATTGAGCATCAAAATAGATTAAATAGGCATAAAAGGCTCATTTATGTCGAAATGGACCAATTTGCGATGGCCTAAGTGTGTCTGCAATGGCTTATGATATAAAGGCCACTCACCACAACTAAGGGCACATTCCACCACGGCCAACACAATCAATTATGTTCGTCATGGTCAACCAAGCATTCTAGCATAATGAACCTCCCTTATTAGCACAGACGTGACAGATATAAAATATAACTTTTGAGTTATCTAATTTTTAGTTCAGACCTCCGATTAAGTTGTCCAGCTAGCTCTTTAGAGAAGAATACATCTACTGGGTTGGATTGCTTCGTTGTCATTTTGGCAATCATGAGAAAGAAGAAGCATGTTGCTATGATGGGCCTTTTGGCTTTTGGTGAGGATCTTTGTTTCATGTCATATGTAGAAGGAAGTGAGATTTTTTTAATGGAATCAAAAGATTAATTGAAAAGAGGACTATAGGTTATGAACATAGTACAATATTCCCTTTTGGCTTTTGGTGATAAGGATCCGAGTCGTTCATGATCCCTCTCTTTCTGGATCATCCTCTTCTTTGGCTCATCCTCAACAAACTATCATTACAAGGAATCTCAATGGAATGGCAAGCAATTTTTTTCTTTCTAATCTACAGTTATGGTTTGTATAAGTATTTCTTCATTGTGATTTAGATTGACTCTGGGTTAGATCGTGACTATCTGAAATCATGAGTTACACTTCAAATTCCCCACACCAGCTTCCTTCGCCGCCACTGGCACCAATTCTTCCACCCCTACCCTTCCTTTATCTCTTTCCTATCGAACGGTCCGCGCCCTACACCCCTCCCAATCAGCAAAAATAAAAAAATAAAATGCGAGGTGGCTTTGTCAACGTCCTTCAAATTTAACGATAGGTTGATATTGCACTATTTTAAAAAGTTTTAGGATGACATTATTCTAAAAAAGTTTAAGATATCATTTGCCCCCCCTGAAAAAGTTTCAAAAGTTCAAAAGGGATAGTTCATATTTTTTCCACGATATTAAATACTGCAAATCAAGTCGCCGAAAGTTTTATTAATTCAAGAAATAAATCATAATTAAAGCTAATACACGAATGATTATAGCGGGTAAATGGTTTGCATCACTTGCAAAAGGTGTCTTTGATGAAGGGTTAATATTTTTCGAAAAAGAGAAATAATTTCACGGATTGGCCTTAAAAATAAGTGGGATATAATATGGTAAGTCCATAGTTATATTGCATGAATATATAAGATATTTTCTTTTTGTATGTTGTTGCTCTTGAATAAAATAACAGATGTATAATATAAAATCAAGCGCTCAACAAATGGGCAAAAGTGTTCTTTATTTTTGTATATATTTTCATTCTCCCTTGATTTGGTTAGGATACGATGTTGCATTGTCAATCTTTTTTCATACCCTTTTTTCGTACTTTAGGTTAAAAAAATTAATAAAATATTTGTCTTTGTCATGATAATTAAAATCAGAACTACAATTAAGCATGTTGATATGCTGGTTGAAGTTTCAATGATTGGATTCAGTTGAGCCTGGTCAAGTTAATTAGGCGTAAATAAACTATATTCCAATTTTGTATTTAAATTAAAGTATATATGTATACAAATAAAAATTTGATAACGACATATAAACAAAAATATAATAAGATATATACAATGTAATATTCAAGATTAAAGAATATTAAAAAATTCCACACAAAAAAGAATATTATTCACAGATAGATTTTTAACTTACAATATTGTAAGCCACATCATAGCTAAATTAATAAGGTCCTGTTTTGTTACAAGAATGAAATGGATTGGAAAAAAGTAAGATAAAAATGAACTAAATCACCTTTCTCCCCATGATAAGTATGATAAAACTTATTAATATATATTATAAATGTGAGAATCACCCCACCCTCAAAAAATTTCATGAATCATAATTCTCAACTTCATGGTCTAAATTACCTCTCTCTCTTATAACTTTATTTTATCAATCTATTCAAACCTATTCTTTTTAATCAACTCATTTTTACCTTTATTTTTTCAATTCATTCGACTACATTTCTTTCTAATAAGCAAACAAGACCTAAGTTTATATATTAAGTTATGTGGATCTATTAAGATAGCCTTTGGTGCATTGGAACCGGAATTGAAGTCAATTAATTAGTTGATGAGGAGAGATCACCCACAATGACACTAATATAGAAGTTTTCTGCGAAAGCAACATTCAAGAAACCTTTCAATTAGTTCAATAATTGAAGATACGTTGCCCAGACAATTAAATGACATTGAAGTATGTTCACAAAGAAAAAATAATATTAAGCTATACGATTTAAAAGGAGTAATAGTATATCAAAAAAAAAATGCATTTGATTAATTACCTTCCGACGATTTCCATCTTTTTTCCCTTTTGTCTTCCTTTTCGCTTTCAAGTTTAAACTCTCTACCAAAAGGATGCATTAAACGAGATTCGCAAAGTCATGCATGTTTGATAAGAAATAGTATTTTTAAGAAAAAGGGAAGACGGAAGGAGAGTTTTTAAGAGGTTTTTACTTGGGAACATATCATTCAAGGACCGCTAAAATAATTTAATATCAAATAAGTATCAACCGAATCTAAAATATCACTACAGGATCAGAAATTGATTTAAAAATAATGTCAGATGAGAAATACTATAATATCCCTACTTCTCTTTTTTAAACTTGTCAATTAGTGAATTATTTCTTGTTAAATGTGAATGGATACTTGTTAATTAACAAATAACTACTCATTAAAATATGATCTACCCTCATCCCTTTAACCAAGTTTTTTCAAATTTTTGAACTTATCAATTAGCGAATGACAACTTGTGAAATGCGAAAGGGTTGTTATTAATTAACGAATAATTACTTGTTAAGACATAATTTACACTTATCCTTTTTGACAATCAGGCTCTTTCATATTCTTGAAATTATCATTTAGCAAATGATTTTTTGTTAAGTGTGAATTGTTACTTATCAATTAATAAATGACTACTTGTTGAAGTATTATGATCTACACTTGTCCTTTCCACAACTAAACTCTTTCATATTTTTAAATTTATTAATTAGCAAATGGTTTTTGAATGTAAATGAGTACTCATTAATTAATGAATGACTACTTGTCAATTAAAAATGAAAAGAAAGATATTATAGTCTTTTTCCATCTAAAATTATTTTCAAATTAGTCTCCTAATTCTATAGTGATATTTCAAAATCTTTTGGTCCTTGTTTGATATTAAATTGACTCAGTAGTCCTTAAATGATATTTTCTCTTTTTGTTTTCATCAGTTCAAGATACATTTGGTATATGCCTAAAAATTAAGTGAAGGAAAGGGAATTTTATTATTTGGTATATGAAGGTGTTTGGGGGGATTGGGATTCTTTCAAAAACATTTTTCTTGAGCCATCTTTCTATACACAATCCACATAGCTTGAGAGGTACAATGCTTCATAAACTATGTAACATCCTAGGTTTTCAAACTATGAATTATCAGTGTTTTTAAGGGTATTTTAGTCAATTTAGATAAATTATTAATTAATGATGTTTATGAGAGACCAATATAGTTTTTGAAATCTTGGACAACCTTAAAAGAAGACTAGGTCAATATTTAAGCGGGTCATAACATAAAGGAAACTTTAAATTGTGGTAGGACTATCTATGCTATATGCCATAATGGGCGTGTTAATGTGCCATGACACACATGCAAAAATTAGCATTTATCAGTTCGCAAAAATAGACTAGAACCAGAGGGAAGAAAAAATAAAAAAATGAGAGAGCGACAAAAAGAGATTGTGTTCTGCTAGGGCATGATCCTTAAACTACGTTAAAAGCATTTAGAGCTTGAATCATCATTAGATAAGCCTCCCTGTCCTTCCCCTCTCTATTTTATGGGAAATTTTTGACTTAAGAGGTATTGTAGGGCTTGTTTTTGATTCCTTTGGGTTTAGATTGAACCTATTGAGTTATTTAAAGTCTCGGAGAGTTAAATTAAGCCTCTAACTCTAGGTTTATGAGTTTTATGTGATTTTAAATTTTTATTGAAGGTTTGGACAAACCTTAGGCATAATTTGGAGGTTTTGAGACAATGTGGGGAAATAGATGATGAATTTGGAATGTTTAATAGGATGGTTAGAGTGTTTTGAAATGGTTGATGTTATTACAAAAGAAATTTAAGTGTTATGGGTACTTAAAACTTTGTGAATTTGGGGTTTGACAATTGTCACTTAATTGTATAGATTGAGTGTTGCTTGAGCTAAATTGTGCATATAGAGCGTGAGGAACTAATATTGAGCCACGGTAACCCATTTGTATGTTAAAGGATTTAGGTAACAGAATAATTTATACTATTTGATTATATTGCTTAACTATTTGTAAGTAGATATGTTAACTTTTTTATTTGAAATTTGATAACCTTACATATTGCAAAATGTGATTTTTGCATGAAAAACGATTTGTAAACAATGAGAATGATAAAAATTTATATGGATTGGTTGAAAAAATTTGAAATGTATGTGTTATATATATGATAAGTGTAAGCATGATCATGTTAGGGGGTGAAAGTTCACCCGTAGAAAGGAGTACTAGAAATCTATATGGCATGTATCTCTTTACTGTCTAGTGAGGTATGATGTTAGAGATAGATTTTCTCCTTAGCATCCATGCGGGATATGGCGTTGGAGAGTGACATTCCTTAGTATCAGTGATGCGATGTTAGAGTAACAACACCTTGATTCATGTGTTATAGGGGAAGACCATAGTTTAAAAGTGAGATAGGATACCTTTAGCTGGGTAATCCTACCATTGAAGGTCAGCTCAGACTATTGTGAATATATGCTTGGATCATAAGCCTATGGTTTTAATTAGGGTGATATAGAGGATCGGATGGTAAAATGATCATGCTAATGATAAATGACATATTCTTAGACAAGAGTATATTGTAATATGTAAAAGTATGTTTTGATACTTAATAGCTTTACTCCTTTATAGTTGTACATGTTAATTAATAGTAGTGAATTATTCTATTACTGAAATGTTTATCTCACCTTGTGATTATATTTTACAGGTAAGGGCTCTAGTAGAGGTAAGGGGAAAGAAAGAGCATATGAAGAGTGAAGAGTATTGTTGTATAGCTCTTTCCTTTTCTCTTTTTAGGTTTGTAACGAATATTGCTATAATATAATGACAACTTAGGAACATGACATTGTTTTGTTATCACTTGTATAAAAATATGTGAAGTGTGCAGATCTTGGCCCAAGATTGATGTTATTGTGATTATATGAGTATGCTTAACTAAAATACAATTACAAGTGATAAATTTGAAAGTGTTAAAATGATCAAGATGATATTTGTGTTAAGTTTTATCTACCCCTCTGTATTGTTGTGAATTGAGGGTTTGGTAGTCATTTTGAGTATAAATGCTTATTTGTATGATATGATTGATTTGTCATGTGGTGTGTGGTGGCGGATGTGGCTTGCACTGCAGCGAGCAAACCAAATTTTTTGAAAAATGTCTTGTATCAAATTGTTTTAAGTGCCAATTTGATTATCATACTTCTGTTATCATATTTAATTGATTTTGAATTATAATTTGAACTCAAACAACATATTTTTAAAAAAGGATTTTCTTAAAATTTCATTGTTTTAACTAATTATCTTTTAAACCCTTGGGTTGTGATAATTTTTATAGGAGTTTTATCTAATCATGGTTATCACAATGACATGTAAGAGTATTGTCCTAATAATGTTAAGGTGGATATTACAGCCTACACAATCAAGTTTTCAGACAAAGAGGAGATTAAAATAGCCAAAATAAGCTGATACTGATGAAACCACTTGGTAAAATTAGGATCAACATAACCAAAGAAATTTTGACCATAAAGGTAATAAGGAAGAACTTAAGCATGCCACATAGGGTAGTTATTAGGGGTGAGTTTAACAGTAATAAAATTAAAAGGGTTAGGATCCTAGCACCTGATGAGTAGGGGAAGGAGAGGTGTGGTGTCTATAGCATCTGATGAGTTAGAAGAGGAAGAAGGAGAAGAGGCCATTCCGAGACACTAGTGGGAAAGGCTCTGATATCATAAAGAATTTTGAGTAATTCTATATTTCCTTCCTGAATAATCATAGGTACAATAAGGTGTATAAATAGCAAAGATTCTAACAAAATGTGAGCAGTGATCTTGACATGTGCATGACCAGTATTTACAAATAATATTCTAGAATATTACCAATGATAGCCATATCAAGTTTGGAAGAAAATAAAGATGGAAGATATGAGAAGTACTCAAATCTTGTTAACTGAATACGTTTGCATTACAATGAAACCTTTATATAACCGAATTAATCATAACTAATGTTTAACTAATTTGATCATTATCTAACAAATTTAGTTACTGAACTTGGGCTTATAGTTAGGCCCATTATATGAATAGACATTCCCCCTGCTCAAGGAAAAAAAATACAAGCAATTTATCTATTTGTCTGAGAAATAGTAATATCCAGTGGTCCTACAACATGTAATCTGTCACGAAGATAACCAAATGCTGCAGCAGGCAATGGCTTTGTCAGAATATCAGCTACTTGCTCTGTGGAAGGCACATGACGCACATCAAGTATTTTACTTTCAACTTTCTCTCGTATGAAGTGCAGATCAAGTTTGACATGTTTAGTTTTTGCATGTAAGACTGGATTTGCCGCTAATGCAACTGCACCAGTGTTATCAACCCATATAACAGGAATGCTAATAAAGATATCATCATTTCATTAAGCAGCGCTTTAACCTAGATAACATCAACAATAGCATCAGCCAAACTTCGATACTCAGCTTCAGTAGACGACCGTGTAACAACAGTCTGTTTCCTTGAAGTCCAAGAGATTGGATTATTACCCAGATAAATGCAAAATTCACTAGTAGAATGTCGGTCAGGTTTGTCACCCTTCCAGTCAGAGTCGGGTCCCCAGTCTGAATCTGAAAAAGCCTGAAGAGTAAACTGAGTAAGGGGTTTAATAAGCAAACCATGACTAACAGTTCCTGCAAGATACCTAAGCAACCTTTGAACACACTCCCAATGAGCCAATAATGGTTGATGCATATACTGACTTAAACGGTTCACAGTATAAGCTATTTCTGGCCTAGTGTAGCAAACATATTAAAGAGTGCCCAGAGTACTACGATATAATATAGGATCATGAAAATCTTTTTTGTTTTCTTTATTCAACTGTACTTGCGTTGCCATTGAAGTTGAAATAGGTGTAACTCTAAGCATTTGAGTCTTTTTAAGAAGATCAAGAATATATTTTTTTTTGAGTTAAAAGAATCCCATTAGGAACCTTTTTGAACTCAATGCCAAGAAATAAAGTCAAATCATCGAGATCCTTTAAGGAAAATAGTGCACTCATCTGCTGAATTAATTTCTACACTTCATCTTCACAACTCCCGATCACAATCAAATCATCAACATACACTACCACATAAGTCACACCAAGATTTCTCTTCTTTATAAATAGATAGGAATTTGCTCGAGCTGCAGTAAAACCCAAAGAATTAAGAGACTCCTTGAGTTTATGAAACCATGCTTGCGGGGCTTGCTTTAGTCCATAAATGGACTTTTTCAATTGACAGACCAATCTGTCAGAGGAGTTGGGAGCAGAAATTTCAAAACCCAGTAGTTGTTCCATATAAATTTCCTCATCAAGATCACCATTTAAGAAAGCATTGTTGAAATCAATTTGGTGTAAGCACCATTCTTTTATAACTGCCAAAGTGAGTAACACACGAACAGATGCAAACATATCTATATAATCAATTCCAGCTTCTTGTGAATAGCCTTGAGCAACTAGTCTAGCTTTAAACTTCACTATATCACCATCAGCATTCTTTTTTTCTTTAAAAATCCATTTACAGCCTATTGGCCTTCTATTTGTATGTAAAGGCACAAGAGACTAAGTATTGAACTTTATTAAGGCATCATACTCAGCATGAGCAGTAGATTTCCACTGAGGATCTTGAAAAGCTTGATAAATGTTCTTGGGACAAGAGTCAACAGCAGTAGCAAGAATCACACGTGGTCTAAAAATTCCAGCTTTAGCTCTCGTAATCATGGGATGGAAAGTAAGGTGAGGCCTAATAATAGGAGAGGAAGATTGAGAAGCAAATGAGGATGAGGAAAATGGAGTAATAACAGAGGAAGTATTTGAAATTGATAGATCAGGTGATGAAGTAGAAGAGGAAGTAGTTGGATTTGAAACTAATAAATCAGGTATTGAAGTAGAAGGGGAAGTGGTTGGATTGGGTAAGGACGTAAAAGAAGGCAAAATAGCAGAAATAGGCGAAGTAGGTAGCAAAACAAAAGAAGTAATTTGAGGTGAGGATGATGATGACTGTTGAAAGAAAGTAAGAGCAGGAAAAATAGACTCATGAAATTTAACATGTCTAGATATGTAAACTCGTCTAGTAATAGGCTCAAGACATTTGTAACCTTTATGTTGTTGACTGTAACCAAGAAACATACAAGGAGTAGAACGGTATTGCAATTTGTTTTGATTATAAGCACGTAACCAAGGAAAACATTAACAGCCAAAAACCTTGAGAATCGAATATACTGGAGGTTGCTTGAATAATTTTTGATAAGGTGAAATACCCTGTATAGCCTTGCTAGGCAAGTGATTTATAAGAAAAACAGCTGCTGCAAATGCATCACTCCAGTAATAAAGAGGTAATGAAGCCTGAGCCAATAAGGTAAGTCCCATTTCTACAATCTGACGATGCCTTCTCTCAACTAAACCATTTTGTTCATATGTATATGGACATGTAAGCCTGTGAAAAATACCTGACTCGACTAGAAAATTCTTGAAAACCAGAAACTCACCCCCTGAATCAGTCTATAACATTTAAATTTTGGACTCAAATCTGTTCTCTACTTGAGACTTAAATTTTTTAAAAGCATTTAATGCATCAGATTTCTCAATCCAAACAAATCGACTAAAAGCATCAATGAATGAAATATAGTAACCAAAACCATTTGACATTTGAGGTGCAGGACCCCACAAATCAGCAACAACAAGTTGGAGAGGTTTATCATAGACAGTAATGGAATCTTGGAATGGCAACTTATGACTTTTGCCTAAATAACATGCTTGACACGTATCATAAGAACTCATCTTTGAAGAGACAGAAATATTATTCATAGAGAGAACTTGCTTCACTACATCAAATGAGGGATGTCCCAAACGATTATGCCATAAGGGTATAACATCATCTGATACAAAAAAAACAATCAGCATAAGTTTTCTTATAAGAAGAAGTAGGCATAACACCATTAGACTGTAACTTGTATATTCTCGAGTGCTTAAACCCATGCATTAAGAGCTTCATGGTCTGCATATCCCTAATAAAACAGGCATGAGGCCAAAACTCAACAAAAACCCCATTATCTTTAGCAATTTTATGAACAAAAATCAAATTCTTCTGTATATCAGGCACATGCAAGATTCTGTTCAACTGAAGAGTAGTATTTGTGGTAGTAATAGTAGATTTACTAACTGCCTTTATATTCAAAAGATGACCATTACCTACTTGTACTTGGCCACCACGCTGAGAAGAGTCAACTTGTTGAATATTCTGAGTATTATGAGCAATGTGTTGAGTTGCTCCAGAATCAAGGTACCAAGACTCATCTTGTATAATCTAAGGAGTAGCAATACACGCCTGAGCTGAAGATGCAGTATAAGCTTGTGTATTTGATGATGATGCACTAGTAGCTGAGGTAGACGAAGATGCTGCCAATCCAGAATAATCTGACGGAGAATAATAGGAAGACATATATTCCACTCCAACAGCATCAGGGGCCATGAAATCAGCAGTGTAAGGATCAACAGAGTAATCTGAGTTGACATAGTTGACTTGAGTAGGAGGAGGAGAGTCATATAAGTAATCGTACCTGAAATAGCATTTTGAAGCGGTGTGACCGATTTTAGAACAAATCTGACACATAGGTGCACGAGATCCAATAAATCTACCACGACCTCGACCAAATCCTCGACCAAAAAATGGAGGTCAAAAACCACGTCCAGTACTGCTAGTCTGAACTTGCATAGCATTTTCCATAAGTACAGCAGGTGACCATGGCAAATGGTTAGCAACATTGACGATAGTAGATTGTTGTTGAAGATAGGCATGATGACGTGCCTCCGAATCAAGCAACATTGTTAAAACTGTATTCAGATCAAATTGAGCCTTGTTTGTATTGATAACAGCAATACTCGGTTCATACTCAGCGGTCAAGCCATTCAAGATGTGCGATATTTGAGAAGTATCAGAGACCTTGTGACCCAACACAACCAGATTGTCACATATCGATTTGATGCACACTAAGTAATCCTTCATCGAAAGATCACCTTTCTTTTGAGTCATCAATTGATTTTGATAGTGAAGAATACGAGATTCTGATTTGGCCAAGTAAAGACCACAAAGGTGCTTCCAAATTTGAGAGGCAGTATTAAATCCAACTAGATCAGGAAGGATAGTTTGACTAACCATGGACAATAACTATGACGTAAGAGCAGTGTCACTTTGCTCATATGATTTAAAAACAAGATTAACAACCATACGACCTTGATCATCTTGAATAGTTGCCAGAGGAACAATTTCAGTGCCTTCTAAAATTGATTGCAACCGGTGTTGTTTTACCATCAAAAACACTTGTTGCTTCCACAAAAGAAAGTTGTTATCGTCGAGACACACATTAATCTTTTTGTTGGAAAAAGATCGTTGAGATTCAATAACGATCAATGGAGTTGAAGTAGCCATAGATGGATAAACAATGATAGAACGAAGTAGAGGAAAGAATGGATCGAAAAAAAAAATCAAATTTACCAAAATGGTAGCTCTAATACCATATCAAGTTTGGAAGAAAATGAAGATGAAAGATATGAGAAGTACTCAAATCTTATTAACTGAATACGTTTGCATTACAATGAAACCTTTATATAACCGGATTAATCATAACTAATGTTTAACTAATTTGATCATTATATAACAGATTTAGTTATTGAACTTGGGCTTATGGTTGGGCCCATTACATGGATAGATGATAGAACACATTTGTTACCCACTTTTATTTGTCAATTAGGACCATTTTATTAATGATTTATCACCTTCAAGTGCACACATTGCATTAGATTTGGAACTTTGCCTAAGTTTCTAGGTTCAGTGCACTAAGGGCATTTTGGTCCAAAAAAATGAACTTTTGAGAAAATGTACAAGAAAAATTGACAAAGTGCATTTTATGTCCAGTTGATGAATGGTGAAATTATATTTTTAAAATTCATTTTAGTTTGGGAGTAATTAAATAAAAAAGTCAACACTTTCTTAAGTGTCTTAGTTTGTCCTAGTTTTTAGTTTGCCTTTGTGTGGAAATTTTTATATAATTTTGTACAGCCTGAAACTTGGTTAATTTAATAAATTCTCCCTTCTAATTATGAATTTAATTCTGGACATGAATTATATTTTATTATATCATATGCTATTTAATTGAATTATGTGATTTATGTGACATAGGTGGCATGTGACTTGTGCATCAATTGGGCAATTGAGGTCAACACTCCTTGAGGTCAATGGCTGATGGTTTGCACGTGAATTATAATTATTTTGAGGGGTTAAATTAGCTAAAATGATGTGGATGACACATGAAAAATTAGGCACACATTGGAATCATCTACAAACCAATAGGAAGTTGCCACCTTGCAAGTGTGACAAGGCTCCCATTTACATTTTAATTTCTTTTTACTTATTTTAATTAAGCTTCAGATGATGGGAGACACCAAGCAGCACGCCATTTTAAGCCCTAAATGGGATCCAACACATATCTCATTCATCTTCCACATTCTCTCTCTCTTGTTCATAGTGTTCTTCATTTTCTCTCTTTTGTTCTTCATTTTCCAGCATCCTAACCTCCATTTTCAGCCACCAAACCTCCACAAAACTCATACCATTCTTCTCCTCTCTTCATTTTCGTTCCATCCCTTCCATTTTCACAAGGATTGAAGCTCATTTCCATCATTCAAGAGCTATGGAGTTTGGTCTTCACAAGCAATCACTAGGGTTCTTGAAGATGAAAATTGGCTAAGTTTCTTTGTGGAATCCTAGAGAGATGAAGATGGAGGATGAGTCTTGAGCTTCAAATTGGCTAAGTTCTTTTGTTTCCTATCCTCTTCTCTTTTTACTAGATTGTTAGATTCCTTAATCTAGGGTCTAATCATCTTAGCTTATAAATTCTAATTTGAATTTGATGTTGATGTAAAGAGAGAGGATTGTTTCATTTAATTTCTTCCTTAGACAGCCATGACTGAATTTTGCCACTCTTTGTTTGGCACATAATTTTGTGTTTTTCAATTAGTGAATTTCTTGTGTTAATATTGCATAATCTTGTGGTGTTAATACTTGTATTGTTGAGTAGCTTAACATAATCTTGTGGTGTTAATGCTTGTGTTGTTGAGTAGCTTGACATAATCTTGTGGTTGCTCAATTTATGTGTTTGACCATGGCTGTTGAGAGAGGATTTTGAGTGAATCACTTGGCTAATGTCTTCACCAATTGGTTAATTGAACTAGGGACTTTAATCTAAGACCTAGGGAGGTTAGCTAATTAGGTTAATTGGCTTAGGATAATTTTCTTAAGTCATGACAGCTTTAGTCAAGAGGAAAGGGAAGCTAAACTTAGCCTAATCATGAGAAGATAATGAGTCCAAAATCAACTAATCTCTAGGGTTTCATTATTGTAAAAAGGGAAGTTCATTTCACTCACTTTCACTAGCATTTTAATTACTTGCACATTAGGTAATTAGTTTAGATAATTAGCTAGATAACTAAATTCCTACAAACTTTGGTTGATTTATTTCACTAGATAACTTTCAATTAGACTTAAAACCATTCCTTGGGAGATGACCTAGGGTTGGCTCTATATTGCATTAGGGTTAGCTTTAGTATAATTTTGAGGATAAGCGACTAATTTCCTATCAATAGACAAGCCATACACACTTAATGCTATAATTTAACCATATTTTTAGAATTCTTGAGCTTAGATGAATTGGATGTGGGCTTTGATGATGACTTTGGGCTGAGTGCTTCAATATTAAAGTGTCTCTATGATTACAACATATAAGTAACTCAAGTTTGCTAAATCAGATTCCTCAACCATCCTGTATATTCCAACCACCTTTTGCAATTCATTTTGGACATTTTCATAACTCTCGGATTCCTCAAGAGTTCAGACAAAGCCCACTCTATTACAACTGTGGTTGTGATCATCGTGCAGGAAATCCATGGGTTGATACAGCAACGAAAGCAATATGTGTATGAAGTCGTTATGGTGCTGCACGTTTTGTTCTCTAGGATATTACGAACGGTTAATGGTAAAGAAAACATGATCTAGCTTGCTTTAGAGACGACAGAGAAAATTATGATCTTTCACTGGAAAGTAGAGATCTAGCTTGTCGAGAAGTTGAGACTTGAGAGAGATCAATTATTTATATGCGACTAAAACAGAAATGGTTCAATAATTCATTTTAGGTATTATTTTTTATTTTCATTTCTCATATTAAAATATTTATTTTCACCATATTCTTTCAATTTTTAATTATGCATGCATGTAATGTTTATGGAGTTCGGATTCGGTAAATGATCTAAATATGCCCACTTAATGAGTGTTCTTGTCTAATTTGTAAGACTTTTTTTTTATGAGTTGAGCTTGGTCCCAAATGCACAATACTTGGTACTTTTCAAAATGATTTTTTTTTTCAAATTTATTATTGTATTAATTAAATGTGTGGAAACAGCAAGCCACTTGATATTTGGAATTGTGAGGCCAAACTTATCGTTATGACCAGGCCACTTAGACACATGGCACAAAGAAGCACAAGATCATAGCAATGCACTGATTGAGCGACAACAAATTTAATCGTGTTAAATCAATGATGATCTTTGAAATAGTGTGACATGCTTTTATAATTATTGATTTTTTCAATTACAATACATTGGGTTAGGCCTATGCCTTAATTTCTTGACTTTGTATTTAATTAGGGGTTGCGTGGTGGTTACTCGGTAAAGATTATTACAAGGTGTGAAAAGATGAGGTATTTAATGTTATTAATAAATTAAAATTTATTTGTATTAATTTGATAGGGTAAATTAAAGTATGTATGAAGTATATAACGTTAAGTTTTTTAGTTTTATTTTATCATTCATTCCAACTATTATGCTTATTCTACTTTTTCCTTACCTTATTGAAATAAAAATGCGAAAGTCTGTCATCTTTAAAACTATGTTTTACTTTAGGATTAAAAAATTTTAAAATTTAGGTTTTGTTCTTGCCACTAAACCCAACTCTATTGGTAGAGTCGAGAAATAGGTCGGCAAACTTTTTTAATTTTGGGTTCAAAAGTTCTTTTAACCCAAAACTATAATTCATCCCCTTGCGGATGTGATGCTTTTAAGAAGATATGTTTATGGTAATGAATTAGAGTTGAGAAAAGTGGATGGATTTAATAATAAAATGTCTTACAACTATGATCCCATTTGCTTACATTTACTTATTAGAAATGAATGAAATTGAATGAATTAAAAAAATAAAAACATATGATCAAAGAAGATAAGTAGGCACATTTACGAGAGGAAGGAATAATTTAATTTATGAAGTTATAAATTATGATTTATAAGATTTTTAAAAGGTATGATAATTCTCACATTTATAATATATATTAATGAGTTTTACTATGCTTGTTATGGGAGGAATGGTAATTTATTAATTTTTGTTTTAATTTTTTGATACATTTCATTACATCCTTTTTTTAATAATCAAACAGGACCTATGAGATTTAATCTTTGCTTATCTAGTAGAAGCGTGGTTTTTATGACACCGGCAAGGAGATTGAGACGAGGTGACTCATTGTCACCTTATATATTCATTCTTGTTGCAGAATTATTAATTTATATGATCAATAAAGCTGCCGAAATGGGATTATTGAAGGGAAACAATTCATTTTTCTATTTTACATAAATTATTTTAAATTTTGTTACCACATACATGTTAAAAATATCAACAATAATTTAGTATTCCATAATATAATCTTCATATAAATCAAAATTTAAACAACAGTAACAGTGCGTTTTATTTTATAATTTTTTATTCTATTTTTATTAAAATTGTAAATAATTACTTATTTTATTAACAATATATTCTATTTTATAAATTTTATCAGGTACAAAATAAATATTAGTATAAAATTTCTAAAATATCAAAAAAATCATTTATTTTTTATTTTAAATAAATGCCTATAAGAATTAAGACCCTGTTTGGCATGAGGGGAGGGGAAGAGAGCATCCCCCCAAATTGGAGGGGGGTTTTGGAGGGGTTAAAAAATTCTTCCTCCCCTCCAACCAAACAAGGCCTAAGTCTTACATTAACTTTTTTACTATTTATATAATTATTAAAATATTATTTACCTGTATACTATACTGTTATACTTCTTCCCTGTATTTTTGTCCACCAATTCCTTTTTTTATTTCTTCTTTTATTATCTTTCTATTTGAAAGTAAATGGAAAAAAAATAAATATGGCTTCATTATCACTGTTGAAAACTGTAGACGCTATTATAATTTACTATATTATTTGATAGATAAAATGATTATTTTTAAAATTTGATATTTATTGATTGTGTTTAGAATTGAGTCTTGGAGTTTTTTTAAAAAAATTAAAATTTTGTAATAAAAAAATAATATTACATATTTATTTTTAAATACGAATTAAAATATTCTAAAATTCAAAATAAATTATATAAATCTTATTTTAAATTGAAAACACATATTTTAAATGTTAAATTTAACTAAAGATATAAAATACTCAATTTTATGAGATTAAAATAAACACCAAACTCATTTTTTAAGGCTTAAAGGCGTCAGGTTCAGTTTATACTAAAATATAATACGTTAATTTTCAAGGTAAAAAAAAAATTAAATGCGAGAGGTTGATGCGGACTTACAGCATAAAGGAATCACTATATATCTTGATAATGGGACATTTTTTTTTTTTTTTGGGCGATTGGTAATGGGACTTGTGGTGTGGTGAAAAACACTCCAAAGTTTTAATGCACTAAAATTGTGCTAGAATCGTGAATACATCATAATTGATGAGGTTAGATAACTCATCATAAGAAATTGGACTGTAACTTATCATGGCTCAGGAGCTGAGGAAGAAAAAGGTAACACTCTCACCTTGATAAAAAAAAAATTATATTATTCTTTTGGGATTTCAAATACAATAAAATGAGTGTTATATATTTATACTAACCTCAAGTGAGAAATTAGTGCTAATAAAGAGGTTCTAGATGAACTTAATTCTAAATGGAATGTTACAAGAATTAAAAGTACTTACTAAAAAATACTTATTGGGAGCTTATAAAGTTTACAAACACTTATTATAACTTATGGGTGGAGATATAGTAAGGACTGGGGAAATAAATTAAGCATCCAATTTCATCTCACATAATTAGTACATGATCGGAGAAGATAACAATTATGCTAATGGTTAGCGAATAATATAGCCGCAAGACTCATCATATGGATGCGATTTATGACTTTAGATACGATACCTTTAGCTTCAGGCATTCTAGTCTACTTGCTCACACGTACATGCATGGATCCGAGCAACATGCTCCTAGTGCAATCACCCTCTTATATGTTTCGTTTTTGTTTTTGTTTTTTTTTTTTCGTTTGCCATAACCTTTGTATGGAAAAAAGTGCTGAAAAATAAAGTAATATAATTCTACAAAATAAAAACAGCGATATCTTTATAAAAAAGTGCTGTATTTTTTTTTTTTAATCATCAAAAACTATGAGAATATACCACCTAATTTGGGCGGTGCCCAAGTGACACGGAATATGCTTTTTTTTTTTTTATTTTGTTGAGTAAAAGATGAATATCATTAACTCAGGTAATCAAAAGTTTCGAAATTGTACGGGGAGAAACAAGAAAAAAGGCACAGCAAAGAAGACGACAACTACATCAAAGTGGGAAAAATAGAATAAGCTTTAGCGGTATGATCAACTATCACACGGGTTTGACGAAGCACATCCTCAATGGTGCAATGTTCATCAGCGAATATTCTCAAGTTTCCAGCATAGAACACTCACTCCAATCTTCCAGGAAGTGTCTATCCTATTGTTTCTAGATAATTTGTGAAGCCAAGTAGTCAAATTCATCCTATAGAAGTCAGTAAACATGTCTGCTGGCAAAACTTTTTTCCGGACTGCAGCAGCAAGTAGGCTACTCTTAAAAGCATGTTCAATGGATTCCTCCTGCGTTGAGCATAAGGAGCAGGATTTGTCAGATGACATATGGCATCTAAAACGCTCAGCATTAGGAAGAAGTTTGCCTTTGTAAAGAAGGCATAAAAAAGTTCTAACTCGTTGAGCAATTGGCAGTTTCTAGATTCCTTCCCAATCCATATTAGCCTTATTCCATCTTAAACATTGAGAGTCCCTGTAAAAAGATTTCACTGAAAATTCACCGAGCCGTAAGATTCCAATAGCATGAGGGAGGAACTATATCATTAATACTAATGGGAGTTGCTACAATATTCTATACATGTGTGAACACCGTATTTTATTTGAATATTTTTTAAATTTAATAATAAATAATTAAAAAATATAAAAAATATAAAAATGAAATGTAATCCTTTTTTAGGATTATATTTTCAAAAAATTTAACAAAAACCAAAAAATTTTGCTTAAATTTTTTTTAAAGTTTCTCCCAAATTATCCCAACTATTCAAAGATATTGGGAATTAATTTTTTTAAGACTCAATTATTTTTTAAATTTCTCTTCTTAAATCTTTTTATTCTCCATTTATATATATATATATATATATTAAAATTAAATTTTCCTTCCCCTCTTTTAATCTAATTAATAAAAAAGAAATTAAAGAATGGTTGAAAAAAAAAAAAGAAACAGAAACATGTAAGAGTACACATGCAGAAACACACACAGAAAAAAAAAAACAGAGACGACGTACGCAGAAAAATGCACAGAAAGAAAGTAGGAACAGCACGCATGAAGCACAGACCAGAGAGAAGCAAGCACAGAACAGAAGAAAAGAGAAGAGGAGAGAAAGCCGAAAAGGTCAGACTCGCGTGCACGAAAAAATGTGAATAGAAACTAGAGTCACAGAGGCAAAACAAAATGCAGAGCAGAGAAAAAAGAAGAAGCACTAGTCATGCAGCAAAGCCAGAAATGAGGGAGCTTTTGGCTCACGTAAAAGATGTAGCGGAAGAGAAGGGAAAAAGCAGAAGTAGAGCAGGTGAGTAATCATTCACCTCCTCCATTCTCTATATAAGACTAAAAAAAAGAGAGAAGGGAGGGAGATAATGGTGATAGAGAAGAGAGAGACTAAAGGAGTTGAAAACAGAGCACGAACGAGAGATAAGAATAACAGAGACTGAGAGAGAGAGAAACCGAAGGGAGAAAGTATAACAAAGACGGAGAAGAGAGAAGAGGAGAAGAAAAAAGAGGGACCGAGAGGACGAGAGAGAGAACTATTCTGGCTGAGGGAAACGGACAAAGACAGAGGCACGAGAGCTTTCTAAAAGACTGAGAAACAGAAAACAAACAGCCGCCAAGAAGAGAGACGGAGAGGGAGAAATAGGGACGAGAGAAAACGGAGCAAAAAACTAGAGCAGCAGACTGAGGAGAAGAGCACAAGGACGGACAGAAGAAGGGAGAAGAAAACTGGACATGAAAACTGAATGTCAAAACAGAGACTGAGTAACCTAAGAGATTTAAGGAAACTAAACATGAGGAAAGAGGAAATTGAAACAGAGAGAAACCAAAATCAGAGAGGAGATTTCTAGAAAGACAAAGAGGAGAGAATAAAGGCAGAGATCAGACGTAGAAGTTGGCTAAGAAGAAAAGGAGAAAAGGACCTGCGGTTTTTAGAGGGCAAAGGAGGAAGACGTGCTGCCCAGGTTCTTTAATCTGCTTGCTCCTAAATTTGGAATGTTTTACATTTGATTTTGGTTTGTTGTTTCCAAACAAATTTTAAAGCTTTGATCAATGTTAGGGTCCCTGCAAATTTTTTAAACAAAAGGTTGACATATGCCCCTTAAGGCGTTCATATCCTTGCATTTCATTAGATTTTTTTATATGGAATTTGGCTTTTCTAGAGGAATTTTTGTTGTGAATACTGTAAAATTTTACATATGTTCATGTATGGCTTGATGGATGCAAGAGTGTGAAGAAGAACGACAAGGAGATTACAAATAAAATTTTTGATTACTATCATAACTAGCTTGATTTGATTTTGAACATAATCTCATTATTATTTTATCTCAAATAATGAAAAATTAGTGGAATTATTACACATAGTTTTTGAATATGTTTTTAGCCTAAAAGGATATGTAGATATATGGTGGATTGGCGTTGATCCTTATATGGATAGAGATCCTTTATCTATTTATAATGTCTCAACATGATTCTCTACTTTCTTTATCTATTTGCATGCGCATTATGTCATCACCAGAAGGGAGTTCTATTTTTAGGTATTTTGAACTTTATAATTAAAATCCGATAAAAATAAGAGAGTATATATTTGTTTGTTACTTATTTGTCGTAAAAATTAAGAATTTTCACAGGCATTTAAAATAATCTCATATCGTGTAAATCAATAAGATTTCACAGATATGAGAGTAAAATGTATATGTTAAAAATTAACTCTCCTTTTATAATTTAAATTAATAATTTATTTAAGTCTCATGTGAGGTTTTAAGAATCTCTATAGAGACTTAAATTAATCACCTCATCGTGTGGGGTAATAAGTCCTCACAGATATAGTGATTCTCAATTTTTATAATAAATGAATAATTTTTGTTAATAATTATATAATACAATTTAAAAAAATTAATCAACTAAATTAATGTATTTAAATTGTAATCTAATTATATCTTTTAGTCATGTGATATTTTTGAATCACCGTAGACTTTTAAATAATCATATTATCATATGAGTCAATAAAATTCTGTAAATATAATGATTAAGTTTTTAAAATATATATAAATTTTATATTAAATTAATTAAATTAAAGATGTAATTAAATTTAATTCCTTTATCATGTGAGATTTTAGAATCTTCGTAGATATTTAGGATAATTATATTATCGTATAAGCTAATAAGGCTTTGCAAGTATGACGATTAAAATTCTTTAAAAGCATACATACATACATAAACAAAAATAAATAACACTTAAAAATATAAATAAATTAAATTATTAAATTCTTTTATCGTATGAGATTTCAAAATCTCTGCAGATATTTAGAATAATTGTATTATCGTGTGAGCCAACAAGGCTTTGCAGGTATTACAATTAAATTCCTGATCAAAAAATATAAAAATAAAAATAAAAATAATTCTTAAACTCTTTTCTTTTGCTTTATTCCAAAAAATTCAAAAATTGAGAAAATAATTAAAATTAGACTACTTTTTGCAAATTAAAATACACAAACCAAAATTTCAGAAATTATTTTATTTGCAAAATGGTGAATTATTTCTAATTAATTTCTCCTCAAAAAAAATATTTTCACCAACAAACTTTCAAGTCCGAACTACGTAGACTTTGATCCCCATCACAGGGTATATAGGCCTCAGAGTCAGATTCTAAGTCAAGTTCTCCCTCATAAATAAATAAATATTTTTCACTTAATTCTTATCATTTTATATCAAACACATGAATATAAAAGGGATAATTAAAATAATTTTAAAATTATATTAATATAACACAAGAAACTTTAGGTAACCGTTCTCACAAATGGATGTTGTGGGGTGTCTAACACCTTCCTTACACTCAATCGACTTCCAAACCTATTTTCTATTTTCGTAGACCACCCTTATTCTCTTTTAATTGGTTTTTCGAGATTTTCTTCAAAATCTTGATGGCGACTCTCATTTCTTTGGTCTTCTTTCTGAAGGTCGGAACCTCCGCTCGTGCGTCATTCGCGTCGCATTTTCTGGGTCTGACAATATGAGGAGGTAAAAGGTGCTAAAAGAGTGACCAACATCGTTGACCTTCATCATCCAAGTAGTCAATGACAAGCCTATTTAGGTCAAAAGCCATTATATTTGAGAAGGTAAGAAGCTTTAGTGGGCCAAAATCCCCAAGCCAAAAATCAATCCAGAATTTGATGTTGCTACCATTATTAGAATTCCACTTAACACGCATAATTATGTCCTGCCATAAGTGAGTGATATTCCTCTAAAGGGAAGAGCAATTCTTGCGACTAATATCCTAGGGAGATTGGTCAAGGAGCCTGCATTTTTCCCTTAAAAACCAAACCCACAGCAAGTCAGGTTTCAGTTTGTAAGCAAGCTTTGATATGAAAGCTTTGTTTTGAGCCTCTAGATTAAAAAGTCCACATCCTCCATTTGCCAAAGGTTGATATAGAGCAGCCGATTTAACCAAGCTTACTCCTCTATTTGCTTCATTGAAGCCCCATATGACCCCATATGAACTTTTTGATCAATTTTTTAATTGCTTCACATATCAAAATGGGTAGTAGGGCACTCTGCATATAACAAAGGGGAGCAAAGCTAATGATAGACTTAGCCAAAGTTATTCTACCTGCAATGGAAAGTGTTCAACTCTTCCATCCTAATAATTTTTGTTGTACTCTTTGAAGGATGTAAAAGTACGTCCTAGAGCTAATTCATCTGTTGATAAGTGGAACCCCCAAGTAGCATTTGAGGGAGTTAGTCTGTTTGAAATCCAATCTAGAACAGATGGCTTGCCCAATATTAGACTCAACATTCTTTAAGAAATTAATAAACTTGGGTTTTTGCTTGGCAAATCCAAGTGGTCCTAATTCGTTGTGATTCATTAACAATTATAAATTGATTAACATGGTATCAATATGTGACGTAAGGATTGGACAAAAATTTGATGCAAGCAAATGGCAAAGAAAATGGTTTTATTCCAGGGTAACTTAAATTCAAATTTTGGGCTTTAGGGCATAAATAGTTCAAATTGGGTTTGTGATGTTTGGATTTTATAACGAGAAAATTTATTGATTAATTAATATGGTTAATAAATTAGCCCACCAATTTGAAATGAAAGCAACGAGGTGATACAGGGGGCAGAACTAACTCTAGATCTTTGGGGGGCCAATTTTAAAATTTAATATATATGTGTGGGCCCATATTTATATTTTATTTTTAAAAAATAATTTTAAAACTTATAAAATATTATTAAATGAAAAAATTGTTTGATATTATATAAATATTTCAAATTAAAGAGATATTTTTAAATTTATAATTTTTAAAAAAATCCTTAAATATAATTTTCCATTTTTAAAAATATATATTAAAGGATCTAACTAAAATGTATTTTAATGGATAGTAAAAATAATTATAATAATAAACTAAAAAATTGAAATGATCCCTAGTATATGATATCCATGCAATAAATATGATCGTACATCAAAATAACAATATCACTTCCCATAATAAGCTTTTAACTTTCTGGGCAAAATAATAATAATAAGCTTTTAACTGGGCTCACCATCTTTTTTCCTTTTGTACTCTACTTCCTCCATGCGTCATTGATGAGAACTGTGACCTTCAGCAACAGTATGCTCGCTGAACTAATTCCTTCAATAAGTTCACTTCCTTTCTTCTGGAAATTTTGGCAAGGAAGTTTAGGCGGGCCACGGCACCCTCCAACAATAAGAACCCTCCAACAATGAGATATATTCCTCATTTCCTTTTGGAAAGAGGAAAAAAAGTCCTTACTCTGAAAACAATTACTTACTCCATGCCAAGTTATAAAATATTTTTAAAAAAAATTATACATATTAATAAAACTCATTATTACACCAGCTAGCTGTCCAGACTTTTGAAAAAAGATTCACCTTTTTGGGGTCCCAACCAAACAAAAGTTGTCCAATATTTAAAACAAATTTGTTAACATCCTCCTTCACTCAAAATCCTGGACAAAGGACAACTTTTATTTAATACTTCACTTATAAAAAGAATATTAAAGAGAAAAAATATATATGAAAGATAATATTGGAAAAGCATTAATGAAACTTTATTTTTGTTAGAGTATCTTATATCTTGGGATACTAAATCTCTTCTAAAAATATCTTATAACTTGAGATGAATGTAATACTACTCTTATCCTTAGTTAATTAACATAGAATATTTCTAACTATCTTACACCGGTAAGAAGACTTTAGAAGTTGGTTAGGCAATAAAATTTATCAAAAAAAAAATTCAATACTTCTATTTTTTTAACCAGAAAAGGAGCCAATTTTATTGATTACAAAAAAAAAAAAGAACAGTTATAAACACCAATAGCCTGAGTAAAAAAAAAAAACCTTATATATACAACCTAACACAACAAAAAGAAGAACAATAACCAGTTTAACAGAAAAAAACAAACCAAGAAAAAACAAAACGCAATAATGCAAACACTAAAGCTCCAATACCATTTGTTGACGTCATAAGAAACATCCATATGGAAGTGCTGTGAGGTATAGGACCTGGCTTACTTTTTTTTAACATCTCATACATATTAGAGCCTGTTTGAATACATTAGTTTTAGCTTTCGAAAAGCACACTTAAAATGTAGAATATTATTTGAAAATTGTATAATGAATCAAACTTACTTTTTAAATGTACATTCAAGAACCCATTGAAAGTGGATTTGGAAACTTGCCGCCAAGAAACTTTTGAAATGTAGCTTTTGAGATATTAATGGGAAAATACACATGGCATATGATGGGTGGATAAAAAGTTTACATTGCATTAGTAAATTTCACGTGAAACCCAATCAACTTTATTTTATAATCTTATTTTTTAAATAAAAATTACATTTAAAAATGTTACGCGATTTTAAAAAATAATAATAATGTTATGTCACAGAGAATTATTATTTTCAATATATCTAATTTTATACTTTTTTATTCTTCTTGTTTAACATATCAAATTTTATGTTATTTAAAAATTTTTATGGTGAATTTAATAATAATTTTTTTCAATACATCTGACTTTATATTTTTTTATTGTTATTATTTAAAAAATTAAATTTTATGTTATTTAAAATTTTATCATATTTTTTAAATATTTTTAATATATTATATTTATATAAAAAATTACAAGTCATTATAAATTAATGCCTTTGTTGTCGTACATTCAAAAATACTTTTTATTATATATATTTTAAACGACTTTCAGTTTATCAAATTAATTTTTTAAAAAAATATATTTAAATAAAAATTTTATTATAATAACTAACTTTTATTTAATGAATTTTTAGTAAATAAATTTTTAATAAATTAAAAATTAAATACATAATTAATAATTTCCTGGCCGACAAAATCTCATACGTAATTTCAGGCCCAAAACTTTTGTTACGTCTCAAGCCCATTTCATAGCGTGTGTTAATGACACCTCACTTTCTTGTATTGGATTTTCGCTTTGTAGCATTTGAGGCTTGATCCTCAAGTGTACATTTGGCGCTTGTTTTCTATTTGAAGAAAGAAAAGAAGAGAAAAGTTCCTCCAACGTTAGACTAATATAAATAGCAGTCAAGCCCAGTGGAACATATCTACAGGTTGGCCAGTATATGTATACATATCTGTCGTCAGTACTAATACTCTGTATATTGAAATTGAATTTGAAGCTACGCACTTGCATGCATCTTATTTCTATACTTTCGAACAGATTGATATCCTTTTCATACTCTATTAATACCTCCTTTTTTATTCAATTATATCTATTCATTTGATTTAATAATATAAACTTGATGACTATGTCATTAAAATGAATAAATTATTAATTATCATCACATAAATGTTTTTAAAAATATGATTATAATGCTACATAATTATACTCTCTTTATCCCAATTTATGTGACACTTGGAAAAGATGAGACATTTTAAAATATAAGACACTATGATAAAAATAATATTTCATAAATGACACTTTCTAATATTACCTCTCTCTTTCTCTCTGAAAAATGGAATATTAATGAAGCATATTTTTAAAAGTATATATTTTTGTTTTGAAAAAAAATAAGATTATAAACTGTATTTAATAAAGTTTACTATCATACATGATTATGTTTATAAATATCTTATTGAAAGGGAAGTAGTAGTTTTTAGTAGTCATTAAATTAACAAAATGTTTATTTTGATGTCATAATAAAACTAAATATAGTGTTTTGATTGATGAATTTAGATTTAATTTTTAGATTAAAATCATAGATTTTAAAATCTAACATTTAAAATTCATGTAGTTAAAATTTTTTATTTGAATAACGTAAAATATGTTAACGGTAAAAGAGATATGAGTTGAGATTTGAAGCAAAAACAGATGATTAAAAGTGGCAAGCTTACCTAAATGAGATATGAGAGGAATGATAAGAATAACATATATACTGATAGTTAAAAATTGAGATGGTTGGAATTTCCAAAATTTTAAATAAATAGAGTTTATAGAGAATTTAAAATTATAAAAAAATGTGTGATAAAACATGGATTTATAACAGGATTAGGATCAAATCCAAAAACTTTTATATATCAAAATGAAGGATTTGGTTCAGATCCAAATGTAAATCCAATACTTATGCATCCAAGCCACATAAATGAATAGTTAAATGGACGCTTGAGAAAAGGTATGGATAAGATTCAAGTCCGTGATGACACATTAAGGTTCTATTTGATTGCTAGAAAAGAATGAAACGAATGAACTAAAAAAATAAAAGTAATAACATTATTAAAATGTGGATGGAAATAGGTGAAAGATATTCATAAGAGAAAATGGTATGATGATTCATGAAATTTTTGGAGGGTATGATGATTTCACATTTGTGGCATATATTTTTTATTTTTATCATACTTACCATGAAAGAAAATGGTGATTTACCCCCTTTAAATCACAATATAAGATGTATTCTACAAATCTCACCTGGTCCAAAATATAGAGCATTGAATAACTTAAATATTTATTTTTTCTACTATACCCTTGCTTCATTTATCATTCTTTTTGAAAAAAATCATGCATTAAGATTTTAATTATTATCATCAAGGCTCTTATATATGATATTTAATGAGGATATAAATGAAAAGAGGTAAACATTTTTAAAAATTTAATGTTTCAACCAACATTGTTCATAAACCACAAATTAGTTAACCATAACTTATTATTGTCAAGAGGGAATAGTTCATTTTTGTTTTGAATTTTTCAATCCATTCTACTTTTTTTAGGAGTCATTTTTACTCCTCAATTTTACTCGAAAAGTCACTAAGATTCCTAAACTCAAGCATAGGTTAATTTTTTTCCTTAAAGTTAAAAATTACTTTCTTCATTATCTTGATATTAAAAACACTTAATGTTTGATAGTTATAAGTGAGTTTCACTTAATATTTTTTAGTAATTATTTTTTCTCTTAACTTTTATTTAAAAGGTCAATGAACACCCTCAATTTAAATATTTTATAATAAAAAATATTTAAAAAATTATAATGTGAGACTCACTAACGATCAACTAACAATAATAAAATGACAAGGTGATAAAGAAAATTTTTTTTAAATCAACAGATAAAATTGACCATAATTGAGTTTAAAATTTTGTTAATGTTTAAGGTAAAATTGTGGGGCTAAAAGTAACCTTAACTTTCTTTCTTTCTTTCTTACTTTTTTTTTTTTTTTAACCAACAAAACGGGACTCAAGGGGGAAAAATGAGGAGGTCTGCTCACCTTTCCAATTCCGCCCACTCAAGCATCACACGCAGGGGTAGAAACAGAGGTACGAGGAAGTGTGAATGACTGGTAATGCTTCTGCACGCAAGCGACTAGCCTGTGGGCAGCGAGTGAGAGATGAGATGCGCGCGCGCGCGCACACACACACATATTTATGGCTATTGAGAAAGAGAAAAGCATCTAAATCCCAAGGATCAAACTTGTACAAATAGCCCTCAACAACGATGAAAATAGGTAATGGTAAGACAAAACTCTGTTTGCATATCTCTGTTTTTGGGGCTAAAAATAGAGACAAAACAAGTAATCCTGTAACATGCAAAGAAGGTCATACGTACATAAGAATATCTTAGTGTCAAGGATATCATCGCACAGTTAGAATAGATTCCAATCTATGTTTATATACATATGAGACTAATAAAATTGGTTCGTTGCTATTTTATTATTTTTATGACACTCACTTCCTCATCCTTACTATATTAGTATTAAAGAGGCAACTCTGCACAACATATTATTGTAAATCAGTGCAGGGGATTTCAAGCAAGTTTAAATAGACTTAATACGAGAAGTTGGCACAGCAAACAAGTTCTTGGCTCTTGGGAGTGACAAGCCAAATTTCTCACTCATATCCAAATCATTTGGATCCTGTCCCCATGGAATCTCCCAACTAAAGCAGTGAACCAATTGAGCCACAACAAGTTTAACGGTAATCAAACCCAGGTGTATCCCAGGACATCCTCTGCGACCAGATCCAAATGGTATGAATTCAAAGTCAAGTCCACGATAGTCCACATCCTTGTCGACGAACCTCTCTGGATAGAAATCTTCTGCGTTAAACCAGACCTTAGGATCTCGTCCTATTGCCCACATATTGATCATAATTCTTGTGTTTTTCTCCAAGTAGTAACCATCAACTACTGCATCCTCTGTTGACACTCGAGGGATCAGCGATCCTGCAGGATATAATCTCATGGTCTCCTTGATCACCATATCTAAATAACGAAGCCTTACCAAGTCTGTCTCCTCCACCGTCTTGTTCCTTCCAACCACAGTTTCTAACTCTTCTTGAAGGGTTTTCATAACCCTTGGATGAATTATTAGTACAGATAATGCCCACAGAATGATGGAGGTAGATGTTTCAAATGATCCAGCAATCATGTCTAAAACAATAGCCTTAATGTTAGTTCGGTCAATGCCATAGTTTTGCCCGTCGACAGAATGGCGCACCAGCGAAAGTAGTATGTCTACAAAGTCTTCTCGCTCCTTAGACGTGTCAATGGCCTCTTCATGCTCTCCAATTATCTTCTCTAGTATTTCGTCGAGTGCTTTACTGATTTTTGTGATGGCTCGTTTTATTCCCTGATAATTGATATAACACAACTTAAATTGATTTAGAGTGAGTTTGATTGGGGAGAGGAGGGAGGGATGAAAGGGAGGGAAAGGAAAGGGTTTTAATAAACCTTTATTTAATTTAAGGAGGGAGGAAACGAAAAATTTAACTTGATTTTTATTTTTTTACTTTAAAAAAACTGTTATATTATAATTTATTAAGTTTCTATTTTAAAACTATGAACTTATATTAATAAAAAAATTGAAGAACAAATACATTAATATTATATTTTACTAGCAAGTCTAATAAAAGATATTAAAATTTTATACATTAAAAAAATTATATATTAATTTTTGTAAGGTGATAATATTTATTCTACTATAAGAAAGAGATAATACATAATTTTTTTTAATATCAAAGGCAGTGTAGGAATTTTTAAAATAAATTTTTAAATTAATTTTAATTATTTTCTCCCTCCTCTCCCCTCCAAAGAATCTCTAATGTTTTAACTAAATAAAAGGTTTCCCTCGCCTTCCCTTCAAAAATTTCTAATCAAACACACTCTTAAGGTCTATCATTATATTCTTCATTGAAACTATTTAGTTAATTTTGTAGATATAATTCATGTCATAAGACTAAAACCTTTTGGCATTATCATCAATTTATTATATTTATTAATGATATATCATTATATAATAATAATAAATTTTTTATAAATTTTTAAATTTTTAATGATAAACGTATTATATATTAATAATAAATTTTTTATATATCAATGTGAATTGACGATACTTTTAAATTTTTAAAACTATAGTCCATATTTACAATATTTTTTTAGGCAAGTGGGCTAATTTATCTTTATAACCATAAGTGGACTCTAAATTTATTCTTAGAGATATGTTTCCAACTTAAAAAAAAATGTACAACGTTATTTTTATTATTAATATAAGTTAATTTTAATTATTAATTGATAAAAAATACAAAAAAATTCACAATTATATTACAAACAAAATCCAAACAACTACAAAAAAATGAAAAAAAATTCTTGGTTTTTTCAAAAAAATTTGAAATATTTTTTATGTAAGTTTGTGGTCAACCAATGATAAAAATTAAAATTTGTCAATAGTAGAAGGTTGTATGATTTTAAAAATTGAAGAGGAATATAATACGAGAAAGAGTTTAGGATCTCATCTATAATTTAGAGATAAATTTATCATTATGATCCCACACGTGTCCAAGTCTCATCAAAATGACCCCATTAAATGTAGAGTACCTTATGTATTTTGAATAAAGTTGGTTTAATCCCTTTCTTAACGAAAAAATAAAGTTAGTTTGATCATGTCATAAAAAAAATTAAATAAAAGTGAAAAATCGAAAGGACAAAGTTTATTGCATACCTGAAGATCAAACCGCCCTAGCCAAGGCACGAAATCTGTCAGATTAAAAGCTCCGGCGAGCCTCATTGCTTCATGAATATGCCCCTTCAAATCAAGTTGGTCATCCTTGTTACAACCCAGTATCATCCTATAGGTAATATTCTCTACAAGCTCCGACACCACCTGGCTGACGTCCACAACCTCACGCGCCGCCGCAGCTTCCTCGAGGGATTTTACCACCGCGTCCAACTCTTCCCTCCTCAGAGGAGAAAAAGACTCCACTTTTGACGCACTGAGAAGATGCAAGGTACACAATTTTCTCATGTTCCTCCAGTAAGGTCCATACTCGCAAAACACGATGCCCTTGGATCCATAAGTAACGATGTCGCTAGCTTGAAGCTTGGGACGGCTGGCGAAAACGGCGTCGTTGGTCTTGAGCAAAGATTCGGTAGCTTCCGACGACGAAATTATCACCACTGGTACTTGTCCTAGCCGAAGGGACATGATGGGTCCGTATCTTCTGGCCAAGGATTGAAGGTCGCGGTGGGGGAGTTTACCCAACAAGTGGAGGTTACCGATGATCGGCAGAGCCGCTGGACCCGGTGGTGGCTTTCTCTGATTCTGGCCATCTCTGCTTCGTTTTGGACGCCGTGAGAGAATGAACAGAAACGTGAGAAGGATTGTTGCAGGGATCGCTAATGATGAAAGATACATGTTTGATTATATTGCTTCAACGAAACTGAGTTCGTCTTGGAGTGTTATGGGAAAGTAGGACTGAGGGAGGCGCGTGAAATTGGGACTTGGCTTCTGTCCGTTTCCTCTCCTCTCCTCATCTTAGCTTTTGACATTCATTTTTAAATCATTGAAATTTAATATTTCATAAAATTATAATTAAAATATTAAAATTTATGAAAAATAAATAAATAAATTTAAAATATAATTTTTAACTTAAAATTTAAAATTTAAGATAATATTTAAAAAATAAAAAATTAATTTATTAAACATTAAATTTCATCCATAGATTAAGGAATGAGATGGAAAATAGAGAGAAAGTAGAAAGAGAAATGAGGAGAAGTCAAGTCAGTGAAATTGTAATGCTACTTTCATCAATAAGAATATTTTATTGAATGTTAGTTGATTGACCGACTAAGCTTTTGTTCAGAGTTCAAAGCACACCGCGTTTGAAAAGCAGATAAATATCTTAAAGAGAGTTACAATCAATTCCTAAATAAAAAATTAATTATCCCAAATAAATAAATAAATTATTTTTAAAATTTTATTTACGAGTTAAACTTCAACATTACATGTTAAATTTCAATTTTACAAATGGACAAGACTTACAAGGAATTTATTCTTTTATCTAAGATCAATATGGGACTCAAAAAAAGAAAAACAGACAGTTCTCATAATAATGTTGGAAAAATATATTCTCTCCTTTAAAAAATGAAGGACAATTCTCATAATAAAGTTATTATCAATAAGGACATTTTAAAAGAAAATAATGATCACACCTCAAAAGATTAATAATACCTTACATTTTTAACATTCAACTCCTCAAAAAATACCTTACATTTTTTAATGGAAGGAATAATAGTTAGGTCTCAAAGTTTTAAATTAATGGCATTCAAATTCCTAACAAATTTTTTTAAGAAAAATAAGTCGTAGAGTGTAGACATCAATTTAAACAAATAAATTTAAAAAATTTAATTGTAGATAAAATATTTAAATTCCAAAAGTATAATAGTAAGATTATATCTAAAATTCTTGTTTATAATTTCCTGAACTAATATTTATAATTCATTTTTTATATCAAAGAAGTAATAATAAATATAAAGAATCACATTAAAAAATCTGACAAGAAACTTATTTGCAAATAAAAATTGACAACAATTCTCATTTGAGAGAAAACAACTCTATGTTTCTATTTAACAACAATTTATTTTGCATTTGTGTCTTTTTCTACGATTAAGTTTCTTGTCAAGTATTTGGTGTAATTCAATATTCTAATAAATATTGTTTAAAAAACCCAATTTTTGTAATTACATTTCTCAAAAGTCATGACTGATTACTGAAAAAATTAATTATTTGATCCTTATAGTTTTAACACAGTTATAATTTAGTCCCTCAATTTTAACTCATTATAACTTAATCTTTAAAATTTTGACTCGTTATAAATCAATCTTTAAAATTCACCTCTTGCAATTTAGTCCCTAAAGTTTTAATTTCTTCAATATTGATCCTCAAATTTTAAAAAATAAAATTATAAAGATTAAAAGGATTTAATAATTTAAAATATTAGTAATAAATTTTCAAATATTTTTAATCTTTATAATTTTATTTTTTAAAATAAAAGAATCAATATTTAAGAGATTAAATCTTCAGAAATTAAATTACAAGAGGTAAAGTTTAGGAACTGATTTACAATAGAGTTAAAATTTTAAAAATTGAGTTATAATAAGTTAAGATTTATAGTTAAATCAAAATCATATGAACAACATAATTAATTTTACCTTGATTCCGTTAAACACCAAATTGACGCCGGGGAAACTTCCAAAGTGCGATGACTCCTTGATCCTGGACTAAATTAAAAAAA
Source organism: Prosopis cineraria (assembly GCF_029017545.1). Classification (NCBI taxonomy): domain Eukaryota; kingdom Viridiplantae; phylum Streptophyta; class Magnoliopsida; order Fabales; family Fabaceae; genus Prosopis; species Prosopis cineraria. The sequence continues at coordinate 40,105,394 of NW_026555332.1, forward strand.
AAAAAAAAACGGCTGGCTTTTCATTAGAAAAATGACAGAAAACTTCATCTAAATTATGTAATTGATAGATTAGTCGCATGTTTTTTTTAGAATCTCAAGGGATGTTTTTGTCATTATAGAGTTATAAAAAATGATACTTTTATCCTTTATTCATATTAATATTCACAACTTTTCATACACAAATTTTGTTTATATATTAACAGTTTTTATTTTTAAATTCGCAATAATTTAATAGCTATTCGCAAGTTTTAATATACATCAAGTGTTAAAAATTTAAAATTTTTCATTCACAATTTTTGTTCTTATATTAATAACTTTTATTTCTAAATTTGCAACAATTCAATAATTATTTGTAACTCTATATCTGTAGGTCCTAATATCTATCAGGTGTTAAAAATTCACAATTTTTTATTTACAACTTTTGTTCCTATATTAACAACTTTTATTTTTAAATTTACAATAATTCAATAATCATTCATAATTTCACATATACAGGTCCTGATATGTATCAAGTGTTGAAAATTGGTAAATTTTCATTCATAATTTTTTTCTTATATTAACAATTCTTGTTTTTAAATTCATAATAATTCAATAATTATTTGCAACTTTAGGTATTTTTGTTTTATTTGAGGGCAATTTGATTTTTTTAATTCGCTAATAAAAAAAATTCATGAGACTTCAAGAAAATTTTATATTCCGTGAGGCCAATCTGTCATTTACATAATTTAAATGAATTTTGTGATCATTTTTCCTCTTTCATTTTCCATTATTTAAACAAATAGACAAATACGCATCTTCCGCTCCACGTCAGCCAAATTGCAAGACCTATCCAACATCAACATGCATGCCAAATCTTCTTCTTCTTCATTTTTGTTAACAACTTATTATGTATTTAATAGTATAAGGGATTAAATAATAGTATAACAGATTAAATAGAGTTGACTCTCATAGTATCCCTCCTCCTCCTTTTCCTTGAACCCCAAAAGAAAAAAAAAAGAATTCATTTTTAATTAATTGAGCATGGACTTGAAAACTCCCTGTTTGCCAATAGAAATGTTGGCCTACTTTCACAGCTGATATATCATATAATCTTTTTAATGTGTTGATAGAACATAATAGAACATTCATATTGCGCTATGAAAAAAATACAACTTTAAAAAGAATTATTTTAATTTAACTATTTTTTTTTTCGCCTTCAAGGGTCCACAAATTGTTATAGCAATTTAAAATCCTGCATCGACGACTGCAGGGCTAGCAACAGCTGGCAATTATATATGAAATGTGGGACATTGAAAGACCTGTAATATTAACAAGTGTGTGGCTTAGCAAATTGAGTGGCCCTCACAATGAGGGGTGTGGGTTGCAACGGAAAATTGCTCCTGTCGTTTCTGATCAGAAGCAGAGTGAATTCAACATTCATGCGCGAAAAATCATGCAATGACACAGAAAGTGCGATTCTGCATGCTAGTGGCAGGCAACGTGCAGATGGGGTGCACAGTAAGCTTCGACACGTGGCAACTTAATTAATGAGATTCATGAATCCGTCCTACCAATTTGTCAAATTCAAATACAGCACGGAGGAGCGGCATTCAAATCCAGCCGAAAGAGTTATTTATATTTAATATGCCACCATGTCTTCAACAAGATTAAAAAGATATACTTGCACAACAAAAAAATGACAACTTTGAGGCAAGACAACATGAATTGTGGCAAATTGGAAGTAAGATGCGTAAAAAGTAGAGCCTGTAAATTGGATCTATTCAAGTCCGAGTTTGAATTGGCTTAATCTAAATATTGGATAGCTTTTCTTAGTGTTAGTGAAATAAAATTAGCTAATCTTCACTTAGCATTTAGAACCATTTTCCCAAACTCCCCGTTCACACATTTCACGCTCATAAATAAAGTTTCAATGTTTCAATACTATTTGTTTTGAATTTTTTTCCAAAACATTAAGAAAAAAATAAACATAAAAGTATATTTCATACACTTTCATTTTTACTCTTTTAATGCTTCTTTGTCTCACATTAGTAAGACTATAAAAAAGACGTGTTGCAATTGCAGTATTATATTGCTGGAAAAAATCTATTTTTCAAGGTAAAAATTCAAATTGGTCCGAAAAAATATTTAATAATTTGAATAATTGGATGGGTGTGAAAGTTTGTTTTTTCAGTGTTAGAATTACGTTTGACTATATAAAATTTTTTATACATTGGAATATTTAAAGCCGGATTCATAAAATTCTTGTTTGACTAAGTGCAGCTGCGTGAAATTTTTAAATGTTGATGGATAGGATAAGATCGGACCTTATTGCTTGGCTAACGATTGAAGGGTGCGCCGTTGCCATGCGAAAGTGAACCCATGATCTGACTAATTTTGAGAAAGATTCCTGCAATGTCGAAGGATATACGTGTTTGATGATAAACTTGACTGAAATTGTGTTAGTCCCGTTCCTGCAGCATATCTAATAAATAATCAATTCAGATTTAATTTAAAATAAATGATCCGAATTTAATAATAAATTTTTTATAATTTTAATATTAAATATAAATTATTCAAAATATTTTTAGATAATTAATTTAAAAAAAGTAAAAGAATTTATTAAATTTAATTACCAGCATAAATATTTAGATTTAATATATATAATTCAAATTTATTATTAATTTTTAAAAATTTTAATATTAAATTTAGACCACTCATTAAATCCACAGTCCAAAAATTAATAACAAAACATCTTTATTAAAATATTTTATAATTTTTTAAATTAGTATAAAAAATAAATATTTTAAAATTAAATGATTTAGATTAAATTTAAATAGTCTAGATTACTGGGGGGAAATCCAACTCCTATTTCACGAGATATGAAATTGTATTGCCACTTTATCATTGTTTTGGTAGAAATCAAGAAAGATATTTTATTAAATGTTAATCATAAATTAATCGATCGAGCTACAGCACGCTGCACCAAGCTCAGGCAGGAGCTGTAAGCCCTGTTTGAGAAACAGACAAACGTCGCACGTCTGGCTCTGACGAATGACAATCATTAATCAATGAAAATTTAATGGATGGGGACGAAACTTCGGCGAACGCAAAAACGGGTGCCTTAAAAAAAAAAAATTATATACTTTAAGGTCTGGATTAAAAAAAATAATAATAAAGGATCATTGATACCTTTTAATCTTGCTAAAAAAATTATAGGACACCCTATATTTAAATATAAGTGTCAAGAGTTCCACATTGAGGAGTCTTACAAGTATTATAGAGTTTATAAGTGTGAGGGGCTTTCCCATCCAACAAGCTAGTCTTTTGGGATGGACTCTCCCTTTGGACTTATGCTCGTTACATTAGTGCTTTCATTAAGAGTCTGGTGTCACAAAAAGGGCTACCCATTAAGGATTCTGACCGGCAGAAGGTCGAATGAAGTGCCGTAGAGTGAAGCCGTTGGGGACGTCGACTCTTGACAGGGTGGCATTGTCACAAGTCCAACATCGGGGAGCTTCACAAGTATTGTGGGGTTTATAAGTGTGAAGGGTTCTCCCATCCAACAGACTAGTCTTTTGAGATGAATTCTTCCTTTAAGCTTGTGCTCGTCACAATAAGTCAATTATGTTCTTCAAGGTTAGAAATTCAGGCCGCAATACCCTTGACATTATTTTCTAGTTACATAGATCCAACATTTAAATATTTAAATATTTTTTATTGTAAAATATTCAACAATGAGTCCCACCATTCTTTATATTTTTATAACATAAAAATATTACTCTCTCTCCTCCCGCTTCTCTTGACAATCACTGTAATATCCTAAAATTCAATTCAAAAGTTAGATTAATTAATTAAAAAGTTTAATTAGTTAATCATGGTAATTAGAAGTTAATATTAGAGTTTAGATGGCCAGTTGATCTTATTGGACCTTCTAATAGGGTTAGAATAAGGCTTAAGAGGGTTTTGAGCCATTTTAGACATAAATTAGTAAGCTTAAGTGATGCTGCTCTTTTTAGGCTATCAATTGTAATGGAAGCAACAAAAATTTAAAGGAAGAATGATAAAAAGGTCTCAAAAGGATTAATTAATTCAAAGGTTCCAAGTGCCAAAGTCTAAAAATTTGCAAGTCCATCTCTCAATTTTACAACTGCATTGTGATGAATTTATAACTTGTTTTCAAAATTTTAGCATAATTGAAGAATAAAAAAATTATTTTTCTATTAAAATTTAAAATACAAGTTACAAATTTATCATAACGAAGTTGCAAAATTAAAAGATTTAGTTATAAATTTCTAAAATTTAGTACTTGAAATCTAACTTAAATTAATTGATCTTTTTGAAGCCTTTTTGTCATTCTCTCAAATTTAAATCCTAAGTTTACAGCTTGTTTAAGCAAAAAAGGATAGTTTTTGAGAAAGAATTCGAGAGTTTAAGGTGGTGCTCTACTAAGGTTTCATATTTAAGGTGTTTTGGAGTGGTTTAAAGATTACAAATCATTAAGTAAGCCTCTTTTCTTCCTTTTCTACCTCTTCACATGTATTTTTTTGGTTTTGGTGATCGAGGAATATGATATCCAAACCTAAGGTTTAGAGTTAATAAATGCTTTTAATCTTGGTTTTTAGATTTTTGGCAGCTTTAAATGCCATTAATGAGGGGTTTAGAGTTAACTCTCATGCTAAATAAGTTTATTTAAGTCAATGAGGGTGGCCAATGGTGGTTAATAAATCTTAATGAAAGTTAAATAAGCTAATGAAAATGAGTTTTAATGCTAGTTATACTTAATCAAACTTAAAGAGAGTATTAGGCCTAAATCATTATTAATGGTTAATTAATATTGATTAGTTATTAATGTTGTTTTAGGATTATTGGAGCTTGTGTTTGAGAAAGCTCTCTCGAGAAAATCCAAATTTGACTCTTGAGATGGTAGCCCGAGAGTGAAGGTAATTCGAAATTTAATTTGAGTATATCATTATGTTTTTAAATTGTATTAAATGATATTGATGGCTTAGAATAAGCAATAAAAGCATAAGGATATGTTTGTTGTCTTAAGTTAATGCTTGAATAGTTGAGCATGTATCTATATGATGAGTTTTACTTTGTGGTTACTTAAGCTTGAATATCATATGACTTTGAAATTATGAGTTGTGGGCTTAGATTGGCCGTGCTTAGTTATTGTGGTTTATTGTTTGTCATGTGAGTTGAGATAAACATGCAAGTTTGTAAAATTATAAGAATGTTGAACTATTAAGATATGCATATGAGAATTGTCTTACATATGTTGATTGATCTTGCATGATCATGATAGGTGGGAGTTCATCCAAAAGTAGTAGAGGGTATTATTGTAAAAATTCATATAGTGTGGCCTCTATTGAATTTGTGCATAGTGGTTGGTAATTTATTTTACTTAAGTGTTTGGAGTTTCCATTAGTCCTTAGAGAGTGGCATGGGTTGGGCATGATACTCAATATTACTAGTCTCTATAGAGTCAATGTGGGTCGGATAATTATGACACTCCAAAATTCGAATAGGGAGAATTCATGGTTTGAGAATGAGCATGGAAATTTTTGGCTAAGTAACCCCTTATGATTGAAAAGCAAGGCTAGTCCAGTTACTTGGCCTAAACCCATATGAATTAATAGTGGATTCAGTCAGAAGATATAAGAAATGATATAAAGCAGTTGCATTGATCATGCAGATTATGATTACATGCTGCATTCTGATTAATAAATGGTTTGCCTTGTGTGTTATTATGCGTCTACCTGATGTAAATGCCACACTTTAATTAAATTACTTAGTTATTGGGATTGTTTAATCTCATTCCCATTTATTAATATTTTCTAGAAGATAATAAGGCAAAGAACAAAAGAGAAGCCTCTGAGGCCAAGTAATAAAGCATTGAATTGTAATAGTTATAGTTGCCTTTTGTTGTAATAAATCACATATTTTTTTAATTGTCTTAGATTATTGATTTTTTGCATGTGGCCCTTTTTGTAAAATTAGGCATTTTGGTTGTAATTGGATTTATGTTCTTGGAAAAGGCTAACCATGAAAATGTGTTTATATGATTAATTAATGGTTGTTACTTCTAGTGCATCTTGATATGTTAACGTGCTTATGATTTAAGTATGAATGAGTTCTATGTAGGTTGTTTGTATTAGGTATTGGTTTGTGGAAGGGAGACACTTGTTAGATAAGGCAACACACTTAAAAAGTGGGGTGAATTGGGTTTTTAAAAAGTTTTTAATTCTTTCAAATCTTTTTCAACAAAACTATGTTGAATGAAAAGTTTAAGCAAATTCAAGTATCAAACTCTTATTGGAGGAAAGCCAAAGTAATTTTTACAAGCTTAATAAGTATAAAATCAATTTCTATGTGGAAGTTTGAGTAAGAATATTAGATAAATCAAATTTAATCTTACATACTAAAACATAGCACAAACCAATGTTATTGGAAGTATAAAGAGATAAGGGAAGAGAGATTGTAAATAATAATTTATCTTGATTTAGCTCCTCCTTTTGAGTTTATATCTAGTTTCCAAAGCAACTGGTTAAAATTTATCCACTATAATATAAGCTTGAGTGGGTGCTTACCACCTCAGTACATTCATAAATTTAATTTAGGCACTTGTGAGCCTTTACAATAACTCACTTTACTAGTGAGCTTCTTTTTCCAAGAGAATAACCTCAAGAGAATCTCTCCCTCACCTTTACAAAGGTTTTGAGTATGTGAATCATTCAATTGAAAATTTTCTTAAGAATAATAATGAGTACAATGAAGTTTTAATACTCAGATAATGAGGATATAGATTATCTTAGCTCAAGAACAATAATTTTCATATAATAAGAGTAATATGATCATGAATTTCATAGTTTAATGATTTCTAATTATTGCTCATGGGGTAAAATAAGTATTAGGGACATTAAATGATCATTTATAGTTGCATAGTGATTATAGTCGTTAGTGTAAAATCTTGTGAGCAACCAGTGCTAATTCACACGTGTTTTGGAAGTTTCATATGTATAGGTGCAATATCTTGCGAGTAACCTGCTAAAGATAAATCATGCAAGGGAGCAAGGAGTCTTCACGCGTGATTTGGACCATGAAAGTTATAGAATGAGAAACAAAGCTCTAGAGGTCATTTCTTATGTGGGTATAGGTTGTTTCATGCATGATTTAGCATTTAGAGGCTATTCAGTGTTAAAATAGCTTCTAGGTATATTTTCATATGTGAACGCAAGGTGCTCTCACGTGAGATTGGATACTAGTGCTAAATCATGCATGCATCTCAGCTGCTCTCACGCGTGATTCTATAGCTTCATTGCTCATAATTTCATAATATTCTAACTTACTCAATATAATTTCAAATTTGACATATTATATATCTTTAGAAAGAACTTGAAGTCTAGTTTTCAATGAAAAAAGTTTCAAACTCAAATTCAACATATATTTTGAGATATGATCAAAAGAGTGGACAAAGGTCAAGACTAAATACTATGCAAAATTAATATCTCAGCACTCGACTTCTAAAGTTCATATCTTCTTAATAGAACTTCATTTTGAATAAATAAAAAATATTTGAAAAGCTGTTAGAGTCTATTTTAAATGATATATGTTTCACATTAAAATAATTTTTGTAATAAGAGATATGACATGAAACATGATCAAAGGTCAAAATAAATGTTTTGCACAATTTACATTTGAAAACTTGGATTTCAAGTGTTCATGAATTTTTTAACTTAACTTCATTTTGAGTAAATAGAACAACTTTAAAAACTTTATAGAGTTAGTAATCAAAATATTTCAAACTTTATGAAATATATATGATGAAAGATGAAAACCATGATTATATTTCACACCTTCTCTTAAGAGTTAAAATACAAGTTTTGATTTAAGATATCTTCAGCCAATACTTCATATTTAAATCAATGAGTTTAACATAAAGACTTCTACCTAATGATATTATACATATCAAGTTTAAGACTTCCAAGATACATCCAAGCTTGTATGAATGTCTTCATTCTTTTTAAGCTCTTCTTAGATCATCCTTCTTTTTATATTTATATTTTTTAATCATGAGTGTAGCATGAAAATGATAACTTCAACTTTGTTTCTCTTTATGCTTACTCTCATCTTCACTTTGGATAACCTTAAATGATGTATTATGAATAAAAAAGTTAATTCAAGTATCAATATGCATATATCTAAGTTGTGAAAGATAATACTATGAACACTCTTAGATATAAAATTAAGTTAAGATAAGAAAAAATATGATAGTATAAAATAACTTTGATGCACACAAATCATTTTTTTCAATCTAATGTAATATAGAACAATATAAGTAAAAACACTTAAAAGCACTTATTTCATAGTTGTAACGTTCTCACCCACTAAACACACTTAGCAAATTAAGCCCATGGTAATCGAGGGATTAGCTCTAAAGAGTAATTGCCAAGTTTTAATTCAAAAGGAAAGAATCCCAAGTTTTCTAAATAGAAATGGGTTAAAAATCGATCGAAACCTTTCATATCAGAGTAAAAATAAGTTTCAGAAGCATGGGATACCTTAGAGGAGTGAAAGAAATCGAAAATGGTTGGAAATAAATTGTGTATTGAAATACAGAGCAATGCATCGCAGAAGATGCACTTTGCACTGTGACATGTTGCTCTCTGTGCCACACGCCGCGGCTCAGGCACCATGCGCTATGGCATGTTGCATGAATTTTTCACTAGTTCTACTGTCAAAATGACAGCAGAATTGAAGAACTTCCGACTCGCCCCGATTCTCCGTCTAACGTCCAAATGACGTGATATAAGTGTCTACAAAAAGCTCTTTTCCTATACTAATTAATGGCACTGGTTTTACTTTCAAAACAAGTCACACTAAAAAGTTGGGCACCTAAACACATTTTAACAACTTTTTAACACTTTTACACAAAGTGAGTGTTCAAAATCCTCAACAAGTACCAAAAGCCTTTCCTAACACCTGGACTATGTCCAATGGACCTAGGACTATTGGTACAACACGTCACAAACATCAAAATATCATTATAATAAAAATTCACTCCTCAACCCCAATTTAACAAAAATAAAGGGAGAGGTAAATTAGCATTACATTTAACTTAAATCATTCAAAACATGCTGAAATCTTCATTTTTACACTTACTCTAGTATTTTGGCCCTATAAACATATATATGACAACATAAACAAAGGCTAAGGGCCTAAAATACAATTTTAACATTTTCAACAATCAAAATAGTGCAAGTGAGGTAATATACATCCTATAATTGGCAAACATATGCTATTACACAACTACATCAAAACTAAAGGCATACAAGAAAGAATGTACTAATTCCTTGCCTCTTTAGTCTTTTCCCTTTCAACACCAGAGCTAGAGCTTGAAAAGCATTAAATAAGAGGAGTAAGTCTAGCCACTCAGCAACTAAAATTAAACCTACCCCTTGCAGTTATATATCAATTGTAAAACAAATACATGCACAGGGAGATCAAATATGTAAAACAAGTACACATATACCACAACTTATCATTTATCACTTTACAGCTCCTTTACTCACATAACTAGGTGTATTGTCTCCATATTCTCAAATATGTAACAAGACCCATACTCATGTGACTTGCCACCACTTAACATGTGTGACACATCATGCATTTACTTAGGCAATGATTAACTAACCTTATATCTTCCTTATTTTCTCAGACAAAAAGTGTAGGCTATAACACTGATCAGGGCTCTATCCGTATGACTGGACTACCCAAGCTTACCAATTGTGAGGTGTGACTCAGCTAAAGATCACAGAACTCACTCTTAAACCATGGCTTCCCCCATTCTTGAATCTTTAGGGTGTCTTATACCTTAGGCTATTCTCCTCATTAAACCGGTGGAGATAACTAAGTTTTAGTCCCTTGAAAAACTATGGGACAGCCTCTCGACAAATAGTGGGATAAGGCTATAGCCCCCGTGCATTGAAGGACAGCCTAATTACCATATGAATTTTATCTACTCCCAAATCCTTAGGCGAACTCCCGCTATTGATCATGTCGTAATTATTACTTAGTTGTTCTCACTTTCCACTTTCATATACTTATTAATATAACAATTACATTGGACTCACGATCTTGTGCTACCCAAGTGTGTATTCTCATATTTTTCTCAAAATTCATTTCTTATTAACACAACTATATGTACACATTATCACATTCATTTCTAAAAAATAGAGGCATATTCAATATACAATCCTTTTAACTTGCACTTGCATTTTCAAGCTTAAAAATAGCTTTTTCATGAACTCAAAGAAGCTAATATTTGATTCTTACTTAAACAACCAATCTCATGTATGTAAGCATTTACAATTTTACATTCACAACCAATTAACAATAAATTAATATATAACTATCCAAAATAAATTTTTCCCTCGGTTATCTCAAACCTTTGAGAGGTCAAAGGTTTATCCCTTAATTAACTAGCCTCCAAACTTGAATTTTCACTCCAAAAGGTGACCAAGAGCCAAAGCTATAATCAACCAATTTGAATTCTATCAACATAACAAACTCAACAATTAAACCCTCAATCTTTATTTTTAAATTGCTTAGCCTTCACCTTACAAGAGGTGGAGTCTGACCATTGGATTTAATAATTACCTTTAGCTCCCAATAGCATTAATAAGCCATTAAATTCCTATTAATGGCATCACAAACTTCTAACCACTCATAATAAATGGAATTTTTGGACATTTATGGTGCCCAACAATCCAAAACATCAAAACTCAACATACCTATATTTAAATACTCTAATCTACCCTCATTAACTCTATTTAAATCAACAAATTCAGACCCATAACTATATGGACCGATATCCCACTTTCATTATGAAACCCTAACCATAAACTCATAAATATGGAAGAAAATGGGAGATTAATGAGTATAATGCTTACATTAGGTGTTTGTAGCTTTTAAAATACTCTCAAAATGATCCCCAAGCAAACCTTAGCAGAGCATTAGCACACCTCTCCTTTCTTTTCTTTCTTTTTCTGTCTCATTTTGCGTTTGATAAAATACAAAAAATGGCCATGCACCGCAGCAGATGCACAACACACCACGGTTCATGGCATAAGGAGGTCCTCCCTCGCTTAGAGATGGCTGTGCATCGTGACGGACGATCTACGCCCCACAGTGTGTGGCACAGCAACTTCAACTCTTCTTTTTCTCCTCCTTTTGATGTCCAGGTAGCCTGCCTCAATACCAGACCCATAACTAGGGCTAAAATAGCATCAAACATGATTATTAGACCTCTCTGGCCATACATCACTTTAATTTACTTAATTATCCTAATTAAATTTAATTAATCAGGGGATTAAAACTCAGGATGTTACAATAGTCATAGTTAACTATTCTATATATGTGTGTGTGTGTGTGTGTGAAAACAATTAGGTATAAGTATAGTTAACTCATCTATATTTGTCATCATCAAAACTTAAACTAAACATAATGTCACAAGACATTATGTCCAACAACACTTAGTTAGGTGGCCTTGATAGTATAGGCTTATTGTGACACTAAGTGTTCTAGAATCCTTATTTAGGACTAGATTTAGCTGATACCGAGGCCATTAAATAGATTGTTAAATTATCTACACATGAAAACTTGGATTACCTGAATTGAAGGTTTGGGCAATTGATTAGGTAGTTTAGAATTCTTCAATTAAGAGCTATTATTGCTATACTGTGTGTGAGATGGCATCATAGCAAATGTGGCTATTAGCCATAACAGAATGATCTCTATATGGGGTGGATGCACGCTTAGCTACAATGGATGGGTAGTTTGTTACAGGCCAAAGCAAAGGGTCTTGTTAGCCATAACGGGCTACTTTACTAGAGTTAGTCACAATATATGTGCTTTAGGCCATGACAGAGATAGCTAAAATTGCTAAAAGGTGTGTTTTGCCCTTATTTGACTTATTTTCAATGCTCAACCCTTACACCATAATTATGTAATCTTGTTTACTTTGATTTGGAATGATTCCTGAAACATACCTCACTCACATACCAACTTTATTTCATCTTAAATATTATCATTGTTGAAAAACCTAAAATTTTAAAAAATAATTCTACCAGATGATAATAGAGAGTTAAAGATAGAATCATAAATTTAAAAACCTTATCATGATAGAAAAGAATTTGTCATGGTAATTGAGAGACAAAATAATCATTCAGAAAATATATTATAATAAAAAAGAACTTTTCTATAACTAATACATTTTATAAATATCAACTACAATGATAGAAAAGGATCTACCATAGTAATAAAAGAGCTTAACAAATTCAAAAAGATCTATCATAATACTTAAGAATATAATTTTACTAAATAGGAAGTACTAATCTAAGACCTTAGTACATAAGTCTTTTAAAAAGGATAAAAATGTTTAAAATATTTAAAATAGTGCATCAAAGTTCCCAACAAACTTTAAAATAAACAATCTAAAGCTTAGATCATAAAAATATTCCTAATAATTAAATAATAATCCTTTAAGACGTGAATGATAGACAAAAGTCTCATGGCTAACAAAAACAAAAATAAAATAAAATAAATTTTAAATTTTAAATGCTCATAATAACCAAAATGTCTTAAGTTGGCATTCTATATATTACTTCAACAGGAAGATAGACCACATAGGCCAAGGGTACCAACAGACACCTAATTACTCTCCCAGTGCTTTTCCAATTGGACTATTTCCTGTAAAAAAAACCATAGGGAATTAGATGCAATAGTCTTCATAACTAATCCTAGGATGAAATAAAGTGTGTAAAGTAATCACATTTATAGATTGTTAAGTGGGAACAAAACACAATTTTAAAATGGTTATATATTTAGTTTTCAAATACACCAATATGACATAACAACTCCTTATCTCCTCTATACACCATGCTCGGTATTATAGTTTATGAGGCTAAAAGTAAACTAGTCCAAGCCACATGTGCCATCCGTTAGGCCTAATGGGTGCATACCATATGGTAACATTTATCTAACACACGACTCCTAACCATACACAAACATTATTGGAAATTATACCCTAGGGCCAATCATTGTACTATGCACATTGTTATTTAATAAATTTTTCTTTTGCTAGCATAACAATTGCATGTTCAGTATGATAATTGTATCCCTTGACAAACTATAGTAATTGTCCTAAATGTCCCTAGTCAGTTATCTTTAAGGGATCATAGATGAAACAACACTAGTATGAATTTGATTAATTATAGAGATACAAATTAAAGTTATAGGCACTTGAAAGAGTATAAGGTATTGGACCGAACCACTATGAGAAAGCTGCATGGTACAAATCATAAGCTTATCTCATATGTAACTATATCACTAAGCCTTTTGACCTGAGATCATCATGGATTCCTACATAATGACCACTAAAATTTAACCTTTTCAAAAGTCACCTTTGACCGGGTGATCATAAAGGTTATGATTGAGTTTAGTGATATTCATGCAGAGGAATATGAGTGGTCAAAATGGAATTTGTCCTTCATATTAAGTGAGAGATATTACTGGGCCCCTTGATGAGCAAGACTGAGAAAATGTATGGCCATACTACAATGGAAAGGATTTTTTCATTGCTACTGTCAGTCTAATCAAAGATCGAGAAAGTAATAGTCAAGTAAAGAAGAATGATAATTTCATGCCTCATACTTGATCGAAATATCACGTGACAAAAGAGATGTGATATGGTTGCATCACATTGCTCATAATAACACATCACTACTTTTTTTTATATACATATCATGCTTTCCCGACAACACATATAACTATTTATTCTCATATTATAATTTCATCATCATCACATATCCCATAGATATCACAATCACTATCATAACTAAACATATGGTTTTGATCATTTATTCATCATGTTATAGTTTTAAACTCATCATAATCTCATTTAATCTTTTCAAAACATACTACATAATATCAAATAGAAATTTCAACTATTCTTGCTAATCACATATCAATTTAGCAATGTAAATTAAATCAATTAATATATAGTTACACAAAATAGATCCCCCTTACCTTTCACTTTTGAGTGGTCAAATGTTTATTCTTTAATAAATCCTTTCAAAACTTAACCTCAAGCTTAATTCTATGCGTGGGATCATTAATCTACAATTAATCAAGTCCACAATCATCAATATCACCATTTACAATCTCTTAACTTCTTATTTCAATATTTTAAATATCCCAAAGCCCTTATGTCTAGCATTTAGGCTTACTTATTAAGTTTATTTACTCCCTTTAGCTCATATTAACTTAAATAACCCCCAGTATTTCATCAAAAAATCTAAAATCATACTTAGAGAGTCTAGGGTTGGTCTATTAATAAGCATTCAAGTCCAAGAACACTCAAAATCAATAATAATAGGTTAAGATAATCTAAACAACTCTCATCAATTTCATTTAAGTTAATTAGTTCAAGTTTCTAGCCTTACAAATTTTAAAAAATCATCCTTAGAGGACTAGGGTTCATCCAAAAGGAATGACCTAATCTTACAATCTTGCAAAACTTCCCAAAATAGGTCTAGAACACTTAAACAACTCTCATTGGTTCCATTTAGACTAATGAGTTTAGACGCATATCCCTATAAGTTTGAACATCATTTCCCATCAATAAAACCTAACCTCAAATATATTAAAAGTGGAAGAGAAAGGAAGATTAGGGCTATGAAAACTTACCTTGGGTGTTCGATAGCTTAGAAACTCTCCCAAAGATTTGATTTTGGCTTGTCACAGTAGAGTTCCTCGATTTCTTCTTTCCTCTCTTGCTCAAACTTTATTTTTTTCCTCTATTTTTAAACTAATTCATGCCTTATTTACTATCAAAATTTGGCTATGAGCTATGGCACACGTTACACATGTCACGACATATGGCACAGAAAGCTACTCCCATTCTTATATGCTCCATGCTCTACAGGGAAAGTTATATATTGCGATGGATAGCATAGAGAAGTCTTCCTTTTATTTTTAGCTTGATATGCCACAGTGAAAGTTGCACATGCTGTAATGCTTGGTGCAAAGCTACCCTTCACTAACTTTTCTCCCTCTTTTAAGCCTAAATGGCCTAAACTCCATTCTGGACCCAATCCTAAGGCTATAACCGAAACCCAATAGGTCTGTTACCCTTATCTAACCATCCTTTAACTTAATTTAAGTTAGATTTAACTCAATTATCTGTTGATAACTTGATTAATTATGGATTTAAAAATTTAGGATGTTACACTCTCCCCCTCTTATTCTCTCCCTTTTCTCCCTACTTCCTACTTTCTTTGCCATTAAACCCATGTCTTTGATTCCGCCCCTTTCCTTCTATTTTCAAACCAACAAAATCCCATACCCATCCACAAACAATGTCTAGCAACTATCTCCCCCCATTCAATCTCGTTCAAATCCTATATGCATGAAAATGATGAGGAAGATAGTGTAAGGCTTGGAGGAGTAGATAATGGTGATGAAAATGATGAGAATGTCTTCGATGACATGTCACGTCCCTTTCTCCACCTTCATGCATACATGCATGCATCACTTATAAATTCCCTCTTTTTCCCTCCAACCTCTCTCTCTCTAGTCCTCATCTTTTAAGTATAGTGAACACGCTAAGGTACATTCCAGTACAGCGACGGCGAGTATTGTGATCTCTATTTCTATAGAAAAACCATAAGAAAATAGAGTGTTTTCTTTAAGGAGAGTTTTTAAGAAATGATTTGGTGGGCTGGAGAAAGTATCGGGCTTATGGAGAGCCCAAAAGCCCATAAGCATAATTTACAAATAGGTAACTTTGTCTATGATGTCAACCAAATCAAATAGTAATTTTCAATTACAACAAAGACCAAGTTGGTTGTTGTTTTTTGTGCCAGTGTTGACAGAGTATACAATAGAAATAGAGGTGGGGTAACAGTACTATTCAAGATGGTGAAAAATCAAAAGGTCCAAGGATGTTGGATTTCTAGCTCAAAATGTTTGTGACGTAATCAAACTCTAGTGGTCTACAAGCTCTAATAGTGGATGCACTATTAGATTTGTCATCTTCTTCATCATTGCTTTCTCAGGTGGGGAGTATATGTGAGTTGTGTTTTACTTGTTGATCATATAGTTCATTACTTATGTTGAGATAGAGATGGAAAAGAAAGAGGCGAGAAAGGAGATGAGCATGGCCAACATGGGAAAAGGGGAGAGAGGTGAGGGAAAGGGGGAGATGAAGTATGGGGCCTACTAATATTTTATATTAAAAATATTAAAAAATCAAAGGCTCATTAAATAGTTAACACATGGTCAAAACATAATAGGGTAATGGAAAAAGAAAATCTTTAACATTAAGAGACAAAATTGACCTATAATTGAGTTTATGATATCCAATGACTTTTTAAATAAAGTTGAGATGTAAAAAATGATCCTTCTCAAAAAATAAAAAATACTCACCTGGTCTTAATACAAGCCATTTTTGACCATCTTATCCAAATCAAAGTAGTTAAATCATTAACCTTATATAAAAAATAAACTTTTAATTTTGTCCATGTTTAAATGAAATTTGCATTACATTTTCTTTTATAGTTATGAGTTTAAATATGGATAGCATTAGAAAAATATAACTAATACACATTAAGTGCCTTATACTCCCTTCATCCCAATTTGTAAGATAAATTTGGACAAAATTATGTATACCAATAAAACTTATCAAATTCACTTTACAATTTTTTTTAAAACAAAATTTATACCGTTTATTTAATATGACCTTAAATGTTTAGAGAGATAAAGAGTAATAAGGAAGGAGGGTGATATTGAAAAGGTACATTTAATGAAGCTTCATTTTTGCCAAATTATGTTATATTTTGAAACATCAAATAACTTCCCAAATTGTTTCATAATTTGAGATGGATATAGTGGTAAGGGCCACCAATCTCTTTTAAAAAAGTATCTTATAATAAATACAAGTGGAAGTAGTTAGTTTAGTTTTAATATCATATTAATTAGATCAAGGATCTTAAGTACTCTCCTAATCTTATTTATAAATCGCTTTTAGTATATTTTATTAAAATCAATAAAAATATTAAATCTCATCAACTCTATTTAAAAAGTCAATAAGTTTCTAATTTTATTCATATTAAATATTTATACTTTAATATAAAATATTTTAACTTATTTAATAATTTTTTAAATATTTAATAAGGGAAAAATGTTAAAATTAAGTATCAAAATTGAAAAGATATCCCATGAAAATAGGATTGAAATAAATACTTTTTTATCTTATAAATAGTATATGGGAAGTATATTTTATTTGTTTGGCAAAAAATTTAACAATTAATAAATATTATTTAGAAAAACCCTGATTTGTGTAATTACATTTCTCGAAAGTCATAAATTGATTGATTGTTGAACACCAAATTGACGCCGTTGAGGAGCAACTTCCACAGTGTGACTTCTTTTCCAGGACCGAATAAAAAGAAAAGCGGCCTTTTGTCTTTCCCCTGATTTATGCCATGTATGAAAAGTGCGGGGGCGGGGGTAAAAAAGTGAGAGAGAAAAGTGAAAAGCGAAATAGTACTTTTCATCGTTTGATTATGGAGAACAGGAAATGAAAGTGAAAGGGAGAGGAAAGTGGAAAGGTGAGGAAAAATATTTGCATATCTCATGTCAATCAAATTGCAAGTCATGGGTCCGGTTTTGGTGCTAATTACTTGATGAACGTTTTGACTGTCTAGATAAAAAATTTAAACAGTTCAAATTTATAATTTTTATTTTTTTATTATAAAAAATTATAAAATTTTAATAAATTTATCTAATTATTAATTTAAACAATACAGATTTAATTTAAATAATTTAATTTAATATTAATTTTTTTAAAAAAATTATAAATTGACTATTTAAATATATTTTAGATAGACTGGATTCTGAGTACATTTGGATAATTAATTTATAAAAATTTAAAAAATTAATATTAAATCAAACTATTCAAATTAAAATTGTATTATTTAAATTAATAATAAGATAAATTTATTAAAATTGTATATATTTTTATTTTAATAAATAAATATAAAAAACTAAAAAAATTTGGACCATCATATGAGCATGGAAACCAATCGCGCCAGCGAATAACTTGAGAGCACGACAACGAATATTTAAACAAATGTAATCTTCTTTTTTCACTTACTTTGCCTAGTATAGCATGTATTTCTTTTATTTTAAAATATAAAATATTTTTTATCAGATGACACTAGCTAATATTGATTCAAAATACACATAACATCTTACAAAAAGTAAACAGTACTAATTTCTTCTACAGAAATGTCCTTATTAATTATTTTATGATGTAGAGAGTGATTATATAAGAAAAAATAAAGGTAATTAGATTTGGATTCAGTAGGGGTTTAAATTGACTTATTCAATAAACATCTCAATCACAGCCATTAAATTTTATTAATATTTAAAAATTTTATAAACTATGTTTTAAAAAAATTCAAAATAATCATCACTATTAAAGCACTCCTCATATATGTTATATATAAGATAATGATAAAAAATAATAAATCCTAATTCTAATGGTTAACATCCATATTTGAATATTTTTAATGGATAGTCCTAATATATTAAATTTTAAATTAACTCTAATTATTTTAATTAATCAATATCTCATATTCTATCATTTGTTTTTTTTTAAAATTTAATATTTAATACTTTTTAAATATTATATTACAAAATCTTTTACAACTGTTTAATTAAATAAAACATTTGTTATTCAACTATGTGAAATACTTATTGAGTAATAAGTAAACTTAGACTATTTATTATATCCAAATTCAAAATAATTAAAGATAGATTGGGTTTAATTGGAAGGCATGGCTCATAGCACTTATAACTGCGTGCATTTCTTAATTATTGAAAAAGAAGTTAAAAATCGGAGGGATTCTTGGTTTTCTTTCTATCTGAAATAAAGTAGAAAAAGCAGGAAAATAATCATTGTGAATGGGACGATAGGTTTCGCGTGTAAATTGTAATATCACCAGTAGTGGACCAACAAGACTACATAGTACACATTTTAATGCCCTATGATTTGTTTTGATTGCTTATAGATTTTTTTTATTAAAAACAGTTTTATTTAAAACATTGTGAACATTAAATGTGAGAATTTCTTCAAAAATTTAAATATGAGTTCATTAGATTACAAGAAATTAACTCTTTCTGCTGCATTTATAATTGCTCTTTTTATAGCCCTGTCTATTGCCCTTTGACTCAGTCAATGGTTTTTCTACAAACTGCGTTTCACGTTTTATTTTGTTCAACAATAAGACTGGAGAATGAATAATGCACTTTATTCAATAAACAGATCATTTTTTCATAAGCAATTATGAGAAAATTTAAAAAGGTAATTTCCTTAACTATGGGGCTTGCAAACATTGCAACTTTTATACTCTCTCAAATTTTACTTATAAGGCACATTTTAAAAGATCCGCTTAGTCCTATTTGTAAATCATAATGTAGTTTTTTAGATAATATTTAAAAATATTTTTAAAACTATTTTTTATAAGAGAGAAAAAAATAATATGACAGCATCTTCTAGATTTAGTATATAGAAGCATATTTAAAATTTTATATATTTTTTTTATTTTTTTATATTAATATTAATAAAGTTACTATAAAGAGTATCCAAGGAGTGCGTTATAAAATTTGGGACAATGATAAATTATTAACAAATAGTAGAGTGGCGTAGAGCCACCCAAATTCTTAGCCGCAGGGCGAATCCCACACTCATGCGCGAAGCAACAGCATCTTATCAAAAAAGGGAAAATTATGCAACACCATAGAAAGATAGAAAGTGGGCTCATGCATAGCATACTAGCCAGTGGCAGCCAACGTGAAGATATGGCGGTCAGGAAGCTTGGACACGTGGCCACTTAATAAGATTAATAAATGCGTCTGACCAAATTGTCGATGTTGACAAATTTAAGGAAGACAGAAATTGTGGCAAATTAAAAGAACTAAACTGCATTAAAAGTGGCCGAACAAACAGAAAGAAAACGAATAAATGAAGGAAGCTTATCTTGGAGTAAGCAACAATAACTTGTTTGAAATGCTAATGGACAGGACATGATCGTGCCACATCGGTTGGCTAACGATTGAAGGGTGCGATGCGAAAGTGAAGCTAGTGGTATAGTAGGTTTGCATTAATATACAAAAATTTATTATTAAAAATTTAAAAATTTATAAAAAAATTCAACAACATATATAATAATGTTGTAAAATATAGTTAACATGAAGAGTAAAAAAGGATAAAACAATACAAGAAATGGAGAGAAAACAATGGAGGAGAATTCTTATGCATTAATATACATATGCTTTGAACATGACTTCTATTTATAAGCCTCCAATCATTTAAGTCCTATTCTAATGTTACAAAGATATAATGAGACCTATAATGGTGTATTATGTAACATTTGAAGGTTATAAACTATTAAGACTAGAAACTCCTTCCATGCCATTGATGAGGACATTAAGCATAAAGGAATTCTAAGGGTTATGAGTTATGGACATTAACATAGTATTTACAATACTCCACCTTGGATGTCCAAAACAAACATTGTGCCTCATTAAAACTTTACTAGGAAAAATTCAATGGGATAAAAATCTAGTGAAGGAAAAAAAGTACACAATATTTTAAATATTCACTAATGTTGCCTCGTTAAAAACTTTCCTAGAAAAATCCAGTGGGGCAAAACCTTAGAAAGGAAAAAAGAGTACAACATAATATTTACTCCCTATAGTCTCTCCTTAATAACAATATCACTCTATTTCCTCTGATGACATCATCACTTTATGTCTCTGAGTCTGTATATTCCAATTCCATACACTAACTTCTCAAATGTTGAAATTGTTAGTGTCTTAGTAAACAAATCTGTAAGATTATATCACATGAGTGAATTTGTTGAACATCTATATCACCGCTCTTTCAAAGGTCATGAGTGAAAAAATTTTGGAGAAATATGTTTTGTTCTATCTCCTTTGATATATCCTCCTTTCAATTGAGCTATGCATGCCATGTTATCCTTAAATAATATTGTTGGAATCTTTTTTTTCCAACAATAAATCACATATCTTTTGGATATGATGGATCACTGACCTTAGCCAAACACATTCTCTACTTGTTTTGTGAATTGCAATTATTTCAGCATGATTTGATGAGGCAGTAGCTAAAGTTTGTTTTGTTAAACGCCAAGATATTACTGTAACAACATCCATTAGGCGCATATCAAGTTTTTTGTGTATTGCTAGACTAATTAGATATCTTAACGTGATTGCATCCACCACAAGAGAATATGTATCTTCATAATCAATACTAGGTTTTGCAAAAATTCTTGTGCTGCTGGTCATGCTTTATATCTAATGACTTCATTTTTTTCATTTCATTTTCACACAAATACCCATCTATATCCAACTGGCTTTACACTATTAGGTATTTGGACTACAAGTTTAAAAACTTCACGTTTTGAAAGTGAATTTAATTCTGCTTGAATTGCATCTTTCTATTTTGGCCAATCATTTTTGTGTATACATTCTTCAACCGATTTTGATTCTAGATCCTCATTTTGATTCATTATTTCCACAGCAATATTATATGAAAATATGTCGTCGACGACTATATTTTTTTGGTTTCATCTTTTTCCTATGGTGACATAACTTATCGAGATCTCTTCATTATCTTCAAGTACCTGGACCTCTTCTGGGGTATTTTGATTAGTTATGTCTCCATACTTTTCTAGAGTATCAGCCTCCTCTACAATACCATCTTTATTTTGTGTTCCTTTTTTCTTTATAGGAATTTTATCTTTGAAACCAATTGGTCTATCACGTTTTAGATGTGGCTTAGATTCATTTGCACTTTCTGATTGTCCTACTGGGACATCAATTCTAATACGAACATTTTTAGCTGGAATATGAGATTTGGTAATTTTTTTAAGGTCAGTAAATGCATTTGACAATTGATTTGTAAGATCTTGTAGATGAATTATTTTTTTAACTTCAAGTTCACATTGCTTTGTATGAAGATCTAGATGAGATAATGATAATTCATTCTATGTAATTTCTTTCTCCCCTTAATGTTGGGAAAATTGTTTCATCAACATGACAATCGTCAAAACGTGCCATGAATAAATCTCCAGTTAATGGTTCTAGATACTTGATTATAGAAGGAGATTCAAAACCAACATATATTCCTAACCTTTTTTGAGGTCTTATCTTTGTGCATTGTGGTGGAGCAATAGGAACAAACACCACAGATCCAAAAATTCTAAGATGAAAAATATTTGGCTCTTAACCAAAAGCCAATTGCAACGGGGAAAATTTATGATAGTTTGTTGGCTTGATGCCCACAAGTGCTATTGCATGTAAAATTGCATGTCCCCATGCAGAAATAAAAAGTTTTATCCTTAAGAGCATTGGTCTAGCTATTAATTGGAGGTATTTAATGAATGATTCTGCTAAATCATTTTGAGTGTGGACATGAGCAACAAATTTTTTAACTGTTATTTCAGTTGATATACAATATTCATCAAAAATTTGTGATGAAAATTCACTCGCATTATCAAAACGAATTGTCTTAATTGCATATCCTTTTTTCCAACAATAAACCACACATCTTTTGCATATGATGAATCACTGACCTTAGCTAGACATTTTCTCTACTTATTTCGTGAATTGCAATTATTTCAGCATGATTTGATGAGGCGGCAACTAAAGTTTGTTTTGTTGAACCCCAAGATATTGTTGTACCCCCACAAGTAAACAAATATCTAGTTTGTAATCTACCTTTATATGAATCTGATTGAAATCCTGTATCTGCATAACCAATAAGTTGTGATCTAAATTCATTAGAATGAAATAATCCCATATCAATTGTCCCTCATAAATATCGACATAGGTGTTTAACTCCATTCCAATGCCTTTTTCTTGGGTAAGAACTAAATCTTGCTAACAAATTTACAGCAAATGCAATATCAGGTCTTATTAAATTAGCAAGATACATCAGTGCACCTATAGCACTAAGATATGGTACTTCAGGATCAAGAAGTTCTTCATCTTCCTCTTGCATTATCATGTCGAATGAGACTTGATTAAATTAAATCACTAATCACATGATTAGTTTCAAATTAACAGAATGGAGAAATTTAAAATTACTACATAACTAAGAAAATGAAATGATAGGAAAATAAAACAATAAAATATAAGAACAACAAAACCATGAATGTTAATAAAACAATAATATAAAATATAGTTATATATATAATATAGGAACACATTAATCTAACTAAAAGCTCATACTTTATTTTTAGAGCCAATTCGTATTGATAACGTATTGTAAAATATAGTTAATATGAAGAGTAGAAAAGGACAAGACAATATAAGAAATGGAGGAAATTTTTTTCATTAGTGTACATATGCTTTGGACATAACCTTTATTTATATGCCTCCAACCATTCAAGTCCTACCCTAATGTTTTAAAGATATAATGAAACCTATATTGACGAGGACATTAAGGATAAAGGAATCCTAAAGGTTATGAGTTATGGACATCCATAATATAATATTTATAATAAATAAAGAAATTATAATATAAAATAGAGTAAATATTAAATTGTTTGCCTGATTTAAGTTTATAACATGAGTTATATTTGTAAAAGTTTTAAAATAATGTGTGGCAGTAATAGAAATATTCTTGTGTGTAAAATATGAAGCATCAAGAATGTTCAGTGTTGCCAGCTCGTCGTGCTTTCCTGGTTTACCGCAGCGCTTGTAAACTTCGAGACACAACACACAAAGTTCGATCACTGACTGGCATCTACCAAAATTGTTGAATTATATCGAGTTCATCCAGTGTTGGCCTCTTTGGGCTTTTGGCTTGCATAGGGAAGCCCAACTTGATTCTTTTGTATGTTAAAAAGTGAAAAACCCATAACTAAAGAATAAGAAAGTTTCACCATTATGATAGCATAGCCCACTAAATTAAGCTAAATGGGACATTTGCGCTTTAAAGGCCCATTAATCATGTGTATTGCATGGAATATGAACAATGAACAGCATTGTTCAGAATTAATAAATAATGCAAGTTGTCATTAAAAGTTTTTCATATTAAAAATCAAATCTACAATAAAATAAAAATTTATCATTCACCAACCATGAAATATCTTGACTTATCAAACCTTAAGCAATGTATGAGGGAAAAAAACATTTGTTTTAACAAAAAAAAAAAAAGATCATGCTCACTCAATTTGTTGTGAACTGAAATGATAGTGTTGTGTTATATTAAAATGTGACTCCTGCCCTTCTTTTTCCTGCCTTTGGTGACAAAAATTTATGTTCAAGAAAAATATAACATTTATATTTTAGCGAGTCACAAGGACAAGATTTCATAAGGACTGGAAATGCTGGCAAACCTGGTGAAACATCTTATTTTGGAAATCATAATTTGGCAACGGTAGCTATTTGAGATTTCATAAGGACAAGAAGAACTTAAAAACTTTAACCTCAATCTTGGTTTGCTTTAACTTAATATTTCTAGAATTTCGGACTGACTTCAAAAATTCATAAATTATTTTATAAAATCCAATTTGAGCTCATTCATGTCTCGTTTTAATGAAAAATGAGTCCTCTATATAGGAAAAATACTAAACTTGAATTTTACTAAAAAAATTAATATAATTTATTCATTTAGCTAAATTGCTCTGTTTTCTCCTATCCAACTTTTCAGATTTATTGCCTTAAGCTTTGTAAATTCACATCTTGGACTATACTTATCCAAACTAGGTAATCTAGGACTTACTATAAAACCCTTGGTGTCCTCTATTAGATGAAAATATGGCGCACAACTTTTACTTCTTCAATTAGTACAGTTCAATGAATTTTCAAAATTGCTTAGTTCTTAATTATACTAAATCTAGATTTATGTATCATATCTTACGAAATTCATAACTAGAGAAATAAAACTACAATTGACGTGATCTTAAACTATTTGAAAACCTTATGATCTTAACTATATGAGAAAAATATTAAAAATAATTTTCTATTTCTCAATGGATATAGTCTATTTAATATTTAGGATTGTCGTAGTTGGACTATGTAGTGGTGGATCCAGATTTTATGCTCAAATTTGGAAAAATTCATAAATTAAGTTGTAGATATCCAATTAACATGATCTAAGGTTTCATGGAAAGCTTAGGAAGTTCTCTATGATGGAAGATAATGGAATGGTTCAAATGATACTGTTTCATAGATTAATAACTCATGTTCTATATTTTTAATAAACTAGTCTCGAATTATGTTCTTGATTTGAATAATTCATAACTTAATGTATAGAATACAAAACTCCATGATTCTAAATTTATATAAAACATTGAAATAAAACAGAGCACTATACTTCTTAATAGGTTCATGCTTTGGTATGATTAATTTGATCTTATATGTTCATACATGACTTGCTCAAAATGTAGAAACATTTCCATACATATATAGCTAGTCTAGGGGTCATAGATTCAGAGCATATTATCATACTTACACCTCATGCACTTGTCAGAATATTCATACAAAATTCAATTTAACAATTTCCATAGAATCAAGCTTCATGAATTGTGTTGCCTTTGTCTTTGCTTCTGCTTTAACCTAGCATGGTTAGTATATTTTGGAGAGTGAGATTGTAACAATCTCAGTAGTAACTCAAGCCATTTCCACAAGCTAACATAGTTCATTCAAGTGACAACACAATTTCAAGTACATAAAACATGTTCTAACAAGACATGGTGCGAATGCATTCTTCTTTACAACATAATTCATGATTTTAAACACACATTCATATAAACATGGTACCATATTTATAGTAATATCTAATGTATTTAAGCATGTTACAACTAACAAATTCAGCAACCATGTCAATCACATGAATGAAAATATGCACAAGGGAAAAATACAAGGTTACTACCTTGAGTTCCTAGCTTTCTTTCAAGCAATTTCTTAACTTTAAAGTTTCTGTCCAGGCCTTTCCAAATCACAACCCTCTCTTCCAATGGTCTCTCTTAACCTTGGTCTAGCTAATTATTCAATTACCTTGCTACCTTCACTTTGTCCAGCCCATAAATCCCCTTTCTCCCAATTCTAAGACCATGGATTTATAGCTTTTAAGGAGAGGAGAAAGTTTAGTGAAGGAAGTTTGGGCCATAGATATAATTTAGAGGAAGAAATGGTAAAGTTTACTCTATCCCAATCCCAAGCATTCTTCATTCAATGACATTGAAGACCCAAGTCCTTTCTCTTCAAGTCTTGAATAGCAGACGAGATAAGAAAGACAACGAAGTAAAATGCCAAAGTATATGCAAAGAGGCATTTGAAGAAAGTGGGAAGCCGTGGTTATAATAATTTGTTAAATGAAAATGAATTAAGCAAATGTCCATTGGTTGCCACATACACTACAAAAAAATAACAAATTAACAACAGAATTTAGCGACAAAAAAATAGCAATGGAATTTCATCGCTAATTCCTTTGGTAATTTATTGACAGAAAATTCTGTAGTTAAAAAATTAGTCATTATTCTATCGCTAAACCATTAAAAATAATTTCACCGATGGCATTTAGGGATGAAACATTCCGTCGCTAAAAATTCCATCACTATTATGTCGTTGAGTTGTTAGAAATAATTTAGCAATAGAATTTTTCAATGGAAATGCCCGCCGCAAATTTTCAAGACACACTATTATATTTTTATGATAGCATTTACGACTAAAAATTCTATCACAAACCTTTCTATCGTTAATTTTTTAAAATTTTATTATATGATTTATAATTTATATTTATATATAATTTATTATTATGCTATAAATAAATAATTTAATAATTATAATTTAGTATTTTTAATTATTTAGATATTAATAATAATTATAATAATTTAAATTACATATTTAATTTTTTTTGATAACATAGTAACATACCTAATTATTGTTATTTAAAAATAAAAATAATTTTAAAAAATAATTTAAACATAAAAAATATTATATATTATAAAAATTATAATAAAATATATAGTGATAATAAAGTATTTGTTCATTTTAATATTAAATTTTTTATCAAAAAATAATTTTTTTAAAATTATAATATAATATAAAATAAGTATTATATAAAAAATTAATTTATTTTATTGATAAATAAAAATAATCTTAAATAAAATAAATATATTTAAATTATATATTTATTAATATATAAATATATGTGGTGATTAAATATTATATATTTAATTTATTAATTAAAGACTAAAAATCTCTTTTAGCTCAACTAACAATAAAGTTAGAGATAAAGGCTCATGAAGGTGTGAGGTTATGAATTTGAACTTGGCTAAGGCACATTTAAAGTTATTTAAAGTTAATATATGATGTAGAGGTGACATGATAGGGATGGGTGATGAGGTGGTAGTAACATGGTGATGAGGTGGCATTAGCCTATTAGGTGACATGACAATGGTGATTTTTCATAAAATTTTCATTTATGACAGATTTAGCAATAAAATGCATTCCGTTATAGAATTAGAATAACTTACCCTTGTTTAGCGACGAAAATTTTCAATTACCATGAAATATTCTATACAAATATTTAATATCTCTAATTTTGTACTTTTCTTTCATAAAATAATCCTTTGATACCCTAAAAATATGACTTGGACCAATGTATTATGATTAGGATTCTCCTTAATTCATCTAATAACTTTGGGTGTTATTGGGCAACATTCTTTACCAAATCAGTCCTTATTAGCTTTGACTTTTGTTTTCCTTAATTTTTTTTTCATATTCTTAAACATCACTTGACTTTACTAAGAATTTTTTGTGTCCCCACTTACCATAATTTATAATCTAATAAATTACATGTATAACATAGATAAATTTTCTATAAATTCTTTAACTATAAGGATTTCTTTAGTTTTTCTTTCCCTTACTTTAAGTACATCTTAGATTTCTTATATTTGAATTCCTATCCAAATTACAAAGATAGCATACTAATCAAAACTTTTTGCCAACACCTACAAGCACTCAAGTTTAAATTTTGAGATGTTATATCCGATAGCCATTTGATCAATCTCCTTTTATTTTAGATCGGAGAAGACTCTGTGCATCAACTACATAAAACTGGACCAAGAGACAATAGGAGGAATACAGGCATGATTTTAAACATGCTCACTACAGGGGTTTTTTTAAAAGAATTTTGTATCAATCAGTCATTAAAAAAAACCTTTCGTAATAATTTTTTAAATTAAAACTTAATATTTCTTTACTTAAAATTTGTCTGTTGTTTATGTAATCATTAATTTTAATTCCAGGAAAAAACTTCTAATTAATTTTTGTTAATAGTTACATTCTCCTTAATTTTATTTGTCATTATATACTAATAATTAACTGATTGCATTTTCACTTCATGTATAATGCATATATATATACATACTTTAAAAATCAATTGCATTATTTATGTATTAATATGTATTTACGTTTCATAATATATATATTGTTGACATGTAATAGTATATTGTTTTATGTTTTTTTTTTATCAAAAGACAAACCAGATGAAAAGAAACATAAAATATAAGGAAACAAAACTCAACAACTAACCAACTGAAATGGCAACTAGTGAACTGAAGGAAAAACACCAAATCTCGATTTGATTGGATGAAACCCATGCAAAGAACCAAAGCCTTGTGAGGAAAGAGAAGGCTGACAATGAAAGTGTCCGTAAAAAACAATCAATCAAGTATGGTGTCACGAAGCATGCCAGAGACACAAAATTTTAAAAGAATGAAAGAACCTAACTTCTAATCAAATGTGGGGACCCGAGCTTCTTTGCCACAGTTTACCCAGATGTGAGAATGCAAAGCAAAGAAAATTAATGTAAATGTAAGGAAGTAGAGATACATTAATTAAAGAAAAAGGTGGCGGGCCATGCCGACAATACAACAGAAAAATAAAGACTAAAATTACATGATAAAAGAAAAAATAAAATAAAGATGATGGATGGTCTTGACTTAATAGCTAAGCTTTATAAATATTCTTTTTTTATATAATTATTTTAAAGCCAATTAAGTTGAGTTGGACCTAGGCTTCCAAATTCACAATTTGGTTGCAAACAATGCCCCTATACAAATTGGCTGATGTCTTTGTAGGCCAATTTTGTATGGATGTTTCCATTTGCCTCATTTTCAAACATTGCGTGAGTAGCATGTCTTGGAGGATAGGCTCGTTCTCGTTTTGATTGATGGTTGATTTGGTATTTTACTTGAAGGACACTCTTGTGGTTAAAGATTAGGAACCATGTGGTCTAGTTTAAGATCAAGCTTCTCAGGGTTTAGGACCTCAAGACTTGATTTTGGAATTGGCCCTTTAAGTTTTTAGACTTTAAGGATTGGTTTTATAAAATTTAGCTACTACAGGGCCCATGTGGAAAGAGCCTTTTATGAGAGAGCTCTTGTGGAAAAGGCTCTTGCAAAACTTGCCTTTTTAACTTTAGCCCCTGTGGCATCGGCCCTTATGGTTGTGGCCTTTATAACTTCAACTCCTCTGATGCTGGCCCTTATGGTTACGGCCCCTCTTGTAACATCCCAATTTAAAATTTTTATAGTTAATTTTTGGTAAATAGAAATTTAAAAAAAAAATATTTAAAGGTAAGCAAATTAGTAGGAGATGATTATTAAATCTAACTTAGGATATAATTCTAAATTAAAATTAAAAAAATTTAAAAAAAAATTAAAATTAATTAAAAAAATAATTAAAAAATATTATTAAATTATTATTATAATAAAAAAAAAGAAAGGGTATTTAAAAAAAAAAGAAAGGAAGAAGAAGAAGAAAACGAGTTTTGCTTTCGGCGTTTACGCGTTCCATCATTACATATAATAATAATAATAAAAAAAAAGAAAGAAAGAAAGAAAAGAGAGAAAAGAATAAAAAAAATGTGTGAGACCCACTGAATTTTTATAAAAACTCACCCGTTTCCTTTCGTTTCTTCATTCTTCGTGTGCGTGAGCTGAGACTGAAAGAGCGTCTAGTTTCACCGGTGCGGGAGATCTAAGTTTTTAAGGTAAGAGTTTTTAATAGGATATTTAGGGTGTGATTTTAAGCTTTTTAAGACTAAGTAAGTGTTCTAAAATTTTTTCTTAGTCATCCTTCTTCTTTGGTTTCTGATTTTGTAGTGGTAGAAAATTTAAGATCTGGAAGAGGGATGAATTTATGTTGAATAAATATGGTTTTTGAGGTTGTTAGTAGTATAATAAATATTCTAGAGTATAAATTTATTGGTGATCTTTGAATTTGTGGCTTATGGATCAAATTCTAGACTAGATTTGAAAATATATGTTGATTTATTGAGGTTTAGATGATTATTTGGGATGAGAAATGAATTATTATGGCTATAGGATTATGATTCTAAGCTAGAGACTTAATTTTTAATTTTTGGGTATTTTAGGTACGAATTTATGAAATAAAAAGAAAATTTTGATAATAAAAATTAATTTAGAAGTTGATTTTTAGATTATTAATGTTTATTGATAATTAAAAGAGGAGTTAAAAATTTTACTTAATAGTATTGACTCTAGATTTGTATTAAGATTGAGATTAGGAATTATGTTATATTTTTAATTCTATTATTAGAATTATTTTATTAGTTTTAAAAATTGAAACTAATATTTATAAATAATATGTTATTTGTAGATTGTATTACTGGTGAAAATTGTGGTGAGAGAGAAATTTTAAGGAATAATTTATTGAAAAAGCCACAAGGTAACCATGCTTTTAATTTGTGATTAGTGTTACTTCATGTTAATTGGGTGATTATTGAGAAAATTATGAATTTTTGTAATATTGTATAATTGTGCAATATTATTATGAATTTGTTTAATTATTATGGGAGGTGTTGGGAGACTTGCTATTATTGTTGTATTTATGTGCCACGTGGTACGCCCCTATTGGAGCTCAATAGGTGGCTTGTAAGGGCTCGGGCTAATCTACCTTTGGCCGGGTAATTTAGCACCGAGTGAGGGCTACGGCTCGAGGTTAATGGAGGGATATAATGATGGTTATTTGTGTGTATTGTAATATTTCTTATATTTGTTGGAATTATATTATTTTTAATTCTCACTTAGTAAGCACACACTTAACTGTTTGTATACACTATCATAAATTGGCTTTGGTTACTGGGACTTTTGAGTCTCATTATGTGGTTAACAATTTTCAGGAGAAGAGCCATGAGTGACACGTGGAGGAGTCCCAGAGGCTTAGTGGTATAGATCCACTGTCTCTTTTGGGTATTTAATTTATGATTTATAATGTGTTATATTGCCAATATTAGGACTTTTTTTTATTTATTGTCAATTATATGAATATATAAATGTAATCATGCCTTTCAAATTATTTCTATTTTTGGTACAATTTGGATGACTGTAATATTTAGTTTACTTTGTATTGGTTAAAATGGCATGATTATAAGGCCAAATAACTGGCTTGTGTTGAAAATTTATTAAATTGCTTATTTTACTTGTTGGGAGTATAAGGATGGACAAATGTGATTTAGTTTACTTGTTGGGAGTATAAGGATGGACAAATGTGATTTAACCTATTGGCATGTGGGAGGTAAAAATTTATCTGAAATGTTATAGTGTGTGAGTTGAAGCTAATTATAAAATATTTAATATTGAAATTATTGATATAAAAATGTGTTGGGTGGCTGTAACCCAACTATGGTTGAGTTAAATTATTTAAAAAAAAAATTTTGGTGTGTTACACCTCTAGTGTTGGCCCTTGTAGTTTTGGCCCCAATGGCTTCGATTCCTATAGTGCTGGCTCTTCTGCTATTAGCCTTTATGGTTGCGGCCCTGTAGTGTTGGCCCCTTGGTTGCGGCCCCTATGACTTCAGCCCTTGTGGCGCTAGCCCCTCTAGTGTTGGCCCTTGTAGTTCTGGCCCCTGTGGTTCCGGCCCCTCTAATGGTAGCCCTTGTGATTTCAACCCTGGTGACTTTGCTAGCTCTTGTGGCTCCGGCCCTTCTAGTACCAGCCCCAATGGATTTAACCTAATGGTGCTGGCCCCAATGGCTTCAGCCCTTGTGGCTCCAACCCCTATGGTGCTAGCCCCAATGGCTCTGGCCTCAATAGTATTAGCCCCAATGACTTCGGCCTTTATGTCTCCGGCCCCTTTGGTGCTAGCCCCAATAGCTCCGCCCTGTGTCGCTAGCCCCAATGGCTCTGGCCCTTTTGGCCGAACGGGCCTACTAGTAAATTAGACCTACCATTTATCTTTTGAGGGATGTTATGGCGGTTCTCATTATTGATTTTTTAGTCGAAGGGTACTTTGGAAAACTGCCCCTCGAGTCCATTTGTTCTTTGAAGGTGTAAGCCAATTGGAGTTTGCTCCTGTGATGATCTAGACAGCATAGCAGAGATGTTCCTTAACCCCTCCTTCAGAGTTTGCAACAAAGCTCTTTGCCTTTCATTAGCTCGTACTTCACGTTTTGCATGTGCAGCCATGTTCTTTGAGTCATAAGACTCAAGTCTATTCTTTCCAAAAAAAATCTTGATCCTTATGTGTCCTAAGCATTCCTTTCACACGAGTCTCACTAGGCGTGCCAAAAATTATTCATAAAAAACAGTCAATTAGATGTGGTGTCATGAGGTGTGCTAGAGACGCAAGGTGTCAAAAAGATAAAAGAACCTAACTTTTAATCAAACGCGAGGACTCAGACTCCCTTACCACAATTCACCGAGATGTGAGAATGCGAAGTAAAGAAAATAAATGTAAATGCAAGGAAGCAGAGATACATTAATTAAAGAAAAAGATGACGAGCTATGCTGGCCATACAACAAAAAAATAAAGACTAAAACTACTTGATAAAAAAAATAAAATAAAGCAACAAACGCAGAGTCTGAGACTGATAGTTTGTTGATGCTGATGATGATTATTGAGAGAGAGCTCCTCCATTTATAGATGATCCTGACTTGATGTCCAAGCCCCATGATCGCCACTTTCCTTAAATTTAGGAAGCACTTCCTCCATCATGGTCATTCATTATGGGTGATGGTCTTGACTTAATGGCCTAGACTTCATAAATATTTTTTTATATAATTATTTTAAAGCCAATTAAGTTGAGTTGGACGTGAGCCTCCAAATTCACAATTTGGTTGTAAACACATACAAAAATTATTTAATATGAGATTGATTAACATAGAAACAACTTTAAAGAAAAGAAAGAAGGGCCAAGAAAACTAAAATCGAACAAAAAAAAAAACAGAGACAAGAACGGAGTAGAAAAAAGGACCAAAAAGGAGAGGAGAAAGAAAGAAAAAAGGACAAGAAACATGTAAGGAAAAAAAAAAAAAAAACTCAAAACAGATAAGCCACCACAGCCAAGAGATATAAACCCCAGAAGACGAGAGCTTCTTCCCCTTTCGTGTCACCAAACTTGAGTAACAGTTTTCTTTTATGGTTGAATAATAACAGTAATCATAAAAACATAATAGATATTTAATATAACTAGACACGTATATATATAATTAGGTGGGTTCCTTGCATGGTATAGGATGCTATTTTGCATGCTTTTCTTTCCTTATTTTATTAATACTTTAATGCATAGTTTTAAAATTTTTTAAATAATTTAACATATATTTTAAAATAGTTTAATGTACACACACCATCACAAAAAGGATTTGTAAGTAAAATTTGTTAATTCATAAAAAAAACTTATTAAACATATCATCAATTTCAATGATTTGCTACGCTCATGCCCTTATTTGAAAATGTTTTTTTTTTTTAATACGGCTATTTGGGGCCAATCGAGGGTAATTTTTTTAAAGGTATTTTTTGTATGCATACAGATTCAAAATTGAGAACTTGTATCTAAGTGACCATCTAACAATCATTGGTCCCTCATTCATTTGTAATTTGCAAAATAAAAATTTGCAAGTAAAATTTATTAATTTGTGAAGTAAAATAATTTCCAAGTAAATGATATGAGCATTTGACAATTTTTTTCATAGTAAGTTAATAAATTTCACTTACTCACTCTGTTTAAAAATTTAAAGTATTTTTTAAAAAAATAGAAGTTAAAAAAATGCAAAGAACTTTTAGCATTTCCACGTGTAATTAATGTTTTATTTTAAAAAAATTAATTATTTAGTTCTTATAATTTTGATTCAATTATAACTCAGTTTTTAAACTTTGACTCATTATATTTTAATTCTTAAAGTTTTAACTTGATTGTAAATCAATCCCTAAAATTTATCTCTTGTAATTTAATTTATGAAGTTTCAATCTTTTAAATATTGGTCCTTACATTTTAAAAAATAAAATTATCAAGATTAAAAATATTTTAAAATTTATTACTAATATCTTAAATTACTAAACCCTTTTAATATTTATAAATATTAAAATTTTAAAATATTTTTAATTTTTATAATTTTACTAATATTTAAAAAATTAAAATTTCAGAGACTAAATTGTAAGAGGCAAAATTCAGAAATTGATTTACAATTGAGTAAAAACTTTAACGATTGAGTTATAATGAATTAAAGATTAAGAATTGGGTTACAACTGGCTCAAAACTATAAGAACCAAATGATTAATTTTTTCTTTTATTTTTTTTAAAAATGCACTTAATAAATAAATTATTTTATATTTATTTTTAAGTTAAACACTCTAGTAAATAAAGATAAATATAAAAATATAATATTAATTTAAAAATAATTAATTAATTTATTAGACATGGAAATTTGATTAAAAATTATTTATATATTTTTAAAAGGGGCGTATAAATTTTTACTTTGAAGGGTTACCAATTGTAAACCCTTTCAAATATTGCGTACGTTTATTTAATTTAAGGCAAAAGAAAAGGTCATGAACAGCCACTCCCTGCTCGCTCTCCACCGCATCCTCCCCAATCCCGTTGCTGCAGCAGAGAACGGCGCGGATGGCTGAAGTGCCTCAAAGTCATCCTTATGTACCAACGGACCTGATTCTACCTGGTTTCGTTCCGTGCTTCCTTTCTCAGTCTTCCATTATTGCAATTTATGGCGTCGCTTCCCTGGCCGTCGTCTCCTCCATCTGGATCTTCTCAGGTAGGAATGCCCATCTCACTTTCGGATTGCTTTATTTCTTTTCCATTGACTTCTTCAGGGTTTATTTGTCGATCCTTCTTGTTTATTACTCGCAATTTGTAAGTGAAATTGAAATTCTTCACTTCTAATAGTTTTACTCTCACTCAGATCTTTTTTTTTTTTTTAATCGCATTGTTTTCTTGTGAACTTACTTCAGTAATCAAATAAAATGCTTCAATTATGCTATCTGTTAATACTTTTGCTGTTGACGTGGGCATTGAATCGTCAAGATTGTTTATGTAATCGATTACAGAGTATGTTACATTAGGTTGACCGAATGCTGTACCTGAATGGCTGAATGATGAGTATTTCTAATCAGTGAAAATTATTACTGAATCTAGTGGATGTTGGGGAGTAGGAGCCGTGCAGTTCAAAATGCAGAATACGATAAAAATCGATAAAATGTTTTGTGATTAACTTTTCTCTCTAACTAGATCTTGGGCTGCATGCAGTGCAGAAGTGCACAATCCACGTTTTATGATCAGTACCACTCACAGTAATTTATTATATATATACATTGATTGATGATTGATATTTTAAACTTTATATTATTTTAATAAGTTCATGCCTGTGAGACTATTAGAATATCCTCTTCTCATGCAATTCAAATGGAATTACAGGACGTTGTTTTTTTGGCCAAGTAGATGTCGTTTGGATTAACATTGTGAATTACCGCAATTGTGTTGTTTAATGCATAACGTTTTGTTTTATTACTTCAAATTTATCCTACAAGAACTATGAATATTTGATTAGGAACCATTCTTACATGCAATGGACACACCGTAGACAGTATATGTTGCTATTTAAACTTTACATGGATCAACATGGCTCCACATTTTTATTCAAATATAAGTTTCTCTCATCTCCAATCAGTGGATCTGTTGTATGATATCTCATCTTTCTTTATACATTTGTCTTTTCCCAGGACGGCTGCCCAAGATAACAAAAACTGATAGACTGTTAATGTGCTGGTGGGCCTTCACAGGCCTTACACACTTGATTGTTGAGGGTTATTTTGTTTTCTCACCACAATTTTACCAGGATAAGACTGGTTGCTACCTGGCTGACGTTTGTAAGTCACACATAAATAGCATTATTAGCATTTGGACTTTGAAGTACCTTTCATGGATCAGTGTTTCTGTAGATAAATATTCTATATATCCAATTGACAGGGAAGGAATATAGCAAAGGGGATTCAAGGTATGCTGCGAGGGATGCAGGCGTTGTTGCTGTTGAAGGCATAACAGCAGTCTTAGAGGGTCCGGCTAGCCTTCTTGCGGTGTAAGTTGAACTATGTTATGACGCTTTCACTGAAATTTTCACACTTTGTCTGTGTTAATTCTATTTTTCACTTCTGTTAATATATTGCTACTGTCAATATGACTGCAGATATGCAATAGCTTGTGGAAAGTCATACAGCTACATGCTTCAGTTTGCCATCTCTCTGGGACAGCTGTACGGGGCTGTTGTTTATTTTATTACAGCAATATTGGAAGGTGATAACTTCTCCGCAAGCCAGTTTTACTACTTTGCATATTATATTGGAGCAAATGCTTCTTGGCTTGTAATACCCTCTCTTATTGCCGTTCGCTCTTGGAGGAAGACTAGTGCTGCATTTCAGGTCCTAGGACAGGCAAAAAAAGCAAAAGTTCGCTGATGCAGAGTGCAGATTATGTGCTCTAATGATCGTGTAATGTTTGATTATGTGTAGTGGGAAGCTTGAGACAGGAAAGAATGTTTTCAAGATAGAGCTTTAGATATTAAAAACTTTTCCGGACATCGGTAAGAACTGCAATGGTTCATTCTTAAGTTGCTTATCTTGAGAAAGAAATGTTTACGGCTGTTTTGCAGATGATGTCTGTTGAGTTTTAAACCCCAAATAGGAATATGGTGAATCGTTGCCTTTGCTGTGTCGAGCTAAAACTAGACATGTGAATTATTATCACGTGCAATGAAATAGTTCACGCTACACTATATATCAGAATTTGACATGTGGATATTGTGCTAACTTGTTTTCCATTTCTATAATAATAAAAGGAAATAAAAGGAACAACAAAAATATATATAGAGACGGAAAATTTGCCTTATTTTTATCACTCTTATTCTAAAGACTATTTATAATAAAAGATCTGTTTTTTTTTAAGAGTCCTGTAGATTTGTTTGGAGAATACTTTGTTTTGTTACATTATTGTCTTTCTTACATTGTAAATCTTCCTGCCTTTTACTTTGTTCCTTTCATAAATAACAGCCCTTTTTAATTATTAAATTATGTTGATTGTGTAATGTTTCACAAATACAAGCTTTTCTACCGAGAGTCTGAAAAATTCTTGGACAAGGTAAAAAGTATAGTAAAGAGTACGGAACACTCTCCTTCCTTGGAAAGCTCTCCCAAGGAGGCAAGGAGGAGCCGCCGCCACACCCAGGTGAAGAATGCTTCACCAAAAAAGTGAAACTTAGAGAAAACTAAGGTGAAGATGATGCCACGGACGCAAATTGCTCCGTTTCTTCTTCCGATGACGAGACTCAAATTTCTGCAACACTGGGCCCTGAAGTAGTTCCTGAAACGTAAGTAGTTAATGAAACCCTGACGTCTGTTGATGCAGGTCAGCAAACGCTAGTTGTCAAGGACAAACTGCTCAACGCTAGTAACAAAATTGAGGAGGAAGATGATGACATTAAGCTATGTCTGGGGGATGTGACTAACGGCATTCCTATGGTAAATTTCTCGGCTCAAGTTCTTGAAGCTTTGAACAAGAAAATGGGATCTGTGGTTGTCGTTAAACTTCTGGGAAAGAAGATAACTTACAGAAAATTGAGATCTCAGCTGCAATATGTCTGGAAGCCTTCGGGCCAGCTTCAGTTACCTGATTTAGACGAGGAAGGCTTTATAGTAAAGTTTAAAAAGGAACTTGATTTCCAGAAAGTGCTCCTTAATGGACCTTGGCTTGTTTTTGGTTGTTAGCTAACCGTTCAACCTTGGACGCCAGAGTTTAAACCTTAGGATTATGCTATTAAACAGGTAACCAGATGGGTGCATATGCCTGGTCTCTAATGTGTCCTAAACCAGAATCACAGCAAAGAGTAATAAATAAGACAACAACAGCAATTAATATGAGAGGAAAATACTTAGGTTTTGATATTAATGAGATGAATAACCGAATCAGATGTACATGGGAACTCTGATTCTGGCCCAAAACCCTATTTCCCCTAGAAGATGATAAAACACTCTAGCAACACAGATTACAAGCTTCAATACAAGAGTCTCACTCCC
Organism: Prosopis cineraria; assembly: GCF_029017545.1. Classification (NCBI taxonomy): domain Eukaryota; kingdom Viridiplantae; phylum Streptophyta; class Magnoliopsida; order Fabales; family Fabaceae; genus Prosopis; species Prosopis cineraria. Next base: position 40,143,858 of record NW_026555332.1, read on the forward strand.
ATTGGCATTCGAGAGGCCAATCTCTCCTTACTATTCCCGTCTCCTTCTTCTTAGCCCTCCCTTCCTAAACAAAAGACTAATAATACCTTCAGCGGCTGACACATCGCCCATACTACCCAAAAGATCCCAATCATTACAAAAGATCACAAAATACTGTTCCTTACGGCTATGGACTGAAGGGTAAACTTCTAGACTAGTTCAAGTATTTCCACTAGAGTTATTCTTCCCCTTTGACTTCCTCTGATATGTCTTAAGAAAATAACGGGCCCTATCAAAAGATGGAAGTTGGAGGTTTTGTGTTGATTATAGGGCCTTAAACAAAATTACAATCCCAGATAAATTTCCTATTCCAGCCATAGATGAACTATTGGATGAATTGAAGGGAGCCAAAATTTTCTCCAAGCTGGATTTGAAGTCTGGATACCACCAAATTCGGATTAAGGCTGGGGATGAACACAAAACAGCATTCAGAACACATGAAGGACATTATGAGTTTAAGGTGATGCCCTTTGGATTAACCAACGCTCCCTCAACATTCCAGTCCTTGATGAATGAGGTATTCAGGGAGTATTTACGCAAGTTTGTATTGGTATTTTTTGATGACATTCTCATATATAGTGATGACTTAACCACTCATTTAAAGCATTTGGAGAATGTATTTGCTATCTTAAAGGAAAATCAGCTTGTGATTAATTTGAAGAAATGTAGTTTCGTACAGCCTAAGATTGAATACTTGGGGCATCTGATATCAAGAGAAGGAGTTCAAGTTGATCCCGCTAAGATAGAGAGCATGGTGAAATGGCCAAAGCCTAAGAATGTGAAGTCTTTGAGGGGTTTCCTTAGGCTGACCGGGTACTATCGTCGATTTGTCAAGAACTATGGGAAGATTGCTAGCCCCCTTACTGATTTACTTAAAAAGGATTCTTTCAAGTGGTCAGTGGAAGCGGAAAAGGCATTTGAACAGCTCAAAACTGCCATGACTTCACTACCCGTGCTCGCAATGCCCGATTTTACCATTCCTTTTGAGCTTGAGACTGATGCGTCTGGTACCGGAATAGGGGCAGTTTTGATGTAATAAGGCAGACCAGTGGCATATTTTAGCTAAAAGCTCTCACATAGAGCCCATCAATGCTCTATTTATGAAAGCGAGCTCATGGCTATTGTTATGGCAGTTAAAAAATGGCGCCATTACCTTTGGGGGCATAAATTTATCATCCGTACAGATCAAAAAGCACTGAAGTACTTGCTGGAGCAGAGAGTGGTTGATGAGAACCAGCAGAAATGGGTGTCAAAATTAATGGGCTTCAAGTTTGAGATTATTTACAAGCTCGGAAAAGAGAATAGGGCTGCTGATGCCCTATTCAGACGAGAAGAATCACTAGAACTAATGGGGTTCTCATTATGGCAATATAATGATGTGGAAGAATAGGAGAAGGAGGTGCAAGCAGACCCGAAACTGAGCAAAATTCTATAGCAACTCCTAACTGATAAAACTGGGGTGGAAGGGTACAGCTTAGTTCATGGCTGCCTACACTATAAAGAGAGGTTAGTCTTACCAAAAAATTCCACCAGAATTCCCTTGTTATTGAAGGAATATCATAATTCTCCAATAGGGGGGCATTCGGGCTACTTACGCACCTACAAGAGGCTGTCCAATGTGGTGTATTGGGAAGGAATTAAAAGGAATGTTCAGCAATATGTGGCGAGTTGTGAGATTTGTCAAAAGAATAAATATCAAGCGCTAACTCCTGCTGGTCTGTTACAGCTGTTGACCATTCCTCAAAACATTTGGGAAGACATTAGCATGGATTTCATTACCGGGCTTCCTAAATCAAAAAGGTACGACACCATTCTAGTGGTAGTGGATAGACTCACCAAATATGCTCATTTTTTCACTCTTGCCCACCCTTTTTCTACAAAGGATGTTGCTGAAAAGTTTGTGAATGAGGTTGTGAAGTTGTATGGTTTCCCTAAAACCATAGTTTTAGATCGAGACAGAATTTTCATTAGCCAATTTTGGCAAGAATTGTTCAAGCAAGCTGGAACCCAACTTTGCCTTAGCTCATCGTATCATCCGGAAACGGATGGACAGACAGAAGTGTTAAATAGGAGTTTGGAGACTTACTTGCGCTGTTTTGCTAATGAAAAACCAACTCAATGGGCTAAATGGTTGTCTTGGGCGGAATATTGGTACAATACTTCATTCCACAGTGCGGCTGGCATGACACCTTTCAAGGCGGTATATGGTCGGGATCCACCTACATTTCTGAAATTTAGTGGCGAACCTTCAGTTGTGGAAGATGTGAATGAACAGATTCAAGCTCGAAATCAGATCATTGAACAATTAAGGGACAATTTAGCTAAGGCTCAAAGTAAAATGAAGGCGCAAGCTGATAAGCATCGCCGGGACGTGCAATTTGAGATTGGGGACTTTGTTTATGTGAAGCTTCGTCCTTATCAACTAAAGACCTTAGCCAAGAGGAGCAATGAGAAGCTCAGCCCACGTTTTTATGGACCTTTCAAGGTTCTTGAGAAGATCGGAACAGTGGCCTACAAGCTGGAACTTCCAACCACCGCCCGCATTCACCTCGTATTTCATGTTTCTCAGCTCAAGCAAACGGTTTCAGCTGCTATGGCACAGCCTACCATCCCTCCGATGCTTTCTAATGAGTTTGAATTACAAGTGCAGCCTCAAGATATTAGGAAGGTGCGCCGGCTTATGAATGGACAGCGAGAAGTGTTGGTTAAATGGCAAGGCTTACCTGAATTTGAGAACTCTTGGGAATGTGCAGAAACAATTTGCAAACAGTTTCCAACTTTTCCCCTTGAGGACAAGGTGGAGCTCTTAGGGGAGGGTGATGATAGGGCTCGTTCTTTTCTTAAGACATATCAGAGGAAGTCAAAGGGGAAGAATAACTCTAATGGAAATACTTGAACTAGTCTAAAAGTTTACCCTTCAGTCCATAGCCGTAAGGAACAGTATTTTGTGATCTTTTGTAATGATTGGGATCTTTTGGGTAGTATGGGCGATGTGTCAGCCACTGAAGGTATTAGTAGTCTTTTGTTTAAGAAGGGAGGGCTAAGAAGAAGGAGACGGGAATAGTAAGGAGAGATTGGCCTCTCGAATGCTAATGAGAGTGAGACTCTTGTATTGAAGCTTGTAATCTGTGTTGCTAGAGTGTTTTATCATCTTCTAGGGGAAATAGGGTTTTGGGCCAGAATCAGAGTTCCTATGTACATCTGATTCGGTTATTCATCTCATTAATATCAAAACCTAAGTATGATCACAAAATACTGTTCCTTACGGCTATGGATTGAAGGGTAAACTTCTAGACTAGTTCAAGTATTTCCACTAGAGTTATTCTTCCCCTTTGACTTCCTCTGATATGTCTTAAGAAAATAACGGGCCCTATCATCTTTCTTCCTGACCAACAACACTGGACTTGAGTAGGGGCTGTTGCTTGGCTGAATAATTCCAGCCTGTAACATGTCCTTCACCAAACCTTCTATTTCGTTTTTTTACATATGGGGGTATCGATAGGGCCTTATGTTCGGTGGCTGCTCTCCAGGTTTAATAAGAATAGCATGATCTTGTGGACGGGCTGGAGGTAGGCCTTTAAGAACTTGGTAGACAGTAGGATATTTCTCCAATAACTCCTGAATTTCAGGAGAGAAAATGAAAGTACTTTCATTGCTGCCCGTGAGCACACTATATTCAATTAGAAACTCCTCTCCTTTCTTTCCTACAGAGCGAATTAGTGACCTGAAAGTAGCCTGAGCCCGAGTGAGAGATGGATCACCCTGTAAGCAAATTCTCTTTTCTTTCTTGCCAATCTTCATTGTTAACTCGCTCCAATTGACCTTCACATCCCCCAGGGATTTCAACCACTCCATTCCCAAGACTGCATCAACCCCTTTCAACGTGAAAGGATAGAAGGTTTGAATGATTTGGTACCCCTGGACACTCAAACAGTGGTCCTTATACCTTTTCCTCCCTTTTACAACAAACCCATCACCCACTGTAACTGTATATTCATAAATCTCATCAAAAGGTAATTTCAATTTACTCTGCAGATTTTCAGCTATGAAGTTATGGGTAGCCACTGTCAATCAGAATTATCACTTCAGTGCCTCCGATCCTCCCTTTAACCTTTATAGTGTGATTATCGCCGAATCCACCCATGGAATTGAGAGATAATTCCATCTGTGCCCCTTCATCAGCATTTTCGAATTCCCCTCCTTCAAGTTCAGCCTCTGCGTCATCTTCCTCTCTCTCCTTTTCTGCCCCCATCTCCATTATCAGTACCTGAAGGTTCTTGTTTTTGCACTGGTGGGTCGGGCTGTATTTATCTCCACACTTGAAACACAGTCCTAACTCACGTCGCCTTGCAATCTCAGCGTTAGAGAGTCGTCGTGAGTTTCCCGTCCTCTGCGTCGACGATCCCCAATTCGAAATGCTCGCAGCCTTGGAATGCTCTGTTTTCGTATCCGTTTTCTTTGAATTTTCGGCAGCTGAAGACGTTGCAGTGTGCGTGTTGCGATTCCCTTCAGTCACGTGCGCAACTCGTGTGGAATAAATGGGTTGAAGCGTTTCGGGTTTAGGCCCAAACTGAGGACGTTGGGTTCGGGTGATCCGGGTTTCTCTGCAATCTCCAAGTATCCGATTCCTCTCCTCTATACACACCGCCATCTCCATCAGCTCTCGCAGTGTCGGAGTTTTCGTTAACTTCAACTCAGCTCTGATCTCTGGTTTTAACCCAGAACGGAACGCACCGATCAAGCATTCTTCAGAGGCCTCCTTCAGCGGCGCAGATAAGAGCTCGAATTCTTCAACAAATTCCAGCACCGTCCTGTCCTGTTTGGATGTGAACAATCGCTCATATTCCCCCCCTGGCTGAGTGGAGTGAAACCTGCGTAACAGCTCACTCTTGAACTCCGTCCAGTGACTCAAAGGTATCCTGGTCTCCAACCATTGGTACCAGTTTAATGCCTTTCCCTCAAGACATACCACCACAGCCTCAAGCTTATCTCGTTCTGCAATGGAGTTAACATGGAAATATCTCTCCACCTGAAAAAGCCATCCTAGCGGGTCCTCGCCTGAAAAAACAGGTAATTCTAACTTTCTATATTTGCTTCCGTCTGTATCACCGCCTGGGTTGCTCACCGAAACCTCCTCATGACCTTCCTGTTCGTTTCCCGGTTATCTTCTTCTCTATTTGCACCAAGGCATCATTAATAGTCTTCAATGTTTCTTTAATACCGTTTACATCTCGGGTCAATACCCCAACCGTTTCCTTCAGTTCCTGTACCTCCAGATCAGCATACTAGACCCTTTCCGCCATATCTCCTTACACACCACACCCAGAGATTGTACCTGCTCTGATACCAAATAATGTGTCCCAAACCAGAATCACAGCAAAGAGTAATAAATAAGACAGCAACAGCAATTAATATGAGAGGAAAATACTTAGGTTTTGATATTAATGAGATAAATAACCGAATCAGATGTACATGGAAACTCTGATTCTGGCCCAAAACCCTATTTCCCCTAGAAGATGATAAAACACTCTAGCAACACAGATTACAAGCTTCAATACAAGAGTCTCACTCCCATTAGCATTCGAGAGGCCAATCTCTCCTTACTATTCCCATCTCCTTCTTCTTAGCCCTCCCTTCCTAAACAAAAGACTAATAATACCTTCAGCGGCTGACACATCGCCCATACTACCCAAAAGATCCCAATCATTACAAAAGATCACAAAATACTGTTCCTTACGGCTATGGACTGAAGGGTAAACTTCTAGACTAGTTCAAGTATTTCCACTAGAGTTATTCTTCCCCTTTGACTTCCTCTGATATGTCTTAAGAAAATAACGGGCCCTATTAGTCTCCTGGCTAGATATTACCATAAGAACATCATTTGTTCTATTGGGAGTGTCTTCAGTAAGGTTATTTGAGTTGATTATAACACCAATTCAGGTGATAGAGGGAAATTTTCCAGATTAGCAGCAGTTATTGATCTCACTAAGCCCCTCCCCAGTTCAAAGATCAAGGTTGATGGTGAAGTCATTTATGTTGAGTATGAAGGTCTTCCTTCTGCTTGCTTTCATTGTAGACATTATGGGCATCTTGAAGCTAATTGCCCGGCTAAAATGGAGAATGAGTGTCTAGCATCGTGGTGGTTTGCAACCTCATTATTGAAAATGCAATCCTTATTGGGTGTTGGCTAATTACGGGGTGTGCAAAGACCGGGCTAGACCATATTACTTCCCAAGCCAATGACCAATCTTAAATAGCACTGGGTTTAAAAAGTTGACCTGCAACCTTGTCTGACCTGGTCTCTATTAAGACCAGACCTTTTCTAACCTGGTCTCTATCAAGGCCAGAACAGACCTTTCAAAGGTCTGGTCCAATAAAAAATACTACATCAAACATTTTAAAAGGCAAGGAGGGGAGGAAAAAGGGGCAACCCGCCCATATTCGTTTCACCAAGCCTAACCCAACTCATTAAAGGTCTGGTCCAATAAAAATACTGCATCAAACATCTTCAAAGGAGGAAGGGGGTAAAAAAGGGTAACCTACCCATTATTGTTTATCCCAAGCCTAACCCAAATCATTGAAACCCTATCCCCTCTTCCTCCTTGTCATTTTGTGCCGCCATCCACTCACCTCTTCTTCCTCCTCATTAGGGGTGTTCACAGCATAAGATGAGACCGAGACACCCTGTCTCGTGTCCTATCTTGAAGAAAAGACTAGGTAAATTTTTGTTTTGTGTTCCATCCAATTTCAAAAGTCGTCATATCCTATTAAGAATTGGGATAGAACAAGGACAAGATTGAAATGTCCCGCCATTCCAATAAATTGAACAATGTAAAAGAAAAATTTAAATAATAATATTTATTAAAATTTTAAACAATATAATTTATTAATTTTAAAATTAGAACAACACAAGTACATAAATCACAACAATTTAAAGTTAATTATTGAATTATATTAATCATAACTACACATTATAATAATAATTACAAGTGATCCTTAGGCTATAAAAGCAGCAGCAACAGGCCAGTCAAATACAATATTAAATTATTATTCTTCTACTTTAGTTGAGATGTATTAAACTAATTATTCTTTCAAAAATAAAGCAAAAAATATAATATAAAAAAAGTTATTAAATAGATAGATATAAAAATGAATTATATTAATATAATTAATATATTATAAAGAAAGATATCACCCTGTCTATTCTATATCATTAAAATTATCAATATAAAACTTTAGTTTTAAATAATACTTGCATGTTTTGAAATTATAATTGATATAATTAATCTAAGTATGTTTTATGTTAATATAATTAATATAATTAATGTATATTTTTAAAATAAAAAATAATATATATATAATATTTGGGATGGGGCGGGATGTATTAATAGTAATCCTATGTCTCATCTCATTCCAAACCCCTTTTCTATCCCGTTCCAATTGTTTTCAAGCTTGGATGAGACCTATTTTGATATAATCGAGATGATACGGGCCAATTAGAATGGGTACAAGTTGAATACCCCTACTCCTTGTATACTTTCCACCTTTCTTCTTCTTCCTTCCAAGCATTTGCCCCTCTTTTGTTCCTCTTTCTTGAAAAACCCTTTAAATGTTTGAGAATGAGGGAAAGAGAGAATTAAAGAGGAGATGAAACCAAGTAAAGGTTTATAAGTGAATGCAAAGACAAATTAGAAGAAGATATGGAAGAAGGAAGCAGATCGGCGCCTAAGAGGAAGAAGGAAGGAGGGAGCCTCTGCAAGGAAGGATAAAGAAGGGAGATCAATATAGTCTCTGGGTCTTTGACAATGATGCAAGAATTAAGATGAGAGGATAGAGGGATACAGAACAAGAGAATGAGGTGAGGAGGCCACAGTATTGAGTATTTGGTAGAGGTGAAAAGATTTTTATTGTAATAATAAAGCATCTTGTCAAACTATACTATTTGGTTAAAGGGTTTAGTCTTATGCCCGATTTGATCCTATGTCATAACTTAGGCTAGTCAACTTGATCTTACATTAGGTTTTATTTTTTTACATTGGATTGTACATGGTTTGGTCAGGCTAAGTCGAGTACTATAGTGAGTCAATCATACTATAAAAGGGACACACACTATTCCAACTTTGTTCAGTGGTTGGAACTCATGTCCTTTCATTCACTTCAAACCTAAAAAATTATAGGATAAATATATATTTTTGCCCTCAAATTATTCTTCAAGAAGCACTCAATATTTTAAACTATTAGTTAGTGTAATTTTACACTTAAAGTAATTAAAATAGAATATTTTTGCCTTTGTTATCAAATTCCCAATATTAACTATTAGAAAATACTAATTGAAATTTTAATGTTGATCATTTGTTTTGTTTTAATTAATTTAAAGGCAAAATTGCGCCCTTTTGATAGAATATTTGATTGAATAAATATTAATTTTATAATAAATAAAAAGAATGACAATAGAATATGTTTCAAATATGCAAAAAATAATTATAAGCATTGTTGTTATTATTTAGTCTCTAGAAATTTATTTAACATTTTTATTTTTAGAAAATGACATATTTTCTCAACTTTCATTATATTGGCTAGTGAGTTCCCCATTAATCAGAAGCCAAAATACTAATAAAGTATTATATTATTTCTAAATATAAGTCTCAATCTATACTTTTTTAGAAGAAAAAAATATCATTTAAGGATTCTAAAAAACTTCTATATTAAAGAACATTAAAAATTTAAAGATTTATTTAGTTGAAGGTTAGAGGAAAGAAAATTTTTTTAAATTTTCCTCTCCTCCACCTTATTGAGGGGTTCCCTCCCCTTGTTTGATAAGGTGGAGGAGAGGAAATTTTTTTTAAAATTTCCCCTCCCCTTCAAAACCTCCTCCCCCTCCTTCCAAATTGGGGGTATTCCCCCCTCCCCTCCCTCCTCTCCTCCAAATTGTGTGTGTGTATGTGTTCCCATGTATCATCATGTATCAGTTAAGATAGGTTTATTCTTCAAATGCTTCACTAGACACACGACAGTTTGGAATTATTAGTAGGTAAATCACTCTTGTTATTGAGAGTCCAAATTTCTCACTCTTGTCCAAGTTTGTAGGACTCGTACGAAAAGAAAGCTCCCAATCAAAACAATTCACTAATTAAGCTATAACGAGTTTCATTGTCCTAAGACCCAACTCAATCCCGGGACAACCTCTTCGACCACAACCAAACGGTATTAGTTGATAATCTTGTCCTTGAAGGTCTATGCCGTTGCTCATAAACCTCTCTGGATAAAATGCTTCAGCATTATTTAACCACTTTGGAATCTCTTCTTATCGCCCATACATTTATAAGAACCCTAGACTTTTCCTCAATGTGATATCCACCAATCATGATTTCTTGCCCTGATTCTCGAGGAAGTAATAATGGTCCTGCAGGGTAGAGTCTGAAGGTCTCCTTCACTACCAAATTCAAGTGTTTAGATTTCACTAAGTCCATTTCCTTTACCATTCTCCTAATTCCAACCATACTTTTATCTCATCTTGAAGATTTTTCATCACTCTTGGATGCCTTAAGAGTTCTGATAAAACCCACTCAATTGCAGCTGCAGATGTTTCCAGTGCTGCTACAGTCATTTCAATCAGTATAGCTTTGATGGTAGTTCGATTAACAAGCTTTTGCTCGCTTTTGGAATCCATCGGCTGCTGGTTCATTTGCAAGAGCAAGATGTCTCTGAAGTCCTCGTCTTTGTGCACATCAGAAGCTTATTCCCGTTCCCTTATTTTCTTCTCCAGCATGTCATTGAGTGCTTTGCTTGTTTTCTTCACCTTCGTTTCAGTCCCTAGCCAAATGAAGAGTCAAAATAATTAGTCATTTGGCGTATAAAGTATAAAATCCAATTAACATATATGAGACAAGGATCTAGTGTATGTGATAAAAAAACACTAAACAAATACCCAAGTCAAAGTGAGTTGGTACCTGATTTGACTAGTCACTAAGCTACTTGAGCTAGTCAACCCAAGTCTTTTTCTTTATACACTTCTAGAGTTATGCAGCTTTTAGCAGGAAAGAGCGCACTCAGTTAGAGTTAGAGGGACCGAGGCTATAGTTTTTTTTTTTTTAATTCTAAATATAAGATAAAAATTAGAGAAATTAATTTTTTTTCAATTTTACTTCTTGTATATCTATTGTTATTTGAATTTTTAAATAACAATTTATTATAATTATTAATTATAAAAAAAAGATAAAATGTAAAAAATGACATATTTTTTTCACCATTCCAAAGGTATAACTAATATGTTTTAATAAGTATAGAGTTTGTTAACTTTATACAGACTGAGGGAGCATTAAATAATCTTTATCGGGTCCATCTACCTCAAGCTTTAATAAGGTTAATGGCCCAAAAGTTAGTCGCTAATAACCAGACTACCAGACCTATAATAAATCTTGTTAAACCCATTAAATGTATGATCACATGACATAATATAATTGGGCTTAATATTTTAAGGATTACTATTTCACTGGTCTTAGTAAATCAATAAAATAATTAATAGAAAGCCACAGTCCGCACACATACCTTTCCAGAATAAATATAATGGCAAAAGGAATTACGGTGATAAGCTTTTTTGATACCTGAACATCCAAAGCTCCTAGCCAAGGGACAAAATCTGCAAGGTTAAATGCCCCACCCAGACACGTGCTCTCCTCAGAAAGTGCTTTCAAATCATACTGGCCATCTATGTTATGCCACCCAGCACCATCATATGGTTCATATCCTCCACAAGTTTCTTCACAACCTCACTAAGATCAACAACTACACGCGCCGCAGCGGCTTTCCTTAACGACGTAACTAATAAACCCAGCTCCTTCCTCCGTAAAGGGCCAAACGACTGGACCTTTGACGAGCTAAGAAGCCTCAGAATACACAGCTTTCTCATGTTGCGTCGGTAGGGACCATACTCACTGGTCGCCATCCCACTGGTGCCGAAGAAGATGAACACAGAAAACTGACTCTTGGGTCGGCTCGCGAATGTTACGTCGTGGGTCTTTAGGAACAGCTCGGCTGCTTCAGGAGAAGAGACCACAACCGCTGGGACTTGCCCTAGCCGCAAGGACGTGATCGGACCATATCGTTTGGCTAATGATTGAAGGGTCCGGTGCGGAAGTGAACCCAACATATGGAGATTCCCGATGACTGGCAGAGTCGTCGGACCTAGTGCTCGCTTCTTTTTATTCTTCTTTTGTATCAGATCTGGGAAGACTTTATGCAGAAGGAACATAAAACTGACAAAAGATAATATGAGGAATATGGTGGCCATTTCTATGGTTCCGCCACAGAACATGTGCTGATGTACTTGATTTTTTCCCCCCGCAAGGTATACTAATAGTATTGAACTAACAATAACGGAACTTTGAGGACCTGCTGCTCTACGATTGCCATTGCCCCAACACGTGCGAGTCAGCAGTTTCCGGCATAGTCTTTATGTTTTTTTTTTTTTTCCCAAGTAAATCCTTATCTTAATTTTGTCTTCTGCATTTTTTTTTTGGGGTAAGAATCCTTATATATACAATATTTTAATTATGCAAAATTTCGCTCTATCTGAAAGCTCATATAAACTTTCCTTAAAATTAAGACATATATTACATAAATCTTCTTTATGTATTTGAAATTTTATTTCCATCTATTTAACTGTTGGTTGGCAGTTAAATTTGATTTTTAAACTTTTAATTTGACCAAAATACCTCTCTTTAACATAAGAATTATCTAAAAATTTATATTTTTCAAAAAAAATATTTTTAATAAATAAAAATAATAATAAATGCATTTTTAAATTGTTATTATATTATAAAATTTATTAATTTTTATCATGTTATAAAATTTTTATTTTTATCAAATTTATTAGAACTTATTTACTTATTTTTTAAAATTGTTAAAAGCATATCTCAAACGCATATTATTGTTCATCACATGAATAAAATAATATAAATTTGAGAGATTATATAAATAATTTAAATTTAAAATTTTTAAACATGTGTTTAACAATGAAATTATATAACTGTCAAAATGATATAATTTAAGATTTATTATGGTGATGGGTAAATTAGTAAATAAAATTTATTTTAATATAAATATTAATTAAAAATAAGTTTTGAGAATCATTTTAGAATATTCCTAACACAGTTAACAGATTGGACTAAATTATGTAACATCCTGATTTTTATATAATAAAAAAATTGTGGAATTTAGGTTTTGAGGAAAAAAATGATAATAATAGGAATTTATATTATTTGAGGTTATTTAGAAATAATATTATGGTTAGGTATTTAATTATAAATTTAAAAATTTAAATTTAAAACCACATAAGCAATATTTAGTTAAGATATAATACATAAATAATTTTTTTTGTGTGTTAAAAAAAAGAGAAGGTAGAAGGAACAAAAAAAAAGGGGGGGAAGAAGGTTGTTGTTTCTAAGTCCCACATTGGTTAGATGAAGGAAGAGAAGAGGTGCCTTCATGTATAAAAAGGAGGGGGTGTGTGCATTAGGAAGCATGAGAGGCTAAGATGCAATTTAGAGGAAATTGCAACTTATAGCCCAAAGGTTTGAATAATTAAATTCAGACTTATAGTTTTTTTTAATATAATTTTGGGACTCACAATCCTATTTTTATATTATTTTTCTCTCTTCCTCTCATGTTGCTCGGCGTTTTCTCGCAGGGGGGGTTATTTTTTTTCTTCAGGTATGTTCTAACTTTCCTGTTTAGATTAGCTTTTAAAAATTTATTTAATTACAAAATTAATTTTATAGTTATTTTCTAAATAATATTAGCTTTCTACTGATATGATTATTTTGTAGGATAGAGTAAATATTCTGATTAGGATTTTTCTATAGGATAGTTAATCTGATGATATAATGGAGTAAAAATATAGGTTAAAACTCTTAGAGATATAATAAATATTATAGAATATTTTCTTGAGGTTGAAACTCATATTTAAGAATTTTTGAGTTAAAATCTAGATCTATATGGTTGAATTTATGTGGAATCTGATATGTAGGGATAAATCTATGATTATTAAATATTTATTTAAGTATGAATAAGTATTTTTGAGGTTATAGAAAGGTGATTTGAGGTTTCAGAATAATTCTAAAATTTTTAATTTATTTTTGGTGAATTTTTATAATATAGAAGGATGAAATTATGATACTAGAAATGAATTGAGGATAAAAAAATAGTTTATTAGGGTACGAGAATTTTAGAAAAGAATTTGGGAAGTTAAATGAGGCATAAATCTTAAATTATTGTTAATATGGATTATAGATCTAAGACTTTCTAACTCTTTAAATTAGAGTTATTTATTTTAATGTAAAATTAATATATAGTATTGTGAAATAATTATGTAGATTATATTGACAAAGATAGTGGTGAAAAAGGAGTTGTGAAGGGGAACTTGTTATTCAAGACACAAGGTAACCATTATTAATGTGTTGTGATGGGTGTGTTTGTAAATGGTTATGTGTTGTTTTGTTGTTTGGGAAAAATTATGAATTATTGAAAATAAATACTGTATATACTTATTTGAAATTATTGCCAAGTGGGTAAAAAATTTATTTTTGTTTATCATGATGAGATATTATTGTTCGGATATATTTCTGTTTAGATATTTGAATGATGCATGACTTGTCAGGGTATTTTAATGTATGGTGTTAATGGGAATTTCTGTTCGGTTAATTATTACCACATGGTAAGCCCTTATTGGACCCAATGAGTGGCGTGTTGCTTAGTCCAACTCACCTTTAGCCGGGTGACTTGGCGTCCGAGCATGGTGAAAGGAGGATATAAGGTGTAGTCATGCAATTAAATACTTGTTCGGTTTGTTTGAAAATATTGTTCGGTTAAATGTTTTGTGTGCCCACTTAGCAATCGCATGATTAGTTACATCCGCATGCATCATTACATATTAATTTTTGGTTACTGGGACTTTCAAGTCTCATTCCCCGTGGTTAACATTTTTACAGGAGCGAGTCCGGCCGAGAAAGCACCAGAGGTGTAACTATGGTGTATGAGACACCATCTTTTACGTTGCCTCTTATTTTGGATTATACAATGTATCTTGTGCCAACTTAGGACATATCTTCTTTGTGAAGCATGTAAACTCTAATCCTTTTTATTAAAAGTATTTATATGACCAAGAGGATTATGTCTGTCCCTCTTGATTCATGACCTGATTTAAATATCATGCCATGAAGATCCTGTCTGTCCCTCATGGTTCTAATTGCTTTTTGAGATATTTTAAGGCGTGTGGTATATTGTCTTGGATGTACCATGGTAGAAATTTTTCTACCATGATAAGGGTATGATGAGGGTTCAATAAAAAAAATAATTTATTGAATTAATGATTGTGAAAAATCGGTTTATAAATTTGAGGGTGTTACAAATTATATATTTAGATATATGTAATTAAGGCAAAATAGAAGGACAATGAGAGTATTTTAATCTTATTTTTGTTATAAGCATAAATAGCAAGCATCATTAATAGCAAAACAATATCTCCTTTTTTATACAAGGCCATGACAAAGCCGTGCATGTCACGCCCCAAAATTTGAAGAGCAACCGGCACGGAATGTGAATTGTTTCATACATCCCTATGAGCTTTAAATTGTAAATTCACTCTATTTCTAAAATTGAATCAGATTTATTTTAAAATTATAACACTTTTGACACCAATAATTATAACAAAGTTTCAACATGTTCATAAAAATTTTGACAAAACCCCTCTTGTAAATAAAATCTTTCAAAATTTCTACAATACATTGATCCAATCAAAATATCAAATAAATTAGGAGCTTAGCTCCTTCCAACTGTTAGACAGCATATATATCAAAATAAAAGTCCTAGTTATAGCTTATGTGGAGCACATATTCATACTTTTTTAAATAAAAAAAAATAAGATATATAAACATTTATAATTACATTAAAAGAAAAATTTCAATTAACCCTCCACCTGTCTATAAGTGCTCAAGGATCGGCGAGAAGATTAAAGTCAGCTAAGGTATCTGAGACCAAAATAATTTTTCAGTGAATAACGTCCCACAATAAATAATAGAACATAAATAAAATGAAAAGTTTGAAATAGTTATATAAGTTAAATAGACAAAATTTTTTGTAAAAATTTAATAAATTTATAATAAAATGGCTTTATAAATTTCAAATAAAATCTCAAATCATTGAACTATCATAGCAAATGATAATATCACTTGATTTCAAGAAAGCACATAATCAAATAAATATTTATAAACAAATTACTAAATAAAAATCAATAAAATATAAAATCATCAAACGATTGGATTCATAATTATAGGAATTTATCAGAACAATTAACAAACGTGAACACACAGTTCACGAAAGTAAATAACCAAATACGGATTATGTCAAGAAAACAAACATGAACACATAATCCATGAGGGTACGTAACCAAACACGGCCGAAGCCACAAAACAAATGTGAGTATGATGCTCACGAATAACCATCCATCCGTTCCATGTGCGTTGGCCATTGCATGAGACTAGCACCTCCTATAAACACCCTGCTAGTTAGGTGTACTAAGGGTTAACAGAACTGCCATTAACAACCAGTATTCTATATAATGTCCCTTTTAAAACCATTTTTAAACATTGGACGAGGATCAAATGGTCACCTTTCATCGCCATCCCATCAGTCTGGTTTACATCATCGTCTGTACGGTCTAGTGTCTGTGGAAGTCGGCCGTGCTGTCCCCGTCATCGATATCAATTTGTACTAATGAAAGTTGGCCGTTTGGTCCTTATCGTTGGTGTTGATCTAATCTTGGTGGAAGTTGATCGTCTGGTACCTGTCATGGTCGTCAATTCAGTCTTAGTGAAAGTCTACTGTCCAATCCCTATCATCATCACTGGTCTAATCTTGATAGTAGTCGGTCATCCAATCCTCGTTGTAGCCGTGGGTCTAATCCTGGTGGAAGTCGGTTGTTATGGTTTGGTCTCGGTGAAAGTCAGCTGTCTGGTCCCTGTTGTCTGTCCGGTCCTGTGGAAGTTGGCTGTCCGGTCCTTGTTGTCAGCATTGATCCAATCTTGGTAGAACTCAGACGTGGTTCTAGTTTTGGTAAAAGTTAGCCATTTCGTCCCTGCTGTTACGATGGTCCAGTCTCAATGGAAGCTAGAGGTCCTGTCTCGGTCGTCACTAATGCCACAGTCCCTGTTGTCGACTTTGTTTATCTAATCTCGTTGGAAGTTGGCCATTCAAATCATCAAATTTAACTAATCTTTCAAGTTTCTTTTAAATTCAAATATAGAATTTAAAATTTAAAATTTTACTTTAGTATTTTAAATTTAAAGGATTTTAGTATTGTAATTTGAAATTTTTTATATCATCTGAACAAAGAATTTAAAATCTATGAATTTGAAATATGAGATTTGAAATTCACCCATCCAAACACAACTTTAGGGATTTTTTGCCGTGGATAATGGTTATTGTTCTTCATTGGTAGTCTAAGTTACTATGGGTTGCAAAATGATGGGTTGATTTTTTTTTAGACGAGGGCATTTTAGTCTTTTATTATTTTAAATATCAATATTAAATAAAAATAATCTATCAATTCGATGAATATACCAAACATGCTTTTAAATCCTATATTCATCCTCACTTTCATATTCATTTCCATCTTCATATCCATTTCTATTGTTATAAAAATTATTTCTAGTGTACTAAACGAGGCATCAATTCTTTCCATCTTCTTTGACATGTGCAAGAGGGAGAGGAGTCAATAGTTAGCATCCATGGCTGCTAGAGGAGGAGAATGTTAGGGTAAGATTTCATACTCAAAATCACTCACATACTCAAAACTTCCTTCATAAATATTTTTCCATTCATTTAGGGCTTTCAAATGGTGTAATATTTTGATGAGTAAAGCAAATTTTAGGATTAAGATTTAGAGTAAATATTGAGTTTCAACAAATGGGAACTATATGACAGTATAGATAAATTAATACTTAAATTATATTGATTTAAGTTTGCTCTGTTGATGGATTTGGAGTTTTAAAATTAGGTTTTAGTTATTGAATTTATGATTTGTGATATATAGGGTAGTTATATTGATTAAATTGTGTGTTTGAGATTTAGATGAATTAATTTAACTTAGTTTTGAGTCTTAATTAAAAGGATTTGGGTTGGATTGATATGGTTGTAAATTTGTGGATTTTACAGGTTGATTTATGAGGTATTGAAAGATTGTAGGATTGAAGCAATGATTTATAAGATTTGAAATGGTGCTTTAATATTGAAATTTATATGAAACATTTACATGGTCATTAGAGGTTGAAAGTTTGAATTTAGAGAATGTTGGAAGAATTGGAAATTGGGGTGAAATAATAAATGACAAAAATACATATCAACTTTTTCTACAAAAGCACTCACTAACCTTACATAAACAAATGTGTAAAAATATTCATAAACTTGTTATAACTTATAATGAGTGCAACTGTACCCATTCCATTAAATTTGATTAACGTATATTGACATTGGCTATTAAAAAAATGAAGCAAACATAATGTATAAAAAATACCTATAAACTTTTTTTTAGAAACTTCTAATATCCTTAAGTCAACAAGTATCTATTAACTTTATAAATAGGCCATATAGCCAATTGTTAAATATTATTTTATTTTTATTTTTAAATCAATTTCAATTTTTATCTTAAAAATTAATATTTTCAATTTTTATATAATTTCAATTTTATTTTATTGATAATAAAAAAGAATTTAGGTATTTGAGTGTGTTGAACCCTAATTTTGATAATTATAAAATAGAAAAGATTTTGTTTAACAAGTTATTTTGATTGTATTTAGTGGAATTTAAGGATAATTGGACTCATATGCTTTAAACTTTGTTTCTTTGATTTTTTATTTTTTTCCTTATACCAGAATAAGTTTGAATCTCTTATATTTCTAAGTCTTGATTCTATGAGATTCTTTTTGACCTAAGTATTTGATTTCTCTTAAATTCTTTCTTATACCTATTTGGAAAGCATTTCAGTTGAATATAATTTCCCATTCATCGTCTTTGAACACCAAAGCTTCCTTGTCTAAGTTATTCCTTTATACCAAAATAATTGTGTTTATACCAGTATACTGATCCCTTATTCTTATATATGCCTTTACATCGATATAAGTATATTATTCATTCCTTCTATCTGTAAACTAGTATGGGTATTTATTATATTAGTACAGTAGCTTTATACCCTTAAAACTTCTCTTATATTGATATAGTAATCTCTATTCCCCTGAGCTTCAATTTGAACTGCTATACCAGTACAAATGTTCTTATTTAGGTATTGTCATCTTTATTTAGGTACATCTTGCTTGCTTGGGTATAGGCACCTATAGCCACCATTTATTCCCAAATAGTTTATCTATAATCACAATCTTTTGCATAAAACTACTCCAATACATTTTCTTTATACCTAAACATCTACTTAGCACTTTTACAAAAAGGTTCTCTGTTTTTTGTTTCACAACTTATGACTTTTGAGTCTCATTTATTTCTCATTTCTTTCATATTCTAAGTGTTGTATTAAATTTTTCACCTATACAAAAGTATTTTAAACACAACCTTGGATAGGATTAAATGCTTATATATCTATCCTTATCCTTTATACCTATATAGCACTTGGCTCTACCAGTATTATCTTAGCTACTTTTCATTAAAGCAATAAATACATATAGTTGTTACTTTCCTTACTTTCCGTGAGCACGCAACCTCACCGAAAGCAATGTGCCATTGCCTTGTTTTCGAAGAAACTCAGAAGAAAAGACGATGAAAAGGCTAATAACTAATTAAATATGTCTAACAAGTCATTAATTGTCTTCAACTATAAATATGCACATTAAAGAAGAAAAACCCTAACACCACTCTAGTCATTCATCACTTTCTCTCTCTTATAATCACACTCAACAGTCAATCCCGGTAAAATGATAATGACAATCAATCACCCCCCTCACAATGCTCTCCTTGCTCTTATTGATCTCAATAATGGTAGGTCACAATGTCACAGTGCTCAGTCTCTCCTCATTGTCACTCCTCTTGGTCTCTGTCTCCCCTACGGAAGCACGATCTCACAAGTAGTTAGTTGACTAATCTCCTCATTGTGTCTCGATCTCATTGTCATTTCAATCTTGGCAACAACTAATGGGCTTTTGATCTCCCAATCTTGATAGAGGACTCACAATGCTCTCGCCTCTTGTCTTGTGATATCAGATTCTTAGCTTCAAGTGACACTATGGGTGCTCGATCCTAATGTTCTCCCTCTTTGGTCACAATGCTTGCTATGGGTGCTTGTGATTCTCTATTTCTTTGATCACGATGTAAATCAATGAAGGTACTTGAATATGAAGGAAGGAGATAGAATTTTTTATTTCTATGATTTATTGAATTGATTATTGTGTATTTTTTCCATTGTTGTGATTCCATTGACTTGATTATTGTGAGCTTTTGATTACATTAATTCCATCAATCTAATTGTGAGCCTTTTATTTAGATTCGAAGTCATCCTTCTTAATGTTTGTTGAAGCTTTATCTTCTTTGTTTTTTTATAAAAAAATTGATTTTGATTTGTTTATTCATATGAAGTGGATTAGAATTTCATTGAAAATGTTTTGTGGTGGTGGATCTAAAATTTAAGGAAGTAACAAGTACTAGAAGACTTAAATTCTTGTGATTTCCTTTGGATTTGGATAAATTTAGACTTCTTGATCATTTGTTTCATTTATTTTGAATTTTAAAATAGTTAAATTAACTTATAATTTTATAATATTAAACAATTATTATAAAAATATTAATTTTTCCCAAAGTGGGGCTTATAGGCTCGACTTTAAGCCCTTTGAATAAGGGTTGGGCTTTGAAAAGGGAGGGATTTTAGGAAAATCAGGCTTTATGGAAGGGTCGAGCTTATAAGGGCTAAGCCTATATAGGCTAAGCTTGCCCGTTTCCTAACTCTAGGCTTGTCACTCTCTGTGCCACGCACTATGTTTCACATTTTTGATAGCAATTAACAGCAGATGTGAGCAACTTTTGGTGTGCTTCATTTCTTCGTCAAATGTTTGAATGAGATAATTTAGGTATTTATAAAAAGCTCTTTTCATAAACTAACTAATGGCACAAGTTTCACTTTTAAATCAAGTCACACCAGGAAGTTGGACACCTAGGCACATTTTCACAACTTTTTACACTTTTTACCACAAAAGGGTATCCCAAACCCCACACAAGTGTTAAAAGCTATTTCTAATACCCAAACCATATTTATTGGATTAAGGACTAACAGTCCAACATTTTGTAAATAATCTTAAACATCAAAAGTGCAAGCGTATGCAAAATAGAAACCTAATTGGTAATATATCAATTATTACATAAAAATAATTAGAGTCAAGAGGCTATATAGTAGGAATCCTAGATTCCTATGTCTTTGTAGTTTTTTTTTTCTTTTGGCACTAGAGCTAAAACTTGTAAAATATTAAAAGAGAGGGGTGAGCTAGCTACTCAGTAATTAAGATACACCTATCCTATACAGTTATATATTAATTGAATAAATATATACATCAAATGGAGTTGATTTTCTCAAAATATACACACCAACACATGTAACAATTTTCATTTCTTAATTGAACTCATTCTCATAATTCTTATCTCAAATTATACGGTACATTGCCACAAGAGACACAGACATATGATATTGACCCAATTTATTATCACGACTTGCCACAAACTTAAACAACCATGCGACACGTCATATAAACACATATGTATGATCAACCATCCTTATATCCTCCTTATTTCCTTTAACTGGTCATGGGCTATAACATCAAATAAGGCTCTATCAGTGTGATTAGACTACTCAAGCTCACTAATTTTGAGGCATGACCCGGCCAAAGATAAAATGACTCACTCTCGGACCACGGTTTCCCTTACTCTTGAATCTCTGGAGTATAATATACCCTAAACCAACCTTATAGATAAATTGGTAGAGATAGTTAGGTTCTAGTCCTTTAACAAACTATAAGACAAGGCTATACTCTTGTGTACCAGAAGATAGTCGAAAATACCATATGGATTTTAACTACTCTTCTCTCTAGGCAAATTCCCTCTAATTGATCATGCTATGTACGATGTTCACTTTATCAAATCATTAATTTCTTCATCAATACACAATTATTACATCACATAACATCACCTTTCTCACCGCAAAACTAGCACCATAGTTTTAAAAATCACTTTGACATCAACTGTATATTTCAAGTTCAAATAAAATATTGCATGTTCAAAATTCAATCAATCATCAAGGCTCATGACATGCTTCACATTTGTAGTCAAATCATACATATCAACATGCATGTTTTCACAATAAACATTAAATTAACAAACAACTATTCAAAATAAACTTCCTTCGGTTACCTCAAACCTTTGAGAGTTTAAAAGTTTACTTCTCAATAATTAGCTTTGAAGCTTGATTCTCAAGCCAAATATGGTGCCCGAATGCTTAATCTACAATTAATTAAATCTAAACTTATTAATATTGTCAAAACACATTTTCAACTCTCATTTCCACTTCTAAAGTATCTAATGCCTATAATTCTCACATTTAGGCCTACCTACTAGGTGCATTAACTTTCTTTAGCATTAAATAGCTTCATCAGGCTTCTACCTTGCCATTAATGCCTCAACCATTCCCATAACTCACATTTAATGCCCTATTCAGACATTAATAAAGCTTGCTAATGAAGAACTTGTAAAATCATCAATGTAAGGTTTAAATAACCTAATCCACTCACATTAACTCTATTTAAGTTAATGAGTTCAAATTTATAACTTATATGGATTGAAAATCATCTTTCACTATTAAACTCTAACAAAAAACCTCATAAAAGAGGAAGAGAGAGAGAGAGAAAAGGAGCTTATGACACTTATCTTAGGTGTTTCTAGCTTTAAAATGTTCCCAAACCTCCAAGGAAAAAAGTCCTAGTAGAGCAAGTGCTGTTCTCTTTGTTTCCACAGTAAGGACATGTTGCACACCGCAACATATGGCATAGAGACACTTCCTTTGTGTTTTCTCATTTTTTTAATGCCTAAGTGACCCAACTTCACTTCAGACTCATAATTAAGGCTGAAAATATAACTAAATGTAATTATTAGATCTCTTTGGCCATACACCATACCAAATCTCTTGATTGTCATAATTAAACTTGATTCATTCCTTAGTAACCTAAGGATCACAATTTAGGATGTTACATATGACTTGGAGAGTAGACGAAGGCTCAAGTGGTTGGATCAAACTAGAATAAATACGTGTGCATTACTTCTTTCCTTCAGTCTTAATATCTTTTATGATATCGTTCCTTAACTTATCTTTTTTCTTTTCACACAAAATTTGTTAAAATTTTATTTAGCACAATTCATTCCCTTTCTTGGGCACATTTATAGAGAAAAGCCCATTCAAGTTTGGCTTGACCTATATTTCTTTGGGCTTATTCGAGTAGCCAAATAAGCTAAAAATAAAGAAAATTTCATAAACTACCAACCCTGATCCTGAGATTTTTCAGGTTTATTTAGGCTAACTCATCAAGCTTGACCAAGTTATCGGCTCTAACCTTTACTAGTTTATTAAAATAACTTGGAAAATTGGAGAACGTTAACCTATTTTATAAAATTAATGGTTATCCATACACAATTATTATTGACTTTCGGATACCAAAAGTTTCTAAAAAAAAGTTTATGGATATTTTTACACCTTATGCTTGCTTCCTTTTTTAAACAAAATAGGGACTATTGCACTTGTTATAATAAGATCATTGGTATTTTGCACCTTTCTTCACTCAAGCATAATGAGTGCTCTTGGAAAAAGTTGATGGGTATTTTTGCCCTTTGACCATTAAAAGTTCATATGACAAAAGTTAGTTTAGAAAAAGTTAGCTATTAATTGTAATGAAATTTATTTTGTTTAGAAACATTTTTTTCAAAAGTCAATTTAGGAAATTTAAAGTTATTTGGATTATATATGTTTATTAAAAAGTTATTTTGAATGTAATATTACTAAAAGGGTAAAGATGTAAGTTTAGTTATAAATTATTTTTCGAGGAGCAACTAGTAGCTTATGCTATAAGGTGGTATAAAACAAATTATGAATTATTCAAATTAGAGCACCTAGCATCCTCCATCAAATCTAAAGTAATGGCTGTTTATTTATGATTGTGGGCCCATGCAATATGACTAGTGGCACCTTCGTTAAATTATCTCTCTTCTACCTTCATAAAACACCCTTCTCTCTCCTCCCCCTCTCTATACTCTAATCTTTCTGTCCCAGTGACCCATCCATCTTCAATGCTAACTCTAGTCTGCAACTTACATCCAAAAATAACAAACACAAGAAAAGCAAAGACATAACACAAGCAAGTGAGTAGGAGGTAGCACATACAAAGGATTAGAGTTTGTTAGACCAATCGCTTTCATAGAACAAGCCATTGATGATTTAATCAATTTTGGAGTCGATGAAGGAGTTGTTGTCGATGGAAAAGATTTGACCAACTTTTGTTTAAGCGCCAGAGAACCATGCAAACTTGTGTGTGAACATGGCAAGGTGTGGCTACCTATTACATGCACACCTACCACATCTTCACAGCTTGAGATTTCCTTACCTATGAGATTTTATATTGTGTTGAGACTCTTATAGATTTAGTAATTATGCAGAGGAATATTTCCTTGCATATGAGATCCCTTTATTTTCATTAAATAATTCCAAGTTCTCGCCTTGAAAACCTAAGATTCTCTCGCTGAGTATTCTTAACTAACCTTGGATAGGGAAGTCAAAGAGAATGCTATTAAAGAGAAAGGATTTTTCTTAAGTCCTTCGCTGGCATCGACTTTGGGGGACGTTAAATTGCGCTTGCTACCTCTATTTTTGAAGTCATCTTTGAGAGATTTAAGTTCTTTCTCCTCTTGAGTAATCTTTGTTTTTTGAGCGACTTTTTGGATTTTGTTCAATGACATTGATGAGCAAGAGCGAGAGAGATGAAAGGGAAAGTTAGATTTGTGTAATTGATTATATAAAGAGAATGGTTGATTAATCTTGCTTCAATTGTATGTAAAACCATTCTTTGATCCTTTTCCCATGAATATTGATTTAATTTACAGAATTTTGAAATCTTCATTAAATTATCCACCGTTCGAATTCTCTCAATTATAAGCTTTCCATAGTGGTTATAGACTCTCAAATATGCACAATGTATTTTGGTTTTGCAAAGACAGTTCTAGGTTGAAAAAGATGAAGTTGAAGAGCTCGAAGGTTGTTAATGGAAAAACAAAGAAGAAAATGTGGGTCCCATAAATTTGAGTTAGCAAACGTTAGGCATAAATTAACGAAAGGTTGCACATTCTCCATTTTTGTTAGTTGATAATTTATTTTGTACCATCTCATAGTATAAGCTACTAGATGTTTTCCAAAAAATAATTTGAAGCTAAATTTGCACTTTTACCTTAAAATAAAAAAAGGGTAAAAGGGTAAAAATACTAACAGAGTGGTTAGCCAGGGGCACCTAATAGCCTAAAGTAAGGAAAATGACATAAATATCCACAACATTACATGAATAGGTGCAGAAGTGATCAAACCGTTAACTTTGTCCTAATGCCGTTAGTTTCCATCATTAAATGCTGATTGTGCTTGCTGCATGTCAGCCTTTGCTAATGTGGATTAAAAAAGGGGCAAAAACACTCATGAAGTCATTATTCAGGAGTATTCAATAGTCTAAAGTGAAAAAAAGGGGCAAAAATACCTATAACATTGCCAAAATTGATGCAAAAGTGACCAATCCATTAAGTCTCTTAAATATTTTGGCCGTTTAGTTGATATTTAAGCAGAAGTTAACCAATTTTTTGCTAATATGGATAAAAAAAGTTCTTAGGTGAAATTCTATGGAGGTTGATTAATTATCATATGAATATCATTTGGAAAAATGTCATTTTGATCAAACATCAAGTTAAATCATTCGTTTATTTGCAGTAATAATGATGAGTAATGAAAAACATTGGAGAATTTTGAACCTATCATGAATGAAATTGCTTAAGGTTGGGACAATATTCTTAAGGTAAGTGGTGTAGGAAGTGTGCTTAGTCTTGATTTTCAATTGTGTACAACCTACCTCATTGTATTGAATCTCAGGTTTTGCAGACAAGAAAAATGAGTGGGGAGGGAGGGAAGAAGTGGTGTGAAACGTTAATGAAAAAAATTAGTTTTGGTGGGATACATCATTGATAAGCTTCTGTGGAAATTAATTTGGGAATATTTTGTGTGTATATCAGCAAAAAAATGGTAAAATTTTATTTAAATGTTAGCTAAATGGTCAACATTTAAGAGATTTGATAAATTAGTCACTTTTACATCAATTTTGATAATGTTATGAGTATTTTTAACTTTTTTTCTACTTTACATTACTGGATGCTCCTAAATGACGATTTCACGGGTATTTTTATCCTTTTTTAGTTCACGTCAGCAAAGATTAACATGTGGCAAGCACGATCAGCATTTAACAGTAGAAACTAACGGTGTTAAGGTAAAGTTAACTATTTGATCATTTTTGCACTCATTCATGTTACATTATAAGTATTTATGTTATTTTTTTTACTTTAAACTATTGAATATTTTTGATTGATTATTTTATGAATATTTTTATTTCTTTACCTTAAAAAAATAAAATTGAAATAAAAAATAGTAATAAATTGTGATGTGAGATTAAATCAAAATGACATGAAAAGCACCGGCATTCGTCCGGCGAAAGTGTGGAAAAGGTAATTAAGAGTTTCTGCAAATGAAGCCAAACTAGAAACAGCGAAAAGTATCAAACAGTATATTTCCATTTATGGTCGTGTTTGAGCACTGGCTAATGGCTAAATGATCCCTTTCGCTTGTTCCTTATTCGAATCCCATAACGGAAGCGATTGTTTTCATCATAAATAATTGACAAACTCAACTGATTAAATTCCGTTGCTTCTTTAAAAGAAATCATACAAATCGAAGTTGAAATCTGAAACCTTAGGAGACACATTCATCTTCACTTTCGTCAACTGGAGAAACCGAGAGAACCAGATCTGGGAGTCTTCTCGGTGCACCCCCTTCTCTCCCAGTTTTAGAGAGGGAAAGGGGGAAACGAGATTATATTATTCAATCGCCATTGATAACTCTCTGAAATGGCTCCAATCTTCGAGTATTTTGTGGTGTGCGGGATCGGCCCTGAGATTCGAACTCTTGAGGGAAGCAAAGGGTTCCATGGTACTGGATACATGTATCTTCCTTCTCTTCTCGATCAGTACCCTCCGCCTAATCACTCACCCCACCCTCCTCCACCTCCTCAGCTTCCCACAGTAAGCTCCTCAACAACAGGAAGCTCTTGTACTGCTTCCTCGTCTGTTCTACTTTTTTCTTTTTCCAGTTGAAACGTATCTTTTTTGGGAAATGTGTATGGACATTACATTAACGAATTTTAAGAATTCATTTCGGACTTCTCTTCCAGTTCCAAGTCGATCTGATTCTTGTAATGCTTGCTTGCAGTGTGTTCTGCCGGCTGGTGTAGAGTTTTATTCTTCGGGGTTTGATTCCAATGACCCCTCCACGTTTCCGAGGAGCTATCCCATTGTTTTGACCGGTGGGTTTATTTACAAGCACTATCTCTTCATTTTTCGAAATTAAGCCATTGTTTTCTCGTCGGTATGTTAGAAGAACTCCCAGTTTTGATGGTTAGCCTTCTTATATCGTATATCGTGAACCTCACAATTCTAGTAATAGTGTATCGTTATCACTACTAAGTGATTGGAAATTTCACACCGTTCTTAAACTAAGGACTGCAGATTTAGTTGACAGGCTCTTTAGCAGTAGTAAAACTAATTTCATTTCTGCATGGGAGATGTTGAATTGCTTGCATACAACAGCAAACAGGTCGAGAGTTTCTTGTTTCGTGATGATTGTTGCGTCATGCCTCCAAAAGTATGAGTTCTGTTTGAGTAATTAAACTTTACATGGAAGATGCCCGTGGGTAAACTACTCAGGCTAGAAGTATATAAAGAAGCATCCTGATAAAAATATGAGAATAAGATATTTGAAGAAACTTAGGCTAGTAGATTATTATTATTGTATTTTCTTTAGCTTGTAAGAAACCTACCCAAAGGGAAATCTGAACATTAGCCTTATATGGACAAGTGATTAAGATTTCCATAATAGGTAAGAAAGTTAATTTAAATAGACTAGGCTTGCATTTGTAAGAGGACACTTGATGAATGAAATATTGTGACTATTCAGATAGCTTCTCTCTCTCTCTCTCTCTCTCTCTCTGGGTTTCTGCCGCTCCCTCTCTTGCTCCCCCTATTCTGTTCTTCATCTTCTTCATTTCTCCCTCTTTATTTCTGGTTCAGGAAAATGAAGTTTTGATTTCATAAATCATTTATTATAATGCAAATAAGATTTTTCCCAAAGGATGTGTGAGGGGCAATATTGAAGCTGTGTAATCAACGAATTGGCCTTTAACAAGTCAAGTAATCCCAATTCTTGAGCATTCCTCCTATTCTTGTTTAGTTCCCTTGCAGTTCCAACGACAATTCAAGTTCAAGGAGATCTGGTCAGCCGTTTTGTTGCCCATTCGCAAAGGATGCTGCAACTTCCATTAACCTACTTGCATTTCCTCTATAGTTGCTGTCGTCAACATGTTTATGATCTGCTGTCGAAACATGAGATGACGTCTTCAATAAGAGCTATGGAATGCGGAGCTATTTTCTATGAATATGCCTATTTCTCTGGACTTACAAAATGCTAGTGTAGCCATTAATGATAGCTATCGATATTTTTCTGTAAATATTAATTAACCTCCTTTGTCAAGTAAAACAAATAGAAATAGCATTTTTTATTTAATTTTTCTTATCTAGGGTTGATTTGGCAAAATGAAAATTTCAATGGCTACCCTCTCCAACATCATGAACACCTTATCGAAGCAGATGCTGCATATCCTCAACTTCAAAGAATAGAATATACATCCCACGTATCAATTTTGGAAGGATAGCTTATTATCTTTTGTTTTTTTTTAATATATTGAATCTTGTCCTGTTTTTTCACCTTCTTCAATTCTTTTTTAATTTTATTTATGTTATAAAAATGTAAAATCATAGTGTATTGTAATGCTTCTATTGGATTACTAGCTAGTTTGAGATGTATCATGATTTTTAACTTTTGCCATAACATTCCTCTTTCCAAATATGGTTTTAAGATTGCTAACACTTGTTTTAAGAAGAAGGATGGACATCTCATTATTTATAAAAGTGGAGCTTTAAGGTCACAGATTGATTTCCTTTTGATATGGAATACAAATAGGGGAGTCTGTAAAAAATTGTAAGGTGATTCCTAGAAATGTCGTAACAACACAACATTGGGTCCTTGTCCTTGATTCATATATTTCAAGTAAAAATCAAAAGCGTTGATAAGTGGTAATTTCAAGGATTAGGTGGTGGAAGTTAAAAGGTGAGAAGCGAGAAATTTTTTAGCGGAATCTTTTGACCGAAGGAATTTGGGAGTCCTAGGAAAATGTTAACATTTTATGGGAAGATATGGCTAAGAAGGTAAGGAAGGTTGCCAAAAAAGTTTTGGAAGAATCAAAAGGCTTTGGTCCGAGAGATAAGGAGTTTTGGTGGTGAAATGATAGTGTATAGGATAAAGTCAAACATAAGAAGGAGTGTGATGGAGACTTAATAGTATGGGATATCAAGCCCCACATTGAGTAGTATGGGATGTTCAATAGGGTATATAAGTGGGTTGGTTTCCCTATCTCAACAGTTAGTTTTTGAGGTGGGTTCTTCATCTCACTTAGGCACCCATCAATTGGTATCAGAACCTCGTTGTCAGTGGTTTCAGAGAGGGCTACTCATGGAGGGTTTTGACTGGAAGGAGGTTGAGTTAAGTGTTATGGAGTACACCTATTAGGATGTCGGCTTTTCATGAGGGCCCAATTAGTAGAGACTTAGTAGCATGGGTTATTAAGTCTCATGTTAAGTAGTATGGGATGCTCAATGGGCTATATAAGTGAGTCAGTTCTTCCACCTCTATAGTTGGCTTTTGGGGTAGGGTTTTCCATGCTACTTAAATACCCATCAGAGTGTTTTAAAGCCATCTATTTGTGCAATGATGATGAAAATCGGGAAGGGCATCGAATGGCTAAGAAGGAAATTAAGAAAACTATGAGTGAAACACGTTCTAAAGCATTTAAAGAGTTCTACAATAATCTTGGGACAAAGGATAGAGAATGAAAAATTTATAAGATTGATAAGAATAGGAAAAGAAAATCAAGATATGTCGAACATGTCAGGCGCATAAAGGATAAAGAGGGAAGAGTTTTGGTCGTAGATGGTGATATTAACGACAGATAGGAGACCCACTTCTCCAAACTTTTTAATGATGGAGCATGTTCGTCTAGTAATTTGGAGGATTTAATCACTTGTGAAGGAGGACAAAATTTGTCATTTTATTAAAGGATACGCTATAGTGAGGTAAAGGAAGCTTTTAAGAAAATGGCAAATGGTAGAGTCAATGGACCTAATTGTTTCCCCATTGAAGTGTAGAAATTTTAGGTGAAGATGGGGTGTGGTGGTTGACTAAATTATTTAATGAGATCTTACAGTTCAAAAAAATGTCTAATTATTGGCGAAGTATCTTAGTTCCTATTTATAAAAATAAAGGGGACATTTTGAATTATGCTAACTACAGAAGGATTAAACTTATGAGTTATACAATGAAATTATTGAAAAGATTAATTGAGCATAGGTTGAGATTGGAGATTGGTATATTTGAGAATCAATCTGACTTCATGCCAGGTAGGATGACTATAGAAATGATTTATCTATTAAGGGAATTAATGAAAAAGTTTCGATACAAATATAAAGATTTACACATGGTTTTTATTGATTTAGAAAAACTTATGATCGTGTACCGAGAGAAGTATTTTGAAAAGCCTTGGAGAAGAAAAAAGTTTGGGTTGCCTATATTAGGATTATGCAAGATATATATGATAGGGTAACAACTATTATAAGAACTTTTGGCGGTGAAACAAATGACTTTCTTATAAGAATTGGACTACATCAGGGATTATATTTGAGTTCTTATTTGTTTGACTTAATCCTAGATGTTTTGACTGAGCATATTCAAGAGGAAATCTCTAAATGCATACTTTTTGTGGATTTAGTTCTTATTATGGAAATAAAAGAAAAGATTAATTATAAACTTGAGTTATGAAGGAGGATATTGAAGTCAAAAAGTTTCTTCCTAAGTAGAAGTAAGACAAAATATTTGTATTTTAATATTGATAAGATGTCAATCAATAATAATTTAGAAGTAAAATTGAAAAATTAAATTATATTTCAAGTGAAAAAATTTGGATATTTAGGAACTATTATTCAATATGATTGGGAAATTGATGGTGATATTTTATGTAGAATATAAGGAGATGGTTGAATTGGAGAATGATTAAAGGACTTATTTTTGTGATCATAAGATACCTAATAAACTTGAAGGGAAGTTTAATTGAACTGTTATAAGACTTGTTATATTATATGGTAGTGAATATTGAGCTTTAACGGGATATTAAATGTATAAATTTAGAGTTTCAAATATGAGAATGTTGAGATGGATGTGCAAGCATATACGTAAAGATAAAATCCGAATGAGCACGTGCGATAAAAAGTGGGCATGGCACTTATTATTTTGGAGTGAAATTTGGAAGTGAAATTGAGAAATTAGATTATACCTCAAGTGAAAAAATTTAGATATTTAGGAGCTATTATTTAATATGATGTGGAAATTGATGAGGATATTATACATTCGATACAAGTTGGATAGTTTAATTGGAGAAAGATTAAAGAAGTTATTTGTGATCATAAGGTACTTAATAAGCTTAAGGGGAAGCTTTATCGAATTGCTATAAAATCAGTTATGTTATATAGCAGTGAATGTTAGGTTTTAATGGGACAATAAAAGCATAAAGTTAAAGTAGCAGAGATGAGAATATGGAGATGGATGTGCGGGCATGCATGTAAAGATAAAATTTGAATGAGCATGTACTAGAAAAAGTAGGCATATCACCTATAGAGAGGAAAAATGGTAGAAAATTATTTGAGATGATTTGAACATATACAAAGAAGATCATAGGTTGTGCTAGTGAGGAAAGTGGAATGGATAATTTTGAATCTTGTTAAAAGGGGTAGAGGAAGGCCAAAGAGGACACTTATGGAAGTTGTTGACTAAGTCGTAATTAACAACTTTCCTAAAAGCTTGTTAAATGATAGAGTATGGTGGCATCGCACAATTCATGTTACTAACCCCACCTAGTAGGATAAGGCTTGTCATCGTCGTCGTTGTATTCCTCTTTCTAAGTAGAACTGCTTCATTGCATCTACCTTAGAATGTATTCAAGAACTCTATACCCTTGTTTGACAAATTTTCAAAATATTAAGTAGTACGATATTTTGCACATTCTACTTTGTATGCTGTCAGTAAACCAAGTTACTCTGTTTCTTTAGTTTTACATTGTTATCTTAAAGTGGATCTTGTATTCATTTCATATCAACAAATTACGTCTACATCTTAAAATTGATCAAGTATGCATATTACATTTATAATTTCATTTACATTGTTTTTTCCATGATGACCTCTCCAGTTTTCCACTGACTTTTGAGTTAGATTTCACTGTAATGTTGCTAGTTTTGTTTGCTTGCATAATTGTTACCTTGGAATGTGGGTGTTATTGTAAGATATCATATTAATTTATAAAATTTGATGCAGAGGGTGATGGTTCAAAAATATATGTTAGTTGCATCTCCTTTCGGGATCCAATCTGTGAGGATATAGCAGATGCTTACCGGATACCAGCAAATTCTTTTGCTGATAAATGCATTTGTTTAGTTTCACGCTCACCGAGTTTCCGTGTACTTAGGAGTACACTGGAGGAATTATTTGCACTGTGCTTTTCTCCAAATGGAAGTAGGTAAGTATTCTCTAGTGGCAATAACCTGCTAGCTTCTCATGCAAAAAGAAGTGCTAGTTTCACCAAAAAAGAATCCAGCTGTGATCATAATTCATTATAATTTTTGTTGTATTCTTTATTGAAGTATTCAATCATTGTTTTCTTTTTTTGAAAATCAACATATAATTATCATAGTCTTGCTTTCTTATGGGCTAAAAATTCTTCCCTAGATAAAACTTGCATATGTATTGTATTTGTATCCATAGCATCTAATGTTCCATGCTCTACCACGATATCAGCAAGCCATTATGGGATGTTATAGCAAGTGTGGTGTCAAATGTACCTTTGCCAACTCCTGGTAAGGAGCGAGTCCTGTTTGCTATTGAGAATTGTCTGCTTTCTGTGGAGGCTCCACCAAATGATGGGCTCCCCCATGCTGACGTATGGCCTGTACTTTTCTTTAAAAAATTATTAATTGCTTCCTTCTTTCTATTATTTGACAATTCTCCATTTTTTGGTAGCAGATATCATTTCAGCCTCTGCTGCAGTGCTTGGATGTCGACAACTTAATGAAACTTTTTACTGCAGTATTGCTTGAGAGGAGGATTTTGCTTCGAGCAAACAAGTACCTTTCTTAAGACCATTGAAATGCTTTCTTGTTAATTAGTTTTATCAAACAGGATATGTTTTTGTTTACATCTGCAAGATGGATATTACATTTGGGTCAATAACTCAATGTTGACTTCTTCAATTACAGTGTTCTGTTTCCCACACTATCATCTCTGTTACTTCGTTTTTTCCCCCAAAAAAGAAGTCTATAGTTCTATGGAGTTTCAAGCACATTTGAACTAAATGTTTGAAGCTAATCAAATTTAATGTTATTTATTCTGTATATTTCATTAATGCTTGCCTTGTGTGTGAATATGATGTGCTAATGACACTGTATTATTAGTTTTAAAAAATGAAAGTAGAAACCTTGTGAAAGAAAGAGAATACTTCTGTTCTCTGAATCAATCGCAGTATCGTTAGTGATAATGTGGAATCCATCTTGATTTGTATCCCATGGTTGTTGATTCTGTGATATTTTGATTAAGTTCAGTGATTTGGTTGCTCATCTGCGCCAGCAGTCTCGGAAAGTGTTTAAATTGTGCCTTACTACTTTCACTAATTTCTTGATTAGCTGTTGTGATATGACCAACATGGTTGGCCAATGCCAAAATCATTTCTATTCATAATTAGTATTCACTGTTTTATTTTGTTAATTTTTTCCCACATTATTAATCTCATCTTAGTTGTTTGTGAGCTTCTCATCCAAACTTTGTGTTTCATTTATTCTGTAAATTCTATGACATTGATCTATACAATCTGTTGGCAGGTATTCACTACTGACTCTTGTGTCAGAGGCCATATGTCACTTAATTTATCCATTCCGATGGCAGGTGAGGTTTCTTTATCATAATTAACTTTTAATAAGTTTCTCCCATTTTTGTGCTACTGGCATTTATTGGCCAGCATTACTTCATATGTTACCTCTAAATTGTCGTGAAGAATTTGTTTGTGTATGATATTTGATGGGAAATTGCAATGTTGATTTCTTTTGTTGACCTTCATCTAATTCTGTTTCTTTGTTTTGCTCTAGCATGTATACATTCCATTGCTATTTTTCAGTGGAGTAGACTACATTGATGCTCCCACTCCATATATGATGGGCCTCCACTCAGGTGTGGATACCTCTGCGCTGACAATGGATGGTGTAAGTCATTCCTTTAATTTCTTATCCTCCTCCTTTTCAAGACCCATTTTCTTGCTGTTCGATACACTTCCTAGCTATGCTTTTCTTAATAGATGCTATCACTAGTTGACTGTAATTCTTAATGCATTGTAAAAGCGAATACACCCTAATCCTCAAATGAATCACGCCTTTTGCGTGTTTTGATCCACATACTTGTACTAATAGGTATACAACCAGCCTCCTAATTAGAACTGACAGCCTAAAAGATTGCTTACTGGCTGACTAAACCACATGAGCTGCCTAAAAGCAATAGTTTGGGAATTCTTCTACGTAGTATAGTCAATCTATACTAGGTTTTATGTAGCTAGTTTGTGGTCTTCTGTTTGGTGCTCCTTTGAGTCCATTGGTTGTGTTATGGAGTATTAGTATAGAGGAAAGTCTTGTTGGTTAAGAAAGGAGTTTCCTCTTGTGCTACCAAAGTAAAGCTATATGTATCATTAGTAATCATGGTCCTGGCATGAGCTTAGGTATAGGGCTCTATACTATACAGAATGTACTTACCATTGTAAGAGCTTTTGCAGTGAACAGATCATGTTCTCTCTTTTTTCTCTCCCAAATTTTCCTCTCATCTTAATTTCTCTAAACAAATTTTGAAGTGGCCATTGCCATATTGGAAGTTTTAGTTTATCATAATCTTCTTTTTCAAACTTAATGCCCTTCCCTTAGCCACTATATTCTAGAACGGTCATTTCACCCGTTGATGATACTGGGAATTTGCTATACTCCGTGTGTGTGAAAAAGTCAATAAACCATGCTAGCCATGTATTCCTTCTACTCTTTGCACTTAATGATCAAACGATTACATTTTATAATCACAGTGGTTCAATTCACCTACTTCTCTCTCTCTCTCTCTGTGTTTTTTTCTTTTTCGGGGGAAATGAAAAGGTTATGGAAATACCATACAGAAACAAAGAGAGTTAGACCCTCTGTTTATCCAAATCCACTGGCCTACAGTCTAAAGGGGGTTAATTGGATACAAAATATTTCTTGATCTTATTTCAAATGGTAAGATAAGGGAGTGTCATTAATTTTGAGCTACTGCATTTGTGCCTTTAGTTGCTCAGTATTTCAGTTAGTGCTTAAGTTTGAATCATTTTGTCTAAGTTGACAAAATAATAGTTATTCAGAAGAGCACTGAGGCTTCATAAAAACAAAATCAAGCAAAGAAGTAGTTGCATTTGTCTGTCC
Source organism: Prosopis cineraria (assembly GCF_029017545.1). Classification (NCBI taxonomy): domain Eukaryota; kingdom Viridiplantae; phylum Streptophyta; class Magnoliopsida; order Fabales; family Fabaceae; genus Prosopis; species Prosopis cineraria. Next base: position 40,178,913 of record NW_026555332.1, read on the forward strand.
TGCGTTTATCATTTAGTTTCCACCATTTTTACATGGTTGATGAACTGTGTGTTTTATATTCTAAGTGACTGGTCTTGAATTTGGTGCTGGCTGGCAGCATTGCCAGTTCAATATTTTATTTTGTTGTCTGATGTTGGCATACATGTGAAGAAAATCTGTTGAATTCAGATTATATTTTGACCTCCTGTAGGTGGTAGTCGTGGACCTTGAGTATAATCGTATCACTACAACAGAGGAAATTCCGCCTATTCCTGAGCCAGAGTTTACATTTTTACGTGGTGAAATTTCAAAGTTGTTATATCCCAATGTAGTTGGAATTGATGAAGTGAAGGCTGGAATATGTGGTGCATCTGAGCATTTCCCTAGGTCTGGAAGCAAGCAATGGGGAGAGGATCATGACCTTCAGATAAGGTGATGCTTGAATACCAGCTGCTTGACTTGCATAATGTTCTTGCCGCTTTCTTGGTGTAACTTGTGAGTTCTTTAAAAACAACTGTCTTCAGATGCATCATATAAAATTCAAGGAGATGCAGAAGAGGAATATACTGTTCCAGAGATTAATTTGGCCCTTTTTTGTCTAAGAACCTTGATATGATTTATCGTTTTTATTTGGGCAATTTTCTTTGTAATTCTATTGCAACAGCCAACAGGCAATAATGCTGCATATCTGATTCTGCTCCTATTATCCAGCTTGTGGAGTTGGCACTTGGCAGTGCTTTTGTTTTCTGTAGATGAGATGTTGCCTTATTATTTACAGAAATAAGTGTACGAATTTTCTTTTGAGCGGTATAAAAATTATTGTTGGAGTGTTACTTTTAGAGCCCTGGGTTGATTGTACCTTTACTAGCCTGATTGGGTAGTCCTAACCTTACAACCAAGAGCATCATCTGAATCTAAGTTTCGCAAATGACAAATTCTTAGTTGAGTCCCAAATCAAATAGAATCTTGTACTAGATCCCTGAATAAGTAGAAATTGCTTATACCAATAATTCCTAAATTTGAAATGGAAGTCTTGCTCAGCTGAACTGGAGACCTAAGTGCTATTCGGAATGATTAGAGTTTTGTTCATTGCAAATCCCATTTGTATTATTTGTGTGTTTGTGTTCCTTACTCTTGAGCCTTTTTTCCTCTCAGTTTAACTTTTTTCTTCAAAATGCCTCAACTCTGATGCAAATTTCGTTCCTTAACTGTTTCCAGTGTTTGAGGACTGCTGTATAGACTTGAGTATTTGCATCTTGTGGGCTTAATGTCAATATCCTCTTTTTTAGATAAAAATGATGGGTAATATGAGACTAAAACAAAGAAATAAGATATCTGAAGTAGAGTTTAAAGCTTTACTAACAAGTATTCCCCTGGTCTTTCTAAAAGTGACAAAGCTTTTACAATATTAGTTGTTTATTTGATGATTGGCTTGTGCTTTCTATAAGACTTTCTGTTGCTAATCCTCAGAGTAGGCTCATTCTCAAAGCAGCATGTTTTTCGCTTGGTTTGAATTTTTTTTTTTGTTTGGATGAACATAACAAATATGAGGGGGATCTGTAACTTTGTCACTGAGCATCATACTCATTTGCATCAAACCAGACAATGGTTTGGTTCAATTATATAATATAAATGTATATAGTTATATAATGTATAATGTGATGTGTGTAATCACTAGTGTGTCTTCCGTGCAGGTTGATATTCCTGAAGTTCTTTGCAACACTTATAAGTGGTTACCGCAATTTCATAGTATGAATTTTCATTCCTTATTCCATAAACTTGGCATTTAACCTTTCATATATCAACTTGTCATGGCCTCTGAATATTTTTTCTTGGTATCAGGAAAACAGTGCAACTAATATTTTTAACACTCAAGCTTTTTTGAAAAAGCGCTCTCGATCTACTAATCATCCCCCAGAGCCCATGGTAATTTATATACTCATATGCATTATATTCACCAATTAAAAGGGATGCTGAATGACAATGGAATATACTAATTATTTCCTCCCTCGGTTTTCACAGATAGCTCAGTTCTTAGATTCTCATGGTTTCTTGGATTATTTGGAGAGAGGTGTAGGGTCTGATGAAAGCAACAACAACCTGCTTGATAAGCTACAAGATGCAATTGGAAGGGGCCAAAATCCTATGTCAATTCTTCCATCATCTTATGTAGAGCCTGAGATTATTACTATATCGGATTCTGATGTTGGATTATCAGGTGAATGAAAGTTCTCTATCCAAATTTTCCTGCAACTGCAATGTGTTCTGATATGACTTAATATGTATTCATCATTCTTCCTTGGGTCTTCAGGATCTGGTGCTAAGTATACTTATGATAGGTTTCCATCAAACATCAGAACAGATGAGCAAGAAGAAAAGAGGAAGCAGATTCTTGCAGCAGCAAGTAATGCCTTTGAGTACTCTGGAAGGCAAACTCCAAGGTAATGCAAGTAATGCCTGAAACGTTTAACATGCTCTGTTTGTAGGTATCAACCAGGAAAATTGTCATGATTGTGTCTGAGTCAGTCACTCAAACAATTCTTCTTGTTTTTTTTTTCTCTGGGGCGACATTCCTTTTGGGCAAGATGTTTGCATACAAATGATTACTATCTAGTTTCCTTCTCAGTCTACAATGTTGATAGAGAAAGTCAGGACATATGAAGACTAAATTTCATTGAATAATAAAAGCTCCTCAACTGTATATTAATTATTCGGATCGTAAAGGTTATTTATTGCTTTAGTACAAGTGTGAAAAAGGTAAAAGGTTAAGGAGTCATACCTAAAACCTGTTGAAGAAATTCAGAAATTTGATTCTCTGATTCTTACTATTCCAAGTGATCGAGCTGTACATAAATAGATGGGTTGGTAGCTGAAAGATTAGCATATTCAGACAGCCTACCTAGCTTACAGAACTTCAGAGTATAACTATTCTATCATAAAAGAATGGTAAGATGATAAAGCTTGAACATGACAATGTCTTTTAGAACAAAATAAATAAAAAGCTAACACTGAAAACTATTGAAAGACAGTTGTTATAAAGCACATCTGCTTCACTATGTGTTCTCTATCACTTCCTTTTGAGGTGAGAAGCAAATATTAATCATGCCCCACTCATAGCTAATGCTTGTAGCATTAGCAATCTTCTTCCCCAGGACCAAGTCCTCTTTGAGCAATAGTGCCAGACCCCATAATATATATTTCTTAATTGATCTGGTCCTTATTTCCTTCCAAGTAATTTTTGTAACAGTTCCCATTTCTTTGCTATAAAATTTGGTTTGGCTTTTTTCCTCATTGGTCATTAACCAAGTTACTGGTTTCATCTCTTGTCATGGTCTCCTCTACGCTTCCTGTGTATTTTCCACCAATGCTTTCCATCCTATTTCTGCTTGTTGCCACTTCCTTGAGTATTATGTTCCATCAGGGCTGATGTTTCAGTTACTGATCGGAAACTTGAAGACCCATGAATGAGTCTCTTCCTGCTCTTCTCCTTTTACTTCTAAAAAATGTTTCTGTTAGGAAAGTAGAAGATTAATTGCTATGATTCTTCTTCAAACATCTTCAAATACTGGATTTAAGTCAAGTAGAAGTTTACAGACCCTCTTTTGCTCCAGAAGCTTTCTATAATATGCTCCATCTAGGCTGCAGCTCCATTTGTGTTTCTCAAACGTATCTAGTTGTTGCCAACTGTTTGTTGTACAAAGCATCACAAAGTTGTCTGTGAATTTACTATTGTGTGACTTGGAAGATAACGAGTCTTCAAATTTTTTCAGCAAATAGTTTTCTGATCTTTTGAGAGTAATACATTCTGCTTTATTTTTTCAAACAGAGCTACTGAATTAACTGGTTGCCTTATCTACTTACACAGTTTTCTTCTCTTCATCTTATTTCTTTTGCTCATAGTTTCTCTTCTGTATTGTGCAGTAAGGACTCTATAGCAGATGGTCTTACTCCCCTAGAGAGAGCTGTAAGTAACATTTTCTGGACTGTTATACTAGTGTTTCTATCATGTTAATGTAAGGTAGATTGAAGTGGTCCCTAACATAAACAAATTAATGGTTTCAGGCAGAAAGGGAGCGCATGGTGTTGGATATTAAGGTTAAGTTGCAGGTAACTTCTTGTTCTCTTGACTTACATTCCTCAATGCGTGTGTGTATGAGTGACAAGCAAATCTTCAACTGTATGCTTTTATCCATACTTGCTCTGCTGATTTTTGTCCTTGCAGTCACCTGACTAACATGCTCAATGGAATTTTAGAAATTTATTGCTTGTATTTGTATTTTGTATAGAACATATGTGGCAGTTTTCCCAGAACCCATTGGTAATTCTAATGTTTTTAGATTTTTCTCTAGTTCTAAGGATAGCTGGTGCTTTAGTTTACCTATTGATGGAAGTGTATTTCTTTTTCTTCCACTCATCCAGAATCTATTTATCTATTCCTTTTTCTATTTGGATGTATATGTTCACCTTTGAGGTGTCCTGGTGAATTGATAGTCTAAGCAGTCTACTGTGTTAATACACTTGGGGGTTTTTTATCTTCTCCATCAAAGCCCAGTGTTGACTCTGCTGATTCACTGAAACAGCAATACCTACAAGCTTTTAAAGAAATAGAATGAATGGGAAGCGAGATTTGCAAGAATTGTCTCCACATTCTGATGGGTTGATATTTAGCCAAGAAAGAGTAATGAGGTTTCCGTTATTGAGAAAAAAGTGTAATTAGGTTTCTCAGAGATGTGGTTTCTTGGTTTTCTTAGATCTTTTGTAGTTTCTCTCTTTCAAATCTTTATCTGAGTGTTGCATATTGAGAAGAATAAATGAAGCACGGATTTGAGACGTTGTGGCTCACTGGATTGATTTGTCTAAATAGTAGGCAGGAGACTTGCACTACATAGGTTTGGATTTGTTTTTCTCTTTTGCATTTGACCATTCTTGACACACATAAAAGGTCTAAAACATATTTTCTGATGATTTACAAGGAATAGATTTTGTGAGTATGTATACACGTATAAAGTAGTAACTCCAGGAATTGTTCTAGGAAGGAGATTGATGTATAGAAAAGTAAGAAAGAGGGAGAAAGAAGGGGAGAGAGAGGAGAGAGAGTGAAGGAAGAGGAAGAAGATAGATAGTCGAGAGAAGAAGAGAGAACAGAGAGTAGAGGAATCTGTTATTACTCATGAACCTAAAAGAATGTAAGACTTAAACCCCAATCCCCTCTATTTATAGCCTAATGCCGAATCCCTAACTAACTAATCTTAACCACCGAATACCCCTTAACTAATATTATTTATTTATTTATTACATAGCAGACATAAGTGCAAAATGGAATCTCAAATGAATATCCATTGATCCTAGGGTCAGCTTTTAGTCTATGCCATCTCCATCCATGTCGTCCTACATGGAGCCAGGATGACGGTAACTTGCACTTGAATTGATAATGTCAAAGGTCAAAACTTCTCCATCATCATCTAACTAGTTCCTCAATCTTTCATTGTTCTTGCTGAGCTTGCAATGCATGTAAAGGGACTTCAGATCCTAGAGCTCCTCTCCACCATATCTAGCAACAATGAAATTTCTGTTGAGTTAGCAATGGTGTGGCTTTCACTCGTTTTCAGTGGATGATGTAAACTGAGTCGGTTAATTGCTTTACTTTCATTTTGAGTACTTCTTGTTGACTTATTGGTGTTGAAATTGTTGTTGTAACGTCTTATCTTTTCAGATATTTTCTATTTTACAATTTTTATTTTTCTGTGAAACAGGGCTTGTGGCTACGGCTACTTAGACTGGGACCAACAGATGATCCTCTTTCATCCTTTGAATATGGAACAATACTAGGTACGGCTTTTTGCTAGATTTTAACCTTCTTGCTATTCAAGGTCAATATTTCTTGTGCCCTTCACATACACAAATATCAATTTAGCATCTCCTAGACCTTTCAAATAAGTAATTGTTCATTTGTTTTTTGCAGCCTTGATTGAATCTGATGCTGAGGGGATTGGTGGTAGTGGTTTTGTTGAGTGTATAAGGGAGCATATACATTCAGTTAGCATATACTAACACTAATCACCAATTAATTGATTATTTATTTATTTATTTTTTGAAACCATCAAACTTACACTGGACATCTTTTTCAGGGTTGGCACTGTCAGCTAACTGAAGAACAATTTGTTGCTGTAAAAGAATTGGTAAACAAATCACATGCCTCTTGTTTGTTTAGTATTCTTTATATGTGTAGTTCTTTATATATGTAGTGCAGGAAAGAAATAATTAGGAATTATCATATATTTGAACGGTATTTTTGCCTTTAGCAATCTTGATATGCATCCAACTTGCCTTGAGTTTCCTGCATCAACTTGGCTGACATTTCTCCCATCATTAACATATCCAACCCCTGCTTTACACCCCTATCTGCAAAGAAATTCACCATCATGTTATTGTAGTATTATGATACATTAACGATATTAATCATTGCATTCTTCTTTTCCTCGGCCATAATACAAAGACTGCATTTTCATGTTTGGCTTTTAAAAACTTCTGTGCAAACAATGGCCTTAAATGGCTGACCTTTTGATTCATTTTTGAAGTCAATAGAAGAACTTCATCTACAAATGGAGCTGGATTTCTGAGTATCACAAACTCACAATGACACTTAAATGCAGATTTGGTCCTTTGGCAATTAAAATAACGACTAAAGAAAGATTTTACAGTTCTGAAGATATTATAACTGTGATAGAGTACTGATTATAGTGAGATAATGGATAATTTGAGAAGTTAGAGATATATTAGGAGTAAATATTATTTTATATTATTTTAGATATTTTCTATTTTATAATATTATTTAGATACTTAGTTATTTAGATTTTATTCAGATATTTAATTATTTTAGATTGTATTTTCCATTATAAATATGCTTTAGCAACTTAGAAGAAGGATCCCATCATTTGAATATCTTGGATATTTTCTATTCAATTATTTTCTTCCTTATTTCTTTCTACCTATCTTGGATCCTATCATTTGAATATCTAGATAAAATTTAAATAACTAAATATCTAAAGAAAATCTAAATAACTAGATTTCTAAATGAATATCTAAATAATAATATTAAATAGAAAATATATAAAATAATATTTATTCTTAATATATATCTAACTTCTCAAATTATCCATTATCTCACCATAATTGGTACTCTATCAAACTGTAATTGTGCCAGTTGATTAATCATTACTAGATGGCAAGAAATGCTAATTAAAAAACTTATGAGATGACATGGTAGCTTCTAATTTCGCAAATAATCTTTATGTGGAAGCTTTTTCTTAATTCACTTGTTTTATTTTTAAATTTATTTGTATTTCCAGCTCAAAACTGCTATCAACCGTGCAACCTCCCGAAATGACTTGTTGACTATTAGAGATGCCCTTGAAGTTTCTTCTGATATGTACAAGAAAGACATAAATAACGTGGCAGATTATGTCCAGCGCCATCTTATTTCTCTATCTATTTGGGAGGAGTTACGGTATGTATTGCATGTTATTATTTATTCAGGGTTTAATCATCAGGAGTATAGTCGTTTGATAATCATTTGTTGTATCATTACATGGTTGCTTTTTCATTCTCTTTCCATTGCACCTGGCTTTTGCTTTTGCTCTTTTCTTTCCTTGGCTTGTTTGAGAATCACTGATAGTTTTAAATCTGATGCCTTCAGCAAACTTTCACTCAAGAAATCAACTGGCTGACTATTATCGTCTCTAGGTTAAATTTCTAGTACTGTCTTTAAAGGGCCAGAATCATGTGAGACTTGTCTATAACATTAGTTTCCACTTTCCAGCATTTTAAAGGATTCAAATTTGACTCCAATATCAGACTGGGGGTCATATGAGGCAATGGGTTTCATTGTATGTAAGAGGGAATTATCAAGGTTAAGATGGGCACCCAAGTGAGGTGAAGAATCTCTCCACAAGTTAGCTTTTGAGGTGAAAATTAACTGACTTGTGGCCTGTTTGGTTCTATTGCGGGCTTCCCTAGGAATGGTAATCCAGAATGCATTACCATTAGAAAGTGTGTTTTTTACATTTTTTTCCCTATAGAGGAGTCCATATTACTCAATGTGGGACTAGGGATCTCAGACCACATTGGTTTCCATCAAATACTAAGTAGCTTAGGAGGTTCCCGTAACAAAAGTATGTGCCTTTAAACATCAAATTGGTTATGGCTCATTTAGATATAATGCAAGATTAGATAAGTTCCAGAAGATGCATCGGACCTGTGTTTTCCAGAAGCTGTGCTTCTGATTATACAAGCAATTTGGCAATTTATTCATGTGAACTCATAAGAGTAGTTGATAAAGCATCACCATATAGTGTATGGAGGTCCAATATGTTAGAATAGGTTTTGGCAAATTTGTCATCATGTTATTAAGTTGTTTCTCCTAGTCATGTTTGACATGGGTTCTCAAATCTGTCTGTAGGATGAAGCACATATCCAAGTCTTGGTTCTCATTCACTGTTGTGCTTCGTGATTTGTTTTATAAGGACGTTGAGAACGTGGAATTTTTTTCTTGGCTAACAAAAACCGTGAATTGAGTTATTTATAAATTTTAATATTGTAGAAATCCACATTACTTAATTTTTATGTACTTACATCTTTTAAAGTCCATTATTTTTATGAAGATTCCAATGATAGAAAGATAGTATTGTGAACATAATTCATGCAATTTCCATGCAGGTTTTGGGAAGGGTATTTTGACTATTTAATGGAGCAATCTTCAAACGAGTAAGGGTTTCATAAATCTTCTAAATTCTTGTATTTGATTTTTCTATGATTGTCTTTTGTTTCCCTTTCTGTAAGGATGCTTTTTGTAGTGAATGAGCAATCTGCTTCTCTCGATAATCATCAAAGGGAGCCGAGTACGTATATGTAGGAATAGGAGCAATAATCTCTCCGAAAAATAAGGGACCAGTATCGGTCAGTAGCTAAATAAGATAATATCTAATTAACGACTGATCCTACCCAATCTCCTAGGATAACGAATATTAATAGAAAATATTTACGCATAACATCTAATAATTACATGGTCTGACCACACTCCTCCTCAAGTTGGAGCATAGATGTCTGTCATGTCCAACTTGCGTATACAACTATCAAATGCTGGTCCATGTAGGCCTTTGGTCAGTACATTTGTAGCCTGTAGCTTTGTAGGGAGGTATATAAGACATACTATACTTTCTTCCACTTTTTCCCTTATGAAATGCCTGTCTATCTCCACATGCTTGGATCTTTCATATTGAACAGGATTCAAAGCCATACTTATTACAGCCTTGTTGTCACAATAAAGTTTCAATGGTGGATCAACCTTGACATGTATCTCTTCCATTATGCGTCTTATCCACAATCCTTCTGAGATGTCTTGGGAGAGAGATCTTAGTTTAGACTCAGCACTGCTTTTAGAAACTGCCCTTTGCTTTTGGCTTTTCCAGGTAACAAGATTTCCCTATACAAATGAGCAATAACCTGAAGTTGATCTTTTATCCTTATAGGTTCCTCCCTAGTCTACATCCGAGTAAACTTCTATTAATCTTTGCTCTTGCCTTTGAAAAATAAACCTTTTCCGGGTGTGCCCTTTAGATACCTTAGAATTCTGTATGCAGCATCTATATGGCTCTTTCTTGGATCACACATACTTTGCCTGGCAACACTTACAGCAAAAGCTATATCAGGTCTAGTGTGGGAGAGATATATCAATTTTCCCACCAACCTTTGATATCTCTCCTTGTCTACAGGCTCATCTTTCTCTTCATTTTCTTCTAACTCTCCCTCAAGTTCCTCATTAGATTCTTCACTTTCTTTTCCTCTTTGGACTTCTTTTTTACCTTCTTTACTACAATTGGCGTATCTACAAGTTTGCACCCTAACATACCAGTTTCCATTAGTAGATCAAGGATATATTTCCTTTGAGACACATAGAGCCCTTGTTTTGACCTTGCAACTTCCATTCCCAAAAAGTATTTTAAGTTGCCAAAATCCTTTACTTAAAACTCTTTACTTGAAGCATTTTTCACTCTCCCAATCTCCTCTTCATAATCTCCTGTAATGATTATATCATCCACATATGCTATGAGAAACACCTCTTATCGTTTTCCATTCTTACAAACATGGTGTGATATGAGAGACCCTGCTTATACCCTTCAGCTTTCAATACTCTTGAAAATATATCAAAGCACACACGAGGGGATTGTTTTAAGCCATAGAGTGATCTCTTCAGTTTACATACTTGATTTATGTGCCCTGTGCCGAAACCTGGAGGTAAGCTCATATAGACTTCTTCTTTGGGATCTTCGTTCAGAATAGCATTTTTTATGTCTAGTTGATGTAATGGCCATTCAAGATTTACCGCCACAGAGAGCAGAATTCTAATGGTATTTAACTTAGCTACAAGAGCAAATGTCTCCTTATAGTCTGAGCCATATGTTTGTGTAAAGCCTCGTGCCACCAATCTAGCTTTTAGTCTATCTAAGGCACCTGTGGAATCATGTTTTGGAGTAAAAACCCATTTGCACCCTACTACTCTTTTTCCCTTGGGCAACTTCACTATATCCCAAGTTTCATTCTTTACCAAGGCTTTCATCTCCTCCATAACAGCAGCTCTCCATTGTGGTATGCTCAAAGCTTTATATACATCACGGAGAATCTTCATTGTATCAAGATTAGTCACAAACACACGAAATTGGGGAGATAGAGCATGGTAACTTAAAAACTTCTAATAGGGTGCTGAGTGCATGATCTTGGTTGCTTTCTAAGAGCAATAGGTAGATCTAGATCATCTATCTCCTTCTCTTCAGCTATACCTTTCACTTCTGGTTCATTATTCTCCATAATCTCACCTTCAGGGACCTCTATCAGTTCTGAATCTGGTAGTGCTATTGGCATGACAGCCTCTACATCTCACCTCTTCTTCCTTGATTAAGTCATGAGTTCTTTTTCCGGTGCGGTACCTGCATTACTGTTATTCTTCAAAGGACTTTTCACTTTAGTTTCTGGCCTAGAAGTCTGAATTTCAGGAGCAGGTATGTTTGAAGCAAGAGGTTCAGAACAGTTTTGAGGCTGTTCTGGCTTGTCTGAAATAAAGTCAGGCGAGTCAGGCAGTTCTGAAGGTTCGAAAGTATTTTCTTGGTTTTCCTGACTCCCCAAATACTGAAATTCATTCCCCCTCTCCCCCTAAATCAAAGAATTTGGGAAAAAAGGGACAGATTTGAAGAATGTGACATCTCGACTGATATATAATTTCTTAGATGAGGGATCAAAACATTTATACCTTTTTTGAGTGGAGGAATAACCAAGGAAAATACATTTGACAGCTTTAGGATCCAATTTGTGGGAATGATGAGAATGGACAAAAGCTGTACAACCAAAGATTTTGGGGGGAAGATGAGTATCAATATGAGGAATAGAGTGAGATTCTTTTAACTTATCAAGTGGGGTAACATGAGACAAGACACGGCTAGGCATGCGATTTATCAAGTAAGTTATAGTGAGTATTGCATCACCCCAGAAATATTTAAGGACATTATGTGTAAACATGATAGCACGAGCAACTTCCAATATGTGTCTACTCTTCCATTTAGCAATACCATTTTGTTGTGGGGTGTTGGGACATCTACTCTTATGAATGATGCCATGGTTTTTTAAGAAAATATTCATTGACTTATTACAATATTCAGTTCCATTATTTGTATGAAGTACTTGGATTGTGGTGTCAAATTGAGTTTTGGTCATGGTATAAAGTTTAGAGAAAATAGTGGGAACACTAGATATATCATGTAATAAGTAAACTCAACATAATCTAGTGTGGTCGTCAATGAAGGTAACAAACCATTTGGTATGAGTACGATTAAGAACACGAGCAGGACCCCACACATCACTATGAATAATGGAAAAAGGACGAGAAGATTTATATTCAGAAGATTTGTAACTAGATCTTTGATGTTTAGCAAGTTCACAATCAGTACACTGAAACGAAGACAACTTATGGAATTTAGGAAATAAATGAGATAAATATTGAAAGTTTGGATGACCCATTCTCCTATGCCATAACATAAGATCATTGAAGTCCTTATTCTCAGAGGTAGAGGCAATATTGCACCGGATTCTAGACCAAAGATTACTCACGGTTGATTCATCGAGATAGTAGAGACTATTATGTTCCTTAGCATTCCTAATCATCCTTCTTGATGAGAGGTCCTGAAAAATACAATGGGTAGGACAAAAATGAGCCCAACACTGAGCTTGTTTTGTCAATTTACTAATGGACAATAAGTTGCATGCTAGGTAAGGCACATAAAGTACGTCTTCTAATTTCATAACATCAGAGATAATAACATTCCCTTTACTCGTTATAGATAAGGCAGACCTATTAGCAGTACTGACAGTTTCATGCCCAGCACAAGGTGTATAGGAACTAAATAACTTAGAATCTGATATCATATGATTTGTGGCTCCAGTATCAACAATCCACTTGAAATTACTAGTAGTAGTAAGTGAAGCACAGTTACCTTTGTGTGCTATTGATGCAGTGTGACCTTGCTTCTGATTCTGTTCAGCCTTTTGAATCACATCAAGCATTTCAATCAACTTACCTAGCCGTTCTTTGTTTATCAGAGGTAATGAATTTGAGTTAGTCTTCTCTTATAAAATGTCATGAGAAGTCTAATATCCCTGCGTCTTTCCCCTTCTAGGCTTCCAATCTGCTGGCTTCCCATGCAATTCCTAACAAGTCTCACGAGTATGCCCTTGTTTCTTGCAATGTTCACACCAAGCCTTCCTTTTTTGGCTTCTATGATCTACACCTTTGTTAACAAGTGCAGCAGAGTCTAGAGACGGTGAAGAATTGGGAACCATAATAGGGAGCATCACCTTACGTCGTGAAGCTTCTAGGTGTACTTCGGAGAAAACTTCTCTTGTTGAAGGTAGTGGTGATTTGCCGAGAACACGTCCACGTACATCATCTAGAGATTGATGTAACCCAGCTAGGAATTGAAAAACACGTTCATTTTCAATTTGCTCCTTATAACGAGCCGCATCAGTAGCATTTGACACTCCACCTCAGTCATTAGATCGAGTTCTTGCCACAATGCAATAAGCTCCAACCAGAATGCAGTAACTTTTTGTTCACCTTGTTAAATGGTCCACGTCTTTGTTTTGAGTTCATAAAGGCATGCTAAGTCTTTTCCATCTGAATAAGAGACTCGCACAGCCACCCATATCTCATGCGCGGAAGGTAAGAACATAAAACTTTGTTGAACTTCAGGTGTCATCGCATTAATGAGTCACGACGAGACCAGAAAATCATTGGTATACCACCGTTGCCTTTCATCGGGTTTGGTTTCATTTGGGATTCTGGACAAGCCATCCAGAAGACTTGTCTTACTTTTGCCTCCAGCAGCAAGTTTCATAGCTTGTGCCCATGTGCGATAATTGTCGCCCTTTAGCTTCACAGTCACGATTTGCATCGAAGATCCATCGTGGTTAGTAGTCAACCCAGAATGACCACCAACCTTGTTCAAATCATACAGCGAGGACCCATCACTCTGCATCATCGGTGAAGATGGGCGACTGGGGTACAACTCGTTTATGATGCTTTCTAACTCGTGCTCGGCGTCAAAAATTATTTGGAGAAGCAGTCGGCTTTGATACCATGTAGTGAATGAGCAATCTGCTTCTCTCAATAATCATCAAAGGGAGCTAAGTACATATATACAGGAATAGGAGCAATAATCTCTCCGAAAAATAAGGGACCAGTATCGGTCAGTTGCTAAATAAGATAATATCTAATTAAAGACTGATCCTACCCAATCTCCTAGGATATCGAATATTAATAGAAAATATTTACACATAATATCTAATAATTACATGGTCTGACCACACTTTTCCTCTACCTCATTTCTTTCACTTGTAAATGCTTACTAAAATTTTCTTCTCTTTAAACGTCAACAGTTTTTATGTTGTATCATATTGTCCAATTAACATATCACTATTAATGTATGCTTTTCATGACATTCTGCATTTTGATTTTTGTTTTGTACCATCTGTGCAATTTTTTTTTTGGCATCTGTCATGTGCCATCAATGTGGCTACGCCTATAATGTTTCTTTTCTGAACTTTTCCTGATCATTCTGCCATAGGTCAAATTGGTTCTACAATTGAGAAGTGTTGGTCAAGCTGTTTTCTAGTTCACAGTTCTGTTTTCTTAACTTACACAGCCAAGTGATTGTTGCAGCCAGATCAATAGCTATCCGCCTGATTGTCATACAATTCAAATTCTTTAAGGACAGGTTTAATATCATGGCACAATCAATGTGTGAGTTACACTAAGGAATATTTAAAACAATTTTGTAGCCCACCATTTTTTGTCTGATCAAAGCCATATTGGCATCCCAAGGAAGCGAAGGGGAGATTTTAAGGGGTTAGATTAAAAAAAAAAATTGAAGAAGTGGCGCATAAAGTTCTTCATTGATTTTCCTTGCTCTTTTTACATCTTCATTAACCTGTTGTAATCCCACGTGTCCATTTTTTAAAAGTTGAAATCATTAAAATGTTCCCTCCCTTACCCTCCCCTCCATTCCCCTCAAACCTTAATGGAATTCCAGAGGTCATTCTTTTGTCCTCATCTCTTTACATGTATTCTAAATAAAAGGGTGATTCAAATCTTCGAGAAACATTAAACTGTATTTGCTGCAAAATGAACTTTAGCAACAGAGAGAATCTTCTTAAAGTGGGATATCTGAAACTGTAAGAATGGGGGGAAGAAATTTTGAAAGGTCTGAATGTGACATACTGCCACATTATTATTGAGGAGGAAACTAAGCTTGACATATAGACCAAGTGGTATCCATCTAGATGTTCAATAGACATATCCTCTTGTATTCCCTCTGATTAATGCATATATTAGCTTATAAGAATGCTAGTAGCATCATGGTGTGCATTTATTTGCTGCAAAAACTCTACGAGGTACATATTCAAGGTTCTTGTTTACTCTTTCTGCCCACAAGATGGTATTAATTTACCCTGGATAACAGAATGTTGGTTGTGCTTTTCATATCTAGTTAATAAAGAAATGGAATAGATTGTCACTTTGAGCATTTTCTTGATTCAGAGATAATATCTTCTCGTGACATGTTTTAAATAATTAGTATACTAATCAAGTAAAGAAAATGCCAGCAGGTTGTATACGTTACCCACAACTTTTATTCATCTATTTCTTTTATTTTAACCATCCAGTACACTTCAATAAGATGAGGACTATCTACTTTACTTGTTACGCATCCCTTGTCAATCATTTATTCTTTAAAATCCACTGGTAGTTTAGATTGAGAGATGAGTATATGCTTATTTTTTCTTCTCAACTACTATTTACCCGAACATTTGAGTTTCCTGGTTTGATATATGAAATCAAATACGGGTGTATTATTCTGTAAAAAGACCCTTGCTTATGAGTTGACCATCTTGTGCCAGGTCCGCCAACTATTCATCTCTGGTGACAGCACAGCTGATTGTAGTGGCATCACATATGGTACTGTTTTTGTTTTCATATGCTTAGTTTTTCCTTTTATTATTCCAAAATTCATCTTTGGCAAATGGTTTTTTTCCCCCAAAATACTGAAACTTCTCTCTCTCTCTCTTTTTTTCCTAACTACGATACAGGTTGGGCTTGGGCTTCCTGACAATGATGCTTGGTACATGATTGAAACAATAGCTGAGAGAAATAATGTTGGGTCCAAGCAGTTTGTAAGTTAGATTCTGTGTTTCAAAGCGTGGTTCTATTTTAAATTTATATTTATTATGCATAAAATCAGGGTAGAAAAGGAAATTATGTCTGACTTTTTTCAAAAACAAACCTACTTTACATAAAACATGTGCTTAATTCTACCATAAATAAGAAAAAATCAAATTTGAATTTCAAGCCACAAATCAGATCAGAGTTGAATCTCATCACCCTTGCCATGGATTCTCCATGACTTATTTTCTTCTTGATCTTCCTCACTTGATATGGGAAAAATATATTTTTCATTCATACTGAGTAGTGTGCTACAAAAGCATAGTTATACGCTAAGCTAGGAAACAAGGTAATAAAGACTAACAATAACTAATAATGCCTATTAACTCCTAATAAATAGAATAGAATATTTACAATAATTACAATATCACCACACTCCCCTTCATATTGGAGCATAGATACTAATTATGTCTGACTTGCTTATGCAACTTTCAAACGTAGGCTTATATAACCCTAGTCAAAACATATGTAGTTTGAAGATTGGTAGGAAAATAAATTGAACATATGATTCTTTCTTCCACTTTTTCTCTTATGAAATGTCTATCTACTTTCACATGTTTAGATCTTTCATGTTGAACAAGATTTAGGTTCATGCTTATAGTGGCCTTATTGTCATAATAGAGTTTTAGTGGAAGGTCCGCCTTGACTTGAATCTCCTCTAGAACTCGTTTCAGTTACAACTCTTCCATTATTTCTTGAGCCAACGCTCTTAATTCAAACTCAATACTGCTCTTAGAAACAACCTTTGGTTTTTACTCTTCTAGGTAACCAGGTTTCCCTACACAAAGGAACAATAACTAGAGGTTAATCTTCTTTCAAGATGAGTTCCTCTCCAATCTACATCTATGTAAACCTTTATGGTTCTTTGCTCTTGTTTTGGGAAGAATAACCTTTTGCTAGGGGTACTTTAGATACCTCAAAATCTTGTAAACTACTTCTATATGCTTTTTCTTTGGTTCAGATATGTATTGACTAGTCATACTATTTGCAAAAGCAATATCCGGTTTTGTATGGGAGAGATAAATTAGCTTCCCAACAAGTCTTTGATATCTTTCTTTGCAATCTTCCTCTTCTTTCTCATTTTCTTCTTCTTTCTCAACCTCATCATCAAAATTGTCTTCTTTTTCTTCTGACTTTTCTTAATTCTTCTTAGGCTTGTTTTTCTTTGGAACCGCAATAGGTGTCTTAGTAGGCCTACAACCCAACATACCTATTCCTTTCAGGAGGTCAAGTACCATACTTCCTCGAAGATACATAGATTCTTTTCTTTGACCTTGCTACTTTCATGCCAAGAAAGTATTTCAAGCTATCGAGATCCTTTACCTCAAATTCTTTTCCCAAAGAAATCTTTATTCTTATTATTTCCTCAAGATAGTCTCTTGTGAGAATGATGTCATCAGCATATACAGTAAGGATGTACCTCTTACCTCCCTCAGCTTTGACAAACATCATATGGTTTAACAATCTCCGCTTATAGCCCTCTAGCTTGAGAATTTTCGAGAACCTATCAAGCCATGCCCTTGGAGACTGCTTTAAGCCATATAAAGATTTTTTTAGTCTACACACTTGATCGCTTCTACCTTTATTAAATCCTAAAGGTAGAGTCATGTATACTTCCTCTTTGGGTTGGCTACTCTAATGGTGTTTAATTTTGCCACTTGTACAAAGGTTTTTTAGTAATCAATACCATATATCTGAGTAAACCACCCTTTCTCTACCAAGCGAGCTTTTAACTTGTCAAGAGTATCATCGGCCTTGTACTTTTGGATAAAGACCAACTTGCAGCTTACAAGCTTCTTGCTATTCGGTCTTGGAACAATCTCCCATGTTCCATTCTTCTTTAGAGCTTTCATTTCTTCTATAACTGTATTCCTCCTTTCTGGTATTTCCAGTGCCTCTTGGATGTTGTTGGAAATGGCAATTTTACTGAATTAGTGACAAATGCCCAATAACTCGAAGAGGGAGCATTGTAGGATATATGTTCTGTATTCAATGTAAGGTACAAGAACAAGGTTGTTTTCTGAGAGCAATGAGTAAATCAAGATCATATTGGTCACTAACCTATTTAGGAATTTGTTGAGGTGGTTTAGGAGCTACCACTAGTTTTGACTCTTTTGGTGCTTCAAGTATGAGGTGCTTTCCTTGGATTTATGGCAAGTAAATTAACAAGTATTTGTCTTTTTGCTTCTCTACATCTCCCCTTACTTTTGAGTTGTCTTCTTTGATTGACACGAGATGGTGATGTAGAAGGTGAGCGTGATGGTTCTGGTAATTGTGGTGGTAATGGCTCTGTTTGTGTAAAGCAAGAATGTGGGATTTTTGAGAGGAGAAATATGATTTTTCATTAATCATAATAGTAGGATACAGAAGACTATATATACACAAAGCTAGAAGACAAGCAAATAAATGGCTAATAATTCCAATAAATCCTATTAACTCGTAATAATCAGATAATAATATTTACAATAAATACAATATCTCGACACTCCCCCTCAAGGATCATAGATGTTAATCATGTCCAACTTGCTTATGTAACTTTCAAATGCAGGCTTATGTAAACCCTTCATCAAAACATCTGTAGCTTGAAGGTTTGTAGGTAAATAAATCAAACATATGATTCCTTCTTTCACTTTTTCTCTGATGAAATGTCTATCCACCTCCACATGTTTTGATTTCTCATGTTGAACAGGATTTAAGGCCATGCTTATAGCTGCCTTATTGTCACAATAAAGTTTTAATGGTGAGTCCACTTCGACATGTATCTCTTCTAGGATTCGTTTCAGCCATAACTCTTCCATTATTCCTTGAGCCAAAGCTCTTAACTCGGACTTAGCACTACTCTTAGAAACAACTCTTTGCATTTGACTCTTCCAGGTAACCAAGTTCCCCCAAACAAAGGAACAATAACCAGAAGTTGATCTTCTATTAGGATGAGTTCCTCTTCAATCGGCATCTGTGTAGACCTTTATAGTTCTCTGTTCTTGTTTCTGGAAGAATAACCCTCTACCGGTAGTACCTTTTAAATATCTCAAGATTCTATAGACTGCTTCCATATGTTTCTTCTTCGGCTCAGACATGTATTGGCTAGCCATACTTACTGCAAAGACAATATCCGGTCTTGTATAGGAGAGGTAAATCAACTTCCCGACAAGCCTTTGATATCTCTCTTTATTAGTGGCCTCTTCATTCTCATTGTCTTCTTCTTCAACCTCATCATAAGAATCATCTTCCTCATTTGACTCTTCCTTATTCTTCTTAGGCTTCTTTTTCTTCGGAACCACAATAGGGGTTTCAGCTGGCCTACAACCTAACATACTTGTTTCCTTCAGAAGATCAAGTATATACTTCCTCTGAGATACATAAATACCTTGACCTTACAACTTCCATCCCAAGGAAGTGTTTCAAGGCACCAAGGTCTTTTACCTCAAATTCTTTGCCCAGAACAACCTTTACTCTTGTTATTTCCTCAAGATAATCTCCTTTAAGAATAATGTCATCAACATATATAATAAGGATACACCTTTTACCTCTCTCAACTTTAACAAACATTGTATGGTCTGACAATCCCTGCTTATAGCCTTCTTGCTTGAGGACTTTTGAGAATCTGTCAAACCATGCCCTAGGAGATTGCTTTACGCCACATAGAGATTTCTTCAATCTGCATACTTGATCACCTCTACCTCTATCAAATCCTAGTGGTGGAGTCATGCAAACTTCTTCTTTTAGTTCTCCATTTAGGAAAGCAGTCTTGATGTCAAGCTGATGGAGTGGCCATTCTAGATTAGCTGCTACAGATAAGAGAACTCTAATGGTGTTTAATTTTGCCACTGGTGCAAAATTCTCTTTGTAGTCTATACCATATGTCTGAGTAAACCCTCTTGCTATCAAGCGTGCTTTTAACTTGTCAAGAGTTCCATCGGCCTTGTACTTTAGGGTGAAAATCCCCTTGCAGCTTACAAGCTTCTTGCCACTTGGCCTTTGAACAATCTCTCATGTTCCATTCTTCTTTAGGGCTCTCATTTCCTCCATGACTGCATTTCTCCACTCTGGTATTTCCAATGCCTCTTCAATATTGTTGGGAACAATAACTTTATCTAGAGTAGTGACAAAAGCATGATAACTTGGAGAAAGAGCCTTGTAGGATATGTGCTTTTGTATTGGGTGCAAAGTACAAGAGCAAAGGTTATTTTCTAAGAGCAATAGGTAAATCAAGATCAGATTGAACACTCATTTGTTCAGGACTTCGCTAAGGTGATTCAGGAGCTACCATTGGTTTTGACTCCTTTAGTGCTTCAAATACAAGTTGCTCTCCTTCCTTGGATTTATGCTTTCGAGAATAAACCAACAAGTCTTTATCTTTTTGCCTCTCTATATCTCCCCCTGATGTTGAATTATCTTCTATGACTGGCACAAGAGATGGTGATGGTGGTAAGGGTTTGGATGAGAGTGATGGTTCTGGTAATTGAGGTAGTAATGACTCTACTGGTTTGGACCAAGAATAAGGAAGCACTTGTTCTTTGTTAATATCTTGTTCCCAAGTTTGAGATTCACCTATATTCTCCCCCTGAATTGAAGAGTTGGGGTAAAAGGGCATATCTTCATGAAAAGTAATGTCAACGCTTACGTGTGTTTGAAAATAGGATTGAAACATTTGTATCCCTTTTGAGTAGGGGAATAACCAAGGAATACACATTTTGTAGCAGGAGGTCCAAGTTTACTAGATTGATGGATGTGAACAAAGGCTGTACACCTAAAGACATGAAGAGGGATGTTGGTTTCAATATGAGATGTGGAGAAAACACTTTGCAATTTTTGAAGAGGAGCATCAAAAGACAAAATACGACTGGGCATTCGATTGATGAGATAGGTTGCAGTTAAGATGGCATCCCCCCAATAAAACTTTGCGACATTATGCGTGAACATGAGGGCCCTAGCCACTTCAAGAATATGTCTATTTTTCCTTTCTGTAATCTTGTTTTGTTGGGGTGTATGGGCACAAGTGCTTCAATGGACAATGCTATGCTTGTGAAGAATGGTACTTAAGACTTGGTTAAAATATTCAACACCATTGTCGGTATGTAGAACTTGGATATTTGTGTTGAATTGGGTTTTTATCATGGTAAAGAAATTGATAAATACGGATGCAGTCTCAGACTTGTCTTTTAGGAGATACACCCAGCAAACACGAGTATGATCATCGATGAAGGTAATGAACCATTTTGATTTGGTGTGGTTTGGGATACGAGATGGACCCTATATATCACTATGTATGGTAACAAATGGTTTGGTGGGTGTATACGGTGTTCTAGGAAATGATGTTCGTTGGTGCTTTGCCAGTTCACACACTTCACATTTGACATCATGGTTGGTAGGGCAAAGGTTTGGGGACAAACAAGATAAATAATGAAAGTTAGGATGCCCCATCCTCTTATGCCATAACAGAATATTTGTATCTTTAGAGGTCGATATAGAGTTACATACATTAGTGGCTTGATGGTGACTCTCTCTAGCATTCTCAAGGAAGAAGAGTCCCTCGCACTCTTTAACACGTCCAATTGTCATACCCAATGATAGATCCTAAAAAACACAATGAGTTGGAAGAAAATTAGCACAACATTTAGATTGCTTTGTTAGTTGGCTAACAGACAACAAATTGCTTGCTAATTTTGGTATATGAAGAACAGATTCTAGAGTGATAGATTCAGAGATATGAACACTCCCTTTCCCTGCAATAGGAGTAAGAGACCCATCTGCAATTTTGACTTTCAAATTTCCAGCACATGGAGTATATGTAGAAAATAATTGGTGGTTATCGGATTCGATGTGCCAGAGTCTACGATCCACACTGTTTCAGCCCTCGACGTTTTTAAGGCTTGAAGAAAATTACCTTTTTGTGCCAAGAAGATAGAGACTGATTGTGGAATTTGACTAACACTTAGTGCATCAGATTCAACAACTTGTGATGACAGTTTTGCAAGTTTCATCATCCATTGTCGAAAGCTTATAAGCAAACGGGCACAAATCAAATCAAGAAGACCAAGACATACCACTTCTAGGATTAGAAGTCCCATTTCCCTTAGAAATGTTTGGGTATTTGTGTTCTTTAGGTCCAATTTGTTCTGACAATACGCATATTCAACGAACAAGGCGAAGGCTTGGAAGACCCACAATAGGAAAATGTTGAGACTAGGTCGGAAATGGTCCATCATTGCCGGAACAAGTTGTCATTGCCGAAAACAGCTCACCACGTGCTTGGACTCTCCCTCTAAAGCAGACTGGACGAGTGGTGCGTGTGACAGCCACGCGCCGTTGACGGACGCCAAACTTCAGGGTTGCGCCGATCGGAGGTCTCTAGTCCTTCCTTGGTCAGCAGTGAGATCCAACGGCGCCTCTCGTCCTCCATTAGGGTTTTATCCGTCAGCTAGTTTGAAACTATGCTATAGGGCGGAATAAAAAAACAACTAGGGTTCTGATCTACTGAGCTCTGATACCATGTGGGATTTTTGAGAGGAGAAATATGATTTTCCATTAATCATAATAGTAGGATACAGAAGAGTATATATACACAAAGCTAGAAGACAAGCAAATAAATGGCTAATAAATGCTAATAATTCTAATAAATTCTATTAACTCCTAATAATCAGATAATAATATTTACAATAAATACAATATCTCCACAAAGAATCAAGGAGCACTGGTTCTTTGTTAGTTTCTTGTTCCCAAGTCTGAGATTTACTTATATTCACCCCTTGAATTGAAGAATTGGGATGGAAAGGCGTGTCTTCATGAAAAGTAACTTCAAGGCTGACAAATGTGTGTTTGGAAAGAGGATCAAAACATTTGTGTCCCTTTTGAGTAGGAGAATAGTCAAGAATATGCATTTTATAGCACGAGGTCCAAGTTTACTGTTTTGGTGGATTTGGACAAAGGCTATGCACCCAAACACACAAAGAAGAAGGTTGGTTTTAATATGAGAGGTGGAAAAAAACACTTTGCAATTTTGGAGAGGAGTGTCAAAGGATAAGATATGTTGTAGTTAAGATAGCATCCTCCCAGTAAAAATTTGAAACATTGCGAATGAACATGAGTGCCCTAGCAACTTCAAGAATGTGTCTGTTTTTCTTTTTTGCAATCTCATTTTGTTGGGGTGTATGAGCATAGGTATTGTGATGGAGAACACCGTGCTTTTGAAGGAAAGAACTCAAGATTTGGTTAAAATATTTAGTACTATTGTCAATATGCAAGAGTTGGATACTTGTGTTGAATTGGATTTTTATCATGGTGAAGAAATCGATAAACACAGATGCGGCCTTAGACTTGTCTTGTAAGAGATACACCCAACAAATGAGTATGGTCATCAATGAATGAATCACTTTGATTTGGTGTGGTTTGGGATATGGGATGGTCCTTACAAATCACTATGGATGGTAGCAAAAAGCTTGGTGCGTATGTACAATGTTCTAGGGAATGATGTTTGACCATGCTTTGCTAATTCACACACCTCACATTTGGCATCTTGGTTAGTGAGAGAAAGGTTTGGGAAGGAGTGAGATAGGCACTGGAAATTGGGATGACCTATTCTCTAGTGCCATAATAGAGTATGTCTTCAGAAATCAATATAGAGTTGTATATATTGGTGACTTCTTGGTGACTCACTCCAGCATCTTTAAAGAAGTAGAGCCCCTCTCACTCTTTAGAATGTCCAATCATCACCCCTAATGATAAATCCTGAAAGACACAATGGGTTGGAAGAAAATTAGCACAACATTTAGGTTGCTTTGTTAGTTGGCTAACAAATAATAGGTTGCATGTTGATTTCAGTACATGAAGGACAAAGTCCAAAGCATTGGATTCAAAGATATGAATACTTCCTTTCCTAGCAATAGGGGCAAGAGAGCCATCTACAATTGACTCTCAAGTTCCTAGCATAGGGAACAGAGGTTGAAAACAATTCATGGCAATCAATCATATGATCTAATGCTCTAGAGTTAATAATCCACAAAGGTTTATTCTGTGACGTTTTTAGTGCTTGAAGGAAGCTACCCCTTGTAGCCACTAATATTGAAGAAACGGACTTAAGATATGTTCCACAACAACTGCAGCGTCAGACTTGGCAATTTTATGCATGGGTTTTAGCTCTAGGCTATCTAAGCATACCTCTATAGCATTTTCAACAATTGTAACATTACTGTGTCGGAGTTGAAGATGCATATTGTTTCTCAGAACCAAAGCAACCTTATTGCAAAGTGTAAGTGCACAAAACTGAAGTTGTAAAATAAAATGAAGACAAGAGAAATACAGTCCTTCCCCTAACAATGATTGGTAGAAAAATAATGGTAAGCAAACACACAGGAGAGCTGATTTGGTAGCTTGTCCAACAAAGAAAGAAGCACCCATGGCTGAAACATTGAAGGGAGTGGCTGGAAATGTGGAGTCAGCATCAGAGGAGCTGACCGTTGTCAAAAAACACTGTGCACGCGCTGACAACATGCCATTGGAGCCGAAACTGAAAGAGGCATGCGGAGCCCACACGCACTGCTGTATCCTGGGTTTGGCCTATCGAAAAATGCTAGTCCTTCCTAGGTGAGTGGTGACATCAATGGAGGAGAATGGCAGATCTAACCCTTACTCTGTCCATGAAAAACCCTACGCTGAGTTGGACAAATGAGAGGCATTCTGAAAACCCAACCCTAACCAAGCTCTAATACCATGTGAGAAAACATATATTTTTCATTCATACTGAGTAGTGTGCTACAAAAGGGTATTTATACACCAAGCTAGGAAACAAAGTAATAAAGACTTATAATAACTAATTTAATGCCTATCAACTCCTAATAAATGGAAAAGAATATTTACAATAATTACAATATCACCACACTTGAGTTTTCTTTCTTTCTTTTTTTTTTTAGATGATATTGTTTAGTTGTATTAGCTAGTCCATTTGTTTTAATGTTTGGTAGAGTTTTTTTTTTTTTTTTTTTGGGTTTTAACCTCATTAATGTTTGGTAGATGAAACTTTGGCTTAGTTTACTGAAATATTTCTTGTATGATTGTTTCAGATAAAACTTAGAGGGTTCTTGTCACACATCCAGCAACTACGGAATGGTTACTGGGGAATCACCTCTATGAAAACACAGTCTTTGTCATCCCTTGCATTGCCATCCCCACATACAAAAGATGCAAAAGATGAGCACCAGCAACCTGCTGAGGCAACTGGAAGAAGCTGGGTGCAGAGCATGTTCAGCCGTGATACAACATCAAGATCTAGCTCATTCAGCCGTGTTCGTAGATGGACTTCAGATGGGGGTACTTCTTTGTCATAACATTATGTTAGAGATAAAATTATTCCTTGGCCTTCAACTAACGGCTAAAGCTTTTGGGACAAAACATGGCAAATGAGGAGAGCTTGCACTAACACTGAAGATGGAGGTTGACTATGAGATAAACTGTCGTTGATAATGATATTGGATAACTAAACTCCTAAAAAATGACATTCTGCAAGACTCTAGATAAACTCTTGAACCACTAGGAGTTCTACTTATATAGGTTTCTCCGCAGTTCCAAAATTGTATTAAAATATTCAGCATAATTTATGTTATTAATGTTTTGGGATGAAAGGGCCTTTGTGCAAGAAGGCATTTTAGTGATAGTAATGAAGCTATTGATTGGGATTTACCTAACATCTCAAGCTCTTGTGACTAAATGGCTGTTGACACTAGGCATTATGTTCCAGTATGATTATTTTGTCTTGATTTTTAAATAGCATTAGTAATACGACTGACTTTACTATTTTATGTGTTTGGCAGCAAATGAGAATGAAACTTCTCGCAAACAAGATCCATCAACAATTGGGCAGAAGAAGCTTCAAATCAATGTTCGCATGCTTAGGGGTCATAGTGGGGCTATTACTGCTCTTCATTGTGTTACCAAGCGAGAAGTATGGGATTTGGTGGGTGACCGTGAGGATGCTGGCTTCTTTATCAGTGGAAGCACTGACTGTACAGTAGGTGTCAATTTCTGTTTTCTTTTACTATGAATTAACCCTTGTAATAATCAAAACTCAGTGATGTTTGTTGTGCTTATACACTAATGCAGGTTAAGATCTGGGATCCTAGTCTTCGGGGTTCTGAACTCAGGGCAACTTTAAAAGGACACACAAGGTTCTCTCTCTCTCTCACACACACACACATGCACGCACGCACACATGCATGTCTCCCTCATTTGTTATGAATTTATTCGGGTATGCAGAACTGTTCGAGCCATAAGTTCAGACAGGGGAAAAGTAGTTTCAGGATCTGACGATCACTCTGTTTTAGTGTGGGATAAGCAAACAACTCAGCTTCTAGAGGAGCTTAAAGGTCATGATGCACAGGTATATTAACTTTTGGAAGATTTCTCGGCTGTGTTCTATAATAACAATGTGAAGATTCATTTTTTGTAAATGAGTCATGGAATATATGGTTTGGATGTTGAAACTAATCTTTGACAGCCAATTTTGTAGGTCAGCTGTGTACGCATGCTCTCTGGAGAGCGTGTTCTAAGTGCGTCACATGATGGCACTGTGAAAATGTGGGATGTTAGAACTGATACTTGTGTTGCAACAGTTGGCCGTTGCTCTAGTGCTGTCCTATGCATGGAATATGATGACAATGCAGGAGTCCTGGCTGCTGCTGGAAGAGATGGGTATGTTTATAAAATTCAATATTAGATGCTCGCTTTTATGTATGATTCAGGTATTTTGTCATTGATTTGTTGTCTGTGATCTACTCTCTTGCTTGCTTCACAGGGTTGCTAACGTATGGGATATCCACGCGGGTAGGCAGATGCATAAGCTCTTAGGACATACACAATGGATAAGGTAAACAAAAAGCACTTAGATTTTACACTCATTACTCATTTACCACATGTATTTATCAATGTATAAATGTGAAGGCACTATCTGATCCTATATTAAAAATGCAGGTCCATAAGAATGTCCGGTGATACTTTAATTACTGGTAGTGATGATTGGACTGCAAGGATATGGTCTGTTTCTCGAGGAACATGTGATGCTGTTCTAGCATGCCATGCAGGACCAATATTGTGTGTTGAGTATTCTCCTCTTGACAAAGGAATTATAACAGGTGTGCCATCTCTGATTCTTGCATATGCTGTTGTTTTGATCTCTCTCTTTCTCTCTGGTTTTTTTTTGGATGGGTGGTTTGGAGAGAATTTTAGATGATAGAAGCTTCTTGTTCTGTGCTTATGTCTCAATTGCTAATTAAACTGTTGAAATGTTCCTTTACAGGGTCAACTGATGGCCTTGTAAGATTCTGGGAAAATGATGAGGGTAAGAGATTTGGCCATCTTACATTGTTTCGAGTTCAGCTATTTTGCGTTCTTGATGTTTACTTTATATTTAATTTGCACGCTATGTATAGTAATATATTTGTGCAAGACATTTTATGTAAGCATCATTATTTTTCACTATAATAACTTGCCCCTTGCAATGCTAGGGATATTTAAACTTCAAAGAAGATTGAGAATTACTCCCTCCGGTTCTTATTATAGACCTATTAACAACTTTACATAGATTTAGGAATTCAAACTTTACATAGATTTAGGAATTCAAATAAAATTAATTAATTCCTTTAAAATTTTAAAATTACCCTTAATGAAGTTCAATAATTGGAAGTTGTTTAGTTAGGGAATATTAGAGCTAACGACATTTAGGGAAAAATGTGAGCATAATTTGTCTAAAAACTGTGAGCATGTCTCAATCTCCAGTTGCAATGACATTGTATAAAGCATAGACGCTTCATAAACTTGTAACCATATGTGAAATGTGATGGACATTAGTGTTGGATACAATACAAAACTTCAAAAAGCATTTGAACTTACATTTTGTTTTGCTGTCGTGTCTGCATCAATGTTTTTTCTTAGATGACATCAAATTTGTATAGACGTGGATAGTAGTAGACACAGAAGCACAGACTTATTTGCACAGGTGGGTCTTCTTCGTCTTAGGTTTTGCTTGGTTTAGTGAACATAGATTGAAAGCTATCTGCTGTATCTTTTAAAACTATTTTTTTGGTCAACGGAAAATCTTTCATGAAGAGGAATTCCTTTTTTACAGGGTAATGTTCTTCTTAGAAGAAATGAAATACTAGAATGTTACGCTAGTGTATGCATATTAGCTATCTCAGTACTCAGCAGAAGGGCACTTTTTGTAATGAGTGGGTGGACTTATCATTTCATTGATTTCTCAGGCATGATATGTTCCATAGTATACTGAACCGTAATGCATCCTTATGAAGTCTTTGAAATTAATCTCTAGCACTTGTGCTCCATCACTAGCTCAAAGATTCATTTGGGGACTAATGCTACCCTGCAGTTATTCACGAAACTAAATATTAATGTATCATTGTCATGGTATTTTTACCCCACCCATATGGCAATAATTGATGTTAATTGGAAATAATGTGTAATGTACATGCAATTTTTTTAAAAAAGGTGTCCGGTGGCACATGGTGATGTTACACACTTACACTTTCCATGTGCAGGAGGTATCAAGTGTATAAAAAATGTAACAATTCACAATGCTGCCATAGTATCTATCAATTCTGGGGAACACTGGTTAGGAATTGGAGCAGCTGATAATTCCATGTCTCTCTTCCATCGGCCTCAAGAAAGACTCGGCAGCTTTTCTGGCACTGGGTCCAAGATGGGTGGTTGGCAGCTTTATAGAACGCCACAAAAGACAGTTGCTATGGTATGCCTTGTCTTTTGCTTCCTGCTTTCTGAAACTATCTATTTGTTTGTCTATTTACTTCCATATTTATTTATTCATTTATTATATATTTCATTCTTCAAAATGGCCATGTTTCTGATATTCTTTGCATCCACAATGAATATTTCTTCGTTTATGCGCAAAATCTCTGAATATGTCAATGTACTTGCAACTGTTATTATTGCCATTACTTGTCAATTTCCTTGTGTCAATTTATTTTCTTCCGAAAGCTGTGATATTATAATTGGGCAAGTCACCTCAAGATAATGCTTATCATTGCCTTTGAGGGACGCATATATGTGGCAGCAAAATATCTGAAATTCTGATTTACAGTCCTCAGCCCTTCATCATTGGCTTAAACTTAACAATAATGAAATTCAATGTCTCTTTAGATAAATAAATTGATTGATGGTTGTTTTTCTGGATTGACAACGGCCCCTATTATGATATGCAGGTAAGATGCATGAGTTCTGACCTGGAGAGGAAAAGGATATGCAGCGGTGGTCGTAATGGAATTTTAAGGCTGTGGGATGCCACTATCAACATCTGATCTTGACTGATATCCACTTGAATTTTTATGGCTGAAACTTGAAAAAGAAGCGAATTCGTGACGGCAATTGCCTACAGTATTCTTGTTTATTCCCCAAGGCCCATACGTATATAATGTGTGTGATCTCGTACGAGTTCAAACCAAGAATGCAATTTTGGTTTATGGAATCTCTTCGCGAACAGCTATTGTTTGCTTTGTGTAGAGTTTGATGCATCCTCAATGTACATGTATACAAGGAACGATCAAATAAAATAGTGGATATTTTTTCCTTTTACAAGTTGATTGAAAGTTGATTTGCGCTACTGACCATTGTGTGGTTGTGAACTCGTAATCGAATCTGAGATGACTATCCATGTTAAACTAACAGTAACAATGGTTGTACAAAACATTGTATATCAAATACAAGGATGCTCCAAACAGTCAATAACAAGTAAAACAATGCAAGCCCCAACGGCTTCCTAACCGAATCCAAACAGTAAATTCTTTCTGGAATATTTGCCCAAAGTGTAATCAATCCCTAAATTTACATATTTTCCCTCGGAGAGCTTGCATCAATGCATTTTCCCTTACCAAGTATTTCAGAAGAATCTTCTTGAAGATTCTAGAGGAATAGGCTATGTCAATTTAGTCTTCTTAGACTTGATGCTCGGCTTCTCAGGAACATCGTCGTCATCTTCTTCTGAAGTTTCAACTAAATCATCAGGCACGTCTTGAGGAGCATTATGCTTCGTTATAAATTCCTTCAAAATAACCATGCTTTTCTCTTTCAATGAAACTAATTGCTCCGACAGAGAACCATTGTCTGCCTGAACAGAATGTGATTCTTCACCAAGGCGAAGTGAGGCTTTAACCAAAGGCTTGAGCGGCATGGCATCACAGGATTCAGCTTCCATCATAACCCCTACTCTGCATAGCAAACAACAAAAGGTCAGCTGCATCGTTTGAATTCTAATAAAGACAACGAGATTACAAAGTAACCAAAAGACAACAAACTTGATATAAGAAGCTCAAGGTAATACCATAAAATCTAGCATAAAATGATGTCAAGTTGACAGTACATGGGAACCCAGGGCCTATCCAACTCCTCTGCCCCGCCCCACACACCGCCCCCCGCCAAACAAAACAAAACAAAACAAAACCAAAAACGCTTTTTTTTCCCCTCTCTCTCCTTTGTTGTGTCAAAACGTATATTTCACTGAATGGAAGTATAGGCTATATGGAATACAAGTACCATGAATCTATAACGAATTATGTGCATTAACTTTTTTTTGGGCCATTGTCAACACAACATAGAACTAGGAAGAAACAACATGAGAAACAACTTTCATACAAATTTCCCCAATTTCAGGCGATTATTCAAAAGAACAGGGGCTTTTTCAATACCTGAATAATATTTAGAGATAAGACGGATAGTATCAAATTTTAAACTTTTTTCCTACTGGTTTGGATAATTTTAAAATGGAAAAGTTTAAGATAACATAATGAGTTCCTTTGTCAAATAATATCATGAAATTCAATTCCTCATAAAATATTAATTAATTCTAAATTTGTAATTGTACGGTAAAACAGAACCAAAGAGAAGGGGGGAAAAATAATTGTATTATTCCATGCTAACTTAAATAATTTTTATTTGGTATCATGTATTTAGAGAAATAAATATAACATTTAACTTGTCGTACAACAAAACATATTTGATAACAATCAAATTTCTACATCACAATCCCAACTACATTTAACCATTTGAAGCCTCCTCGCTCTGGCGCTTATTTGGGAACAGAACAGGAATTGAGCATCAAACATATATAGTTCTTGCTAGATCAGAGCCAGAGAGGCATGTGCCAGCGAAAATGTAACTTCAATAGCAGGTACTAAAAATTTGACAATCAAGGTTAAAATACAAGAGAGAGAGAGAGAGAGAGAGAGAGAGAGATTTGACAAGCAAGGGCATCGATTGCTGAATGTTCCTCTCCACAAAGACCATATTGCATAAAACATCACACAACCATAAACCAGAGGAAAGCTAAATGAATACAAAGTACATGAAAGAAGGTAATCGAAAAATTTGACATACCCTGACATTTTATTTCAGCCTCGGAGATGAAAAGTTGGTTTGTTTGCTGAAGCCAGAATGAAAATACAACTACAATTAAGTTTGAGAATATTTCTGGAAATAATCAATCTAAGCACAATATCCAGCATTTAAAGCCCTTAGTATTTAAAAAAATTAACTAATTTCCAATCTCTTAAATTTCAAATCGTTAGTACTCTGCAATTCTATCACACGCACGGCACATTAAACGATTGGCGCGTTCAAGAATTAAGAAGCACCCATGACCCAACCATATTAATTGAACAAGCACTCCTTGACCATCACAAATCCTCAAAAGTCCGTTTGGATATTAGAAAGGATATGAATGAAAGAGATTAAAAAAATCAAAACAAAAATAAACTACATTACCCTTGTCCCTTATGGTAAGCCTCCAAAAGCCTTGTAAATCATAACTACCAACCCGATGAACTATATTATCCTTTCCCTTTATGAATATGCTTTACCCATCTTCCTCCAGATTTTTATTTTATTTTATTTTATTTTTATGTTTTTTAATCCATTCCATTCGAGCAAACAAAGGGGATCCAAGTCCCTAACAGCTTCCTGCAACGATGCCAAATAACTGAAGAATCATGCTAACTGAGAAACGGTTCATTACACCTCACTCGCATCGTATCAAAGGAAAATTAAAAAAGGTGATGAACATGTATTCGATTAATTGGTAGTTTCAGCTTAACTGTCCTACACTGAATGGGCACAGTAATACAACTTAAATTCCCAATAATTTGGAAGCCAGTAAAATGGGAAAGGAGAAAAGGATAACATAAAAGCCGATAGTATGATAAACCAACACCTATGCACTGTTTACAGTGTGCCTCGACATGATCGTGAAGGTAAACCTCAGTAGTCAGTAATATGAGAAAGCCAGAGGAAGTGTTGGGATTACCTGAGCTGGATGGAGGCGAAAGATCTCCAAAGCGCTACAGATGATGGCTGGATTGCGAGGAATCACGAGGATACACAGAAAGGCCTCTTCCCAAATATCTTATCTTTGGGTAATGGCCCAATAAGTCTGGGCCCAGTTAGGGCAAAAAAGATTCCACGATTGACATAAAAATTTAGGCCATGCCTGCTACAAAACTTGAAGAGGTGGGACTAGGTCTAAGACCAGGTAATAACAACTTTTCAACCCCATTTAATAGGTGATATTGGAAGGTTGGGGCTGGGATTGTATTGAGTTGGCCCACTAATGCAATGCTTGGTACCATGAAATGGTTGTTACTTGGGATCATGGAATGAAAAACTAGACCAACGGTTCAACCAATAATTCAATAAGCTAATTAGTTGTCCGACCCAGTTCAAGGGATTAAATGTGGCAAAGTTGAACATGATTAACCTGATGAACTCGAGAATGACTCAACCAATTTGGGTGTGACCTCATTTGCATTTCAAACATGCATGAATATGATATCTATAGGATAACTTCCGTCTTGAAAGGGATTTTATGTTTTTTATATGATATTCATAATTTCTCTCGATTTGTAATCTAATACACAAATTTATAGATTCTATTAGGTTAGCCATATGTTGTGTATTATCAAATATTTTCATATAAGGTGGTAAAATTATATATTAAACAGTTACATATTCATGTGAACAAGAATTGAACAATTTTATCTTAAGCAGTTATAATTTTTATTTTGTAAATCGTAAAAAATTGAATAAAAAATTTTAATTTTTCACATAAACCCATTATTTTTTTTAAACAAGAGACAAGTTAGTTATTTAACCTAAAATTATTAATGTCAGAAAGGTATCTAAGAACTTCAAAAAAATTATAATATTTTAAAAGGTTGAATTATTATTTATATATTTTGGTAATATTTTATTATCATTTTTTTCTTTTGTTTTTTCTTTTTTGGGAAGTAAACAAAAAGATAAAAGGCTGAAGAAAGAATGGAAGAAAGCGGAGTGGACGTAATTGGCCTGTAAAGATTGCAATAGATTGGCTAGTCAATAGGTTAATTATGTTATCCAAAAGATTTCTACATGTGTCCATATGTTTGACATATGGCACAAATCTTTGTATTTTTTGCAATATAAGTCAACTAAAATTATATTTTTATGTTTCAATTTGTATCTTTATTTTTTTTGTCTAAAATAGTTTATATATAATAAAAAATATATAGTAATTTAATTACTATTGGTTCAACTCCTATTTGACTTTCAATTGAATCATTAACACTATCAATATCTTAACTGATCCGATTTTAAAAACTTTACATGTGATTGGTGAAACCTCAATGGTGAGATTGGAGAAACATATGGGAGGTGTAAGAATTTAATCCTATGATTGAAACTTTTCAGACTAAATACCCTCCCTTCTCATCAAGTCTCCGCATTGGGAATCTCAAGTCTCCACTCTAGTCACCTCCTCCCTCTTTGGTTGCCTTCTCCTCCCTTTCCGATCTGGAGCAGTGGGTGGCTGCTCATTGGAGAATTCATTTACCAGAGTGGAACAACAAAGAAAGGAAACTCAGGCACGGTGGCTGGGATGACCCACCAAGGATGACACACTAGTGAACACTTGACAAAAAGACTACGATAAGATGATGCTTGGAGTCTAGCCGTCTAGGACACATGACGAGATTCTAGAATAAAAAAAAACAAAAATTGTAAGCTGAAGGAAGAACATCGTTGTGCAAACAGTGGAAAAAAGAATGGCGGTGAAAATGGAATGGAAGTTGAAGGAAGAATATCGTTTCAGAGCTCCCTTCAATGCCTTCATCTTTGTCTTCATTACATCATAAATCTGATAGATAGAGACCTTTTTTAACCAACATTGCAGGTATGAAACATTTTTTAATAGCATCATGGATTTGAAATTAGTTAAAGGTGACTTTTTTTTTTTTGCTGAGGAGGCTGAATATGGTCAAAGCTTTTTTTTTAACAAGGACATCATATTCTTTTGTAATTATAATTATATATATTAAATAAAAATTATTTAAACATTCTCATTTTACACTAAACATAATTTTTAAAACTTATTTCCAGCCCTAGTCTCAATCATATTCCCTTAAAATCCATCTTTTATACCAAACAACAGAGGAAATGAAAAATCTAAACCTAATCTAGTGCCCTTTCACTCCATCCCCTCTCTCATCTTTACCTCTGTGAGTGTTTACCACTCTCCTCTCCCTTGAGCTCATTCCAAATATCATTGACCTTGGTTCTATTTTGACTTGTCATTGTCTTAAGCATTTCCTTCCTCTCTATCCCATGTTATCCTCGCTTCCATTGATACTGTCATTACCATCTGTAATGTCCGCCTTAACATTATCGGGACACATTCTAATACATTGTTGTGATAAACAAAATTAATTATAATCTTAAGTGCAAGATATCACAACCCAAGAGTTTAAAAGTAATTAGTTTAAAATATTAAAATTCCAAGAAAACCCTCTTTGAAAGTTGTTTGAGCTCAAACTATAATTTAAAATAAATCAAATAGGATAATAGAAGCATGAGAAGCAATTAGCCCTAAAATAATGTGAAGTAGTCTAGAATTTTCTCCAGAAACTAGTCAATCCGCCGTGGCGCAAGCCACATTTGCCACAATAGATGGCATAAAAGGACAAGTCCCCTAATGAGCATTATGCCACAATGCATCTGCTATATGTCATAGCGTGCACCTATTATCATGATAACAAATTGCTATTATGAAAGCATTGCAAACTTCTAAAGTATGTCATTTCATCATCCAGCGTCTAATTTGAATGGTTCAAGTGTCCATACGAAACTTTTTGAGCCCTCTAACTAATGGCATCGGTCTTATATCTAAATTCTCAACTGTTAAAAAGATAGACACCCAAACCTAAAATGGTTTGTTTTCACCTCAAAATACATTCCAATGGTGTCCAGTTTACACCACCAAATGCTATTAGTTTTGGAATCACTTTGACCAACTTAAGTGGACTACATACAACATTCATGGCAAATTATATCAC
Source organism: Prosopis cineraria (assembly GCF_029017545.1). NCBI lineage: Eukaryota > Viridiplantae > Streptophyta > Magnoliopsida > Fabales > Fabaceae > Prosopis > Prosopis cineraria. The sequence continues at coordinate 40,214,088 of NW_026555332.1, forward strand.
ACAAATAAGCATTTATACTCAAAATAACTACCAAATCCCTAATCCTCAATAGTAGAAAGGGGTGAATAAAATTCAACATTAATCTTATTTTAGTCATTCCAACACATAGTTAACACAATAAATAACTTGTACTAGTACCTTGGCCGTTCACACTTACTTAATCACAAGCATCACAATTTTAGGCTAAGATACACACACATTACACAGAGTTTCATACAAATGATAGTAAAATAATGTAATGATCTTAAGTTAGCAATACAACATAGCATATTCGTTACAAAGCCAAAATAAAAAAGGAAAGAGCTATACAAACAAAGCTCTTCACTTTTCGATTGTCCCTTCCTTCCCCTTACCCCTATTGAAGCCTTTACTTGTAAAATATAACCATGGAATGAGATAAACATCTCATTAACTAAATAATTCACTACTATTAATTAACATACACAATCAAAAGTGAGTAAAACTTATATACTTCAAAAATACTCTTTTAATATATTCAATATATCCTTTTCACAAACATAAGTCATTTATTACTAGTATAATCATTTTACTATTCAAGCCTTCGTATTACTCCAATTGAAACTATGGCCTCTTGAACCAAGTGCACATTCATAATGGCCCAAGCTCACCTTTAATGGTAGGATCATCTAGCCAAAGGTGTTTTATCCCACTTTCAAATTATGATTTCCCCCTATCACATAAGAATGGGGGCATCATTACTCCAACACTAATACTAAGGCACGTAATCTCCAATGCCATATCTCACTTGAATACTAAGGAGATAATTTACAATACCATGCCTCACTAGGCACTAAAGAGGTACATGCCATATGGACTTTCACTACTCCTTTTTGCGAGTGAACTCTCAACCCTTAACATGATCATGCTCACATATCTCATACGCAACTCGTATACATATCTAATTCTTACTACAATTATATAAAACTTTCACAAACTTTACCATTTCGAAGTCATTTCACATGCATAAAAATCATATTTCACAATATGCAATATTATCAAATCACAAATAGCAAATATACATGTCTACTCACAAACAGTTAAGCAATATAATCAATTAGAGTAAATTATTATATTACCTCAATCCTTTGTCAAACAAAAGGGTTACCATAGTTTAACATTAGCTCCACATATTCCACATGTGCGATAAGGCTTGAACAACACTTAATTTACATAATTAAGTGACAATTATCAATTATCACTTTAAATATTCCCGAATTCACTAAGTTTTAAGTACCCATAATTCTTAAATTCCTTATTTAACAACATCAACCCTTCTAAAACACTATAAGAATCCTATTTAGCATCCAAATGTATCAAAATCATCATCCAACTATCCACATTGTCTAAAAACTCTCAAATTATACCTAAGGTTCGTCCAAACTCTCAATAAAAATTTTAAATCCAAACCAAACCCACAAACCTAGGGTTAGAATCTTGATTTAACTCTCCAAGACCTTATCTAAGGCAATGAGTTCATCCATTACCCAACCACAATTGAAAACAAGCCCCTAGTTGCCCTAAAAGTAAAAAATTTCACTTCAAAAGGGAAGGAGAAGGAGTATGAAACTTATCTAATGATGATTCAAGCTTTAAATGCCTCCAAATCTCTTTTAATGTCAAGCCCTAGCAGCCATAAGCTCTTCCTTCGTTGCTCCCTTCAATTTCTCTTATCTCACTTCTAATTTCAGGTCTATTTTTATGAACTGAAAAGTATTGATTCTGCATGTACATCATGGCGCATAGCACAAAGAGCTCCTTTCACGATTTAAACCTCTCTTCATGCCATAGCTCGTTCGAACTCCAACCTAACCTTCTTCTAAAGCTGTCTTAAGATCCAAAAACTATATTAGTCTCCCATAAACATAATTAATCTAAAAATTCACTTGAAATTATCATTTTATCCTTTAAACACCTAAAATTCCTAGGTTGAAGACTAGGATGTTACACCATCTCACTAAAGCTCTTTTTCTTTAAGCCATTTAGAATGAAAAGATAAAGGAATAAAAGAATATTCAATAAAAATATATTTACTAAATGATGGGTAGATAGATATGAGAAAAGCTAGTGTGACAGGAGTGAGAGACTAGAGAAATTGAGACTTTCAACATCTTCACCACAAGACCTTTGGCACAAAATTCATCAATAGAACCCATCACTCCTTAGTGTAGATTTGGTGAACTTAACATCCACAAGGTGAAGGAATATGAGGGCATTTGTGTCTTTTTAGTTAATTTTTGTTTTTTTAATCTTATCATAAGCCACCCATCATTTTAAAAATTTATTCCCATACATAGTACTACTTTCAATTTCATTCTTAATTCCTTAAAATTTAATACCTCAAACCAAGGAAGATCTTTTCAATTTAAGGCAATATTGGTTAGTTCAAGTGATTCAACACTTATTTTCCTTGAACAATCATTGAAGTTGAGTTTGAGTTTAAGTACATTGAAAGAGGTACATGCATTTAATGTACAATCATATGAACATAATTACCTTGAGGGATATAATCTCTGCCATTGATAGAGCTACTCCTTATGCTTACCAACTAAAAGAATATGTGTGCAATAAAAGAAATATGTGATTTTTAAAAAGACTTGAACCATTGTTTTGTCATGGAAGTTGAACTTCAAGTGATTAAATTGTTGGATATTATAAAATATTTGAATATTTTAAAAGGAATTATTATAAATTGATAATATTAAATACTATTTAAATAAATTTATGTTGTAACATATATATTAAACCCCACTATTACATGAAACTATTTTTTAATTGTGCTTAATGTGTTTTTATTGCCCAATTTTGAGATATCTATTTATAAAAGGCAATGCTTGTCACATATTTTTGAAGAGCCTCTAAGATAGGCTTTTTCTCCTCCTCTCTCATTGCTTCATCAATTTTGGTACCGCCTGAGTTGTTCTAGGAATTTTTATTGCTACGTATCCTTGTTCATTTTACAAGAAAAGTTTGTTTAATTATGGAGAGCTGTTGCGTGATCAACCTAATATGGCGAAACAGCTCTTAAGGATAATGTCGCACGACTCAAACTATGATTTTACTTGTTGTTGCCAACATAAACTAGGCTTAATAGTTGCACAACAACTTGACTTATTAGGTTATACTCTGACTCCTTTGATGCAGTTAATATGTTGAAACATGATTGTGTGATTGATCACCCTTTAAGATAACTTCTCTTTGATACTCATGATTTGATATATATGCTGATTGGGATGTAACATTGTTTTGCACAAGGGAAGATAACATCTAATGTGCTGATTATGTGGCCAAGGAGGGCCATCGTGGCAATTTGCGCTACTAAAAATTATGCCTTTGACGTTACCTTTTAACGTCTGTTACTGTTGTTATAAATAAAGCGATGGCAAAAATGCAAATAAAAATAATGCTTTTGATTGGAGGTAGTTTTCTCGCCAACCATTTCACCTGGATGCTTGCATTGTTTCCTTCATGATAAGCAATTCACTTGTGATGACGATTAGATACTCTTTAGGCATTGTGTCCTAGTATTTATCTTTCTTTCAAGCTTTTAGCTTGCCTTTGTATTTCAAGAATAGAAAAGGAAATAAACATGTTGAATTTGAGTTTGATGCATGGAGAAATAAAAACGTTTTCAGCCTACCAACATCACTTTTAAATGGTTCAGTAATCATTGAGATGACAGTAAACCAACTCCCCGTTAATAAAAATAAGTTTGGTGATGGGACTCTTGTGATGGTTACATATCATTTGTCTTTTAATCCATGCACCATTATTTATACTTTCCCTTCAATTATCTTCATAATAACTAAGTTATTGAAATAAATATATTATTATTTCAAGTAAATAACTCAAAACTACACTTTTTAATCTTTCATATGGTTGTTTACTTTTTATTTGTGAGAATCATTAATATCCAATACTATTGACTGATTTAAATTTCAGTGGACTCCAAGTAAAAGAAAGCTTTCCTTACCTGGGAATCCCCCTCACCTTAAACATGTGTTGTTAGTTATCACCTTGAAGTTGTTAAGGCCTTCATTTTTATATATAAGATATTTTTAAACAATTTTACCCTTTAACACTTAAATTGTGAAAAGAATAATTATGAGTTAGAAAAGAGTATTTAACTATGCTCTTAATAAACAGGGACAAAAATTAAATGTTGAAATATTTTTTGAACATTTTAATTGAATATTTAACTTTTATTAACATCAAACAATTTTAAACAAAAATTCTTGCATAGACCAAGAGAACCACCTCATCTAAGCTTTATTTAATAAAATTGCAGCAATTCATTTAAATAAAATTTTATGTATCATTATTTTTAATAATTTCATTATAATATATAATATAATATATATATATATATAAAAATGTCTCTTTAATTTTTTATATTTTCTCTATCTACTATCATCATAAAATGAGGGGAGGAACAAAAATGTAAGAAATTAAAATAATTTAAAGTGATATAAATGAGGGATAACACTTAAAATTGAATAAATTTAAGATTTCATATTTTTATTGTACAATATTGAAATAAACGAATGATGTGGTGCAATGAATCTAAACAAAAATTTCTCCGAAAAACATTTATATATAAGATGCCAAGGAGCCGCCAATGCGCAATAGTTCTGAACTTCTCTTTTTGGGTCCAAGGTCGATGTAATCTCAGATCAATAGACCCACATTATCAAATTGTCTCTTGTCCGTTTGTTGCCTAAGACCCAGGCCCAACATAGTATGGGCTACCCAACTCGCCCAACAAAGCTACTCCTTGTTACCATCTCCCAAAACAACCCCGCGCTTGTATGCCTTGTGAAGGGAGAAGCTTTTTAGTTGTTACCACGAGACGAACCCAGAACTGAGTGGAGCTCGCTCTGATCCTCTATATCAATTGGAAAAACCGAATAAACAACGGTTAAACAAGATCCCGTCTAAGTTAACATCGTTCTGCTGATCCCGCATTACCGCCAAAGATTCTGTTTGGTAAAAGCTGAAGAGAAGAGATCAAGTTTAGAAATGGACTCTCCACAAGGTGGATCCGGGAGAGATAAATCCAAATCTTCGTCTGCTTCTCCGATCTCTGTCGTTTCCAGCTTCTGGAAAGGTATTCAAATTTCAGTTGCCTCTTACTATTATCATGGTGCATCTTTCTCCACGTCTTAGAACTTCAATTACACGTTTTAGTTCATTTCAATGAATCGTTAAACTCACTTCCGCTAAATAGTAGTTCTTTCTTAGCCTTAACCTTTGTGGCTGTTCGTTTGAATAATAATTAATTGGTTAGATGTGGTGGATATGACGAATATAATTGCTTAATGAGGTTCTTTTTCTAAATTGGCGTTGTACGCCACTCCGGGGAGTATTAGCGGTATAGTTTCTGACATTCTGCTGAATTTAAAAAAATAAATAAAATAAAATTGCAAATTGACGGCTCACTAAGAAATGGAATCTTCAGTCATCTTAATCAGATTCAATTGAACTCATTCTTCACTGTTTAATGCCAGAGAAAGTTTGAAGATTTTATTCGTTCTACTTTGTAAAACCAGCATAGTGTGGATCTTAAGGATCCTACACAGAGATGAAGGGTAAATGGTCAAACAACTATGGTATTTAGCTTCCTTTCTTGAACATTTTATCCACGTCATCTTCTTTCTCACTTGTATTTTTAGATATTATCAGAAGGATTGGTGCTTGTTTATACGTCTATCAATTTTGAAAATGAATGAGATACCAAATATATATATATATATGAGTAATACTTATGTATTTAACCTTATATACTTAATATACTTATATCCAATCAAATCATGATAAGTGGATCTTAATGTGTTAATAAAATTAATAAGAATTTATTATCGGATAAACAATCTATAAAAGATTTAAATGTCTTGATTTAATTAAAAACAAGCACATTAAATATTTAAGGCTAAGTATATAAGTTTTTCCCTATATATGTGTGTGTGTGTGTGTGTGTGTAATGTGACCTTACTGTTTGAAATGAATACTATTTGCTGAGGTATCTTTAGAACAATTATCCGCAGCAAGCGGAGGGGAAGTTACGTAGAGAAAGAAAGAAAGCACCATAGAACATGGCATCAAAAGTTTAGTCATGTATATGCAGTATGAAACATTCACTTTGGTTACTGCAGAGTTGTAATCTTTAGTTTATTTCATACTTTAAGCTATGTCTATCAACTTAGAACTGATGCGATGTCTGTGTACATAGTATGATGAATAATGCTATATAATGGCTAATTTCTGCAATTATATTGTTTCTTATCTGATTAAAAGGAATGATGAACTTATTAACTTTTGAATTGCATATACTATTTTATTTTTCCTTGCATCGTTTTTCCATTTTGATTGATCATACTAATGTGCTATGATTCTGGCTAGTCCAAGCCTATATGACATTTGCAGTTAGAATATCAAGTGCTGCACCTGTGTTGTTTAAAGCTCACAAACTGTCTTAAATCCATTTTATAATGTTCCTCTTAATTTCTTGTTTTGGTGCGAGTATTTAACCCGGCTTGGTTATCTATGCCTACTTTTTTGATTTAGTGCTGCACTAGTGCTCAACAAAACCCCATTTCAAACCAAAGACATAACAGCAACATAAATGTTCTCTCCTCTACAGATTTTGACTTAGAGAAGGAGAAATCTATATTGGATGAACAAGGGCTCAGGATTGCAGAAAACCAGGAAAACAGTCAGAAAAATAGGCGAAAGCTTGCAGAGAACACCAGAGGTATGCTTTAGCTACTGTACTCAAATTATGGTGGAAAGATGGACATAGAATAGACCTAATATGATCAGGTTACATTCTTAATCCTATCCTTAACCTTATAATGTTGAAATTTTGATTTTTGTTCTTTTTTCTTTTTTGAGGGTGAGGGGGTTTTTCTTCACTTTATATATCTGCATGATTTCCTTTTCATTCTTTTGTTTGGCGTTCTGGAAACTGAATGCAAATTATGTTGCTTACAGATTTTAAGAAAGCTTCACCTGAGGAGAAGCTAAGTCTGTTTAATACCTTGCTTAAGGGCTACCAAGAAGAGGTGGATAATCTTACTAAGAGGGCCAAATTTGGAGAAAATGCTTTTCTTAACATCTATCAAAAGCTTTATGAGGCTCCTGATCCTTATCCAGCTCTTGCGTCTATTGCTGTGAGTTCCAGCGTTTCACTTAAGTGGTGCATGTGAATTTTAATGTAATTTCTTTTCTAATATCATATTCACATGATAGCAATTTTGTAATATTGTGGAATGTATTACATATGGTTGCATGAGAGACTAAAGAGTTCTACACTTGCATATTTCATGTATAAATGTACAATTTAAACAATATTCTTGTATACAAGGAAAATAGGAATACTAACATTCTCTGAAGTAGTATAGTAATATGAATAATGGAGTTTAAAAGGTCATTGGCAGGTCCATGCCTACCAGTTGTAAACCAGATTTTCTTATATGCATTCTCTTGATAATTTGAACCAAATTTCCAAATGAATCAACTCCAACCTGCTGCCACAGTTAGTTGATGCCTGTGCCGGATTCCCTTTGCTTTTTATCACCACCATATACCATATACCATAGTAGCTATCACATTATACAATAACCATCATGAGAATAACTGCGTCACATATTAGCATCTATCCTGGCAGTAATAGCTCTTCCATTTTATGCTTTTATTACAGCTATATCAACTACTTTTATGAAGCTTCATCCGAACTTTCAATAATACATTTGTCCAATACGTGGTCCTTTAAACACTGAAATATGCAAAATTATATTTTCCAAATGCCAACTGTCCTTGCTTTTACTCTTTGTATATCTTTTATCATGTGGCTGCATGTACATGGGTTTGTATGAAATAGAGATCAAACTTAAGTCTCTGATAATATGCTGCTAAGAAGTCACCATTTTGCCTGCTTGCACAATTGTCATTTGCCATCGTCCTGCTTTGTATGTATGAAACTTATGAGCATCACAGGCATGCAATGTCTGTCTGGAAGTTATTTGTGCATCTGCGTGTGCTTATTCATGTTGTGGTATAATTTCTTTGCACAGGAGCAAGATCTCAAGTTGTCTGAGGTGGAATCTGAAAACCGAAAAATGCAAGTTGAGCTTGAAGAATTCAGGACAGAGGCAACTCACTTGAAGAATCAACAGGCTACAATACGAAGACTTGAAGAGAGAAATCGGCAATTAGAGCAACAGGTGTTAATGCTTTGAATATTACAAATACTGTTGCATAATGACTTTGTCTGGTTTTCATTTTTCTGAAGCTGCCTAACAGTTAACGTTTTCCTTGTTCTGTATTGTATGCTTGCTCATGCCTGTATTGTCATGGGATGTTTTGGCATGCCTGCTTACATTCATTTTCCAGAATTGTTTCCTATCTGATTTGAATATTGTAACCTTTATGAGACTAAAATAAACCTGGGGTAAAGACTAGAGACATTTACATTTTGAACATTATATAATACTATTCAGAGAAAACCTCTATTGTGGTCCTTTTGATATATAGATTAATTTCTGTTTGGTCCTCCACAAATTATCTATTTCAATTTAGTCCATCAATTTACGAGTGCTTATATTGAATTATCAGATGGAAGAGAAAATAAAAGAAATTGTTGAGATTAAGCAACGCAGTCTGGCAGAAGAGAACCAGAAAACATTGGAAGTTATAAAAGAGAGGTATGTTATACTGTAACTAGCAGCTTGAGGCTGTTGTCATTATTTGGTGTTTGTCTTTCTAGCAATTCTTTCAGATCATTTATCCCTTGTTCCATCCTCTTTCTATCTTGGCACTAGTTAACATACATATATGAGCCCCTTTGATATGCAGAGAACAGTCATTACAAGACCAGTTGCGGCAAGCTCAAGAAAGTGTTTCCAATATGCAGAAATTACATGAACTTGCACAAAATCAGTTATTTGAACTCCGTGCTCAATCAGGTAATCAGCTAGTTTTGATTTCAATTCTGGCTACATACTTTATACTTGAATCTCTAACAATTGTTATTATGATTCAGTATAGACGAATTTCAGCACTTTTATGTTTTTCTGCATATTCAAGTGATAATTTATCAAGTTATATTTTAAAAAAAATGATGCGTTGTGTTGTTTATTTTTTCAGATGAAGAGAGGGCTGCTAAGCAATCAGAAGTCAACCTTCTGATGGATGAAGTTGAACGGGCACAAATGAGGCTTCTTAGTTTGGAGAGAGAGAAGGTGCAATACACAAACCTTCATATCATTTTTAAATGCAAGAATTTTTCAAATCACATTAAATTTTAACCCCCATGGTCAAACTCTTCAAAGTATTGCTACTTTCTTTCTTATTTTTTCAGTCTTTATGAAACATTCTAATAAAGTTTTTTTGTTCTCTATTAAATCTCCTGTTTAGTTAAATTACTTTCCTCCCATTAGAGATGATTAAACTACACGACCTTCTTTATGCTGTTTAAATATGCACAAGCCCCCTTGAAGCTAAAATATGATCGGAAGACTTTCAAGAATAACAATAGTTTTCTTTTTGGTAGTTTAATAACTGCCTTTTTAGTTAAACATATAGCAGGTTAAAAATTAATTTATATTGAACACTATAGATTCTTGATGAATGAACCATGTACTTTTATAGGTGTGTCTTGATAGTTCATGATGTAAAATAATTTTTCATTGCATTACCAACTCCTATCATAAAACAAATTCTGTTTGTTGAACTGATCTTTCTCTGTGTTTATGCAGGGAGTTCTCCGATCTCAGTTACAATCAGCAAATGAAGAGACTGAAATTAAGAAAAGGTATGCAGTGGCCCTCTCTTCTTCTTACCTTGGATAAATGAAATCTGTTAAACGGAAAGGAACTAGGCAAAAACTTGAAGAAATAGCTGTCTACGTTTACACATATTTCCCTTTCTAAAATAAATAACATTTACATTTTAACTACTGGCTGGACAAACTACTTTATAATTTCATCAAGCAGCACTATTAATGTGATCTGTGCCTTCAGTTTTCTGTTTTTCTTGGAATTAAGTGAAGTCTCAGTTTCAACTGTTGCTTCCAAATAATCTGAGAAAAGCTGCATTGCATGAACAGATTATCGCATTTATGCACTATTTTTTAAAAAATAAGGAGTGATTATTTGATCCCCCAAACTTTTTGGTCTTTCACTGGTGGAAGTATTGCCAGCCAAGCAATGAATGAGTAATAGTTGCCAAAAGAAAGAAAATTGTAATTTTTGGACGAGCACATCATTTTAAAGCAATTTAGTCGGTTCGCATTTGACTTTTGTTTCCTAACTATCTGGCTGTTAAATATACACGCATGCTCACATTTATGTCTCCAGTCACGTCCGTTTTTTTCCCCCCTTCTTAATCAGGCCTTCTGATAACTATTGATTATTATTATTATTATTATTATTATTATTATTATTATTATTATTTTTGTTTTGCAGTGACAATTTAGATTCAAATAGAATGCTTGAGAATTCCTTAAATGCCAAAGAGAAGCTGATCTCCGAATTGAACATGGAACTGCACAATATTGAAACAACCTTATCAAATGAGCGGGAAGAACACAGGAATGATATCAAGAAATTGACTGCAATGCTCAATGAAAAGGTGATGTTTCAGCAGTTCTTATGATGATTGCATCTGTTAACTCTAATTCCTTTTGATGCCTGATGTTTGTGTTCAAGCATATTCATTTTATTTTTTTCTTTTTTCTTTCCTATTTTGGGGGGTTATGTACTAATGTCATAGTCGGACCCTTGTTGGTTAAAGTTTCTTCTTTGCCAGACAGCCATAAAATTAAAGAGGAAAAAAGTGGGTAGCACATTGGGGCTTAGTTACTAGCTGAAATTTTTTAGATTCCACGGTTCTATAATATAGTATTGAACGTTTTTTATTCCAGTACCAAAGTTCAATACTTTGAAACCCCTGTGCCAGCACTTGTAAATCAGCATAAAGTGATCAGAGCATGCCTTAATCCATGTTTTCAGACCTAAGAAGCTTGCGCATTGTGATATGTTAAAGGTTAAAGCGAATTTATTCATTAATCTCATCAGCACTTTTCTGTTTGCTCATAATCTAATCAGCCCTAATATCATGCATTAATTACAATATCTGATGATTCTCAACAAACTTTAATATCCAATGGGGTTTTTATTTTGGTTTTCTGTGCTATGCGATCAAGAGACTCTTAAAACATCATCTCCTCCAACAATGAATGAAGAAAGGCCGTCTTCCTGTCTTTAAATGTAATTGCAATAATTACTATTGATTTCCCCTCCCTGTGTATATCTTGGGATTTTTTTCTGACCATTAATACATTGTCTGGCCCCAACCTACACTCCTCTTACGCCCAATTCTACAATTCAATTCCACCCCCCTCTCTTTCCTCTGAATTGTTTCCCCAGCTCCTCGCCCTCAATTAAATAAAGCTTTGAGAGACCACCCTTCATGTTCTTGCTATAGGGGCTAGCCTTCACTTATCTCTTAATCATTGTTTTAACCTTCCAAAACAAGCTCCTCAGCCTTGTCTTTTCACACAAAATACCATGTGAGCTTCAAAGTAACAGCAATAGCAATAGCAACTCATGACATTCACAGTTAATAATCCCTTCTGCTGCTGCTTCTTGTTCAGACCATTCAAATAATCATATTCCACTACAAAAAATCTTCATTTTCCTACCTCCCTTCTCCACAATAGCCGTCACTTGTTGCCAAAGCTTCTTATGCTTTTAATTAGACCCCCCCTTCTCTGATTGAGGTAGGTAGAGCATCAGATGGCAGATTGCTCCTCTTTAATCCATCTACTGCAGCCGGGAGGGGGGTTGCAATACCCTCCTTGGCCCCCCTTCTCTCTTACATTAGGAGAGGAAGGAGTATGATGCATTGCATTTGGGTTGAGACATTCACAGATCTGGTAATAACTCAGAATACTTGATGACTTGATTGGGAGCTGTTGACACTTGACAGGTTTAAGTATTATTGTTTTCTGGTAAATCAGCCTAAAGTTATGAATGCTTGATGAGCTTGATCCCACATTTTTGGTTGGTTGTGCCAAGTCCCAGCTCAGAGGCATTGCATGTCTAATATTGACTATAGTAGCAAATTGTGAGGAGTCTGCCACATTTTGTTCTTTCCCTGGCATATATGAAAACTGTAGGAAGCTGCACTATTCATAGCTTTGAATAGTGCAGCTCATCTCAGGCTCTGTACAAATACATAGGGTCCACTCTAGTTATTTATGATGTGAGCTTATAACCTTGGGTGCTATTTTACAGATTTTCTTAACAGTGTTCAAGAATGTTTGGCATTACGCATCCAGCGTAAACCTCTTCTTTCAAGAATTACCGTTTTGTTCTATAACTTCTAGTTTCCTATTCCTTCTCTTTATATAGGAGGCTGCTCTCGAAGAGATGAAGAAAGAGCTTCATGCAAGACCAACAGCAAAAATGGTCGATGATTTGCAGAAGAAAGTGAAAATTTTACAGGTGATTTTAGTTTTCTGTCTTTTTCTGGTGTCTAAGGTTGCTACATATATGACATAGTCAGTGACTTTTCATTTTGGTACCTAATGATGCATTTTCAATCTAACTCTCTATGGTTCTACATATAGGCAGTAGGTTATAATTCGATTGAGGCTGAAGACTGGGAGGTGGCTGCAAGTGGGGAGGAGATGAGCAAGATGGAGTCTCTTCTTCTTGACAAGAATCGGAAAATGGAACATGAGCTGACACAATTGAAGGTATAAATTTGATTTGTTTAAAGTAGCACTTTAGCAACGCCATCCCCTCTCCACTCCTCTCGTCTCTCTTCCCCAACTTTTAATGATAACTAAGGGTACTCAACTCACTCAAAACTGAATTTCTAGCATTGTTCCCAAAATAGGATAGAACTATCAGAATGTCTCATAATTCTTTGAATTAAACCTTGTCCAAGCTTGAGGGATTACGTAATCATTTAGTTTCTTTTTCGAGACTGGTCTATCGGATTATTTGTGGTTTTCATTGCTGTTGCTGATTTAGATATCATCCTACCATTTTCAGGTCAAACTTTCTGAGAAAACATCTTTATTGGAGGAAGCAGAACATAAGATAGCAGAACATACCATGAAGGTTAATGAACAGCAAAAATTGATACAGAAGTTGGAAGATGATATATTGAAGGTTTGTGTCAACTATATCTAGCTTTTTGTTTGCTCTATTTGCTCCTTTAATAAAAATGAACCCTAATTTCCTTTCCTTTATAAATTAGGATTACATTTGTGCTAGTTTTTTTCTTTTATGAACCTAGCATGCCCTTTCTGATTCAGGGTTATGGTTCTAAGGATCGTAAAGGACCTTTTTCTGATGACTGGGATCTTTCAGAGGCTGGTGGGAGTGAGGCAACTGAGGTAGATTTCTCTTTCATAGAAATAAAATATTATGCATTCAGTGATCGAGAATTGATTCTCTTAAACCGTTTGTTGCTCAATCCTGTTCTGTTTTATAGGGATACCGAATTAGTTCTCCATAATGTTTTTTTTTTTTTTTTAAGTTTGTTTACTAGTATGTGATTTAAGTAAATCTTACAGCCAGATTAGATCTCTTTTCTTTTGACTGGGTATGAATTGCCAAAGAATTTCTAGATATTTAGTAACAAACATTCAGGGACACATTTGCTGGTACTTTGTGAAATATCTTAAGAATTCCTGCCACATATGAACAATTTTAAGCAGAAATGTTAAACAATTAGGACCAGCTTCTATACCCAAGAATTTATCATTCTGTATTCTTTTATAGAGAAATTTTATCTGGGAATATCAGCATAGTTATTTAGCTAATTTCATGGCATTTACTGTTGGAGAGTGCCAGAATGCAGAATTCCGTTTTGGGAACAAAATCTTTTAAGGTCATAAATAAAAATTACTCCTAAGCCTAATAATTTAAGCTTTTAGGGCAGTCATTCTCATGAGGAATGCAGTCTCTTCGGCTAAATGATTAGGAGCTTGATTCATACTGCTCCGTTCTCACATTCAAATGAAATTAAATTGAGTAAATCACGTGTAACTTCACTTGAGTTTTGCTGAAATTACATTAACTTTGTATTTGAAAATAAACACTTCTATGGATGATATTTTAGTTTAAAAAAAATTAAAATTAAAAACTTTGACACAAGTTATTGTAATTTGGTTGCCGCAACTTACTGGATACTCTCCTGTACCTGCTGATTAATTCCCTGTTGAAAATGTTCTTCTATCTTGCCTATCTGTTCATTGAAATTTTAAAAATTCTTATGCTGCCTTTTCTGCATCAGGCTACAGATCCAAGGCATGTAACCTTAGATCAAGACCAGAGTTCAATGCTTAAAGTGATTTGTAACCAGAGGGATCGATTTAGAACACGTTTGCAAGAGTCAGAAGAGGTATGTTTGATTTCAATGGTGACTTATTTATTCAACCTCACATTGTGAGAATCAAATTTTATATTAGAGATGAGACCATGTGCCTTAGTTGAAATTTTCAATAGGAAGTGAGGCAGTTGAAAGAGAAGATTGGGTTGCTAACAGTGGAACTGGAAAAGATCAAAGCTGATAATGTAAAACTATATGGGAAGATTCGTTATGTCCAAGATTACAATACTGAGAAAGTGGTCTCTAGAGGTTCCAAAAAGGTTGTCTAAATTGTTCCTTTTGTTTTAAATTTTAAGTCTTTACAAGTTCTTTTTCCCCCATTTCTGATATTTTCTTCAGAATTGATTGAATTTATCTTTATGTGCAGTATGCAGAGGATCTTGAAAGTGGTTTCGCGTCAGATGTTGAATCTAAATACAAGAAAATATACGAGGATGACATAAATCCTTTCGCTGCATTCTCAAAAAAGGTGGACTGGTCCCATCCATCCTTAGGAAAAGTATCAAGTATTTATATCCTCGCAGTTTGAATTAATGATTCATCCTGACTTGATATGTTGAAATAGAAGACTTCCTGTCTGAAGATAACGAAAACCTAGATAAGATCTTGAAAGAAACTTATTATGTGTTAAAATCAATGATTTGAGACACCACTTTCCTGAACTCCCAATGATTCTGTTGTTCAAATATCATATTCTAAGCCTGTAGGCAACCCGTGCAACATAAACTAGTTTTCTCACATTATATGTTCTTTATTTATAATTAATGTCACTTGTTTCTAAATATAAACTGATCAATCTCTTCTGCATGGAATTAGGAAAGGGATCAAAGATACAAAGAGCTAGGATTCAGGGACAGAATCACGCTCAGCAGTGGACGTTTTCTTCTTGGGAACAAGTATGATTGTGCCATATCTGCTTCAGAGACTCTAATGATTTAATATACCTGTTTCCTTCTGAGTTCTGATTATCTAATCTGTCTCACATTTTAATACATTCCCTTGAGAGGAAGAATGACATTTAAGGCTCTCTCAACTCTCAAGGGAATTTATTGCTGGCTCATAAGTTTTGCATCGGATATTGTCTTGTGAAAATATCTACTGCCTCCGGTTCCATTTATGAGTCATTTCTAGCAATCTCATCAATACCAATACAATAAAAATACAAGAAATAAAAGTAGGTAAAATTCTAGATATAACCTTGAAGTAAAAAGCAAAAAATAAACAAATATCATAATATTATTTTTTATGAATTTCTCTATGTTACTTTTCAAGGGTAGTTTGGGAATTTCAATTTGAAACAAAACGATTCATCAACCAGTGACTTAAAAAGTGAACCGGATTATGCTTCTAGAAGGTGATTAATATACAGGACTAGAGAAGTATATGTTATTAACAGCTGAATCTTAACTTATATATATATATATATATATTTTGTTAGGGTTTCCTTAAAAGGTTAACAAGTTAAAATTCAACTTTTAATTAAAATATATACATACTTTCACAAGAAAATATCCGATGTAAAATTTATTGATCCTTATGGTGATAAATTCCCTTGAAAGGGCTTTACATGCCCTTCTCCCTTTAATTCAACGGTAATTAATTATTTCAAGTTCATGACCCGACATTTTACCGTTTAATATCAGCCCCTATATTAAACATAATTTTCTTTTACGGGTTCTCCAATTCATTGCACTGACACTGGCTGTTTTCTGAGCCTAGAGTTTCAATTTTTACCTTCCAGCTGAGCCTTGCTGATGTCGTCTTCAGTATTTGTTTTACCTTTGAGCATATTATCATCATCATCTATCTATCTCAATAGAATTATTGTCTAGTACTTGCTCTGCCAATAGGTTGTGTCCTTACCAGACCCTGCCGCCAGCGAATGATTTATTCCCTAATAAACTGTAGGCACTGTCACATTCTTTGTTTATTGTAGACAGTCTTAGGATTTATTTTCTAATTCTAATTCTCACTCTTAATGTGTATAGAATATGTCTAATGTATCGTTCTTTCATTCTTGTTTCTGTGGATTGTAAAATTTTGTGCATCGTTATTTGATAAAGAATGCTTTTGTAGGTATGCCCGAACTTTTGCTTTCTTTTATACCATTGGATTGCATATTCTGGTCTTCACCTGCCTCTACCGAATGTCAGCTCTGAGCTATCTTAGGTAAGTTTTTGAAAAATGAATTTTATTGACATACATATTAGCTTTGATTACGCTGACTTACATTTCTTTTTCTTTACAGTAACGGCTCAGAGGAATCCCTGGCTGGGGAAAATATAACTAATCTTCCACATGCACTCTAATTGATATGCAACTCTCATTTTGTGGCTATTACTCAAATGAAGTAGACTTTAATGTTAATATTCCAATAATATTATCAAATATACTGTACATATTGATCATTGACACTATAGATAGTGGCGTTTGTCGATACAAAATTCAGATATGCAATGAAATATAATGTTCATTTTTTTCTGTGCGTGTAAAAATGGAGCTGGACTTGCATCAGTCGATTCATTTGAAGTCTGGATTCAGCATATTGTGAGCAAGGCCTTCTCCCAAAACTCCTGAGTTAGAAGGAAAATAACGGAGAAATTGATCGTTAAACACATTCCTTAAAGGCTTAAGGACCTCGTCCTTGAACTATTTCCTTGATAATATGGATGGGTTCAGATATTGAAACTCAATATTCAATTCAAATATAATAATATTTTAAGTAGATATAGATTTAGTTTTTGAGGTTGAGTCACTGAAATCCTTATTCATCCCTAACGTACACCACACTTGACCCTGAGATCCTTCCAGTGCTCTCAGATTTTCATTATTTCAATGTTCTAATTTGGTTCAATTTGATGTTTTAAGGAAACTTGTTGAGAGAACTTTATTGCTGTTGTAGTTCTAACTAGTTCAACTTGAAACGTTGAGAGTTTTATGTGATTTTCTGAGAAAGGGGAGTGTTTAAAATGCAAGGCGAATCAGTTCAACAATTGATGGACATCAAGGGATAAGAAAAAGTTCTGTGGTTGCAATACTCTTCACAAAAAGATGAGTGTTGGACAGCTCGATGGGATGGCTTGAAATATCAATAGGAATAAATCAATAAATAAAGAGCCTTCTGGCCCCGACATAAAGACGTTGCCCTCAGTCGATTCCTACAAACTAGAAAGAAGGGAATGTACCATTTAAGGACCGCTGTGTGATATTTATATCACATAAAGACCAAATAATTTTGTGCTTACACTGCTGTCCATTGGTCTTTTTTTAATATTGATTTTGTAAGTAAAATGATGAAATTGCCTCCCAAGTAATTAAAAAAATCAAAAAATATACCACACCATTACCAGCGGTTGGACCACCACTAGTGGTAAAGTAGTCGGAGCTTCTGCTACTGATAGCAGGTTGCCAGAGTTCTAGCAGTGGCAATATTTTATTTGAGAAACAAGCATTCTAGATGGTCAAGGGAGGATTTAAACTCATAATCCTTGACCACCTAAAAAGTTTGGTGGCCACCAAGCCTTTTAGTAATATATAGCAAAAAAAAAAGTAATAAATCAAACTTCTAACCACTTCCATTTAATAACGTAATGGTGTGTTATTAATTTTTAAACTTTTACAAATATTACTTGTTAATCTAATATAGACAATTACAAATTGGTGGCCTTAAAACTTTACTCATTTTACTTGTTAAACATCTTAATATATTGTTGTCAATTACAAATAGATTATTGTCAAAACCAAACAGATATTTATTAATGAATAACTAACACGTACAATTAAACTCTTCTTATCAATTTTTATAATTATTAAAACCATAATAGATTCTTGTTAATTTCAAATGAATTATTGTTATTTTACAAATGTTACTCATTAATTTGACATGGACAATTACAAATTGAGGGTTTCAAAACTTCACTCATTTTAATTATTAAATGTCCCAATATATTGTTGTCAATTACAAATAGGTTATTGTCAAAACCAAAAGGGTTAAACGTCTCAAGTCATTCACTAACAAGTACCCATTTAGTTTTGACAATAACCTATTTGTGATTGACAACAATATATTGAGACGTTTAACAAGTAAAATGAGTGAAGTTTTGAAGCCCTCAATTTGTATTTTCCATGTCAGATTAACAAGTGACATTTGTAAAATAATAACAATTCATTTGAAATTAACAAGAATCTATTATGGTTTTAACAAGTTACAAAAATTGATAGGAATAGTTTAGTTGCACGTGTTAGTCATTCACTAACAAGTATCCATTTGGTTTTAACAATAACCTATTTGCATTGACAACAATACATTAGAATGTTTAACAAGTAAAGTGAGTCCTAATTTGTAATTATTCATATTAAATTAATAAGTGATATTTGTAAAGTAACAAGTTTTGTTCAAAAATTAACAATACACTATTATGTTATTACATGAAAGTGGTTTTGTACTTGGTTTAGTACTTATATATATATATATATATATATTGCCATATATCATTAAAGGATTTAGTGGCCTAGTGCTTTTTAAGTGGCCAAAGGTTATAAGATCAAACCCTCCCTTGACCATATAAAAATTTTATTTCTCAAATAAAATATCACTGGCGTCGAAGCTCCGATGATAAGGGCTTTGTCAACCTCACCACAGGCGGTGGTCCAACGGCTATCGCCCGCGACAGTGAGTGTTTCTTTTTTTTTTAACTACTTGAGGGGTATTTCAATCTTTTCGCTTATGAAATTAATATGTCAGAAGGACTAGAGGGCTGCAGAGCTATTTTGAAATCATTTAATCTTTATGGGATATAAATTTTATATAATGATCTTTGTATGCTATTTTTCTGTTTAAAAAGCTTGGTCACTGTAAACTTCAACATGAAATGGTTTATATTTTTTCATTTTAAATTCCTATAAAGACCTAATAATACTCGAATACAAAATAATTCTCTCGCAATGAAAAGATTGGATTTTGAACACACACCAAAACATTGCAATTCATAATATTGAGATGTAGGGAAAAAAGAATTGAGCAAGACAACCATAAAATTGACGTCAGCTTATTTAGCACCAAGAAATTAATAGACGATCTCGAATTGGAAATTATTAAAACATACTCCCTCTAAATTATAATTCATGATGTAGAGTATTTTTTTTAAAAACCTTACTTGATTTAAAATATAAAACATTAAGCAGTTCTTTTTATTTTACTTTTACTTCATTTATTATTCTTTTTAAAATGTAGCTCCTTAAAATTTTAATTATCATTATCAAGACACTTACATAAATCTCCCTTCCCCTCCCTTCCAAGCTCTCCTTTTGAAATTTGGAAGGTTGGTAGGGAAGGAGTAAAATTTTTTATACCCTAACCAATATGCCCTCTATGATAAGTTCAAAAAATAAAAATACACTTTTCTAGTATCTTAATATTGATAAAATGAGGGTAAAATTGTTCATATATAATTATTTTTTCTCCTTTCTCTTCTTGAACCAAATAAGGTAATATTAAATTCTTTTCCTCCTCTCTATTTCCCTTCTCTCAAACTAAATACACCTTAAATTGAGAAAAGGTTCGAGAATTATAAATGAAGAAACGAAACTAGAAAAGATAAAAATAAAGAAAGAAAAGTCAAACAAATAGCATCAACCAATGCTATATCTACAACCTGGATTAGCAGTATCCATATCTGGATTCACAACTCCCTTAGGATCTGTGATCAAAATAGAATATAAAAAGAGTGATGGCTCTAAAACCCACACCACCGGCTCACTCCCTTATAAGCATCAACTGCCAATTGGTCAACAACACGGTCACCCTTCGAGGGGTAAAAGAAAGAGAAAACTCAATCTTGGATGCAAAATTATCAATGAGTTCCTAAATAATACCACGACACCTCCAGTCTGCTAGGTCTAGAATTTTCTAAGAGATGCACTTAACCAAAAGTTGACAATCAGTTTCAAAGACAACTTTATCCCTGCCGATATCAATGGCCAACACAAGGGCTTTTTGAAGTGCAAGAGCCTCGGTCATAATAGCAGAGTTGGACTTAAATTTATCAACAAATCCCCATAAATGGGAACCCATTATATCACGGCAAACAATACCCATAGCAACATCATCGTATTTGCTAGAATAACTCCCATCACAATTAATTTTGAGATAATCCTATGAGGGGCTTTCCACTAATTAAGAGAATCATCACAAATGTCAACAGTATAGGATAGTGGTAATTGCTCACCATTCAACACGTATCATGCTTCATTGTGGAATGCCGAAGCCTTGGTTATGACCAAGCAAGGGCTAGGTGCAATACGATTGAAGTGAATCTTGTTAGGATGCTTCCAAATGAGAGAATTTCAGTTCAGAATCAAAGAAGAAACTTAATTTCATATAAGTCTAAAAATATTCTGAAATTTCAGTTAAGTCTAATGAAAAAAAGTTAAAAGAATTTTAAAGATGAAAAGACCAAAATTTCCTTCACCTATTATACAGAATCACTGATTATTAATTTTCTTACTCTACTTGTCAATTTGTAAATATGAGTTGCAAATTGCCTAAGTGTGCATGCCAATAATTATACAAATTTTGACATTATTTTTTTCAATCATAAGCAACAACATTAATTATTAAATTGCTAACTTTATTTGTTAATTTACTAATATCAATTGTAAATTATTGACAGGTCTTATAATTTATTAACATTAATTATAAATTACTGATAAGTTTTATAATTTACAACTGATATTAGTAAATTAATAAGTAAAGTTAGAAAAATTAACAACTAATGTTACTAACAATCATATGTAATTTATAACTAATATTAGTAAATTAATAAATGCGGTAAGAAAATTAACAACTAGTAATTTTGCATAACACGTTAAGGGTATTTTGATCTTTTCACCATCAAAATTCTTTTAACTTTTTTTCCTTAAACTAAACTGAAATTTTAAAATATTTTTAAACTTACCTAAAATTAAATCTCCTCCTTAGTTGTTAACTGAAATTCTCCCCTCCCAAATAGCCCAAAGGATACAACAAATAAAAGCAATTTCACAGTCCAAGAAGCTACTCTGTGATTGCCAAAGATGTAGCCACTACAGTTCAAAGCTAGTGACATTATAACAAGG
The DNA here is from genome assembly GCF_029017545.1 of Prosopis cineraria. Taxonomy (NCBI): domain Eukaryota; kingdom Viridiplantae; phylum Streptophyta; class Magnoliopsida; order Fabales; family Fabaceae; genus Prosopis; species Prosopis cineraria. The sequence goes on from NW_026555332.1 coordinate 40,235,628, forward strand.
GAATTTCATTCCTAGACTGCAACCGAGCCATACACACACCTCACCCTAGGGCAAAGAATAGATGCTCAATAGTTTCTTTTCAGCTTCATACATAGGACATAAGTGCATATTCCATCTCTTCCATTTATACAAAGCGTCATTGCTAGCCATTGACTTGTTGAGTATGCACCACACAAAGTGTTGAATGCGAGGGACTATTTTAATTTTCCAAACATGCTTCCATGTAGTCTCAGAGATCAATGTGGATGGACTGGCTTTATTGGAGATGCTAGCTTGTCTCTTCGTTGCCTCTATAGAGGCGAGTTTCACATTGTATTAGCCATTAGGGGCTGCAGTTCAAATCAATTTGTCTTCCAGAGGCACTCTAGGAATTGACATTTTAATAATGGCCATGAGAAGCTCATTACTGATCAATCTTTAGAGTGGAGACAAATCCCAATTTCCATTCTAAGTCAAGTTTGAAACATGCCCATAATTAATGATATATTTAGTATCACCTTCAAGCTTTTTCAAGAATTTTGCATTAGGTACCCATTAGTCATCCCAAATTCAAATAGATTCACCATTGCTAATGTCCCACAAAAGATTCTTCCTTTGGAAGTCCCTCCCATCGATGATACTAGATCAACATTAAGACGTTTTAGAACCCTTATCGGCATTCACAAATTCCTTTCTTGGAAAATAAATACTTTTCAATACTGTCACCTAAAGGTCATTCGGATAATGAATGACCCTCCACATTGTTTTAGCCAAAAGAGAATAATTCATAAAAACAAAATCCTTGAAGCCCATCCCACCATTAGCTCTCGGTCGTGTAAGCTCATCCTAGGCTGTCCAATGAGTTTTGCCACTAACATCCACTCCTTCCCACCAAAAATTATAAATGACATGAAGTATTTACAATGTTTCCATGAAGATTAAGGTATATAATTATTTGATTCTTTAAATTTTGATTCAGTTATAATTTAATCCTGAACTTTAATTCATTATAACTCAGTCCTTATACTTTTGATTCAGTTGTCATTCGATCCCTAACTTTTGACTTTTATAACTTAATTCCTATAGTTTTCAACATTTAAAATATTAATTCCTATATTTTAAAAAATAAAATTATAAAGATTAAAAATATTTTAAAATTTTAATTTTGTTACTAAAACCTTTTAATCTTTATAAATATTATACAACAACAAGCCTTTATCCCACTAAGTGTGGTCGGCTACATGGATTGCAAGACGCCATTGTGCTCTATCGTTTATCAAGCTTTTAGGAATATTATTAATTAAAAGATCGCATTCAACAACTTCCAAGAGTGTTCTCTTAGGTCTTCCTCTATCTCTCTTAATCGGACTCAAAGTTATATGTTCCACTCTTCTCACTGGTGCCTCCCTTGATCTTCTTTGTACATGCTCAAACCATCTCAACCAATTTTCTACAAATATTATAAGGATTAAAATTTTACAATAGTTTTAATCTTTATAATTTTATTTTTTAAAATATAGGTACTGATATTTAAATTGTTAAAACTATAAAAATTGAGTTGCAAGAGTTAAAATTAAAAAACTGAATTACAATTAAATCAAATCTACAAGAATAGAATTATAACAAGTTGAAATTTAGGAATTGAATTGCAAATGGATTAAAACTATAAGGATACTGATCATCTATAGTCGTATGAACAATAACCATGGTTTTTTTTATCAGGGCAATTTTTTTAATTAATCATTAGGAAGACTTAATAAAAAGTATATTTTTTCAACTTCACATATTAATCAAAGAAAAAATACAAATATATCCCAAAAATAAAACACTTTAAAATAAAATGAATAATTATTTTTACCTTTAATTAGGTATGTGCAAAACAATTTTTCTTATATAATAAATTATTAATTTAAGTAAATTAACAAAATATGATATTGTTGAGTACACAAAAATAAATTATTTTTAATTTTTAATTTTTAAATATTAAAATATGCCGTGCATCTAGTTATGTTATTAAATTATATTAGTAATATGAAAATATTATATTTATATTAGTAATAACTACATTCTTTTTGAAAAAAAAAACATCTTAGATGCAAACATATGTATAATTCATTACTAATGGTCAAGCATGTATTATTGTACCTTGCAGTATATCACATCTCACCTTCTCAATGTTTTTGGGCCTGAAGTGTGCCAGGCTGCCAGCACTCCTGCAACTAAGCCATTAATATATCTTCTGTCAAGTCTGAGTTATACACTGCAAACCATTTTTCTGGCCAAAAAAAAAAACATTACAAATCATTTTCCAAAATTACAATTACAATTTATGATAATTTTATTATCACGAGTCGCCCCAACCCGGCCCCAAATGTTCCACTCAACTTAAATACAGTGGGCCCATTTGGGCATCCACACACCACCCAACTACATTCAATCTACAGTACACACTTATGCTGCGGATGAGACAGTAATCCAATCTTCTTATGGCGGGAAGGGTAAGTACGGGATTTCGCATCTAACATTTGTTGGGCGAGAATGCCATTATTGAGTTTGCCAGATCAAAGCTGACACGTGTCCCCTGTTGCTGCACATTTCCTATTATCGATAATGACTGCGACGACGGAGCAAATGCGAAGCAGAACGTCCCGGCCGAATCCACCGGGATCAGGTAGTTCTTTGCTGGCAGCTGCCAAGATTTCCCGCCGCTGAAGTGAAACGCCACCGTCGGCACCGACACGCTCCTCAGTGAAGACAAATCGTAGCAGGTGTCGAACAGAGCAAACCCACCAGTGGAGCGCAGGTTCTGAGTTAATCTCCGAAACTCGTCACGGACTGCGTTATACGCTTCGCTTTGAAACCGTGTAATGGCTGTTCCTGAGTCTATGATGACTCCACCTCTTCCAGATTGGTCCATAGCAAAGGTTGACGGTGGCAAGGAGATCGTTCGGCCTCCGACGCTGATTCCGGTGAGTCCGACGTAGTAGAAAGTGTCCACCTTGCTGTTCTTTAATAACGAGGCAGTGACCGAGTCACTCGGGGTGGCCGAGTTGAACTCCAGAGTCGACGATTTACTCGAGTCGCGATCGACCAGGCAGTACGAAAATGACGACGCTTTAATCTGAGATGTGAGTGACAGTGGCCCGCCGCCGAGTCCAAGTAAACCGGCGGCACCAACAAACAAACCTTCGTTGTCGTGGCCACACCCGAGAGCGATGCGATTAAGAGAGCCGGAGTTCCCAAAGGAAACCGTTTCAGTGACGAACTCACCGACGGTGAAGGACCCATCACCGTACGACACCTGGTACAGACACTTGCCGCTCCGACAAGCCGAGATAGCCAAAGCCTGGCACTGTGGGGCGTTGCAAGAAAGCGAGCTGTAAGAAGAAGATCCGGAGGGCTCGAATATCGGGTCGGATTGTTGGTAACAATCATTACAAGGCTGGCACTGAAGCCAGGTGACATCGCTTCCGGTGTCAAGGGCCATGTAGAAAGGCTTGGATGGTTGTCCCACCCCGATTCTGGAAAAGTACTCGCCGCTTCCTTGACTGATGCCTGAAGAAACAGGCGTTGAGAGATCTTCAGGCTGGAGCTCCACTTCAATCGGGTGAAGATCCGACCTTTTGACTTGGTTGAGAGCTAGCTGGAGCTTGGCGTTCAACGAATTCACTCGGGCCGAATCCCGCTCGAGTCGGGTCAGGACCAGGTCCTTGTAATCCTTGTGCTGGGAATTGAGTAAAGTTTCTCTAGAGTGTAATCGAACGGAGAATGAAGAAGAACTAGAAGTGCTCTTAGTTTCTTCATCTTGCAGGTTATCAGATTCAAGAATATCAGGGTTGAAGCTAAGGAGCTTCTGGGCTTGGTCAAGCGAGGCTGATACATCAAGAACAGTGGTGGAGAATTCAGAAGCCTCAGGTTGGAAGCTGCGAGAAGAAGTAGAATGAAGAACAGAAAGGGAAAATAGAAGTGCTATGATGAAGAAAACGGATGCTTGATTCGTCATGGCCATAATTTTTAGTTGCAGAGCCCAGAAACTGAACTGGGGAAGCAAAAGATAGAAGACAAATGTGGAGTGGGAGTGGAAGATGGAGTGGAAGTGGAGCTTGGCTTTATTGGTTTCAAAGAGAGGTGCTTACGTCAAATTAGTCGGAGTTGGAGTTGGAGGTTGGAGGGTGAAACAGAGTAAATTGAGTCTGAAAGCTTGGTTCGAGAATTCAATTATATTTAATTTACTATGTGGATACCGTATGACGTATGGACCAAAAGCATAGATATTTTAGTTGGAACATTAGAAGTAGAACCTTCCTTTTTAAAAAAAAAACGATTAATATTTTAATTGATAAGTTAATCTATATGTCCGTTTAGGATAATTTTAAATAAAATTACGTATACTAATCAAATTTATTAAATATATTTTATAATATTATTTTTTTAAAATATGAATATAATTTTTTTTTAAATATCATTCAATCAATAACCTCAAAGAAAAATATAATAAAAGAAGGATGATAAATAAATTCTATCAAAATAAGTAAATGATGAATAAATATCATGAAATGTAATAATTATTGCCAAGCCTTTAGGGATTAATCAAATATAATTTTTTGTAAAATTATATTTTTAACTCTAAATAAAATAAAAAATTATAGCTATTAATATCTAAATTGAAATTATTAATATTAAAAGTAAAATTATTAATATAAGAAGCTTAATTATTAATTTAGTTGTGTAATAGCATGTACATTTTTTTATGTTAACAATTTCAATTAAAGCATTAATAACACAGATAGTCAAAACTTTAATTCAGTCTTGCAATAATAGCCATTTCCCACATTAACCACTTTATATTTGTTATTAATAATTTTAGTTTAAATATTAACAACAGTGCTTTATATTATTTTGTAGAGTCAGGAACATAACTTTGCAAAAAAAAAAAATATGATTGGTCAATGTCTAAGGACTTCAAAGTATTTATCTTACTTTGTCATACTATTTTGTCATTTGTTTATTTTGAAGGAATTTATTTGTTATTTTTCTTATAATAAATAGGAAATGATAGTATAAGGAAAGTATATTTAATAAAACTTTATTTTTATGAAATTGTTTTATATTTTAGAACATCAAATTACCTTTAAAATTATCTTATAAATTAGAATGAAGAGAGTAAAAAACATAAAGTAAAAGGCTAGAAGCTGGGGCAAAAATGGTCTAATGTAGGGGTGAAAATATGGAGACTAGCAAAAGCCACAACCCTTCCTAACTTTTTAAATTTTTTAATAAAATTTAGGGGTTATATATTTTTTGGCCCCTTAGAAATTCTAAAGCAGTAGATGAAATTTTTATTTTAATTTTATATGTAGTATTTTAGATTTGTATAGTGCAATTGTTTTAATGGCTTGAAAATATAGTTGTTATATAATTTATTATTTTTAATAAAATAACACTACACATGTTCTTAAAATATTAATTTCATTTTATTTTTCTTTCATTTTTTATTTGATGAAAGAAATTATAAGAATTATTATTAACAAAATTTGTCAAGCATTGCAATAAAAATCTTAAAATATATTAAATGCTATGTACTTAATATCTACCAATCATTTGTTCAAAAGTTAAGAAGTTATAGTTAAAGTGTCCGTATAAAAAAATTAAATTTTTTAATAATTAAATTATTAAAATTTATTATATGAATGATTTTTACTTTGATATAATTCAATCTCATCGACATAAAAATTTTGGAGCAATTGAGCATCATTATTGTATTAATGTATTTATTTACTATGATTATCAATTGAAAGAATTAGATAATAAATTTAATAAGTAAATAATAGAGCTTATTACATTTAACATAACTTTAAATTTGAATGATATATTTAAATCATTTAATGTTCATAGGAAAGATAAAATTTTTATCAATTTAATAATATTTTATATTAAAAATGAAATTACCAAAACATTTATCATAGACATGACAACTAATGAACTTTATACCTTGAAAAATTGATGAGCAAACTTAAAAAATAAATATATATTTATTTTTTTATGTGAAAAATTAAATATAAATATATATGTTAAATATCTATATTATGTTGGTGATATATATAGATTTAAATTTTTTTCAACTATCATATATAATTTGTCATCCTAGGACCCTTAATAAAATTTTTTGATTCCATCCATGGTCCCATGCAAAAGAAAAAAGACCAAACCAAAGGAGACCTTCTATTTATATTGGACTAAACATGTGATTGAGTAATCAAATCACTTTATTTAGTCCTTATCCTATAATTTTTTTTAATAGGGCGAAATTTAAGAAAGGACTAAAGATGTGACATAAAAATAAAAAAAACTCATTAGAATATGAAATTTTAATTTAATCTAAGAGAATTAAAATGAAATTAATTTAAATGATAAAAAGACTGAAATAACTTCAATGTAAACATTAAAAAAATAGTAGTCAAACTTACATGTAATGCTGAGAAATTAACAACTGAGGTTATTTCATAAATTCGGGTAAACTGATTGAATAAGTATTCTCATTTTCTCAAGGATTAACAAGTTAAGTAAAATAATTTATAAGTGATATTGGATAATTAATAAGTTGGGATATTATCATTTGATGTTACTTCATAAGTCCTAAACAAATTGATAGAACAAATTAAGAATTGTCAAATCAAATAAAGTAATTTACAAGTGATGTTGAAAAATTAATAAGTAAAGTTGAAAAATTAACAACTAATATTCTTTCATAAGTTCTAATAAATTAATCGAACAAGTAACTTATGAAGCAACTTTAATTGTTAATTTTTTTAATTTTAATTGTTAACTTTTAAATATTACATATAAATCTGACTGCTATTTTTAAATGTTTATAAACTTTATGTAGAGGTTATTTTGATTCTTTTATCACTTAAGTTAATTTCATTCCAATCTTACTGAATTGAATTGAAATTTCAGATTTTAATAACTTTTTTTATTATTACGTCACATCATCGATCCTACGTTTATATTCTCCTTTTTTTGATATAAATTTCTCAATATAATTGATGATATCCATCTCATCGCTACGATTTCTCACATATCAGTGTTCTTAATTTTATATAATTTTTAATATAATTTTTTAAGTTGTTGATTAGTAGTGTTCTTAGTCTTGTATGTTTAAATTTATCAGTTTTGTGTACGTAAAAATGGTGAGATCTTACTTAGCGTTACAAGAGTGAGGATGAACTATATCGCCCAACCATGGGTTTTTTTTTTAAAAAAAAAAATTAGATGAGATCACCAATTGTCTAATTCAATTTTTTTTATAAAAGAGATCAAATTTCGAACATCATGTCTGTCTGATAATGTGCTTGTTTGTTGTCCTAAAAAAAAACATATTATTTGTCAATTAGTCTAATGTGAAGTAATCATGCTTGTAGTTATGAGAAAATGGAGGTCCTTGTCAGTCAAAGTTATGATTTCATCTTTTCTAAGCCATGATTTGTGAGCTGTTCACTGCACGCTGTGAAGCTCCCGTGATTCGGAACTTGTCAATTTACAGTTTAGTCGATTGCAGACTCAAAAGCATCACTTGGTGAATGTCATTTTCTTCTTAGAAGCTTCACTTTATTTATAGGAAGGTTGTTGGCAATATTAAAAACACCCAATTTCTGGCGCGTAACCTGCATCATAGATTTGTTATGCCCCTCAACATGCATTTTACTAAGATATCCGGCAAATTAAAATTGATTTTCTTTGAGTCAAAAATCGATTTTTTTTTTACTACATTGGGATTTTATTCTCAATAAAATATTATAGACAGCTCCGTCGAAACTAAATTTTATTATGAGACTGTAATTTTATTTTTCAAAATTATAATAAAACTAGATAAATAGTCTTATTTCTGAATGGGAAACAAATTAGTTATGTAAAATAATTCAATTAGTGAAAGAAAAATATTTCCTCTATCCCTGATGATAACAGTCGAGTTTCTTATCCACAAATATAAAAAACATGTTAGACTAGTTGGTGTTTAAAATATTTTTTTATCATTTTCAATTTTCTCTCTCGATAAAATGTCATGATTTTCACAACTCAAATCTTTAAATTTTTGTTAACAAAGTGGGCCATGAGATTTTAATCATTCATTAAAACTTGTTTAATTACTCCTAGAATTCTGTAAAAAGATCTTGTAACAAGGACATCATTTCCCTCAAAATTGGCTCTTATAATTAGGAATGGAAGGAGTAGTTTAGTGTTTTGTTAAGGTAAAAAAAATATTCCCTCACATTTTTATTATAAGTAATAACTTATATTATAACCAACTTACATGAAATTATTGATTATCTAAAAGTTGCTTTGATTTCTATTTTCAGCCTTAATAAATACTATAAATTTAAAAAATGAACATTTTTATTTCCTCATTGAAAATTAATGGCATATTTGAAGTAAAGCAATTAATGTTACACAAACTCTTGTAAAGAAACTTATATTAAGGACAAAGAAATTTTTTAGAAGGCACCATATTATAAGGTCAGGAAGGAGTAATATACTATGTGATCATTTAACTAAAAAAAAATGCAGAGATATAATTATTCACATTTACTAAATTATTACTGTCTTTTATCCAAATTATAAGATACTTTCAACTATATTTTATATACCAACAAATTTAATTATTTCATTATTCTAATAAAAAATTAACATGTTTTTTCCTTTTTAACCTTTACTATAAAAAAAATTTTAGGGTGAGTTTTAAAGGAAATTAAAAAAGTTATTATTAAAAGTAAACTTTTAATGATGATAAATCAACATTGTTATTTTGATAGTGACCTTGATTTTTCGTTGCCAAAAGTGTTAAAAGTTCAGTTGTCGCTGCAAAAATATTTATATAAAAAATAATTTTTATAATTTACTTTTGATGGTGACATTTGTAGCCACCAAAAGTATTTTTATAAAAAATAATTTATAAAATTACTTTTATGATAACATTTGTCCTCACTAAAAGTATTTTTTAAAAATTAAATATAATTTTAAATTATATAAAATAATTATAAAATTATAATTTAAATTATTAAAAAATTTCTTATGAATTATTTTAAAAATTTAAAATTAAATAAAATCATTCAAAAGATATTTATGAAATTAAATTTCTTATTTTATATACAGATTTAGAAATAAATGATATATACCACGAAATAAAAAAAATAGTCAAGATGTGTTAAGTGTAATTATTGAATTATTTCTAATTTTTTTTAGTCATAATTTTTTTTAGACATATATAGCTCATATGTTTTTAAGAATTATGTTATTAAGCTAGTATTTTAATATAATCAATTAAAATCTTGATGGGTTATTACTTTCAATTATAGTTAGGTTAAATTATACATAAATTATTGCTTATATACAAATACATAAATGGTACTGGAACGCTAAAGTTGTACAAATATTGTGAGATGCAAATAATATTGTAAATTACTTGACACATTATGTACTTGATGCTTAGCTTAATATACACATAGTATCTACTTCTTCTACTGAGCTCTAATAATTTTTGGATAAAGATTTCATGTAATTTTGCCTAGTGTATTTAGGTTTCAATTGTTATAAAAAAGAAGTTACAAATAAAATTTTATAACTAATTATTACTAATAATAATATGAATAATTATTTAAATTCACCTTGCTATGAGGTTAAGGATGATTAGATGTTAACTAAATTGATCACAAATGAGATCCTTGTAATTATCTTATATTGTAAAAGTAATTATTATTTATTTTTAAAATTATTGAAAATGACTATTTACAAAATTTATGTTGTTGAAATTAATTTGTTATTAAAATACTTTTTTAAGATGATGAAAAACTATCAATAAAATTTTTAATAAAAGAAGGGGAAACATTTAACTATTTTAAGAGAAGATAAAAAATTAATCATTTAATTTATCAATTTTTGAGAAAAATATGGAGCAAAAAAAAGTAAAAGATATTTAACATAAAATATAATTCATATTTATAAATAAATTATATACTTAATACATTTCATTTAAAAAATAAAATAAAATTTAAAAATTAGTTACAATATATATAAAAATATTATTTAATATTTAAAAATTATTTATTTTATGTTTATTTTCCTAACAAAAATAATATTAATTGGTAAAGAATAATATGTTATTAAAAATATAATTTAAATATTCATATAAATTATTTTGTTATATTAATAATTGAAAATAAAATAAAACATATGTATATCTTTTTAATAATATATTATTTGATATATGTGTATGCAATTATATACTCCCTCTGTTTAAAAATATAAAGTATTTTTTGAGAAGTTGAATGTTAAAAAATGTAAGGCATTTTTAATCTTTCAAGGTGTAGTCATTACCTTTTTTTTAAAAGTGCCCCTATTAATAATGACTTTATATTTATTATAGGATGTTTAATAGAGATAAATATAAAAATATAGGGTTAGTTGAAAAGTAGGTAACTCCTTTATTGAGAGTGAGATTCGGTTAAAAATACTTTATATTTTTGAATAGAGAAAGTAACATATATTTAATTTCACATATAATAACTGTAGATACATTTCAATTCAACTGACAAAAAAAAAGAGCTTAAGACTTAGAAGTGGGCATATTTTGCAACAAATATGTGACGTGGTGCATGGCGGAGATATGGTGTATGAAGTGGTTTGAGAAGACACACACATGATGGGTAACGTGGCATGAGGTGGTGCCATAATACATGAGGTAGCTTGACAAGGTACACATGTGGCATGGCATGAGGTGGTGGGATGATGTGGCATCATCTGTCAAACACGTAGCCTATGATATGGCACAAAATAACAAGTGACATAATATCATCTATCACATACATGGTAGGTGACGTGATATCACGTGATGTACACGTGGCATAATGATATAGTATAAAATAAATTATTATTATTTTTAAAAAAGTTTATTTTTATTGAAAAAAATATTAGCAATGATTGTTATACTGATGGTTTTTTTATCATTAAAAAATTTTAATGATAACTTTTGGACGATCACAGTCAAAAGTTAGTTTGTTTGTTTGTTTGTTTTTTTATTTTAGTGCACCATTTAATGAATTGAAATGCAAAGAGACTGTAGAAAGTGAGAAGTAAATGATATTTTTCACGCCACACAAGAAAAATACATTAATAAATGTAAGGATAAAATTAAAAAAAATTAAAAACTATTAAGTGTCTTGTGTTTTGGAATAAGTTTATTTAAAAAAATATCATGCAATTTGAATTAAAAGGATACACACACAAATATAAAGCACACACAATGTATGTTGTTAATAATTTTTTTATTACTTATAAATATTTTTTTTATTAAAAATAATTTTGAGTTACCATTAAACACTAAATATTGATATCTCTTAAGGGGAGATTCAAATTTTAATTTACACTTAACCAATTGGTTATGGCTAATAATTAATGCAGTAAAGAAGAGGGTCAGTACTTATTACTTATTAGGTGGTTGCCCGTGGATTGAATTAAATGGGCCTATCCTCATCGGTGGCAAGTCTCAATGACATCTTAATTGCTTGGCGCCCCGTAGCTCCGTGACTCATTAATCACTCATTCATTTTGTTAGGTTTTCCATGTTTCATGTGAAATGTTCTTTGTTAAAACATTCTTTTCGGACATTATTTTAATGTTCAACTTCCTGAAGGTCAAAGAACTTCCTTTTTTTCATAAGAAACTAAAACCATTTAGCCTCCAAAGTTATAGAGTTCTCAGTTCAGAAGTGTCAGGGCGAGGGGAAAGCAAAATGGGTTTACGATCATGCATGTTCTTGATATTACTTCCTCCTTTCTCAACCTCTTGTCAATTTGAGATTTTTGACATGGATTAAGAAAATGATTAACTTAAATTATAATAAAATACAATATCTCACTAAATTACCCAATGAAGAGAGATAAAAGGGTCCAATAGAGAGAAAAAAAATATTCTATCAAAGTTCTAGTGTACACTCATTTTAAAAAATATTTCTTCGTCTTAAATTATAAAATTATTTTTGAAAAAAATTTTATCTTAAAATATAAAATACTTTTGATAGTTTAAAATTTTATTAAATGTATAAATTTTAATATTATTTTTTTTTATAATTAATTTTTATCTTTTTTTAATATATTAAATGATGAATATTTTTAAAAATTTATATTTTTATTTTAAAAATATAAAATTATTAAATATATTTAACGAAATTCGTTAATATATAAAAAATATTTTATAATTTAAAATGAAGAAAATAATAAAAAAATGTAAAGTAATAGCTTTTAGAAGAGAGTGAGAGAGAAGTATTTTTTTGGGTTGGTAAAGTCATTAATTGTTCCCCCACCGTACCCCCCTAACCGTGCCTTCGCTTTTAATGAGGATGGCAAAAAAAAAAAAATTATTTTTTTATTGTAATGCATTATAAAGAGTATTTAAAAAGGGAGAACATTTGCGGAAGACTGCTAAAATAACTTAATATTATCATATAAGGATTTAGATTGAATATTTCTCAAAATTTAAACTTTCATATTCTAATTATTAATATTTACTTGTTACAAGTTTTTATCTGATATTAAATCATTTCAAAGGTTGTTAATTGATATTCTCCTTTAAAAAAAGGATAAAACAAAAAAATAAATTATTATTTATTATTAATTATAAGATACCGTATAGTATTTTTTTCATGATCTTAATATAAGTCATTTTACAAAATATATGAAGAATTTATGATTTTTTTGGGGGGGGGATATCCTTTATTAGAAGTATGAAGTTTGTTCTTTATATGCAGAAATAGGGAGCCTCACATACCATTTAAGTCAACATCTACTAATTTTAACCATTTTTAATTTATATAATTTGATTAAAATCATATTATAAAAAAATTTAAGGGAATCCTTGTGAACTCTTTTTCTTAAACTCTCTTTTCCTTTTTCTTTTTGTTTTGTTTTTGACAATGAGTGCCCTTCGCTGAATTTTCATTGGGTTACTAAAAGCAAAGTATAAGTATATTTTAACATGCAATTGTTAATTTTTTTTTTTGCTCTCAAAGTATAGCTATTTATTTTTTCCAAAATTTTGTATTTTTTATTAAATGCAAAATATTAAAATTTTTAAAATTTTGGATGAGGGAATGCTTGTTTGTGCATTAAAGAATCAGTATCCTCACCGGCAAATCTGGCCCTCATCGTTCAACATTAATGCTTGATGCCTACTCTACTTGGAGGTTCCAAGTTAGATTGCTGGCACCAACAAGAAAAAGAATTAGTAATTCATTAATTAGTATAATCAATGTAGAATGTTTGGATAGGGTGCATCTATGTACCGTATCATCTTCATCTTGGCCTCTACCTGCAAATATGGCTTCCCAATCTCAATGTCCGAGCAAGTATTTGGGCAAGGCTCCTTATACAAACGCAATTACCTTCCCCAAAGTTGAACTCAACATTCTATCTGTAATTTAGGTCATTAAATTGATGAATCCACAAGTGTAAGATATGTATCTAAACTCTTCACAAACCTTTCAAGTTGAATTCAACATTCTATCTCTATATCGAAGGTGCTTGTTAAGAGGAAAGGAGAAGGAGAAAGAAGAAGGGACTGTTTCATTTCACCAAAAAAAAAAAATCCAAGGAGGTTGGGTACAGTATATATCCTAAACTTAGACAAATGCCACAAGAGGTAAGGTCCTACACTGTCAATAACATAATTATCCTACAATTCAGCAGCACATAAAGATAATAACAACATAATAACATAAAGATGATAAAGCCATTAATGAGAGCACCAACATTGAATTGAGGATATTGTTGTTTGATAGCTGAAAGGTCTTCCCAAGTGGAATCTTCAGGTTGAGAGAACTTCCAACAAATCAAAACTTGAGTCACAAGCAAGTTATGGCACTTAACAATCTTCTAGTAGTCCAAAATTTTTTTCTAGTTCTAGCATAAATTAGCCTTGATCATCAATTGATGGCAAGGTAGGATTAAGAGAAATAACTGGACCAACAAACTTTTTCAACAAAGAAACATGTAAGACTGGATGAACTCGAGTATTGGGAGGTAAATCCAACTTATATGCAACAGCCCCAATGTGTCTCACCACCTTGAAGGGCCCAAAATAATGGGCAGCCAGCTTTTGCAAGGAAAAGTTATTCAATAGAATCTTTTGGAAGGGATGCAAGTTAAGGAAAACCATGTAACCCATGGGAAATTGATGTTTAAATCTGTGCTTGTTGGCTTGTTGAACCATTCTATGTTGAGCCTTCCATAAATATTGCTTTAGAATCTACATAGTAAGCTCTCAAGAGATGCAAGTCTGGTCAACCATCTCATTAGGTGAATCACCTACTATGTATGGTAAATAGGTGGAAGGAGGTACCCCATACACGGCCTCAAAAGGGGTCATCCTAATTAAGGAGTGGTAAGTGGTGTTATACCATAACTTCGTTAATGGGATCCGCTTAATGTAACAGTCCTTACCCTACCCTATCGGGGGTCTTTTCAATTGGGCCAACCCACTTCACGACAGCCAAAGCTAACTTTTTTCAAGATGGTACTTGGGTTATTTTTCACCCCACCAAAAGGTTTTTTGAAATTTTTCCAAACTCGAACCTCCAACCTCTACCACCTTAATGAAGTTGAGGCTAAGTCTAATGCCATTGAGTCACTGACTCAATAACCCAAGTATCACCTTGGAGAAAGCTAGCTCAATAGTATCAGATTTAGCCTCAACTTTTTTAAAGTGTTGGAAGTTGGAGGTTCAAGTTTGGGAAGGTTTCAAAAGACTTCTTTAGCGAAATGAGGAATAACTCAAGTATTACCTTAAAGAAAGCTAGCTTTCGCTGTTGTGAGGTGGGTTGGCCCAGTTCAAAAGACCCCCGATGGGGTGGGGTGAGAACTATTGCATACAAGGGGCCTTTTATGTAACACCTTATAATTTTTTTTTAAATAATTAACTCAACCATAATAGAAAAGTATCTACCATGATAAATAGAAGTTAACTTATTCTATATTTTTTTTAAAATAATTATGTAATTTAAAACACTATCATTATAAGAAATGATAAAACATAACCTTATAAAATATTTCACCTTTTAAAAATAACTACTATGGTAGAAAAGATTAAGCTAAATAAATAAGTACTATTATGGTAAGTAGAATTTAACTCCTTAAATTGTCGTTTTTAAAATTTGAGATCACAAGCATTTAAAAACAATATAAGTGTGAAAGGCCCAAAAGATTCCTTTTAAATTTGAGAATATAATAAACATAATAGAATAGAGAAAATTAGAAGTAGCTATGCATTTTAAAATCTTATAGCCACTTATCAATCTTTTCAGATAAAGCAAAACCATTTTTGGTATTACTAACACACATCTACAATTATAGATGGGTTACAACTACCCAATACAATTTATATCAATAAATTAAATATAAAAACAAGTAACAATTGACTTAGGTTTGCACAATACAACATTTTAAGTAAATTTTTAATCTCCCACATGCCATTAGGCAAAAATAACATTTTTTCAATCTTATATTTTTAACAAGTACAAATTGATAAATGATAATTTTATATATTTTTATTCTTTTAATTTAAACTTTTAAATATTTATTTAAGGCTAATTGAGTTTAATTAGATATTATTTGATTTTATTAGCTAATATTCAGTTTTGAAATTTTAACTAACTAAATCTTTGATTTTAAAATATAAATAATATCTTTAATATTTTTGCACAGGTGCTATTTAATTTTATTTTATTTGTGCAGATTTCTTAGATTCAATTTGGAAGGTATTGATAGAGAATATTTTGGATAAGAAGAATATGGGCATGCTTGGAGATCAAATCAAGAATCAAATCTTTAAAATTTTATTTGAATTTATTTTGGATTATTTAGTGTAATTTTTAATTAGGGTTATTTAAGGTAGTTTTATCTTTTTAATAAACTATTAGTTTTTATTATAAAAGAAAGAAAGAGAGACGCAGGGGAGAGGGTCCACTTTTCATATATATATATATATGAATAGATGGGGGACACAGAGAGGAGGCACGATCTAAAAAAAAACGAAAGAAGGGAAACAGAGCAGCGATCGCCATTCGTCTTTCCTTCCTCCAATTTCTTGGGTGATGGCTTCTTAATTTTTCATTTCATGTTGTTTGATTTTTAGTTCTATGGAGAGCTAATTTTCTTGGTGTGATCAATCACAAACTGTGATCCTAAATTTTAATCAGAGTCTCTAATATTCAGGGGAGATTTTATTTTAGCTTTATTCCAATTTTCTCTTCTTCTCTCTATCTCTAAATTTTATGCTTTAATTACTATTACTGATTAGAGTAGCTTTATTGCATAATTTTTGAGTTATAAATTTTATCTGAGGTTTTAATTGCTATAATCGATTGATATAGCATTGTAAGAGTAATTTGGCTTGGCTTGGGTGATTATCCATGCTTTGTTTTTGGTGTGGCTATAAAACAATTGTTAGGTTGTGGGTTAAGGGAGATTTCAATTAATCTATAACTTAACTTCTTGTTTAATTCTTGAATGATAATTTGAGAAATATATAATGAAACCAGAATAATAAAGTTGAATAAAATTAATTTATTTTGTGGACGAGGAAGGTTAAATTTAGGTGATTGGGTTGTGATTGATTGCGCTGCTTATTCTCGATAATTTTCTTAGTTGAATTTCCTCTATTTATTTATTTCTAATTTAGTTTTTAATTTCATCATAAAAAACCTCCCATTATTTATATTTTCATAATCATAATTCAAATAGTTACTCTATTGACTCTTAGGGAGACAACCTAGGTTACACTTTACTGCAAAATCTAGTTTTTATTAATTTTGGTGCTATTCGACAGTAGTGTCAAACTCATAACCAAAATAGATAACTTAATTAATTTTCAAAACAAGCCCATTATATAGCCCAATAATTATGCCATTTTAAACTATTCAAAATAAACCATATATTAAGTTACAATCATCTAAAGTGTGCTAAAAGCAAAAATAGTTTGAAAGGCATGATTGCAACATTACGTTCATATTATTATCAATAAACAAAAGGCCTTAGCATTGGCAATATAATACATTAAAAATCATAAATCAGAATACCTAAAAGAGACAGTGGAATATATGCTACTAAGCCTCAGGGACTCCTCCACACGCCATATAAGGCTCTTTTCTTGAAAATTATTAACTACATAATGAGATTCAAAAGTTCTAGTAACCAATGCCAATTATAGTAGTGTATACAATCAGTTAAATGTGTGCTTACTAAGTAGAGAAACAACAATCATATAATTCCAACAAAAATACCAGAAATATTATAATGCATGAACAACAATCATTCTTATCTCTCTCCATTAACCTTGAGCTGTAGCTCTCACTCAGTGCTAAATTATTCGATCAAAGATAGATTAGCCCGAGCCCTTATAAGCCACCTATTGGGCCTCTAATAGGGGCGTACCATATGACACATAAATACAACAGTAGCAGCAAATCTTCTAATACCTCCCACAATAATCAAACAAAATTCATATCAACATTGTACAATTATATAAAATTACAATCTTCATAATTTTCTCATTTTCAACAATATTATGTGACATCCCACTTAGCAAAAATACTTCAAAATGCATATTCAGAATTTCACAATTTTTTCATAAACATAACAAAATAATTTCTCAACAATAATTTATAATTTTCTCAATAATCACCTAATTAACATGAAGTAATATTAATCACAAATTAAAAGCATTGTTACTTCATGGCTTTTTCAATAAATTATTCTTTATAATTTCTCTTACAGCACAGTCTTCATCAACAACACAATCTACAGATAATATATTATTTATAAATATTGAAACTAATAAAATAACTCTAATAATAGAATTAAAGAATATAACATAATTTCTAATTTCATTCTTAACACAAATCTAGAGTTAGTACCATCAAGTAAAATTTTTAACTTCTCTTTTAGTCATCAATAAATATTAATAAGCTAAAATAAACCTCTAAACCAATTTTTATTATCAAATTTTTTCTTTTTATTTCATAAATTGGAACCTAAAAATACTCAAAAATTGAAAATTGAGTTTCAAGCCTGGAATCATCATTCTATAACTATAATAAATAATTTTTCATCCCAAGTAATTATTTAAACCTCAATAAATTAATATATATTTTTAGATTTAACAAAAATCTACTCATAGGAGTCTAAGGTTTAACTCATAAGCTTTAAATTCAAATTTTATTAATAAATTTATACTCTAAAATATTTATTATACTACTAACAACTTCAATCATCACATTTATTCATCACAAATTCATTCATCTTCTAAATCTTAAATTTTCTATCACTACAAAATCAGAAATCAAAGAGGAAGAATGAATAAAAAAAATTTAAAACACTTAAAATAATTTTTAAAAGTTTAAAATCACACCTTAAAAATCTTATTAAAAAGCTTTATTTTTAAAACTCAGATCTCCTACACTGGCGACTCACATTTTCTCCATCTCTACTAGCACATGGGAAAAAGGAATGGAAAGACGAAGAAAATGGGTGTGATTTTTTTAAAAAAAGTTGTGGCCCATGCAATAAATCATACCACCCATTGCCCTCTTTTTCCCCCTTTTTTATAGTACACACACTACGCCCTTGGCACAAACGTATGTATATGTCTGTTCTCCACATTTTTTTTATTCCTTCTCCTTATATTTCAATAACAATAACAACAATAATAATAGTAGTAATAATAATTATAGTTTCTAAGGATCTTAACACAAAATTTTACTTTAAATTAATTCAATAATTATCTCCTAACTAATTTAATTACCTATAAATATTTTTTAAAATTTCTATTAATATAAATTAACTAATAAAATTTAAATCAAGATGTTACATGTAACATTCCTCTTCTTAATTTCCTGATTTACTAATATTAATAAGGACAATTAAATAAGTAAATGTGGTGTGTAATCAGAGGAAAGTAAAAAGTGTTTTTAGTTGGAATTTTAAGTATAACTTAGGTTCAAAGTGAAATTAGGTCACTTAAGGACCAAAAAGTGAGGAAAAAAATATGTTAAACAGCCTCTATGCCATATGTCACGGTGCCCTGCGATACACGAGGCCATCAGGCGAGAACTTTCTTTTTCATATCACATGCCACGGCGAGTAGGGACAGGCGCTACGGAGCACAGTACGAATTCTGTAGAATTAATATGCAAACTGATGCAAAAAATAGAGAGAAAATAAGAGAGAACAAAAGAGATGCACCAAACTTTGCTAGAATTTACTTGTGGACGACACTGGGAGTATTTTGGAGGCTACAAACACCTAAGATAAGTACCACACTCATTAATCTCCCCATTTCTTCCACATTTAATGAGTTTATAGTTAGGATTTGATAGTAGAAGTAGATTTTCAATCCATATGAGTTATGAGTCCAAATTTATTAATTCAAATGGAGTTAATAGGAGTAGATTAGAGTATCTAAACCTAGTATAATAAATTTTTGGTGTTTTGAGTTGTTGGGCACCATTAATATCCAAAAATTTCATTAATTATGGGTGGTTGAAAGATTGTAATGCCATTAATGAAAATTTAATGCTACCTTAATGTTATTAGGGGCTAAAGGTAATTAATAAACTCAAGAGATAGGCTCAAACTCTTGTGAAGTGAATATTGGGTGATTTAGAAGTAGAAACTGAGGGTTTAATTGTTTGAGTTGGTAATGTTGATGGAATTCAATTTGGTTGATTGTAGTTTTGTCTCTCGGACACCTATTTGGATTGAAAATTTAAGCTTGGAAGCTCTTATATTGAGGGGCAAACCTTTGACCTCTCAAAGATTTAAGATAACTGAGAGCACTTTACTTTGGGTAGTTGTATGTTAATTGTAATATGAATTGTGGGTTTATTATGAAAAATTATGATTTGTAAAATTGGGTTGCATGCATTAAAATTTGGTGTTCTTGTAATTGTGTGATGTGTATTAAACATGTGAAAGTAGTTTCTAAATGAGTTTTGAAGTGGTAAACGTGGTGTTCGAAAAGCATTCCTTATTTTAATGTATTGTGAATGAGTGATTGATGATGAATACGTTAAAGAGGATGTGTTATAACAAAAAAATGAGAATTTTTGCTCACTTGGGTAGAGCACGATCGTGAGCCTAACATGTTGATTGATTTTGAGTAAATGAAAATGGGGAGATGAGTGAGTATGTTTATGGCATGATCAATGGACAAGAGTTTGCCTAGGGATTATGAGTAGAGAAAATTTATATAGTATTTAGACTACCCTCTGATACACGGGGATATAGCCTTGTCCCATAATTTATTGAGGGACTGTCCCATAGTTTGTTGAGGGATTAAAACCTAGCTATCTCCACTGGTTCAATAAGGAGAATAGCCTAGAATATAAGACACCTTAGAGATTCGAGAATGGGGGACGCCGTGATTCGAGAGTAAGTTATATGATCTTTGGTCAAGTCACATCTCACAATTGGTGAGTTTGGGTAGTTTAGTCACACGGATGGAACCCTATTTAGTGTTATAACCCACGATTTTAGTCTGAGAAAATAAGGAGAATATAAGGTTGGTTAATCACTTCCTAAGTAAATATATGATGTGTCACACGTGTTGAATTGTGGCAAGTCATGTAAATAAGGGGACATGTCACATATCTGAGAATATCGTGACAATGTACCTAGTATATGTGAGACAAGGATGCGATTAATGAAAAAGGATGAGTTGCTATATGTGTGAATATGTTCTAAGTACTTGATTTTATATGCATGTGCTTGTCTTATAATTGATATATAACTGCATAAAATAGGTTTTACCTTAGTTATTAAGTGGTTAGACTTATCCCTTTCATTTAACACTTCTCAAACTCTAGCTCTGGTGCAGAGAAGGAGAAGGCTCAAAAGGTTAGAAATTAGCATATTCCTACTGTATGCCTCTAGCTTAGAATTATTTTGTGTAATAGTATATAAATGCCAATTCTAGGATGCATGTCATTACACTTGCACTATTTTGTTATTGCAAATGTTAGATTTGTATTTTAGGCCCTGAGTATTTGTGTATGTTGAAATATATATGTTTATAAAGCTAAAATACTAGTTCAAGTGTAGAAATTATAATTTGAACATATTTGGATTGAATTAGATGCAAAGTAATGACAATTTACCTCTCCCTCTATTTTTGGTAAAATGGGGTTAAGGAGTGAATTTTTGTTATACTATTTTTAGTGCTTGTGACGTGTTGTATTGGTAGTCCTAGGTCCAATAGACATGGTTCAGATGTTAGGAAAAGCTTTTAGCACTTGTTGAGAGTTTTGGACACCCATTTTATGTGAAAGTTGTAAAATGTGGTTAAAATGTGTTTGGATATCTAGCTTCTTGGTGTGACTTATTTTGAAAGTAAAACCTATGCCACTAGTTAGTTCATGTTAAGAGCTTTCTATAGACACTTAGATCACACCAATTGAATGTCTGATGGAGAATTGGGGCGCGTTGGAAGTTTCCTGATTCTGCTGCCAAATGACAGCAAAATTTGTCAAATTTTCATGCAACACACTGCGGGTCATAGCTCCTGAGCCATGATGCATGGCACAAAGAGCAACACGCTGGGCACGAGCCACAGCTTATTACCTTGTATCACATCATATGTTTTGTTTTTCAGTCATCTTCAAATTCTTTCACTCCTCTGAGGTATCCCATGCTTTCAAAACTTGTTTTTACTCTAATATAAAGGATTTGATTGTTTTAAACTCATTGTTATTTAAAAAACTTGGGATCCCTTTAATTTAAACTAAAACTTGGTAATCAGCTTTAAATCTTTGATCACCATGAGCTATAGTAGTGAATTGTGTTTAGTGGAATGAGATTTTACATTACACTTAACCCATTGCTTGGAAAAATCACTTGTCATGGGATGTAAGTACACTCCAAATTGTGATCAAACACTTCAGTTTAGCCATTGGTTTGGGAATGATAAGTTGAATAACATTGTAATTTAACCCCATATAATAGAGAGAGTTCCTTTTAAAACTTTTCATAAAAGATTGAATCTTAGTCAAAAACAACAAATTTAGGAAAACCATGCAACTTGACAACATTATCCATAAATATATTAGCAGCATCCACAACAATAAAAGGGTGTTTCAAAGCCATAAAGTGAGAAATCTTTGATAAGCAGTCAATTAGTACCAAAATAGTAGTTTTAGAGTAAGATTTAGGAAGACCACTAATAAAGTCCATAGAAAAGCTCAAACCACACATGCTTAAGTATGGGCAAGCGTTGGAGAAGCCTAAGGGAAGCTACTAATTCTAGCTTAAAGCGTTGACATATTGTGCATTGACGCACATAATCATAAACATCTCTCTCTATCCCCTTCCAATAAAAAAGGAAGCAAGTCTCTGGTAAGTTGGAGTCATACCTAAATGCCCTCTTATGCCATCAGCATGAAAAAAATTAGAGCAAATCCTCTTTATGTCCACGATCAACCCTTATCATATCCGTTTTAGCAAATAGTATTCCCAAGCATACTTAGGATTAGACAAGGCGTCAAGTTCTATACTCTTGATGAGCTGCTGCAAAAGGTCGTTAAGGAGCTAAAAGTCTGCTACTCTGTCATATAACAGCAAAATAGGCATTGAAATAGCCAAACAATCCCCATCAGAGTGCCTTGATAAATGTCAGCAACTGTATTATCACACCCCTTATGATAAACTATCTCATAATCTAATCCTTATAGCTTATGAAGCCATTTACATTGCTCCTGGCTTAAATCACACTACTCTAAAAGATGTTTCAAGGGCAAATGGTCACTCTTAATAATGAATTTTCATCTCTAAAGATAAGATCACTACTACTTAACAATAAAAACAATGGCTAGCATCTCATGTTCATAAGAAAACAATATGGGCTCTTTCTTGCCAAAAGTGCCTTACTAGTAAAAGCTAAGGGAATTCTATTTTGAAACAATATGGCCCTTAATTCATGCCCAAAGCATCAATCTCAATCACACAAGTCTCATTAAAATTGCCAAGAGCAAGCATCGAAAGAGAGATATTGGCATTCTTAAAAGACTTAAAAGCTATTTGAGCCTAGGGAGACCAAATAAAGCGCTCATTCTTCTTTAATATCTCAATTAATCTTGATAAACTATTTAAAATAACCAGTAATCCTAGGAAACCCCTTAAATCCTTAATTAAAAAGGGAATTGGCTAAGAAGTAATGGCTTCTAGCTTCTTTAGATTGGCTTAAACCCTATAAACTTGGATAACATGGCCAAGATAATCTATTTTCCTTACTGCAAAATTACATTTAGAGATCTTAGAAAAAAGTTGATGCTTTTGCAAGAGAGATAAAGTCTCTTTCAAATGCTTCAAGTAGGTTATCCAATACTTGTTGTGCACTAATATATCATCAAAGAAGACCAAAATGAACTTACACAAAAAGGATTTGAAGACCAAATTCATTAAATCTTAAAAGGTAGAAAGGGCGTTAGTAAGGACAAACGACATGACCATATATTCATACAACCTTTCATGAGTACAAAAGGCTATCTTGGCAATATCAACCTCATTCATTCAAATTTGTTGATACCTAGCTCGTAAATCCATTTTAGAGAAGTATTGAGCCCCAATGAGTTCATCTAAGAGGCCCTAAATAACTAGAATCAAAAACTTATTTTGATAGTGCCCTCATTTAATATTCTATAATCAACATTACAAAAGTGCCACATCCCACCATTCTTCTAAACTAGAACAATAGGGGTGCTAAACGAGCTATTTCTTTCTTGAATAATTCCATTATCTAGCATTTGTTAGACTTGCTTTTTCAATCTTTTTTTTTTAGGACAAGCCCATAACAATAAGGTTTGCAAGTGATTAGGTGATTCACCTTAAGGGGAATAACATGGTCAAATGAATAAGATGGGGGAAGTGTAAAAGGCTTCACAAATACATCCAAAAAGGAATTCAAGAGATTATGTAATTGATGGTAAAAAAGAGAAGAGTTCTATGGATGTTGTACCTATAATTGATGAGAATTGTGAACTAAATAGAGATGATCTGTAGACAATATATTATGATCTAAGAATGGTATTTGAGAAGAAAAATTGTGCCTTGTGCTCAAGCCCTCTTAACTCAACTAGTTTGCCATCCTTGTAAAACTCAAATGATTTCTTGGCCATGTCCAGGGTGAATTGCCCTAAGGTTTTCAACTATATATATTGAACCCTTAAAATCATGTTATATGCGCCAATTTTTATAACCAAGAAGTCAAAAGAAAAGAATGAATCTCCTATACCCTGTTCCAAATTTGAATAGTGTTTTGTAATAAGAATTTAGCGATTACTAATACTTGAGTTTTCAACTTAAGTCATTTAGCTACCCTTAAATCAATGACATTATGAGTACTCCATGTATCAATTATAATGATAACTCTTTGGCATTTAAATTGACCAAGTAAGCGTAAGGTCATTGTGCCTTCCTTCCCCTTGATAGCATTTATCATGCTAGCGGGTTCATTAGGTTCAACCTCTTATTAGGCATCTTCAAACACTGTCATGTCTTCATCAATCAAAAGAGATAAAACTTAAGATTCTTTGTATCAATGGGTGCTCGTGTATTTGTCATTACACCAGAAACACAAGCCTTTATGATATCTATCATCCATCTCATGCTTGGAGAGATGTTTAGAGGGCTTAAAAGATGTTGACCTATGGCTACTAATAGGTAGGCCCTATTTGGGTTTATAGTGGTTTTGGGAAATGAGTCACTCTTACTCGTATGGGAGAAGATAAGAAGTCAAGAGAAATTAGTTGACTTAGGTGTGGAAGAGAAAGTAGACAATCTTCAAGATGGTGCAGTGTTAAGGCTATAAATGTAAATTGCACGAATTGCGACCACTTGCTAGCAAGCTAACTTTATTGCATCAGCTAAACAAGAAGGTCGAAAGCTTAAAACACTCTACTAAACATCCTCATGCAAACCTCTTATATAGCAATTCATGGCTTCTGATAAATCAACCTCAGTGAGCAACTTATCGAATTTCTCCTCATAATCTTCAATGGAGTCACGCATTTAAAGGTTCTTAGGGGTAATCATAGGATTCTCATCTTTTATGTCACCAAAATTGGCTTCCATTTCTAGATGAATGCTAAGAAAGCAAATACGATGCTCAGCTAATGTCTCATCAACTTCAAAGAATTGACAGCAACAGTAAGCCCAACCTTTGAAATCAATGCTATCGAATTTAGGAATTCAACTCGATTGTGTTTGGTGGGAGCATAGTAAGGGAACGATGGTATGGGTAGGATGCCATGGAAAGAACTAAACTAAGATAGGGGTGTAAAAATTAGGGGTGGAGGGACTGGAGCAAAAGGTGTCACAAGTTGAGAAAAAATAAAGGGTGGCCCAATGGAAGGTGGGATGGCGATGTTATAGGTTGATGAGGCTAGGAAGGCTCACCAATTTCAAAAATAGGGGTGCAAGTAGGTTGGTTAGCTAGAATGGAAAGTTTGGTTAACATATTAGTGAGTTGGTTGAAGAATTAGGTCAAGGTTTGTTTAATATCGAAGCTGTTCTCAATGTTTTTCCAAACAAGGGCAAATTGCATTTAGAGATGATGCTCCAAATCACTTAGCTATTCAGTGGAGGATCGTGTCTCCAACAGAGCCATAGTCAGAGAGACATCTCTGACACCTAATGTTAAGAGGAAAGGAGGAGGAGGAGGAGAGGCATGGTATATACCCTAAAACTAGATGCATGCCATATGAGGCATGGTCCAACACTATCAATAAATATCCCAAACTTCAGCAACACAAAAACAATAACAACATAATAACATAAAGACAATAAAGCCCTTAATGAGAGCAATAAACACAACTTAGTGCTCGAGTTGCAATAGATTTGAACACAAGTTTGATTCCAACCATCGGGATCCAGATCAATTTTGGAAGTCAAACACTAAATGGACAATGTTTTAGGTATTTGCCAATCACAAGCAGATAGCTGTTATGAATCTCTTATTAATGAGCTAGGGTTAACAGCACAAATAAATAATATAAATTCAATCTCCCAATTTGGTGCAAATACATTCACTAGTACTCTGGCAGTGTTGCATGATAATGTCTGCATGTCTGTAAACATACCAAAACATTCCCTTGCCTAATTACTAACTTTACAACTTTAACCTCAGCATAGATCATTTTCAAGTACAAGACAGTACTGTATATTATATGTACAATCTATATTAGAGCGCCTCATAAAACTGATATAGACTGAAGCACTTGATTGTTCAGCAACCACCATCAGCTGGCTCAATTGAGCTAAGAAGGCCATTTCCTCTCAATTGCATGCAGTGATCCTCAGCGTCGACTTGAGCACAGATGATTACCACTGACAGTCCATTATAATGTGCCTCTTGCATTATGTTAACTGCATTATCAAGTGTCATTCCGGGTATCACCTTCATCAACACTTGAACAACATATTCTCGCTTGTTAAAGTTGTCGTTATGCAGCATTACCCGATAAGGTGGGGACGTCTTTCTTGATCTCCTGCAAGACAATACACGTCATCCAGGTTTTGCCATCTCTTGGCACTTTCAGCTTCCTCATAATACCAGGAAGCAAAACTAAAATAATTTGCACAAATCTAGGGTCAATGTACATAAATTGATTGATTTACTTTAGAATCATGGCACCCTCTTTTGTTCCTTAATATAAAAGTAAAAGAAATGGCTCAATCACTAATCCTTTTGAATAACATTTGAACTCGTTTCAAGAACAAAGAAAACGTTTCTCCAGCAAAGTATTAAAGCAAAAAGGAATGTATGCTGTCACATTCAACTAGAGCAACACAAAAAATTAGGCTAATTGCAGAAAACTGTAAACAGATTGCAATTCTTGATTTTAAAATCCCAAAGCCACTACTCTAGCATTTCATCACTTTCACCAAGTTAGTTTCCAAATAACCAATGCCAGCAGTACCTACATTAGTGTTATCCAAAGACTAAGTCTAAAAGCATGACTTCATAAATGGCTGTCAGTCAGCATATCTTACAGTACTACAATGAGAAAAAGATCAAGCTCTGTGCTTGCAAGATGGTGTTTAGATTAGTTGTTTAAACAGTTAAACAGTTTACCATTATTTAAATAAAAGAAATATGAGATGCAACGAAGAAAATCAGATCCAAACAGCAATATTACTGAGAGCAGTTTTTCCCCTTTTCTTTCTTTCTTTCTTTCTTTTTTGGGTGGGGGATGGGAATTTAAAGAACATAATGAGGATCGCGTGAGAAAATAATTGGATATAATTCAATCCTAAAGTAGAAATAATGTCCCTGACATCATATCTGTAATTGTTGACTGCATGGCTTGACACAGCTGTAATATTGAAGTTGTGGTGACTAACATTTTCTGCAATCACCAGTCAACGTATAACTAATCTGTGCAGAATCGAAAGGCCTGATTCCAGATAGAAATGTGCATTCAAAATGGGTTATTCCAACTAGCAATCAGGTTTCCTTGATTGATACGTGCAATATAGAATGCATGTAGCAGAGGGTTTTAACATCTAACATGCACAATTGATATTGTCAGTCAAGGACTCACCAACAAGCTGGTAGGAATTTTAGTTGTGCCTGTAAAACAGACTGTGAACAGGATGTATGAACCAATCACCTACGAATTTTTCATCATTCTATGGAGAATTTCCAAGCTATTTCGTTTACAGTAAAACTTCTAATAAACCAGAACAGGATACTATTATAAACAGAATGCTCCCACGAAATTTCACCATTCTATGGAGGATTTCCAAGCTGCTTCATTTATAATAAAATTTCCAATAAACCAGAATAAGAGTCTTAATAATTAGAAACTCCCATCTTGCGCCTGCACTACTGTCATTACCGTATATCAAACTCGGATTCCCGACCAGGCGTTGTTGTCTCTATGGTTGGCCTCTCCAACAACCCCCCACCTTTCCCTAATCCCGTGGCTGATGCTGCCATTAGAGTGCTCCGATCTTTGTTATTTTTAAAAAGAAATCGTTTATCTCCTGCGATTAGAAATTGGAATGACAATTTTTACCCAAAAAAGAAAAAAGAAATTGGAATTACAATAACGGGAATCACTAAATGATTTAGAACCAAGTGCGAGAAGTTAAGGAATGCGATAATTAATCCAGAAAACAGCGTTTCTCATATTCGATTGTCTTTCACCTGAAAATTTTCAACAAATCTATATAACTATAGCAATTTCTTCACGCAATTACCAATTTTAAAGAGATTCAAGATGAATAAAGTATGTACCGTGATTTCTAGCATTCAAAAAATGGTTGGGAGAAAGAGCAAGTCGACTACAAAATGCAGCTTCCATGGCTCCGCCCTCAGTTTGGGTGTCTCTGTGCTTCTCTCTTGCTGTGTGTGGTTAACACTTGAAGGAGCTGCTTCTTGAGAAAATGATCAATTGACGAAGCCAAACAAAATGATTTTGAAAAAATAAAATAAATAAATTTTGCAGGGTCCTAACTGAAGAGGTTTTTGGAGCGTTGATATGGTGACACGTCGTGCACACCAAATCCTGAAATTATAAATCATCGTGTAAACATAACGACAATGTCATCATCAATTACCACAACAAAAATCTGTAGCATATATACGCCTGTGGCTTTCTTCGTTTGTTTGTTTGTTTGTTTTTTTTAGATAAAATTGGAGCCCAACAGCTTACATTTTATTCCCTCCAGTCATATTTATAAAATATTTTTAAAAATAATTTTTAATTTAAAATATAAAATATCTTATAATAATTAAATTATTTTTTTAATTTTACCCCTTGTTAATTAGTGTGAAAGTATTTAATATAATTATATTATTATTTAAAATTAAGGGTAAAAATAAAAATATTTTTCACTTTTTTATGATATTAAGAAAAAGATTAATTTTTTTTAAATAAGTAAAACAGTTAAAAATATGTTATAATAAGGATTGAAGAGAGTAAATTGTTGTGGCTAACATATCTTCGATGGAAAGGATGAGTAGAGTGACTTTTAAAGTGATTTTTAACCTTACATTATAGCAAGAGCAAAGGGTTTTCTTTTTATTTTTTTCACACTATGAAAAATTAAATATGAACGTTATTTATACACTCCTAAATTTAAATATTCTGGTATATTTTGTCATTAATAAGGAATTATTCTTAGACAAAAAAAGGAAAAAAAAAAGAGAAAAATGTTATGATTCAATATCTTTTATTATAATAAAAATGTTTATCCTTAATGACAAGGTAAAAATTCAACAAAAAATCGGGTTGGGGCATGAGAGAGCTATTTAATTGGACTTGACAATATTAGAATTTGACATGACAAAACTATTGTTAGATATCATATATTTGTGCAAAAATTTAATCCATCCACTAATTCTAACTATTTTGTCTCCAGCTAACAATTATCAAGAGACAGATACAGAGTGGAAGGGATCTTCTACTGATTTGTGATTGGCAAAAAAGGGGGGAAAAAATTGACTTTCATGTTCATCAATATATACCTATCATAAGAAATCGATGCCTCCATAAATTTTTAAAAATCTCCAGAGTAACTTAGAAAAGACTACAAAAAGCTTAAAAGAAAATATGACAAGTTTTTTTAAATTTTAAAAATAAAAATTGTTATTGTATAAAAAAAAAAACTGTTAAATGCGCCATAACTGTTAAGTTCAGTCCGATACAATTCCATTATTTATTCATCCATTAAAAGTTACTAACATTTGACACTTCTTGGCTGAGATGTGTACAATTACAAATCCACCATTTCATTGACAGGGTGTCCTGTACAGTACAAGCCAACGATAATTAGCCTATTTGGTAACGGTAAGAGTAAAACAGAGCATCCTAAAGAAAAATGGACAAAGAACAGAGCAAAGAGAAGAAGAAAATATGCACATCATGCTAGGCAACTACCCCCCTTGATTGAAACCAGAGTGGCCACATAGTTTACGGCTTGAGCTGAGTTCAGGACTGGGTTTCCCTCTATCTTCAAATTCTTAATCTTTTGAGTTACAACGTTGTAAGACTTAATCTCCCCACCACACGTTTCCAAAAGAAGCTCATCTTCCTTCCAGAAAACCAGAGGCTTGGGTTCTTCTAACAGATTCATTATGCTCTGCATCTTGGTCCATGAACCCTGAGCACCAAATCCCTTCATCACCCATATGTCAATCGACATGTTCAGACCTGAACCAGAACAGCAAATCAAAGAGATTGATTCTTTCCACACAGCCAGAGACCTGCGATCAGGTTTTCTGATATCCACGTTATCTGGCGCAGACACTCTGTGGAAAACCTCGTCTCCCATTTTCAGTCCTAGGATAATTGTCGACTTGTCTCCTCGTTTAAAACCCCACCAGTAATACGTTCCTTTGAAGAACAAGGCGAAACAATCATCTTCAAAATCAAAATCCCTAGTGTTGCTATTGTATAGTCTTGCCCATGAATCAGTGCTCAGAGAATACATCTCCACGCGATTCGTTGTATACACACCAGTATCCACCGTCCAAATCCTCACAACCTTGTAATCATCCGTTTGGGAATTATATCCCAATCCAACAGCTAAAGCAAACGATGATTTGGACCGCATATTGGAATCAGGAAGGCATTTGAATTCTCTGGTCGCTGGGTTATACAAAATAACCTCGTTACATTGAGACCAATAGCCTCCTGACAAACAGAGTATACCATTACAGTGACCGGAGATTCTGAATTTGGTGGAAAGAAGTTTGACTTCGGGCAACAAGGTATCATCAACTGAAGAATCGTTGCTAGAAAGGGAAAAGAGTTTGTAATTTTGCATGGGCAGGCCATAGGACGTAGTGGGGAAAGAGAGCCTGAGGATCACGCTGTTACCGAAGGTGTGGTGTTTGATGAAATGAGAGACGTGAAGGGCTTGGAAAATGGGGTCGGTGAAGAGAGCGTACCAGAACTTGCAGACGCACTTGAATCGCAACAATGATTTGTAAGGAAGCCTTGAGAGTATATCCTCCAACAGTTCCTGAGGCAGATTTGAATTTAATTCCCTCACCATTTACTGCTTCTCTTCGTCTCTGCGTTTCGTTTCTGGTCTTCCTTCTTTTCTTAGCCTTCTTTTATTCGGTCGTCTTAATTTTCAAGGGAGGTGGACGCGATAGACAGGATTGCCTATTCTTTCCTGATTATAGTACTGTCAGTTTTAGCCACATTTATTATTTAGGCCAAAGAAAACCATATTTATGATATTTTTAAGGGAGAAGACTGTGTAATTTTTCCTGTTAAAAATAAATTTCATTCAGATAATCACTTGCTTATATTTAATGGTATCTCGATGGAGCTTGGCTGAGTATACCAAAACAACAAAATCTTGTGAAAACAAATTCGATTTCTCCTCTTAGTTTTAGCTTCGTAGTCCATTTTTTATTCGCTTGCTTTTGAATTGACTTCTTTTTTTTTTTTCCCTCGTTTGAATTGACTTCATTGTCTAGAAGGAAACGAGAAGTTCCGATCACTTCGTTTGTTCTTCTTCTTCTCCTTCTCCTTCTTCTTTTTAACTGCCGCAAGATTTAAAAAAAAACCGTCACGCAAAGTCCCTGTTTGTTCGCTCCGCAACAGGTTCAATGGGCGGCCGAAGAAGCACGAGCGGTCGCATGATTTCCTATTTGTCTATTTTTTTTAATGTGAGATACTATTATAAATGGAATAAATAATTCATGAGAAAAGGAGTAGGCCAGGGTCCCAAAAATGTAATGAATGATAGAGAAAGATCTCGACAAAAAATTGTGAATAATTAAAGTCATGTTTGTATATTTTTAAATTATTATTTATCTCCTGTAAAATTACAAATCCAAAATATTTTATATCGTTCTATATTGCCATTGAATCTTAAGAGCCTTTTAATATATTTTTCCTTATTCATAAAAAAATATATTTTTATTAATACCATGTCAGACATTTTTTAAGGAAAAAATGTTTTCTCCATCATCAAATTACTAAAAATATCGCATGTTTAAAGAGAATATGTACTGGCCAAAATAAGAGAATATGTGGGTTAAAAAGTTAGAAGTAACTTTGGCCAAAAAAAAAAACAAAAAACAAGAAGAAGAGTTTAGAAATAACTATATTAGTATTACCAATTACTAATTGATTATTGAAAGGAGGCATAGTTATTTTCCAACGTTTTTACATCATTTAAAATGCTTGAAATGAAACATTTATTTTCCCCTCTTTCTTTTACAGTTAAAAAAAAAAATGAGAGAGAGAGAGTAAACTTTATCAATATTAAAAGGAAAATGTTTTTTAAAATGAAGGAAGCCTAATCAATGATACTCAGTCGCAAGTGTCTCGCGGTTTACGAAATAAACGTGGATCTGTAACTATTCTGTGTTCTTCAGGAACTGTATTTTATTCAGGATATAGATGTAACGTTATCAGGTAAATTGATAATAATAAGTATTAATCTGGATCCAGGCCATTAGGCTGAGAAAAGTATAAATAAATATAATTCACTAAGTAAATTAATAAACGAAACCTATTGTCATTGGTCTTTTGCCTTTACAAAAATAAAGATTTACAATATAAAATGGACTTGTTGATAATCAGGAATCAGGCCTAATCCCAAGCCTAAAGGGATCCTCCTCGATAAAACCAGTTGCCGCTGTTGGTTGACCCTTTTTTTTTTGGGCCTGAAACTGTTGGCTCACTTCAATAAGTCTTTTTACAAATAAGTCACATGTTTTGTTATTTTTACTGGAACAGGACAAGACTTATAAAACACTACATAAATAATTAAATCTTTTTATCCAAAATCTGTTTTCAAACATGTATCAGAGATAATTCAAATTTTTAAAGTTCTTTGATATTAAAACGATGCTAGGTCTTAGATGATATTTTCCCAACAATAAAAGGAAACTACTTCGTTTTCACTTTAATGGATATGAAACCAACACATAACTTGATCCAAGGAATTCAAATTCCGTTAAAGACAAAGTGTTAGCCAAGACTTCAGACATGCCATATAAAATTGGTTCAGAGATAAAGTGCATTTTTAGATGCATCAGTTATGCACACAAGTAGCTTCCATTTTTTAGGTTCACATCACACCACTAGCTCCTGGTTTAGGATCAAAATCACGAGGGAAAATTTGTATTAAGCTTCCAATAACTACAAAAGATTCATAAAGCTGACATATAGTATGTTTCCATACTAGTACTGAAGTCGAGAAGAATAACAAAATTTAACTCTGGAAGAATAAAATCTATCGAAGTCCACCATGACATCTCAGAAACCGATTTACCCAGCAGAAACACTACAGAACATTGAAAATGCAGGATTAAGCAGTAGCAGATGGCTTAGATGCAGCAGAGAGCTTAGATCTCCTCTTAGCCAAACTCTCACTGCGGCGTTCACGCTGTTCCTTCAACCGGCTGGCAAGCAGCTTTTGATACTCAGCAGCCTCTGCCTTGGCCTTGGCTATTCTCTTCTTCTTGTCTGCGATCCTCGCTCGCTTCCTTTGCAAAGTCAAGGGAGTAACCAACCTCTGAATTTTGGGAGCTTTGCTCACCTTCTTGCCTGCAGAATATTAGGCACTATCAAAAAACAATATCACACAAATAGAAGTTTAAAATGTTCTTGATCAAACAACAAAACGACCTAATAAACTCACCAGCTTTGGTCGTAAAGGTTCTGCGGTATGTGTTAACATATTTACGTACGTCATCCTCCTTGGAGAGGTTAAACAACTTCCTAATCTTTGAAGCCCTTTTTGGCCCTCTCATCCTTGGCTTCTCAATGTCAGTCAATCCTGGAAGATCATTCTCACCTTTCTTCACAATAACTAAGTTAAGAACAGAGAGGTCTGGACTGACAATGCAACCACGAACAGACTTCCTTCTCCTCTCTCCGTTCCTTCTTCCATAGCCTCGGAAGCACGGAGTTCCTGCTCAATTAGACAGTTAAAAAAAAAATCAACATTTACACAGCAGGAGACAGAAACGCAATCATGTAAAAAACAGTGACCTCTGTGCAGCAAGAGACGGACACGGCCAGGAGTTAACACTCCCTGCTTCATTGGAAACCCTTGTTTGTCACATCCTCCAGTTATTTTGAAAACATAACCCTTAAACTCCTGCAAACAACCATCAAAAAGAAGAACAACAACAAATTATCAATTATTAGTATTCAATATCATGAAGCATAAACTACAAACAGAAAGATAGAAAATTATACCTCACCCAGCGCATCTCCACTAACTTCTTGTGATATCCTCTTGTCCCAAAATGCTCGACTGCCAGGGAACAGTGTTCAATTCAATTAAAATGTACATTAAATTATATATATTACATGTATATATAAATTTTATACATATATACATATTGAAATTCTATATACATATATTGAAATATATACAGTAAATTGAATGAATTGATTCTTTCAAGAATGCTGTTCTTGAAGACTTCCAACAGTCTTGACCTTGGTCTTACGATGAGGTTAAAAAACAGTTGGTCCCCAATCTGATAAATGATCCTCAGAATAAACATTTTTCTGGGATAAAAAGTAACGCATCTTATTATTATTTACTAACTTACAATAGATAAGAGTCTTTGACGGCCACAACAGTACGCTTCACTCTCCCAAAAACTAGAAACTACAACATATATTCACGTGCTAACTAAAAGAACCATTCCAAATACCAACTATCCAGTGTCACCTGTTCTAGATGAAAATAGCCTCATCCATAAAGAAGAATATCATAAGAACTAAGATAAGACTTACGAGAAGTTACTAATGTTAATGTATTTTGATCAATAAAATTAAGACAGATTTTTCCCCTGGAGAAGAGTCGTCTATGTTTTATTTTAACGCCTACAGAAGCTCGTCTGAGTTTTGACGTATTTAAATTATGAAGACCAATTTGAGAAGTCAATGGGACGCAGTTACCAGTTGACATTCTTCAGAATGTAACTTGCCAACCTACTGTAAACCTACCGCATTGGAAACAGCAGAAGAAAAACAAAAGGAAAAGAAAATTACATCCCAATCTTGCATAGAACAAGAAGCAAAATTGAATAAAATGCAAGGGGACACTTCACAATTGTATCACTCACAGTTTAGCATCATCATCAATCTCAAGCTTCTTCTGGCACCCAGTGGTGGGATTGGCAATGTTGAACTGGAGGAGTGAAAACAGGCTAGCATTAGAATTATATAAATCATATTGAATAAAGGGAGATAGGAACCTCAGACATCCACATACCTTCATCTTTTAGATAGGATCACAAATACCGCTCCTCTAGAAGCTCTACTCCCTTAACATAGTACAAGAAGAATAGACATCAATGTGCAGCAGAAAAACAATAAAATTTAACAGCAGACTCTCGATTTAGAGACTGAAAGCAAACCCGCTGCTCAAACGATTTAGTAAGATTTGAAATTAGAAAATGGAAAATCAAAAGCCGGAATATTCCATTAAAATTGGGAAAGGACGGGAAACTTACGGAGCTGAAGTTGTGGCAAATAATTCTCGGCGGGCTGCTGATTCTGAACAGACCGAAGCTAGGGTTTTGTGAGGAACAGACTGAGCTGAAAAAAGGTGATCCGGCGGCTTAGGCTGATGGAAAGACAGAAAGATGTATCCTGACCGTTCATTGAGAGGTTGAAATTTTGGATTTTTTTTTTTGGGCCCAGAGTTAAAATTTGGGTTCGAGACCCACGGATTCTTATTGGGTTAGCCCCCGATGGAAAACAATACAAAAGGGGAAGCGCCAAAAAAAAGAAACAAGAAGAATGGAAAATATTTTTTGAGGATTTGTTTGTTAAGAAATATAAGATATTTTTAATATTTTAATTTATAATTAATATATTTTTAAAAAATATTTTTAATAAATAAATTATTTTATATTTGTTTTTAAGTGAAATATCATATTAAATAAAGGTAAATTTGAAAAAATGTTTTTAGTTTAAAGATAATTCACTAATTTATTGGGATGAAATTCAATTAAAAATTTATTATGTTTTTTAAGAGATAGAGTACCATATATATATATATATATATATTATGCATGTGGTAACTTTTATTTATTTGTTACAATTCAATACTATAAGGAGAAATTTTTAGATAGATCAATACACCTCATCATTGGTAATTTATTCAATAAAAACATGATATTCAGATAATATTAAGTATAAATTGATTATGATAATAATGATATTAGAGATAGAAAACATAAGAAATTAAATATACATTATATTATAAGAATAAAATTAATTAAAATAATGTCACTTAATTTTTTTAGATGATTTGAGATATTCTAAACAGACAAATCACAAATGACATAGCACACCTAGTCTATTTAAGAATTTCTCATATTATAAGAAATTTTTAGTTGAATTATACTTATGTACGGCACTAATTGCAGGCACATCTCTCAATAAGGATTCAAACATTGATTTGTTATGTTATGAGAGATTAATCCTTTCATTAAATCCAATACCCACTAGTAAATACTCCCTCAAATCCTATTTATAAGATACCTTCTAAAAGTAATTTTTAATTTAAAATATAACATACTTTATAATAATTAAATTAATTTTTTTAAAAATATGTGAAATGATTAAAAGTGTACTATAAATATTGGAAAGAGTATCTTATATTTTTAAACATGATATTTTGAAGGAAAAAAAAAATACTTTATAATATTAGAGAGAGAAAGGGAGAGAGAGCATTAACGTTGATACTAATTATGCATAAATTTTGGGCGCTCCCTCCATGCTTCACCGTCCCTCTCTCCAGCACAGTTACTGTATCTGGCTATGATCCCCCGGAGCATGGAACAATTCAACGAACGTAACGGACACGTGACCGCATGAAGAATTCGATTTCAACAGGGATACGTGGGGCTAGCTATTCCGTCGGCAATTCCCGAAATCAACGCTGCCGCTTAACGTCATCGCATCTTTTCACAAATATTCTTTACTTCCACTCCCTTCTCTTCTTCGACCACACGGTAATCCCCACCACATATAAATATATACACCAAAATAATCCTCCGAAGCACGCACCAAAGCAAGAATCATGAAGAGGCAAAGACTTATGAGCGTGAGAGCTTTCGAAGGTGCAGAAATGGCGTCCATGGTGAAGAAGAAGAAAGCAAAGAGTACTGAAGCTGATGACCAGAAGATGCGTAACGAGGAGGAGGAGAAAGAAGGGAAACAGAAGGTTGAAGAAAATGTTTTGGGCTGGCCAAGCTGGGACGACGACCACGATTATTGGCCTTGGATTGGGGATTTCGTGGACGAGCAAATGTCGTGGGGCTCTGTTTGGATTCCATTTTTGGATGAAGCTTTCGGTGCACTGTACGGTGATGTTGTTTGGGACGACGACATTTGGAATTTGAAGAAAGAAATTCCAAACCCATTCCAGAGTTGATTAGGGCTATATTCTACTTGTTCTGGTTTTCACTTAGGAATGAAATGTTGAGCTTTTCTCATTAATTTCACAGGCTGAGGCTGCTATGTTTTGGTTGAACTGCTTGACTAAAACGAATAACCATCTTATCTTCATCTGCCATATGAATTGGAAGCCCGGATTAATTCACACAGTATGCTGCTAATAGGATTAGTTGTAGAATACAAAACGCACACAGTATAATTGTTACTTAAGACTTACTTAAGACATGATAAATTTGAATCCCAAAATAAGTCAGATGTCGGTCCAACGAATCAGAGTTTTTTTGAACAAAGAATCAGAGTTGAAGAGTAAAAGCATCGAGACATGATAGTGAGGACTGAGGAATCCATTCCTTTCGAATGTAAGATTGGGACTGAAACCTTTCCGCCACTTCACATTTTTTGTTTGAGAGGATGATAAGTAAAGACTTTATAATAATATTAATATTAAAATAAGAATTTTAATATTAAAATATAGTAAAAAGATTACTAAAATTTGAGAATATTGATGTTGAAAAGTTCTAATCTAATATTAATATTTTTACAAGGTTTTTGTTTGTCATTCTACTTTTTTTTTTTGTTCTTTTTAGTTTTTACCATGTTCACATTTATGCAATAAGCAAAAGATTTTTTTTTCTGTTTGCTTTTTGCTTTTTTATAGAGCCTGAAAAGCTAGAAAGATGAATATATGAGAACTAGATTCTAACCTGTATAAATGTAAAAACTTTAATGAAATCACATTCAGGGATGGAAGATAATGAAAAAAAAATCTAGGTTATTAGTTTTATTTGGATCTTTGCCCTGTGTTGTTAGCATTATTAATGAGTTTTCAGTATTTATTAAAAAAATCGCATTCTAATTAAAACATGAGTAATAATAATATCAATGATTAGTAAATTGAAAAATATTAGCACCCATACTATCATAAGTGGAGTAAATACTATTCATGTTATTGGAACATAAATGTCTAGCAAATACCATGCATACTCCTACAATTAACATCCACAGTTTTAGAACATAAAAAATTTATCAATAATTCATACATTGAAATTAATCTAACTACTAAAGTTTTATTAGTCATTCATTAAACTAACAAAAATATAATGAACTGATATATCAAAAGGAGTAAACTTAGTAATTATTATCAAGTTTAGCAGCCTTTCAAAATACCATTACAAATGAAAAAAAAAAAAAACAACACATGTGTAATGGCTATGTGACTAACTTAAAAATTGACATACAAATCTTATAATTAACTCAGGTTTAAATATCCTTGTTATTATTAATGACAGACTTAAAACCAAGATTACCCACAACAAAAAAGTCAATGACAAAATCTTCAAAAAAAATCCCCTTAAACCAAGAGCTGAAACAAAATCTCAATGTTAGGGACATGGAATAAAAAATATAGAAAGGCAAATACTAAAACTACCGACATACTAAAAAGGCTTACAAACATTAGACTTGTGTGCTCTAGATGTTGTAGGAAAGTACATCCTAAATAAATTTACTTTCATTGAACTAAATATTTCTAGGAAATTCACCACAAGTACATGGCAAGACTATTGTATCTGAAATTGATAAGTTTTTGTTGCAATATTTGTCTCTGACTTCTGTTCATAGTTAGCAAAAATGGCTCAGTCCAGCAGTAGTCTAGGCATGTTTACATTTAACCAAGCCATTTAAACCATGGTATAATTTACATAAAACAGCAACCAAAGAGATAACAATTTAAGTGGTTCAAGGCTGGGAGACTTAGAAGGAAGTGGTAAAAGTTCAGCAATTGCAACATAAAATTCTGTTTACTATTGTGTTATAATTATTAATATTAGTCATTAACCTCAAGTGATAGTTACTAGCATGGTCACATGCAATTACATTTGAATCAAAAGCTTTTTTTTTTTTGGAGAAATTGAATGAAAGGTTTTTCCTGCACACTTTTTATCCCGTTTTGCTCTCCCTAAACTTGGCATAGTACAATCATTATCAAATTTGTATTGCTGAAATTGGCCTTACAAACTTGTCAAAAGGAAAAGTCAAGTTACAACTGATAATGCAGGCTGCAGCTAGCATTAACTTTGAAAAGAAAAGTGAACATATACAAACTTATCAATATCTCCTGAATAATCACACATCCTTGACCGTGAAATTCATTAAAATTTTAAACAAAATGCTATTTAGCAGGCATATGCGAATTAAAAAATAACTTGAAGCAAGCTGTGTAAAACGTTAAGTACTTGAAAGCTTGCAACTTGAAAAAAGTAAGAGTGAAAAATTTCAAGATCTTATATGTAGTCTAGAAGACAATAATTATCACCTTAAGTTACTAATAACTCGTGCACTACAATAGCTCATATTTTGACAGCAACAAACATGATCACTACAATCTCTTTAACATTCACTTTCAAAATCCTTTCAACATAATCACTGCACAGTGGTAACTTTGACAATTTGAATATCTTGAGTTTTTTTTTTTATATATATAAACAGAGGAAATCTAGTCAACATGGTATTAAGCAACAAAGGGTAACAACACAGTAGCAGCATCAATACTTGCATGAAATGAAACCTCACAAGTATTGAAGGACAATAGAGGGTAAAAATAGAGCAGGAGCATCTACACGCAATCCCAAAAACAGAAGGAAGGACACTTTTTCCTTTGCTACTTTTTAGTATATAGCTTAAACTGCTATTTGTGAAGTAATGAAAAAAGATTCAATATATAACCCACCAAACATAGCTAGCAAAGGAAGAACCTAGATGTGAAAATAGGATGGACATATGTAAATTTGTATGACATACTATCAGCGAGGAAGTATATATACATTGAGGTTTTTAAAAGCATTACATTATACATTACAATTAATAATAAGTAAAAAATGTTATTTTTTATTTACTTTTGTATGATTTGGATATAATTGTTCAAGGAAATACATTCAAGATCTTCCTCTGACAAATTTCAGCTTGTTGTTACGTGCTTTAATTCAAACTGACCGAATGCATCTTCTTGAATACTTTTTGTTAAATATAAAGCCATGGGATAACTGTGTAAAAAGATTAATATTTAATTATATTTAAAGTCATGAGGTTTATACAGTGAAAGGTGAATTATCAATGGTAAAAATATTAGAATTTTCATAAAGTGTTTTGTAAATTAGAAAATCAACACATTTCTTAACTTCTCTATAAACGTAGTCAAAAATAACCATCCAATTTTTCATTATGAAATCTTTAACGCTCTTGATAATCACAAAAGGGGATGGAAATTGCTAACTATTTTTTATTACTTCTAGCCATCTTATAAACCCCAAGAGTGGAGTACGGAAAGGACAAATAAAACCACATAACCTTGCAATAGAAATATATAGAACACAAGTAGTAACGGGCAAGGCTGAATAACAGAGCTCCAAAGATGAAATCATATAAACATCA
Organism: Prosopis cineraria; assembly: GCF_029017545.1. Classification (NCBI taxonomy): domain Eukaryota; kingdom Viridiplantae; phylum Streptophyta; class Magnoliopsida; order Fabales; family Fabaceae; genus Prosopis; species Prosopis cineraria. The sequence continues at coordinate 40,276,531 of NW_026555332.1, forward strand.
TGAAAAACCAAGTACTATCAATTGTGACATTAACTAGAGATGTCTATAAATCTATGAAACATAATATAAATGACCAGACAACTAAAATAGTTAAAACCCACAAAGTAACACACGATGAATACTAACTACTGTTCATCCTAGTAACACTCCAAAATGAAATGGCCAAATTATCACAAAGACGGAAAAAAAAACACAAGGGGAGGAAAGGAGTGAATCAAGGAATACTTAAACAAAAATCCCATATGCAAAAACAAATAAAAAAAATAGGTGGGCTAATTAGCCAATCTGTAAATTAACTCATTGGGAGTTAGCTTCTCTCCATTTTTTTTTTCTCTCCACTTTCTCTTCACTTTCCATCTTAACCATCAGATTCATTTTTGAACGGTTGAGATTTTATGTTTCATAAAATTATTATTAAAATATAAAACTTTATAAAAATGCATATAATAATAATTTTATGAAACATAAAATCTCAACCATTCAAAAATGAATCTGACGATTGAGATGGGAAGTGGAGAGGAAGTGGAGAGGGAAGAAAATGGAGAGAAGCTGGATCTAACTCACTGTGGGATTGGGTTATGTAGTGCAAGCCAAAATAGGCTTACATCTAAACAAACCAATTTTTTGGCCAACCTAACCACACCTTTTGGTAGGGCAACATGTTGAGCTTGTGTGCTCAACTCATATTACTAGTTCTAATTAAGCCTACTCATATGAAATTAAGTACAAGGTTGTTGATACACACAAGGTCAAGACTTAAGGTGTAGTTTGGACTTCGCTAGAAGAAAAATAATCAAAAAGGAAAGTTTGGAATTTCATGATCAAAATTTACACATGAAGAAAGTTTTGATTTTTGAATTAATTATGCAACTATAGCAGAAAAATTAAATATAATTAGTTGCAATTCATTATATCTAAATAAATAACTAGAAAAATTATTATAGTAGACTCAAGAAAGTATGATTCTTGTGAACACCAATAACTTGAATATCTTATTGCTATTTAAATAAATAATTTACATTATTTGAAATAATATTTACTATTCATTCAAAATAATTATGAAAATTTTAGGGCATTTGTGAATTTAATTGACAAGGTAAACGTCCAGTGTACTCTTTTTTTTTTTTGCTTTTTTTTTTTGAAATAATGAACTCATAAAAAATCAACAACTAGACTAAAAACAGTTCAAGTTTGGTGGAGCAGAGGATCCCTCCTCTTTTTTCTTTGAGATAATAATGTAAATTTGGTCATATATTATTTGTTTAGGAGCATCTAATAGCTTAGACTATCAGGTGGTGCGAAATAAATTATCAACTTTAAAAAATAAAACATCCAATAGCCTACTGTTAACTTTAGTTGACGAACATTATGTGGGGCCCACAATGATATGTGTCACTCCATGAGCATTCCACGTCAGCATGTGTAAATGTGTAAATTTAGCCACGAATTATTTTTCAAAAAGTACTAGGTTACCTCTATTATGAAAAGCGAACCATCCAATACCTTCCTTCAATTTTGATCAAATATTGTTTATTTTTATACTTATGAGACCCACGATACATCAATCTCTTCAATTTTTTTGCTTTCGTTCTTAGTGTCATCTCTAGAAGAAGAGATTGAAAGAGTTTTTATCTAAAAACATTTACCAAGAAGATGCAAATGAAGTAGAAATTTACTTTTATAACGTGTAGGAAAAGTTTGATTCTAACTTAATTTAGCCACGAAGTATTTCTTCTATTTTGTTAGCGTTGTCTTCATGAATGTCTTTAGATAATAATTTTTTGAAATTCTTTTTCTTGAGTTGAGAATGAAAATAAAGGCAAGAAAATTGAAGAGATTGACATGTTGTGGATCTCATAAGTATGAAAATGAATAATATTTGGCCAAAATTGATGGGAAGGTGTTGGATAGTTCATTTTATAGTATAGGCTATCTAATACTTCTCAAAAAATCATTCATGTCTAAATTTATACTTTTACACATGCTGACGTGGAGTGTCAAGTGTCATTGTGAACCCCACATAACGTCCATCAATTAAAGTTAATGACAGATTATTGAATGTTCTATTTTTTAAAATTAATAATTTATTTTGTATCATTTGATAGGGTTATCAAATATTCTTAAAAAAATAATGCCTAGCCGAACTTATCCCTTTACTCTTTTATGCAATACATCACAACAATATTTTTATTTTACTTGTGTGACATCCTGATTTTTATATAATAAAGAAATTGTGGAATTTAGGTTTTGAGGAAAAAAAATGATAATAATAGGAATTTATATTATTTGAGGTTATTTAGAAATAATATTATGATTAGGTATTTAATTATGAATTTAAAAATTTAAATTTAAAACCACATAAGCAATATTTAGTTAAGATATAATACATAAATAATTTTTTTTATGTGTGTGTTTAAAAAAAAAGAGAAGGTAGAAGGAACAAAAAAAAAAGGGGGGTGGAAGGTTGTTGTTTCTAAGTCCCACATTGGTTAGATGAGAGAAGAGAAGAGGTGCCTTCATGTATAAAAAGGAGGGGGTGTGTGCATTAGGAAGCATGAGAGGCTAAGATGCAATTTAGAGGAAATTGCAACTTTTGGCCCAAAGGTTTGAATAATTAAATTCGAACCTATAGTTTTTTTTAATATAATTTTGGGACTCACAATCCCATTTTTATATTATTTTTCTCTCTTCCTCTCACGTTGCTCGGCGTTTTCTCGTAAGGGGAGATTATTTTCTTTTTCTTCAGGTATGTTCTAACTTTCCTGTTTAGATTAGCATTTAAAAATTTATTTAATTACAAAATTAATTTTATAGTTATTTTCTAAATAATATTAGCTTTCTAGTGATATGATTATTTTGTAGGATAGAATAAATATTTTGATTAGGATTTTTCTATAAGATAGTTAATCTGATGATATGATGGATTAAAAATATAGGTTAAAACTCTTAGGGATATAATAAATATTATAGAATATTTTCTTGAGGTTAAAACTCATGTTTAAGAATTTTTGAGTTAAAATCTAGATCTATATGGTTGAATTTATGTGGAATATGAGACGTAGGGATAAACCTATGATTATTAAATATTTATTTAAGTATGAATAGGTATTTTTGAGGTTATAGAAAGGTGATTTGAGGCTTCAGGATAATTTTAAAATTTAATTTATTTTTGGACGAATTTTTAGAATATAGAAGGATGAAATTGTGATACTAGAAGTGATTTGAGGATAAAAAAAATAGTTTATTAGGGTACGAGAATTTTAGAAAAGAATTTGGGAAGTTAAATGAGGCATAAATCTTAAATTAGTGTTAATATGAATTATAGATCTAAGACTTTCTAACTATTTAAATTAGATTTATTTATTTTAATGTAAAATTAATATATAGTATTGTGAAATAATTATGTAGATTATATTGACAAAGATAGTGGTGAAAAAGGAGTTGTGAAGGGGAACTTGTTATTCAAGACACAAGGTAACCATTATTAATGTGTTGTGATGAGTGTGTTTGTGAATGGTTATGTGTTGTTTTGTTGTTTGGAAAAATTATGAATTATTGAAAATAAATACTGTATATACTTGTTTGAAATTATTGCCAAGTGGGTTAAAAATTTATTTTTGTTTATCATGATGAGATATTATTGTTCGGATATATTCCTGTTTGGATATTTGAATGATGCATGACTTGTCAGGATATTTTAATGTATGGTGTTAATGGGAATTTCTGTTCGGTTAATTATTACCACGTGGTAAGCCCTCATTGGACCCAATGAGTGGCGTGTCGCGTGGTCCAACTCACCTTTGGCCGGGTGATTTGGCGTCCGAGCATGGTGAAAGGAGGATATAAGGTGCAGTCATGCAATTAAATACTTGTTCGGTTTGTTTGAAAATATTGTTCGGTTAAATGTTTTGTGTGCCCACTTAGCAATCGCATGATTAGTTACATCCGCATGCATCATTACATATTAATTTTTGGTTACTGGGACTTTTAAGTCTCATTCCCCGTGGTTAATATTTTTACAGGAGCGAGTCCGGCCGAGAAAGCACCAGAGGTGTAATTATGGTGTATGAGACACCATCTTTTACGTTGCCTCTTATTTTGGATTATACAATGTATCTTGTGCCAACTTAGGACATATCTTCTTTGTGGAGCATATAAACTCTAATCCTTTTTATTAAATGCATTTATATGTTCAAGAGGATTATGTCTGTCCCTTTTAATTTATGACCTGATTTGAATAATATGCTATGAGAATCATGTCTGTCCCTCATGGTTCTAATTACTTTTTGAAATATTTTAAGACCTGTGGTATATTGTCTTGGATGTATCATGGTAGAAATTTTTCTACCATGATAATGGTTTTAATAATTTGTGAAAAATCAGTTTGTAAATTTGAGGGTGTTATAACTTGCATCAAAAAGTTTTGAATCTTTCACACTATCAGCAGGATGGGATAATGGTTTTAATAATTTGTGAAAAATCGGTTTATAAATTTGAGGGTGTTATAACTTGCATCAAAAAGTTTTGAATCTTTCACACTATCAACATCCATCCTGCTTTTACCTGGTCACTTAATCATAAAGGTCCAACAACTTATACGATGTGTCAGTACAAGAGAAGCTTCATTTTTTTAATGATAAGAGCCGTGGTCTGTTTGAAATATATAAAGTTATCCGATAAAATTAATTAAACTCGAAGAATTGAATGAATAGATACAGTACCTACCGGAAATGTAACGAACAAACACGATGTTAATTCATGGACAAAGAGAAGTATAGACGTATCAAAATACCTAAACCTAGGTTTAGAACTTTAAATACATGAGGATTTGAATTTTGATTTTGATTTCAACATCATCTGTCATTCAAATACATAAAAATCCATTAATCCAAATCCAAATTCAAATCTTATTATATTATAATTTATTTATAATTTCAAATTTTCTCTAAATCCTTTGAAATTTCATTACTCCAATTTTCTCATTTTCTCCCATTTTTATTATTAGTATCTTTATTACTTTCACCTCTCCTCTTATCTCCAAGCTCATGTATCTTAAGCCTTTAAATTTTTTTACATTATCTAAATAAAATATTTTAAATATTAGATTTTAAATTTAAGATTTTAAAACTAAAACTAAAATTCAAATTCAAATTGTTTAATTTTTTCTTTGGCCAATGATTCAAATTCATTAATCCAAACAATACCTCATAGACTTCAATATTTGTAGAACCCATAGAAGTGAAGAATTATATCTAAAAATATTAATTAATATTGGCAGGTTTTTTTTTGGTAGATATATTGGCAGGTTTTATATTGAGATTATAATAGTAAATTATAATTTTCTTGATCATTCATCCTAATTTTGATTTTTATAATCCTTTATAATAAATTTTAATAATATTTGGTCCCTCTCCTTAATCCTCCCTTAACTAGATCACATTTTTAAAAGAGAAAATGTGGGTAACGGCTAATGAAAACATTGGCGGAGGAAAAATAGTTGTGGGAAGTTATTACTGCTTAGTTTCTTCCTTGTTATACATGTAAAAAAAAAAAAGATTTGATTTTTGAATTTTGACTAGATCAATTAACAAATAAAATAAACGATAATGTAACTTTAATTTTAATTCAAACCTAGAAATCTAACTGCCTTTAAATTATTTACTACTATGTTTACAACTAAATAATAATAATTTCAGAAATTAATAAATGAGTAAAAAACATTAAATCTTTTTGGTGAACGGAAAAACATTGAATTGATTAAACAATGAACATATGTAAATAATATTAAAAAAATATGATCCTAAATATGGATATATTTACTAAAAACATCTCCCTAAATATAGATTCCATACAAACCTTCAAAAATTGAACTTTAAAATGGTGCTTAAGAAATATATAATATTAGAGAATGTGCAACTCCCATAATATTGTCTCTAAATTTTTTTTTTATCAGGCCACAATTAAAATCGTATACAAGGAAATAAAGCTAGAACAACTAATTAACAAGTCACAACTCACAAGCAAAAGATTCCTACACCTTAAAGGTGATGAGTAGTGAAAATCCCAATATGGTTCACTACTTAGTAAGCAAACCACCTACAACATTATTTGGTGAATAATTTCATGTAACTTTCTTAATTATCTCAAATGATGTCTCCCCATACGCTTTAGATTTTTCAAAGAATCATTAACATCCAATCTAACCCAACCCTATTGGGATGAGGTCCAATAATTTAGAATGTGCATCTTATTTCCCTTTCTTTTCTCTTTAAATCTTCACTATCCTCTCCTCCTGCCATCTCCACTTGCTTTATTTCTTAAAGAACATATGAAATACAAAGTAGGAGCACAGACTGACCTGAAACGAGAAAATAAAAAATGCACATCACGTTAAGGAAGTAGGTATCTTCCCCGTTTAATTGGAACGAGAGTGGCCACGTAATTTACAGCTTGAGCCGAGCCTCGAATTGGTTCCTCGTACCCCTTTATCTTGAAATTCTTTATCTCTTTTGTATCCACATCACAGGACTCGATCTCTCCTTTATGTGTTTATAGAAGAAGCTCCTTTCCCTTCCAGAACACCAAAGCACGAGGCTCTTCTAATAGACTTGTTATACTATGCATTTTCGTCCATGAAACCACTGCACCAAATCCATCCATCACCTATATATCAATCCGCAAAACCTTCCGACCAAAATCATAACAGCAAATTAAACACACCGATTCTTTCCACACAACTAGGTTTTTCCGATCAGGTTTGCTCTTTTCAACTTCATGTGGCAGCAACACTCTGCGGAAAACCTCGTCTCGGGCCAATTTCAGTCTCAGGATCATTGTCGAGGAATAATACCAATAACAAGTTCCTCTAAAGAACAGAGCAAAACAATTATATTCAAAACAAAAGTCATTGGCATTGCTAATGGACAGTGGTGTCCATGAATCAGTGCTCAGAGAATACTCCTCCACACCATTTATAACATAATCACCATATTCCGTCATTGTCCACATCCTTAAAACCTTGTCATCATCCGTCCGAGAATCATAACCCAAGGCAACGGTGAAAGTAAGTGATGAAACTGTTTGAATCTAAGTATCTCAATTCATATAGACAAGTAAAGTAATGTATGCGTACCTGAAAAATCCATGAGTGCTAGAGAGATCTCGATTACCTCGAGTATAGGCAGGTACATAACCCACAGGTCCCTAGAGCTTTCAGAGAGTTCAGAGATAATGGAAGTAGAAGAAAAATGAGTCGTGTGTTTGCGGTTACCGACTAATCGTCTTATATAGATCAGATCGATAACCGCCTTATTAAATAATTAAATAATTATATTATCTATTATCTCTGACTCAGTCAGTTAAGAGATAGGAAATAACTGACGGCTACTAGGTTGTGGGTTGGGCCTCTGCCCATTGGGCTCACTTGTGTGGTCCACCTATTATGGTCCACACAAGATCATAAGGACCAATTTATTGGGCTTATTAATTAATGCTAATTTATAAATAATATTCCAACAATCTCCCACTTGGATTGCATTAATTAAGCAAGTTGTATAAACAAGCCACAAATAAATTCAAAAAATGAAACTCCACAAAATCACTGAATCCTATGGGGAAACAAGTGATATGATATCTCATAATCTAAGTAACATGAAATTTTATTTCAAACACAGCTCAATAAGATAACAATATAAATCACTGATTCCTATGGGGAAACAAGTGACATGCATAGCGTACCACAACATAATCATTGAATCCTATAGGGATACAAATGATATAGACGCATCTAACTGAACTAAACATAACTCATAGAAGAAAAAAAAGCCTAAAGAGAAATTGCAACATAAAAGGTTCTCAAACTCCCACTAAACTAGGGCATCAAAGGAATTCACAATACCCATACAAGTTACATGATTTTGAAAAACTTCTACAGGTAAGCCCTTAGTCAGCGGATCTGCAAGCATCTGCGTGCCAGGAATGTGTACCACACGGGTTTGAGACTCAGTAATTTTCTCTTTCACAAACATAAGTTTGATATCAAAATGCTTTGTACGACTGGAATTTCTGTGATTGTTAGCATAGTATACTACAGATTTGTTATCACAATAAATGGTTAGAGGACGTGATATTGACTCAACTAGGTGCATGCCAGATATCAACTTCCTCAACCATATAGCGTGATGTGTAGTCTCAAAGCAAGCAATATACTCAGCTTTCATAGATGAAACTGCCGTAAGTGTCTATTTCACACTCTTCCAAGAGACAGCTCCTCCAAACAATATGAAAATATAGCCAGTCGTAGATTTACGATCATCCAGACAAGAGGCAAAATCTGAATCTAAAAAGCCAACAATCTCAAGATCTTCTGATCCCTTAAAGTCATAATCAAAATACCCAACAACCTCAAGAGAATTTGACCTTCTGTAAGTCAACATATGATCCTTTGTACCTTGAAAATACCTCATAACTTTCTTAACAGCCTTCCAATGATCCAGACCTGGATCATTTAAGTATCGACCCAATACTCCAATGGCAAAGGCTATATCTGGTCGAGTACACACTTGAACATATATAAGGCTACCGACAGCAGAAGCGTATGGTATCTTTCTCATTTCAGCCCTCTTCTTATCATCCTTGGGACACTGTAACTTTGACAACAGCTCACCTTTTTATACAGGAGCAGGTGAAGGAGAACATAAATCCATTTTGAATCTCTTAAGTACCCGCTCAATATAAGTGGCCTGTGATAAACCAAGAATACCACGAGATCTATCATGATGAATTTGTATCCCAAGAACGAAGGAGGCTTCACCCATATCCTTCATATCAAAATATCAAGACAATAGGTGCTTTATCTCATTAAGGAAATTTATTAAATTGCTGGCTAATAAGATATCATCAACATAGAGAACAAGAATGGTAAAATTATTCCCATCAAACTTCTGATAGATGTACTGATCTGAGACATTCTCAACAAAATTGAGAGAGGTGATAACTTCATCAAATTTTAGATACCACTGCCTAGAGGCCTGTTTTAGCCCATAGATGGATCTCTTTAATCTGCACACTAGATGTTCTTTACCGGATTCAACAAAACCATTAGGTTGTGTCATATAGACTTCTTCATACAAATCGCCATTCAAGAACGCAGTCTTGACATCCATCTGGTGAAGATCAAGATCAAGCTGTGCAACTAAAGCTATTACCACTCTAAAAGCATCTTTAGTGGATACCAAAGAGAAGGTTTCTGTGTAATTAATACCTTCTTTCTGGTTGTAGCTTTTAGTTACAAGTCTGGCTTTATATCTATCAATCTCACCTCTAGCTCCTCATTTTGTTTTAAAGACCCACTTGCAACCAACTGGTTTAAACCCCTTTAGTAGCTCTACAAGCTCCCATACGTGATTGCGGTACATAGAGGCAATTTCTTTACTCATAGCCTTTAACCATTCAGAAGAATGCAAGCTAGAAATAGCCTCCTGGTAACACATTAGGTCTAAGCTATCAATAGCATCTGAATCAAATTCCTGCAAATATACCATGTAATCATCTGGAATAGCAGACCTGCGAACCCTTTGGGACTGTCTCGGTTCAATAACCATGTCCCTATCACCCTCTAAAGGTGGTTCATCTTGAGCTTCATTCTGATCCATGGCATTATTTCTGTCAACATGAGGAGTTGTCAAGATAGGCATAGGCAAAATGCTACTTTCGTCATGCAAGGTAATATGCCTAGGCACAGAGCTCCCATTGTCTAAGACATCTTCAAAGAAGTAAGCTCGGTCAGATTCAATTACCCTAGTAGTGTGATTTGGACAATAGAATCTGTACCCACGAGATCCGATGCAATAGCCAATAAAGAAACCATCAACAGTTTTAGCATCAAGCTTCATCTGTTGTGGATTGTAAGGTTTTACCTGTGCTTTACAACCCCAAACTTGCATATGCTTAAGCGCAGGAGTCCTTCCAAAATACAACTCATATGGAGTCTTTGGAACTGACTTGCTAAGAACTTGATTCAAAATATAAACAGCAGTTTTAAGTGCATCATCCCACAAGAATTTCGGCAGTGAGGAGTGACTGATCATGCTCCTAACCATATCTATGAGAGTACGATTTTGCCTTTCTGCAACCCGATTTTGCTGCGGGGTACCAGGCACAGTATACTGAGCTTCAATGCCGTGCTCTTGAAGGTACAAAGCAAATGGCCCAAGGTTCCTACCAGTCTTAGTATATCTCTTATAAAATTCTCCTCCTCTATCAGATCTCACACACTTGATCAACTTGCCAGATTTTAATTCGACTGCTGCTTTAAAGGTCTTGAATGCATTAAGGGACTCACCCTTTTCACGCAAGAGTTCAATCCATCCATGACGAGAGTGATCATCTGTGAAGGTGATAAAATATCTGAAACCATCCATAGCCGGAGGCGTGATAGGTCCACAGATATCAGTATGTATTAGGTTTAAAGTGTTTTCAGACCTCTTTGCCCCTTTGGTTCTAGCTCTAGCAGGGAATTTTTCCTTTATGCAGTCGACACAAGTCTCAAGATCTGAGAAATCAAGGTCTTGTAAGACACCTTGCTAAGTCATGCGCTCCAATCTCTCTCTAGAGATATGACCCAAACGACGATGCCATGACATAGAGGAATTATCATTGGGCCTTTGACGTTTATGCCTAATAGCAGCATTGATATGGAGATTAGGAGGTTCAAGTGACTAATCATTCAATCGATATAAGCCATATATCAAGGAAGCGACACCAATATTAATGGAATCAAAACAAATGTCAATTTTTCTATTTCCTTAGAAGAATGAATAGCCACAAATATCCAATGCAGAAGTTGAAATTAAATTCCTCTTTACAGAAGGTACATAAACAATATTGTTCAAATTTAAAACATGACCAGAATTTAAATACAAAGAAACAGTTCCAATGCATTCAACTGATGCCTTGCTCCCTGCTATGCCAAAGACTGACCTCTGTGCCTCACTTGGAACCTTCTGGTTTCTTAGCCCCTGTAGAGAATTCACAACATGTACAGTGGCACCAGAATCCAACCACTATAAGTCAAAGGAAGTTTCAATGGTGTTAGATTCAAAACAAACTAGAGCTAGAGGGGCAGTTTGAAGAATTGTACCTTCACTTTCTTTTTTGTTCTTCAATTTGAAGCAATTAGCTTTAATGTGACCCGGTTTCTTGCAATAATTGCATAACCCTTTAAAGGGTTTCTTCCTCGACTTCTCACTCTTATCACCATCCTTCTTAAAGGTTGGATTATTAGGCTTTGGGGCATTATGTTTCTTTCCCTTTTTCTTATATGACCCTCTAAATTTACTGCTTGAGCTATGAGAAACATAATTTATTGAGTGAGAGGAATTCTTCTTTATAGCTTCCTCTTCTTGAGTGACTATCGATATCATCTGGTCAACAGACCATTCAGCTTCTTGTGAGTTGTATGAAGTCCTCAAGAATGCATACTCTGATGGCAATGATTGAAGAACACGGTAAACCAAGGTACTTTTACCCAAATCAATCCCATATGACTTAAGCTTGTTATAGTAATGAACAAGCTTTAGAATGTGCTCCTTGACACCAAAAACTTCGTCGTATCAAGTATTGTTAAGAAGTGATAGATAGTAGTTCTTTTGAGTCTTGTCAAGCTTCTTGTCTTTGTTACCAATAGCTTTCAAGTACTCCACTACAGTATCATTTTTAGGAATGCTGTCCCTAATTTTCTTTTTAATTGTGTACTTGATGATCGCTAGACAGATCCGGTTGGACTCACTCCATTATTTATGGAAGGCTATTTCAGAAGCACTAGACTCAGAAGAGAGATCCGCAGGCTTGGGCTCTCTCAGAGCTAAATCTTTCTCAAAAATGGTCAGATGCATATTGAGGGACTCTTTCCAGTTATCATAGTTGGTCCCATTGAGAGCCTTCACAAAGGATAGTTGCGTAAAAGCAGAAACTGAAATCGCAAAACAGAAAATGGGAAATATTAATTATGCGTGCAGAACATAATTATAAAACAGAATTTCCCAACAAGTGATTATTAATTAGGCAACTATAATCATGCACCAAGAAGGCTCATATACCATAAAAAAATTTAGCTCATACAAAAATCCATACAAAATAATGCATTAAACATTTCCATACCTATAGGGTACAACAAATATCTAACACATTAAAGGAGTGCTATTAGCCTATCCTCAAAACCAACCATTAAAATCACATTAATAATGTCACACCTATGGGGTATATCCATTATCAATGCTATAAGATCCTACGCATCATCAATAATTTACAAAGTCACAAATTTTATGACTTTAGGACAAAACAAAATTATTTTAAAAGTCCTTAGGGTCTTTTGGGAATTAAGGAAAAGAATCTAAGACTAAAGTGAAATTTTGAAAGGTAATCAGGGGCAAATAAGTAATTCTGGAAGAGCTTTGGGTCAAAATTGAAATTCTAAAAGTTAAGGGACTAAAATGTAATTTCCAAAAATATAAAGGGACTAATTCATAAATTCAATAAAATTTTGGGTCCAAGAAGGTAATTTAAAACTGGTTTCGAAACGTAATTAACAGAAGTTTTTTTTTGTTTGAACCAAGCCCAGATTTCATCTGGGCCCAACGCAAGGAAACCGTATCCCTAGGATCCGATTTCGTTGCGCCGCTAGCTTCTCCCCAAATTTTTTTTATGGATCTAGGCCCAAACGAAATTTGGGCCTCAGAACCATGAAACCGGATCCTAAGATCCGGTTCATGTTCCTTGCTGCAGCGTCCTTGGCTGCCGCAACCCAGAGGAGAAAGGAGGAGCTCGCCGGTGACGGTGCAGCAACCAGGACGCCGGCGAACCCCAACAGCCAGTCGGCCACCACAACGTAGGCGAGAAGCAGACGCTACTGAACGGCATCTTTCCCTGACCACGAGCTGGATCCAGAAGGAGCTGAGAAATGGGGACGTCGCCGGCAAGGGTCGCTGAACGGAAGACGACCGGTGACTGTGCAGCGTTGTGAAACTGGAGCAGATGCCACTGCCGTCACGACGCCGACGACTGCCTTCGGCGACTCCTTTCACCACACTGAAGAATCCAAAATTTTTTTTTTGAACCATGCTAATGGTTTCATCATAAATATAACAGATTTAAACTAAAAATCACATATCCAAAATCATCATTATCATATTCAATTTATCATCATCTCTTTAAGAATATTGAATTGAGATATATAGATTAATATTCATAACCAGGCTCTGATGCCACGTGTTTGAATCTGAGTATCTCAATTCATATAGACAAGTAAAGTAATGTATGCGTATCTGAAGAATCCATGAGTGCTAGAAAGATCTCGATTACCTCGAGTATAGGCAGGTATACAACTCACAGGTCCCTAGAGCTTTCAGAGAGTTCAGAGATAATGGACGTAGAAGAAAAATGAGTCGTGTGTTTGCAGTTACCGACTAATCGTCTTATATAGATCAGATTGGTAACCGCCTTATTAAATAATTAAATAATTATATTATCTATTATCTCTGACTCAGTCAGTTAAAAGATAAGAAATAACTGACGGCTACTGGGTTGTGGGTTGGGCCTCTGCCCATTGGGCTCACTTGTGTGGTCCACCTATCACGGTCCAAACAATATCATAAGGACCAATTTATTGAGCTTATTAATTAATGCTAATTCATAAATAATATTCCAACAGAAACGGTCCTCACAACCGAGTCGGGGAGACATTTAAATTCTCTAGTCACTGGGTTATACAAAAAAACGTCTATCTCACCCTGCCAAGATCCTGCTGACAAACATAGCATACCATTGCAGTGACCTGAAATGTGAAATGTAGTCGCAGTCGTAGACTTGTTTGTTCTGGGAAATAAGGTATCAATAGCAGAAGAATCTTTGCTAGAGAGGGAAAAGAGCTTGTAGTTCTTGCGGGGGAAAGCGAGACTGAGTATCACACTATTGTAGGTATGGTGTTCGATGAAATGCGAGAGGTGAGACGGTAGGAAAGCGGGACTTGTGAGGACAGATTGCCACAACTTGCAGACGCACTTGAATCGAGACAATAATTTGTAAGGAAGTCTTGAAAGTATGTCCTCCAATAATTCTCGGGGCAGACTTGAACCCTTCGCCATGGTATATCTCTCTATCTCTCTCCTCTCTCCTCTCTCGGGCCTCTGTTCTTCTTCTGTATTTTCTGGACTTGCAGGGCAGGAGAAGAATAGACTTGGTTAAAGTTTGTTTAGTAGGGTCTTGTTTTTTAAAACTTGAAAGATTAGACGCTTTTTTTATATAGTTTAGGGATTTTTTTAAAAAATATTTATGGTTTATAAATTTTATAAAAAGTAATAATTATCTTGCTTACATTAATAAAAATGATTTATTATATAGTTATTCACGATTTTAATGTGGATATATTGATTGTAAATCCTAATTATTATTGCATCTATAATATGTTGAAAGATTCTTATCTCAACAAATTATGATAAATTAGTTATCATCATATCCTCTCATAGGATACACTGTAGATCCTTGTATAATTATTTAATATGATGTTTGAATTGACATAATTGAATTTGAATTTTAAATTTCATATTTAAAATCTTATAGTTAAAATCCATGCATTTAATTGGTATAATTTTTTTTTAAATAAGAGAAATGGGTTGAAATTTGACATTAAAACAGAGCATTAAGAGTAACAAATTTACATTTTTTTTTTCAATTGGTTAGAAACTAAAACGAGCAATATGAGAAAAGAGGCTGGAGTGACAAAAACAACGACAATGAAAACACAAAGATAATGAAAGGATTGGAGTAGTTGAAACTTTAAATACAAAAGAATTTGAATTAAAAAAATTATTAATACGAATTTCATGCAACTAATTAAATAAGAGATTTTGTCCATCCAAATCCAACCGTAACATAAAAGTTTTTTAAAGTTGTATTTGCATTTTTAATATCCTCATTGGTTTTCTCTTCACTTTTCATTATTGTTGTTGTTGTAGTAGGTAAATCTGAATATCAATAATTAACTTCTAAAAATGCATTAAATTGATCAAACAAACGATGACTCCCATCTTATGTGTATATTTAATGAAGGACAAAACTGCACCTGGATTTCATTTCCTCTGGCCTGAAGACCTTTATAGTTTTCTCTATTTCGAGCCTGTATTTTGTCTGTTTTTTAGGCTCGGTTTTTATTCTCTTTTGTTATCAAAAAAGAATGAAGGACAAAACTTATTTATATATATATATATATATATATGTATGTATGTATAAGGGCTGTGCATTTTTGTTCCTTGAAAGAGTTACCTGCATTCAATAAAAAAATCTGATCTCAAACAAAATTATCTTCAATATTATAAGAAAATATGTGTACAATGTGTCCGCAATGAAAAATATTGGATATCTTAAATTATTTCAAATCATTGTAATATGCTGTCTTTTATATTGACGTTGAATATTACCTTCATATTGACTTTGAATTTAAGAATATTTTTTAAAAAAATTGCATCCACGTACTCTCATATAAAAGAATTTATTATTAAAAAAATTTATAAAATACTTTTAAATTCTGTATATTTATAATTTGATTAAAAATATTGGCAACTGGATCAACTTAGTGATTTCATCCAAGACAGCGTACGACGCAGAGCAGACGACTCAAACGGGAAAAGTAAAAGAGAAAAAAGTTACATCAGGTCAAAGGAAGGAAACTACCCCCTTTGATTGAAACGAGAGTGGCCACATAATTTACAGCTTGAGTGTTGCCAGGAACTATGGGACCCTCTACCTTGATACTCGTAATCTCTCCAGTGTCAACGTTATAAGTCTTAATCTCTCCGAAAAAAGTTTCCAAAAGAAGCTCATTACCCTTCCAGAAAACCAAGGGTTGAACGCCGACTAGAAAGGGAAAATTTGTAGTTATTTTGTGCATCTTGGTCCATGAAACCTGATCACCACCAAATCCATCCATCACCCACATGTCAATCATCGGCAAGCTCGGACTACGTTCAGGACCATAACTGTAAATCAAACATATCGATTCATTCTTCCACAATGCTAGCAGTTTATTACGATCACCAGATTTGCTGCATGCAACTTCTCGTGGCACTGACACTGTGCGGAAAACCTCGTCTCCCATGTTCAATCCTAAGATCATTGTCGTCGACGAATACTCCCAACGCCTCGAAGCCCACCAATAATAAGTCCCTCTAAAGAACAAAGCGAAACGACCGAAACGAAAATCACTAGCATTGCTCTTGCACAGTGGTGTCCATGAATCAGTGCTTAGAGAATACTCCTCCACACCATATGCAATACCCATCGAGTTTATCCTTACAACCTTGTAATCATCGATCCGAGAATCATAACCCATTCCCACAGATATAGTAAATGAAGAATGGTCCTGGATGACCGAGTTGGGAAGACATTTGAATTGTCTGGTTGCTGGGTTATACAAAACAATCTTTGTCTTTGTCCTGTAACCTACTGACAAACACAGTATCCCATTACAGTGACCTGAGATTTGGAATCTTCGGGAGCCAAACATGTCGAAACTGGGGGATGAGCTGTCGACAGCAGAGGAATCCTTGCTAGAGAGGAAGCAGAGTTTGAGGTTGTCCATGACGGAAAGCTCGGGACCAATGAATCTAGCAGTCTGGGGAAAGTGAACCTGAGGACGACGCTGTTGTTGTAGGAATGATGCTTGATGAAATCTGAGAGGTGAGGGGGTATGAAAGGAGGACGAGTGAAGAGAGAGTACCAGAACTTGGAAACGCACTTGAATCGCGACAATGATCTGTAAGGGAGCTTTAAAAGTACTTGCTCCCACATTTCCTGGGGCAAATAATATGAATCATTTTTCTCTAGGCTGCGTTCCTTCTTTTCCTTCTCCATCTTTCTGGGTAGCAAAGGGATTCCATAAACCAAAGGCCCGAACCCCTCAGTCTCAGCAAATTTTTCTGCTTCGGTTTTACGGGGAAGGGGGGCATGCACGAAAGGAATGATGGGCTTTTTATTTAAAATAAAAATAAGGAAAGATTATATTTGAAGATTCTTTTATATATATATATATATATATATTATTGACCAATTATCTTAAACTAGATAGATAGATTTGTTTCTGATCTTAATTCAACTAGATAGATAGATTTGTTTCTGATCTTAATTCAAGCGAGAGATTTTATTTTATATATATATATATATATATATAATTTTTTTATTGCTAGCTGCTGGTGAATATTTAACTTTTATACGTAACAAACTAACAATATCATTTATATATATCACCCAATTGTAATAGCGTTAATTAAAAGTGATACATTTATGATATTTTATATGTGACAAAGTAGGTTTATTTACCAATGGCTTGTTGCTCTAGTGGCAATGCCCTAGTCTGAATCATGCTTTGACATGTGTGGGTGCTTGAATTATGTTTATCTTATCACTTTCAAGAACCAAAAAAAAAAAAACTAAATTTTCATAAGATATTTACATGCTACATATCTTTCTATGGACAATTATAACTCTCGACCACAGTTTAAAAATAGTATGATACGATTATAAAAAATAAATATTTTTATCAAAAACAAGAAAATGAAATATTTAGTTATAATATTTAATATTTTATATCCTAGGTTGAAATTTTCAAAAAATAAAGAAAATTTACCCATTTAAAAATTATAGTATCAATTTTTTTATTAAAATATTTAATTGAGTTTGGGAAAGAATCATATATTTAGTTTTATATATTTAATATACTTTTATTCATTTAAATTAAAATAATATGATTTTAAAGTCTTCATAATATTAATAAAAAATATTATATAAAAAATCTACATGTTTAAAATTAACTGAAAGCAATAATTTAACTACCTTATTTTTTTCATCGAGTTTCTCCCATTAAACTACTATTGTTAAAATTTTAATTTTAAGTTGATATATAATTTAAAACTTAAACTATAAATTCATAAATAATATGGACCTTTTAAAGTAAAAGTATATTTTAAATTTTAAATAATTAAAATCAATGTATCTTTGCAGCTATCATTAATATAGCGGGCCCACATTCTAACCTTTTCCATCCGCATCTTTAGTGTCCCCTCCCTCTCTCTTTCTTTGAACCCAATTTGGGTGCTTATGGTAAAATCTGAACCGTTCAGATAATAAAAATATATAATAATTTTTTAAATCTAGATCTAGGTTTCACATTTAAAAGTTATTATATATTTTTATATTTATTAAAATAAAAATTTATAAAAATTATAAAATAATTTTAATAAATTTTTTATTTTAATATAATCTAGATTTAATTTAAAAGGTGAAATTTAATATTAAAATTTTTATAATTATTATATATCAACTATCTAAATATACTTCGCACAGTCTAAATTTAATCTCATATTAATCTGGCTTATACATAATACATTTAAATAGTCAATATATGTCAATTATAAAAATTTTAATATTAAATTAAAACTTATAAATTAAATCTAAATCATATTAAAAATAAAAAAATTATTAAAATTATTTTATAATTTTTGTATATTTTTATTTTAATAAATATAATATATAATAATGTTTTAAATTTAAATGGTTCAAATTTTATTACTGTGATGGGCACCCAAATTCATTCCCTCTGTCTTCGTCTCTCCCTCTCTTTCCTCTCTTGCTCTGGGAAGACCATGCAGAAGAAGACGTTGAAGAAATGCTATCATCTATTTCATCATGAGACTATCATCCTCCAGTCATCTCATGATGACAGTTGTGAGACTATCATTTCTATTATCAACCTCTTGAAATCACTGTACGAATCCTCCGACTTCTTCACCATCGCCACGCTCTGTCTCACCTTCCCTCCCACCCTCTACCCCATCGAACCCTCCAACGCCGACACCCTCGCTGCTACCCACCAAAACGCCTCCTCCTCCTTCTGCTTCTACCCCATCATGAGGTGCCGTCGCTTCTTGAAGACGAAACTAGAGCTTCGGTTCGTTATTGTAGCCATCGCTGTTGAACAAATAATGTACGATCAGCCGACGAAGTGCTGATACAACTCAGACCACTACTACCACTTGTCTTCCTTTTTCCAGAGGAAGTGATCATCTACGTCAGAGAGAGAGGTGAAGGAGTTTGGAGCGGTATGGCCGGAAACAAGGGGTGATCAGTCGAGATATTATTCCAAATTTGAAGCATTTCACCATGTTAAAGCATTTCTCCGTACAGTTGAAGTAATAACTTAAAAAGTTGACACTATTTTGCAGATGGGAAGGCTAGTTGATCTCTCTTTATATTTATAGGCAATTCACACTACTACTCAACGTTCATCAAGTTGAGTACAGATGCCAATTGCCCTCGAGGAAGAGAGTTTACAAGGGGATTGGAGGGAGCAATTGGAGGTCACAAGAGTAGTACTCTATTGTTTGGCATGGTGGAGCAGCTGGGAGATATGGACGCGATCCTTTCATTCAGAGGAGGCATGCACAAGTTGTTATATTGTGGTGGTGGTGGTGGATATATGCTGGATAGGGATCTCAGAAATAAAATACTCACGCAGAGTGAAATGTTAAACTTTAGTATCTTAATTCATACAAGTCAAATAAGATTGAGTAAACTGATGTTGATGTGCGTACTTAAAAAATCTATGATTATAAGTGATATCTTGATTATTTTGAATATAGACAAATGCGTAATCTACAGAATCTCCATAGTTTTGTAGAGAGTTCAGAGATAATGAAAAAAATGGAAAACTGTTGTGTGTCTAGGTTATCAATTTACCGGTCGGTTTATATGGACTAGATTAGTAACCGCTATAATAAATAAATAAATTATATTTCATTATCTTTGACTCAATAAATTAAAAGATAGTAAATGATTGATGGTTAAAGGATTATAGGTTGGACTTCTATCCATTAGGTTTACTTGTGTGGTTCACCTATCATAGCCTATACAAAATCATAAAGGCCAATATGTTTAAATTTATTAATTAATGTAAATTTATAAATAAATATTTCAACATGTAATTCATTGAAAATGGGGGGCGTCAATTCCTGTTTTGAGAAGGATTGTGTGGATTCATTTATGGTGACCAGGCCATTTCATCATCACAAATATCTTACTTCTCACTGCTTCTTTCAACGTTTTCTTCTGCCTCAGTGAGCAAGGGACGAGAGAGAGAAGGACAGAGGGACGGAGGAGAGAACCAGAGACGCAGGTAAAGGTTAAAATATAGGCCCCACTGTATTTAAAAAGTAACAATAGTTAGTTTAAGATTGACGGTGGGGTGAGAATCTATCCTCTTTAATTATGGAGGATTCAAAGTATACCAATCACAAGAAAATTATTCTTGAACTTATTCAGAGTTCCAATTGCACATTAAATTTTTAATTTTTGATGTCCCTTTTTAAAATATTTTTATTTTTTTCAACTAATTTAATAGTATTAAAAATTATAAATTCTTGGCCCCTAAAAAAAGTTAAAATTATAATAAAATTTAAAATAAAACTAAAGCACTAAAAAAAACTACTCCTGAAATTATATAAAAAAGTAAAAAAATCTTTTTGACAGATCAAATTCATCTTACCCATATTTTTTTACAAAATTAGATTTTTCCATTATTTATATAGATCACATATTTTTTGTACATAATTGGGCGAGACGTAAAATATTTGAACAATGTTATCTGTTTAGTTTTTTAAGCAAAGAAGTTACCCTTTTTTTTTTTTGAGTCAAACTCGTTTCCAGGCGAAAAAAAAGAAAATGTCAAATGGATGACCGTCTTCCTTGCGGAGCCACGTGTAACTCCGTAACGCCTCTGTTAAATTGCCATCTATTGTTCAATCTCAACCGTTGATCTTCTTCCTCATCCCTTCTTTCAACGGTCCAGATGGTAGACGCTTTTCCAATTTCAGGCGCCAGGTGCGATCGTTAACGCGCTCCACAACAGCCTAACCTTAAGCGAACAAAAATTCTTGCCGCCCAATCAGAGTCCTCCATGTGAACTTCAAACCTTTACCGTCTCCGAAGGCGTGAAATCGAAACGTCGGTGCTTCTTCTCCCTCCACAGCTCATGATATCCTGATTTCAAAATTCCACCCTCCTATCTTTCTTGCGGTTTCGAATTTTTTCTTCACATTCTGGTTATCTCGTTCGTCATTTCATATTCCTTGTCGATTCTTATTTCTTTCCCTACAAGTGCTGCTTGGAGGGGTTTAAAGTCTAAATAACCGAAGGTTTGGAGTATATGATAGGATGCAACGATTGGTTGACAATATCCTTGCTGTCACTAAAGAGTAAGGCCATATTGTTTTCAATACAATTGTAAATATTTATAATGGTAATTGAATATCTATGCGGTTGATTGATTTGAT
This sequence comes from Prosopis cineraria, assembly GCF_029017545.1. NCBI lineage: Eukaryota > Viridiplantae > Streptophyta > Magnoliopsida > Fabales > Fabaceae > Prosopis > Prosopis cineraria. The sequence continues at coordinate 40,297,908 of NW_026555332.1, forward strand.
TGCAATAGGTATTGTTGACGAGACAATTCAATGCTAATTTGTTTTTTTTTGTAATATAGGGTTCTTCGCTGCGTGATTTTTCCTTTTGATGGTTTCTGTGTGGCTGCACGTGATCAATATATATTGCTGTAATTTTCTATTTGATTTGAATTTATGTGATTACGTAAGTTCTGGGTAATCGGTTGCTTAGTATCCTTTTTGACTATTCAATGGGGATCGGTTGTTTGTTGAACGGGGCTGTGCCGCTTTCTTTAACCGATTGTAGTTTTTTTTTTTTTTTTTTTGGTGGGGGGACAATACCAATATCATTTTAACTCAATGCCAATTGTTAAAAACATGAAACGATGCAATTAGTAAGCCTGGCCATGAGTAAGCGTATTTTTGTTGTTTTAGAGTTATCTTGATTTGCTGCAGTAGAGATATCGATGAAGTATTTTCATTCAGATATTGAATTAGAATTGAGAGATAGGTACTGACTTGCTATAGTTTAGTAGTAAGAACGTTGAAAGATCGCCGGATGAGTAAAGATGGCAATGGTTGCCCTTCTAGCGACACATCGGTCAACGGGTGTTGCCTCTGTAGTTTTAAATGCAAATAATTCTTAGGGGCTTGCAAAGATGAATCAAGATTTGGTTTTCCAACTAGAGTTTTTTTTGACTTTGGACTATTGAGTTTCACTTGGGGAAAGAAATCTGAACCACATCTTTACGATCAAGCGTTCCTGCAATGTCAATCCTGATTGTGAAATGACAAAAGCATGGATGTGTATCAGCTGAGTCATTTTTGCTATGGATAATAGCAATGAAATATTAAATTATGATGATTACAAGTGAAATTATCCCATGATAGCTAAAGAGAGATCCGTCTTGGCTTTTTTTTTTTTTTTGGCCGACAGATCCATCTTGGCTGAGTCATCAATTATAGATAGTTTATTTCCTCATTAGATGTGTGCAGCTAGGCATCTTCCTTTATTTAATTAATTTTGAACACTGTAAAAACAGATTTTGTTAGTTGGTGATTGTTGTTGCAAGGATTGGTTTTATATCTGAGGTAGTGATCAATCTAAAAATTTGCTTAGGCTGGAAGAAATTTGGAGTTCCATGTAATTGAGTTCGTTGGAAGTTGCACCATTCTTGCATTAATGTTTTAAAGCCACATGTTCTTTGAGTGTTTTTGTAAACTGTGTATATGCCCATGAACATCTGAACTTGTTTTCATTTTTAATGCAGGTCAGTGAAAACATTTACCTATGAGTCCTTGAACAATATTGTGAGACTGATCAATGGAGTATCAGCACTTTTATTGGCATTTTTACCTGGAAAGGCTACTATCCTTGAAGGTATTCATGGTTGGGAGCTCAGGCCAACTTTCCGAGGACCCCGATTTCCACGTTGGATGGAAAAGTGAGTTATGTTTATATTACTGTGTGAGATTTTTCTATATGAAAGATTTGCATAGTGTCATCATGCTAAGCCTAATAGAGTTGTTACTGTTAGCTTAAGCCTCAAGACAATGGGTAATAAGCTATGGTTGGGGGGAGTATTGTTAAAAGTCTCTAGTTTAGTCGTGAGGAATTTTCTTATCTTTTCTTAATGATAATTCCAATGATACATTTTCCTAGCACAGTTGATGTTCGAAGTTTCATGGGCCACATGCAGGTTGTAGGTTTAAAGGTCCAACTCTGCATGCACCTTACCATGTGAAGCTTCAGAAATAGAGAGAATGGAATTTTTTGTTGGGTTAGATTTACTGATACGAGATATGTTATTTATAAGCAATGAAAAGTACAAAAAGAGGTAGGATGAACCTAGGCATAAAATGAATCTAGACACCATACAATGCCATACACAATGCAAAATGCACCTGGGCTTCTGTACTCTTGCGCCTCTCTATGGGCTTCTTTACTTTGGCAAGGTGTATACTTCTGCTTATGGCACAAAGTTAAAGAAGAAAAAGGAAAGAAGAGAAGAGAAAAGGAAGGACAGTTAGCCCTTTTAGTTTTTGAAATAATTATAGTAGATCTATTGATGATGTTTTAAAAACATCATAGAATGAGAAAGAAATATACAATGACTAGGGAATTGGTAAACCATATGGAAAGGAGATCAGATGATTTGCATAGAATGAAGTCAAAGAAAACTAGAACATTAATCAAAGCTGAAGAATTTGTAAATTAGGAAATGAATTAATGTTAGTTGCTTTGAGTTATCTGTTTCTCACACTAATGAAGTGATTTTCAACATTCCATAAATGTGAAAATCCTCCTGGCCTTCTTTCTAGGGAAAAATTTGAAATACTCTTAAAAATTTAATTTTATATGTGATGCATATGACATATTTCTTGTAGACCTCAATGCGTAATTGCATCCAGTGACTAGTGCCTTTAACAACTATAGTTGGACCGACATGGGGCACAGTTGAAATTTGTCTTGCTTGACTAACTTGAACTTTGTATGTGTTCTTTTCATTGCACTTTCAATATAGATCTCAAACCTCCCATTTAATTTAGGAGCTTACAAGAATTATAGTCCCCTTTCATAATCTGAAGTTATACTATGATTGATGATATGAGAATTTTAACAAGAGCCTGTATTTTTCTATTCTGTTCCGTCCTTTTATTTTAGTAACTATTATCAATTATAATTATTTTCTTGCCTAATTTTTCTCATAAGTACTACATTTTCGCAATTGTTCTTATTCTTTTTTAGTTATTTGAGAATGGCAGATTAAGCAATTTGTTAATATTTTTAATGCATGCCTACTGTTACAACTTAATGTGATCCCTGTAATCTTGTAATCTATTATTGATATCATTTTCCTCTTCTTGTTTTCTATTTTTCTAGTGGTGTGTCCTCTTTTAACCAGTTCATTCATGAACTTTCTATGGATTCCGATACTTCAAACTTGGAACACTCATCTGGAGAAGGTGATGGTGCTCAATATGAACATACTGCAACTCCATTATCCCAAAGCTCGAGAGCCACTGGTGCCAATTTTACCAAGCACAATAAGCAGCGTATGACTTGGATACAGTATATCCTATTTTGGGTTTTCTTCCCTCTCAAGGTTTTGTGGAGGATTCTTCTCTTTTGGATCCGCTGTGTCATATTTTGGGTTTGCTTTCCTGTCAAGATTTTGCTGCAGATTCCATTTCATCTTTTCTGGTTCTTTCTTTCTACGGTGTCAAAAGCCCTGTCTATATCTGGAAGCCGGCGCCCTTCACGTTCATATTCAAATAAGAGCATGCAAAGCCTCAAGGACTACATTATTCATCGCACTACTGATCGGAGACGTGGAGTCATCGAGGTTGTCTTGCCATATATTAACTTCAATTATGTTTTGTTGATTTTTTTTTTTTGAACTTTGATTTCAAAAGCATGTAATTGTGTTGCTTATATAATATTTTGGTCATCCAGGATCTTCATTTAGCCATAGAAATATTTATAGAAGGTGTATTCGATGTTGTTCACAAAGCAGTGCATCTTCTTCTTTCCCCATCAGAAACTTTTAGGACATTATTCAGGTTGTTTTCATCTCATGAAAGTGATGCGAACGATGATCAAGATAGCCTTGTGGATGCCTCTGTTTCTACATCTACACAAGTGGAGAACGACCCAGAACCCACAGTGAGGAATACTAGCTTCCATCATTCTCTGAATACAGATGCTCGGACATGTCAGGATGTCATAACGGAGCTTGGGTAAAGCCACTACTACACAACTTCATTCACTTTTATTTATTTTATTTTGAAAAAGTTATCATGTTTGCTTCATCTGTTCTTTTTTTTTTTACTCATGACAGGTACCCATATGAAGCCATTCATGTAATCACTTCCGATGGATATGTTCTCCTTTTGGAAAGGATACCCAGGTAAAATAAAAAATAACATCCACAAATTTTAGGTTGTTAATCATGGTAAATTAAGGATAAAAAATTGTATGTGTAAAATATAAATATGAGGTAAAAAAATTTTGATTTTAAATTATTATATGAGTGAAACGTTGATATTTAAAATATTATGTAAGTTAATATTTATTTCATTTTACTTATAGAAGTTGTTGAGCGAGACTTTTTAGTTAACAATATTCCTAAAAACTTGGTTGATGATAAAGCACAATAGCATTGTGCGATCTATGTAGCTAACCTTACCTGGTTGGATAAGGTTAGTTGTTGTTGTTGTTGTAATATTTATTTCATTTTACATTTATGAATATTTTTGTACTTATACATATTTTTTATTGTTGGACCTCACTTCATTTGGGCAAGGATCTTTTTAGCATCTCTTGTCCCTTGGGTGTTCGAAAGTTTGGCACTTTGAGTGTGCCTATTGTCTTTGACTAACTTGAAATTAATTACCAGTCCTCTTCATTATAGAACTCACTTAACTTACAAAGTTAAATTTAATGAATGACATTTGATTACCTATGGTTAACCACAATGGAATAGGGGATATCTTGCGTGCCACTGGTTGACTCCGTTTAAATTCTGCACTATTTTTCATGTTATGAATAAAGATCAATGTTGAGTTTAGATTGAGGAGGCTTTGCCATAACTTATTGCAGTGTTTAATATCTAATGATTCCAATCTGGTGTTACAGACGAGATGCAAGGAAAGCTGTTTATCTTCAGCATGGGATTTTGGATTCATCAATGGGGTGAGTCATCCTGTTGTGTCTTTCTTCCTTAATTTTGATTTGACTACATGATTAAGCTCAGAGGCATGAGTTGTGAAAAGAGTTATATGACAAAAGGGTAAACATAACTTTTGGTCCCTGTGCTTTATTCGTTTTTTGCTTTTAGTCCCTATACTTCTTTTTCTGTGTTTTAGGTTCCTATACTTTTGTTTTTCATTATTTTTAATCCCTCTGGGAGCAAAGTATAGAGACCTTGAAAAGATCCAAAACAATGAAAAATAACAATATAGGGGCCTAAAACACTGAAAAAAATATAAGGACCAAAAGTAAAATGTGAGTAAAGTACGGGGACCAAAAGTTATGTTTACCCTATGGCAAAATTTAAATTCTTTCTTTTGGAGGACTGGTATATTTTGCTTGAATGTAGTCATTTCCTAGTAGGATAAGGTTTTTTGTTGTTGTTGTAGCTGTTTACATTAGAATGGTAAAGGTGATAGTGGTGCTACTATATGCTCATGCCATGTGGTTACTGATGCCTAGACATATGCGGACTGTCACATTCAACATGTTCCATTAAGTAGTATGAGGAAGTTACTTGTAGCATTATAAGCTTTGTCTTAGTCAATTGCTGCATGAACTTTAGTAATAATGCTGGAATGCTTGATATTCATTACCACATTGTTGATGCATCATGCATGAATAGAATTGGCATCAAACAGAATAACATGCATTCTAATTCGAGATTGTGAGATCACTAATTGATACTATGGGGGTTCTTTCTTCCATTTGATTTATGCAGTTGTTAAGTTGAAGCTCACATAATATTGTGGAAAGTGGAAACTGAATGATAAGGATAGTTTCTCTACTTCGAATCACTTGGATTTAAGTTCAAGTAGGGGGTGGCTATTTGAGACTGATCGAGGGGGATCATGCCATGTTAGAAGTGTCTTTCTGTTGTATTGCTGTTTTAGAATGCATTGGCCAGTTAAAGAGTTGCAAGGTCTTGTTTTTTAATTGCCAAGAAGTTTGTGATTTATGGAGTCACTGGCAGATCTAGAGATGGATGAGTGGGGGGCTAGTGCTTAAATGTGAAGGAAGATGAGAATCATGGGGGGAAAGCACCCCCACTCCAGATCCCCCTGGATCCACCAGTGTCTGAAGTAGGTGAGAATCCGGTGTGTCCCATTTGGAGTAAATTTTGTTGGTGTATTTTATAGGCTATGGTCAGAGTGAAGACTGAAGAGGCAAGGTCCTTTGGTGGTATGACATTTATGTGGTGGTTTGATGTGTTTGTGATGTAACACACTTGCATAGAGCTGAATAGAGGGAGAGAGTAGGGAAACCAGAAACAGAGAGGGAGAAATGAAGAAGATGAAGAACAGAATAGGGAGAGCAAGAGAGGGAGAGGCAGAAGTGCAGAGAGAGAGAGAGAAGCTATAAGAATACTCAATCACAATATTTCATTCATCAAATCTGCTATTACAAGTGCAAGCTAGCCCATTTAAACTAAGCATTCCTACCTTTTAAGGAAACTTTAACAAGGTATCAATATAAAGTTAATGAAACAGATTTCCTCTTACAAAAGTAATTGGCTATTAGCCTAGGTAGGTTTCTTACAAGCTAAAGCAAAATACAAGGATAATAAGCTGCTAGCCTAGGTTTCTTCCTATAAGAGGTTTCTTCAAAATATACTAATTCTTATATTTCATCAATTTGATTGCAGCATAATCATCATGTCTTTGAAGGGAAATTATTTTACTTACTATAGACCAGAGTTGTTTACTCAAGTGTTTTTGATGTCAGGCTCTTTCTATTAGTGCGTTTTGTTAGACATGCTGAGGGATTGATAAGCTCAATTGTATTGACGTGCTTTCGCTGTTTTACTTTTCTGGCCCTCCCCACCCCCCCACTTTTTTTTTTTTTTAGGGGGGGTAGAGGGGGTGATGTCTTTCAGCAATGTGCTGTTTACTTATCTTACCGTGGTGAATTTCTTCTTTCATTGAGAATTGAAAATCAACTTTGTTGGTGAACTCCTGGCAGTCCTCAGTTTTAAATTCATTTTTTTAAATTTACTTTATCCCCAATGATAGAGCACAATGGGGTTGTATAATCGATATAGCCAACCCCACCTAGTAAGATAAAGCTTGTTGTTATATCCCCAGTGGGTGTGATAATTGTGGCATTCTGATCAGTTAAATTTTTTTGGTCCAGTTGGATATCTAATGGGGTCGTTGGCTCTCCAGCTTTTGCAGCATATGATCAAGGTCTGTTATATTTTTTAGCATAATGTCTTTCCTCAGGGATTAAGAATACTTATTGATATTTGTTTTATTCTCAGGGTATGATGTATTTCTGGGGAACTTTCGCGGTTTGGTGTCTCGGGAACATGTTAACAAGAACATCTCCTCATATCAGTAAGTTGAAGTTCAAAAAAATTTCTTTTAATTATTTGTTCTTTTGGTGTCTAATGTAATCATATGGTTTTATATCTCCTGTATAATTTTAAATCTATTTTTGGTCTGTGCTGTGACATGATAATATTCTAACTTAATTGATGGAATGCAGATACTGGCGATACTCCATCAATGAACATGGGACTAAGGATATTCCTGCGATGGTAGAGAAAATTCATCAAGTAAAAACTGCTGAATTGAGTCTAAGTCAACCTGATATTGAGGAAGAATCTAATGGTAATCAGCCTTACAAGCTTTGTGCAATCTGCCATAGTTTAGGAGGAGCTGCTACTATAATGTATATTATTACACGTAGGATTGAAGAGAAGCCTCATAGACTTTCAAGACTGGTTTTGTTGTCACCTGCCGGATTTCATGATGATTCCAACCTAGTTTTCTCTGTGTTGGAGCATCTATTTTTTCTGGCGGCTCCAATTTTGTCTCATGTTCTGCCTGCTTTCTATATACCAACCAGATTTTTCCGCATGCTTTTAAACAAGTTAGCTCGAGATCTGCATAACCTACCTGCAGTTGGAGGATTGGTTCAAACTTTGATGAGTTATTTTGTTGGAGGAGACAGCTCAAACTGGGTTGGGGTTTTAGGATTACCTCACTACAATATGAATGATATGCCAGGAGTATCTTTCCGTGTTGCTCTCCATCTTGCACAGATGAAGCACACTGGAAGATTTAGAATGTTTGATCATGGGAGCGCGTCTGCTAATATGGAGGCATATGGTTCGCCGGAACCTTTGGATTTGGGTGAATGCTATAAGCTTGTTGATATTCCTGTTGATCTGGTTGCTGGACAGAAAGACAGAGTGATAAGACCTTCAATGGTTAAAAGGCACCATCTATTAATGAATGATGCTGGTGTGGATGTTTCATATAATGAGTTTGAATATGCCCATTTGGACTTTACCTTCTCTCACCATGAAGAACTCTTGTCATATGTTATGTCACGCTTGCTGCGTGTGAAGTCTAATCCAAAGAAAGAGAAGAAGACGGAGTAGTAGTTACTGAGTGAAATAAGCGAAAACCTGTATATTTTCATATCCCACTGAAGCAGTTGAAAGTCATTGTCTTGCAGAATTACATGGAGTTATGGACTTGCTGAAATCACAGAGGAGCCTTGTATTGTACATGTGTTCATCTTTTCCTTAATATTTTTTCCCTCGTCCCTTTGTAGGAAAAGTAGACCTTGAAGAAAATATGACTTCATTTTACATTGTAAATATTAAAAAAGAAACAGGCGCGAGGAGCTAGATTGTAGTTGTATTTGCATGTTAGTTCACTCTTGTGCCATGGCAATGATGCTTTTTTTTTTTTTTATGGGGATGGTTTGAGTTTTTTCTTAACCAATAATTTTAACCTGGTTTTTACAATTAGTTGCCAGTTGATTATATGGATCTTAATTATAATTGTTCTGGTAGGCTTCAACCTCAAAAGAAAGAGAGAGAAACATAGCCGAGGGTTAAAGTATACCCATGTATTATTCAAAAAAAAGAAAAATAAAAAGAAAACTGCGTACCTAAGGAAAAAATTTATAAGAAAAAATTGTGAAGCTTGGTCATATTTCTCTTAACAAAGATTTTATCACCTAGGGTTTTTAGCCTAATCATGAGAGAATAGGGAGAGAAGCAATAATCAACCTATTTTTTAAGGTACTGGGATCAAACATCTTTCAGCTCTCTCCGATCTTTTTAATCTCTCTATATTCTTTAATTAAAAGCCGATCACAAAAAAATTTCAGAAGGAATAAGATATATCAAAATAGATCTAACTAAATAAATAAAATGATAAGAAAAAAGTTAGCCCCTTTGGATGTTTATATAAAAGGAATAGGTTTCATCCAGAACATTTCAGCATTTGGTGGCTAGTCTTAAACGCGCAACATACAAAACTCCTTTATGATATTTTTTATCGAATTTTTTTTATAAACTTTTTATTGATTTTCGTTAAAAGCTAAAAAGTATGTTTGCTTTTTCGTTCATTAAAAAAAAAAATCCAACTAGGATTTATTATTGTAAAGATGTATCTCACTAACGCCTATAGTATCATTTTATAACAGCTTCCTCAAGTTGTTAAATGGATAATCCTAATCATGTATATCCATATCTGTTCAAACGGAAGAAGAGGCTAAGAAGTCAGCACATTTATTTCCTTTTTGATGTTTGTGATCAACATCAATTTGTCACTCCCTCTGCGTAAGAGAATAGATTTGCCCATTTAAACGGTTATTAGCATTCACAGATGTGGTATCTTATGATAACAAAGTTATAACTAGCATTCAGTCAACATCCATCTTAATATTTCTGAAACCATCATACCAAGCCATATTCAAGCCATCAAACATAGCTCAGAATTCTTCCTGAAAGGGGGCACACACTCCAATATTGCGACAGCAACCATGAAGCCATGATCCATCAGGATTATGTAATAAGCATCTTCCACCCGCTCAGCCATTGATGTCTTTTACAGCACTATCACATTTAAGCGTCACCCAGTTTGGAGGTGGTTTTTTTCTAGATAATGTTACAAGCGTCAAAGTATGCGTGCTTTTGGTTGCCTATAATATATGTTCACATTTAAATATATTTTTACCTTCATGATTGATTAGTTTTAAGACTTGGTTACTTGTTGTCAGGATAACCTGCCCATAGAATTTATCACGAGTATTTTGTAGCATACATAACCAAGGCCTACTAAAAAAAGACATTTGTTATCATTATAATTTTCTTAATTTCTTTCAAAATTTAAAATTTATTTTTAACTTAGTATTATGTAAAAATAATTGACAATTGTTGATTATATGTAATTTTCAAAAAAATTATTTTTAATTCGAATATTAGTTTTATATAGAATATATTTTAAATGATAATAATTATATTTTGTGAAAGAAAATAGTTTTATATATTTTTTAAAAAATATTTATAAAATTTTTTTGGGTCAATTGAGCCAAACTCGGCTTGAACATTTAGATATTGGGTTAGCCTGAACTATAGGAGCACATTCAGTGCTCATTAGGGGTGATGAGCACCATATGCTCATCAAGCGTGCTTATCACCCCTGAAACAATATGGACAGTCCAAATTTAATTTGGATGGTCTAGATTTAACAACCTTTTTAATTTTTTTATTTTGTGAAATAAAAATTTATAAAATTTTAAATAAATATATTTTATTATTAATATGGACCATTCATATTTAATTAGATCAGTTTAAATTTAATATTAATTTTTTATAATTTTTATAAATTGACGATACATATTTACTCTGAACTGTTTTGAATCTGATAGTATAACAAGTTAAAAATTTTAAATTTGAACAGTGCAGACTAAATCTGTATGGTTAATTTATAAAAAAATATAAAAAATTAATATTAAATTTGAACTCATCTGATTAAATATGAATGATATATGTTAATAATAAATATATTTATTTAAAATTTTATAAATTTTCATTTTAAAAAAATTAAAAAAGGTAGTTAAATCTAGACCAAAAATATTAAAAAAGGTAGTTAAATCTGGACCGTCCAGATTAAATTTGGATGGTCCAGATTGGTTCAGGGGTAATGAGCACCAAATGTGCTCCGCTTGAACTAGGTACCAGGTAAGGTAGGAGTGATGCCTGATTCGACCCTATCCGTATACAACTCTAAATACTAGCTTTCTTCAGTAAGGTAGAGGGGCTACTTTTAACTTTAAACACTAACAAGCTCTTTAATTACATACAATTTATGATTTTAATGGCCAAACAAATGTTCTCATTTTTTTATATAGATTTGTGTAACTAATAAAAGATACTCACTCTGGTTCTATTTAATAGTCATTTTCAACATATTTAACTTAAATTAAAAAATATTAATACTTATCATTTTTTTCAAAATTTTAATCAACTCTCAGCTTTATTTTCACTAAATATATATGCCTTAATAATATTTTTTACTAACATTTAATAAGAAATAAAAATAAAAAATATTTAAAAATCAATAACATTTAATGAATAAGTTAAAAAAATTATTCTCTTTTTATTTTATAAATAAGATCAAAAAAATAATTAATTAATTATTTTCTATTACATGTGATGGGCGTTCACGTTCAAATAAAAGTTTAGAACCCTTACAAATATTTTTAAGAATTGAAAGAACAAATTAATATCAATCAATATCAAATATAAAATTTATAATGCCATTTGTAAATGATAGATAATTAACTCATATCAAATTAGACACGTTATTTTCATTGCTGCAAAAATTGAATTAACATGTCTAATGTTATGAATTTTAAGAATCATGCGGATTTCCATCTTCCTTGTCTCTTCATCTTCATCTTCTCCCATAAAACTTTCACCATCATAAATGTTGATTATCCTTTATTTATCATTATCATTTGTGTAACTCTTGATATAAGTCCTTATCTATAAATAGGGCATGTCATTTGTATTATAAATATGGAAGAGAATACAAGAGAGGTTCTCCTCATTTCTATTACCTCTATTTTTTCTCCCCCTCCTTCTCATCTTCTCATTTCCATTCTCTCTATATTGGATTCATAAAATGAAAAGTAGACAAAAGATGATTGGCCAAATAGAAAAAGATAAAGGAAAAGCCGCAACATAATATAATTATATTAATTTTTAATAAGTGAAAATTATGGATATGCAGTCCAAATATTTGAAATGTTATGTGAAAACAAAGGTCTAATGATGATCAAGTATATTATTTTATGGTAGATTTTGTATATATTATTAATTTGATAGTGAAATTGAAATATAATACATTTATTGAATATTATTATACCATTTGACATGATAATCTTTGAAGGAGTTAAAATGCCAAAAGTATGAAAAATTGCCCAAAAAATTATTCAACATATATACACGTGTACATTCTTAAGCTTGTAGGAATTAAAATAGTTTAAATGTATGTATATATATTATCTTTGCAAATATGCATTGAAAATAGGTTCTGATAAAAATAATTTGAGAATAAAATTTTGATGTTTATTTTTCATTCAACTCATTGATTGAGTATTTAATATGTAATGGTTATAAAATTATTATACTAGGTTTATTTTGTCTGTGAGACTACTGAATTGATTAGTGTTGATTGGCCTGGAGTGCAACATATAGTTATCAATATTCATACATTTGGCTATTATTATATATAATACAATTTTGTTAGCAAATTTAAGTTCCTAGTGGATTAATAGATATTGAAAAAGAGATATGATAATATGAGAAAAAAATTATATCCTAAAAATATATTTTCAAGATATGACAATGCATATAGTATGATTTAACTATGAGTAAGATTTACTTAAAAAAATATTGACAACAGTCACATTTAAAAAATTAGTATATTATTTTGAAGTACAATAATTTAAAAGAGATGTTGTCATAAGGGGAAGTAAATACACTCCCTACTCTTTTTTTTTTAAACAAAGTTTTATCCCATTGGATTTTTCTAATAAGATTTTCAATGAGGCAACATTAAATATTTATAAATGAATGATGCACTCTTTTCTTTTATTAAGTTTTTGTCCCATAGGGTTTTTTAGTTGAGGTTTTTAATGAAGTATATTCTTATACAATGGACATTTAAGGAGAAGTGTTATGAATATTAAAAATTATGTGAACGTCTATCTCCCTTGTCTCTTTATCTTTATCTTCTCTCATAAAATTCTCACCATTATAAATGTTGATTATTTTTTTTTGCCATTATCATTTATGTGACCCTTAATATAAATCAATGCCTATTAACAAAACATGTTATTTATATTGTAAATATGAAAAAGAATATAAGATATGTTATAATCATTTCTATTGCCTCCTCATCTTTTCATTTTTATTCTCTCTATATTTTATTCATAACATCCAAAATTATATGTAGAAGTAAAAAAAATGATTTCCTTGGTGGATGGAAAACTTAATATTGATATTTTTTAAAAAAAAAAAAAACACATGGTGTAAAACTAATGCAAAACTTTGAAGCCGGCATATGGTTAAATTACTGAAGTGCACAATGGAGTCGGCTTTGCTCCTCCGCGTTTTCCCTCCTCCTTAGCTCCTCCGATGGGAATGGCATCCTTGTTCAATCTCGCAGCCTGTTGCGCATGTAGAGCCTCTCCTTTGTGTTCTTCCGTCCCCTACAGAGCATCTTATCATTCTCTTACCATGAGAGTGGTGCCTCCATTTCCTTCGTGCATCGCGGCATCCATACGAAGTTCTGTCGACGTCGCTTTTTCTTCCAGGTCTGTCACTGGCAATTTCTCCTGGGAAGATGTTTTCTCTATACCTCAGTCTGACTCTACCAGTGAAGATTCCTGTTCTTATCTCGAAGGATACTTTGAGAAAGTCAAGTTATGCAATCGTGGTTCTGTAAGTTCTCTGGAATTCTCCATCCTGCTATTTTCCCTTGCTTTTTGGGAGTTGGGTTTTTCACTTTTTAGTTCTGTATACGGTTATTGGACTCTCAGCGAATGGTACTCATGGTGTCTCCTATACATATTGAAACGGCTTGCAGGAAAAGCAATATGAGTTTGTCCCTTTTGTCATTGAGGACCAAATTGTTGGATTCATTCACAGTGGGTAAAATTTTTGAAACTTGCTCTGTATTAGATGCTCAGTTTTTGGTGTGATAAGTTGTTTCATGGCTGTCCTTTGGTTTGGTTATGGTGTTGGTCCTAGCTGAATCATGTCTGTGACGCTATTATTAACCGAAGTCAATTATGGTGGCGGATTTGTCCGCTATACTTTGATTTTGTTCAGATTTGCTGATCGATTGAGGGCCTCCAAGGATGTCTTTATTTTCCCTAAAGATAAGTTGTATGGTTCCCCCTTTGATGAGTATGTTTCATTAAATCCTATTCTGAAGACGCCTGAGCGGAGGACCAGTGCGGTTGGAAATGTAATTAAGTGTTTGGGAGAAGAATGGATTCCAGGTATACGGAATGAGGTACTGGTTATGAACTTATAATTTGTAAAAGTGTCCATGTTTTATCTTACTTATTTTATACGATTTTCTAATAACCATGCCTGTGCTTCTTGTCCATCTTTTATCAGTTATACCCTGTAACATCATCATTTGGTGCACCCGCTTTCTTTTCTTTAGAACGTGCTGCAGCTCCTTATTTTGGAATAAAGGTTCGGGCAAAATGCTCTGATACAGGATTACCTCATTTGCATCCTGAATTAGATTTTCTTTTATTAAGGTCATTTCCAATTTTCATAGCCATATTTGTTCATATGTCATTGTGAAACTTATCAGATTTGTCGTTTAAAATTGTTTTATTCAACTACTATCGGTACATATATCTATCGCTTAGCTCTTCTATTTACCAAATACGGCTGTACCCCAGCATGATTCATGTTTTAGTTGATTGCCCGTACCTCAGGATATCTTAAAATTACCCGCTAAAACAATATCAGCAGCAAGCATGTATTCGGATTTTAGATCAAGCAAACAGCCACTTGTGTTGTGTCCCCCCCCCCCCCCCCAAAAAAAAAAAAATAGTCACCCATGTAAGGATTTACCTCAATGCTTTTTCATGTGAGTTTAAATCATGTGTTTCTACTTGACAAAAAATTGAAGGTTCTATTTATTTATGCTAGTTAATTTCTTTATATAAGTAGATTCAATCAAATCAGTGCCCGGAAAATCATTGTCAATTTCAATAAAAAATCTTGAACTTGCATTCTTGTTTAGGAATTAAGCCGATTTTGCATCCTTAGTGCTTTGCACAATTTTGAAGATTAAATGATGATTTATTATTGACTAGTGTAATTGCATAACTTGTTTAAAAAGTGACTTCTATTTGATAGGCACTTCTATCACCCTAGCTTTATCTGATTATCACTTTTCCACTTTAATATTTTTCCTTCTCTTTTCAAAGGTTAGGCTTATGGAGTGCATATGAATGGCTATGTTGAGCAGCATGGACAGAAACATCTGTGGATAGGCAAGAGAAGTCGAGTCAAACCCACTTATCCTGGGATGCTAGATCACTTAGCTGCTGGAGGACTGGTGTGTATTACTTGCTAAGTAGGTCAATCAAAAATGAAAAAATCTGTGATCGGCAAACATCTGTTTGTATTCAAGGGAATTGGTGCTATATAAGGAAGTTCGTTTGTCTTTGCTATGGTTGGAAATGAAAAGAGTAATTTACAACAGCAAAAAGACCCAAAAAAAAAAAAGTCAGCTCTTACCATTAATTCTTTGTCAAGTGTTTCGTGAAGTCTCCTTTTTAGTTCATAAATCTTTAGGATTCTAATTAGCCATTAATATTTGATCACAGCCTCATGGGATTGATTGCCAAGAGAATCTTGCAAAGGAGTGTGAAGAGGAAGCAGGAATACCCAGATCCATCTCTAACGGGTAAGTTTATTACAGCCACATTACCCTCCCTCTGGCCTTATTTTCTTTTAAACAGTGAACTTTCTTCATCCTTTTTGTGCTTCCTGTTCTATGTTTAGCATATTTATGAGATCTGTACTTATATTTGGTAAGCTATAACAGCCATCAATCAAGAACTGAAAAGAAGTTCTTGTTGTCTAATCCTGTAGATTCCTTTTCTCACAGAGCCATACCAGTTGGAGCTGTTTCCTATATGGACATAGATGGATACAGATATAAGAGAGATGTTCTGTTCTGTTATGATTTGAAGCTTCCTGAAAGTTTTGAGCCAAAAAATGAAGGTATTTAATTTAACTGGTTGTGTTCTTCAATGATGCTTTGTGACTGTGTTATTGTACGCAAGAGGAGGCCCCATCTCCTGTATGGAATCTTTATGAGTTTTTACTGACTTTATATCATATCAGATGGAGAAGTGGATAGCTTTAAGCTGATACCTATAACGCAAATTGCAGAAGTCATACGCAAGACACAGTTCTTCAAGCCAAATTGCTCTCTCGTAATCATTGACTTCTTGTTTCGACATGGGTATTTCTTGCGCTTAACTTTATCTATATTCAATTTTTCCTATCTATTATCTATTAAATATTGTTAGATAAAAAAAAATGGATACATGCACCCAAATTTCAGTCCAGGCAGTAAATAATCAGACCCATTTCTTTGTGTCACTAGCGTTATTGCAGAGGATCCGAACTACGAAAGCTTTAAAATTTATATAAAGCGGTAATTTTAAAACACACACACACACACACACACACACGCAAGGTGGTATTGAGAGACATTTTATTCGTCCATTATCAAATACTTAATGCTAGTTCAGGAAACACTGGTTTGGATTTGTTTTTTTCTGCGATTCCTGAATTATACTTTATGATGTGTCAAGTAGATTATTAGTTGCGAATTATAGTCGTGTTATTTTTCCACAGATGTACAAAACTATGGTTTATTTTTGCAGGTACATCAATCCCGAACGTCTTGGATATCTTGATCTCCTAAGAAGCCTAAGAGCTGGAGATTGTTCATAACAATGAACCAAGACTGCTTATTCCTAGGGCTGCACAAAAGACTGGACAGCACTGGACTTCACCCTAACTCGAAGTCCGGTCTCCTTCATGAAAAAGACTGGGATAGGCAACCCGTAGTCCAGTCTTGTCCAGTGATAACCCGAAGATTAACAGGACCGGACTTGGTCCATAGGACTGGGAGACTGGTCCTGTCAGTCCAGTACTCACTTAGCTTTTTTTCCCTCTTTTTATTCTATGAGAGGCAATAATCCATTCCAACATAATAAACTCAATTAAGATAGTAAAAATACTTATAATAATAATAAATCCATAATAATTTCTAACAATAAGAAAAAAATATTTTTGTTATAGTCTAAATTATTTAAATTTATAAACTTTAATAAAAACAGTACTCAAAAAATTCAACAACACTATATTACAATAACAATTTAGAAACAAATTTAATAAATCTTTATGCAATCATCTCCTTAGCATCAATTACACTTTAAACATTTGTCAAAAATAAATTAATTATAATTATAATAAAAAAAATTAATAGGACTGGACTGGACCAAGTGGTCCGGATGCCTGGTCTCTTGTCCAGTCCAACCCGAAAAAATAGTCTGGTCTTTTTAGTCCTTTTGGTCCTGAAGGACCAGTGACTATACAGACCGAACAAGACTGAGACCATCTCGGGTTGGACTGGACCAGACAGGACTGGGAGACTTTTGCACAGCCCTGTTTATTCCCCATATTGTTCCTTTTGTATCAAGCATTTCTATGTTCAGTTCGTCAGAGCTGTAGATATTTGTGTGGAACGACCTCAAAAAGGTTGGTGACAGACTTACAAGAAAGGAGACCATGAAAGAAAGTTTCTATAATTTATTTAAATGATATTATACACAAAAACTTATGTCGTTTCGTACAATTTTATCGCTATCTTCCTCTTTCATGTCACTCTTCCATTCCTGGCAAGTGGCAAGCCCGCTTTCTTTCACACACGACACCCTCGCACACTTGCTTTTATTTTTCTCTCACTTGCATGCAAGCACTTCACTCTGCACACACTTCCGTGTTTCTCTCTCTCTCTCTTTCTCTCTCGGCACGCTCTACAACATCCTGAGCCACCCATTTATACTTGCATATGTCGATCATGTAATTTCCTCAAATCTTCACGGCCTTTCTTCTTTCACCGCCTAGGAGTAATTGCAATATTGTTTTTGGTTTCTGGCAAGGAAAAGTCAAGTCACATCTAGAATCTTGGAAAACAAGGCGTTGATGGTTAGAGTCATGTCCCTTGTGTTGTTGTTTATATATCTTAAGCGTCTTTTTGGTTCGAACGGGAAATAGTTTTTCCGAGTCAACAAGCTAAGATCTAGTTGTATTAGATGACGATTGTAGTGAGCCACTATTTCAATCTTGCCAATGTGTGTGGTTGATAGCTTAGCATTATTAGCAATAATCATCATTCTCTTTTCTTTATATATTCTGTAGTCTTTTGTAATTTCTTTGGGTATCTAGTAATGTGATTGGAGCAAAGCTAGAATCTTCTATCCAATCATTTTTATAATTAATTAATTTATCACATACTGTAATAAGGCTTATCTCTTTTGCTTTTGTGCAAGGTAAAAGAAAGATGAGTTGAGATTCAACGTAAAAATAAAAGATTAGGAGTGATGAGTTTATTTAACCAATGAAAGATAAATACGAGAGATGAGAGTAAAAGTGAGAACAATAAATGATAATAAAATATGAATTTGAATTTAGATCAAATATAAATTCATGGGCTTGTATATATATATATATATATAGAGAGAGAGAGAGAGAGGATTATGTTCAAATTCAAAAAGTTTTGGTAACTTACAAGTATTCTTCTATTAAAAAAGATTTTATTTAAAATACTATTGGGTATTAAATGTGAGCATATCTTTTAATAAAAATTTAAATATTGATTTGTTATATTGCAAGAAATTAGTCTATTATATTAAATTTAACTCTCATAAGTTTGAATTCAAATTTTGATGTATCAAATATAGTTTTTAGTGACTTGTAGTTAAATGGACTTTTGACGTTGGCAAACAGGCTATTATCACTCAACGTGCAGCCCGTTGAAACAGTTCATCCAGCTACAGCCCACATGGTCTATTTAGATTAGCAGTGTAAAAATGTCCTCGAAGTATACTTCCTCCATTTGTTGACAAAGACAATATTGCCTGCAACTGCAAATGGGCACTAAATTATAAATTAGGGGTGTTCAATCTTGTACATGTTTTGGTCAACCTGCTTCCATCCAGTTATATTAAGATGAGTCTTTCACAGCTCAAAAAGGAAAAAAAAAAAAAAGAAAAGAAAAGAAAAGGCAGGGCAAGAATTTACAACATAGGATGAAAAAAAGGTTTAGGACAAGATATAGGATTATCTTCGATACATCCCATCCTATCTCGTCCCAAATATTATATTTATATATATATATATATAAAATATATATTAAATATCTTAATTGTATTAATATAATTTGTTTTTATATTAATTATATTAGTAATAAGTTATATTAATTATAATTTTAATATTTGCAATTCCTATTCAAAACTAAAAGTCCTGGATGCCGATAATTTTAATGACACAAAACAAGTAGTACAAGGTAATTTCTCTCTTTATAATATATTAATTACATTGATATAATTTATTCTTATATCTATTTATTTAATAATTTTTATTTATATTATATTTTTTATTTTATCTTTTGAAAAGTCAATAGTTTTAAATATTTCAAGAACAATAACTCTTGTAGCTCGAAGATTAATTGTAATTATTGTCATAATGCATTATGTCTTATATATATTTAATTTTAAATTATTTACCTACAATTATGATCAATATGATTTAATAATTAATTTTAAATTATTTTGATTTATATACCTATATTTTTTGAGTGTAAACTTAACAAGTTATGTTATTTAATTTAATATTTTAATAAATATTGTTATTCATGATTTATGTTGCCCGATTTATCATGATGTCTCAATCTCATCCTGATTTTATCTCAATTCGTAATGACATGAGATGAGTCACATCACTAAAATTCGGTCTGACCTTTTTTCCGCACGAACACCCCTGCTGAAAATCCCGTTCTTCAGTTAACATGCAAATCAGCTATTTATATCACACTTCTTCAGATATACGCTTGGGCGGAGCATATAAGACAGAGCAACTGAACCTGCTCCGCTGCACGACACAAGCACCAATAACACAGCTCCCTGCATTGCGTAGTTATCAAGTTCACATGCGTGTAGCATCTCAACAAAACAATCACAAGGCCCTACAAATTCACCAATCCTTACGTAAGGATCAATCAGTATATTCCACAAAAATTCTCTCAAACATATCCTATGCCTAAATCTAGACAATTCACAAATACGAACCTCAGATTCAAACCCCAATTTCAAAATGTGCTCTCATGGTCGTTTCCAGTCCAGACGATTCGCAAATATCAAAATCAGATTCATGCCTAAGTCTTAACATGTCTTCATGTTACTTGTTTCCATTCAAACAACTAAAACATATACGCACAGGGCTTTGAAAAAAAATGGGTATGTAGTTTATCAGGATTCAGGAATGACGCTCTCTTCTTCCTTCATGGCATTGCATAACTCCATGAGCGTGCGCTTGGGAACGACTTTCGGCCTTCGGGTACAGGCTCTTATAAGATAAATTGTACAATAGACGAAGAAGAATTGTGAGTGGGTACTGGGAATGCAATGCAGCAATTGAGAATTTAATCAAAGGGCTGAATTGTGAGTGGCACAGTCCTGGGACCCAGTGACCAAACCAACGGCACGAATTATTTGTACAGGATAGGAGGATAACAACCTCCATCTCCGTGCATTAAACATAACGGATTCGGTATTGAATCCGTTCACAAATTATCAGATATGAAATTGGTTGATTGATTACTCAAGTGAAGTGCTGCAGCCAGTCGAAATGGCATCCTTGTGCAATTTAGCTACTACCACTTGCAGTTGCAGAATATCTTCGTCTTCCTCCGTCTTCCCCTCCAGAGCCTCTTATCCTTTACTCCTTAGAATGACATCTCCATTTCCTTCACGCCCCAATGCTTCCATTCGAAGTTCCATCAAGTTCGATATTTCTTCTGGGTCGATCACTGGCGATTTCTCATGGGACGATGTCTTTTCTATACCTCAATCAGATGCTGTCACGGAAAAAACCTCTTCTTATCTACAAGGCTACTTCGAGAAAGTCCAATTATGCAACCGTGGTTCCGTAAGTCATCAGGATTTCTTATCTCTGCTATTGTCCCTTGCCTTGTAGAAATTGGGTTCTTGGTTATGTTAGTTGCATATCAGTAGCTTGATATTAACGTTCTCTCTACTCGAATTTTACATTGATTGGACTCCAGGCGAATAATACTCATGGCGTTTGTTATAACACTGAATCGGTTTTTAGGAAAGGCAACATGAGTTCCTTCCATTTGTCATTGAGGACCAAATTGTTGGATTCATTCACAATGGGTAAAAAGTTTTCAGCCTCAATCTCTCTGAGATGCTCATTTGTTCTAAAAATTAGCTATTTCATGGATGTCATTGGTGTGGTCATGGTGTCGGTCCTAGCTGAATCATGTCTGTAACGCCACTGTTCACCAAAGTCAATTCTGATGGCGGATTTGTTATCTAAACTTCTTGTGCAGATTTGCTGATCAATTGAGGATCTTCAGGGATGTGTTCATTTTACCTAAAGATAAATTATACGGTTACCCCTTTGATGAGTATGTTTCATTAGATCCAACACTGAAGACGCCTGAGCAGAGGACCAGTGCGGTTGGGAATGTAATTAAATGTTTGGGAGAAGAATGGATTCCAGGCATAAGGAATGAGGTACTGGTTGTGATATGTAAAGATGTCCATGTTTTGTCATTTATATTCTCTACGATTTTTTTTTTTTTTTGACACCATCAACGATTTTCTGTTACCCATAACATAAGTGTGCTTCTTGTCCATATTTTGTCAGCTATATCCTGTAAGATCATCATTTGGTGCATCCACTTTCTTGTTGTTAGAACGTGCCGCAGCTCCATATTTTGGAACAAAGGTTCGAGCAAAATGCTCTCATACAGAATTCCTTCATTTACATCCTGATTTAGATTCTCTTTTATTATGCTCATTGCTAAATTTTGTAGCCATGGTCATATGTCATGCTGTTAGATCGGTCAAGGGACAAGTAGTTTTAAGTGGTTTTATTCTAATATTGAGACTAAACATGTTTACCGCACATTTAATCTATTTGCTCAATAATGCTGCATCCTGTCATCAGTATCAATGTTCTAGTCGATCCCCCATGAATCACCTGGTCCTAGCATACCTTGAAAATTACCTGCTAAACCTAAAATCATTGCTGTAGCCTTTTGGCAGCATTAGCAGAAAGGATATAGTAGGTTTCTAAATGAAATAAACTGTCACCCATGGGTGTATTACAGAGTAAAGAAAGAACTGTCTCCAGGGCTTTTATGTGTGGTTTAAACCGTGTGTTTCTGCATAACAAAGAAAATGAAGGTTCTGTTTATGCATGCTAATTAGTTAATTTATAGTGACTTCAAACAAACCAATGCCAGTAAAATAAATGTCAAATTCAATAAAAAGCCTAGATTTTTTTTCTTTTTGTTAGGAACTAAACCAAATTCACATTCAGTGTTATGCGTAATTTTCGAGATTAAATTATATATCTTCAAACAAGTCTAGTTTAACCATGGTATTGAAACCCAGACTGGACTGGCCGAGTCAACTCGAAAACTGGTGACCCCGTCCCTTGTCCGGTCTAAGTTTACTCCTAAACTGGTGAGGGAATGAACCGGTGTAACCCGGTCAATCCGAATTCAACTCGGTTAACCCGGTGGGTTGACTGGGTTAACCGGGTTTTTTTTTTTGAGGGATTTTTTTTTCATTTTTGATTTTTCAGAGTGCTGAGTTCAGAAATAAGATAACAAAAAAAAGTGAAACTAAAGTCAAAAAATAAAAAATTAGAGGTAGAGCACGTTAAGTCTAATTCAGATTTTCAGACAGCATTTAGTTCGGCCTTTCATCTATGTCTCTCCTCTCTCGCCCTAATCTAATCAGCGTCTCTTCTCTAGCTTAGTCTCCGTCTCTTCTCCAGGCTCCAACTCTATCTCCGTCTCTTTTCCAACTCTATCTCTGTCTCTGCTTTCTCCATCTCTTCTCCAACTTAGTCTCTGACTCTCCGTCTCTTTTTCAACTCAATCTTCGTCTCTTCTCCAGCTCTATCTCTATCTCTTCTCTAGACTTTTGAGATTGAAGAGTTGTAATTGTAATGATAGATATTTAAAGTATTGTATTTTATTACTGTTAGATTTTTGAGTGGTTGGATTTAGTTGATGTTTTTATAATTAATGTCTTTTTATTTAAATTGTATTATTTTAATCATGACCAGTTTGCCACCGGTTCAACCCTAATTGAACCACTAACCTGTGACCCAGTGTCATGACCGATCCGGTTTTACGTATCTTGAGTGTAACCTTTTCCTTTTTGAAGTTTAGGTATATGGAGTCCAAATGAATGGCTATGTTGAGCAGAATGGACAGAAACATCTGTGGGTAGGCAAGAGAAGTCGGGTGAAAACCACTTATCCTGGAATGCTAGATGAGCTTGCTGCTGGAGGACTGGTATGTAGTTACTCGCTAAGTAGGTCAATCAAAAATGAAATCATATGATGAGCAAATATCTGAACATCCCTATTCACGGGATTCGGTTCCATATTGGGAAGTTAGTTTGTCTTTACGATGGTCTGGAATGACGAGAGTTAATCATGCACAGCATCAAAATAAAAACAAAAAAAAAATATATATATATACATACATACATATACATATGGCTAATGCCATTAATTCATTATCAAGTGTTTCCTCATGTTCATATAAGTCAGGTTTCTAATTAGCCATTAATATATAATCACAGCCTCATGGGATTGATTGTCGGGAGAATCTTGTTAAAGAATGTGAAGAGGAAGCAGGAATACCCAGATCCATCTCCACTGCGTAAGTTTATAAAAGCCACATTACCCTCCGTCAGGGCCAGATTTTCTTCTAAAATGACGAGCTTTATGCATCCTTTTTGTGCCTTCTTTTCTATGTTCAGGATATACATCAGGTCCTTATATTTATCCTTTGGAACAACTATTAAGGAGTATGAAAAAATAAATAAATAAATAAAATAAAGGAACATTACTTTTTCTCTAATGTTTGTAGATTGCCTTTCTCACAGAGCCACATCAGTTGGAGCTGTTTCCTATATGGACATAGATGGATACAGATACAAGAGAGATGTTCTGTTTTGTTACGATTTGAATCTTCCTGCAAGTTTTGAACCAAAAAATAAAGGTATTTATTTAAGTAGTTTTGTTCTTCAATGATACTTTGTGGCCGTGTTATTATTCCCAACTGGTCTCGTGCCTTCAGAGAATCTTTGTTTGTTATGACTGATTTTATGATATCAGATGGAGAAGTGGACAGCTTCAAGCTGATTCCTGTCAAGCAAGCTGCAGAAGTTATACGTCAGACACAGTTCTTCAAGCCAAATTGTGCTCTTGTAATCATTGACTTCTTGTTTCGACATGGGTATTTATTTCGCTTAACTTTCTCTACAAACACGTTTTCCTATCTATTAATTTTCCCTGCATTGTAAAACCAAGATCTCTCTACAGCTTGCACTGTTATAGTACTACTTTTGTAACCTATTTTGATTATCGTGTTTTTTCTTTTTCCTTTTTTTATTTGCTGACTGTACTCTCTTACTTTTGGATTGTGCTTTTTACCTGGGAAATTCTAGTTTCATATAAATTGATACACATACATTAAATGATTAGATATTCAGGAAACTCAAGGTCGGGTTGTTTCTGTGATTCCCAATAGA
This sequence comes from Prosopis cineraria, assembly GCF_029017545.1. NCBI lineage: Eukaryota > Viridiplantae > Streptophyta > Magnoliopsida > Fabales > Fabaceae > Prosopis > Prosopis cineraria. The sequence continues at coordinate 40,322,347 of NW_026555332.1, forward strand.
AAATTATAAGTCTCAATTATACTGGTTCGGTTCTTTTTCAGGTACATCAGCCCCGAATCTCATGGATATCTCAATCTCCTACGAAGCTTAAGAGTTGGAGATTGTTCATGACAATGCAGCCAGATTACAAGATCAGCCGTCCTAGTACCACCTGTAACTAGCATTTTTACGTGCAGTCTCAGGTTTTATTAATAATAATTAATCCGCTTAGAGTCACTGCGGTTAAACTTTAAGATTGTACTGGTCAATAATGTCTTTTAAAACGTCAGCTTTATATCATTTAAAACCTTCCATATTACAATCATTTGCCAGAGCTGCACATGTAGGATGACACCATATTCTGCCTATTTGCTGACGTATGTAAAATCCGATGTTTGTTGAATATAACGGAAGAGTGAGGCTTCCTCCTAAATTATTACACTTAACTCCCCAGTAAAAGCTCTGTGGTTTCTACTTGGGGTTCTGCAGGAAAGTAATCATCGACTCTACCACTGTAAATGGGGAACAACACGCACCTGCTTATTTGCTGTCTTAATCTAAAATACCATGTTTGATGAATCGGTAGGTAAGTAAAACTTCCTTCTAAGCCACACTGAGCTCCCCAATTTCTGGTCCTAATGGTACAAAGACAGATTCCACTTCACGCTGCTCAACTTCCTCCAAGCTTGATGGTTTCCACTTGGGATTCTGCAGAAAAATAAGCATTGATCCCACCACTGTAAATAGAGAATAATACATACCAAATATTGAAAAATAATCATTTTCTGGGTTAAAGAGGAAAAATAAGAAAATGACGAGGACTGTTCGTACTAATCCAAATACTGGAACTAGTTGTAGATGAAACCAAGTGTAGTTACTAGTTACTTGGCATAAGTGGATTCTTCAACCCTGTACCACTACTACCAAGCTTCTGAAGAGCAAACTAAGCACATAGCATAGACATAAATTTACATTATTGAACCAATACCCCGAGTACCCCAGCAGGCAAAAAGCGTAATTTTTTGTAGCACAAACAATTGTATTTCAAATATAAACTCCACCTATATTTCAAAATACAGACATGGTTTTTCCATCAAATTTTTAAAAAAATAAAGGTATGAGAAAAAGAGAGAACCTGATCCTTGTCTACGAGTAAAGCTCTGACACCTTCCGCAAAGTCATGTCGCAGTGAAGATTTCAAGGCAATGCGATATTCAGTTTTCATTACACCAGATAGCTGAATTTGCCCAGATGCAGGTGTAATACACACAGTACACTAATAAGTTCGAAAACATGGAAGCAATAAAAGCTATCAAAATACAATGGATTCAGAAAATTACAGGCTTACCGTGGATAATTCATTGTTAGTTTTTCCCTTGGCAGAGACAACTCTAGAGAAGTAGTTTTGTGTCAAGCAAAGTGAAAAAGGAGCACCTTTTCCAAGACCTTCAAGGGCTTCATTAGCCCACTCCACAACTAGCAAGGTAAAATGCAAATAAATATAACAAAAAATTAATCAGGCAACCCACAACTCTGAACATCCGCAAGAAGGTCAATAAGCATACCAGTAGGATCAGTGCTAGATTGGTGTTTTTCCAGGTCTTTAATTGTCTCTACAACCGATTTATTTACTCCAAAAGATGAAACAATCTGAGGTAAAAGCGACTTCAAATGTGCTTCAGACTCAGGAGTAGACTCATATTTTGCCAGAAGAACTCTGATGTCCTGACGCGGATCATGTGAACTACATGATCAACGGATTTGGTAAGATCAGTATCCTTAAGATTGGTGATTTGCATGTATGAATTCTGACTAATCAATATTTCATAACGAGCCGACTGATTTAAGCATCATTTGTATTAGATATGGCTGTATATTCGAGTTACTTTACTTGCATAAAATGGTGCCAAATAATAGGCTGCGTGTGCATGCACCTTCCTATTTGTGTGGGCGCTTTTATTTGTCTAGCTTACAGTGGTTACACAATCATAGGCCACGTATGCGCACTGGGCGTGTGTGTGACTTCTAATCATTTTCAAACAAAAAAGAATAGTTATATATTTTTGAGCGCGTGCGCGCGAGGGGGTGAGCGTGCATGTGTATGCGTTCATATGGGTGTCACAGAGACATACAAGATCGTTTTTAAAAGGGCCTCCTTCAGCGGACCTAATTTTTTAGATGGTACATAATGAGTTCCAAGGCCAACATATATTGCATCTGAAGGAGTGGAAATCCTTTTTCCGGTTAACCCAAGAAAAGCACCTGCAATGCGTAAGATTTTCAAATTAACCTCTGGATTAGAAATCATTGGAAGAAGTGAAACAGCCTGTGAACTATATCTAACAAAACTGATCAGAAGTATAAATGAAAACTCTAAGTGAAGACTATGACCAGATGCTTCTAAATGTACATGTATTTTGAGGGCAAATGGTGACGGACAAGTAGTGCACAAGAGGAGAAACAGAAGATGATATTTTGACCACCGTTATGATCCTTATAAGTTCATCTAATAAAAGAAATTGAAAGAGGAATTCAGTATTCTAAAATCTAAAATACTATAAAGTAAAAAACATACCAACAGATCCTTCTCCTGGACTTTGTGCTGCTATATACGAAAAGCCTACATCTGGAAACAAACCAATTCCATTTTCTGGCATTGCAAGAACGGTCCTCTGAAAAGTGTCATAAGCAAGATCTGCAATGTTACAAGTTTAGGATATACCTATAATTAAACAAGCGACCATCATAAAGTGAACAAACCTCTGTTACAACACGATAGCGGCCATGACCAGATAGTCCAATTCCAAAACCCATTGTGATTCCATCCATGAGACTTATATATGGTTTCTTGTACTGAGAAATTTTGCATATCAAAGAATACTCAGCAGAGAAAATCTGAAATGTAGCAGAATAGGGCCATTATTTGTCATAGTACATCAACAAATGATGCAAAAAAACATGAGGCTAGATAGCAGATTTAACATATGGCCGACAACACATGATAAGAAATAAAATGTAACTTGATTGATACAAATAAATTTGTTTAGAATCATCCAAATTGCATTTGCAATTCTCGTTTTAACCACAAACACCATAAGCCAGCAAAAATTAGCACTCTTCCAAAGGACCATAGTTCTATTCTTTCCCCCAAAAACCATATAGCTAACAACCAATCTAGTTCAGATGTACAAACCAATACTCAGTAAAGAGGCCAAATATGCATATTTATACTCAAATCTTTTAAACTTGATGTCCAAAATATCAACTATCATACTTAGTACTTTAACAATTCTTTTATAATGTTAAAGATATTAGACATAGAGTTTAAGAACAAAACAGCTAAGGCTAGCTTTCACGAGTAAAACATGGTACTTTACTAAAGTAGCAATCTTCATACTTGTTATGAAGAACATGAATGGTCTACAACTAAAAAATGATATGTATTCATATTGCACGTCTTTAACAAATAGTAAAGGTTATGTGAATCTAAAGACATGACTATAAGGACACAATTGGACCTCAATCATATCTGATAGCTGGTTTTTTATTGTTATCTGCTTCACATCGCCACCTGCAGATAAACTAAGATCTCAGTTTTTAACTAGTGGAAGATAATTATTTGAAAGAACTTATGGCAATGAACTAGTCTAGCATCAGAAGAAGTTGTTTACTCTTGACAGAGACTCGCAAGTCACAACCAAAAAGCAATAATTCACATATGTGCACATTGGAATTTGAGAAGCGCATATTAATAGTATAACACAGTGGAGGAGAAACAAGTACTATAATGAAAACTTCTTGACTAAAGGGGTTCTTTTGTCATTTTGAATATCAGTAACAACCCCTTTGATATCTATTCCTGCGTTCACCATCGATGTGTCTCTCAAAATATTACCTAACACTCAGATTCAAATAGTCCCGAATCTAAACGAGATTCCCTGCAAAAAAAACCTATATACATTATGCATATGCTAGAAACTTGTTAACATTAAAAAAAATGGCTGACAAAGATAAAGGAATTATGTGATTCTTCATAACTGAATCATACCTGCAGAAAAGGCACGAGATGAGCTGCTATCAATTAAAACACATTTGACACTTGGATCCGATTCCCACTCGTCCAAATAACTTTTATACTTTATGTCCATATCTGCACCACATATTTCCAAGAAAAACCGCTTACCCACCAAGAAAAAGTCAACTTTAGTAGAATGGAAAGAAAGAATTCATAGACCTTTATTTTTCCCTGACATCTAAACAGTCAACAAATCTGCACTCAAAATCCCCAATCTCCAAGTGGTTATAACTAATATAAGTTTTACTTTCTACACTGCGCGAGCTCCCCATGACACTGTACTGTAATTGAATTAAAACAAAACCACCAGAAGCACACCTCCAGATACATTTCGCTACTAAACACAAAAAAGATACTCAAGAAACTGGAAGGCTTCTGGTTAGCGAAAGCACACAATGAAAAGTGCTAAAAAAAAAAAAAAACCTAGGTTCATGGCGTTGAGAGCTTTGGGGCGATTAAGGGTGATCACGGCGACGCCGTTGGGATGAACGTTGCCCTTGACGAACTCCTCGACAGTGGCCATCGGTGCAGTAGCTCTGGTAGACAGCAAAAGTTTGTTAGATTTGCAGAGAGAGAGGCTGAGGGAACTCAGAAAACGAGGAGCTCCACCTCCACCTACTAGCAATACGCTGAGCATGCTTTTTCTGTTGACCGTGTGGCAGGGTGATAACTGAAAAGTAAACTCGATGTTTTCAGTTTTCTGACCGTTCGGCCTTCATCGATTGCGTCTCCGTACAATTTTGTGCAACCTCCAAGTTGATCGTGGTAATAATAATTAATACTAAAATTTAAATTGCCAAAAATTACTAAAATTCAAAATTTATATTTAGATGAACTTTCCTTCAAGTGTTTTTTTTTTGGATTATTTTAAATTTTATCTCCAGATTAGTATAAAAAAGCATTTCTACTTGATTTAGTAATTTTTGTCATTTTATTCAAAGAGTGGGGTTGTACGTTTATTATTTTATTAAAAAATAAATTATGTTATCTCATACTAAGTGGTTTTTAACCGACATATTATACAATATAAAAAAAATAATTTTTAAAATTTATCACATTAAGAATGATTTCTTCAATATATTAATAGTCTTTTTCCAAAGCTTGTTTTTGACAAGAGTGATTTATGAACTTCATCTGTATCATACAATTTCTATAATAATTTAATAATCATTTCAATGAAAATAATAAATAATAATTGTTATGAATATAATTAAGGAATTATCATGAGGTGTATTAAATTAAAAATTATTAATAATAAATAAATAATTATTAGGCTTTATGAAAATTAATAATAAATGATTAAATTATATGAATAAAAAGTAAAAATTAATTCATCTCATAAATAGTGACTATATATTATATTTGTCACCAATTTATTGAAAGGAAGTCATAGCTTTTATTCAATAAGTTACTTTATTCTTTTTTTTTATCAAAATAAGTTACTTTAGTTTATCCAAGATAATATTTGAATCAATTTTCATTACTTTTACAATATTTGGCTCAAAATGTTACATCAGTTGGACCATGAAAAACCCATCCATTTGCAAATATACACACAAACTCTTTTGTATAATCCATTCTACTTTCTAAATATTACATTATACAATTAACATCCCAATAAAATTAAATTATAAAAATAAATTAACTTGACTAATTTCTTAAATATTTATAAATTAATTATCTAACTTTTATATTTAGGACCAAATGAAGGATTACTTATATGTAATAATTTTTTTATGTGTATTTAATCTTTTTATATGTAATAATTTTTTTTATTAATAAATTAACTATAAACACACACACATATTATATAATCTATATAATATGTGTGTGTGTGTTTGTTTGTTGTCTAACCCCCCCTAGACTAAAAAGGTATAGAAATCTGCCATGTTTATAATTATGTATGTTTTTTCACATATTAATTGTTATAAAAATGTATAATTTTTTTATATTGTTTATTTGATAAGCTTTTTCTATACTATTTATATTTGTTATGAGTAATATTATGGATATATAATTTCACTTTTGAAATTTTTGTATATTATTTATTTGATAAGGTTTTCCTATAATATTTATATCTGTCATGATTAATATTGTGGATATATAATTCCATGTATAATTTTATAGATATATTTGTTATGATTAATATTATATGCAATTTATTTTCTCAGATTTTTAATGTAATAAACTTACATAAAAAATTAATTAGTATAAATATTAAAAATAAAGAAATACATAGAAGATTGTATATTAATTTTAAAAATTGGACTCCATTTACATTTATGTTGATTATTCTATAAAAAAAATTAACTACATGTCTACATCTACAATTAAGAAAAACTTAAAATACAAAACATTAATGATTAAATATTAAGATTTTACTCAAAAAAATTAACTTTAATATAAAAGTTGAAAAAAAATATTAAGAAAATGTACTTTAATTAGATAGATAGTCATGCTTTAAGCATATCAAAAGGAAGAAAATACATTTCAAACTTTGATCACAATACTAACACCACCAACTAGAATAGAGAAATGAAATGAAAAGAATGAACTTTAAAATTTGAATAAGAAAGAAATGAGAGAGCATGGGGGATGAAGCAAACAGGAAATGAAGCAGGAATGAAAAGTGTATGAATAAAATATTAGAACACTAGGCAAATAGTGTAAATAACATTATATTCAATCTTGCTAATGTAAGAATGAAATAAGAAGAGCAAAAATTACCTCTGAAGAGATTGGAGAAGCTTTGCACTATTTGACCTCAATTTTGCTATCACATCTTCATGTTTTTAACCTCTTATATAACCAGTAAAATACACATGCATATGAATTTTTAAGTCCCACACGTGAAAAGCAAAAGCTGAGGGTTTTTGAATAATGAATTGACAAAGCAATCACAAGGGGTAAAGAAGGTAGGAACTAGGAATAAAATGTTGATAGCAATAATAAACTAAAATTGTTAGAGTAGTGAATGATTTCACTTTTAATAAAATAAAAAAAATAGCTTTTAACTCAAATCATTTTAGGTGAGAATGATTTTTTCATAATCTCAAACTCATTTTTCATATGAACGATTTTTTGTGTGATATTTTGGTAAATACTATTCAAATTGTACCATTTGGGTAATTTCTTTTACAGTATGTAATATTTTGGTAAAAAAGCTGCCAAATTATATCAAATGCTCCTATTGTTTCAAAAATAGCGCGGGACAGAACCAACTCTGTTGACAGTAACAAGAAATATCAAATATATATCAGCGTAAAAAAGTTAGTAGTTTGCTGAAATAAAAGCTCCTTGCTACTGTACAGTGACATGGTAAGGGAAAAAAATAATCATCAATTTCAGGAGAGAATAAATGTATGTATTGATAAAATTTGTAATTATCATGACTCAAAAAAGGCTAGAAGTGATAGTCACTTGCTAGGCATGTCTACGGAGGGACTCAATCTAGGCGTACCTACCCGTTGCGGATCATTACCTCTTAGCAGGCTGCTCAACTTGACATCTTCATCATCCAAGGAAAAGGATCATGGAGGCTTTCTGTGAATGTTATCATACAGTAATTGTTTTTATATAATCAAATTAATGGAAAAGGCTTATATGCTTTATCTTATATACTTAAAATACTCTTTTTCATTCAAATTATGGCATATCAATTTTCTTTTCCATAATTTAATTTGTACCTAGATATTGTTATTAATATTTTTAACTTTTTTCAATTTAAAAATCCACTTTTCTCTGATTTAATTAGATAAAAGTACATTAAGTATATAAGCTCAGACGCCTAACTTTTCTCTAAATTAAAAGGGCGAATTAACTGATGTACCAGTAAAATTAAGACATCATCAATATCAAGAATATTTATATACCATATATAATGCGACACATTTGACATCTCAGGTTGTACATGAAAATTCACTCTGGTTGCTTTTTTAAAGCTTCTATGAATTTTTTTTTCTTTATTTGGCGAGAGAAGAACCATAGCATATATAAGCTAGCTAGATAGCGATCATGTGTCTTCTTGCACAAGTTATTCATGGTATTCAAAAGATACATGGAAGAGAAGTGAGTTTGCTCTACTCAGAGTAAAGCAAAAAAAAAAAAAAAAGGCAAAGATATTATCAAGCCAACTTATATATTACAGAATAATACTGTCAAATCAAACTCTACCAATGGCAATAAACATAATGAGAAGGGGAGAAAGTTGAAGGCCTCTTGAAGTACCATGACAGGAAAGAACCCGGCCGATGATTTCAATAGCTAGAACATCACAATTGACCCGTTGGTTGAGGAATGTCTACTAGTCGTTCTATTGTCTGCAGTTGATCATAAGGAGCAATCTGCATTCACAGCAGAAATAATAAATGATAATTAGAGGGCACAGTTATATAACACTAAATAACTAAATCGATGACAAATTAGCAGTCCATTATGTGAAACTAGCTCATGAAGAAGCTGCATATAAAATGTGGAAGATAGTTTTGACATTTTAGGCACCCATCTATTTCTATTTAGGTAAACTTCTAGCATGGATCCCTGGCATAGCAATATCTAAAACATCATATCTAATTTAGAGCATCGGATAATGTGGCAAGTTGTATCAAATACGAGTGTCAAACATTTGTCAGATACGGCCAAAACTCCTTTCTTTCATGTTTCAGTGCTTTGGAGGTGCATTTCACTGCTTGCATGAAGCGGGACACTCAAACACAAACATGTGTCCAAATGAAAAGTTGTCAAATAAAATAAGTCCTAAACAACGACCCCGTTCAGAATAGACATTCTGTCTTTTAACCAGCCAGAATAGACATATTCAATGTGATGGGAAGATATTTGCATAGCTTAATTGTGAGACGACACAGAAACAGTATAAGTTACTACAAAACTAAGTCACTTCTGGCACAATCGCATTAACACGTCATATCATGTCACCTGGCTAAATCCATCAAGCCAAGTTATAGAAACAGCATAATTTCCCATGGGCCGGATTTCCCCTGGTTCAATATCTTCAGGAACATCAGCATACTGCAATTTCTGCTCCCCTGTCCATTCATCCTGTTCAAATAAGATCAGCCGCTGGTGAGATAGAGGCCATAACATGTAGTGCATGCAAAAAAATAAAAGACCACATGCTGTAAAAGATCATGAATGAACGATTTATGTCAAACACGGATGACCAATCAAGGGTACAACTTATTTTAAGTCTTTCTATATTTCTGATGAAGCAGACATGAAAAGGCACAAGTCAATTCGTCGTTAAAATTTTGTTTTATGACAGGTGACATGTAGTTCCACAATTACTCCCACAGGATTGCTCCATTGTCACCTATACTAAAGATATATGCCTTGGGAGGAGTAACACATAACTCACATTGCTGTAGTGGAAACAAATAAAAGTGCAACCACCAAAATGTCATGTACAGCCTAGATTAAATGACATATTTCATTTTGGATCTTTTAAAAAAATTGAAACTTTGCTCTTAAAATATCATCTTACCACACTCTGAGCAGAGCGATCATTCCGTCTGACTGTTGCTGGATGTAAAAAAAATTCTTCATCTGAATCTGGTACCTTCACTTTAATTGCCTTGATTGATTTATCATAGGTGACAGCTGTTGAAACTGAGTTGAAAGCAAAATGTTTTTCAATAAAAGAAAAGCTAAATTGAGTGAGTTAAATAAACTGCAATTTCGCATTCATATGACACAATAAGGTATTTCATGTTTAGGATGTTCTTCTAGTAGTCCTGAGCCATGTTAAGCTAAGAGCACCTTTCAGCAAACTTCAAATTTATGAACTTAAGAAAAGGTTTAAAAAATCTGAATTATTGAGTTCATTTACAAGTCAAGCTTCTATCTTTACATACTGAACTTCAGTATTTACAAGTGGATGGGACTCATAAGTAATTAATTAATTTATCTGGGACCTATATGTAATTCTCCCTTTTCAGAATTGTCATGTACACAAATAAATAGCGAAACAGTTTTCCACCTAATCACCAAAGATATCACAGTTACGTGCATACATGAAGAACGAGATAAAAAATTTTATCAGAAAAGAACTAGCTAATACTGATTTACTGGAATCTTCCAAAATATCAACAGCCACATACAGCATTACCTTGTTGGCGAATTTTGGCACACTGTTGCACAACACATACTCCTAGATTCTGGAAAGTTTTAGAAACTTCACCAAGAGGATCAGCAACAACTTCAGGCATCCCACTATCTCCAGAAGCAGATAGCTGTGATAATTAGGTCTGTAAATACTCAAAATAAACTCGACTCCTGTCTCATTTTCGTTTTGCATTTTTCATAATGTAAAGAACTTAAAGAATGACATAAACAAGAGAGTTTGTGAAAATGACTATACAATTCATGTTTAATGCAAACCAATGCTATGCAAGAATTCAAAAGTCTTCAACCAAAACTGCACGTACTTTTGGCAGTATAACAGTTTCAGATAAATGTCAAACCCAACCCCTGATTCTACCAAAAATATATTCAACAAATATAATATTTTTTTTTCTTTAAGACGTGCCAAAAAAATAAAGAAAGAAATAGGTATTAATTGGGCTGAGGTAACGTGATGGGTTAATTTACACAATATAAAAAGTATAAGCAGAGCACAACAATTTCAAAACTAAAAGCCAGGCATGAGACATACAGTTGGCCTAATGGGAAGATCAAATAGATGAGGTATTCCAAACTGCTGGACGACCTGCAAGTATGACCAAAGCATGGTCACTAGTAATACACTGGAACTTGTCTTGCATTAAATAGCATAAACAGGTGTATGTTTTCCCCCATAAAGTTTAATGAAGAATATCCATGCCTGAGAACCTGAACCTCTACCAAACGGGTAATATCGTTTTCCATCAGCATCAAAGTGACACATGTTCTCAACAACAGCAACGCATGGCACCTTATGCATAAACAAATAAGAAACATACGTCAAATATCAATAGTGGACAGTAAGTCAAATATAAATTATTCTAAAGATATGATTAGAAAGTAAATTGATATATGCCCATTTTTGGAAAATTTGGAAAAAAGTTGAAGGATTAAAATATATATATATATATATATATACACAAAAGTTACAAGACTATGAGATTTAAAAAAAAAAAAGATAAGATAAGCCATTGTAATGTTAATGTCATTCAATTGCACAATAGCCACCTTAAGTTTTGAAAACATGCGAACTCCTTTTGCAACATCAATGAATGCTAGCTTTTGAGGAGTAGTGACAATTACAGCAGCAGTTAATGGAACTACCTGAAGAAATAATGGACCCATTTCAAATTCATGAGAATATATCAGAGAAAAACTTTGGGGATATAGGATTCATGGGCAGCCAGAATGTATTTCACAACAACAAAATAAAAGAATGAGAAGTGTGAAAAATGGATATTATTCTAATCCATAAAACCAAGGGAGAAGGACAAAAGCAGGACCTGGCATAAAGTCAGTTGAATATCTCCAGTTCCAGGAGGCATGTCAATAACAAGGTAATCCAGCTCGCCCCTAAATTGAACAAGTCAAGGCTACATATCAAGGAGAACCAATAAAATTATGAATCTAATTTCAGAAGAGGAGAATAAATGAAGGTTATCTATTAAGAAAAGGCCATTTAATCTTCAATCTAAATTCTGGAGTGGGTCAAAAGTCAACTTGAAATATACAGACATGTCTTTTATAAGTCAACACAACATTTTATATAATGGCAAGGACCGTTTAACTCTAATAGTATCCTATTTTCCCCTTTTAAATCCTAAATAAATTATATTCTCATAGCAGCATACCACTCAGTAGTAGTCAAAAGTTGGTTAATAACTCCTGAAACCATTGGACCACGCATTATTGCACGTCCTTGTCCAGCAAAGCCAAAAGAGACCAACTTGACTCCCAAGTAATCAGTTGGAATTATGGTCCTCTTTTCTGGGTTCTACAGCAACACTTGAAGCAATTAGTTTGCAGCACTTCACTCAACTACAAGTAAAAAATAATAATAATAATAATTCATTTTTTCATATATTACCATTTCTAACAGTCGATTTTCAGGAGAGACCATTGTTGGTAAACTTGGACCATAAACGTCAGCATCAAATATACCAACTCTAGCTCCCATACTAGCCAGAGTATATGCTAGATTTACAGCAACAGTTGATTTTCCCACACCACCCTGCAAGTTTTGGTACATAGAATTCATGATGAGAAATTCAATTTGGGACCATAAATTGACTCACATTTCTAACAAGAAGTCATCAAGATTAAAATTCCAGTTGAAACAGAATAGCCGGTATTCTGGTATCAGAACCATCACATTTAAAAGAAAATTAAAATGTGAACGGGTGTTTTTTTCCTGATGGTACAGAAGAGCTTTGAATAGTTTGTATCCCTTTGAGGAATAAAAACAATTCTAAAAGCAATATTTCCCAGCTTTACAAGAGGAAAAATACACAAGATCTTGAAAAGCAGTTTAAAACAATCAGATCTGCAAATCATGAAAGAAAATGGTCAACCTTACAACTAGAGACAGCCACAATATTTGAAATTGTCTGTAGACCAGCTGGAAGTTGCCCTGCAAATATAGGTTTGGCTGGTTGTGCTGACATTGTGACTTTAACATTTTTTACCCACGGGAGCATTGCCACCACCTCATTTGCCTTCTGCTCAAACTGTCATTCATGTATATTCATTTACAGTCTCTTCATCACATCAGACCTCAAACATCATGCTCAAAGAAGGGGAAATGGGATTTGGAAATGCTGCTAAGATTTCATAAAATACGTTGGTGAAAATGATAGCAGTGCTACGTGAATCAAAATAAATAATAATCTATGATATGATATATCAAAATGGAAGGGATATTTTATTTTATTGTCATTGCTATGAAATGAATCTAACTAAGTCTACCACTCTAACCTACATTAGCTGTTGCTCAAACAATAGTAATTTTGTGATTTACCATGTCCTTGATTGGACATGCTGGTGTAGTGAGCTCTAGCCGAAATGACACCTGAGATTCAAAGTAAGAAAAAAAAAAAACTTTTGGTAAGAACAGTGTTAATTACATGGGCATTGCAGAAAATTTCAGGTCCATGCTTTTAAGACCTCTCCTAGAGTTTCTTCAATCTGAAGATCTTTCACAAATCCACAAGTTACAATATCTGTTCCAAAGTCAGGATCAATGATCTCAGACAGGGCTTTCAAAACATCATCCTCAGCTGTTCCAGTTGATACTGCTGAAGTTCCAGCTACATATTTTACAAGAAAACCATATGAACTTGAGGTGGCAAGAATATCAACCACTGCAAACTCTAGGAAAAACTATAACTTTTTCAAATGATAAATTATGAGTATCAGTTGTCTAGTTGGCTAAAACAACTAGTTAGGGCATCTTTCTTTTTCAAAACAAGCTGTTCTGCAGGGGGGAAATCTTTGACATTGTCCAATACATGAAGATGTATTATCATCCTTAAACAAAACCTTGAGTCGTTAGGCTAAACCTTGAATCTGTATTCCATACAACTGCCTCGCCAGACTGGCATATAACTTTCATCCTAAACAATCTCAAAAAATGTCCATGTAATGTAGAATGTTACTTGTCTTAAACCATATTAGCATTCAAAAAAAGGCTTTTGTGCTCAAACAAGAGTCTGGAATAGCAAATAATTCTCCTGACAGCAGAGAATGAGGTCACTAAACTCACTCTGAAGCCTGATCGGACCCCAAACTCTTATGTGATTAGCTGGATGCAAATATCCATTTGGGCAACATTAACAACTTGCAAATATGGTGATCATGATGGTTTTGAAAAAAATCTTTCCTGCCAAGGTGACAGATAGATGAAAAGTGAGAATATTTCGAGACGCAGATAGTTAAGGCAATTTTGGCAGCTGTCCCCTGTTGAAAGCAATACATTTCAAAGAGGCCCAAGCACACCATTGGGCGTACTAGACTAAAAGAATTGAAAAGATGAAATCTGTAACTTCAAACTTTTAATAGGCACTGAAAGAAGAACCCACAATTCCAAGTAGAAAATGTTATCATTTCAACGCAAACTCCAGAAGTGCCAAAATCTTCCCGTCGAGAAACTCTTTTAAAATGATAAAAAATCTCTCAGGTGCCGGGTATGCTCTAGAAAATGCAAAGTGAATTACCAATTACCATTGAAGGCGGAATCAATTATTTAGATTTTTATAAAGTATGATAACAAACTTTTTTATTTCCTCATCAGTTTCCCCACCAGCACTTCACTCTTAAAAAGGCAACCTGCCCATTGGACCCGAATCTGAAGATTTGGGAACAATAAACAAACCTAAGATTTGATCGAGCAGTATCGACATAAATATATACAAACTCAGGAAAACACAAGAAACAACACTGTATTTCTTTAGAGCACCTTTGCAATTAAGATATTGAATAGCTTTAGGCATTAGCAATATGTTATGCTCCAAAAGCCCTTATGCGTATTGCCAATAAGCTTCGCCGACAATCAAAGAGTGAGGTTATAGTTTCAGGTAAGGCCATAGTTGTTACTGCCTCGACTACTGGTAAAACTACCTTTTGCCTTTCACCGAAAAAGTGATAGGCAAATTACCTTCAACAGAAGCAGCTCTAGCTTCACTACAGCTCAAAATGACCCTTTTATAAGACGTCCATATAGAATTTGGCCCCCTTCTAAGCTGAAAGAACGAATTGATGGCAAATAAAGAAGACTTCACCGTAAGCAGTCCTGCAAGAAGAATCCAAATCCCAGAAAGATATGTTTGTGAGATAAAGATTGGACAGTAGGAATCTGAAGCAGTTCAAGTAGAATTCACCTCTTAGGTGTGCATTTGAGCTTTGCAAGGAAAGGTGCGGTGAGGACGGAGCATGGAGCAGTTGCATTATCGTGAGAGAAAAGAGGAAGACTAGAAGGAAACCAGAGGTGAACGACAGTTTGCGAACCTCATCTTTCATTTGTTATTATTATTTAAAAATTTAATTCATTTGCGGGGCCAGAATAACGGGAGCACATTCGGTGCTTATCACCGATCACCCCTAATCAATCTGAATTTAATCCAGACAGATTAAATTATTTTTTCATTTTTTATTTTTTAAAATAAAATTTTGTAAAATTTTAAATGAATATATTTATTATTAACATATAACATTCATATTTAATTAAATGAGTCTAAATTTAATATAACTTTTTTATAAATTAATCATACAGATTTAGTTTATACTGTTCAGATTTAAAATTTTTAACTTATTATAATGTCAGATTCAAAACAATTCAAAATAAATTTGTATCATTAATTTATAAAAATTATAAAAAAATTAATATTAAATTTTGATTGATCTAATTAAATATAGATGGTCATGTTAATAATAATATATTTATTTAAAATTTTATAAATTTTTATTTAAAAAAAAGTAGTTTAATCTGGACCATTCAGATTGGTTGGGGGTGATCCCTGAATGTGCTCCCGAGAATAACCAATTTAAAACCATGACTTTTGACTTTTGGGATGTATTTTTGCACTTTTAAAATGTAAGATGTTGTTTGAAAAATTTATGATTGGGCAAAATGACTTTTTAAATGTGCAATGAGAAAGTGATTAGAAGTAGATTTGAGCACTTAACTTTTTGGAGCTTTTTAAATTGATTTTTTGATGTTGAGTTTTTGAATTTACTATACTGCCCTTATTCCCATATAATACTTATTGCATGTTCTGTTTTATTAGTATTTGAATTTAGTGCAATAGCCACAAGGCCAAATAAATTATATGAGGAGGCAATTTTATTAACCTTTTGTAGATGAAACAGAGAGAGAATAATGTTTTAATTCTATTTATAAAGTATGTCATTTAATATTAATGTCTGTTGAATTATTTATTACATAAAATTTTTTATGTTAAACTTTATATTTTTTATTTTTATTATTTAACATATTAAATTTTATGTTATTTTAAATTTTTTCACATTTTTAAACATTTTTAATATATTATATTTATATAATAAAAATTATAAATTATCATAAATTAATATTCTTTTTTATCATTATATATCTAAAAGTACATTTCAAAAGCATAAATCATCATTAATTCAAATAACTTGCAGTTTATTAAACTAACTTTTAAAAAAATATATCCAAACATAAATTTTGTTACAACAACTGACTGTTACTAAACTAACTTTCACCAAATGTACTTTTACCAAATAAACTTTTAATAAATTGAAAACCAAACACATACTTATTTTAAGTAAATAGAAATTTTTGTTCATGAACAACACTGCATTTAAAAGATATATGTATAAGAAAAGAGGCCCCACTCCCTACGTAAATTTTTTTTGAATACAAGGCCACGGCAAACTATGCAGAAACACTAAATCCTAGTCATATCTAAAGTTAGAAGGCTTTTATAGTCATTCAATAGTTCATTTAAAATCATAACATTAAAGTTCTCCAAATAAGATCTACAGGCCAAGAAATAAATGCAACTATTTTTTTCTCTATACATGTGATCAAATGTGACCATCCAATCTCTCATAATGAGGTCTCTGATATTTTAGATTGTGTTGAATAAAGGATGACCTCCAGAATAGCTATAATTAATGAGGGACAGCACCTCCATTAAGTCTGAGTAGACATTAACATTGCTAAATTTCTCATTCTAGCAAAGGTTGAGGTCTTTGTAGATTCCCATAAGCTTTGCAACTGTGTTAGGATGATAACCGAGAAATTTATATAAGCCTTTAATCCAATTACCCTTATTATCTCTAATAATACCTCCACAAGTGGCAGTGCCATGTATGTTAACTGAGCCATCAGTGTCGAGTCTAACCGTCTAAGTTCAGGGGGTTTTATTTGACTTCATGTCTAAAGTCTCCTTTGTTCAAGTGGTTTAATTTGGAGAGAAGCTTTAGGTCATTATTGATTTATTGAGTGCTAGAAAAAGCCATTTCAATTTCTTGAATCTCATCTTCAAAGAAGAGTTTTTTGCATCTAGCTTTTTAAATGTTCCAGAAAGCTTAGGCAAAAAGTCTTTGCTAGAGTGTTCTTCTAGTGTTTCGACTATCAACTTTGTTTCGTGCATTCCATATTATTCAATCCTGCAAACCAAGAGAGAAGAAGGTGTAAAGTTTTGTAAGATTAACCAATTTATTCCATACCTTTTTGGCTTCTTCACAATCTCTCAAAATATGAATGGAAGAGTCAGAATAGTTACAACCAAAAGAGCGGGAACATTGTTGCAGAGGATTCCCATTAGTCTACATATAGTCATTTTGCAGTCAATTCCAGGAAGCCTTCTAAAGGAAGTATCTAATTTTTTTATATGTGGGCCAGTTCCAAATTTTTGACCAAATATTAGGATGATTTTGGTCCTTATAAGTCTCCATCGCTCTATAAGCAGATTTGATAGAAAGGTTGCCATCAAAGGAAGTTCTCCAAAAAAGAACATCATCTTCATTATGTTGATTAAGAGGTTGAACAAGCAAGATCTATTTAATCACATCAAGATGAAGATACCAACTTAAAATATTAACATTCCATCCTCATATATCGTCGCTAAAGTCAGAAACTCTAGCATGAAGAATGGAATCAGCATTATAAAAGGCATAATTAATTAAAGGATCAGGAAACAGAGACCATTAGTCATACTAAAATGATATTTGGTCTCCTTTATCAACTTTCCAACCAACATGAATCACAAATTTATCCCAAACTATACAAATGTTATTCCAAGTATAAGAGTAAGAGTTAGGTTTAACAATTATCGGGATTATGGGTTTGCTGCATTTATATTTATCACGAAGAACCCGCACTCAGAGATAATTAGGTCAAGTGATGAAGCCCCAACAAAGCTTTATGACAAAAGCAAAATTTTGATTTTTTAGCTTTTTAAGGTTAAGACTTTTGTCTTTTTTCTCAGTGGTGATGCAGTCCTGTGAACACCGTATTTTGTCCAAACATTTTTTAAATTTAACAAAAACAAAAATAAGTAACCAAAAAAAATATAAAAATATAAAAATAAAATTTAATCCTTTTAGGATTATATTTTCAAAACAAAAAATTTAATTTAATTGATAGGGCTTAATTTTATCTTTTTTTATTAGGATTTTATTTCTTTTAGTTCATTAAAATAATCAAAAAAATCTTGTTTAAATTTTTAAAATCTCTCCCAAATTATCTCAATCATCCAAAATATTGAAAGTTAACTTTTGAGAGCTAACTTTTCTCTCTTTAAATCTTAATTTTCATTATATATATACATCTATGTGTGTGTGTGTTTTAAAAAAAAATAAAAAAAGGCTTATCACAAGCCTTATGCGGTTCACATACACTCACTTTCAACACAAAAAAAAGGACAATCGCACGACCACATAGCTAAAAAGGAAATGCAGAAGAACACCAAAGGCAAACTTAGGAAAGATCAGACGTGAAAAATGCTTAGTCATGCAGAGAAAAGTGGAGAAACACAGCACACACACACGTAAAGAAAAGGAGTCAGAGACGTATGCAGAAAAAGAAACACATGCATGTATAAAGAAGCAAAGAAAAGCAAATGCTGGACATGCACGCGAGTGAAAACAGAAACTGGGGTTCAGAAACAGAGAAAAGGAGAAAGAAATAGAGAAGACGTGCACGGCAAGAGGAGGAGCCTGAGCTTCAACAATAAAGGGATCTTTCACACAAAGTCTGGAGGAGATACGAA
The DNA here is from genome assembly GCF_029017545.1 of Prosopis cineraria. Classification (NCBI taxonomy): domain Eukaryota; kingdom Viridiplantae; phylum Streptophyta; class Magnoliopsida; order Fabales; family Fabaceae; genus Prosopis; species Prosopis cineraria. The sequence goes on from NW_026555332.1 coordinate 40,341,112, forward strand.
GAAGAAACACTAGAGATGAGAAAAGTTGGAGAGGAGATAGAAAAATGAAAAGAAAACAGAGGCAAGAGAGAAGGAGAAAAGAGCACGAGAAGCTTGGATAGAGACCGAGAGAAGGCACCGAGAGACGAGTTTTTCTAAAAAAAGAAGGAGGGAGAAACAGATACGGAGAGACAGAGAGAAGAGAATGTCTGGAAAGGAAGGAACACCAAAGACAGAAAAATGAAGAAAAAAATAGAGCGTAAATAGAGTTCTGAACGGAGTATGAAAATGGAAAGGAAACAGACGAGAAACAGAGCACGAGACTAAGAGAGGAAGGCTTGAACAGAAACTGGCAAAAAAAAAACAAAGCAGCAAGAGACAAAAAAGAAGGAAAATAGACACAGCATGAAGCAGAGAGAGACTGAGAGTGAAAGAGAAGGATCAGCTGGGAACAAGATCCAACAGGAGAAAGAGACTGAGAATGAAAGGAATTGACAGTATGCACACAAGCAAGCTGAATGAGAGAGAGAGCACAGAGAAAGGAAAAGAAACGAGAGAGAGAGAGAGAGAGATCAAAAGCTGGAGGAGAATACAAAGGAAAAACAGAGACTGAAAACTGGAACCAAGAGAGTAAGAAAAAAAACGCATAAATAATAGCATGCATGCACACGTGGGTTTTTGGACTGAACAAGATCATCATTTTCTTCTTCCCTCAATCACACAAGTTCTGGATGTTTTACAAAAAAAAAACAACCAGAAACATGTTCAAAGCTTGAGGTTGAGGCGATGGAAGTATTGCCTTGAGAGGAAGAAGAATGCAAACACAAGCTATTCAGGTAATATTTAAATCATATCATCTCCCTTAATATGGATTCATTGATGAACATATATATATATATATATATTGATAGATATTATGAGTATGGATTGATCCACATATATGTTTAGGCATTAAAAAATTTTAAGAATTAAATATTTTTATGTTGAATTTAAAACATACTTGAGAGGTGTCTAACGAAAAAAAAGAGAAAGAGAGAGAGGGAGAGCTTGTGAAAATATTATTGATAATTTGTAAGGTTGATTGTGGTTTGGAGCCTTGTCTTTCGTGGTTATGATCTTGCTAAAAGTTTATGCCAAATATAGATTTTTTAGAATATATCTCCAAGTCAAAAGAATAGTGAACTGTCAAAATAGTTTATTTCTCTATTTTTTCCATTGCCTTTATTGCATGAATTGTTTAGCCAACCATAATATTATGCACCGACTACAAATGTAAATATTTCAATTATCTATTTATCATGTGAGATTTTAAAAACCTCCGTAGGCATTTAGAATGATTTCATACCATGTAAATCAATAAGATTTTACAGGTATGAAGATCAATTTTGTAGGTATTTATATGGGTTCCAAAAACCCATTATTAAAATTAATTCTCTCTTTATAATAAATATTTAAGTCTCATGTGAGATTTTAAGAATATTTATAGAGACTTAAATTAATCACAATATCGTGTAGGATAATAAATCCTCACAGATATTGTGATTCACAATTTATATGGTAAATAAATAAATAAATTTTGTAAATGAAATAATAAACATTTTTATATATAATATTAATTAATTAAATTAATAAATTTAAATTATAATCACATTTCTTTAATTAAATCTTTTGGTCATGTGAGATTTTTGAAACTCCGTAGACCTTAGGGATAATCATACTACTGCGTGAGTCAATGAGACTTCGCAAGCATAACGATTAAGACTTTTATATTTAAAAATATGTGTTGTATAATTACGCATTAAAATATATTTAAAGTGAATATTATTTAATCATTTTATCGTGTGAGACCTTGTATCTCTGCAGATATTTAGGATAATCTCGTATTGTGTAAATTAATAAGATTTCGCAGATATGAGAGTAAAACTTATATGTTAATATGGGTTCAAAAGGCCCATCGTTAAATTTAACCCTCTTATTATAACCCAAATTAATAATTTATTTAAATCTCATGTGAGATTTCAAGAATTTTTGTAGAGATTTAAATTAATAACTCTCCTTTTATAATCCAAATTATAAATTTATTTAAGTTTCATGTGAGATTTCAAGAATCTTCGTAAAGACTTAATTTAATCACATTATCGTGTGGGATAATAAGTCCTCGCAAATATAGTGATTCTCAATCTCTATAGTAAATAAGTGATTTTTGTAAATAATCATATAATGCACAATTTAAGAAAATTAATTAACCAAATTAATGTATTTAAATTGTAACCACATTTACTGATTATATTTTTTAATCATGTGAGATTTTTTAATCTCCGTAAGCTTTTAAGATCATTGTATTATCGTATGAGTCAATAAGATTCTGTAGATATAACGATTAAGTTATATATATATATATATACACACACATATATATTATATAATTAATTAAATTAAATCAATTAATTAAATTTAATTCCTTTATCGTGTGAGATTTTGGAATCTCCGCAGATATTTAAGATAATCATATTACCATACAAGCTAATAAAGCTTTGCAGGTATGATGATTAAAATTCTTTAAAAACATGTACATACATGCTTAAATAAATTATTACTAGCATTTAAAAATAAATAAATTAAATTGCTAAATTCTTTTATCGTGTGAGATTTTGGAATCTCCGCAGATATTTAAAACAACTGCATTACCGTATGAACCAATAAGGCTCTGCAGGTATAATAGTTAAAATTCTCAATCATAAAACATAAAGGAAAATCATTTTAAACCATTTTATTTTTTTATTCTAAAAATTTAAAAATTGAGAAAATGATGAAAATTAAATCATTTTTTTGCAATTTAAGACACACATATCAAAATTTCAAAAATTATTTTATTTGTAAAATGATGAATTATTTCTAATTAATTTCTATTCAAAAAAATATTTTCACCAACTAACTTTTAAGCCCGAACTACGTGGACTTTGATCCCCATCACAAGGTACGTAGGCCTCAGAGTCAAATTTTAAGTCAAGTCCGTCTTCCCTCATAAATAAATAAATATTTCTCACCTAATTCTTATCATTTTTATCAAACACATAAATATAAAAAGGATAATTAAAATAATTATAAAACCATATTAATAGAGCACAACAAACTTCAGGTAACCGTTCTAACGAACAGATGTTGTGGGGTGCCTAATACCTTCCCCACACTCAACCGACTCCCGAACTTATTCTCTAATTTCGGAGATCACCCTTATCCTCCCTTTTATCGGTTTCCCAAGATTTCCCTCAAAATCTTAGTGACAACTCCTCGTTCGATCCAATCCCCGTCGAGAACGCTGGGACCTCCGCTCGCGCGCCATCCGCGTCGCATTTTTCCGGGTGCAACAAGTCCTAAGAAATAAGATGAGGGTTTCTACAACCATCTGACGAATCCCAAGGAAAATTTCTAGCGATTTTCTATAATTCAAAAAGAACATTATCTAGTAGAAGCATAGTTTGCATGATATAGTTGAGAAGGACCAAAAGAATAAATTTGATAAGTACATATTTCCTAGCCATATTCAAATAACGGCTTTTTTATCTCAACAATCTTGAGTTCGTCTTGTCGAGAAGGGGAGAAAAGGTAATTTTAGAAGCCTTTTTATGAATGATAGGAATTCTAAGATATTTGCTAAGATTGCTAGTAAGGGGAATCCCTAACTCATCACTAATTTGCATAGCTCTATTAATGTTGACATTCTTTGAGCAAAAGAGTTTTGATTTATAAGTATTTATCTTCTGACCAAAAGCAATGCAAAAATCAATAAGACATTGTTGCATAATCATAGCTTGAGAAAGAGAGCACTCTACAAAAAGCAATAGATCATCAGCGAAAAATAAGTGAGAGATAAGAGGCCTATTAGTAGTTAATCTAATTAGCATCCATTCATTATTACCAATGCTACTGTTAATGTAGTGACTTAAATATTCAATACAAAGCATAAAAAGATGAGCATAAAGAGGATCTAAAAACCAAGAGACCAAATTGTAAGATCTCCCTTACCAAAACACATTTAACTCCAAATTATGACAAGCTAGGGTTTAACCTTCAAAGAATTTCCAAATTGTAAAATTTTATAAAGGAAATTTCTCAAATTCTTTCCAAGAAATTCTAATTTCAACAATCTAAATCTCAAACATTATTTAATAAGTTCATATCAAAGTTTTGAAAGTAATGTGAAAGCTTGAAAATCAATTAGGATCTAAAATCATGAGTTTTAAAACTCAAAAATAGATTTTGTGTAGAAATTGACACGTGTGCTGCAGCTTACGACATATGCATCGTGGCATGAGGCGCCATGCACCGCGGCGCATTGCACGAATTTGATAGCATCAGTGTTATCATTTGACAGCATAAGAAGCGAACTTCTGACACATCCTAAATCTCCATCCGACGTCTGATTAAGGTGGTTTCGGTGTCTACAAGGAGCTTTCTCCTAACTCTAGCTAATGATATTGGTTTCCCACTCAAACTCATTTTTTTATAAAAAGTTAAACACCAAAACCTATTTTGACTTCTTTTTTACAAAATTTCACAAATGGGTATCCCAACTCATCCACTCATGCCAATAGCTCACACCAACCACTGACCACTCTCAATGGACTCTCATTGACCTGTGCAACGCACTACACACAATCAAAAACACTCATATCATAAAATCACTACTCAACCCTATTTTTTACAAAACACAAAAGGGGAGAAAATGTTGCACAAAATTATTAGTTTCATCCCAAATCTTTCAAAATACATATGTTTCTACTTGCATAAATATTTTGGCCCTATCTATGGGTTTGCAACCAAAACTCACTAACCCAGGGCACAAAATACATAAGTTATACACAAAATTATATAAGTCATGCATAAATCATATCAAATGATCCTAATTGATAATTACATCAACAAATACGCATGAAAGTAACAAAAATAGGCATAAAGAAGATTATTCCACAACCCTAGGCCTTTATGTGTTTTCTTTGATTCGGATCCAATGAGCTAGATCCTAAAAATATTGAGAATTAAGGGATGAGTACAACCACTCAATAATCAAGTTTCACTTAACCTATACAGTTGCATATCAATTGTAAATATATATAAATAGACAAATAAGCACAGATATCACGAATAACACTCGACCATGGTTCACAAAACTAACAACCATGTGGCTGGGCTTGCCACAACACACTTTTCTATGATATTACACAAAGCACAACACGAGGTCGTAAAAATAACAATCATGCGCTCTTAACACATGTCGGACTACAAAATTAACAATTATGTGGTCAGACTTATATGCATAATCATATGCTAACTTTATACCCTCGTGTTACCTCTGACACGAAATCAGTAGCTATCACGTGACTATGTCCTTCACGGGCTAACCCAGCGTTTCACTTGTGAGGAGTTATCCAGCCAGGGTTATCTCACTCACTTATGTAATTCAATTTCTCACAATACTAACAATCATGAGGTGTCATATTCCTAATCTAATCTCATGAATCGATAGAGACTAGTTAGGTTTGAATTCATCCTAAAACAAGTGGGATAGTCCCGAATCAACTATGGGATAACAGCTACCTCTCGATTCTAACAGTTGGTGTCAAGGCAAGTTCTTGATTCCAACGGTCAATGCTAGTACCACATGGATTTAAATCAATCTACTCCTCTCCCTAAGTGAACTCCTGCCAATGATCATGCTATGCACATTTCTCATATAATATGCATTTTAAACAATCAATTCATCGCACATGAACTCACATAAACTCAAATATTCTATAAACTCAACACATAATACATCACAATTCTCCACCCATAATAACAAATCACAATCAATTTCATAAAACACAAAAGGTGGCATAATCAAGGTTTTCTTTTCAAAACCATTTTGCAAGTCAAACACATTGCCAATATGCGTCATTAATTTAAATCATAAATCATATTTCACAAACACAATTAACATTCAACTATGAAGATTATGTTTTCCCCAGTTACATCAAACCTATAAGAGGTCAAAAGTTTATCCCTCACTATACTAACTTTTCAAAGCTTCAACAAGCTCAAATGGTAACAAATGAACCATACTATAATCATACCATAAGAATATCATCATTGTCTCAATTTTGAAAATTTATCAACGCATAACTCCACACACTCTATTATATCAACCCATAGTCACTACCCATTCATACCCAATGGGCTCATTAGGTTCCATTAATGTACATTATCATTAATAACACCTCAAACCATCATTAATGCATATAAACCTTTCTCAACTACCTCATAAATATTAATTTTTAAATATTAAATGCTCCAATGAACCAACCACTTTTACAATCATCAATGTGGTGTTTCAATATCTTAAACAACTCCCATTATACTTATTTTAACCAATAAAATCGGACCCATAATCCTATGGACTAAAAATCCATCTTCCAACTCAAACCTTACCATAGATCATCATAAATGAGGGAGAGAAAGGAAGAAAAAGGCTTAGATTACCTACCTTAGGTATTTGGGAGCTTTAAAATGTCAATAATGAAAACCAATGCTGTGCCCTAACAGAGCCTAAGTCGAACTCTTTATTTTCCTCTCCTTCTCTTCTTCTGTTTTAGCACGCAGAACGAACTAGATATATCTAATTTTTGCCCATACGTCACGGCACATGATGCCCTCCGCACGACTCATGGCACAAAAGAGCCCGTTGCATTCAAATCTATCTCTATGGGCCACGGCATATGGCACAAAGGACAATTCTTCATTTTTTCTTCCCTTTTCTTTACCTGGGTAGTCCACCATCGATCTGAACCCACTTCTAGGGCTGAAATCAGAATAATTATGCCAAGTTAAGCCCCTCTGGCTACACATCTCATTAACTCACTAATTACTCTCATTAGGTTAATGTACCAAGATTAAATTTTTTTTGAATGTTATAGGATCCCTCTAACGAATGCCTTGAGAAGGCATGAATTTCATAGTAGGTTCTCCATTCTAAAAGACCCGCATACGAACAGTAAAGATGGCAACTTGGATTAATTTTTTGAATTGGCTATTTATTCCAACAAAGCTAAGCATCATCAATGAAATTTTAAGATAGCCTGTCAAAAGCCTTCTCAAGATCCACCTTGAGAGCTATAAAACATTTTTTCCTAGTCTTATTTCTCATAGAGTAAATGATTTCTTATGCAATATTGATATTGTCACTACTCTGTCGCCCTTGTATGAAGCTGCATTGATTATCACTGATTAAGTGGTTCATACATGTACGAAGATGATTGGAGAGAATTTTAGTAATGATTTTGTAGCTAGCATTGCAAAAAGATATTGGTTGAAAGTCTTTCATGCAAGAAGGATGATCATTCTTAGGAATCAAAGTGATGAATGTGTCATTAACCTCCCTAATGATTTTTGATTCTCTGAAAACCTTTTTGACAAATTTGATAATACTATGTTTCAGATAGTTTCAATAAGTATGAATGAATCCCGCATTGATACCATTAGGACTTGGAGCTTTGAAGGCTCCAATATCAAAAGCTACATTTTTCATTTCATCATCATCCACATCTTTATGTAAAGTAAGAATTTGGATGTTAAAGAGAGACAGGGAGCTCCTTTTGGTATTGAGCTTGGGTTTGGCATTGTCATCTTCTTTGAAGAGGTTGTCAAAATAGTCAACAGCCATGATTTTTAGGTTCTTTTGATCCAAAACCTAAGTACCATTAACATCTCTGAGTGATGAAATTTGATTTCTTTTTCATCGAATAACAGAAGTAGCATGAAAAAATTTGGTATTTTGATCGTCCTATTTTAACCATTTACACATAAACTTTTGAAATCAAGTCAGTTTTTATTGGAGAAAGGCTTGATTATAATTGTCCTAGAGGAATTTTTCCAATTTTCTAAAAATGTAATTGTCTCTAAAGTTTCTATTCTTGTCTATACCTTGCAAACAACATAAAATTCTTTTCTTTTTTGAAGATATATTGCCAATTTTCTCTTTCTTCAAAGTGGGAGCAGAGGATACAAATTTAGAAACCCCTTCAATCCAGTCATTAGTTATCCAAGATTGTTTGACCAAAGAATGAAAAGTATCATCAAGCATCCAAGCAGTATGTCGTTGAAAAAGTACCATGTGGTGATCTTGCTAAACCTTCTTATCGAGTTGGATTCTTATTAGTCGATGATCAAAACCATATTTAAAAATATGAAAAGAAATATTGGATATCTTTACATTTTAAAAAGAATAATATTACTCTAGAAATGTGAAAAATGAAGCAATCTCACCCTTTTCCAAGGTTTGACTAACGAAGAGTTGAAAACTCAAATGACACAACACCAGGCAAGACACGAGGCAAAGAAGCTTCACGTCTGGTCTTCTTCGTCCAGATTCTCCTCTATCTCAAATCTCAGACACAACAAAAATCAGAGGAAATCATAGAAAACGCCAAGGCAAAAATTTCAACATTGTGATGTGGGATTTAATCACCAACGATAAAAATCAGAACAAAAATCCCTTCGATTCAATCATTTCCAAATCTCGGGAAAAATTCAAAGCAAAGTATAAGGGAAGAGTCAATAACAGCAAGCTAAGGAATCCAGACTTAGCTAGCTCTTCAATGGCCAGAAGAAAACCCGACGGCACCCCTAGGAAACATGATCCTTTCAGGATCATCCATGAACGCATTTCTCAACTACAACGATGAAGAAAACAAGTTGGGACTAGTGTAATTACTATAATTATTACCCCTAAAGTATCATGACGATGCTGACACCATCGAGCTGAAGCTACAGAGCAAGATGTTGAGGGAAGTAAAATTGGTGAGAATGGTCATAGGCGACGATCACGACGGGTTTTGCTTGTTGGAGCAGCCACTCAAGGGTCTTGCAGTCGGAGTTATGGCCAAGCTCCCTAATCAATGGACAGCTGAAACACTCTAGTAGCGCAGGCTGCCAGCATGCAGATATGACGAGCCCGACTTTCCACCTTCGTGTGCTTGCCCTTACTGGATGTGCGCTTTGGAGGTGGCTTGGAATTATCAACAAGTTGGAGGTGAAGGTGAATCACTGAATCGGTGATGCCATGACAATGAAAGTGAAGTCGAAGACTAAAACCATGTCACATTTCATCGCTGCCAGCTGCTTCACCAAACAACCACTTCTCCCACATCTCCTGCATTCGTTGTGTTTTCAAGAATCATCATCATCATCATCAACAAATCGTGGATTAGATGGCTCCAGTGACATGTTGAATTAAAAATGGGTCTAGGGACACGTGGCAAACATCTATTTGCTCCTTTAACGATGTAGGGCAAAATTATTCCACTTCTAACACAAGCAACGTTGCTCTCTCTAAAGGTAAGAATACCCAATACTTCTTTCAGAAAACTTTTAAGATATTTTTACCTTTAATCCAAGAAAGAAAATGAGTCCCATACACACTACTTTATTTGTCACCCTCCAAAATCGCAAGAACTTCACAATCAAAACTCACACAAACATATGAGCTATAACATAAGAGCTGTAAAGCTTGTATGGTTTTGGAAGCCACGAAAACATTATTTGCTTCTACTAAAACCATGATCTTGATGGTTTCCAACATGAAAGTAAACATACACGTAAGAAACTTGAGGAGTTGGGCAAAGAGAAGGCTTAATACTCTCCTCTTGCACGGGCTCTTGCTATGATCTACATCATCTGCTCCACTTGCCTGAGCAGAGTCAGATTAAAACCTTGGAACAAGCAACATTTTTTGGAGCAGATGAGGCAGATCTTCTTTTGAATAGGATTTTTTTTTTTTTTGGAGGGGGTATATAGAAGAATGGCAGGGATGCATAAAATCAGAGATAATTTGATCTGACTTCAAATGAAAGTAACATAAATGCTAAAATCTTCAATGACTAAATTCATAGCTGACAATAATTGCAGTAACTTGGAAAGAGTGAAATATCTTCAGAAATTTCACATCCAGGGGCTCTCCCTCTCACTAAAAATGAGTTGCTGTCTCTGTAATCATCAATGCATATCCATTTGGCCAGACAAACTGTCTGCAATTAAAATGAATCACTTTGCTGGTGATTAATTTAAAAAAAAAAATGCCTGTACATCGTAGGCAGAAACAATCAGAGGGAGACTTCTGGGTTTCTGGCTGTAAAATGGCAGGCTTGGAGGTAAATAGCAATCTTGTATAATGAACAAGATTCTACGCTCATAATTTAATGCCAAAGCTTACCACAGAATCCATTTCTTGGCCTCTTGTTAGATATAATATCAGAAAAAGAGTCAACCAGCTGTCCAGCCAAACTACCTGGGTCGTCAATCAAAGTTTGAATATAGGTATTGACCACCCTACGTTCTTGCTCTGTTGACCTCAAACTAAACCATGTTAGCAATTTCAACCGAAATTCCTGCTTAATGTGGCCCTCACATTCTAGCCAGCGAATCACTTTCACGCAATACTCAAAGTTCTCATCCAGGGAACAAGATCCTTCAGAAATGCGTAAAGGAGATCCATTTATCAAAGTGCTGTCACAATCATGAGTCTCTTCATTTGTGCTTGCTACTCTTTTCCTGCATGCAGCATCCACACGAGAGTCAACAGCCGGCACTTCTCCGGTGGGCCTGTGGGCCCATGTCTGTGAGTCACCACTTCCATGGGATCTTGCTAAGCCAATCTTCTCAATGTCGTGAGAAGCAGCATCGTCATCAGCCCCAATAGCCTGCTGCAAAGTGCAACCGTTATCTTCATCCCTAGAAGACTCAAAAGGTGGTGTTAATTCTTCATTTAAATCAGGAACTGAGACAACATTTAAATCAAGGCCTCTTGACACTTTAGGCAATGTCTCTTCTGAATATTTTGGCCCAACCATTTCACTTCCTCCACAGCAATTTTTCACATCAGCACAGCAAAATCCCTCAAAACAACCTTGTTCTTGAGCCCAAGCAAGGCGCAGCACTTTCCCAAGGTCTCGAACCTTAAATCCAGAGTCTGCCATTGAAGGATTGGGCTCCCTTTTGGGGTCAGAAGAAGTGCCTCCAGTTTTATGGTTCTCTTTATTATGATTCAAAGAAGCTAACGAAGAAGGATTTTTTCTAATTATTTCAATGCTCTTAGTGAAACATTTGGCCTCAGAATGACCCCGATCACATGTATCTGTGTAAGAGACAATCCGAAATGTATATTCTGTGCAAGGTTGGAGATTTGATATCAGAATCCTCCTCTGAGATTTCGGGAAAACACAAACAGGATCCTTAGTGTGCAATTCCTCCCCACTCTTGTAATACCAGAGCTTGAAACCTTTGATGTCCTCGGAAGATGAATTAGACATTTCAATCAAAATGATTTTGACCGCAGAAGCTGTCACTTCTTCAAAAACAAACTTGCAGGCAGCAGGGAGTGAACCCTCTGTGTAATTAAACAAAACCATCATATACCAACGAAATGAAACTTGATTGAAAAGCAAGATGAACTAAAGAAACCAAAAAGTATTAGTTTTAACCTCTGGAGTCTGGATTTACATTCGAAACAGAGGCCAGCCACTCGTCAGCTTTCTCAACAGCAAGGGAGCACAATTTCTGCACATCACTGGCAATAGAGAGTCTGCTGACAATGCCCCGTGCCATCTTGGCAGAAACACCATTAACTGGACCCACTTCTGTTTCCAGTTTAGCCTTCGCCTCTTGCACAATCTCATGCAGTTCTTTAAACCTCGAAGTCCCATCTAGAAGCCTGTAGCTCAAATATATTCTATAACAGAGCACATCTACACGTCGAGCATCTTTTGCTATACTTAGCTGCTTTTTCCAACACCTGCCGTTATGGAACAGAAGTCACCAAAATAATCAAGACAGGTCTTAAAATTATGTTACCAGCATACAAGTTACAAATGGTAAAATGCATTATATTTTATGTATCCCAATTTCATATTTCATTATCAAACAAAAACACAGCAAGGCCATAGTGAAGTTCAATTCCATGCACAAGAGCCCCTAGAGATGGAAAACTGCAATTGTTGCATGCCTGATTTTCACCTGCAAGCTTAGTTGCGTAAATGATGGAGAGAGGAGCATATATTACAGGTAAAATCTTTCAAAATTCATGGTAAATTTAGAATGCATGCCAAGGAGTGGTTTGTTCCTGCAATTTAAATCAATTTACTCAAGAACTCATTAAATCTCTACTTTCATTCTGTTTTTTTTTTTTTTTATGGTCAGATGGAAGCATATATGCACAACTCAGAAGGTAAAGAATATTGCTTACCCAAGTATCCCTGTAACTTTACCACAAGTTGCACAACAATAGCCACCATCTAGTTGCATCAATTGCCCATGATCAACAACTCCGACTTTTTCATGTTGAATCGCACACTCAATATGGCAAGATAACCCACAGGAATCACCCTTAGTAGATTCAGACGTGCAGACCAACCAAAGACTAGGATCCTTGTTATCATCAAAAAGGTGACAGATACAGCAAGAGCACCTTCTACAAAATGTGTCATCTGTAGAAAGAACAGCTCTACAAGCAGAATTTTTACAGATCCAGGAGTTTGTATGCCCAAAATCCGAAGACTGGTCAGGCGTTGGCAGGAGTCTCGTGGGATTTTCTCCCTTTCTATGCTGCTTTTTAGAGGACTGGTTACCGCTAGAAACCTTTTTTGAGTCCTGTTTCTTGATTATCTTACTTGACTTACTTTCAGTCACCCTGCTTTTTGATGAAATATTCTTTTTGTCTTTGTCAAAGCATGTCCGAAGAAGTTCCTTTTTCGGACCAGATTTTAGGAACTCTTGCAGGAGTTCTGGACTTCTTGAGGCATCATCTGAATGGCCATTTTTCTCCGGCGTGCTTTGCACACTGGAAGAAAGGCTTTGAAGACCAGAAACTGCACAGCAATAACCAAACGGAAAATAAGTCTCGGCAGCAACAATAGAAAGTTCATAATAAAACCCATGTTCACAGGCATACATGATAGGCTGAAGAGAAGTAGCAAAGATTGAAAATTATCCGCACATCAACGATGCATGGTAAATGACTTCATTGAGTTCAGGTCCCACCAAACAAAAATGCATCTAAGAGTAATATTTGCAGAACTCATTTAAAATTTCTTTTTCCATAAATTACTCATAATGCAAGCAGACCAAGGTAACTAAAAAAGGTACTGCAACAGTGTTTAACTTAGATTTCCAATATCCGTGCATTAGTTATATTGCCATTCCTGGCAAACACTATCTCTAACACCAGTATTATATGCTTGACTTGATTTTCAAAACACTAAAATAAACAATTAAAAAAACGTCAGTGGGACTTTGTTAGCCTCATATCATAAACACATACACAGACATAAGAGATAGGAAAGCTGCAAATCCAAAAAGCTAACTAAGCGAGGTCATTTGTCCACTTTGGCATAATTTATGCATCAAGAGGCATAGATCTATCCATCTAATGGGTAAATCCAGCTCCATTCATCTATAAGGAATATCTTGCGGAAATCCACAAGAATTTAGTACACAAACTAAAACATCTGCATGATACAAAGCATTTTTTGCAAAGGATTGCATGTAAATAAATGCAGCGAGAATACAGGCACACATGGTTGAACAACGGCAATGCAAAAGAGGCTCCAGAGCACACCCCAATTGAATTACACAGAGCTTAACATAAAACAGGCAAATTATACGTTATCATAAAGAAGGGCATACACAAGTTGTCAACCATCTTTGACAGGTTAAAATTTTACGGAAAACGATCTTCAGAAAACACAGCCATGGTCAAATTTTCTCATTAAAAGACAGCATTCAAACCTCAGGAAGAGGGGATAAACAAGGCAACAAAAATAAACATGCACGCAAAAAGGCTGTTCCAAAGCAATCCAAACAACCAAAAGATAAATAGAGGAAGAATACTTGGGAAACTGAGACCAAGAAATCAATAACTCAAAACACTGGATGCTTTGGTGATTGAAAGATAAAGGAAGTGAAGAAATGTATTGAGAATGGCAAGCTATATCCGTAAAGTTCATCTAAACATGTAACATATTGCGGTTCACCTAGCAATAATTTTTTCATCTGAAACCACCAATGTTCAGAAGCAACCCATGTAAATTGATAATGCCAGTCAGAATCTACAATCTACAACTTATATTTAAAAGGGAAACCATATATCTCCTTTATCCATTTGATTTATGCTAAATCCGCAACAAAAGCATAAATTAGTGCTTCACATTAGAAAAAAGGAATGTTATTAAGTGATCAATCCACGACAAAAATGCTAAATATTAAGAGATCAAAACAATAAAAGGGATATTATTGAGGAATATTTCAAGCAAAAGAGGAATAGATTGCCCATGACACTGAACGAAACAGAAATATTATTTGAAAGTAAAATATAAGTAACACAACTCAAAAAATATTTTATTGATAAATAGCTCAGATAGGTTTTGTAGACAGACTGTGTCCACTACTTGAATTGTTTTTAAAAACCACTTTAATATGAAGTTTCTTATGCAGCATAATTCATGATATTCATACTATTTGACATAATTCCAAATAGAAAAGAAGAATAACAGGGAATGCGATCCAATATTACCCACAGCCACATGCACAAAAGTCCTACTAAACTGAAAAACCTCACAAAAGTGCAAGAATAACAGAGTACAGGCTATCAATCATATATGGTCAGTAATTATCATTATCTTATACCATACACGAAATTTTAATCAATATTGCATTCGTTTTTGACTCTAAAGAAATATTGAGACAACATATTTGGTCTCAACTTTCAAGCATATAGGGTATTTTAACAATAAAAATGCTTCAAAACATGATCTCACTATTTTCATTAGGACCAAAACAGGTTAAACTTTCAGACCAACAAAAGACAAAAGAAACATCAATTTAGCATGCAGCCAAAGGACCACCTTATTTCCAAAGTCTTAAATACATAAGATATAAACAAAAAGCTCTAGGTCCTTGATCTATCACATTAAAATCAAGATCAAGAGCTACAAGAGAAGAATGCCAACATTAGGGGAAAGGCCTTGTAAAGTATAGACTTTTCAATACTTATGCTTTGCAGTACAACCAAAATTGGACAAAACTTTAAAGCAACTAGGGCACAACACGTATTAAAATTGTTAGAATGAATTTTATCAACAGCAAAAAACTAGTAATACTGCATATTTATTGGACAAGCTATACGCAGACCAGAGAAATTTGAGATCATACTTCCATATCCGTAGAGTCCAATTTCAACTATATTCTGAATCCAAAAAAATAGATAAATAAAATATGCATTAATCGAGTTAATGCTCGGCATTACATATACAATAAAAAGGAAAATAGTGTTGTAACTATTGAAAGTGCAGGCTTGAAACTGAGCTCAACAACATACCTTTAGCAAGGAACTTTTCTTCTAAATCCATTCACAAAAGCTAAACCCTAAGCTGAATGGCCCTTTTCTGACAAAAGAAGAGAAATAATATCAAAAGTCTGTCATAAGCAGGTAGATCAATGTGGTGTCTTGTATGGGTTATAACCTAGCTTGATTTCCAAGGAATAGAATAAGTAAACCAGTTAGTGGATTCTAAAGGTTATACAGCAAAGAAAAGGAAACTTTTTAACCAATTTTAAGAGTTACTAGCTTGAGATAGAAATTAGGATTCCTAAAATCAAGCAATAACTATCATCAATGTTAAAGCTGAACATCTGTTCTGGATTGTCTCCACAATTTCCCCACGTCAAAGAAAAAGAAGTAAAGATTTTTCACGGATGCCATAGCAATCTAAATACTCGGATACAGAATGTGTTTCAAGAACTCGATACAATAGGCCAAAGGGAGTGACAAGTAATAGCACAATGTGGGATATAAAAACTGATAAAGATTTATTCCAACTACATTATAATCACAGATTCATAAAAACTTTCAAACAAATGATACTCCCCAAGAAAAATCACTTCCTCCCTTTATGCAGCCTACAATGTTTCATCGAAATCAAAAATATTAAGCAAAATGTGTAACAAGAGGACAGAATATTCCGAACTTAAAAGAAAAAATTGAAGAAGAAAATCATGCCTTTTTTATATAGAAGAAAATTATAAAATGGAAAACAACGTAATATACAGAAACATACAACAAACATAACATAGAGAGACAAGTAGAACCAGAATAAAATCGCAAATATCATGATGCGTGGTTTTTCCTATATGCATTGTGCACATTAACGAGTAGGGAACCAAGGGAGTTTTTTGAAAGCATATATAAACAATTTCAATACAGAAAATAAAAGAGAAGAAAAGCTCAGATTTTTACAAAATTATCAATGGAAAAGAAGTATAATTTGATAATAGAAAACAAACCAGTAATATAAACAAAGCTACGAAAAACATGGACGAATCTGCGGAGAAAAAGAGTCGAAAATACGCGAAAAGAATGAGTATTTTTCAGAAAAGCAAAGCGAAGTCGAGAAAGGGATCTGCAGGAAGCACCTGAAGCGAATGATGACGAATCAAGGGTTTTCGCGGAGCAAAGCTAAGAAATTTGCTCCGAAAGAGCATGAATCCAAACAGGAAATTCTTCCTTGTTAGTTGGTTCAAAGAGGGAGAGAGAGGAATTTGTACAAGTCGTTCACGTTTTGGAGAGGTGAGAGAGCAGAAGGGAACTCACGCGCGGATGGAGAGCGTGCGACAACATGTGTTAGTTTGAAAGGCAGGGTTTAGTTTTGCTGCACGGCTTTTTGGCACCCTCCTCCCTCTATCGACCCACCCTACTTGGTTTTAAATAACTTGAATGGACAGAATTACCCCCACAGGGTCAAAAGTGAATTACAAGATTTTATCTCAAAAAAAAAAAAAACCGAAGAATTACTTTAACAGACTGGTATGTAATTCTCAAAAAAAAAAAATTACAAGAATTTATTTTGGTCAAATACATTCTACTATTCAAAATAAAAGTGCCCTCACGTATTCTCAGATTTTTTTTCTGATGCGAAGTATAAATTGCATTTGGTAATAACGTGGTTACAAAAATTTTTTCCTAATCTAATTTCATTTATAATAACTAAAATGAGAGATTTAGTTTATTTGCCGTCTATTTTTAAAAAAGATAATGGTGAAAACAAAAAAGTATTATACTCATTCTGTTTCCAGTTATAGAACCATTTTTTCCCTCCAATAAATATTCCTATAGAAATGAAGGGATTTTTTTTAACAAATTAAATTACTTAATATACATTTAATTCCCTGTGAAGAAAGCTAAGTTCAACTTATATTTTATATAGGAGGGAATATTAATTTTGGAAATGAAGTCGATTATATATATACACACACTCTTAAAAATAATAAATATTATCAAGTAGTAATTACAATGGCATCATAATTCATAAACAATTAAACATTGAACTAAAAATCTAGCACCAAATTATTTTTTTTATAATTGCAACTCCTTCCATGAAAAAATATAAGTCATTTTTTAAATGATTGGATGTTTAAAAAAGTAAAGTATTTTTAATATTTCAATATGTAATCATTATATTTTTTCAAAAGGACCCCTAATAAATAAATTACTTTATATTTATTTTAAAATAAAATATTCTATTAAATAAATAAATATAGAAAGACTGTTTTATTATTTAAATTAAAAAATAAAAAAATTACAGTCCATGATCGAGGTTATTATTTACTTTTGAAAAACTACCAATAAATGTTAAAGCTTTGCAATAACTTTCTTAAAAGATAGACTGAAATACAGTGAGGAATCTCATAGAATTTAATTCCAAGGCATTTTAATAAAATTCTAAATCGAACCAAATGATTTTAACTTTTAAGTAGGAAATTTTTTATATTTATTCACAAAATTATATGATTTCGATAAATTTGGATAATAGATGGCCTGGCTTATACGAAGAAGATTGGGAATTGACACGTGTTAGGAGGAGGAAGGATTTCATTGTTCTTTTTCAAGGGCAATAACGTCCGAGAGAAATTGTTGGAGTTTATGAAGTGGAAAAGGGAAATAAGAAGAATAAAAAAAAAAACCGTGACTAGCTAGGTCTGCTCCTGCTGAAAAAGTACATAAAGTGGCGATTCCTCGTGTCATTGGTCCGTATGCGCTCCACCGTATTTACTGCGCGTGATTCTTACCGTTGCCCAAAAAAATTGCTCATTTATTTTTGTTTTTATTTGTGCGCCTCTTTCCATCGTACTATTATGATCTATGATGGTGAAAAAAAGAGCCTCGGGAACGTTTCCTTTAAGATTGTGAAATAACTTTATTTAATCTGAAAAATTAAGATTGTTTTCCGTTTTTAGCCCATGTATGGGCTATAGCCTAAATAAAATAATTACATTTAGGTGTATTCTTTGATTTTAAATCATTTAATCTATTCAGACACAAAACGATGCATCTTGCTTTTCTTATATGCATAAATATATGTTCTTTGTTCCATTTATATGATAGAGAAAGATAATTATTATTTTTTTTAGTTTTTAATGTGAAACTAGACCCACTCAATATATAAGTATCTTTCAAGGCAAATATTTGTTTGAGATCTTGCGCTTGTTTAGTTTTATGTTGTAAATCATGGAAAACATGATTTTGGTGGGAGCAGCTAGTATATGTTTTCACCAAACATTTGGGTTTATTGGTTATTGACCAGTTTTTGACATAAAACAAAAACACATTCTTATATATCTGCCAACATGGAATAACGAGTGTCGCGTGGAGGAGACTTCATATTTGTGCTCTGTCAACAATTGTTTATTAGTTTATTAGTAATTCAGGATAGCATAAAAATAGTAAAGATCTAATTTCTAACTTTCACCTTACTCGTGATTAATCAAATATAAATATTACTTCTTAAATCATTCTAAATCTTATTTACTTGACCCGTATTTGTTCCTGCCATGAAACCAAACTCGTATTTTGTCTAAGGAGTTCACAATGTTTCAACTGCTAAGCTAGTTTCTGTCCATGCAAAATAAATGAACAAATGAAATGCATGTGTCTTAAGAAAAGCAAACACGTACACATAGAGTGAGAGATAGATGGAGATAATAGTCAAATCGATGTTGTAGTATCCAGGCTGTTACGCGTCGACTAGGGAGAAAAGGCTGTCACGCAGGATAAACTATAGCAAAGCGTGGAAATGTAAGGACGACGTGTGAATTATGACATTGACACAAATGATAATCATCAAATCAAAATATATTCGAAGAAGCAAATTAAATGAATGATGACAATCGTATGATACAGAGGAAGAAGAAGATGCGATGCGAGTAGGTAGGAATCTGGATTTATTCGAGGAATCAACGTCACAGGCGACTACGCGGACATAGAGGACGACGGAGTTGAATTGGAGATCGAAGAATAGTATCAAGTTAAAAAAAAAAGAAAGAGAGAGACGGAAATTGAGGGGAAACACGTGTCTAGCTACAAGAATATTAAAAAATCACCGCGACGAAGGAGTCAAATTTTGTAATATATATATATATATATATATATTAAAGAGGCACGTCATGCAAAAGGATGGAGACGGTGGAGCCTTCCCCTTTGGAATCTCATGGAGCACCACAACCTCTGGCCTAAGTTATAGCGCTATGTTTTAAAATTCAATTTAAAGTTAAATAGAGAGAAAAAATATTGTAGTCAATTTGTTTTTTTTAACATTATCATTCTTTAATTGTACCAAATTGTTGGGAATTTATTTTATTTCCCAACACGTTTTATTGTTGTTATTAATTTTAATAAAATGTAGAATCGTAAAATCACTCATCTTTTACCAATCTAAAAATATTAACATGCATTTCTAAAAAAATGCTAAAATTATTTAAATTTATTTAAATTACCCTCTGGATCCCATTTTATAAAATAATTTTGGAGGTGATTTAATGTCCTAACATATTAACATATTTTATTAATGATTGTTACTCCAAATTTTCAATATTACTTCTTGTCATCTCATTTCTTAAATAAATATTTTTCTCTTTTTAATATGTAAAATTTTATTTAAAATACCCCATAAAAGATTCCCTGGACTAGCGATTTGTTTTTGAATAATGAAGGAAGGATTGGATAGTGTATGGGCATTTAGAGCACACAGAGATAATCAATGAGCACATAACTTAATTAGTGAAAAATTATAATAATTTAATTAATAATTTTGAGTTTGAGTTTTGAGCACGTAGCTAGTTAAATATTCGTTGGGAGAGAATTGCTGTTAATATGACCCCTCACGTCATGAATAATAAATATAAATAATTGTATTTAAAGCGCGCGCGCGCGCGCGCAAACAGAGGGGGCCGTCCAAGAAGCGTTATCGGTTGTTGTGTGACATTGTGATATTGACCACACTCATGATTTCGTCCCCACGTCCACCGGCTCTCCCATTTATATATCTTGAATTTGTTGCCCCACTTTTTATTTTTATTTTTAATTTTAATTCAGAATTACTCTCTACATTTTTTTAAATAATTTTTAATTTAAAATATAAATATTTTATAATAATTAAATTATTTTTTATTTTATTTATTTTTACTAGTGTCAAAATATTTAATATAATTATATTATTATTTAAAATTAAGAATAAAAATAAAAATATATCTTACTTTTTTATTATAATAAAAAAATTTATTTTTTTAAGATATATGAAACATTTAAAAATATTTTATAATAAGAATCGAATATAGTGTATTTTAATTATTGATTTTTTGTCAACAAAAATGTATTTATTTTTTTATTATATCATCAATCAATAACTCAATTCTCGTTTTTCATTCACGAGATATTGAATTTTTTTACTGTTAAACCAACCGCGTATTATCATTTATTGTCACACAGCTCATTTGAGATATTATGTAAAATATAAGTTCATAGTCTAATTTGATTTTAAATATGAATTACAGCATTAAAGAATTTTCATATATATATATATATATAAAGAATTTTAATAGTAAAAATAGCATTCAGGCCAAAAAAATTCACTGGCCATAAAAAATTATAGTACATCGAATATAAAATCAATGATATCTTTTGGCCTGAGTGTGATTTTTTATTGTTAAAATAAATTTATTTTAAATTATCTCTATACAATAATGATAAGGAGATATAATATTATATGTATAAAGAATTAGCCGTTGATTTGATAATGTAGCATAGGTTAAAGCATACATTTATTTTTTTAATTTTATATATTATTCATTTAAGTTTCTTAATTTTATAAAGTTTATTTTTAATTCTTTAACTTTAATATTATTAATTTTGTCTTAATAAATTTTTATATCAAACTTTTAAATATTAATAAAATATTTACAAATGTTAACATATTAAATTTAATTTTTTCAAACTAACAATGATACAAAAAATTATTTAAAACTAATGATAATAAGATTAAATGACTAAAAATATACTTTATAAAATTAAAAAACTAAACTAAAATTTTATATAAAATTAGATAATTAAAAATATACTTTAATTTATATGGCATAATAATGCAAAAGGCGAGGCCATGGGGATGGATCTAGAACCAAGATTAATAAGGGAACAAAATACAAAACTATATTATAATAGGTAGCTAAAATTAATTTTAAAATTTTTAACAAACAAAAACAAAATAAATTTAACAATTTTTCTGTATCATGGCAGGCAAGCACCCCTACTTGCCTCCCAAACTCGTCTTTACTATTTTTCACAACCTAATAAATTAAAATTAAAATTTTTATAAACAAATATATCATATTTATACACGACTATGCTTTAAACATAATTATTTTTAATAAAATAATAATATTGCACAATAAAGACAAATAACAATTGTAACACATCAAATTTTTTTTTAAATAATTTAACTTAATCATAGTTGAGTTACAGCTACCCAACACATTTTATATCAATAATTTTAATATAAAAATATTTTATAATTGGCTTCAACTTGCACAATACAACATTTCAGCTAAATTTTTATCTCTCACATGCCATTAGGCTAAATCACATTTGTCCATCCTTATACTCTCAATAAGTAAACTAAATAACATTTATCCATCCTTATACTCCCAACAAATAAAATAAATAATTTAGTTAATTTTCAAAACAAGCCAGTTATTTGGCCTCATAATCATGCCATTTTAATCAATCCAAAATAAACCAAATATTAAAATTACAGTCATCCAAAGCGTACCAAAAATAGAAATAGTTTGAAAGGCATGATTACATTTATATATTCATATAATTGTCAATAAATAAAAAGCTCTAATATTAGCAATATAAAACATTATAAATCATAAATCAAATACCCAAAAGAGACAGTGGATCTATGTCACTAAGCCTCTGGGACTCCTTCACGTGTCACTCGTGGCTTTTCTCCTAAAAATTGTTAATCACATAATGAGACTCAAAAGTCCCAGTAACCAAAGCCAATTTATGATAGTATATACAAACAGTTAAGTGTGTGCTTATTAAGTGAGAACCAAAAATAATATAATTCCAACAAAATATAAGAAATATTACAATACACACAAATAACCATCCTTATATCCCTCTATTAACCTCGAGCCGTAGCCCTCACTCGGTGCTAAATTATCCAGCCAAAGGTAGATTAACCCGAGCCCTTACAAGCCACCTATTGAGCTCCAATAGAGGCGTACCACTTGGCACATAAATACAATAACAATAGCAAGTCTCCCAACAACTCCCACAATAATCAAACAAAATTTATAACAATATTGCACAATTATACAATATTACAAAATTCACAATTTTCTCAATAATCACCCAATTAACATGAAGTAACACTAATCACAAATTAAAAGCATGATTACCTTGTGGCTTTTTCAATAAATTATTCCTTACAAATTTCTCTCCCACCACAATCTTCACCAACAACATAATCTACAAATAACATATTATTTATAAATATTAGTTTCAATTATTGAAACTAATAAAATAATTCTAATAATAGAATTAAAAATATAACATAATTTGTAATCTCAATCTTAATACAAATCTAGAGTTAATGCTATTAAGTAAAATTTTTAACTCCTCTTTTACTCATCAATAAACATTAATAATCTAAAAATTAACTTCTAAATTAATTTCTATTATCAAAATCTTCTTTTTATTTCATAAATTCGCACCTAAAATACCCAAAAATTGAAAATTGAGTTTCAAGCTTAGAATCATAATCATATAGCCATAATAATTCATTTCTCATCCTAAATAATCATCTAAACCTCAATAAATTAATATATATTTTCAGATTTAATAAAAATCTACTCCGTGATTTGATTCATAAGCCTTAAATTCAAAGCTCATCAATAAAGTTATATTCTAGAATATTTATTATACTACTAACAACCTCAAAAATCATATTTATTCAACATAAATTCATCCCTCTTCTAGATCTTAAATTTTCTACCACCACAAAATTAGAAACCAAAGAGGAAAGATGACTAAGAAAAAATTTTAGAACACATACTTAGTCTTGAAAAACTTGAAATCACACCCTAAATATCCTATCAAAAACTCTTACCTTAAAACCCAGCACTAGCAAAACTTGGCTCACAGACGCTCTCTCTGCCTCAACTCGCACACAGGGAAGAATGAAGAAATGAAGAAGTGAAGAGAGAAGGAAGGAGGTGGGTTTTTATAAAAAAATACTATGGGTCTCACAATTTTTTTATGATTTCTTCTTTCCTCTCTCTCCCCTTTTTTTATTATTATATATATAATTATTGCACCAAAAGCTGCTCTCATTTTCTTCTTTCTTTCCTTCCTCTTTCTCATACCTTTTCTTCTTCTTCTTTTTTATAATAATAATAATAATAATAATTTAATATATATTTTTAATTAATTAATTTTTTATTTTAATTTAGAATTATATCCTAAGTTAGATTTAATAATCATCTTCTACTAATTTGCTTACCTCTAAATATTTTTTAAAATTTCTATTAACCCAAATTAACTATTAAAATTTAAATTGGAATGTTATAACAATAACCTCGTGTCATTCACGTAATTAATCTCAAAATAAGATTTATTGTTCTTCTAATTATATATAATATAATAATTATTGTGGTTATATACTTATATATATATATATATATATTATCTAATGATAACAATTTAGGTGGTAATTCCTTCGTTAAAAAATATAAAATATTTTTTGAGAAGTTGAATGTTTAAAAATATAAGACATTATTAGTTTTTTGAAGTGTAATCATTGTCTTTTTTTAAATATCTCTATTAATAATGAATTTATATTTATTATAAAATGTTTAATAGGGTGAATATGAAAAGATATAATTAATTTAAAAGTAGATAATTACTTCATTGGGGGTGAGATTCGATTAAAAATAATTTATATTTTTTAACAAAAGGAGTATACGTTATACAAAATATTGCTACTTCCTGTCTACTTACAAGCAATGATTATAATTATTTTTTTATAAATAAGCTTGAAAGTAGTATCATGCAAATGTTGTTAACTTGGTACGTATAATGATCATATTGATTTATCACTTATTTGATTGACATATTATGTTATAATATTATATAAACTTACATGTTAAAGTTCCATGCCATGTACATTACAATCTACAACAAGTAGGTGATGGTAATGCCCGGTTAAATTGTGCTGGTACAAAAAAAAAAAAAACAGTGAGTAAGTTTTAACCCCTGACATCACATACACAATCACCTGCATTTCAATCACAAAGATGTCAGGTTGGGTTGAGATAAGAATTGGCCAATGCAAACTAACAGGTGTTAAATTTAACAAAAAAAATTAGTTTCACACAACAAAATACATCAAGGTTTAAATTTTTATTGAAAGACATGTTCATATTTAATATTTAATTATGACTTTAATAGGATTAACTTTAATAAAAAGACGCCTATTAGCAATTAAACAAAGAAAAAAGAATTGGCCATACCGCCTTAACAAAATCCATCTCGATTCAATTTATTTCAAAGTTCATATTGCAGTCAAACTGGTTAGGCTGCCCTTTTTAAAAAAGCTTTCGGTGAATATTACGTAGATTTTTGTTCAAAAAAAGAATATTACATAGATTATTTTTAGAAAGTACAAATAACCAAAACACCTAGATAAAAAAAAAAGCTTAAAATTGGTTAAATCTAATGATGTAATAAATATATTAAAATGCAAACTATTTCCAAAAATACGTAATCTCATGTAAAAAATAGTAGTTCAATCCCACGCGGATAATTAGTGAAGTCTGGCTAATTAATATTAGTGTAAAATGTAACCAGAGAAAAAATAAAGATAATTTTTTTTTTTGATAGAACAATAAACAAGTAATTTTTTTTTTCAAGAATGTTCTCATAAACAAGATAGGAAGAAGTATGATTTAAACTAAAATCACTGTTTCCATTCTACTTCTTGGATCCTACACTTAAGTCATTTTTTGAAAGAATTAATCTTTCTAAATTTTTACAAGTCACAATGAGTGATTAATTATATGGAAAGATAAAAAAAGACCACTGATAAAATAAATGGGACATTGACAACTAAGTTCGAGAATATAAATTAATTTATCCCAAATCTCAACTAATTTCAAAATATTAATAAAGTCCTGTACATTTTTATGACCAACTAACTTATAAAGGTATTGATTTAAATACTCTTATAGTTTCTATGGATTAATGAGGATCTGTTTTTGATCCAAATTTCTTATTTGAATGTACAAAAATTTGTGAATTTGGATTTGAAATGATTTAATTCAAATCCAAATCTATTTCCTATTACACTTCATTTTTAATTTTAAATTTATTCTACATCCTAATCATTTAAATTTTTGATCACTTTAAATATCATGTTTTCTTTGTATTTTTATTATTGATACATACAACTCTCTCATTTTTCATTATTGATTTGTTTACTTTCGTTTCGAATCTTAATTCAAATATCTCATTCATTTAAAATTTTTTAAACTAACAAAACAAAATATTTTAAATACATGAATCTTAAATGTGAGATTTAAAATGCAATATTTCAAATCTAAATTCACCAATTCAAACATTACTTTAAGTTAAATATATAATTAAAATTTAAAAAATAAGTTACAAAATTGAAAGCCAAACTCGCAAATCCTTGGATATATCAAAATAATGATTCTCTCAACTTTAAATATTAACATTTGTGTTGCCTCTTAAAATTTGTAAAATTAGGAGTTAAAATTGCAAATCACTAGAGCTGTTAGAATAATGATTACGTTACTTGTTAACTTAAAACATTAACATATGCATTCCTTTTTAAAATTTGAAAATCAAGTTACAAATTAGTTAGTTTGAAGTTACAAAATTGGCATTTTGAATATGTTAGAATAATAACCTTATTACCTTCAACTTTAAACATTAACGTTTCTGTTTTTCCTTAAAATTTAAAAAATAAATTATAAATTCATGAGTTGAAAGTTGTAACATTAGGAGTCAAATTTACACATTTTTAAAGCTATTATAGTAATAATAGCTTTGTTAAATCACAACTTCAAATATAAATATCTATGTTTCCTCTTAAAATTTAGTTTGAAATTACAAATTATAAATTTACAAGCCGAACTTGCAAATATTTGAAGTTTTTAGAATAACAACTTTGCTATCTTTTAACTTTAAACATTACAATTTATATTTTTATTAAAATTTTAAAAATAAATTATAAATTTATTAATTTAAAATTATAGACCTGAGAGTCAAACTTACAAATCATGTTTTTTTGTTAAAATTAAAAAATATATATATTATAAATTTATTATAATAAAATTGTAAAATTAAAATATAAAGTTACATATTTATGTATTTACTGAAAAATATCACTTAAAGGCTAAAAGATTTATTTGGTATTCTGTTTAGAACTTAAGTTTAATTGATTAATCCCCCTGCCTAAAATTCAAAAAAGAGACTCCTAAAATAAATAAAGAGACGTTACAGATTACACTGTCGGTCCACCCTACCACGTAGCCTTAAATTGCGTGCCGTTGTTTTTATTTTTTAGTCTTTAAAATATTTTTATTTTGGTGGGGCGTGATGCGGGCGTAGTTATCATACTAAGTGCTTGCCTTTTTCCTAAATTAAACTTTTAAAATAAACATGTACATAATATTTAAAATAATAATAAAATTGTATCAGGTCTAATAATATAGGTGAGTCTAGTTTAATTTTTAAATATTCACAATCTTATCAATAGCTAATTGGGAAAATGGCAACGTACATGCCTTCTAAAGACATTGATGTCAATTAAAAATATCAAACTATTGAAATGCCACAAGATAATTCTGATATTTTTTTTAATTAAGAGATAAATAACTAATAAAATAATCAATGAAATGTAATCCATGAAATAATAATTAAATGAATGTATTTGTGAATTTAAATAATGTATTTGTGAATCAATATAAAGTTAGTTGTAAAGGAATAAAAAAAATAGTTTTATAAATTTATGTATTGTCACTTATTAACTTAAAAATAGTTAGTTCCTTGTAAATCTTAGAAAATTGACTGTGGTGAAATTATGAAATTAAAGTTGAGATTAAATAAATAGTTTTATAAATTTATACATCACTTATAATTTAGGGATAATTAGTTATAAATTTAAAAAATATCACTTATAAATATATGTACCGTTAGTTATGATTGTATATGAATAATTTTAATTGTAAATTAATGATTTAGGAACTCTGTTATGTTTATGAATATCTATTTACAACTCATTTTTTTAAACTCAATGGTAACTTTCTTAAAAGTCACAAATGAAGTCTTCTTAAAATTGACAAATTGCAGGTGATCGATATATGTATATATTCATTAAACTATTTATCCTTATATAAATGACCTTCTGTATATTTATAAGTGATTATCCTCAAATTCACAATCAATTTTTTCAAATTCATGATAATTTTCTACCAGTTATTTTAATAATTAAAAGTATTTTAGTTAAAGAGTATGATCTTTCTTTGACATTTTAATATTTTAGGGTGTTCAATTGTTATTAATATGTTTATAAGGTCAGTAATTATCGTTTTCTCATAGTAAAATCAAGTTTGTTATTTTAGAACAAAAGTGGCATTGGCAACATATAGGTTATTCAGAATTTTCAAAGGGAGAATTTTAATACATTAATTACATTTATTTAAATTCAAAACTTTTGAATTTCTATAATTTCACGGCAATTTAGGTATTGATTTGATAGTAAATTTATAAAAAAATAATAAAATAATCCTTCATTTAAATTAATATTAAAACGGCTCTACTTAATTTGTTAATTATCTTGCTCCACTTATTTATTTGCTTATAAAATATTGCTAATTGTCCTGTTTCATTTGTTGATTTTCTTAAATGAAATTAAGTGAAAATCTAACAATTAACATTAGTTCTTAAGTAAATGAATAACATATAGTGCAGGAATCAATAAATTATTTCAAAATAATTTAAATATTTAAAATAACAATAAGTTAAATAAAACAATTAATAATATTCTATAAATAAATTAACAACTGAAATAGGATAATGAACAAATGAAATAAATAAATTTTAATATTAATTTAAATGAGAGATAATTTTATTACTTTCTTTATAAATTAAATTTAATATCAAATTAAGGTACCAAACTACAATATAATTTTAAAATTTAAGAATTTTAAATTTAAATAAATACAATCTAACAGTCTTTATTAAAATTCTTCCATTTTCAAATCCAAGTCGTGACCGGCAAGGCAGTGCCTCATCAAAGACCAGAAAGAGACAGCTCACTGCTCCTATAATAGGCAATGGCGCTTGAAGCGACACCACGACGGCCCGCTTTCTTTTTTATTGTTTTTATTTTTCTTTATTTTTTTAGGTTAATGCATTGGGATTTTTAACTTGGAAGAATCATGTAAATTAATTACAGATAAGGGTTAATAATAAATTTTATATTCTAAAAAAATAAATTTACATTTTTTTTAACAACAATCTATTTTACAATGATTATTATTTGTAAATTATTTGTTTGAAAAAAAAAGATAATTCTTCTTTTATATGCAGGGCTCGTGAGATAAGATTTTCATCACCAAACACGGACTGTCATAGGAATTACCATAATTTTAAGAACATAAATAAATGAGAAGAAAGAAAATAATTTTACGATTTGTAGTTTTTAAACTTGAACGTGTGCATATTTGTGCATGTGTAGTATACAATTATATATAGATTCATGTTGTTGTTGGCAAAAACAATCTCGAGACTGGTCATCTTTCGACCTAGTAATTAAGATTTCTTCGTCAACAAATTGGAAGAAAATTAGTGCCCTACCCTAACCAATAATTCTGCTATATTTACGTACCCTCGATCCACACGATAATGATGTAACGTTATCGTGTTGATAATTGTAATAACAAATGTGTTGATAATGTTTCTCTGATGCTCCAAAGGTGATGATAATCCATAATTGGTAGCGGAAAAGAAAGTTATAAGCACCCTAATTAATGAGTGGATAATATGCAATCCGTCTATAATCATCAACATCGATCAACACAGTTTAAAAATCCAATTGATATTATGCTTCGATAGAAATTAAATTAAATATAAATTGAGTTAATTAAATTTACTTGGAAATAAATATGCATACATTCGGGATTTTATCTCTTGTCGTTCAACGATTCAATGATGCTTCGCACCAGGAGAGGGTATAAAAGAGATAAGATCACAAAAGGACCCACACAAACAAACTCTTCTCTCAATCTCTCATATCTCTTTCTCTTTATAGCTAGACGTGATATATCCTCCAAGCTAAAACATGTATCAAAAATCAGTTCAATTGATACTAACATGGCATATTTTTATTATACAGGTTATAGATGACATGATATGTTTGGTCTATGTAAGAATTTCTCTTTAAAAGTAATGTTAAAAAATGACTCCCAACTTACCTTGTGGGAGTGACAGGGCCACATGCTATTGAGGAAGGGCACTTGGGATAAATATCAAGTATGAGGTATATGTTTTTATAATTTGTAATTTGCTCCCTATCTCTTTTATACTTTGCACCTCCTCATTTAAATATTTTAAACTTTAGGCACATTTCAATCTCACAATTAACCCAAATTTAAAATTTATTTTTTTAGCTCAAAATCTAGTGAATATTAACTCATAATTTCACTAATCTTTTAAAAAATAAAAAAATAAATTTAATTAAACTAAACAGGCATTGTCCTTGTTCTGAAAATACTAATCCAAAACTAGTTAGGAAAAAAAAATAAAAAATAAAGATTTAAGATTCAATAATAAACTTATTAAATGTCTTTTGTTAATTTACTACTCTTGCAAGTGTGTAACAAAAAGTTAAATTAAAAAATAAAGATAAAAAAAAAGAAAGAGAAATGATGAATTAACAAAAAGAAAGATAAAAAAGTTTTCATTATACAAAGTTCGTAACTCACTCCCTTCACCCGAGATCCTCGCCCCGCCCCTGCGTGAGGGCAAATGGATACAGATCGCTACAGAGCAGCTACATTGGAGATGTGCATGCTTGTATCTGCACTGAATCCAAACTAATTAAACTTTATCATTGAGGCCTTGTCAAATGTGAACACTTACGTGCATTCAATATACATACATACATACATACATACATACATATATATATATATATATATATATTTGAAACGTGTCATGCAATGTATAGGTGGATTACGTTGCCTTGGTGGGAGCAATTAGGTTGGTTGGATAGGTTAGTGAAGTGTCAACCTCATAGTAAAGAAGGCATACAGAAACGCCAAGTCGGCAACCACTTTTATGTGAAAATACGAAGGAGAAGGACCACCATAACACTGGGTTCATGTTGGCTTTGCTCATTGGGCTAAGGAGACATGAACCATTTAAATTTTAATTTAAATAGTTTAAATTTAGATTTAATGAATTATTTTATAGTTATTAAATAAAAATTTTAATTAACCTTTTTATCATTAATTGAATTTAGATTTAATTTAAAGAGTTCAATTTAATATTTAAAATTTTTATAGTTTTTATATTTTGACTATCCAAACAGTGGGGGCAAATGCACCTTCACGTGGAAAAACCTACATACATACATGAAAAATTCATGACCTTGTATCCTACACTTTTAATATTTTGAATTATGCAGATTCAATAAAAAAATATTTGGAGTTTCAAATTTAAATTCTATATCAACTTTCTCAAAAAACTTTTGGCAAAAAAAATCTCAATTTATTTTGTCCAAATAAAAATATGTATAATTTTACCTATGTTAGTATATTTTTTGCTTAATATAATTAATTTAAAAAAATTAGAATATTATTTTTTAATTATTAATTTTTAAATTACAGTGTCATGTGCATCCAAATGTACTCTGTATAGTTTTATTTAATATTAAAATTTACATGATTTAATATTTTGATTATTCAAATGTATTCTGTATGGTCCAACTTTAATAAAAGTATAAAATAATTTTTAAAATAATTCTTTTTAAAAAATTATAAGTTAGAAAATCTATATATAAACTATACAAAGTACAATTGGGTAGCCAATGGGTAAAAAAATTAATATTAAATTAGAATTTTTAAATTAAATCTAAACCCAATTGATGATAAAAAAAATTTATTACAGTTTTTATAATTTTTAAAATATGAAATAATTTATTAAATCTTATCATCCTCACCACCACCCAAGATCCAAATAATTACCCATCAACTCACCGTACTCCCAGTTTCTATCATTTGACGATAACATAAGATATGTGGAGCTCTTTTTTATTGGTCAAGCCATGCTCCCTCACCCATCCAACGCCTCCTAAGTAATCATTTACAATAAGGGCCTTAATTCCTAAATATAGAATCAATGTTATTGATTAACTACTGTTTTGTTCCTAAATATAGCATCATTTTCTTCATTTCTCGTGAAAATCAGTGGGAAAATAAACTCTACCCACATACTCCTTCTTACAAGACACTTTTA
Source organism: Prosopis cineraria (assembly GCF_029017545.1). Classification (NCBI taxonomy): domain Eukaryota; kingdom Viridiplantae; phylum Streptophyta; class Magnoliopsida; order Fabales; family Fabaceae; genus Prosopis; species Prosopis cineraria. Next base: position 40,373,057 of record NW_026555332.1, read on the forward strand.
AGAGAGTTTGTCATTTCAAAATATAAATATATTTTTGACAAAAATAATATTTTTATTATTAATATTTTTTAATATTACCCATCTTAATATATTTCCCTTCTCTCTTATTTTATTTTACAAATAGAGCATTAAATGATGGTTTTTTTTAAGTTTATATTTTTGTTTTATAAAAATAAAATTATAAAATATATTTAATAAACTTTATCAATATATAAGATTTTATTTAAAAGTATTTCTTAAATTAGAATAGAGGAATAGTATTCTCTAGCATTGAATACAATTTAATTAAATGTATAATTAACTTAGAACAGAATGGAATAGGGATAGGTTTGAAAAAGCAGCATGATTTTCGAAAATATTGAGGTAGTCAATTACATTGAACTGCTCTTGAATCTTGATGAGAGAGAGAGAGAGAGAGATTACTCGGAGGGAAGATTACAGTTTACAAAGGATCTCCATGAATGGGAAGTAGTAAAAGCTTGGGCGTTGTGTCAGCATTAATGCATGAGGCAATGAGAAAGATTTTGGTGTAGCAGAGAGGAGCAGATATCATAAACGCATTGTTACTGACAGCAATGAAAAAGCTTGCAATGTCCGTAATCGTAATTAAGACACAAAGTTAATGCTTTTGCACCTTTATCTCCAATAATTCACTCCTCTCTCCCTTTTTGCCCAGTTAGACGATAGCAGTAGCGCAATAGCACATTAGCACTGACTTTTTGTTTGGCCCAAAGTTATGGAACCGACTTTTTTTTTTTTTTTTAATGATTGTGCAAAAGCTTTCCAGTGATTTTATAATCTAATGGCATGTAAATTTTAATCTAGGGGGAATTTTAGTTAAAAATTGTTAGAGAGACTTAATTTAGGTGAGCCTCAAAAAAATTTAAAATTTTAATTCAATATAGAAAAAAAAGTTAAAAGAATTTTGATAACGAAAATATCAAAATACGCTTCATTTATTATGCAGAATCAGTTGATAAATTAATAAGTACAGTAAAAAAATTTAAAAACTAGTGATTCTCTATAATAAGTGAAGTATATTTTGATATTTTTATTGTTGAAATTTTTTTAACTTTTTTTTTCAGATTAAATTAAAATTTTAAAATTTTTTGGACCCCCTAAAATTAAATTTCTACCATAGTCTTTAACTAAAATACTCTCTTTAATTTAAATAAAAATGTGCGAGTCCAATCATGCTTATAATTAACTTCAAACGGTAATGTTTATTTCTCTAATTCAAAAAAATATAAGCATCTATCCTAATAAAAATTTAAATTTTGATTTAACATGATGTGAGAAATTAATTTCTTTCGGTAAATTCAACACTCATAGGATATAATTGACGTTAATTTTGATGAAATATGAAAAGTAGAATTGACAGTTAAAAAAAAAAAAAGGAACTCCCTGAAGGTGGAGGGAACATGAAAAATGAAAGCCAGCAAACATTCACAGGCTTAGTCATAACAGTGCCCACTTATTTTAAAATTATGTATAAAAATATGAATTTAAAAAATGAAGAACCACATTTAAAGACCTTCAAAAAAAAATTATTCATAAATGAGGGCCAACAAAAAAATTATTTATTATTAAAATAATAACAAAAAATTATTTTTTTAATAATAATTTATTATTAATTTTTATTTGTGAATAATTTTTTTTGAGAGGTCTTTTAATAAGATTCTTCCTTTAAAAAAAATATGATCATAATATATGCAAATAAAAAAATTTTAAATTTTTTAAGTTTATTTATTCTTCTACCAATTGAATCTTTATATTCGAAGATTGGATATTGAGAGTGATTTTCTTTTCTTTTACTGACAGAGTGAATCAGACTTTATTTTACAAGCAACGTAGGCTGAGCGAATTGCCCTTCAAAGCTCAGAGGGTCAGAAGATGATTTTATTGGATGCAGTGCGAAGCGCGTAGTGTGCACAGATTGCATAATTGGTTGAATTGGCCAAAGGAATCATCTTTTTTGGTTTTTCAGACAAATGCAAGCGAAGGGACAATAAGGCACTGAGAACCATCCAATGAGCAGCAAATCAGAATAAGATTCACTTTCCTTTAAAACCATCATAAAGGGTCAGGGCAACGCATATTCTTCCATGAACAAATCGTATTCACCAACAAACAACCCCTTGAAAATAGGAGAGAATAATGAATAATAGACGTGTGACTGTGAAATGACAACCCACCTCTCAAAATGTTCGATGATAAACTGAGTTTTTGATTCTAGTTTTCTTGGTCCTGTTGTTGGTAGATTTAGTGATCAGCATTGCCACAAATATCAAAAGAAGATTCTGAAGTTCTCACGTAAAGGGAAGGGACTCTATGTACATAGACAGACACAGAAGGAGAAAAAATGGGGATGCTCCAATAATTGCATTTCAAGATTGGATCTTTTCATTCTGTGATAATTTTGATAGAACATGAGATTCGAATATTAGTGTGACATAATGATTTTTTTTTTGTGTTAACATATTTTCAAGGATCAATTAAGGTTACTGTTATGCGTTCAAGGTACAGTTTTAACAGGGTGGATCGGCTGCGAATTAATTATACAGATTTTATGAATTTCTTAAATTAAGTATAATTAATACAAATCATCTTTGAATTCTTTGAATTCTGTTAAAATTACAAAAATACACCTTGGCATTTTTTTAAAAGCATTGGCTAATGTAATTTTATTTTATTTTTTTAAAACAAAGAGGGCAAAAGCCCCAGCAAAATTACACTAAAATTTCATGTGGGATAGTGACACCTTTTTTATATAAAGAATCAACTAAACTAGAAGGAAAAAACACAAATTCCTTCAAATTAAAATCTTGCAAAAGACTAACACTAACTAACCAATCAACACAAGTATTTCCTTTCTTGTAAGTATGCTGTATCTGTATTTACCAATCTGTACAAATTAGATCTTTAATTGTCTTCATCATATTATTTTTAACTAAACCATCAACCATATCCTCCTTAAGTATATTAAAAACAATCAAGGAGTTCCCTTCAATAATTAACCTCTGCACATTCCTATCTTTGGCCACCCTCAACTTGCACAACACGCCCCACAACTCTACCATAACCACAGAACAAAACCCCGCACGCTTGGCATAACCACATATCTAATTTCCATCATTTTCCCTAAGTAACCCACCACAACTAGCATTTGATTCAATCAAATTAATAGCTCCATCAAAATTAAGTTTTATCCAACTAATCTTAGGTTTCACCCAGCCCCACTTGCACTTCTTGTCTATGCAAGCCCGGACAACCAAGCAAATGAGTCAGCTGTTTCCATTCCAACACATATTTATTTATAATCATTTCAAGCTTTTCAGACATTTGAAACCCTTCCTCAAAAAGTGACTTGGCTAATGTAATTTAATCTAGAGTATCAAGTTTCTGTTTTGTTCTGTTGTTTGTTTCTTTGGTTTTCGTATTTGAACTCTGTTTTTTGTCTGTCTTCTCTCGCACGAATGAAATTTATTTGCCGGTTAAAATTTTTTTTTTGAGATTTCACTTAATATAATTGATTACTTTTAAGTTCATTGACAATTAAATTGATAATGATAACACACAATTGAACTTAAGAGAATGACAATAAAAACATGCTGTTATTCTTCTAAATTCAATTATCAATTAATTTAAGAATAATTAATCATACAGAGCAAGGCTTGTACGTAATTTTCTTAGAGATACAGAAAACCAGGCGCCTTAACCATCTTATTCCCAAGGGAAAAAATTTCTTGAAGTCATCAGGACAAAGAGGACCTATCATCTGGGCCAATCATGAGACTGAGGACTTCATCCCAAGGCCATCATTGCCAATCTCAGTAATTCAATCTCTGTTCCATACTCTATCCTTACATGCCGGATATTTTTTAAATGTTTATTTTATTTTTAAATATAATAGATGTTTTAATATTTTTAAGTAATTAAATAATTTTGTTCTTGTTTTTGAAATAACAATAGAAATGTTAATCATGTATTTTACCCACTACCATCATGACATTGATTGACATTATTAGGGACAAAATTAAAAAATTATTGTGATTTAATATTATTTTAATTAAAAAACAAACTTTTATTGGCACGCGAGATTTAATTATAAACACCTTATATATAAAGAAGGAAGGAGTATGTGTATCAGGAAAGTATAAGAACAAACCTCTATCCTACTTTCTTTAGTGCTATTTATAAGGTAAAGAAAGATTTTTTTTTAATCATATTAATTAATTGTTTCATTAAATTTTCACATTATCTTCCATTAAATGTTAAAGACAAAAAATATATTATTAAAATATGTAAATTTAATAAGAATAAAATTAAAAAATTATTAAATCTCTAAACAATGTTAATGAGTTTTTTTTTTGTTATGGTAACACATAATAAAAAGGACTTATAAATAAAATTAAAAGAATACACAAATTTTAGTTAGGAGCATCTAGTTGGAGGGTTTATTTTGATCCTAATTATAGAACATCAATTTTTTTATCTCACACATTTATTTTTTTCTCTAATATTAATTGTGCAGTTTTTTTTAATCATACCCTCATTAAATATTCTATGTAAGTACTTTAATAATGACAATTGAAATTATAGTAAACTACTTTTTAAAAAGAATTAATAAACAAAATAAGAATATAGTTGAAAAAATTATAAGAATTATACAATATCTTATATTTTAAACCAAACAACTTCCATAAAATGCTTTACATTATGAATGGAGTATTTTATTTTTGTTGACAATTAGATTTCATATGCACCGAAAGTAAATAATAAGTTACTAGTATGAAGAGTGTGAGTAACTATATATTATATTCATTATAAATAAAAATAGTAATAATAAATATTGATATTTAATTAATGAGATTGATAACAGGTATTGACAGTCAATTTCTAAAATCTTGAATATAAACTATATATTTCTATAGGAATAACATGTAACTCTACCTAGCTTTATAAACTTTCCACAAGTCCATTTTTTATTTTTGTTAGGTCAAGTTTGGCCAACTTGACCTACTCATCACAAATTAAACAACAATAATAAACCTTATCTCACAAGGTGAAATCTCACCACAAACAAAATCTTCAAATTAAAACACGTATATAGATCCAATTCAGAACATCATCACTTTATAAACTTTCCACTAGTCCTTTTTTAATTTTTGTTAGGTCAAGTTTGTCCAACTTGACCTACTCACCACAAATAAAACCTTCAAATTAAACATGTACATAGATCCAATTCAAAGCAGCATCAGGCCTCAAGCTGAGCAAACAATCGACATGTCCCTTGAGAACCATTAAATGGTAGTAGGTAGAGTAATGGGTAATGTATTATAATTTTGCATAAGAGTTTTCTTTTGATTTTTTTAGAGGAAAGGCTCCACAACTCAAGCATTGTTGGGCTCATAGGGGTGTACCTATTTATTTTCAAATTTTTCATAATTAATGCAAGCATTCAAATACTTCAATAATAATACACGAAAGAAAGAAACAGCCCTACAAATAGGTACGTCATTCGATACAGATATAGGCATCGTTCATGCTCCATAGCAGATGTCAGGAGATCAAGCATACAATATTCCAAGCACCGCAAACAGAGTGACAACAGAGTGGAATCCTGACGTATAAATACAGGTGCATTAATGCACTAAGCTTCGTAATGTTTATTTTTGTCGACCATAGACGACAATGCTTTAGGTTGATTTTCACTTACATGGTGGGTCCTGGACACGGTCACTTTGCTTAACGCCTGAACCCATGGAGAAAGCACAAAAGTACCCTGCACAGAGAGGTGAAAAAGATGTCAAGGATCGAGATTTCGTAAAATGAGATCTCTCTTATACCACAGCGAGAATCGCCAAAAATGAATTAGGGAATACCGTAACACTAAGATATGAAAACAAGTCAACATCTTGCTTCACGCATGAATCTGGAACGCAGAGAGAGACAGAGAGAGAGAGAGAGATGCCTACAGTAACGAGAGTAATAATATTTTACATCTCATCAATCAACTTTTTCTCTCCAAGAAGAGAGAAATAAACTTTCAACCACTGGCAGATGCTTAGCGTCACAGCAGAGCTAATACTATAAAGTTCACTGATTTGCACCTTTGCCTAGTGAACATAATTGAGGCTTTTTTCACAAAGAAAGTCTACAACTAATGGTACTCCAAGCTGGTTTTCTTTCTTCTTCTTCTTTTTTGAGTGAGTTCTAGCATCCCAAGTTTTTGACCCATGCTAATTTAGTTAGCAACTTGTAGTCACCTCTTCAGGGGGCATGTCTCCTCTTAAGAATTTAATCACTACTGCATACACAAGACTCAATCTCGAGAACTTTAATTAAGTTGGATCAACCCATTTATCAGCTGATCCAAATGCCTAGCGGTGCTGATTTTCTTGTTTTTCTGAGAGCTCAAACAACATGAGAAATGTGCGGCACAAAGCCACAAACTTACAGACTCATTGTCCATAAAGTTATACTGGATCCGTGGAGAACTAGTATAAAATATACCGAATACATCTTCGAATTCACAATAAGCAGAACTGCTTAAGGATTTGATCAAGTTCCTGCAAACTACCCATTTGAAAACTCCATGACAAAATATCATTATGCCAGTATTTTGAGCCAGTGGCAAACCTTGGCTTCAGAGGTTAACCAAAAGATGCATGTCTACTTGCATCGACTTTAAACCTAACTTCGAATTTTATAGCCCCCAAAGAAAGAAAGATTATTTAAAAGATGCTAGAAAGAAGGAAAGGCAATTCACCAGTTCATGATGCAATCCAAATGCAACAAGATTTCTTTCCTTAAGGTAAGGATATGGAGCCTCATTTCTTTTTTATTATCATTTTTTATTAGACTACAAAACTTGGCGAGCATTCAACAGCGATTCCTATTTGAAAATTATGAATATGCCTTTTTTTAACCATAATGATGATCATGTCTCAAATTACAAATGGCCATCTAATAGCTAGCTGAACAAAGAATAATGCTAAATTAACCAACCAATGCACTCAACAGATGTGCCTAGCTGTTTTTACATGGCCCCCTCAGCTGTACAGTTAACAATTCATATTGATGCAAACAACACACAGAATGAAAAGGAATTATAGAGAAAGAGAACACAAAAAATAATTCTATTAAAAAAAAAAAAGACTGCCCTGCACTCGCTTTTTTAAAAAAAGTAGAAAAGTACACATATTGCTAAGTGATAAAAAGAGTATATTAAATACTACCAAAATACACTCTCTTGCGATATTTCTAGAGACACGAATGAGCTGGCTGACTCTCTCACGGAAAAGGCATTGGGCTTGGCACCTGATTTTCATCATGTTCCTCCCAATGATGTGTACTTAATGCACTTGTCAAGGCCACCGTAATCTCCTAGGCATGTCCTGGTTTTGTTTCTTTTTTTGTGTTCCTTCCTATCAAAAAAAAAAAAAAAAAAAAAAACTACCAAAATACAATATTGGCACTTCCACATCTCTCCATAGGCATAACTCCTGGGGACTAAGTTCCTCAACTTCTTAATACCAATAAATTTACATTCTAACTTGGTGCATGGAGGTATGAAATATTGTCAACATGGACAGACTTGAGCATAGAGAGCCTGAGGATTCATGATATGCAATATTTAGCACCATGTAAAAAATCTCAAATATAATCCAATGGTTGGAAATTTCGAGCTCTCATATCTTATCTCATGGTGGAAAGAGTACCCCAAGATACATATTCCCTCTAATCCTTATTGTAAGCCACTTTTAACTATTTCATGTATTTTAAAAAAAGTTAATTTTTTTTTCCTTGATATTATAAAAAAAATGAAATATACTTTCATTTTTACCATTGGCTTTAAATAATGATATGACTATATTAAATACCTTCTTGTTAATAAAGAATGGGTAAAATTGAAAAAAGTGGTTTAAAATTTTAAATATTACAAAGTATTCAACATTTTGGACCAAAAATTACTTTTAGAATGTCTCCTACAAATAGGACAGTAGGGAGCATTAGACTATCAGTCCAAGCTGAAACAATAAACACAAGCAACACAAGGGGCAAATAAAAGAGTATTGCTGCAACTTGCAAGACTTGGTTCCTGCACACCAATTGAAAGCTAAGTACTGCTTAGAGTAAAATGAAGCGGGAATCCTTACCCATAAGCAGGGGTTTGGACATGATTCAGTTTTCATTGAATGACAGTATGAGAAAGCTATGAAGAAATAAGATTAATTAGAACCATTATAAAAAATAATTTACTTAATCTACCTCTATCAAAACAATCTTTAAATTGGACAACAGTACTGTCTAATAGATTCTATTTTCACATGTAGAATCTACTGAAAAACAAATTTGATGTTTTAAAATTAAACACATAACTCCCTTGTTTCTTGAAAACCAACATGCTATTATCAATTCTGGAAAAACAACTTGTTATGATAAATGAAACATTATTCAGGAAGAGGAAAAAAAGAAGGGAGAAATAAGCCCAAGGTCAAGCAGTCAAAGCAGTCTATAACAACTAATAAGTTCCACATTCTGGCGATTCAAAACCATAATAGTATATACAGGATGGATGAAAATAATATGGGATTAACCAATAGCAGCAAGGAGGAATTGTTAAGAAATGACTGAACTGAATCTTCCCGTCTTTATGCATCATAAGTCCTAAAAGGATAAAGTTTGGTAGCATTGTAAAATTCATCGAAAACTAGTCAAAACTCAAACCTTATATAATAACTAAAATCATGGATTATTAGCCTTATAATCTTTTTGGCAAATTATAATCATGTTACCACTATTATTAAAGCCTACTGGTTACCTAAATATACACAAAATCAAAACCTATGCATTTACAATTAATCTACAACGTTTACTTCTAATTTGAACTTACTATTGTTCCCAATTCACAACTCATACTTATAAGAAAAACAACCACGTGGAAAGTTTTATTTATTTATTAGCCATCATAATTTGCTATCCAAAAGACATAGTGGAACAATTAAAAAATGAAAATGAAAGCTGACCTATTCTAGACTACTCTTTCGTTCTTCTATTCAATCAAAAAGATATTCTCATGCATATTCTTAATAGACCATCCATCGATCTATCATCACATAAGAAGTTGAATGCTTTGATTGCAAGCAAGGTTTATAAAAGGTCCTCGATGCAAATTGGAAAGTGAAAGCCACGATTGCGAGAAAGTAGCCGTGATCAGGGGAAAAAAAAAAAACCTAAGTAGTAGAAAACAAAAGGAATAGTCAATGAAGAGTATGATTATTATTCGGAATCAAGTCGCTCAGTGAGATTCAAGCCATGCAGAATATCCAGCTATCAACTTACTTTGGGTGGAAAGTAAAAATTTATTCAATACCTGTCAAGTAATAAAAAGCACGAAGCACGATAATTTAACTAACATAATGCAGTTAAAGTTCGAACAGAAAAATCAAAAGTGGCAAGGACCTTTCAGGAAGCAGAGCGCTGGCCCTCACAAGCAGGGCTCTCGCCGAAATTCTTTGCCGCATATTTCGCCGTGACCATGCCAACTTCAAACACTATGTCATCGCCAGTAGAGCGAATCCCAGTGATAGACCACCACTTAAAGAGAGCCCGCACCCTTATACCATCCAGTTGTGCTATCTTGCCCTTGACAATTTTGCCAGTGATCCTCTTGGAGTAGGTGGCGACGTAGTTATCGGGAGGAAGCGTAATCTTGCACATATCACCGAGTTCAACGGAAAAGTCGCCAGAGGTCTGGTCGACGGAGTAGCGCAATACTGTGGCGGCGGGTAAAAGGCCAACAGGGAAGCCATAGCTTGCAAGCTCGGCGTGAGCCGGGGACGGTGACTGAGAGGAAATCGAGGTTTCAGGGTTAGGATTTTGGGAAGAAGAAGATACGAGAAGCAAAAGGAAGAAGCAGAGGAAGGGAATTTTGGGGTTCATGGTTTGGAATTGCAGTGTGATTTTGCGATTTGAGAGGCAATTGCCAAACGATCAGCTGATGCTCTCTAAGCTCCCTCGTTCCCGAACTTGGTGTTATATTTAATTATAATTTTAATTTAAAAATGGTTGGATTGTTTCATTTCAGTTATTAAAAGCTGTTTTCTCAACCTTCCCAATACAATCAGAGGATAGATGGTGAAAGGAGTTAACCCTTTGGGGGGAGGGGTTTTTGTTCGTCGTACAGGTTTTTGTTTTTTAATTTAATAGTGCTTATTTCAGTAAAAAAAGAAAAAGAAAAAGAAAAAGAAAAAGGACGCATCCGTATCCATCGTCACAATGGCCAGGACGCGGGTCCTCTTTAACTTCGTTCGACTGTTTCTTCCCCGGTGATAAATGATGGACACGTGTCTTTGCTTCTGTCGCTTTCTTGACCTTTCCTGCTTGTTTAAGTCTTCATTGGTTTATTCTCGTAGTTAATAACGGCACGGATTAGCTTTCTCCCCAAAGTTTTAAGAAAAAAGGGATAATAAAATTTCACCACAAAGTCTGAAACATATAAATAATTTACAGAATGAATAAAAATTATAATTGATTATTTTTAAAACTTAAGTTTTGATTATAAAAAAATTTATATAAAAAGTTGTAATTTTTTTAATTCTTATTATTTACTAAATAAAAGTTATGATTATTTAAATAAAAGTTATAATTGACTATTTTTACAACCTATACTTCAATGGTAAAAGAAATTTAATATGAGAAGTTATAATTCTTGCTTAATTTTTATGATTCACATAATTAAAATTATGATTATTTAAATAAAAGTTATAATTGAGATTTATTATTTTTAAAATTTGTTTATCAATTATAAAAAAATTTTATTTGAGAAGTTATAATTTTTTGTTCAATTTTTATGATTTATATAATAAAAATTCTTATTGTTTAAACAAAAATCATGATTGAAAAACTATAGCCAAACCCATTATTTTTGTTTTTAATAAGGAAAAATTTAATTATTTAACCTAAAATTATTAATTTCAAAAAGATATCCATGGACTTTGAAGGAATTATGATATTTTGAAGGATTTAATTATTATTTATATATTTTGATAGAATTTTTAGTATTATTTTCCCAAATTTTAATAACAAGAAAATATTTAGATTTTTGATTGTATATATTTTTGATATAGCTACTTGATTATGTTAAATTTTGACATTGTCGAGTGTTGATAGAAAATTAGTAAATTGTATATACTTTTCATAATTTTTGTTACACTTTTTTCTAAATCTTTATCTTGTTTGTATAATTTACTCATGTATTTTCTTTTAACAAAAGTTATAGGAAGAATTTTAAATAAGGATTAGAAATGTAATTTAATTATTAGTGAGTTTTACAAAATTTTAAAATTTCAGTTCAGTTTAGAAGGATAAAAGCAAAAATAATTTTAATTATAAAAAGATTAAAGTACCCTTCACTTGTTATACAGAATTATTGGTTGTTAATTTTTTTTATTTCACTTGTTAATTTACTAATACGAGTTGCAAATTATATGAGTTGACATGTCAATAATTATATAAGACTTGACATTAGTTGTTCAATCATAAGTAGCAATATCAATTATTAAATTATTAACTTTACTTATTAATTTACTAACATTAATTGTAAATTACTTACAGAATTTTGTCGAATCTATTAATAAATTAACAAGTAAAATTAGCAAGTTAACAACCATTGTTTCTGCTTATCTGATAAAGGATGTAATTTGTAAGTGATATTGATAAATTAACAAGTAGAGTGAAAAAAATTAACTAGTAATTTTGCATAACAAATGAGGGTATTTTTATTTTTTACAATTAAAATTATTTTTAATTTTATCCTCTAGATTGAATTAAAATTTAAGAATTTTTTTGAACCCATTAATAATTAAGTCACATCACTAGTCTTTATTTAAAATTCTCCCAAAGTTATAAGTGAAACTCCCCCTCATTTATATTATGAAAATGCCAATAATTTTGTAAGCAAGTATAAATTCAAATCAAATTATATATGTGGATTTACATGGACTTTTATGTAAGGTTGCATTATTCACAACTTAGTCCCATTTCCTACAACTTTTATTAATATAAAATATAATATAATATAGTAGCGAAGTGAAGTGATAGGGATTGATGATTGATTTCATTACATTCTTCTCACATTCAATTACATGAGTAATAAAACCATGTTCAGGCAATTTTCAACAAAATTTTAGAAAGCACCGTGTAATTTAATTACCAAAAATCCAAAAAAAAGCCCTTACAATTTTATCATAAATGGCTATTTAAGTAAGAAAGGGAAGATTTTGATTAAAAAAAAAAAGAAACAGTAATAAAGGGGGCCAAACGCACGAGTATAAATATCCTACTTTGAAAAATGGCAATAACCTCACGCAATAATTCCCCTGGGGGTCAGGTATGTCACGTGATCGACAACGTGACATTGCATTTGGGCCAAGTGACGAGAGTGGATGGAGCATTGGTTTTTGCCACAAGCAGGTTTGTTCCACACGCAGCTGGAAAAAAAAATGAAGAAACGAATATCTAATTTGACTTAGTCAATCATGAGTTTTGAGCCTGGGCTCAAATCCGAAGAGTTAGGCCCAAATCCCATCTCCATTGTAGTCAAGTTATTTTATCACATTTACTAGAGTGATCCTTGCATTTCAAAGGAACTAAAGATTAGTTTTATATTCACGATTTTGTTATGAATTTTATGTTTTATATTGAAATTCAATTTAACTAATAATGTGAATCAGATGCAAAAATCAAATATGATATATTACACTTAATTGCCTCAAATCTCGCATTATTGAGACTTATATAATGCAGGCTTCTTAACCAGTGGCTGCAGAAAATGGATGCTATGGTTTATAGTACATGCTAGCTTTCTACAATATTTCTGTTTTCTGGTTCACAGAGATGTTACTAAAGCTCCGAATTGGGATGCAGTATCAGCTTTACAAAAGCGTTAAGAAGTTCTTCAAGTTAGTGGGATTGTTCATGTGTGCGTGTTTGGAACAGTGTTCCATACTCCTTCAACAAGTGTTGTGCCCAAAAAGTGGCTTTTGCATCATCGTTGATCGCGAAAACAAACATTGTATTAAATAGTTAAAGTGTAAAACTGATTTTTTTAATCAATAAAAATTAGTTCAGTTAATAAAGACTTAACTTATAACTCATGTGATTGTTGGTTCAAATCTTACAATAACTTTGTTAGTAAACAATTTATAATCTTTGTAAGTTTTTTTAAAATTTAAAGGTATGTCTCGTTTTTTATGATCTCTAAATAAAACTTATTCAAATTTTTTTGCAAATAAGAAAAATTGATGTTTTTTAAATTAAAAAAACGTGTATTAATAAGAATAAATTCATATAAATAATACTTTCAATAGAATCACTATCATCTATTGCCTCCCACATAAGATGTTGGGGGGGTTCATAGGTACAAAACTAATATTTAAACTATAAGAGAACCTAACTAGATAATCAACCTTATAATTACAACGCCTACCAAAATGGTACATCAAAAGCTTCCAATTTTTGTGGTAAAGCAATCTAACATCCTCAATGATGCCTCTAAAGGGGTGCTCATTGTTAGACCCATGCTGAATCAATCAGATGGCATGAATATAGTCGTTGTATATCTTTAGGTGACCAGCAAACTTGAAGTCCTTGAACAATGGCTAGAATCTCAAGTCTAACCACTCCATTTCTGTAAGTGGTGTTGATTCTTGGCAAATGTTTCTCATAGTTCACGAAGGGAGCTAATCGGATAAGATCCACATCTGAACACACTCTAAAAAAGATAGACAGTACAGTGTTGTGATTCTCAGCAAAATCCACATCAAAGGATTTCCTCCTCATCTTTCTACCCGTACATCCCAATAAATGAACCCAAAAAGGATATCCCAATTCACTTTCTTCGTGTAGCTTTTGCCAGTTTCATGAGAAAGATTCTAGCTAATTCAATTTGCCCCGGATAGGACCAAAAATGTTCCTAACAAAAGTAGAACATGCTATTGTTGACCAGAAAATACATGCTATTTCCATCTTCAGCATGCCTCACACAAGAAATTTTATGCTTTAATGTACGGAGAGGTTTTTATTAGAGTTTCAAGGGAAGGTATATAAACGAGTTTAAACATAATTCTTGGTTCAAAATTTTAAAATTAATTGATTTGACATACAATTTCTTTTCATTTATGTGCTTCATCAAACTTTAATTCCACCCATATTGATTTTTAAAACAAATTCGTATTCTCATATGATCTCATTCATTGGCGAAGAGAGGCACATGAGGGTAAAGTTAGGAATAAAAGTCGAGTTTGAAAGGCCGAGCTTAGAGGCCCTGTTTAAATAAGAGTTTGGGCTTTAAAAATTAATTTTTTTAAAGTAATTGAGTTTGAGGTCTTGGCCTTGATAAGCCCTGTGAAAAGGAGTTCGGGCTCGGGCGGCCCTTCAAACCCTGATAAGCCTGATTATCTTATATATATGTACACACATACATACATATATTTGATTGATAATGACACAATTTGGTTAATATTTATTGTAGGTGACGAAGAATAAGTTGCAAAAATAATTGACATTGAATCTTTACCTCAATCTTCAATAAGTGGATCTACATATAAGAGATCTAATATTTTATTTTTAGATGATGATGGGGAGGATTTAGATTTACATTGATAAATATTTTAATTTTTATCTTAAATTTAAAATTTTAAATCTTTATTGAATTTTATGTGAGACTTTGATTTGTTTCATGGTGAATTTTAAAATATTTTGTTTAAATTAAAATGTTAAATTTTTTTTTGAAAAGAGGGTTTAGGAGCCCGACCCTAAACTCTTTAAATAAGGGCCGAACCTTAAAATTAAGTTCAATTTTGAATAACGAGATTTTAGAACCTGAGCCCTTAAAAGTCAGGTCTATAAAGGCTAGCCTTAAAGGGCCGAACCCACCCTAATTCTTATCTCTACATGTGGGTATTTGCCCCATGCTCTTTTAGAGATACATTAAAAAAAAAAAGAACAACATTGTATTTAAAAAAAATTGAACCAACAAAAAAAGTTAGTTGATTTAAAGGAAAATTAATCATTTGGATAAATATTAAAAATATTTTAAACTTTTAATATTTATAAAGATTAAAAGGGTTTAGTAATTTAAAATAATATTTTAAAATTTTAATATTTATAAATATTGAAATGGTTTGTTGATTTAAAATATTAGTAATAAATTTTAACATAATTTTAATTTTTGTAATTTTATTTTTTAAAATATAGGGACTAATATGTAAATGATTAAAAATATAAAGATTAAGTTATAAGAGTTAAAGTTTATAAATTGAGTTACAACTTAATTAAAGCTTTAGAAACTGAGTTATAATGAGTCAAAATTTAAAAATTAGATTATAATTGAATTAAAATTATATAATTAATTTTTTCCTTGGTTTAAGTTTCATCCACCACCATCGCCATGTCCATATGCTTTATGGATTGGCCTGTGATCTCAATAATTGACTTGTCATGAAATTAATACTTTATCCAGCTGAATTTGTAAGATATCTTTAGACAAAATCATTAACAAAATAAAATTCATTAAAAATATTTTACACTTTATTTTTTTAAAATAAAATATACTTTTTAAAAAATATTATTTATTTAATACTTTATTTATGAAATAATATTAAAGAGAGAGAAAATATAAAAAATAATATTTAAAATATAATTAATGAAAACTTATTTTTATAAAGCGTTGAACGGTTTATAATAACTCACGACGTATGTGCAGCTTTTATGGACACAAATCTGAAACTCAAAAGTAAAACTGGAAGCCACGAACAA
The DNA here is from genome assembly GCF_029017545.1 of Prosopis cineraria. Lineage (NCBI taxonomy): Eukaryota > Viridiplantae > Streptophyta > Magnoliopsida > Fabales > Fabaceae > Prosopis > Prosopis cineraria. The sequence continues at coordinate 40,388,882 of NW_026555332.1, forward strand.
TGAGCGAGCCTTTAAGAAGCTCTTACATGGTTTCCGTAATTAAGACGTGAAGCAAAAGCTGTGACTCTGTGTATTTTGAACGTTAACAGAGGAACGAGGCCAATAGCGTGTCAGTAAATGCAAATTTTAACAGTGAACAAAGCCATTTATTTGTTCTGATGCCCTGTGACTGGCTGTGTATTTCAGAAGTTTTGCTTTTGACTCAAGCTAAGTATCCTCTCAGGCGAGTGCTAGTATTCGTTCAAATCTGAGCGCTTTAGCAATCCTCAGAGTCTGTGATGTTTATTAGTATTTATTATTTTGTGAGCTCCGTGGGGCACATCCATGGCAATCAAATTCTGCTAAAAGCAACCAGAAAAGCCATGCCATGCATTCTGGATCTTCCCAAATCTTTTGCTCTCCCTGTCATTGGCTGTCGCCACCAAACATATGCATAGATCTCATCTTTTCTAATCATTCAGGGTTTAGTCTTTATAACCTGAAATCATTTTCATTTATTTCCAAAAGTTGCGTTAGTCATCCCCGCCACAAATAGCATACTCATTTCATTTAATATTATAAAATATTTTTAATTACATTACTCCCTCCATTTTTATTTATCAAAAAAACTATCACTTTTTATTTATTTTTTATATAAGCAAAATTACTTATTTTAATAAATATTTACTATATATTCTTTTTATTTAAAAATATAAGGTATTTTTTAAGGTGTTGGATGTTCAAAAATGTAAAATATTTTTAGTCTTTTAATGTGTAATCATTATCTTTTTTTCAAAAATACCATTATTGATAATGATTTTATATTTATTGTAGGGTGTTTAATAGGGATAAATATGAAAAGATGGGGTTAGTTGAAAAGTAGGTAACTATTTTATTAAGAGCGAAATTCGATTAAAAATGCTTTACGTTTTTGAACAGAAAAGTATTTTCTAAATTACCTCTTATAATTTACATGAACGAAAAATAATTATTGCATACTTATGTTGATTACATAGGGTATTTTAGTCTAATTTTTTATTTTCAGCCACAATTATTATGATTAACTAATTTTTTTAAATTGTGTAATATATACAATTTTTTTCTCTTATATATAAAAATAGAGAAGATACCTTTTTAATGTGTTAGTTATTTTTCTTTAAAATTACATATCCCTTTTATATTTACCTTTATTTAGTAGAATGTCTCAATTAAAAAATTCATTAAATAGTAATTACATTTGGAAAACATGAAATGTCTTATATTTTTTAACATCTTATCTCACAAAATGTATTGTAATTTTTAATGGGGAGCATTACCCTTATTTTCTTTTAGAAAAAGATTCATATAATTTCAATAAAACTTAGAAGAATCTTTTTTTAAATAATTTTCCATTATTTTCATTGAACAATTGTTATTTTAAACTAATATATACTCTTTTAGTTTAAAAATATAAAATATTTTTAACCGAATTTCATTTCTCAATAAAGTAATTACTTATCTTCAAACTAACCTTATTTTTTCATATTTATAAAGTGATAATGTAAAATATTTTTAACCGAATTTCATTTCTCAATAAAGTAATTACTTATCTTCAAACTAACCTTATTTTTTCATATTTATAAAGTGATTTATTCAATAGGGCACCTATTGAAAAAATGTAATGATTACATTTTAAAAAATTAAAAATATCTTATATTTTTAATATTAAACCCTTCAGAAAATGCTTTACATTTTTTAATAGAGTGAGTATATTTTAAACAAAAATATTAATGTAATTTATTTTTTAAAAGAACTTGTTTAGAATTTTAGATATTGAAAATATACCGGAGATATTAATAATTTTAACATTTTTTAAAAAATATATGTATAATTGATTTCAGAAAGTACATAAATATTGATCGGTGGCTTTTTTTTTCTGTCACATTTACCAAAGAATCTTCCGCCGTGCTTGCGTTCTGCTCCTCCTGAAGTCACTCTAGCTCAACAGACGACCAAGCAGAATTACACATTCAAACTTTCTTCAGCTATTAATTTCGTTTAACATATTAGTATTACTGCGTGATTTAGGGAGTATTTTACAGGACAGGGAGCCTCCTAAATTTAACAGGACATACACATACATATATGTATATATGTAAGCGGAGAATAAGATATCATCAACCTTGGCCAAACATGGAAGTAGATCTCGCTTCTCGAGTCCCAAAAAGAGATATTTAATGCACTATCGCTTTCTTGTTTTTTTCTTTCCAGCAGCATGGGTATTATACATTTTGGAAAAAGAGCACAGAATGACAGGAAATATAGAGCTTCTTCATTCTGCTTTTTGTCATGGTGGATGGATTCTGCTGGGAAATAAATCCTGTGGCCAAATTTTTCCTCGTTAGCAGTTCAGCTTGGAGAATCCCAAAGTTGTGCATTCTTGACCTTCGACACACTTTCCAACACTTCCAAGGGAAGAATGTCCCCAATAACAACTACCATTTTGGTCTCCAGATCTACCTTGTATGAGCTCACTCCTGATTAGAGGTGGAGGAAGGAAGGCAGTTAGTACTGTATTTTTTTATCACGAGTCGAACAGAGACAAAAGTTATTCATACCAACTACTGAGGAAAAACAACATTAATGTAGACTTTTTCACATTTTGACACTGCCTTTGTCAGAAAGGCAACTAAAGTAATCTCCCTCCTTTGGTGGACAGTTGGACAACCTAACTGGAATTATCTTATTGCTGAACAGTAATTGGTTCAGTAAGTGATGGTAGAATTTGCCAATTTCGTCTGGCTTCTGATGTTATAAGAAAAATACCAGGTTCAGACACAGTGTCAAAATTTAAGGAGAATGGAGCTCAAAGCTAGCATGCCTAAGAGCAATATCATCTCAGATTGATAATCTTCAGTTTTCTAGAGCCATTTTCATTCCAGTTTGATGATTGATGGAGCTGTTAAGGTATATCTTTGAGCATCAAAATATGAAACCAAGACTGGCAATGCACTCACCTTCCAACTTTGACACATGTTTCTCAACTTTCCTTGCACATCCATGGCAGTGCATGGACACCCTCAATATCACTATCTGCGTGCAGCATCATTAGAAGGAAATCCTGTTAATCCACACAGCCCGTCTAAAATACCAAACTAGCTAAAATATTTGATCCTTCTGCGTAGAAACAAGAAAGAGAGATTTGTGGGAGACCAACAACTTACTAGCAGAAAGAGAAAAGAAAAGAAAGGGTCACCTTGGGTTTCAATTGAAAAGCCAAAGTCTGCTTGCCCGCAACCACATCCTTCAGTCTTGGTTTCTGATCAGCGTCACCCACAATCAAGGGCTTTCCCTCAAACTCATCATCAAATTCCATGGAATTTACACAGAAGCAAGAGTTTGAGCAGGAAGAGAAACAGAGCGTGTCCAACATTCTTCCAAGCTTACCCATGTCGACCTCTTGTTATCCCTGAGGCAGTCGGAGTTGAAGGAAGTTCCCTGCTCTCACAACAATTACCTCAAGCTTAACCAAGTGCTTGAGCGATGAAAGTCCCCAAGCAGGTTGCTTGGAATGCCTTATATTAATAGGGTGAGGGAGGAGGCAAAGAAGCTTAAGGTCAAATTTTATTGGGGAAGCCAAAAGTTCACAGAACCCAATGAATTTTGAGAAGAATAATAGACAATGGAAGCCGGTCTTATTGGATTTGTCATGTGATGAACCACCAAAAATTTGACCAAAATAAAAATAATATATATAGATCCACTAAAGACAGTGTGAGAAGTGTCTCAAAGTGACTACTTGGGTCATGAAAGAAGCATAAAGTCACAGTCTCACAGAAGAGAAACGTGACCCGTGTGATCAAAGATGAGATATAGGAAATAGAGGGGGGAAAAGTGACACAAGAGACAGGAAGCAGGAATGACAGACTTGATAAATGAATGTAATGAAGGTTAGCCCAAGCTGGAGGAAAAGAATATATATATATATATATATATCGATCCATGTGGATAAACAATTAATCGTAACACATTTATATTTATGAACAATAAAGAATGGGAAAGAGATCAAATATAAGGGAACAGAATTAAGGCATTTTTGGTGATACAACTGTAATGCAAATTGAGAGAAGGGAGAAAAAAGAAAAAAAGAAAAGAAAATGATAGTATAATTGAGTCTGAGAGGCGCACTATTCAACAAATAATTAGAAGAGTACTATTATAGTTCACTAAAGATGCTTATGCATAACTCACTAGTGCTAGTGACTAATTAACAACATTCTGGAATAATATAATGACATAATGTGTAAAAATTGTGATGTATAAAAGATTTTTAGAGCAACATTGACAAAGCATGCGGTCTACGTTGTGAACTATATCATTAGAAAATACACTGGATTGAGAGATTTTGCATGCTTAACATTATAAACTATGTGATTAGGAAATTTTATATGCATAAAGGAAAGGAAGGCATTGATAGGATAAGTAATTGTGATATGTTGACGCTTTTGTCTCGACTTCAATAAAAATAGTGCAAATGGGGACATGCGGCCACGCATTATTGGACAGCATGAGTTATCAAGCGTTTTCGAATAATTGCACCATTGAATAATTATATGTAAAATAAAGGTTCCTTTTCTATACAGGTTGGTCCATGTGAAGGTGGAACCTTTCAACGGAAGCACAAGCGGAATTTTGAAAAAGCTGAGAGCTATGTCAGGGGCGTGTCAGTCATACGAGTTTCGCTGCTGCAAGTGTGTAAAAGTAGTTTAAGGTCGAGCGAATTCATTTTTGCTTTTCGCGGAAGTTAATTAAACCACGCACCGAAGGAAGAAGGAAGGGCAGCAGTTCACGGTCATATCGCTGGGAGAAGGAAGCTCCTGTGAACCTTTTTTGCAGAACGTGACCGAACCCACTCTCCTGCTGTAACAACAAATTGCATTGAAGAAGGAACTCTGAAATGGGAGGGTAAAAAAAAAAAAAATATAATGTGATCTCACCATTTCATGAGAATGGCACTGCGTCAAAATTCTAGTGCGTAACATGACATCGAGTAGTTGGTTTGGGTCATAATGGGATGGGGATCCACTATAGAGAGCACTGATAGAATCATAGAATATGACATGACAAAGTATTATAAAAATAAAAATGATAATAATTAATCCACCTTGCTTCTTTAGGTGACTCTTCTATGCACTCAACTTCCTTTAGTCGGGTGCTTTCTCATGCAAGGTGGTTCTCCTAACGCTGACAAAAGCCAACAGAAAAGTTTCAGTTCGTAGCAGTTAATTTCTTCTGGGATTACAATAATGGGAAAAAGCTTTCAATATGATTGGTGCATGAAATGGGACTATAAAGGACGGTGGCAAATTGAGACAGTTGCCTTGCGTCTTTTATCTCAAAACTCAACTTATTATGAAAGTGTCAACGAACTTTAAAACGCTAGAATCGACTACCGAGGCAAATTTGGGAGCTCTGACCATTAAGCATAAAATTAGGCGTTCGTTGTGTAATACCATGAAAGCTATCATCAAAGTAAATTAAGATTTTTTTTTTCATTAAAAAATAAATTTCGATTTAACTAAATCAATCATTGTTATCTTCGCGCATGGTTCATGCCCCACTTGGAACACATCCATCTGGACTGCTCAGCGGAATAATATTCTACATTCTGCACCGACTAAGCGTCAGTATGGCTTCCACTTTCCACCAATGAGGCGACATCAAGGAACATAACCCGTGCTTATAGTAATAGTAAATTGGGCATCGCATTAACTACAGATCAAGATCCGTACCTAAAACAGACGCAGACATCAATTAACGTTTCCCCCTCCATCTTCATTCCCTGTCATGCACGGTACAAAATGCAAACACTCGAGTAAATAGAGTGGATCGTTTCACACGACAACACTTCAAACCTTTTTATTTTTTAACTTCATTAGTGATAAAAAAGAAGAAGAAGAACTTGAGATGGGAGAATGGAAAGGGCATTGCACGAACTGATCAATGGATCACCAGTTGTGAACTTGAAATTGCATATTCTTAATTAATATCCTCTAGCCCAGTCGCTTAGCTGCAATGGGCTATGACCTAAGTAATAAACCTATGGCTATGAGTTGATTCGTTGTTGTTTTTTACCCTCTAGGCTTTTTGCCTCCTATTGTATTCCAAAAAACATAGCATAATCTAAATTATCGGTAATTTGGGTATTCTTTGTTTTGTCTGCACAAACAAAACCCAAGAAACCGGCTTTATCCCAACACGTAAAGGAGTATTAGAGGTAGTCCCCGGATTTAAGGTACTGAAGTTATGGAGGCTCCTTTGCTTAACTCACAAAAATGCATGAACCATATAAAATAGGGTGATGGCAGTCATAACAATAAAAATGGAAGTTACCATTGCACATGCCTTCTCACTTGCAGAATATATAAACTATACACCTCTTGAGAAGGCTCAATTCATCTTTCAATATCTAGAAGAAAAATACAAATCAGAGGCAATCAGTGACGCAAATGAAATTCGCCCACGAAGCTTGAACTGCTCTGACTATTTATTATCAACAAACTGTGAAGCAGAACAAGAGCTAGGATGGATCAATCAGATGAGCATTTCCTACACGGATAATGGAACAGAACATTAATACCAACCACTATCATCTGCCAGGGGCTTGTTGATTTTAGAAGGAATACATAGCTGCTCACACTCTCAATTTGCACATAAATTCGGAAAGGAGTGCTGGTAATTACATCACCGCAAGGCTAGTAAAAGAGAGCCATCAAAATGTGAGTAGCTTAAAAGTAGAATGAGATGATAATTTTTCCCCTATTGCAGCTTAACGAATCTCATCGAGCCATCCTTATTACGACTTGGTAATTCTCCAGCTTCTTGTTAAATTTTACAGACACTAATGGATTGGAAGCCGGTTCAAAAGTAAATCTAGACCATCTCTTGCTAGGGGGAAAAAAACGAGTAAACTGCTTTTTCAAAGAATTTTAGTAAAGCATTAGGCTATAACCAGTTGCTACACTTGGCAGCAAATCTTGAGTCTTTTGACCTTTAGTAGTCGAAATGGGAGGTAACTTTAAACGTTTAAGCTGAAAGTACTCAACAGGCGTCAATGATGAGTAATGACTAAAAGAGAGGAACACACACACACACACGCACACATATTGGCTTGGCAGTGGCACCGCCTCTCAATCCAAAACTTCAAAGTATTACATTTATGAATCTTATCCTTTCATATATCTCCTTGTCCAATCCAAATATATCTAATGTGAAGCGCCCACCCCGCAAAAAAAAAAAAAAAATCATTCACAGCAGACCCTGAAAAAATCGCTAACTAGCTGTACTCAACTCTAATTCAAGAGCTCCAACCCAAGGCTAGAATTCTCACCTTCTAGGCATAAGAAGTCAAGAACACATCCAAAGAATAGAGATTCAATTTTAGGAGTTAGGAGCATACCTTGTCGCCTCATAGTTTCTTGAACCTAGTAGACTGTGGAACATATTCTACTGTAGCAAATATCCCAGGAGCATGACACCAGCAGCGCAGTAAGGAAGGTCCCAAGTAGTATAACTACAGGTCAATGCTAACTCAACTTAATGAGATTCTACAGAAAATACTGCATTACTTGACATAATTTAGCCAATAAATACCACCACCACATCAAGTAACGTCTATTAAATAATTAGGTAACTTACGTAACAAGGCTGAGCTCTTCCTGCCCTTGGTGACAAGAAAATTGAACTTTGGGATTGAAGTCCAGCTTCTTAAGAGAAACGAGACAGAAGGAGGGGCAGAACACTGATACGTAAGGACACCTAGCAATTCCACAAATGCTTTTGCTACCATGACAAAGAAAATTAGTATTTGCTCCCGCAAGTTGAGAGGCAACAGTATAGCACCAGGCAAAAAAATGTGGTCACTGTGTGCTGAAAGGAACCTCTCCTGCCTCCTTGAGGGACATCATCTCCTCTTTCAAGCAAACCAATACTGATGAAGTTACAAGTTTGATGCGATATTTGATAAATTTGGAGATGAAAATTTAGATCTAGTTAACGGGTTGTGAAGTCAACGGCTGACTTCATAGCAGTTAACGAGTTTGAACTGTGAACGTGATTGACCTTAGTTTGATAACAGGGTACAGAGGAGGCAGAGAAATTTCATATTTATTGTCATGAATTGAAAAGGGCTGATAAATTTGCTGAGGTTAAAATATAACAACCTATGTCTTTCCTACCTTTGTGGAGATTCACCCAAGAATCAAGATGGAAAAAACAAAGGCTGATAAGTATAATGGTTGTGATCAACCAGATGAGTGGATTCCTCAATATTAGATGCATCACACCCAGCACACATCTATATATTGTTTCCATTTGCAGACATGAATTGGGAAATGAATCGGTATGCTTATCATTCTTTTAGGTAGAATTTGGTGTGCATCTATTCCTTTTGCCATATTGTTCGTTACTTGTCCGTGTATTTAAAATGAGTAACTACAACTCATGGTATCGGACTGAGGCAACGTAGAATCCACACTCGATGCAAAATGCCGCATGCTAAGGCCAGATGGATCAGAAAAGATTGCTGGCATATATTGATGACGCTCGTTGTGAACTAGTATCGTGCAAGACCAATAAATCTGATAATATGTCAATAAAATTATGATAAATGCAGTTCATTTGAAATACTCGGGACCCAGGGTAGCTTCTAGTAAAAGGTTGGTACCACCCAAAAAAAAATTATTAAAATATTTTCAACAGAGTTGAGAGTTATAGATGGTGTGACATTTCAAATTCTAACTCACATGTGTTCCTTGGATGAAAGGTTTAAATTATATCTCCTCACCAGAGATTTATAATTCATATGCCCTCTTCCTTTAACAAGTCTTGATATTTTGTGCTGACATCCAAAGTTGCCATGGGATATAATTTTCTTTGGTGTTTGAAAGCTCCTTTATTCTGAAAATGTGTTAAGGCGTGATCATCACATCTTCATCATTCAATAATTGAATTTATAGTAATTACTACCACTTCCACTTGATTCTCTTGCATTGAAGTAACAGAAGCGCAAGGCTAGAATTTAGCAAGCAACAGATTAAAAAGAAGATGAAATGAACTCCTTAGTTGTTCACCAGGGGGGGATCTTGAATTTGTTTTTCCTGCCGCAGCATCTCTTGAATCTGCTATGCCTCGACTTCTGTTAATCTGTGGTCCCATGAACAGATAAATGATTCAAGTAGAATCCGAGAACATATTACACCACAATTACTTATTACTTGCCAACATTTATGTAGCGATGATGAAAATAAAAATAAGCGTAGTATAGAATAGAGCTACAAACACTAATAGTTATGATGATGAGGGATGCTTAAGAAAAATGTGAATGACCAAAAGTAAAAAGTGTGTCAGCCGTCAACATCAGGTTTTAATTTGCCACCATCCCATCGATGCTGCTTTCACAAATATTGGAATCACTCCCAGATGTTGTATAAATAAATCTAGGGGAAAAAAAAAAAGGTTAACAAGCATTTTTCACTCTAAACTATTACTCAAATAATGTTGAGTTTTAAACTATTAAAATGAGCCAAAACCCTCTTCAATTTATAGATTTTGAGTAAATTATCCTTTACTGCTGTTTATCCATACAAAATTAACCATCATGTAACTTAGTTGACATGCGATGTGTTAAGGAGAAATTAGTGTCACTTCAGTCTTTAATTGGGCTCCACAAAATCAAAAGTAATTGGTAGATAATTTACTTAAAATTTATAAATTAATGAGAGTTTTTACTTATTTTAAGAGTTTAAAATTCAAAATGTTATTGGAGTAATAGTTTAGAATCCAAAATACTCATTAACTCAAAGATTTCACCCAAAAAAATCAAAAAAAGAAAAGGAGGAAGAAAATCTTTGAAATTTAAGTTGATGGCAGTTTTTGTTTATTCTAATAATTTAAAATTTAAAATGTTATTCAAGTAATATTTTAAGAGTTTTTGATTGGGCTCGATAAAATCAAAAGTAACTGTGAGGTAATTTATTCAAAATTTATAAGTTGATGAAAGTTTTTATTTATTTTAAAAGTTTAAAATTCAGGGTATTATTCAAATAATAATTTAGGATTTAAAATGTTTATTAACTCAAAATTTTCACCCAAAAAAAATCCTGAAAAGAAAAGGAGGAAAATAATCTTCGAAATTTAAAAAACAAATGCTCGTATTTGTTGATTTTGCGTGAAGTGGAAGCAGCCCAAGTAATTTTCCAAACTTCAAAATTACAGGAAAAAAAAGTACAAACCACAGCACAAAACAATGTACAATTTCAGGGTTAAAAAAATATCAACAGAGTTTCTTAAAAAACTTAAAAAAAAAAAACCCCCTTATGAACTGGGCATTTTTACGTAAATATGATTCCACACGTGGTCGCTAGTCACCATGATAAGAACAGCGTGGATCGAAGAGAAGATGCAAATACCTGCGAGAGCCATGGGGGCGAATTTCAGAGCGGTCTTCGTGCATGTAATGCCAGCCACACTTAGGAACGAAAACTCCCTCGCTCAAAGCCTTCACTTTTCCCTCGTTCACATGAACTATCTCTCGAACCTCGCCCTCATCTTGGCTAATGTCTTCAAGTTCTCCACCTATTACTTCAAGCTCGTCTCCGTCAGACACATCGTCATCGGACTCTGATTCTAGCTACATTCAGGCTAATCGATCCACGTCGTCACCGCTGACACTGCTCCGATGACTTTCTAGATCTCCTCTCGGTTGCTGGCTTCGTCGTCGTTGGCTGCCTCCGTTCCCCGTAAGGCCCACTGAAACGGTGCATCTTCAATGTCGTCGCTCTCAGACTTCGCCGCTGCCGATTTTCGGCCTTGCGAGTCCATCACTGATTGCAGACTGTTAGGGCTTCTTGCTTACTATATTCCACTGTACAGAAAAACGTACAAAATTCAGACCAATGTATTTAAATTCGACCTTAGCGTTCTCTGGGTGTGAGTTCCTACACATGGTGAGTGTTTTAGACCTCGTGTTCTCCCTAGTATTCCAGAAAAAGAGTGCAAAATTTTGACTTCACCTTATTTGCCCTGCTGATCTGCTCACATCTGCAGATAATCGTAATCCTGAAGCTGATTCATTTCGCGCCCGTGAAAAAAACGAACGGGAACTGAGACAATTGACACATACTCCCTCATTTCGTGTACTGATGTACTCGTGCATATAAAATTTTATATTAAATTGATGAGCATATGGAGAATATCCAGATTTTGTAGAATTTATTTTTTATTTTTATTTTATATTTATTATAAAAAATTATAAAATTATAATAAATATATTTTATAATCAATTTAAATAATATAAACTTAATTTAAATGGTTCAATTTAACATTAATTTTATTTTAAATTTTTATAAGTTGGCTATTCAGATGTACTCTGAACACAATCTGTCCAGAGTATATCTGAATGTTCAATTTATAAAAATAAAAAAAAACTAATATTGAATTGAACCATTTATATTAAATTTATATTGCCCAGAATAATAATAAAGTAGATTTATTAAAATTTTATATTTTAATAAATATATAATAAAATATAAAAATAAAACTGATAAATCTAAATGATCCATATTGCTCATTAGTTGATGAGTACCGAAACTCTGCATATAATATGTTGTGTATATCAATATCAATAATCAATAATATAAGTAACTTTCCAATGAAAACTTGGTGGTTTTTTTTATAAGGATAAATTAATTAATTATTTTTTAAATTTATCTTTTCATGATTTTTTATGAGTAGGGTAAACAATTATATATGGAAAAAAATATTTTAAAACATGATACATTTAATAAAAATAAATTAAAAATTTCTTGTACGAAAATAATAGTTTAATTACGATTTATGACAAAGTAATTTAAAGTAATTTATAATTAGAGAGAGCAACAAGCGACGCAACAACTCGTGGTTTAAAATTTAAATTTAAATTCATTCATAATGATTGCTAGTGTATTTAAAAATAAAGATAATGAAAGTCCTCTTAAAAGTTGGAGAGAAGGGAACTTATTTCAAAGAATTTTCATTAAGAAAGTTTTCCAAGAATGGGGGAAAGCAGCCGGGTCAAATTTAGATGACCAATAAATAATTTTTATTCATTAAAAATTAATGATTTTTTTTATTTTGTATAATAATAATTTTATACATTGTTACATTTACATTGTGTGAATTTAATTTAATGGTTGTAAATAGAAAATATTGCCATTTGAAGTTGAAAACGTGGGCTAGCCTCTCCACTTGGACTCCCCCCACTCCCCAAAACTTCTCTTAATCTATTAGAATGAAAATTGAGTGGTCCAGGTCTAATATTTTATAAAATAGTTTTTTACTACTTTCCTAGCTGTTCATTTATATTTTTACCAAAAAATGATTAATTTATTTTTAAATAATTTTGCATTTCATTAACAATTTTATAAAATATTAAATCTGAAAACATTCAATTTATGATCTAACGCTTGGGATGGGGAGCGGAAGGGAATGGAGAGAATTCAGATCAACATGAGAATTCAGCTTTAAAAAAATGGGTTCCGTGCATTTGTAAATGCACGAACTAAGCCAAAATCACTAAATCAGCCCGTTCTTATGTGGGGTGATATTTTTTAAACCCACCCATCATTTTTTTTTTTCATTGGTTAATAATTGGACTTGCTGACCTCCCAACTCTAAATCTCGATGAAATATAAACATGCATGAAAAACAACAACAAAAAATGACTTTTAAAGATGAATTTTTTCATATAATAAATTGAAGTATTGACAGCTCAGTGACTGAAAAACAATTCCACGTATTATTAATCAATGTTAATATTAATGTTCCATGAAACAAATAAAGTTGAGCTTAACGACAGAAGGACATGCCCAACACATGAAGGAACGTTCGATTGAGGAAAGAAATGAGGGTATGGACTTTGTATTAAAAAAAATGGGGATTGGATTTCTTCTCTCCCTCCTATACTCTCGAGTTAGAGGCTTTTAATTTGCCCTTTTCTAATGCTTTTTATAATGTCTCAACTTTTTAATTTTATTTTTTATTTTTTTTATCATTGGCTTCTATATAAAATAAGAGACATTTGGATATCTTGATGTTTTAAAATGGTGAAGATTTATATTTTTTATAATTTAAAAAAAAATATCAAAAATACACCCTTTTATTTTTAAAAAATCATAAACAATATAAATCTTTATCATTTTGGGACATTAAGATATCCAAATGTCTCTTATTTTATATAGAAGCCAATGATCCAATGAAAAATGAAATTGGGACATTACAAGGGGTATTATAAAAGGGCACATTAAAGGTGCCTAACGTTATATTCTCGTAAGTATGTGAGTTAACCAAAAAAAAGTTAATAAAAGAAAAGGAAAAAAAAAAAACCTGTTGATGCGAGTTTATGAATAAGACAGTGGAAGACATCCCAGGCTTTAAAAAAAATGTGAGTATGATCCGCGGAGCATGCATGCCGAGAATTCAAGTGATCTTATCAATTCAAGTAGATCACGTCCATGGCCACGACTGCGAGGCTCAAGAAAAGAAAGTAATTACCATCACGAAAAGGACTTGAAATATGAGCTCCTGGAGACCGGAATGCAGTGAATCTCAATGCTTCTCAAGAAGTCTATAAATATACACTTCACTATTAGAAGTGCACACTGCACACAATCACGCATGTAATTATCTTTCAATTTAGCAATGTGCATATATCTGTCGTAACTTATTTCATTAGCTCGTAGCATGGGGAAAATGTTTTAAGGAATCCTAAGAACACATACATTAAAAGAAATCAAATTTACAGGGAATCCAACAATCTTTAGCATGCTTACTGCGTTCAGTTCAAACTTCAAACCGTCAACGCAAGGTTGAATTTCAAAAGTGGCCCACAATTCATATATATAAAATAAAAGATACAGGAGTTGCATTATTCATAAATTATAAATCCATATTACTCATTTCAAGTTGTGTGAATATATCAAGCTACTTTAGTATCAATGTTTTTTTGTTCCGGCTACTGTCTTAAATGATGACATGTATTTAAGTAGATCATCAGTATATTTGGTAATAATATTATATTTTTATTCTATAGAATAATTAGACACGTTCGGCCATGACATGCGCATTTTAGTCGACTATAAGTGAAACTAAATCTAAATGTGGATCCATGTCCTGGAGTTTTTGTTATATATAAAATTACAGATACTGATTTTCTGTATCTAAGAGAATGTAGGTAATTATTTTTAAATAAATAAATACAAATGTACGACCATTCTTGGACGTCTCTGTTCTCTATCTTCTTCTCTTCTCTTTTTTCTTGACCTTATTTTTTAAATACTCTCTTCAATCTCATTTATAAATTACGTTCTAAAAAATTTATTTAATTCTATTTATAAATTATTATAAGTTATGATGCGGTTTTTTTCAGTAATATTTAAAAAATTATTTTTAAAATTATCCTTTATAATAAAAAAATAATGTATCATTATTTTTTAAATTTATTATATAAGAATATATTTAAAATTTTACGTACTTTTATTTTTTATATTAATATTAATAAAATTAATAAAAAATAACTTGTAAAGAAGAGTCCGGGGTATCTTCTAAACTAACACAATGATAGTGATACCCTGACCAGATTGGCCTGACCAGTGACCACTGTTTCTCTTACCCTGCCAGCCTGAAGCCTGAAGGACGGCGACTGATCGCACTCCAAAATTGCTCTCGCGCTCGCTCACACACACACACACACACGATATCTGTATGCTTATACATTATATATTATAGTATAACAATTATAATAATTTGCATAAGCAAAAGATTAATATAAACTGAATTTTATACATATTACGATAAATGAAAAATGAAACTACTAGCTGCAGCGTGCAGCGATATAATTAGTTGGGAAACGCTTGAAAAGATTATTTTATTTAAATATAAAATCCTTTTTTATAAGATAGTAAAAAGCATTAAGTGCCCCTATTTTTGGACATGTTAAACAAATGAAAGAATATGTTCCCTGAATCTCTTTAAAATATAACATCTCGTTATTTACCCAGAAAGAAAAAGTCTCAATAACAGGCTTCGAAAGGAAGATCTCCGTAATTGTAAAATAAGCAAAAGTTAAACAAAGCAAGATATCTTGGTCATGACAATCCAAATAAAATAAAAATGAATAGATAACTTGTTCGGGCAATTTAAAAAATGAATATTTTGTTTTAGTTTAGTATCGCAATATTTTAATTGAAAAAAGTATCATACAATATTTTAATTTAATTATAAAAATATGTATAATATATAAATTCAAAATTTAATTTGATATATTATAAATAACGTAGTTTAGTAAAAATTTTATATAAATGAATGCCTAAATTAAAAAAAAAAAAAAAAAAACGGTGCTATCAATTGCTCTTGTCTCATGTGGAAAGGTAATTTTACCGGGGGAAGAGGCGGAGAGACGCCATGTAAGACCAGAGCGTGGACCGTCCTAGCAAATTCAACAAATCGGCCATGAGACCCACACATGTAAATAGGCACACCACTCCTCAACGGACACTGCACCCTTTCTGTCCGATAACTCCGTAAGAAAAATTACCAAACCCCCTTCTTTCACTGTCTATTTTCCATTGATTCTTTTCTCCGAAGCAGACTTGGGAATCTTCTCTGAGCTGTATGTACTTGCCGTAATTACCAATTCAGGAAGATCTGTTTGTGTGCAGTGGTCGGATCTCTTAATCATCACCTTTGGCTTAGGAAAAAGCTGCAGAAGTTGAACTGTTTCCTCGTCTGCAGTAAAATACAGGTCGGTTTCTTTCCTACCTTTTCTTGTCAACTTTTACCGTCTTCCTCCTTTGGGGCTGTAAGCAAGAATTGATTGAGTTCTGAGTATCGCATGCTTGTTTTGTTCTCCTTAGGCAATTGTTTAGGTTTCAGATCTGGTATGTTTAGTTCCTTCGATTGGTATGTTGTCTATTTAAGTTGCCGGGAAATTGTTGGCGTATAAGAGGAAAGCGAGATTATTTTCAAAATTTGATATGCATTATTTAGAAATCAACTCTCAGTCCCTATTGAGCTTGACGCGGATTTTTTTAGTTTAGCTTCGCTCATTTCTATAACTTGTTGAGCAACGTAATGGGGGTTTGATAATCATAGGGAAAAGGTTCTTGTGGGCGTTCATAGCTTTTGTAATTCAGTTTGCGTTTCATATTCTGTACGGTACATACTATTTATGTCATCTGTGCAGTGGTGGAGATGGCAAACCGACTAAAGGAAGATGAGAAGAATGAACGAATAATTCGGGGCCTTCTGAAACTTCAAGAGAATCGCAGATGCATTAATTGCGGCAGCCTGGTAAGATTTCTCTATTTTGGATTTAGGAGTCCTGAGTCATTAATGTGATCTTCACTTCTAGCGTCTTATTTCGAATTTCTGGATTATATATGAGATCAATCCATGGCTTAGTGTTGGATTCGTTTATACTTTATAGTGATGCCATTTAGCTTATATTAAACTGCTTCTTAGCAGAAGCAATGTGATTGGACGGATTGCATTAAATGAGTCATCGAGCTTAATTTCATGCGATTTCTTCTTTGTACTAGTTGAATGTTCTTGAATAGGCAGTATAGGCAGTACGACTTATCATGTTTATAGCTTGTGAACCAATGAAATATGTCATTGAAGTGTCAATAGTGGAAAATTATAGTATGAAGATAGATTTTGGCTTTGTGATAGAGGCCCTAATCAACATACTTTCTATGTGTAGAAGTTTTATTCTTTTCAAAGTTCTCTCTCTGTTTCCCATTGATTAATGACAAGTACTTCTATGGATGATAAATTTAAGAACAAGTATTGGTTTCATCTTGTATTTCTAAGAACAAGCATGCATTTCCTTCTTTGTTATTGTTTTATGTAATAATAGTTTTTATCTCAGAACCTTTATCAGAAGAAAAGGGGCCTGTCTTAAATAAAATAGGTGTTTTTTTGCATTATGTTTTCATTAATGATGACTATAGTCTACAGAGTCAATTACCCTTCTAAAGAGCCTTTTATTTTTAAGCCCAATGATTTTTATTTTTTTAAAACTTTTTAGGAAGCTAAAAATTCTAGAATAAAAATTAGAAAATGATAGAAAAACTGCTGTCTTCAATTTTTTTTGAGAAACTTAAATTCAGGTTTTATAATAGATCCTTCTTTCTGGGTTTAAGGGCAGGAACTTTTAGGATTTTTCTAGAAAATATCAACTAAATGGTGATTGAGTGGGCTTATCTTGAGTTACACAGAGTTGTTTGGCATCATGAGCTTTGTTGAATGTTTATTATGTTTAGGTTAATTTAATCGAGCGCACAACTTATTAATTTTCAAATTTGTAGCTCAAGGGGTTGAGAATAAGCTGTTTAGAATGAGTTGATTATGTCATTTCAAATTTTCTTAATCATTTATTTGAAGTTCAGCTGAAAATCATGAATATGAGCCAAAATAAAAGGCAGATTGGCCATATTTAGATGGTAAAGATCTCCAAATTAGGCTATATTGAGAACAAAAACATTTTTAACTATATATTGCTATCTTAATCAGTCTCAAGGAATCAGATGAACATTTTTGGTTCTCTCTGGACAAAATTGTAAATAATTTTTAGTGCAATTTTGGTGTCTTTAAGGATATGTGTTTAAAAGCATAAGATATTATTGGATTGATGAAGTTCTCAGGAGGTTTTAAATCCCACAGAAAGGAGAATCTTAAACAAAGATTGTATTGAATTTATATTAGGGTAAAGGTGTATTTTTGCCTTTAAAGTATTCTTCAAGGAGCACCCAACACCCTAAATTATTTGGTGTAGCATTTTTGCTGTTGAAGTAATTAAAATGTAACATTTTTTACCCTAATATAATACCCACAAACGTCCATTAGATAGTTAAACTACCTTCTCTCATATCATATGAACGGTCAACATCTATTATTTAACATCGGGGCAGAAAATGCTATGCTTGAATTGTTTTAGGGGCAAAAATACTACACTAAATACTTCTCTTAAAATTATGGTTATGTAACAATGATGTTGTGCAATTTATGTAACTGACCCCATGTAGTGGTATAAGACTTGTTGTTGATGTTATATGCCCATTGCTTAGAATGGTCTTATTGTACTTTTCCAGGTTGTTACATTAATATTTTTCTCTTCTCTTTTTCCTGCCAAGCAGGGACCGCAGTATGTATGCACAAATTTTTGGACATTTGTTTGCACAAACTGTAGTGGAATACAGTAAGTTCTTTCATCCTGCTTTCTGATTTCCTGATGCATGTGTTTTAGTGTGTGGTGGTCTGCTACACCTGATCAGTATCCTCATTTGCATGCATCGGAGTGGACTGGACATCTTTTTTACTTTTTACAGTCTATGTTTAACAATATTCATATAGTACAAAAACTATTAGTGTTTAGCAGCATATAGGTCTCAAATATGTGTCTAATCACAGATTGCTCTCTCATGTTGTGAGTATAAGATGCACTTTGTTATAGCTCAATGGATTGGAGAGAGGAGAGTGGCATTTACTTTATACTCCATGCACTGTGTTTGCAATTGAACTGTTTTTCATGATATTTTCCAGCCGGGAATTCACACATCGAGTTAAGTCAATTTCGATGGCTAAATTTACTTCACAAGAAGCTAGTGCACTTCAGGAAGGAGGAAATCAGGTGGATGAGCTTGCTTTTTCTGAAAGTCATTCTAGTTGTTCATTTAGTTCTACTCGCTTTCTGCTTTTCTTAAGTTGAATTTCACTCCATCTATTCCTTGCAGCGTGCAAAGGAAATTTATTTTAAAGAATGGGATCCA
The DNA here is from genome assembly GCF_029017545.1 of Prosopis cineraria. Classification (NCBI taxonomy): domain Eukaryota; kingdom Viridiplantae; phylum Streptophyta; class Magnoliopsida; order Fabales; family Fabaceae; genus Prosopis; species Prosopis cineraria. The sequence goes on from NW_026555332.1 coordinate 40,407,706, forward strand.
CATCGTCATTCTCTTCCTGATAGCAGGTAACTAGCTTTTAATCAAAGTAAAAATGTTGGAGGCAATTTTCTGATTGGCATGCTTGGTTGCAGTAATATTGACAAGCTCCGGGACTTCATTAAGCATGTTTATGTGGACAGAAGATTTAGTGGTGAGAGGACCCATGACAAACCACCGAGAGGAAAAATGGTAAACTGACTCTTGTCCCCTTTTTGGGCACTGTTTCTTGCAATAATGAAAAGATTGTTACAAGCGGAGATGGATCAGGAATATTTCTTTTCTTTTCTTTTTTGTTTGGGGGGGAGATTTTCTTCTTCAATTAATTTTTTTTTTTGGGAGCAATAAATAGATTTTTTTTTTTAGTAACCTGACTTCAAAGATTCTCTAATTAATCAATGACAGAATACCCCTGTGTCTGTGTGTGTGTGTGTGTGTTTTTTTTGGGGGGGGGGGAGGCGGCGGCAGTCCAGCTCCCCCTCCTCCAAAAAAAAAAAAAAAAATCTGTCATCCCTGGTTGCAAGTTGATTAACTAGTACTTGATTGGTTCTTCTTCGGTATGGTTGGATCTGTCATAATATGTTATTGCTTTTCATTTGTCTTGCATATTGTGCAGGGTGACAAAGATGATTTTTATGAAAACAGAAGAGTTGAGACATATCAGGGAGGATCTAAAAGCCCGCCATATGAGGATGCATATGAGCGTCGTTACAGTGACAGGTCTAGTCCTGGTGGAAGAAGTCCTGGATATGATCAAGAAAGTAGACAATATGGTGATTATAGGAGAAGCCCAGGTCGTCCACCAATAATCAATGATTGGCGTCGTGAAGATAGATTTGGAGATGGAAGAAGACTTGAAGATCGTAGAATATCTGATGGAGATTATAAGCTGGAAGGCCAATCACCTGAGCGAACAAAAGATCTTGATTCTTCAAGTTCACCAGTTGTACGGCCTGTTAGAGATATTTTAGGAGAAAATGTAGTTCCTCTTCGAATAAGTGAACCGCCCAAAACAAACAGTGGGAAGGCTGCTGATGGCTCTGCACTCACACAGGTGAAATTAATATTTCATATTGTGCTACCATCTGGGCCATGGTGCTGCAATCAACCTTTCTGTGAATTTTGTTCAGTATTTAGGAATAATCTCTTTATCATTGCTAAATTGCTCTAACTTTAATTTACCAAATCTTTTATTTAGTTTTTGATGTCTTGGTTTGCTATTTTATGCACGTTTCATTGATGTTTTCCCTTCAGATTGCTGTGGAAGTGTTTAAGATCAAGATTTTAAAAAATTATAATCCAAACATCTTGCTCATGAATTTACTAGCTCTACATTTCTTGGTTTTGAGCTGATATGGATTAATTGACTACTTATTGCTTAAGAAATACTATGTTTGGTTTCTTACTTGCAAGTTGCAACAAAAATTTAGTTTATGATGCATACAAGGTAAACATGCTTACATCTGAGTCATTCACAAAGTATGCAGGGTGATTTTTATTTATTATGCTTGCTATTTCTAAATTTTGGTTCAGGTCTTAGATTTTTGTTACCAAGAGTTGTGTTAAATAAATGCGATGTGCCTAGAAATACACCTGAGCTTTATTTAGTTCTTTTCAAATTTATTATTATCTCTTCTGTGTTTTGGTCTTTTCAGTAAGCATCTGATAAAAAAGGGAATCAGCAATTAGCATCAGCACCATCTTGTATTAGTTTCTTATTTCTTTCATTATATAGTGGCTCAATAGTTGCTTCCTTTATCATTTATAGTTATGAGCTCGACATTGATTTCAATTAGATATTATATTTCATAACTGACTGCTTATAATTGCAGAGAACTGCATCTTCCGGTAGCATAGCATCTAGTAATGGAAACGCAGCAGAAGTTAAGCTTGAGAGTACTAAGAGCCTTATTGATTTTGATGCTGAGCCCGAACCTCCTGTTGCTCCAGCAATTCCCCAAGCTCAACAAACTACTGCTGTCCAATCTGCTGTTCAGCCAGCACATTCTAGTGATGACAACTGGGCATCTTTTGATACTGCCCCTGTGGCGAAAACAACCCAAGGTCCTTCAAATTTTAGTCCACTTGACTCTGTTCTCTCACAGCTATCAATGCCATCACCTGCCCCTGCCCAGGCTTCTGGAGTTCAAGGTGATCTAAATATTGAAACAGTTATTGCCAGGAGCATTGACTTTTTTTCTAGAGCAATTGCCTCATCTGTTTTTACCTGCAGGGCCTCTGCCAGCATCAGCTGCCACTGCTGCTGCTGGAGCTGGAACTCTTGGCAACTTCTCATCAGTACCTCCGAGTGGTACTTATGTAACAGCCCCTGGATTGACAATGGTGCCGCCAATCAATGATGCAGTCCAGTGGGCCAGTGCGCAACGCAACCAACCTGTGTTTCCTACAACTGGTAGTCATCCTACTACTCAACAATTTATTCCATCAACAGGTGGATTTTTGAATGGTCAGGTATAACTTAATACAGAAGCTTCCTCAAGCATTCTGTCCGCTGCAGTTGTAGTATTTGTTTATCCTCATATTTTGTGGAAAAATCTTGCAGCAGTGGAATGTATCTCCAGTGCCCACAATGCAAGGGCACCCTAGCATACGAATGCCACATGCATCCCCTCTTACCTCGAAACGTGCCAATGAAGTTAGCTCTAGCGCTGCTTCACAGCCTTCAATAGAAGTACAACAAGGTGGAAGAAAAGAACTTCCTGAGGTATTCCTTGCTCCCCTCATCTGTGCTGTATGAACTATGAAGTATGTATATCATGTCTGGGCTTCTACATGTGTAATGTATATCTTACTTTAGCTTGTGAAATTACGTAGGATCTTTTTACTGCAAAGTATTCATCCTTTGCTTCTCTGGCTCCCGGGTGGCAAATGCGTCCTCCCCATGGCATGGGTATCTATATGCAATATAATACTGCAGCGGTACAGTTATAATCCAACATTTTCAGCTTTCATGATTGTTATTTTTCATGTGGCTTGTACAACTGTACAATGCCAGTCTCATACGATTGTTTGCCCTCTGTTACAGCCCATGCCAAGTTTTCCACAGTCATCAAAATCAACAAATCCATTTGACGTCAGCAGTGAACCACCTCCAGTTCAAGCCCCAACAGTATGTGACAAATTAGAAATGATAGCATGGGCCATTGCCTATTCCAATCTTATAAGAGATCTGCTCATTCAATTGTAAAGAATGTTCTAAAGAAATTTAGAAATGTAATAATCTTTAATATTTTGATAGGTTGTTATGCGGGATTTTTTAGGATTAGTTTGTTGTTATGAGAAATTATTTTTGTTAGATTGCTTGCATCTCTAACTGCCTAGAAATATAGGATGAGATAGGTTTATGGGTATGAATGGATACCAGTTGGTATGGAAAATGGAGAAAACACAATACTTTTCAATTCAATCACGCGCATACATCTCATCCTTATTTAGGCTATTAGAGATACAAGTCATCTGACAGAAATAACTTTAAAATAAAAAAATGTAATCCAACTAAGCTGCTGAGCACATCTTGCACCTCAGAGGAACCATATCCATAAGTGAATGATAAATACCCAATAACTGCTGAAAAACAACTCAGTGGTTGACTTTTGGTTGACTTTTGAAATATGTATTACAGTGGTTGTCATTGCAGAAAATTAGCATTTCTAAAGTTATTTTTCCTCAAGTCTCTTGAGAAATTCGATTCAATATAATCTTGACATTTTCATCAGTTAATCACAATTTTTGGTTGATGTTTTTGTGGCTTGTGTTCCTTTGATGCAGTTTCCTTCCATGTCATCCTTGCAAGGTGTTCTGCCAAGTATACCACCTTCTTCAGGTGTAATACACCCCTTGAGCCTGGGCAATCCGTCACTTTCCTGGAACTCACCCCGGCCATCATATGGTTCAGTACTTCCTCCGCAAGCTCAAGTTCACGCACCAGCGATGGCACCGAGTACATTTATTTCTCCCACTTTACCTTCTTTAGTTGCTTTATACCGAGACTATTCCTTTTTTTTTTTCTTTTGTATGCTGAAGTGTGCTTCGAAAATCTTAGGGGCATACCTGGGGCAACAAGTGCCAACTAACATGCCAGTGCCTGGGTAAGTACTATCGATTGTTGGTAATTGCATTTTTCAAAGGCTGATATAGGTTAGGTTGTTACATGCTCTTGGGGGCTTATATTTTGGATAAAATCATATATCTACTTACTCAATTCATACAACAGTCAAATTTTTTTTCATCCTGTTCCATACGTCAAACTTGTTCTTTGGTTCGGCAGCTAACTTGTTAGCTGTAAGTTCTGTGAGCAAGTCTCTTGCCATTCTACTGTGAACTCGTTTTCCTTTCCTTGTATGTATACTTGGGCCTTTGGGTGTTTTTGTGTTAAAAGGACCCAGTTCTATGATTTTTTTTTTTTTTGGGGTTTTTTCCCTGCCTTTTCTTTTCCTTATGGACTTGCTAATTATCGATCAATATAATTGCATCTTTTGTTGAAAAAAAATTATTGTGGTTGAACTAAAACGTTGATGACTTGGCTATTCTGACATTTATGGTTTTACTTGCATGTATAGGCATCAGGAAATTGGGAATTCTGGCGCACGGGGGGCTGCTTTTGGCTTCTCAAATCCAGATCAGCAGATGACTGGTATGTTCTCAACACCTGCTGCAGCAAATTCCTTCCCTGCTGGAGGCAACCCCTTTGGGTGATGTGAAAATTATACCATCTGGCCTTTTCTTGACACGCACCATCTTGTTGCTCCCTGTACAAATGTGGGTGAAGTTTTGATTTACTTCATTTTATCAGTCAATGAGAGATTTGTGATCATCGTTGGGGTTAAAGTCAAATACCTACAGTTGCAGTGTAAATTTGTTTATTGCTATAGGAATGAGAAAAACACGATCTTCCTTTTTTTGGTTTGTGGGGTGGACGATCTTAAAAGGAGAGCGAAACTGGTGCAGAGAACCCTTCGTGCAGGCAATATTTTTGGACGCGACATGTGTTCGCTTGCAATTGTAGCGTCGATTGAGTGATGATGCGTGTATTTGGTGATCAATATTTGTATTATTTTCTTGTTTGTTGTATTTTATGTTTCGTAATCTTGTAATTTTGGCGTGCTCGTTTCGTAGATGTACTTGAAATCCTGCTGCTATTGGAGTCTCTTCCCCAAACTGGCTTTTTTTTTTTTTTGGACGTAAAGCAAACTGGCTATTAAAGTTGCTCCTAGTGTCTTTTTCCCGTCACTCTTTCATACCAAAAAGTCAAAAACATCAAGTTGTTTTACGTGTATCGAGAAAATGTGAAGGTCGGTATCCGATGAATGACTAGTTGTTACCCCCCGGTCAAAGGTGAATGATTAGGTATTGTTAATTAAATTTTACTTCTGAGTTATTTATTTTTTAATTAATTTTATCTTTTTATATTTATTTTTATTAAATATTTTATAATAAATATAAAATTATTATTAATAAACTAATTTTTTTAAAAAAATAATGATTACACTTTAAAAAATTAAAAAAATTTAATATTTTTAAACATCTAATTTTTTAAAAAATATCTTATATTTTTAGTTGGAGGGAGTATTTTGTTTTCTATTAAAAATTTCAGGTTCCATTTTGAAAACCCGTCTATTGCTAAATATGCGTGGTTTGTAAATTTAAATTAAAGCAAAACTTCTATCGTGGAACCAAATTGATCAAGCGCAGAGAGACCGGAAGGAATGAAAAACAATAAAATATTGGACAGCACAAAATGCTTCCAACTTGATTGCAAATTATTCTTTAAATTTTAATTTAATGCAACTTAGATCTGATAATTTAAATAATTTAAAACATTAATTTTTAAGTTTTTAAAAATAATTTTAATTATGATAATTTTATTTTTAAAAATATGAAAATTAATATTTTAAATGTTAAAATTATAATAATTGAATTTCAAAAGTCAAAATTATAGCTACTAAACTGTGTCAGTCAAAATTCAGGAATTAGTCTAAAATTAAATGATTAATTTTTTCATTGTAATTTATTTTTGAAACTCTGAAAGTTGACTTTAACTTTAGACTAGGATTTTTACAATTTGACATAGCCCGTCAGGGTAGACTAGAAACGACATACCGTCACCCCGTGATGATCGCATTACCGGGGACCTTCCATTGGTTATTTTTCACTGTATCTTTCCCTGGAAAAGCTTCAGATTCTACTCTGACCAATGAGGATGCTTTTGCATAGTAGCAGTTTTAGTCCTAGTCGGGCTCCGGAGCACTCAAATGATCTTTTAACAACCCTCGAGAAGTTAGCCATTTGATAACCAAATGAATAAAAAACGTGGAATCCACTTCATCTTTGATTTTTGCAAATGCAGATCATCACATCGTTAAGATTGTTGAAGCTGCACTTACGGTTGAAAGTGGATCCATATTGGTTGCTATGCATCAAACACGTTGCATCTTGTTAATTCCAAAAACTTTTATGTTTGATGACTGCGGCGAAGCTTGCTAGTGCAATAAAATTTATTTTTTCAGCTTGCCGAACAGGGAAATCTATCAAATACGCAAGTTTTATTTTTTTTTTTTGAAAAAATTCCTATTCATAAAGCTATTCTGTTTTATCCTTCTTAAATTAAAAAAAAATAAAATAGAGTATGTCCATGTTCATAAATTTGGCAATTCAATAAAATGTTCTTTCACTGTCAGCTATGATTAAATCCCATAATTCAAAGGAAAAAAAAATCACACATTATATCTATTATTCTGATCGAACATTCTGAATTTCTAATTATCATCCTTCAAATGATTTTACATTACATTAAAAAAAATGATTTTACATGACTCTCCCTCAGAGGTACACGCCCAGCCGCACAGGAGAAGCATTTGTCTGCAGAGCAGGATATCTTTTGATCCTTTCTATGGAGGGAGGGGGCTAAGTATTTTCGTGTTAAAAAAAAAAAAAATACAATCGTTCTATGTGCTGTGCATAGGTGTCAGAACCATGCCTTCTGCCAGAGATTTTCCTGTGTGTTACTGTTTCGTTCTCTATCATGCAGGATTGGAGGAGTTCACTGCATGTGCCGCAGATGATACACGGGACATCTGGAGACCAAAGCCCTCCGCCAATAATAAAATCTTGGAGATAATTAAGAAATTTTGGAAGTTCTTATGTAGAATCATTATGCCTGCTCTTCCTTATGACCGGAGCGATCAGCATCCATGCTGTGCAAAACATTTAAGCTTCTCTTAGCACATGCCTCAGTGATACAGAAATAGTTCCTCTGAATCAGTGGCCCAACATTAAAAAAAAAAAAAAAAATTTACACCCCAGAATTTATTATGCTGAGGCAAGATTCATAATATTCATGTTAGCTTTAGATTTGCCAGGTATACTTACAGTAAACACAAACTGCCAGCCATTCATTAACTATTCTAACCCATGTGCTGGTCCAGCCCACATCAATTGTCCACCTGCAGAAGAATAAAGGTATAACGCATTTGCTCTGTAGTGTTAATGAAAAACTGGACCAACCGTTGATAAACATGCCCAGCAATGAGATAGACATTAAACATGTGATGATTTCAGTGGTATCAGATCCTGGGAGAAGCAATTCGGATCGTTTTTCTAGCACAATCAACCATTCAGATCTAGAATGAAGACTTCATAGAGACCAAATTTATGGGGTTGTGTCATCTGGAATTGGATATGGTCATTTGATGATTAACAGGTGGAGATGCATACTTCTGTTTGTTATTCTATTTTTTTCTTCAAGGGGAAAAGGAGACAGGAAACCATCAAGAGATGCATGCACATTAGGTGAAAATTAAAAGTGTATGGATCAACCGTAAGTGGAAATGCATACTTTCTCATAACATGGTGACTATTCCAGCCAATCAAAAGCATTGCAAAGTACATTGCTCCGGTGGCAAAAACAAAATGGAAGAACCCAATAACCATACGGAACATCATACGGAACATCATCTTCTGCTGGCGTATCTGTATCGTCTTTCCTGAACTGCAGGGTTCTGTCAGACATGGAATGGAGAAAGTAATATTCAAATTCAGGTCCAATTTAGATTCTATGACTAGGGCACCTGAAAGCATTTAGAATCTATGCCTGTTGAAAACGTCGCAACAACGATTGCCAGTATTGCAACGACAAAGCTCTGCCAACAAAAATTCATTGCCACAGGTCAACTAATGAATCAGAAAGTGACGTGAGATCATGCATTTGAAAGCTGTAGACATTGAAATAATCATGCCTGTGTAAAGATTTGATAAATATATATTCCTACATGCGAAATTATCAAGTTTGTTTGAAGGTTTTCACGATAGACATATGAAGTAATGATTTATATTTTCTGGCAACAAAATCAGTTTTTTCCTTGCCCTTTGTAATTAGAGAAATCCACATGAAACTGGTGGTAAGCATACAAATTGACCAGACAATCGAAGAGTCACAGATAATAGATACCAAGTTCTGGGTACCAAGCCCAAATTTCACTAAGATTAGAAACAAGAGATATTACGATGATGCTAAGCCAGTCAGTTTTGGGTGCAGAGTCTGACTTCCTGATGCAGCTATCTCCTGCGGGTTCACTGCATACACACACATATCCTAAAGCTCAAATTCAACAGAAATGAAGACAAGAAGACGAAAAGAATCATAAATTCCATAATTTTAAAAACAATAAAAGTAGTAAACTTAAACCAGGTGGTTTTCTCTCAGAAATTTCCAGAATGAAAAGAAAATATTATGTTGCAAGGGCTGCCTGTCTTTTTTATTCGATTTTAAACCCATGCTTCTATGGGAGAGAACAGGGACTAAAAATCAAGGCTTCATCCAATAGAATTTAATTTATAGAAGAGCAAAACTATTGGCAAAGATTGGAAACCTACCTTCTAATCGCGCACCAGCATAGGAACACAACATAAAGACCCATCAGCCCTGGAGTTAGAATGCAAGCATTCACCTATGACAGGGAAAATTAACGAGTTATGTCAGAAAATGAAGTGGATTTGTAGCAAATATCCTGTGACAAATGAAACTTACTTTTGGGTGCAGAGACACACTTGTCATGAGTTGAAGAAGTACTAAGGTCCAAGTAATGAAGAAAATGTTGAGGAGGCAAGATGGTTGCGGTGTGTACCAAATGAACATTAAAATGATCCCCACCAAGCAAATAACATAAGCAATGGTAGCAAATAACATCATATGGATTTGGCTGCAAGGAAAATAGAGAAAATATTTAAGAAATAAGGCATCTTAGTAGTGAAATTATTCTATATATCAATGTCAAACGTGTCATAGACAAGAGGGACAAAAAGAACAAGAAGAGACAGTTTTAGCCTTAATTTTTCTTTCATCCTTCGCTCTACAAGTTAGATTTTTTGAAGCTTGTAAAAACTTGAGTAGAATCAATCTCAGAATAGCTAGTGGGCCGTTCCAGATTCTGGAGAACTTTCCGTGCTTGCAGACGGTTTACATTGAGAAGATTAAATATTTTCTCACTTCTTTCCAGCATATACAACCCGATAGAACCACTGAATATGCCTTGTTTAATTGAAAATTCAACCACCAAAGTTGATATAATGACAGCCATCTGAAGGAAATTTTTCAACATCATGAAGCATATATTTCTATTAGTTATACAACTGAGAAAAATCTTACCATCTTTCCTGATATTTTTCAGATGTGCAACAATCATTCAGCCACGTAATGAAGCTGATTATGCTTACGATTTGAATAAGGAGGAAAACCCTGAAAAATATGTATTGAGACATTTTAAACAATCACAAATCAGCAAAAGAATCATATGATTTTTTAAAATATATATTTAAGATACAAGCAGTACCCGGCACCAAAATGCGCAATCACCCCTGCCAAAAACGAAAAGTGTCAGGGGAGAATGAAATGACAAAGGATATATCACAACCTTTAGTACCCACATGGAGAATGGAATATTAAGAGGAAACTTGCTGAAAGATGCAAATTACCAACCATATAGCTGAATCAGGCCAGAAGGAAGCAAAAATGGGATGATTGTCATTCCAGCCCAGAGAACGCTCTTGACTGACCACCACCCGGAGTGCCATTTGTCTCTGGTTTCATTCAGTTTAGAAGTACCAGCAGTTGACAAAAACATTATGATATAAAATATCTGATATGGGATTAAGATTGATTCTGAAGATTAAGGAGTAATGAATGAGCTAAGTCTAGAGGCTTTTAATTGACCTCACTGACCAAAGCACCGATTAGTTTAATGCATCGTGACTTACTTCTCTGTTGCTAGACTGATTTAAAGCCCGTCTCTGTGAACTAGGTTTCATGTTTATAATTGCAAAGGATACAAAGCAACCTAAGCTCACCCGCAGAACGCCTTCCGCACCCAAGCAGTCTTTCCCACCATCGCATCCTTCCAATCCTAGCAGTCGAATATATGCTAGATTTTGAGCTAGTGCCGTTATAGTAAATTAAAATGCATACAGGCGATAGCTTTAAGTTGGAATACATGTCAAATGCTATCTTATTCTGCTTCGCCACCGACCAATTATTCAATGAACGCATATTAAGATTGTTATGGTGTATATATAAATGTCCATCCAGATGCAAATAGCAAGAAATCACGTAATTCATGACTCTAAGATAGCCAAGATTGATTCATTAGTATGCAGCGTTTGAAGGAAATTTGCATAATACAAATGGCAAAACGAGGTGGGAGAAGAAGGCCCGAAAAGCTGCAGAAAATACAAATAGTATGTGGAAAACATTTACTCTCTAAGGAATTAGGCAATCTTACTCTTCATTTCGATTAAAGCACCATGACCAAAATCACGGGCTGCCCATGCTAGCAGATTAGCGACTAGAAAGATCAAGGCATAGGCATATCTTGCCATCCAAGGATTGGATGCATTTCGGAATTGACTGAACCATGAAGAACCCTTATGACTGTTAGAACTCTCAATGCTACTGCGATTAGTACCGCTTTCCATCTATTCTTCAAAGCAGCAATGCTACAGAGAGCATGAGCGGAGCACAGAAGAACTGAGGGTCACTTCCAGTAAGCTCTTTTATTCCCCTGAAATGCAGGGGGAACAAAAACACGTCATTGTTAAGATTTGTGCCTTTTCTTAACTTGACACAAAAGTACTTATTTCACTAAGCCCTAACTCCTGCCCATCGTAGACAACTTTTGACCAAGAATTAACTATCATCATGGACTAAACACAAATTCCGACACTTCAAATGGCATGTCTTACGGAATCATTCACTTCTCTTTAGCATCCGACAATAATCAATTGTCTTTCTCTCCCTGGTAGGAATAATATCCAACTCCAACCAAATCATCGCCAAATGAATAATTTTAAGAAACAGTAAAGTTTCAATAATAATTTGAAAGAACATTACTTGGTTCAACAGAGTCTTACCCACCCCAGATTGACTTTTATACTTTCACCTTTCTGGGGAAGATGGAGCAATGACATGTATCAACAGAGTTTTTTAGCCATATTTCGCACCTTTCTTTCTTGCTCTCATATCGTTAGTCTGTAAAGATGGAGAACAATGGAACATATAAAGTCACAAGCCGTTGCTCCCCCGTTTTTTCCAAGCTATTTTGCTATAATTCTTTTTTCACCATTCATGAACTTTCAAAATTCTCTATGCTGCTGCTTTTTTTGGCCCAAATTATAACTTTGAAAAACCAGAAACACAAACAGTATCAGTACAGAAACAAAAGCAAGCAAAAAAAAAATAAAAAAGAAAAAGAAAATAGAGCAGATGCAAAATCAAAGTAAAATTCGACCAACAAGCTAATTGACACCAGCAGAATTTATGGTAAAGACGAAATTATCTTTGCATCTTAACATGGTAAAAACAACAGCTTTGAATGTGAATTTAAATTTGAGGAGATGCGGGCACGTAAATATGCATTGACAGTCAGACCCCAGGTTAATGCTCCAACGGTTGCTGTTTAAATCTAATTATTATACTCTGTATATGCAATTATAAGGATGGAAAAGAAAGCAAATTGAAACATGTACGTCAGTACAAGAATGGCTCTCCCTTTCAACAATGAGAAGTCAGCTTAGGTAGATTGGCAATTCCTAATATGCATCTGACTAGAAGGATAAGAGATGAGAAGAAAAGCAATGCATCAATAAATGAAATATCTGAGTCCTGTGAGAGAAGAAAACGAAGAAACAGAAACCGACTTGACTCTGGTTGGTTGTTCAAAAAAGGAAGAACAGCATAGGATAAGAAAGGAAATTAAATCTTGTCGATTAAACGTTAAAAGTTGTCCCAAAAGAAGAAGTCAATTAAGAGTCCAAAAGTTTCATTTGAAACAGTTAAGAGCAGTGGAGTGATTCGTTTCCTCTCATTGGAAGCAAACCTCCACAAAATATTAGTTAAAAAAAAAAAAGGATAAAAACCGCATTTCCTCCACACCTTGTTTGTTGCCATATCTCGAATTTTTCTTGCTAACAAAAATTCAAAATATGCTAAGCATTTGTCATCAGATCAATTCATAAGCAAATGCAGATGCTCAGAACTAAAAAATAAATAAAAAAACAAAAGGGGAAAAACTGACAGACAGGAATCCTTGCAACCGGGATAAAAATGGAGATTAAATTCCAAGAAACGCAAAGAATCTCAGAGGCAAACGAACGGAAAGAAGTACCTGAGAGGGTGAGATGAGGATGATGAGCAGGAGAAGCGGAGATCTGAGGGAACACTGAATCAGTGTTTTCTTAAATAGTGTGTGTGTGTGTGTGTTCAATGTCTCTTCCTTGATAGAAAAACGCAGATTTTCTTACAGGGTGAATCAGTCCTTTCGGTTTCGGCCCTTTGAAAAATGAATAGCACTGTGAGAGAGGGTCGGTGTGAGAGATTGCTTTTTATAGATTTTATTTTGCTTTCTTAGGTTTTTTCTTCTTCTTCATGCTCTTCTTTTTCCCGCCGTAAGCTTCCTGTGCCTTCTTCTGTCTGCCTTCTCCAGGTTTGTTGTTCCTTTTACGTATTTTCTCGCCTCCTCCAACTATTCCTTCTTTCTTCTTTTTGAAAATTAGATCATTTACGTATGAATTCAAAAACAATATATGACATTTTTTATTTGAATGAATTCTTTAAAATTGAATATTTTGAGTCACAAGAATATTTTTTGGCCTGAAGTCACAATGTTGAGAAAATATCAAACCAACTTCCTCTCTTTTTTATCTACTCCGCTTTTTCCTCTTTAACTTTTTGTTTCAGAATTACTTCTATAAATTAATGTAAGAAATTCAAATTATTATTATTTATATAATAAATTATATACAATTATAAAGAATAATTCTAATCATTAAATTTGAACTTATTCTCAGAAAACATATTCGAATATCATCTTATGTGGATGACGTGACGGGAATATCATTCAATTAACAACTTTCCTTCTGTATATCTCTCAAACATAGAACTAGTTAAAAAGGAGTTGAAATTAATATAACGATTTTATGTTGTAACTTTGCTTAATTTGTGAAAATTTATTAATTTAACCAAACATCTTTATAGTGCTTTAATAATTTCAAGTGGAAAGTATTTATTTAGTATAGGATTTGCATGTACAATGCCTTCATTAGTGTTTCAGTGAACATTAAAGGCTAGGAAAGCTATATATTTCACGTGGAAGGGTAGATGAACTCAACAAGGAACGATTATTATATAAATATAAGATTTAAAAATCTTAATTACTATATAAATCAAAAGTCAGACACGAGTAGCTAGTGCCATACCGCCGTGCTTAAGTGACTTGTGTTTCCTAGCCAGTGGTAATAATAGGACACAAGCAATAAGTTTCCTCAATGATTAATGATGTTGGCAATGGCATGCTAGGTGATATTTTGTCTTCTACTATTTCTATACATTTAAAAAATAATTCGGTGGCCGAAAACAAAATATATTTATTTAAAATTTTAATTTTACGAAATTTATATAGATTTATTTTAAAATTTAAATTCTGAGACGGCAATAATTTTTTGGTAATAATAAAATTAACTTCAATAATTTTGAATGATAAAACAACTAGCTTTAAATAAAGATATACATATAAATAGTAACCTGGTACGTTTCCTATTTATTTTAGGAGTTTGAAAAATGATAATTGCACTACTTATATGAACTATAATGATATATGTATGGATTATCAAAAATTTACGATACATATAAAAAGAAATATGTAATTCAGGCTTCTTTAAGTAATTACACCCTTTTAATTTCAACTTGTAACTAGTAATGATAAATTAATAATCAATAAAAAATGGAGCAAGCCGTGAGAAAAGTAAGTGGCTTATTTAATATTTATCGAGTTCCATCCCCTGCACATGTGACACTGGAAACAGGGCTAATATTGACTAAATATATTTTTTATGCTTTTGTATTGCTCATATATAGTTCAGGAAGAGTTGCCTAATTGCCTAATTGATTACCAAAAATGTATTATATGTATATAATACATATATAATACATATATTGTTTTAAAAATAGTCACATGCAATAATTTGATAAATATTATGTGTTAATCTCTATCTCGTTATAGTTCTCAAATTATTAGAATCATTATTAATCTTTCATGAATTAATTTGATCGGTTAATTCCAGCCAGATAACAATGCTAGTTGTATTAAAATAATAGTAATGTCAGTTGACGTGAATTAATTAGCACATATGACCATATAGAGAACTAAAAGTACACTTTCTTTGAGGTGCGGTTGAGCAAGAGGGAGAGAGGAGTGTAAAGGCAGTAGACACAACACAAGCCCAAATGATGAGAGGAATACAAAATAAGAACCGACAAAATTGTATTATTGTGATCGTCGCATGAATCAACGCTGAGTCGTTTTTATTGCTTAGACGCCAAAATGCTATGTCGTATGCTTTGAAAAATGCCAAGCAATCGCTACAAGAACCCTAGAATCATACTCTACGAACAAGTTTTTCTTGGGATTATTTCTGCGTTACTTCGTTTTGTGTCTGAGTTTCTGAGCAAACGAGGCTTCCAAGTTCCAGGTTTCTTATTGCTTCACTCTTGAGGCTGAAAAGTTCTCTAGGTTTAAATATTTACGGCAAGATATGTCATGTGATGTCAATAGAAATTATTCCAATTGGGAGAAGCTATTTTATTATTTAGTGTTTCACTGCATTTCAAATATGATTATTTTCATTAAAAAATGTCTTGCTTCATTCAAAAACAAAGAGACGTCTCAATCTTTGCGCAGGACATTTAATCACGATTGAGGGAGATGATCTCTAACGGAATATGGAAAGGGACATTTTCTGTTGGCATCTTCCACTTTATTTATCCACGTGTCTTTGGATCCATGAGAAAGCGATGAAAAATAAAAGCACGACACATTTCTATGAAGAAGAAAAGAAAAAGATAACAAGACAAACGATGAATAATTTCTGTCCCGCCATTGCTTGACCACCACGCTTTGGCGTCCCACATGTTATGCTTCTTTTTTCACTAACCTCCAAAGTAGTACAATATAATTAAATATCAATTAAGTGCAAAAAAAAAAAAAAAAAAAAACTGGCTAAGCTTTTGTAAATATTGATGGTCGAATTCAGCTATAGTGGTCTCTTATTTTGGGTATGGTGCATGACGCCGACTGCGAACAGTTATTTAATTAGAGGATGATACAGTGGCAAAACATTACTTGACGTCATATTTTTCATTATTTTTATTTCGTCTTTTAACTTTAAAAAGTGAAAAATGCCGGTTGAATAAGCAGCGTGTTAGATTCCTTTTTGTTGTTTCCAGCCCAACCACCACTACGTGAAACTTTCGCACCTTAATTCGAATATCGGCCTTTACGTGTATCCTAATTTCAATTAGGAAAAGTTCACTCTTTATTCTTAATGTCTCGAAAAAAAAAAAATCACACCAATTCGCCGAACTTACTCATTGTATTGTGGGAAAAAGAAAAATTAAACAACCCCTTCTGCAACTGTAACTGTTCAATATATCAAACATCAAATATTTTTTTATTGATAAATTTCTTTATATCCCTTTTATTAAAAAATATAAAATATTTTTAATGAAATTTTACCTCTAATAAAGTAATTATTTATTTTTAAAATTATATTATTATTTATATTCATCTTTATTTAATAAGGTATTTCATTCTAAAATAAATATAAAGTGATTTATTCATTAGATACACTCTTAAAAAAAGATAATGATTACATATTAAAATATTAAAAATATGTTCTATTTTTAACATCTAACTTTTAAAAAAAAGGTCTTACATTTTTAAAAAGAGGGAGTGCATTTTTATTGTTAAAACAGGCCCATTTTAGAATTAAAATATAGCCTAGGTAACCATAAAAAATTGAATTCCTTATATCTGTTTTTACCATAATTTTTACATAACTTATTTTCAAAAATGTAGGGTATAATTTAAAATAAATATAAAATATAACAATTAATAAATTGAACGGATGAATCTTTCTTTTTGGGCCTGAATAAAGAGAGAACATAGTTAGCCTGGAGGAAACTTCTTGACCCCTTTTATTTTTTCGACATTTTGGTTGCAAATTAACCTTTTATTATTTTATAATATTTGATCTTTTACCCAAAAAATGAAGAGAGAAAACTAATAAAAATGAAAGCTTTAGAAAGAACGTGCTCGTGTGACTCGAAACTGCCGAACATTATTGATAAAGGGCCATGCATCACGAGACACGCTTGAAGAATTGTGTAAATTTGAATATTTGATCGATGATTATAGTAAATTAAAGCTTACTTCATTATAGTATATTATTAATATTTTGCTGTTGCTTTTTTTGCTTTTGTTTTGTTTGTCTTTTTGTGTTTGGTGAGTTTTTTTGGTGTTTTTGAGTGTTTAATTTGGCTTCCGTTGTGTTTGTATTACTCTCTTTTGGTGATTAAAAAAATTATCTTTTTTTGACAAAAGATAATTAGTAGAAATTAGAAATCACGATCGGTGTTAGAAAAGAAATCCAATAAGAAAAAAAGACGTTTAACTTTTAATCAATAGCCACAATACAGCTTAATTAGGCATATTGGGCTGGCATGTTTGACAAAACACGGTCCAAAATTAATTAATTAATTAATTAAATTAAATACTAGCAGTACTATGACTAGTCTACTATTACTACTACTAAGTCTACTACAATGTTAGTTAAAGGCAAAACTTTGAAATAAATAGATATAGCATTAATTAATATGCTAAAGTTAGTTAAAGCCTCGACATAATTAATTGACACCAAACATCTTTGACAATTTTATACTACTCTCAACCCACACTTCCCAATTTTTTAAGAAAATGTATGCAAGTGAAGACTTTGAAATGTAGGCCTTGACTTATTCTTACAATTTTTTATTCTTATAAAATAAAATTGATCAAAACTCGGTCTACATTTTAAGTAACGTATTTTTTGTGACTTTTAAAATGTTGATAGCAAATTTCTGAAATTTTAAATCTGTTCAGGCATTTCTTGACATTATTTGACCCGTTATTTTATTGGTAAAGCATGGTACTGCACTGCTTTAACAGTATATCTCATTCAATTTGCTGATAAGAAAAAAATACCTCTCCTTCAATTTTAAAACACACGCTCACTTATAACACTCTTAACTTCGTATGAGTTTATGCAAATGAATATATTTCACTTCATGTCATTTCTATATAATTTTTTTTGTCCATATCTCATCTTATTAGAAAATGAAACAAGATTTTGGACATAATTAAATTTAAATGTTTATGAAGATTCATTATCAAATATTGAATATTTAAAAAGTTATCCCACAAAATTCAAAGTTTAGAAGAATTACACATTTAACGCTCTGAGCTTGGAGACATGATCTTGGTGAGTTCCTGGACCAAACTCACGTAAACTTATTATCATCAAAAAACAATAATACAAAATTATTCGTAGTTTTTTGTCTTTTTGTTATTAATGATTTAAGTTAAAATATAAACAATATATAATATTTCATTGATTAGCTAAAAAATTTAAATTTTATAATTTAAATCTGATGGATTTTTAAAATGTTTTCATTTATCACAATTTATTTAATTACAAAACAAATATAAAAAATGTATCTAGGTTTGATTCTTATAGCAAGCTGTCGTTAACTCGTTTTTAGCATGAGAATGCAAGTCCGTGACATCTAAACACTGGGCGGCGTCATAGAGACTGTGTGAAGTGCATAGGGAGTATCTCTCATTAATTATTCATTTTAATTAAATTTGACGTCTTATTAAAAGGAAAAATTATATATAGGTTATATAAAATAAATTTATTTATTAATAAATCTCACAAAAATTACAATTAAGTCCATTAAGATTTTAGTGTAATTTAAAATTAGGATAAAAAGATAATGATACCCTAAATATGACATATATATATATATACATTACATCAGTCAAATAATTTACAACTATTTCATCAATAATTTATAATTATAACTTCAATTTTTTTATAATTGTGACTTCATATATTCAATAATTAACTATTAACATTAAACTTACTGATGAAATAGTTGTAAACAATTAATATTAAACTTTATTTGTAATATATGATTGTTTAATTATTGAATATGTGACATTATAACTATAAAAGTTTAAAATTATAGTTGTAAGTTATTAATAAAGTGATTGTAAATTAATAATAGAGATATTATTGTCATTACAACTTAATTTTAAATTACATTCAGATTTCAAAAAAATTTAATTATAATTTTTAAATTTTACTAGACTCATTTCTAAATAAGTTTGTTTCACGAAATCTATATGTAATTTTTTCTTACTTAAAATTTTAAAATGTAATTTTTGACCAACTGAGTTCTTTGTTTTGTTTTGTCTGGACGGTTAACTTCTATGCTAACAAATGAAATTTAAAGATCTAAATATTAAAATTTGATGTCTTACTTAAAATGTTTAAAATGTATTGTTTTTCCAATTGATTTTTTTTGGATTGACAGTTAATTAAATGATTTTATTCGGTATTTTCAAATCAAATTTAAATAGTATGGTGTTTAATTGGCTAACTCTCCCAAACTTTTTTTTGTACAATGTTCAAATTCTCAAATTTGTTGTAAGAGAATAAAATCATTTCCACCAACAGAAATTAATTTAGTTAGTAAGAATTTAATTTATAATTCACTAAATTATAGATTCAAATTTTGCTATCAATATAAAGATCTTGTTAGCAAGTGATGTGTAAGCATCTCTATAAGTATTATTTAAATCTGAAGGTATATTTTAGTTGTGACTTTGTTAGTGAGTAATATGTAAGTATATTGATTTCTAAACATTCTTTAAGCATGTTTTGATTTTGATAAACTCCCGAATTCAACTTTTTGAAATTTTTTAATATAAAAAAATTAAATCATTTCCACTTGACCTAACCTATCTTGGTGGTTTATAGTTAATATTTCTAAAAATTAATTTTTTGGGTGCATTTTTAAATTAAAATTTCGGATATATTAAAAAAGGGAAACACTTGCCAAATGCGCGCTTCGCTAACTGCATCCAATCTTTTATTTATCATCCGCCGTAGGTGTTCAACCTTGGTGGGGGAAGAAAAATGGTTTGAATCTTTAGATTTTTTTTTTAAAAATAAAAATAAAAGGAGAATCACATCTAACAAACATTGAAAGAAATTATTCACCAATAAAAATTAACAAGTTTCATTTAAGAAAAAAAAAGTTAGATTTTTATTTTAATAATAATTCATTTTGTATTGATCTAAATAATTTTTTGAAGTGATCATTAGACATGATTCTCCCAAAAATAAAATAAAATAGCTCCTTTTTTTTCCATTATTCTTCCTGGGATCCGATCCGAATCCGTTTCCAAGTTCCAATACCGGAGGAGCCTGTCGTTGCCAACTGAGGTGCTTTGCTTTGGGCCACAAATTTTGGGGCCCGTTCATTGTTTGAAAGTGGGCCTTATCTTGCTGGGCTCGGGGACATCGAACAAATTTCGAAGTATAATATTATTCTTTTCTTTGTAATTTTTTTTTTGCTCTAGACAATTATTACAAAGATACACATTATTGGAAGGGGAACAAGTAAAAAATTGAAGCCCTATGTAAGTTTTGATTGGTTTAGACTTTAAATACCACATCAAAATTGGGCATGGTTCTAAATATAACATTATTATATATATATATATATATATATAAAGAAGCAGGGTTTTTTATATTATATAAAAAAAAAAAACCTTTAACAAACCTTACTTCATTACTCGTAATTAATAAATCATGAACAACGTGACTCATTTTGTAAACCCTGTGTAGTTTAAAGGAAGCATATTAATTATGTCCAAAAGTAACAGTTTTGCCGTTCTTCTTGACATCATTATCATCTACTACTATTACTTAAGTGTTGATGCTATTTTTAAAACGCTGTTAATAACTAATTAGCGCCCTCTTCTTTGTAAAAACAGACCACTTACCTGTCTTAAATATTAAAGCACCGTTCACTCGTTGTTGATGCTATTTTTTTTTTCTACTTTCAACATTTTATTTACAAGAAGAATATAAAAAATGAGAACAATTTAATAACTAACAATCAAACTACCATGTAAATTAAAAAATGAATTTTTTAAAAAATAACTTGAATAATAAAAATATCATTTCAAAAGTGAATCCTATTCCTCAGCTTTGCTGTGGCATTCTTTGCTTGCTTGATTCCTTCAGCAATGCCTGTGATTGATGATTCCACCAATCCACATGAATTAGCTGGCATTGTCCATCCTCTTTTACCCCCACCAAATAATACGCTAATTACCTGCACACTCTTCAAGCGATTAATCAGATCAAATTCTGTGATTTTTTTTTATATAGAAATCGAGTCATAGAGAATCATATTATTATAGTAACTTTCTAAACCTATGCGCATGGCATTCTCAGTTACCAACTCAGGCTTCCATGTCATTTCATATTTAGAGATCTTTAACTTATCAAATGGTAATAACTAATTATTACAACCACCAAAGTTAAAATAATTTTACTTGCAAAGTTTATCTACTTGGCGATCCATTAATAACCAAACTTCAGTGTTCAGGATTCAAATGTCAATGCCAAGCAGGTTTATATAGGAGTGAACATTGGTTATAATGGTTTGGTTTGCTTGTGATTTAGGAATACCGACAAACCAAAATTTATCAATTTTTTTAAACCAAACCGAATCAAAGTTTTGAAAAAATAAAAAAAGAGCTGAACTGAAGTTTAATGATTCAATTTGGTAGATTTCAGTTATTGGGCCTGTTTTTGGCAACACTTTTGGCTTATTTTTTTCAACACTTTGAACCTATTTTTGTCAAGATATTGGGCTCATCTTAAAAAAAAAAATCATACTAATTAAAAAATAATTTAAAACACTAAATTCTCCCAATTAAAGTGGAAAGAAAACGATTGAGATATTATTAGATCATGTGAAATTTGAAAATCTCAAAAAATTATAAAATTAACATAACAAATATAAAGTTAATCATGAGGAAAACAAAAGGGATTCCTAAAAACAACGGTGTGGACATTGGACAGCATAGAAAAATATATCAAAATAAACTAATTAGATTCAGTCATTCAAATCTACACCTATGAGCTAAAAGTGTAGAGCAAAAAATAGATGAGTTCCACATATAATTTATATATTCACAATTTACCTAATGTAAATTCATAATAATCCAAAATAATCCATCACATAACAATAATAATGCCTTAAAAAATAATTAATCTATTGGATCATCACAAAATATTAAGAAAAAAAAACAAAAGATAACCAATCCATTATAATTTGCAAGTTGCTAGCTGCCAATGATGCAAAGTCTTTACTCAAGCTTACATTATAAAAAAATAGTTAAATTAAATATTTGGCCCGAAATATTACAAAACTAAAAAAATGAACATGCTTATTACAACACTAACTACCAAAAAGACAATAAGAAGACAGTAACAGAAATCAATGATCCAATAGAAGTTAGAAAACTACAGAAGCAACAATAAAATAAAGATCACAACTAAATGAACCAATTGCCATGGACAGCAATAATAAAGAGTAACCTTGAAGAGTTTACATTATATCCATTGTGGATTCCAATCCAATTCTTTAATATTAGTATATAATATTAGCATTTCTAAAAAATAATATTAGTAACAATAAAAAAATCTTTAATCATATAAACCAATTATAATATTTACAAATATATATAATTAATTTTGGTTAATTTAATTTTTTCAGTTTTGTAATTTTCAAATCGAACCAAACCATTTAAACTGAAATATTTTTTAAGAAAAATTAAATCAACCATTTAAACTAAATAAATCAAACCAAACATATCAAACTCAATTTAGTTCAGTTTCAAACTCAATAAGGCTATACATTGATAGGGTTAGGTCGGGCTTTATCCCAACCCGATATAGTAGTTTGGGCATTGAGTTGGGTTTGGTTCAACCCAAAAATATTTTGAAAATTATGAAAATAAGTTTTTTAGTCAATAAAAATATAATTAAAATATTTTAAAATATATTTCTTATAAAACTTATCCTAGAATTAAAATTAATAATTTTTAAAATTTTATATGCTTAAAAATTATTTATTATTTTTACCCAATATAAACTTATAAAGGTAGAAAAATCAATTTAAATTTTTAAAAAAATTATAAAAAATTTAAAATATGGAAATTATCTATAATAATCATGAAAGAAATATAATAATTAAAAATTCCAAAGGAAAATGATAAAAAATGTGTTCTCTCTGTCTCTGTGTTCGTGCGCGCGCACCAATATGTACAGTGTATGTTTAATTAGATACGTCCAACACTCAATGTTAATTTTTAAATAATTTTTATAAATTGACTGTATAAATTTAGTTTATATTGTTTAGATTTAAAACTTTTAACTTTTTATACTATCAAATTCAAAACAGTTCAAAATAAATTTATATGGTTAATTTATAAAAATGATAAAGAAATTAATATTAAATTTGGATAGACCTGATTAAATATAAACTATACATATTGATAATTAATAGGTTTATTAAATTTTATAATTTTTTTAATTTTAAAAATAGAAAAGTATTTGAATGTGGATAGTCTAAATCAAATTATTTGAGAGGTGATAGCCACGAGATTACAATTTATAAAAATTGTAAAAAAATTATTTCAAGTGCTCATCACCCTCCCATATGAAGAGCCCTGGTGTCAAGAGGAATTCAAAAATCTCATGAGGGGGGCATCAAGGAAGTTTTAAACTTTTAATTTGAAAAATTTCGCTTCCTTTCCAAAGAGACCAAAGAAATCTTTGTCTTGCTTGAAAACAGTTCCAAAATCATGAACATCGCTTTATGAGATGACATGACAAAATATGCTATTGAGCTAACCACAGTCCATCCCCACAACAAACCAGCCAAGTTCTCCTCCTCCTCCTCCTTTTGTTTTGGTGAAAACATCAATATTTTCATTAAGGTTGAATGGGAAAAGCCCTGACAGGCCACATGAACACCATCATGGAGGGCCCATTTCGTTGAAATCACCATCCCTCAAGCGGCGGGATATTATTTCGGTTGCAATCTTGACTTTTAAATAATAAAGTTAACATTTTGGTGTTTTTTAGAACTTGTTGTGGATATGTGGCTGTGAGAATGATAATTGATAACATCAAGATCAGGAGAAATGGATGGTAAATTAGAGACAGCACATTGTGTTTGTATAAACAATTTTTTTTTTTTAAGTATAAGGTCACGGCAGAACGCAGTAGATGGATAATTGAAGGAAGGTAATGATATCCAAGTTGTTGCAAGAAGACTAGTGAGCAAGCAAATTGATACATGTATTTGCTTCTTTATACAAATAATTAAAAGTGATCTTTTAATCTCTCAAAATAAAATCCTGCCTTCTCAATAGCTCCTACTGATAGGGGCTGTCTTTCAATAAAATTATGCTGAATGAGTGGCAAAATTTTTATAAAATTAGAGTAGATATTAATTTTTGAAAATTTAGTGTTTTCAACAAAAGTTGAGGTCTTCCAAAATTTTCAGGAGTCCAACTATAATATTGGAATGATACATAAGATATTTAGAAAAACTTTTAATTTAATTCCCTTTGTCATCAAGAATAATGCTACGGCAAATAGTAGCCACATTGATATTGATTAAATTATCGATATCGAGTTTAACCCAACTTACTTTGGGGTATGTAAATAAATTTGTGAAAGTAATTGTTAAAGTGCTAACAGCATTTTATATATGCACATTTTCCCTGTATATGCAAGACAAGATTGTCACACATCATAAATAATGATTGGTAGAATGATAATTAAGTCCCAAAATAGTAAATTAATATTAGTTAAGTTTTTGATAATTTTTTTTGAAAAGTAAGTTAAAAATATCAATCCAAATTATAATAAATTCAAGAGTTTTAATTATAAATAAGTATTTAAATATCAAACGTAACTTTTACATTGCAACAAAAATTTTTATTTGTAAATGTTTGAATTGATATTTATAATTTATTTTATAAAACAATTTATCGGAAACTTAACTGGTATTAATTCAATGTTTTGGGACTTAATTATCATTCTCCCAATAATGATTAGCTAGAGTTTTTGTCACATATAGATTATGTAGACTAATTGACCTTGTCCAAAGTTTTTATGCTATCCATAATTTATGAACAATTTAATTTCATGTGTATTTATTGTATATATAGAAATGGATATAACTATACATAAATAAATACTTTTTTCTTGATGAAGAGGTTTCCATGAATTGGAAGACTTTGCGCCAATTCATAAACCACGCAGGCAATGAATTATTAGTTCAAACTCAGGTTTCCAATGGGTCCGACATGAGTTGTCAATTTCAGAAGACTGATTGTGATGAGGAGACAGGACATTGCCTCATCTAGTCCATCAATTTTTGTTAAAAATCCGGATCCTCTCATTTTATGCATAAAGGATGTTATCGGGTCAATTTCATATGCATTTTAAGCGTTATGGAACCAGATGCTTCTTGTCACTGTGTAGGGCCCTTTTGAAACTGTATTCTCAATCACTCGCACTAAATTTTGAGAAGAATTAAACCACTAAATCTTGTAGAATAATTAAGCAAATTATGCAACACGCCTGAGAGTGAATGACAAGCCTAATTATTCATTGGTGTTGCTGCTAAATTCATCTTCAAGTTTTGACAGAAATTACTTTCAGTGACCTAAAAGCAAAGCTGAAAAGGCTAAATGAAACTATACAGGGACCAACCAATAGTTTCATTGCAGGCATGCATAGAATCTAGATGCTGTCAATGGCCATTGTTAAAATTGGATATGTAACGTTAGGAACAGATTTTCATTCAAACCCCAAAGCCAAGATGAAGCTTCCCACATGGAAGGTAATCTCAAACGACATTAATTAATTGAAGAAAATTGAGCCCTGATGCGCTGCCATATGGAGACGGTTCTGGCTTCTGGGGATGCTATTCTGGTCCCACCATGATCTGAATATGGACCTAAATCCCGTGGCAGTCGCCTCGGGCAAAGATTGGGGACAATTTCAAACAGCAAATATTGGACAACACCATAACAATTTCGGGCTTTGATCCAACTTCAATATTCAGTATAATTAATGACACTTCCTACACAGAACTAGAAGCAGCTCAAGAAGATAGTATGGATGAATAATGCAATGGCCAAATGCTCATGAATACAAATGAAGTGAAAAATCGCAACCACAATACAGCAGCTATTCAGAAGAGCAGATTATTTCCAGTAAATCGTGAGGTTGAATCATACAACATTTAAGGATGAACAAAATGATCCAATTCTCAGCTGCATCTTACTTTCTCCCCCTCCACCGGACCATCCCGGTTATGGATTCACAGATTGTGAATGGATTAATTGACAAGCATTCCCGTCCCGGCATAAATATTTGATTGAGACAATGATAAGAACATGGATTTATCTCAGTTCCAGAAGTCAATACAAGTGAAATCTTCATTAATTATATATTATAAAAGTGGAAAGGAAAAGAAACAAAAGTAATGATACAAGCAATCAACTTCAGCAGAAAATGGCTCGGGTCTTAGCAACACTGAATTCGAGGTCCCCAATTCACGCCTATACATAAATTTTCTCTGCCATTTTTCATTTCACAACCGGAATATTCGTAATAACTCAACAATATGGATATACTTTCTCCCCCTACCTCACTTTACTGTGACATCTTCTCTGGTTCTTTACAGCTATTGATGAAATGATCAAACTCAAATGAGAACAATGCTAGCGGTAGATTCGGCGCTGCACAAACCCTTGTGTTCTCTTTCTTTTTCCTTCCACGTGCGACGAGAGTCACGTAAAGTGGGAGCATAGTTGACGAGGTACAATATGATAATAGAAAAGAAATGCCCGCCAATATAACTAACTAATTTTTTTTGCTCGTAGAGGTGATGCAAAAGGAGCCAAGTTTTCAAACGAATCAATAGAAGGGCGGTGGGGGAGGGGACGCGTATGGAACTCCAACAACAGGCGGCATGGGCCCTTTGTATACAGGGGAAGGTGGTGGTGAACTGTAATGAACAGGGGAAGGAGGTCTGGGGGAGCTGTACTGGACAGGGGGAGATGGTGGAGATGTATATTCTGGCGGTGGTCGAGGAAATGGAGATGATGGTGGAAGGTAAGTTGTTGGAGGAGATGGTGGAGAATGCTCTTCGCACGGTGGTGGGGATGCAAGTGGAGGTGGTTCTACACAAGGCGGGGGAGGAGGTGATAGATAGGGATAAATAGGTGGTGAAGATGAGTGAGCAGGTGGAGGGGAATGCTGAGGCAGCCGCGGTGTTGGAGCCGTTGGTGATGGTGAATTTGCAGGTGGCGACGGTGAAGGCGGGGAAGGTGGAGGCAGTGAATAAACTGGAGGTGGGGGTGACGGTGTTGATGGAGAATAGCTAGGTGGTGGCGGTGGAGGCAATGAATAACCTGGACTTGGCCTTGTAGGAGATGGCGGAGAGTAAACTGGTGAAGATGGAGGTGACGAAGACAATGGTGGACTTGGGCTTGAAGGTGATGGCGGAGAGTGAACTGGTGAAGAAGGAGGTGACGAAGGCAATGGTGGACTAGGGCTTGAAGGAGATGGCGGATAGTAAACTGGAGAAGATGGAGGTGAAGAAGACCCTGGTGGAGTTGGGCTTGAAGGAGATGGCGGAGAGTAAACTGGTGAAGGTGAAGGTGATGAAGACCATGGTGGAGTTGGGCTTGAAGGAGATGGTGGAGAGTAAACTGGTGAAGGTGGAGGTGATGAAGACCATGGTGGAATTGAGCTTGAAGGAGATGGCGGAGAGTAAACCGGTGAATGTGGAGGTGAAGAAGACAATGGTGACGGCGGTGGAGGCGGATGTTGCGGACTATAAACAGGGGGAGAACGTGAAACACCGGGTGGCGAAGGTAAAATTTGCGGAGGTGAAGGAACCACTTCAGGCGACGGCGGTGGGGAACTTTGTGAAGGTGGTGAAGGAGCCACCCCGGGCGATGGCGAAGGCGAACCTTGTGAAGGTGGTGAAGGAGCCACCCCGGGCGACGGCGAAGAACCAAATGGTTTACATTTAAACGAGTTACAGTCAACTGGTCGAGACAAGAACGACATACATTGAGCTGCTGACCTCTGCAGTGGCCTCCCCGGCAAGCAATTCCTTCGGTCATCAAAAGCTGGCAGAGCCAAGCACGCCGGTGGCTCGCCAGTGAAGAAGTTAAAAGAGTACGTAAAGTTCTGTAGATTGGGTAGCATGCAAATACTGGCAGGAATTTTCCCAGAGAGCAAATTGTAAGCTACATTCAGCTGCTCGAGACTGACCATACCTCCAATGGTGTCTGGCAGGGGACCTAGCAGCTGATTAATGCTCACATCGAACACCGTCAAGTTCTTCAGCCTCCCAATCTCGGACGGCAAGCACGAACGGAACGCATTGTTCATCAGAATGATCTCGTTGAGATTTGACATATTGCCCAAGCTCGCCGGGATGCAGCCACGGAACCTGTTGTTAGCGAGGACGATGACCGACACCGGAGAGTTGCCAAAATTGTCAGGAAGATCGAAGGCAAAGCGGTTGTTATTAATAAAGATGGCATCCAGATCCTTGTCGAATAGTTCTTTGGGTACAGTCCCTTCAAATTCATTATATCTGAGATCCAAGAACTTGAGGGAGGGAAGACTCAAAACCACCTCCGGGAACTTGCCGGCGAACCTGTTGTTACTAAGATCCAGTTCAAAGAGCAGTTTCAACTTGCGGAACTCGTGGGGAATAGTACCACAGAACCTGTTCGAGTTAATGTGGAACAGAGAAAGATCAGCCAGAAGCCCGAGCTCTCGAGGCAAGTAGCCTGCAATGTCGCCATGGTTGAGATCAATGCCGGCAACTGTACGGATCCTGGGATTGTCCGGCGCGCGAGCACAGTAAACAGCAGTGTAGTTGCAGACATTGGATCCAACCCAATTGGCAGTGAAATTTCGGGGATCAGAGTGAATGGCTTGCTTCCAAGCTTGTAAAGCAATGTAAGCACTCCTGATGCGATCATTCTCGAAGACCAGAGAAGGGTCGAGGGTCACGAGCTCTCCTCTGTCACCGAACTGGTCTCTGTAGTAGAGAAGTTGACGCTGCGGGATGAAGACGGCTTGGGTGTGAGTGGGAGCTGCATTGGCGGTGATGGAAAGATGGTGCGAGGGAGTGAGGGATAATGCGGCGAGAAAGAAGGGAAGGAGGAGAAGATGAGAGTGGAAGAGAGAGATGGAGTCGATCTTCTTCTTCATGATTCACATGAAGCGACTGATATTGCAAACGCCGCTTGCTTCTGGATTTGAAGAAAGTGCCATTTTCAAATGCAATTTCTTTCCCTCGGCAATCGGCTTACGCGGAAACACCAAATTGCCACTGTGTACTGGATTACTTTAAAATTAAGTGCTTCATTTTTCGGCAGCAACGTAAGTATTTCATTTTTCTTAATATTTATTTCTAATTGCAGTTATTTAAAAAATAATTAACTAAAATTGCCAACTAATGAAAAAGATTAAAACCAGGCTGATGAGAGAGGTTAGCGAGTTTGCCTCGGAGTGTCGGTGGTTTTAAAATTGCACTGATGTTGTCAGGCGAGGTTCCTCCCCCCACCCCCAACCCAAAAAAAACAAAACAAAAAAAAAACAAAAAAAACAAAAATCAAAAGAAAAGAAAAGAGGCCCGACGGCGACTAGTTCCGCTAAAGCCGTTTTAGCCAGTGGCTCAACAGCTTTGGAGTTTCGCTGATCGGATGGTTTATGATGTTAATATACACTTGTGGTTTGGGTGAGTGTATAAAATATGGGACACTATATTGCTTTGACTGAAAACAAATATGTTAAATGTATATATTATTGAATATATTTATTTCTAAAATTTGAAATTATACCAGTGATTTCTGCATGAAACCTTCTTAAATCCCTTTTAAATTTTTTAAAAAATATTATTAAAATATGTTTAGTTTCTTAAAAATGATAAAAATTTATTTATTTTCTAAAATGTTCATATTAAATGTTGAAAAAATGACAATAAAATCTCTCTAAAATATATAAATGACAATCTGATATCTTAAAATGCTATAATTTCACTGAAGTTTTTAAAAAATTTTTGATCATTAATGAATTAATATAAATGATTAAATTACCTTGAAAATAAAACAATTCATTTAAATAATTATAACTTTTTTTTATATTTATAATAATATAACAGCAAATTATAACTTCACATATTAAATTTTCAATTTGCTATTGTATTGTTGTGAATATAAAAAAAAATTATAATTATTTAAATAAAATTTGTGAATCGTTTTATTTTTAATAAGGGTAATTTAATCATTTATATAAAATCATTAATAATAAAAAAATTAAAAAAAATTTAATAAAATTATAATATTTTGAGGTATCATTTTCATTTATATATTTTAAAAATATTTTATTATCATTTTCCTTTAAATGTTTGGCATAATATTTAAAGCTTGTTAATGATGTTCGAAAATCAAAACCATGACATATTTTTATCCAATTTTTAAAAAACAAGTATACATGATTAAAAATACTATTTTCATATCTATTCTTATTTAATAAAAGAAAAATAATAAATATAAATTTAAATTTAATTAAATTAAAATATTTATTAATGACATTCTAAAAAAATCCTTAATAATTATTGTCATAAAATACCAAAAAAATTATTTATTTCTCATAAAAATGGGCGGGACTCGGGAGGGTTGTGGCCGAGGGCCCACGCGTCATGTCTTGCCCGGCCGGACGGACGTTGTGGAAAAGGGCCCACCTGCTCTAGCTCCGACCACGGTTCGCGGCATTCAATTAAGAAGCTATATTTTTAAAATTTGGCAAAGGCAAGAAATATTTTTCTTAGAAAAATAGATATATCAACACATCGTATTATTTATCAGCATAAATGGTGCGGTTAATTTATCAGACTTTGAACAATAACTAGAATCACATTAATTGTTACTATTATTTGAAAAATTTAAAAGCTATAATCATTAATTTTATTTTATAAGTTATTTATTAATGCTACACAAGAATCATCATTTTTATTTTAAATTATATTAATCAGATTAATTTTGTAACAAACAGATTATATTACACTTTACTGCATGTCTAATATAGCCATGTATGCTTTTAAAATTATTATTATTAATATATTATAGTTTTCAATTTGTAATAAATTTCTGAAGATATGTAGTATTTAGCAATGTTTTAAGACCCAAACCAACTTGAATAGTCAGACTTGTCAAACCATCACCTGAAAAAGAAAACGGTTTAGTTCAACTATTTAGCCCATTATGACAATTGACCTCGATTGGTCCACTTTAACCTGGGCGGTTCTTAAAGACCCAAAGTAACAACTTCAAATCCGGAATGATTGAATCGTTTTGATCCGTTTTTTAATATATATGTATATAAATATTATTTTTTATTTAATTATTGTATTATTGGTTCAACCACTGGTCTAATCAATTGAACCATAAAACCTATGACCCACTAATGTTTTTAGTTCATTATTTGGTTCAGTTTTTAAAACATTGGTATTTAGTTATTTACATGCTCCTCCTTTTTGTTTCATATGCAAGCAATTTTCAACATTTTTACTATAGAGGATGAAAATATTAAAATTCACAAATGTTTTATATTAAAATTCACAAATATTAAAATTAAACATTTTTTATATGCAGCATTTTGTAATGTTTCAAGACCCAGACCAACTTGGACGGTCAAACTGGTCAAGCTATCACCTAAAGAAGAAAACAGTTTGGTTCAATCATTTGGCCCGTTTTGGTACTTGATCAGGGTTAGCTCACTTTGACCTAGGCGGTTCTTAAAGACTCGAAGCAACAACTTCAAATCCGGAATGATTGAATCGTTTTGATCCGTTTTTTAATATATATGTATATAAATATTATTTTTTATTTAATTATTGTATTATTGGTTCAACCACTGGTCTAATCAATTGAACCATAAAACCTATGACCCACTAATGTTTTTAGTTCATTATTTGGTTCAGTTTTTAAAACATTGATATTTAGTTATTTACATGCTCCTCCTTTTTGTTTCATATGCAAGCAATTTTCAACATTTTTACTACAGAGGATGAAAATATTAAAATTCCCAAACCCTATCTGAATTTTTTTAAAACATCGATTGATTATGCCCGTATTAAATATTTTTTTTTAAAAATCTACTTTTCTAAATTAATATTGAGTTGGAATAAAAGAAAGAATATTATATAGTAAATAATTAATGAGTTAGATTATAAAAAAGGGCAAAACTGAAAAACCTTCCCTCTGCTAGTTGTTTTAGAAGAGATACTAGGTTCAAACTTAACATTAATATGATTGATTTCGTGGGTGTGTACATTTTCTTTTCTTTTTTTAAATAAGAAAGAATTACTTTACGGGCAAATTTTTTTAAATAAAAAAACCTTGGCCAAATATTAGAGGGTGGCAGGTGAATTATGGAGTATTGACATATTGATTGATATGAATGATTAGGAAAAGCGCATGTGATATGTTTCCCCTCGGACTCGGAGAATGCAGAATCATCAGCAGTGGATTATGTTATATTAGTTCAAATTTGGGATTAGATTAATTATTTGCCTGTTAGTCCAGAACATGTCTTTCGGCCAACTTAGTTATGATTACGTCTGATCATCCATTTTAAGATTTAAACTTCCTTTGGTCCCTTTAAAAAAGAAAAATCATGTAACAGTCCCTCATGTTCTAGATTTTAGAACTAGTTGTGCTTGCACCGACAAAACAACGAACGCCCCCTCACGTCACATGTGTCCATTATTTATGTTTTTCGCCAACCATGTAAAATCAAAGCTGGAAGCAATTTATCATAGTGCTCTGTAATTTTTAATATATAATTAAGTGCTGAAAAATTATCAGAAAATTTTACATTGACATTAAAATTAGGACCCTTTTTTTTTTGTCTAAATTTTATTTTTATCAATTAGGCCAATATTTATTGGCATTGTGCTTTATATACCTGCATGATCCAAATGACATCATTCCAAACTAGTTGAATATGGTGGTTATAATTAAAAAAAATTGATCTTTTAGTCTTTTAATTTTTAATTCACTTATAACTCAATCCTTCAATTATGATTCGATGTGACTCAGTCCCTCAATTATGACTCACCTATAACTCAGTTTCTCAACTTTTGAATCACTCATAAATTAGTCCCTTAACTTTTGTTAATTTTTTTAATCTTAACTTATATCTCACATCAATGAGTAAGAGGAGGGTATTTTAAAATAAAATATGAATATTTTTTATTCCTTTTATTTGATAAGAAGTTTTTTTTAAAAAATTAAAAAATAAGGACCGAGTTATAGGTGAATCAAAAGTTGAGGGACTGAATTGTAGCGAGTTATAGTTGAGGGATTGAGTTACAAATGAGTTAAAAGTTAAAAAATTAAAAGATTAATTTTTTTAAAAAAATCAAGTTTATGATGTTTACATTAAGGAGGATCATACATTGTAATATCATGTTGGCGAAATCTTAGAATCGAAACATTCAAATTAAGATTTTGAGTTGACTTCCATATTATTTCCTTAGACCTCTTTTCCACTTTGCCGATGTTAAATACGCGAAAGGCACTCAGTTTTCTTGCATGAAGAAAGTCAAGAAGCCATTCAAATGATACTAAATAAATGGAAGAAATTTCACTTGAAAAGTCAAGTTAGATGAAAATGCCATAAACCAGTATTACTATAAACAGTTCACTCAATTTCACACACAAATCTACTCCTTTCGGTCTTTATTCCAACTATTTTATTGAAATTAAGGAATAATAGCTAATTTATTAGATATATTTTAAAATAAAAAATTTTCTTAACTTTACTTTTATTAAAATTAGAAAGAGAGATGAACAATACAAAGAAAAATAGAATCAGAGATGTAAAGTATACCATAAACCATGAAATTAAAATTTGTGACAGGTAAAATTAAAAAAATAATAATAAATAACTCTCTATGTATTTTATATTAAAAATAAAAAATTATTTTAAAAAATGTGCTATAATAAAAATTAGAAGGGAGTATTTTTCAAAGACTATTTAAAAAACTATTTTCAAGACTGTAAAGACAAGGTTAAAAGTCCAACAGCCTTTGGACCCCACGGATTCAAGACAAGGAATAGGTTGAGAGACTGTTTTGGGGCATGCTTAAGTTGAATCTGGCCGAAATCTATAGACACAGCGTTACATTTAAGATTTAACCACATAGTGGTGTGTCTGTATTACACAAAACCCCTTTATAGTAAGCGGTTTTGTACACAATATTTCTCACAAATTTTCCAGACATATAACAGAGTTCATGACCAATGAATAGTGCATCTGCGTTGGGCGCTATGTTATTAGCCCATTATTAATATTACATGCAGGAGATCACCAAGGCATAACTTTAATCAATGTATCATTAAACTTATAGCAAGTAGTACTATTTATTAGTTTTGGAGTGCATAAATAGTATGATGTATTATTGTTTTGAAATGCAAAAGGGAAATAAAAGAAAAAGGAGACAGGGCAGAACATGAACCCCCACACCCACATGCAAGCACTATTCTTTATTATTATTATTATTATTTTACACTAGTTCCCTCCTCCGTCCTCTTGTGTGATTTTGAAAGTGACAGCTGTGAGGGATACGACAACCCATGAACTTGTCGGCACGTCACAACAAAACTGCTTTCTCTATTCTTTTACTCAAACTCTACACACACACTCTCTCTCTCTCACACTTGTTACAATAGCGTTTTGAGCTAATGGGCTCACAAAGGGCTAAAGAGCCAAAGTAAAGGGGCATGAAATATAGAGATTGTCAATCGATAGGCTAGTAAATGATTGTATATAGTGTGCATAATGCTGTACATAACTCACATGAGATTCATTTTAAGTACCAAAGAGCTGTATATATATATATATATATATAAATGGTCCACTGACAACCAGTAACAAGTTGTGGAGCATATAAACAGCACAATCTGGTCGACAGTATGAGATCAGCGTATCAGTATTACTTCAATTCTTTTTTTGTGTGCCCTTCTGAGTCACCGTGTCGCAAGTCATGTGAGAATATGGATTTTTTTTTTTTAAACAACTTCTATGATTACTTTATGTCATACATAAATTGTTTAGTATTTATCAGAACAGGTAAATCAGGAGTAAAATAGTAAATTTTGGGTGGAAGAACTTGGTAACCGTCGAATCAAATACTGAAACTTGATCAAAGGATTGAGATTTAAATTAGAATATAATGCAGATAAGGAGATGACAATTAATGGGAGAGAGGGGGTGGAGGAGGGAAGTAAAAGAGGTGCATATAATGAATGAATCAACTAACCGCTGTGTGGATAGGCTTCAGGGATTGAATTAGTCCATTATTGCCTTCAGAGGGGACAGATCTAGCGAAGCTGTTATCCTCATCACTACAACTTTTCTTGACCTTCGTTGCCGCATTTATGAGTCCGAGCAGAACACTGTTGATATACGGAACACTGTTGATCTAGATTATTTATTTCATTAATTATCAGCATCCTCCTTTGTGCCAATCTTTATTGTCATTTTTCAAGGTTCATGACAAACATGAAAAAAAGAAAAAGAAGCTAGTCACAGTGACTATGACCAATGATAATTTTCTTCTTCAAGCTCACAGCAAGACTAAAAGAACAACTTACTATTATTTTTAAACCAGTTCTTATGTAATGAGGCGAGTCCTTTCTCCTCTTTAAAGAAAAAATAATTAACAAGGAAAAAAAATTTTAAGTATGCATGTGTGTATATTAGACCAGAAAGGCACAGAACCAATGGACCATGGTAACGACACTACCACACACTCACAGAATCACAATAAAAAGTTGAGTTCAGGGGTTTTAAGGCAAAATTCAAGACTAAGGTCCTCAACAAGTGATCATGTTAGGCATTCCACACTGAAGTTCTCAATATTCATTATTTGATTGAATAATATGGTTTTCATGGGAGAACATTGATGTTGGTAGAACATAACAGAGTCAAGCAGAATAGATGGAGTTAATTAGTATAATTAACCCGTAGAAATATCATTCATGAGGAAGAGGAAGCAAGTGAAATATGGTCCAACCTCCGTAAATCAGCAAACCAACAGGAACAAAGATGTTTGAAGCAGCTCTCTGACTTATCAGGAAATGAATGTAACGGAGACAGAATCAGGAAAGCTAGGACTTTGTCAGGAACTAGAATGGATCTCCAGCAGCGTTATTTTGGTGAAGTCCCTTAAGTGCTTTGATTTGTAGGGAAAATAAGGGGTCAATATCAGCATTATTTGTTCAAGAAAAAGATTGGAAAAATAAATAGAAGTTCTGTCATGAGATACTTGAGAAAATTTCGCCAGGTAAGAATTTCAGAGTATTCCTATTTGTTAGGAACCTGTTTGGGTTGCCATCAAATAGCTCCTCACAATAGCGTCCTCCGACAAAACATCGAGAAAAATTAACACCCTTTTCACAGAAACTATCTTGATGGTAGAACTGTAAATAAAGACTATTTAACATTTTATAGGTACAGATTTGAATTGTTGACAGTATAGTTCCTCTTAATTTTCTATGTGCACACTGCACTTCAATTTCTTGGCTATCTTTTTATTAATTTTTTTTTAATATTGTTAATTGCATAGATCTCAAAACAGATTTACCCTCCTAATTAATGCAGAGCTGAGATTTCAAATCTGCAAATAAAACGATAAAAAAAAAAAATCATGATGAAACTGAATAAAGAAGTCATAAAAACCATTAAGACCATACATGACGTCCTTACTTAACTGTCCAATAAAGGGAGACACTTGCAATAATAGGCCATCTTGGGATTAAATTTAGTTGCATCAAACAGTGAGAATGCCCATAAAATCTGAGCTTAGATCCCTGCTCTACAGTTGATTGAGCAAATATCAGAGATGCTAGAAGAACTCATGAAAGAGTCTGATCAACAGCCAGAAATCTTATATGTATATTAATTTATAATTTGTCCATTGTGTTGTAATTTTATTTGCAGGCAAAACAAATCATCAGGCCAGCTAAATTTTGCAGGGCAGACTGCAAAAGAGAATTCAGATCAGGAAGAAATCAATACGGAATTTATCAATCAGGATTGTTCTTCTGTTTTATCACTGGCACATAAGGCTAGGTGAGCTGGTCAAAGAAGTGAAGAATTCAATTAGTGATTATTCTAAATCTGGACATCGCCACCACAGAAACACAATGCATGGTGATGCAAAGGAAATTTTGCAAAAGTAATAATAATCTAGCGACAATCTTACACTCACTCAAAGTCCCTGCAACACTAAATCAGTGTCCAGTTTCTATAATGTTGTTTATAGCAAAGCAGGTCCTGCACAAAGATTACAATAGAAGGAGCAGATCAGATATACAATTCAAAAAATGTAGACGAGGGATTTTGCCATAGACCCACAAGGTTGTATCAGAACACCTAATACAGAAAGTACCATGGTTCAGTTACATATGCAGGTCCACTTCTTTTACTATCACTGATATTTGTGTGAATT
The DNA here is from genome assembly GCF_029017545.1 of Prosopis cineraria. Taxonomy (NCBI): domain Eukaryota; kingdom Viridiplantae; phylum Streptophyta; class Magnoliopsida; order Fabales; family Fabaceae; genus Prosopis; species Prosopis cineraria. The sequence continues at coordinate 40,444,805 of NW_026555332.1, forward strand.
TGCTCTAATCAAAACATATTGCACTATTATAAAAATGCAAATTAGCGAGAGAATATGGTGAGAGATCATCTTTTCCTATCTAAAATATCAAATTAACGAGGAAATTAATGAAGAATATTAATTTCATAACTCGATTTAAAATTAGCGAAAAAAATAATGAAGGATTGTCAATCAAGAATTTTATCCCCAGCTAATTATTATAAAAAAATTTGACTTTTGGCACCATCATTTTTAAATATAGGCATATTTAGTGAAGGATAATCCCTTGCTAAACTTAGCAAATTTTGAATAGTATTAGCAAATGATGTAACCTTCTCGCTAAAAATTAATGAAGGATTGAATCCCTCGTTAAATTTAGCAAGTTATTTTTTAATTATGAATTTAGCGAGAGATAAACTTCCTTATTAAAATGCAATTTAATGAGGAAAAATGGCAAAGTCCTCGCTAAATTCTATTTTTTAAGTGATGTTGATTGCTACTCTTAGACTGCAAAGCAAACTTAGTTAGGCTGGTCTACCATTAGCCTTGATATCTTAGGAGAGATTAGTTTTTGCAACTAGTTAGTTTTTGGGTGGGCAGGGCATAGTGTAGTCTCAACCATCCTAAATGTTCTAAAAAAACCAACGAACAATATCGCCGATAACATTAATATGGAGTCATCAGGACATCAATATGCGACAGATTGCTTGCATCTCAGACTTCAAGAACTGTAAAAGACCAGGCCAATTTTGTTGTGTCGAGTACGTCCTGCAGGACACACACACACACACACACACACACGCAGAGCATAGGTTTTCTAAAAGACTCCTTTGCTTGTACTCTTATTTTTTTTGTTTTTCAGACTGGTCAGAAGCATATTTATGCTTTTAACAGCGACATATAAACCTTCTAAATTAAAATCAGTGTTTCTAGTGTCTTGACGTTGAAACGTTGAATCCGATGCATCTGAGTGAAGATTGTGTTGCTTTTTGGATGAGAAACATTTTAATTTTTCGGTTGGCTTCTTGTATTCCCTCTTTATCACAAGCATCCTGAAGGTAGGTTGGAAGAAACAAACTTGATTATGGGCTTGTTTAGACTCTTTTCACTCTAAGGTTCTTACAGGTCGAGTTGATGAACTTGATTATGAAACGAATTCATAAACAGAATCCACTATTCATAAAGCGAACTTGATTCTTGCATAAAGAAAAAAAAAATCATCAAATCACGACAGAGAACAGAAGCTAGCTGGAGATGAATTGTAGTTGGAATATAGGCATTGATACAGATAAGTATACTAATGTTAAAGTGGGTTTACATATTCTATTTTATATACTTCGATTAGCTAAATTTAGAAATTAAATATTAATACGTGGGATGATATAATTAAGAGAAGAATTAATAATGCGCGGAAATGCAAGTTCCTAGTTAAGGTAACAAGAAAAAGCAGTACATTCTACAGCGTATAAGTGACAAACTTAATTAGCTTGCTATATCTACATCATTTTGATGAAAGAGACAGTGAATAACATTAATTATCAGATAATTGTGTCAGGTTTTCTGGATCCTTTTCGGAGAGAATATTGAGTTGCCATCACTGCCTCATCTAAAGTCAAAAAGAAAGAATCCTTCCCCATGGCGTCTACAAAGTTAGAAACCATTAACCTTTCTACCACCTCCCTTCTTGGATTCACTATCGATATCTGTCAAATACATAATATAGGAGTAAATTCTACATATGTAAATTTCTCAATTTGGAGGTCGCAATATATATATATATATATATATATATATAAAAGGTACCTGTATTTCATTTTTATCCAACACTCTACGAAGCTCCAACAATCCTTTGATACCAGTCATATCAATTGATGTCACTCCTAAATTCGATTAAACACGATCAACAATAATTTTTGTCAAAACTGAGTCCTCTACAGGATAGATTCAAGGCTTGATCATTTGCATCAACAAATTTATCCATTCGCTATATTTATAATTTTTGTCAAATTTTTAAAAATTTAGTGAAAATTATTTCATTGTACACAATTTAGAGAAGATATGTATTATTTTAAAAAACAGAAATGATGATTAAATAATGTTAACAAAATTTAAGAGAAGTTTGTGCATTTTTATTTTTGAGAAAAATGTAAATTTTGGTCCCAGGATTTTATCTTAGCTATCGATTTAATTCCTAAACTTTCATCCAACTCAGTCCTTATAATTATTTAAATAATTCAGCCCCTATAATTTTTTACTGAGTCAATATTCAGAGATTAAATTAATAATTGAGAGAAAATTGAGGGATTAAAAATTATATTATCTCTTTATATATATATATTTTTACTATTTTTTTCCCAACAATCTTGACGTCCAGATGAATCACCTGAAAAATCGAGAATGAGATTCTCAACGGAATCTCCAGAGGCCTGCTCACTTCGGATGTGTCTCAAAACCCTAAATCCAAAATGTTTATAAATTAAATAACACTAAAAGATGAATTCATTTGAGCGCAGTCACATATATAAAACCAGACGATCGAAATCTAACAAGGTTTTGTAAAATGAGAAACTACCTTTCTTTGATATAATTGGAGTTCGCATAGTAAAGAGGAGAACCAAGTTGTACAATCAGAATGCCGTGGACGTTTGATGACTTTGGATACTGCTCCACATCGCGATACAGACCCGAATCAGTTAACCTTCCCAGTTTACAAGTCGCGGGTCGGGCCACATACAAGAGAGCTCTCAACAGAGCAAGCCCCACCTTAAATTAAGATTCGATTAGTTTAAAAAACAGTGATTAGTTAGGTTAATCAAACCAATTAATTATAATCAAAAGATGGGGGCAAATTAAACTAGTTAAAGAGTAGTACTCACGGACATTGCGAGACCAACGTCCATGCTTATAAAGGCGACCCCAAGCACGCCAGCCATGCAAATGACGAAGTCAAACTTGTCGACTTTGAAGAGATGAATCATCTCGCGGTAGTCCAAGAGGCCAATCATTGCAGAAATAATGATCACAGCTAGAGCCACCAGAGGAGTGTAACCGAAGAGAGGAGCTAGGAATTGAAGTGTTAGTGCGATTAGAACTGACTGTACTATGTTTGAAAATGCTGTCTTACAACCCGCGTTGTAATTCACCGCAGTCTTGGAAAATGGTCCTGATGCAAAACAACAAGTTGCGTGCGTGCGTGCGTGTGTTAATTATGTATATTTTTGTATCTCACTACTTAATTTCCTTACTTACGTAGGAATTAGTATTTTATATGTATATACCACTTGTCAAGTAGCATGAAGTGAAAGAACCGCACAGGTTCATCAGCCCAAATGCTATCATCTCCTTGTTTCCATCATGAGGTGTGTTATCTATCACAGCAAAGCTCCTTCCTATTGCTATCCCTTCCTGAATAATTTTTGTAAAATAAATAATCAAATCAAATCATGTATTATTAGCCATGGGAAACGAAAACGATTAAGAAGAAAACAAAATGGACTAAGAGAAGGACAACATATTTTAACCCAAATCCCCGGACCGGAAATTATAGATCCTTTCAATTTATTTTACATTAGTTATAACTTCATTCGATGTGGGAATTAAGTCCACTCACAATTATACATTCTAATGTAGAATAACATAAGTTAAACTAGTGATGACAGATGTGAATTGTGAAGTTGAAAATGACTTTCTCACCGCCAAGGACAAAATGCCTGTGATTAAGGCAGCTTTCAGCACCGGTGATATATACTTAGAGTCGAAGTTTAACAAGTGGATGGAGAGAGGATTGATTCCTTTATCCAGATGACCCACCTAAAACAAGTGCCATTTATAAAATTAAAATTAATTTGTGGAATAAATATGGGTTTGTGTCAATGAAAATAATGTAAATTAGACAGCTCCTCACAATTTGAATTCCATGATTTTCGCCTTTAACAAGGAAAGTGAAAACTCCAGAGACCACGACCGTTATGATTGGACCCAGAGCCGGTACCCAAAAGAGTTTTGGATTTTTGTACTTCTGAGAATCATAAAGAAAAGATAAGCTTTCAGAATTTTGGCACATACTAAATAGTGATCCAAAAAGTACTGTAGGCCACTATAATATATTTAGGCCAATACGCACATACACATAATGGCCACTACATATATTTGATCATGATTAGAGCGAGTCTTGTATGGTATATGGAGTTTAAAATATGAGTTACTTCATCCGTTAAAAAATGTAAGATATTTTTAACTGAATTTTACCTTCAAATAAAGTGGTTATTTACTTTTAAACTAATGAAAATGGTTTTCCTGCTCATCGATCTGGATTGTTCGAATTTTAATTTGGATGGTCTAGATTTAAAGTATTATTTTATATTAATTTATTAAAATAAAAAATTATAAAATAAATTTATTACATTTTTTATTTTTATCTTATCTAGATTTAATTTAAAGGATCTAATTTAATATTAAGATTTTTATAATTAGATATTTTAAACTTTTCATATGTGCTTAGTATAGTCCAGATATTATATTTGAACTACTAGACTGTGTAAAGTACATATGGATAATTAATATACATTAATTATACAAATTTTAATATTAAATTAGATCATTTAAATTAAATCTAGATCAAATAAAAAATTTATTAAAATTATTTTATAATTTTTGTAATTTTTTATTTTAATAAATTAATATAAGATAATACTTTAAATCTGGACCATTCAAATTAAAATTTGGACAGTCCAGATCTCATTTGTTGGATGAGCATCGCGTGCTCATTCAAGAGATGAGGAGGAAAACTGCTTCTCAAACTAACTCTATTTTTTAATACTTACTCTTATTAAATATCTTATAATAAATATAAAGTTATTCATTAATAAGAGTAATTTAAAAAAATAATAATTACATCTCGAAAGATTAAAAATGTCTTATATTTTTTAACATCCAACTTATTAAAAAAATTTATATTTTTAAATGAAAAGAGTATATAACACTGCAGCTGGATTAAATTTTTATATTATATACAAGTAAAAATAGGTCAGGTCATATTGAGGTGACATTCTATGTGTAGCCAAAAGCTCATACCAAAGTCTTTTCTTGTCTAGTTTATGCATATTGCAAAAGGTGGAACTCACCACGAATCTAGTGAACTGCAAGAAAATAAGAAGGACCAGACCAAGAACAGTAGTCTCCCACCTTATCTGTTAAAGAAAACCAGGAGTCTTAATTACACCTACACTATATAAAAGGAAAAAGAAAGTCCTTCATGGCATTTAAAAAAACATTTAAACAGAAGCAGTACTCTCTTTTTTGGAGCGTGTCGAGTAGATTACGTTTGAATGTGTTGGATACAAACCTCGGATCTGTACTGCCAGATAGCGCGGATAACACCTTGGACGTTGGTTTTAGTGGTGAAATGTCGGAGGCCAAACAAGCCCTTCAATTGCTGGAATATCAGAATGATGGCCGTCCCAGTCATGAATCCAGTAATAGTTGAATGCGAAAAGAAATCCACCAATATCCCAAGCCTGCCACGTTTACACACACGTTATCGTGCATGAAACAATCAACGATCTCAAATCCAAAGTCCAAACCAAACAACCTCTAAAGGTGTCACCTTAAAACCCCTAAAGCAGCCTGGAACACACCAGTGATAAAGGCGGACGTGTAAACCAAATGAAGATACAACACGGGGTCGGTGTCTGGATTCACGACTCCTGAAATGCTCTCATATATAATCAACGAGCATGACGCGATCGGCCCCACCGCCACGTGCCTCGAGCTCCCGAAAACAGCGTATACAATGGGTGGAACGAACGCCGAATCTGATATATATATATATATATCATCACTATATGAAACTGATAAAGAAATTCAATGGAATTAGCAAGCGGAGTGAAAGAATACGTACAGAGACCGACGATGGGGGGGATGGAGGCGAGTTTGGCGTAGCTAATGCCCTGAGGGATGGCGAGGCTGGTGATGGTGAGGCCGGCGAGGAGGTCGGAGAATAAGAGACGGAAAGAGTACTTGGGAAGCCACTCGAAGATGGGAATGAAGTACTGCAAGCCTTTGAGGGCTCTCCGGCGACCTCTGTTTTCGTTCCTGAACTGCCTGAACGGATCGTCCGGGAAGAACGTTTCTTTCAATCCCGCTTTGAATTTGCTGAAGAATCCTCTCGAGTCGGACAAGTTCACTGCTGGCTCGTCCCCCTGATGAATAGTGTCCCCCATTATGGAATATTGTTACATATGTTTAATTATTAATCAACCAATGAATAAAGTCCAGAGCCAGAAGAAGAAAGAAGAAGAAGAAGATGAAGATGGTGATGAGTTAGAGAGAGATGAAAGAAAAGCAAGCGGTGGGGAGGCAAAGAAGGCAGGTATATAAGGAAGATATATATAGGGTTTTTGAGTTTCGTGGCAAGTATTGCGATGATAGCGTTGTGGGTGATAGTGAAGTGGACGGATAAGGAACTTGAAAATATTAATTTAAAAAAAGAAAGCAAGTTTTGACGAGATGCGAAATTTGAGACAGTGACTTGGGATTTGACTCCTTCCCAATTCATGATAATTCATCTCTCTCCCAGTGTTAATTTTCCCTATGACTCCATTTCACATTTTACATTTCGCTTATCCTCTCGTTGCCTTTATTAGCCACGAACCCTTTATTTAGCAAATTCGTCCCTCCCACTCTGCCCTGTAACCACGATCCATTTGTGATACTAGTTTGGTTAACGTGGATTTGCTTCCCTCACTCCTAACACGATCATCAACAAATCTGATCTTTAGCCTTCATTTACTACCAAGTTATTTATACGCTTTCCTTCAAAGGATCCGTGTTCTTTAAATTGTAGCAATTATTAGATATCCCAACCAGTTCGTATTGACGGTTGAATAAGTCGAAGATGATATATAATATCATGAAAAAAATAATTCATATATTTTCACTATTGCAAACACCATGCATGATGATCAATTGATCACCACAAATCTTAATAATGTGACGTTTAAAAAATTATATATGATATTAATAATTAAATTAGTTAAAATAAAAAGGTTAGCTTTGATTTGATGATTCGATTCTGGCCGTTTTGAACTAATCACGAATTCATATGAAACGGATTGAGCGGAGAAATTAAGATTACAAGTCTCGATTAGAAATGTCAAAACTGCTTTTCAAATGAAAAGGTCATAAATTGATTTTTGACCGGTTGAGTGTTTAATGGTTGAATTTAAATGATTGTATTAGCTTTTTGGCTAGTTTTTTCACCAGTTAGTTTTGATGTGGTCAAATAAATTGATTTAATGAGAAATTCTCTGATTTTAGTATTTTACAATTAAATTAGCCACTTAGCAAAAAACGGAGAAAAAAAAGTCAAGACAATTACAAATAAATCGTATATATTATATTATAACTAATAATAATAATTTGAAATAAATATGACTTTAACCCCAAAAAAATATGAGTTACCATATCTACAGCCTAAAAGAGCTTCTGGGCAATAGTAAAATTGGGTATCTTTAATTCCAGGAGAGAAAAAAAAAAAAGTTTCAATTTTGAACTGGTATATATCATATGATCTACGTTCACGGTCATGAAGCAGCATTGATATATCTATTGTGGTTAATTTAATATAGAACTTGAGTCCTAATCAATTAAGCACCTACAGAATTAATATTCCCTAAAATATGTAGCATTAATGCTGAATGCTCCAAATAAACTCGAGTCTCGTAGTAAATAGCATATCTTCTCATTTATTTATTTCTGTTAACGCGAGCAATATATGGCACGACGACGTCCATGCATGGTCAATTAAATCAACAGTCTCTGAAAAGATATATATATATAGAGAGAGAGAGAGAGAGATAGAGAGAGAGAGAGAGAGAGAGCGAAGAAGAGAACAAATTAAGGGACATGTAAGTTACTAACGAATGAGCTGTCATTAAGTGATTCCGTCTTGGCAAAGCTTACAGACAGGAAAAGATTTGTCTTGATTTTGCTTCAATCAATCACAATTTGATAGACATGACGCTATAGCGTTATATATGAATTATGATCATGTCCTGTATAGTCGCTGGAAGCAACATGAAAATGTGAGCTGTCATAAACCAACTCTCTAAACTAAGCTCCAATTTTTCAAACTATCATTTTGATACAAATTTCAGAGAAGTTAATATATTTTATCCCCAAACAACTTTCAGTTTTTAAAATTACAAACAACATACTTAAAAAAAATTGAATTTTTTGGTCATCCCAAAATAAAATTGCGATTTACATAATTAACAATTACCATACTTATATATACCTTCATGACATCAACTACGTGAAGCCACGTTTACTCGCATAAACGTTTGGTTGATACGCATGCATGCGAGACCTCGTCGTGTTATACCAAACCTATTGCGTCATTGCGTTGGCGCCAACCCCAAAAAAGAGGAGTATGATTAACAAATTAATATGGGACCATACATAAATGCTTTTTTCCTTTACCATAGAGCAATCGGAAAGCATTTCCAGTAATTAATAAGTGTCATGGCGTCGTTACATGTATATTTTTTCACAAAAAAAAAAAAAACTTCGAGAGCCTTGAGGGATGGGATTGATCGAATGAAGTAATGAGGTATCGGAGAAGTCCCTTACGATAATATATGCATGCATGATATGGAGATTGGAGAGACGGAAGACGTTAATTTCGAACACCCATGATGTGATTGAGATAAGGCGATCCTTTTGCTTTATGCATAAACTTGCACCTAAAGCGAATCACATCAAGCCCTTATCATACACGTACGTTTGTTTAATTAAAGCTGGTTGATATATTTATGTTTAACGACCCTTAACTAGGTTTCACTCTCCCACAGGAATTATTATAACATCACCGGCCCGTTCAAATCCAAATCTCCATCAGGAATTGTTATTATTACTAACAATGGTCTCACAGAATTGAGAAATACTTTTAACATTTTTATTTGACACGATTGCATATCCCAATGCTTAAACCTAAAATTCTAAAATAAGCTAATTCAATTCTCTCTATCAGTTGAATTGAACACTCCTTGACTGTATATTTTACTTTTGTGACAAATGAATGACAATATGCATCAGTGCGAACACCAACTAATTGAAGGTGTTAGGAATGAGAAGCGATTGTCTAGGAACAGAGTGGCAGGAGTGATAGGCAAGGTTATCAGAATGACACCACATTTTAACTTCAAACATTAAGGTTAAGTTCATGGGTCTCTCTTTTTTATTGTATATTAGTTATTAAGCTTAACTATATTCAATATGAAACTTTCCGCATCATCTTTAATCTACTCAAACTTAGACTATCTAACAATCTCTCTTTCAAGTGTGAGTTTACAAGCTTTCCATGTTAAAGACGTCACAAATACCAAGTTCTTATTTTTTTTTAAGGCTAGCCTAATTTTCGGGCAAACGTATGAGCAATAATGGATTTACAGATCCCAAGCAAAACTTGGCTCTAATATTACTTGTTAGGAATAGGAAGAGACCGCTTGAGAATGGGGAGAGAGGAGAGAAGGGCAAGAGTAGTAGAAGGACACAACATTTGAACTCAAAACTTGCTTAAATTTATAGGTGCTTTCTCTTTATTATATATTAATTATTAAGCTCAACTTTATTCAATGTGTGACTTTCTACATCATCTTATATCCACTCACACTTGAACAACCTAATAGAAAGAATGAGCTTGAAATGATTGACATCTCTGCTTTAAGGAGGAAGTTAATAAAGTTTGAAAAATAGAATAAAGCCAAAAGTAGGACTGGAAAAGATATCGAAAATAAGCAAAACCAAAGGGGTTGTTGCCTAGACGAGAGAAAGAGGACAGCCTCCAAGAAAGAGGCATGAATGTGCAGCCCAAGCCTCCTAATAAACCTCCCTCAGTTGGCCATTAACATTGAATTGGAAAAGTGAACACATCAAAAAGTGAAAGCTATGTATATAATTCAAGTTGGAATTGGCAACTAATGTGATCTGTGGTGGCAGATTCATCACATTTCTTCTGCAATCATTACAAAATTAAAGGTTTTCCAGCACTACGGCAAACAGTAATCTCGACTAATAAAACATCATATACTCAAAGACTGAGAATTCGTAATCGTCATTATTTGAATATGATGCCAATAATGTGGGTGCTTTTGCTAGCTAGCTGGCATGTTTGACCGTAATTCACAGGTCCATGATATATGGAATTCCCAGATTCCATAACTAGCTTGTCGATTTCAAGTGTTGATGCATTATGTGCGCGCGCGTGTTTTCGATCTCCTTTTTGGCCCTGCAAGTGTTGCCAAGGGTTTAAATGCTCAAGTAACTGCTTCAGCATTATCCAGCTCAATTGAAAATAATCCTTTTAAATTAATTTTTTTTTTATATTCCCACGGACTCATATTCGAAATCCTGTACTTAAGCTATCTTAATTTCTTGTACTATGACCAACGTTATCGGTAGTAGCTAGATTTTTTTTTTTAAAAAAAAAGGGGCTTCCTAAAACATGTTTCTAAATATCTCTCCTTTCTATTTTTTACTCTATCAAATTGAATTTTTGATGCCTCACTTAAAGTTTTGTTTGATTAATATATCATTCAGTTAAAACATTTCATTCCAATCAAATGATTAGTTATCTTGTGCAGTAGTACATAAACAGCGATAAGTGATTTAATTTTATATCACATCAATAAAATAAATGAATAAATAAATAATTTTGCAATATATATATTAATTGTTTGAACAAAGACGACATCATGTTCCACCAATATAAAGCATATTCATAGTGACCCACTTAGAAAAAGAAAAAGGGGTTATGGCCCTTTTTACAGATCGATAATTCATAAAGCAGTAGCTTTCAACTAAACTCATTGACACTTGTAGATAATGCACAAATATGACCTTCCCTGGGAGAGTGCTCATAATTTTGTATACACTTTTCGACTTTTATCACATATGTATGTGGTTGTTTTTTTTTTTTTTGGCCAACGTGTATAGTCGTTAGTAGAAACTGCAAAATCTTTATGAATAGTAGTGCATATGTAAGCAAAGATTGATCGACATAAAATGATGACTCTTCCAATATTAATTTGATTAGGATTTAAAGAGCGACTCGGGGAAAAAGTGTAGTGCTATAAGTTACACGTAGAGCCGTCGGAACAGACATAATTCATGATTTGGTGGCACGTAAGCAAACACTTCCCTCCGCTCCAACATACTCTCATGGTTTTATTTATAAATTATTTTTAATATATTTTATTGTTATTAAAAAAATTTTAAATCTCATTAGTTTTATCTAAAAATTAAATAGTTTCTTAACTGTACTCCAATTAGATATACATACTTTAATAATATATTTTCTTTCTTCAACATTAAATGGGAAACTTGTATTGAAAATTTAATTATATGACTTATAAATAAGGCTATTTTTTTTTCTTTCTTTGTCATATAAAAAGGACCAGACAAGTATAAGCATTTTCTCATAACTGATTTTAATTTAAAATATAAACATTTTAGTATTTGAAAAAAAAATCATTTTGCCTCTTGTATTTTCTATTAACCTATATTTTTGTGTTTGTGAATTTATGACATTATTCTCATTCATTATAAATTGAAGCTAAAGATAATAAAATAAATATATTTTCATGCAAATAAATATTTTATTACCATGTAAATTATTGTTAAAATGTTATTATATTTTGAACCGAAGAGGATATATATACTACCTCCGTCCTTATATATAAAATATTTTTTAAAAATTTATTTTATCCCTAAGTATAAGGGATGGCAAAGATATTTTTAAGTAATTAGATAATTTTATCTTGAAAAATAGAATAGATAATTAATTATACGTTTTTCCTACCACTATCATAATATTAATTATGATATTATTAGGGGTAAAACTGAAAAATTATTATCTTTTTATATGAGTTTAACTAAATAATAAAATTTGATTAAAAATATTCCATATATAGAGATGGAGGGATTATTTATATAAAAGGTGTGACGATTTTTTTTTTTTTTTTGAGCCATGATGATTACAGCTCGGACTTTCTCGCTATCATGAGAAACACGAAGTTTATTTTTGGCCACTTATGTAAGCACGAAATTGCTAATGATTCCCTCACATTCGTATTCCGACATATTTTGTGTGTGTATCGAAATTGAATGAAAAAAAAAAAATCGGCAACAGTCTAGGATATATATATATATATATAATGCACATGTTTTCATTTTAATTAATTATAATTTATGAAGGATACGATTATTTTTTAGATTTCCTAATGGGTTTTATCTTTTAACAAATTAACATAATTTTTAAATTATTTTTATTCCATATATTGCATAAATAAATGAATGTTAAGTCTTTTATTGGTCTGGCCATCTTTTATGGGATGTCCCCGAAGGGACAATTGATCTTTCCATAACCTGTATATATATATGGAGCAACAAGGTGAGCCATACACTGAATAAAGTACTATATATATATATATATATATATTAAAAAGTAGGGAGAATTTCATTTAAAGACAATAATAAAATTTGAAACTACAATGCAAGACTAAAAGACTTTATTGAACTTTTTTTTTTTAGAAAATGATCAAAATGTCTTTATTTTTTTATACAGGATTAATAAGTCAAGTTATAAAATTAACAAATGTTGTTGTGGACTTGACAAATACTATTACACGATTAACAAGTAATATAATTCAGCTAATGAAGTCATGAATTTAACAAATAAAATTAAATAATTAACAAGTCTTATTAAGAAATTAATTAGTAAAGTTATGCAATTAACAAGTGATATAATTCATTGAAAGAGTCACAAATTTAACAAGTAAAATTAAGTAATTATTAAGTTATGTTGAAAAATTAACAAGTAAAGTTATACAATTAAGTTCAGTTGAAGGGTATTTTAGTCATTTATTTAAAAAATCGTTTCAATTTAGTCCTTCAATCTTGCAATCTAAATTCAAATTTTATTGGATATGATTTGTGAATAAGTACACATCTTGATCCTAAAATGAAATTCTCCATAAGTAAGAGGGAGCGAAGTGAATAAGGATCCGCTCGATTTGGATGGAACCAATTTAATTAGTACAATTTGCATTAAATATGGAAAACACTCCAGTTGGTGAAAACAATTGTCAAAAAGGATCCACTATAAACAAATAATCCAAAACATGATCAGGAAAGTTCAAATTTATGGTAACTAATTAACAATAATGGAGTTTTTTTCTTAAAAAAAAGAAGAGAGAGAATGGGAGAGAGATATAAGTTGGGAGATTTATTTGAGAATACTGCAAATGGGTGTGCAATGGATTCATTATTAAAAACTCACATGATCACTCCAATTAATAATCTACGTACACGCGTGCTCTATTTGTTGCTCCATGATCACCATGTTTGATTGGAGACATGCTATATATTACTATCACATCCAATGTATTCAATATAGCCTCCAATAATATTAATTGGATCGAGTTGAAGATAGTCTACTTTTTCACTTTGAATAAATAACAATAATATTAACAATAAAACAAAAATCACAGGTTGAGTTGATTCTCTCTTGTTCCTTTGGGTTTGTCCGCTGTCTGGTCTGATCCTATTTCACCAAAAGTGGAAAACCTTTGAAATGGATAAAGTTCCATTGAAATGGCGTGACTCATATTGGATCTCAGAAATATATTACTTGATCACAAATAGTCACATGTATATTAATTCTTTTGGTACTTCATCTTCCTTTGATTTTTTAGCTATATTTGTGAATTAGGGGAATATAATCTTTTTGATACACATATATTCTTTGAATTCGAAGGTGTGGCCAATATGATTCAGCGCTCACCTTATCTCCACCAACAATTTTTCCTGATATTCAGTCCACACCATGTTGAACGAATTTAATAATATTTTATTTCTTTTATTTTATTTGGACGGAGTCTGTGAGATATTTGGAGATTAAATTGGATTTAACAACTTCAGTGGCAAGAGAATTTATTAAGGAAGACAAGTTTCTCTCTAATCTCCCCCCGCCAAAACAAATTGACACGACTCAGAGTTCATTTTTTTTAAAAAAATTATTGTGCATGTGTGTCCTTGTATTGAAAATAATTTTATTCAAGGTATAATTGAGTGAGTATCTCTCTCCATATAAATTTAAACTTTAATTCATCATGTTATGAATACTAGTCTATCCAATCAAACTGGAAAGCACAACTGCAGAGAATGCTTTGCTAGGATTTTGGCCCTTCTCTCATTCCTTGAGGGTTTCGACAATATCCTTTTCTCAGCATTGGTCGAGCTCGTGGGTGAGTGTGTTTTGGTTTGGTGTGCTAGTGAGTACAGGTTTTAGGGTGTGTGAGTGGGGCATTTTGAAGAGTAGCGATGATGTTTTGGGAAGAGTAATGGTCGGCAGGGTGGAGGAGGCTTGGTGCCATTACTAAATCTAGATTGGAACACCGATTTAGGTTGCAGTCACCTCAAAGATGGGTGGGTAGATTGATTTCAATGATAATGAAGGGGATGAAGTGTTGTATGTATGTCAAAAGAGTGTGTGTGTCAAAGTCCCACATTGACTAAAGGAATAAAGTGGGCTAGTAAAATGGGCTTGGAGGAGAATTGGCTTCGCGCACATGAGACAGGCCAACTCAGGGTAATCGCAGTTGAAATCAGCCAATTCGCCCCCCTGCGCGCGAGTTCAAGAGATACGAGTTCAAGAGATAATGAGTTCCTTTTACCGGATTATTTTTACAAAATAAATAATTATTTTTACCTTGCCAGAGAAACTCAAATTTTGGCTGTCTGAAGTTTGAAACCAAACCAAAAAACGTCTTTTGATCATTAACTAAATTAATTTTCTGAACGTTTTGCCTTCCCAACGTTTCCAGACAGGAGGTTAAATACAGTTTACGTTTGTGTAACCTCTCCGTTTTCAGACAAGCTTTTAAACGATTTTATGACAGTGTAACCAAGCCTTTAATTCGGTGGTAACCTTCTAACATTCATGTCCACCTTCGGCTATATATAGCCATGTGTGCAGACATAGCGGTGTGGAGTCTCTTGACTGCTCAGTGTTCCCTCCTTTCCTCCATCTATTTTTGTTTGTGCGTTTGGTCTTGGTTGTTCTGTTCCCTCGTTCCATCGAGGAAGTGCTTGTTTAATCCTAGAGAACTGCCTGTCGGTTATCTGACGGTGTGCCGGAATAGTTCTTAAGGACAGTGTTCTTTCGGGCACGACTCGAGCAACCTGTACCTTCATACTCGCGTTTCTGCCGGTCCCCTCAACAATCTTAAGAATTATTCAGCCCAATGGCGACCAACAGTGCTGAAAATGTCACTCTCGAAGGTGTGCTAAGTGGATCTGCTGGAGGTTAGTACGTCCCTGCCGCTGTTGCCATCCCCCTACCGAGGCCGTTCCCAAACATATCGAAGATAGAAGTCTTTGATGGTCAGAACTTCAAACGTTGGCAAGAACGTGTCTTCACCGTCCTTGACATGCATGGTGTGGCTGCTGCTCTTGCTCAATCAGAGCCTCCTGTTGATACTGATCAAGCCCAGCGAGTTGCATGGACTCATGCAAACAAGGTATGCCGACACACTATCATTAGCACTTTATCTAATGATTTGTTCAATGTCTACTGTGTCTACAAGGAAGCTTGTAAGATATGGGAGTCCCTGGTGACAAAGTACACTGCTGAGGATGCCGGCAAACAAAAGTTCGTTGTGGGCAACTACTACAAATGGGAGATGACCGAGAATAAAGATGTCAAGGAGCAAATCAATGAATATCATAAGCTGTTGGAGGAGCTTCGTGCTGAAAACATCAACCTTCCAGATGAGTTCGTTGCTGGGATATTGATTGAGAAGCTGCTAGAATCATGGTCTGACTACAAACAGCAGCTGAAACACAAACAAAAGCAGCTATCCTTGATCGATTTGATCACTCATATCATCATCGAAGACACCAACCGCAAGGCAATACGTGCAGTTCGAACTAAAGAAATGACATCCAAAGCCAACCTAGTGGAGACAAAACCTCACAATAGGAGGTATGATTCTAAAACTAAAGACAAGAAGAATAGGAAATCTAATTACAAACTCAATGCTTCTAACCGCTCTTTCAAAAAGAAAGGAGATTGTTTTGTCTGTGGTAAACCAGGACACTATGCAGCACAGTGTAGGAAGAGAGCAAACCGTGATAAGCCTCGAAAGCCAAATGCAAATTTGGTATAACGAGATGGTGACAGTGATGATGATATCATTGCTGCAGTGGTGTCACAAGCTCTCTTGATTTTTGATGTGAAGAAATGGGTGGTAAACTCCAGGGCTACCAGGCACATATGTACGAGCCAAGAGATGTTTACCACCTATAATCCTGTAAAGGAAGGGGAAGACCATGTTTACCTTGCTGATTCTCAAACTGCTAAAGTTCAAGAAAAAGGAAAAGTAGTCTTAAAGCTCACATCAGGAAAGACTCTAGCTCTGAATGATGTTCTGCATGTGCCTGAAGTTAGAGCTAACTTAGTGTCAGTTGCTCTTTTAGGGAAAGCTGGGGTTAAAGTGTCATTTGAATCTGACAAAATTGTAATGACAAAAAATAATGTGTTTATAGGCAAAGGGTATTGTAATCAGAGACTGTTTGTTTTGAATGTTGATGAAATGAATAAGACTGAATCTTCTGAGTATATGCCTATTTATATGGTTGATTCTTTTGATCTGTGGCATGCTAGACTAGGTCACGCTAGTAAAGGTTATATAAATAGGATGCGACAACTTGGACTACTTTCTGAAATTAAAAACAATCTTGGACTACTTTCTGAAATTAAAAACAATGATTTTGGAAAATGTGAAGTATGTGCAGAAACTAAACAAAGTAAAAAAACCTCATTGTTCTAATCAAAGAGAATCTGAATTACTATCTTTAATTCACACAAATTTAGGTGACTTAAAACAAACCATGACTAGAGGTGGTAAAAAATATTATATCACTTTTATTGATGATTTTTTAAGATATACTAAAGTATACTTATTAAGAAACAAAGATGAGGCTTTTGAAAAATTTCTGTTATATAAAGCAGAGGTTGAGAATCAGTTAAACAAAAGAATTAAAAAAGTTAGATCGGATAGAGGAGGAGAATATGTTTTGTTAAATGATTTTTGTGAAAAAGAAGGAATTATACATGAGGTAACACCTCCTTATTCTCCCGAGTCTAATGGTGTTGCAGAAAGAAAAAATATAATATTAAAAAAATGATGAATGCTTTACTTGTGAGTTCTTCTGCCCCTGATAACTTGTGGGGTGAAGCTATTTTATCTGCATGTTTTTTACAAAATAGGATACCTCATAAGAAATCAAAGAAAATACCTTATGAGTTATGGAAAGAGTTTACCCCAAACTTAAAATATTTGAAAGTGTGGGGGTGTCTTTCAAAAGTTTTATTGCCTGATCCTAAAAAGAGAAAAATTGGCTCTAAAACTTCTGATTGTATGTTTATTGGGTATACTGAACAAAGTGCAGCGTATCGCTTTTTAATTTTAAAAAGTGATGTTTTAGACCAAAATACAATTATAGAGACTAAGGATGCTGAATTCTTTGAACATATTTTTCCTTTGAAAATTAAGTATGTTTCTAAACCTGTTGAGAATTCAGAATTTGAATAAAATTTTAATGAGGATTTGGTTTTAAGGAGAAGTAAAAGGCAAAGGAAAGAAGCAATTGAAATTGAAATTGATTCTTTAAGGAAAAATAAAACTTGGGTTTTATCAGATTTGCCCCAAGGAGCTAAGGCTATTGGGTGTAAATGAATTTTTAAGAAAAAATATTTTCCAGACGGTTCAATTGATAAGTATAAAGCAAGGCTTATGGCCAAAGGTTTTACTAAAAAAAATATAAATTATTTTGACACATTTTCTCCTGTGACTAGAATCTCTTCTATAAAAGTTCTTATTACTTTGGCTTCAATTTACAAACTTTTTGCTCACCAAATGGATGTTAAAACTACTTTTTTAAATGGTGATTTAGAAGAAGAAATTTACATGGTACAGCCTGAGGGATGTGTGATTCCTGGGCAAGAAAATAAAGTTTGTAAACTTGTAAAGTCTCTATATGGCTTAAAATAAGTGCCTAAACAATGGCATGAGAAACTTGATCAAGTTTTGACAACTGGTGGATTTTCTACTGTTGAAGTAGAAAGGTGTGTTTATACAAAGCTTGTGAATAATGATTGTGTGATTATATGCTTGTATGTGGATGATATGCTAATTTTTGGCTCTAGTATGTGTGTTGTTAATGAAACAAAAAATTTTCTTTCTTTAAATTTTGACATGAAAGATATGGGTGAAACCAAGGTAATCTTGGGTGTAAAAATCATAAGGAATGAAAATGGAATCTTACTTTCCCAAGAACATTATGTTGAGAAAATTCTCAGAAAGTTTGGACATCTTGAAGATGCTCCTCTGAGTACTCCTTATGATTCAAGTGTGCAATTAAAAAAATACAAGGGTGACCCAGTTGCTCAATCTGAGTATGCACAGATTATTGGGAGTCTGTTGCATTTGATGAACTTTACTAGGCCTGATATAGCTTATGCTGTAGGCAGATTGAGTAGATATACTCACTATCCAGGCAGTAAATACTGGGAGGCTCTGGTGAGAGTCTTGAGATATTTGAGAGGTACCATGAATTATGGTATATTGTATAGTAGATTTCCTGCTGTATTGGAAGGATACAGTGATGCTAATTGGATTTCAGATTCAGAAGAGACAAAATCCACTAGTGGTTATATATTCACTCTTGGTGGTGGTGCAATAACCTGAAAGTTTACAAAACAGACAATCAACACAAAATCTTTAAGGGATTCTGAGTTCATTGCCATGGAGCTGGCTGGGACTGAGGTTGAGTGGTTGAAAAACTTCTTAGCAAGTATTCCAATAGGTGAAAAGCCCACACCATCAGTGTCTTTACATTGTGATAGCCAGTCTGTAATAGCAACAGCTAAAAATAAGACCTTCAATGGCAAAAGTAGACATATTCGATTAAGACATAATATTATAAGGCAGCTGCTCAAAGACGGGGTCATCTCAATCGATTATGTGAGATCAGAGTTAAATCTGGCGGATCCGTTAACTAAACCCCTAGGGAAGAAATTTATTATTGAAACGTCGAGGGGAATGGGACTTAAGCTTGTTTGAAATTAACGATGATGTCAACCCAACCTTTATGATTGGAGATCCCATGAAGAAGGTTCAATAGGTAAGAACAAGTCACTTGTTAGTTCTGCTAGCACTGAATTTTGTCCCTTCCTATGGCTTGAGAAAGTGCTAGAATGCATTGAACGGAGGCTGAGCGATAGCTCTTAATGTTTTCATAGTCCTTACAGATGGTGTATTCATTGTAGATACACTTGATGAAAACGCCTATACAAATGTGGAGTAGGGCCGCTCCTATAAGATCGTGGCAAAATCTGTAGAGCATTTGTTAAAACCAGGCGTGCGCATGGCCGATAACGTGCAAAACCGTCGTTAACAATAAAGACTGTGGGGGTATAATTTGATCAATAAGACCTCTAGCACACGCTCAAGATCTGTTGGTTCAATAACGAAGTTACACTAACTTTTCTGTGTGCTAAGTTTTATTAGTCTAGGTTTGGTTCAAGTCGACAGACACCAAAATTAAAGTGATTATCCTCCGTGTGAATAACACAGATGAATATAGATCCTTTTGACACATGTGGGGGATTGTTGTATGTATGTCAAAAGAGTGTGTGTGTCAAAGTCCCACATTGACTAAAGGAAGGAATCTCCTAGTGTATATATACTAAGGAATGAAGTGGGCTAGTAAAATAGGCTTGGAGGAGAAATGGCCTCGCGCACATGAGACAGGCCAACTCAGGGCAATCGCAGTTGAAATCAGCCGGTTCGCCCCCCCTGCGCTCGAGTTCAAGAGATAATGGGTTCCTTTTACTGGATTATTTTTACAAAATAAATAATTATTTTTTACCTTGCTGGAGAAACTCAAATTTTGGCTGTCTGAAGTTTGAAACCAAACCAAAAAATGTTTTTTAATCATTAACCAAATTAATTTTCTGAACGTTTTGCCTTCCTAACGTTTCCAGATAGGAGGTTAAATGCAGTTTACGTTTGTGTAACCTCTCCATTTTCAGACAAGCTTTTAAACAATTTTATGACAGTGTAACCGAGCCTTTAATCCGGTGGTAACCCTCCAACATTCATGTCCACCTTCGGCTATATATAGCCATGCGTGCAGACATAGCGGTGCAGAGTCTCTTGACTGTTCAGTGTTCCCTCCTCTCCTCCACCTGTTTTTGTTTGTGCATTTGGTCTCGGTTGTTTTGTTCCCTCGTTCCACCAAGGAAGTGCTTGTTTAATCCTGGGGAACTACCGGTCGGTCGTCTGACGGTGTGCTGAAATAGTTCTCAAGGACAGTATCCTTCTGGGCACGACTCGAGCAACCCGTACCTTCATACTTGCATTTCTGCCGATCCCCTCAACATGAAGATTGTCGATGGGTTATAATTTCAATCCAGGAACTGTGTGTGAAGACAACGATTTTCAAGGATTGGGGCTTCAACTTGTGTGGGTGGGTGGTTAATGTTTCTAACTCATTTCAACTAGGTATTTTCTTCCTTGTTGATCAATGTTGATTGGTGAAGCTTGATCTCGGTTTTTTCTGCTACTATGTTACTTGTAATTTGGAGAAGGCTCTAGTGGGATATAGATTGCTTAAATTGGTTTTATCTAGTTTGGTGCCTCTTGAAAATATATTTTACTTGCTGATTTTTTCATCTCTTTACTACTATGATTTGTGGGAGGCTCTTGCTGATAGAGGTGGTTCTTGCAATTTTGTCCTGATCTATTTTATGACAGTGGGGCATATCAATTTGCTTATTGCTTATTGCCTTGGGTGGCCTTGTTTTGGCTATGTTCTGGCTTGTTACTTTAGGTTTATAGAGGGCAAAATAAAGGATGATTTGAGATGGGTTCCTCCTCAAAAGCTACTATCCAGTTCCGGTTTTCTCTTATGGAGTCAAAGGGAGTTAAAGGATATTGTTTGTGTTCCACTAGTGCAAGCTACTTTCAAGGATACATTGTGTTTCAATGGGATTTGCTTGGCTCTGGTGGATTTGTTTAAATCTTGTTAATGCTTTACGACAGTATAGCTTCAAGTGGCAACTAAGTTTGTTTACAGTTGTGGGTGTCATTTCCCGCATAGGTCTTAAAGGGATGTGCTTAGTAATTGATTGGGTGTTTACACCCCCATCCCTACTTGCTCTCTTCCTAACTTTTGATTTGGAGATAGCTAGGATTGATCTTTGCCTTTCTCCTTTTCTCCCTGCATTCCATTTGGCTGTTGCATTTATCTTTGGTATTTTTGCTCCCTTCTTTTTTTTTTGTTTTGTTTTTTGTTGTTGTTTTGATCGGTTTCTACCTTGTTTATTATTAGTTTCTTCTTATGTGGCAAAAAAAAATATACTAGTCTATTTCATTAGACCCAACCCTTATTGTTCAAAGCTGAGATTTTATTTAAGAGAGATAAACTCTTACTCATAAGTCATGTTTCCAAACAAGGAAAATAAAAGGAATTCTCTTTTCAATAGCAAGTTACTCTCAATGATTTTTTTTCTTTTAAAACTATATTTTGCTCTTGATATTTTTGATAGATTTTTACCCTAATTAAGAAATAAAGGGATTACATCTAAGGGTGAGCATTCGATCAGTTCGGTTTTAATTTATGTAAAACTAATCGATCGAATTATATAAAAAACTTGGATCAAATCAAATCAAAATATATGATTAAACCAAATTGGAAATGAACTAAATTATAATAGTTTGATTTGATCGATCTATTCGGTTTATAGGCTTTGATTTGGGTCTATGGAGTGTAATTATTTATACATTCTTCTATCCAATTTTTTCCCTTGATGTTGAAGGCTCAACTAAAAACTAGCAATTTTATACCATAATTCATGAGAAAATTAATAAAATTTAGTACTATTGTATTAAAAACTAAATTATAGAAATAAAAATTAGAACATCAAATTAAACAAAAAAATACTATTACTGCAAGTAGTAAAAAGACGTATCTTATTTACCTAGATGAGAATTTCTTCATATTTTTAAAAATATGAAAAGAAAAATATGCATGATTCGGTCGGTTTGATTTATTTGGTTCAAAAATTTTTAGATTGAATCGAATTGATCAACTAATTTCCTTAAAAGAAAATCAAATTGAATTGAAAAATCAAATAGATAAAATTCAATTCGATTTGATCTTCGATTTTGATTCAATTTTGTTCACCCCTAATTACATCCTTGTCATGAAACATGCACGATTATGAACTTGTTTAACATAATAACTTGAGGCGAAGTAATAGCTTCAATTTTTTTTTTAAAGGTTGACAATCTCAATTGTTTGATCTTTGAATTACAGTTACACTGTTCAATATCTCCCGAGCTTCTTGAATTTGTGCTCAATTATAAACTCTTTGCACATGATATGGTGGGAATGAGTTGGTAAGTCAACAAAACCAAGTAGTTGGATTGCAGAAAATATAATGTTACCCATTTTGAAGTGGATCAATTTTGACTTGGCCCACATAACATAACACACATATTAATATGTCGGTTCGTTTTTCTCAATCAAAATTTATAGTTAATTAATTAACAAGTACAAATACATGAACAGGGTAGTAAAGTACAGAAGTCAGGAGAGGATTGTGAAAATTGAAATACTGTCCGCGCAACCTCTGTGCTATATCGGCATGCGAAGCGCCATGAGAGCGCATCAATTCAAAATCCCAATTTTCAAACAACGTTAAAGCTCGCACGGTCGCACATGCCACCTGATGGGGTTTATTATTTGCAGTGCATTTATAAATTTTCATCCACTTATTTGAATTTGCGCATGGGAATATCCCCCTTTTTTTTTAATGTATGAGCTAGCCCTCAAAATCAAAATCCTGCAACCCACCATTGATAGGTTAAATTGATAAAATCTCAACTGACCAACCAACCTGGGCCATTTTTCCGGCCCATGATGAGTCAACTCCATACACTAGGTGCGCCCATGTTAACTCCCACATTTAGGTAGGTGTAAGACACTTTTGCTCAAAAAAAAAAAAGGTATGTGTAAGACACGAATATAATATTTCATCTTAAAACAAAGAATTGCAATAAAGGTGTCAACTTGAAATCATAGAACATCAAGCTCTTTCACAAACTAACGTAAATGAATAATACATTAATTTCTATATCTCAACAAGCTATGTAGGTGAACGAGATGATGAAAACACAAGACGCATTTTTGTTGCATGTTTTCTTTTTGTTCACACCATTTGAAGAATTAGCCGAGGACTGGAACCACACAAACTACAATAGAACTAAAGTGAAGACACAACAACATCGAAACGCTAACTTTACCCTGAGGGTGCAGAACATTATTAAGCAAGAAGATAACCAAATATCTATCTGGATATATATATATATATGAACGGAGCAGTGGATTTATTTGGCACTGATGAGGATACGGAACTAGTTAATTAGTCTATATATACCTAACACTCAAGGCTGCTTATTATTTGCGTCAACATGCTTCATGCCTCCGATAACGCCACCGACGCCACCGGCGGCACCGATTCCCACTCCAAAGCCCTTGTAAATTCCTCCTCCGATCCCTCCGTACCCTCCGATTCCCTTGAATATGCCTCCTCCTATGCCTCCCCCATAGCCTGATCCAATTCCTCCTCCCAGTCCTCCGCCGCCGATTCCTCCTCCGTATCCTCCGCCTCCACCGCCGCCGTACCCTCCTCCGAGACCGCCTACACCCAACCCTCCGGAGCTGTCCCCGAGAAAGGACGCCGGCTTCTTCACATCTTCGTCGTGATGTTTTGCATTCTTCAAGTTCCTCGCATCTGCGTGTTGGGATATTCCTGCCATCAAACACACACCCACCAGAAGCAGATAAGTCAACTTCCTCTCCATCACCATATCTCAGTTGTAAATTATTGTGTATGGAAAAGTTAAGTTATTGCATGCGACATTCACTTGCCATGCACGCATATATATAGTAGCAGGTTATACGAGAAAAAAATGTGAAATAATTTTTGCAATAAATGCAAGAATTTACTTAGATTTCAAATCGTATTGTGTGAATATATATTTTTTAATTTTAAATTCTAAAATAGGTCCGTTAAATTCTGTACTGTAATTTTAAGAAATAAACATTTTAATATTTATCATGAGCGGATATTTCATCTTTGAAGATGTTATTTTATATATTATTCTAGACCCTTCTATATCATTTAGTAAATGTGGCAAAAGTTCATAATTGTCTTTTAATGCTAATTGAAAAATTGAATTAATCAAAGTAGCTGTCTTTTGTCCTGGATATATCATATGCAAGTTTTATAAGATTAAAATGCATCTTGCCATCAAGATTATTTTCGTACTCACTAAATAAATATTATTTCCTCCCGCCCATTTTATATTATGTTTTTTTTGGAGTGATTTGATGTTTTGTAATATAAAATGTTCTGAGAAAATATGATTATTTAATAAATTATAAAAGTAATGATTATTTTTTATCCAGAAAAGAGAGAAAAATAATGATTCATTAGTAAGTTTCATTTAAAATTATCCCTCATTATTTTATTATTTAAATATATTTTTCTCTCTCCCCATTGTTAGATGAAAGATATTTTAAAGTTCATAATATTTCTTTTTGAAAAAATAAAATTCTAAAATGTATTATTGACTCTATTGATATTCATAATTGGAAGAATTACATCTAGGTCCCACACAAAAAAATTAATTACTACAAGCTTTACTAACAACTGAGTGCCCGTTTGGTTTGCGTCAAGAATCGATTTTTTGGGGTTTAATCGATTTTCAAAACAAAATTTGCCAAACAGCATAATAATGAGATAATCGATTAAACATGCTAAAATCGATTTTTTTGTTAATCTATTCATACCTGCTTCTGGTTTCCATTTTACCATGTTAATAATAAATAATTTGTAAATAATTCATAATTGTGTTAAATAAAATTTAAAAAATTTATTAATATTAAATACAACTTTATTAATAATTTAATTTCAAAAAGCAATGTATTTTATGATAATTTGCACAGTTGAAATTAATCTCAATATCCAAACAGTTTGCATCATAACATAATTAATTTTGATTAAAATCTACCACTTAATCAATTATTTTCATAATCTATTATACTCAACTGAAATCCAAACGGACCCTGAATTAAAGTCATTTACAATAGATTAATCCTCCCTTCATAATTTTACAAAAAATTATCTTAATAAAAAAAACTAAAAAATGTATCATTTTGTTTGCTAAAAAGCTATACCTATATAATTTTTAAAAAGTAAGCCATAGCATTTTGAAGTTGTAAACATTAATAATTGTAACTTTGTGTATCTCTATCCTCTAGGTTAGTGCTATGTATTCTTTTTTTTAAAAAAAAATTATAAGTGAAATTAAATA
Organism: Prosopis cineraria; assembly: GCF_029017545.1. Taxonomy (NCBI): domain Eukaryota; kingdom Viridiplantae; phylum Streptophyta; class Magnoliopsida; order Fabales; family Fabaceae; genus Prosopis; species Prosopis cineraria. Next base: position 40,470,295 of record NW_026555332.1, read on the forward strand.
CACAACTTCTCACTCAAGGAAAGTTTTTATCAAAGCTAGAGAGACCTGACTCACCTGAAAGGGTAGATTACGGTTGGCTGAAAACCAACTCACTTTGAGGTGAGCTTATTTGACCTCCTGTGCTTTATCAAGAATCAAGATCCTCTCCATATTCACTCTCAATGCTCAATCATATCCATCCATTTAGTGTAAGATTTTTGATTATGGCATTAAAATAAATATATTATTCATTTAATGATTATCATAAATAAGCATTACAAACTTATTTGATCCATTTATTTTACTATCATAATTAGCAGTATGATAGTATTAAATCAAATGAATAATTAAATAAATGGATGAGATTGAGTATTGAGAAATGTATTGAAAGAGGGTATGAAGAGAATCTAGATATCCTTAGCTAGGCTCACACAGACTAACCCGCTTTTCTTTTTGTTTTTTTAAACCTTTTCTTTCTTATCTTTCCCATCTCTCTTTAATCTTTTTCTACTTTCTAGTCCTCATAGTTGTCCGCATACCTCTCTAACTTAAACCAGGTGTATTACTAATTTGAATCAACTTCAATTGCATGTGTTCTTATATTTATGCTCCCTAATTCAAACTCTACCAATTTTAATTTAGCTATAACTTCAACTATATATTCTCAAACTTACATGAAATTTTAAATAATTGTAACTGTACATGCAGTGAGATGCTTAATATAATTGACCATATATAGCGCATTCTCACTTGAACAGATGACAATTGTTTTGTGGTTTGAATATGAATTTATATTGTTGATAATTAAAACCTAATAAGCCTGAATATCGAACATGCATCATCTTCTAATTAATGTTAAAAGAAGATAATCCAATGAACGTGTATTTGCTTGTGTAACTTCAATGCAGAGATGAAAGGTGGGAGTGTTTTTTATTGCAGTGTCAGAACCCACGTTACACGGTGCTTGGATCAAGCATATATCCATCTGTCTACCCCATGCTTCGTAGCGCGACGTTCCTTTCGCATTGATGAATTGGGAATGCCCACTCGTTGCTTTTTTGTTAGGGAAGGTGAAGTCTCATGCAGCCATTAACTTCTCTGCTCGAAAAGTTGCAGAGGGAAAAGGTCAGACAAACAAAAAAGGTGGAGTCTCATGCCTCTCCATTAACTGCTCAGTACGTACTTGGGCCTCGGATCTGCAACTTGAAGATGGAAGAAGGTATAATGGGTGGTTTCTGACAAAGCTTAAACGTTCGTCAGTTAATTCAGCATGTTCCAAACTTAAATGGCTGTCAATGTACATCGTGGTAGAGGTGTCCATGTACAGCCCACAGGTAGATGTGAGAATTGAATATGGATCTTTTAGGTTGCCGTATGCGCTTGGAAATCTGTTATTCTGATCTACATCGACAGAGTAACGTGGTAGTAAACTTTGTTAAGAAAATTGTAAAAGCTTACTTTGTTAACCAAGAACTGTACCAAACACACGCTAAGTCAATCTAAAAAACATCCATGAGCACTGATCAGAGTTGGGTCCAACAAAGGGAATTAGTTTCCCACAGTGTGATAAATTACGATTCGATTCCTAGTGGGAGAGGTGCCTACATTCATTTAAAAAAAAAAATTAATAATGGATTTTAGTGGCAACTACAAAAGTCATAAGTTGCTATCAAAAGTGAACTTTTGACAGTAATAAATTGTTGCCATCAAAAGTCGCCATCAAAAATATATTTTTGGCGGCGATCTTGATTTGTTATCACTAAAAGTTTACTTTTAATGATAACATTTGTTGTCATCAAAAATATTTTTATAAAAAATAATTTAAAAATTAAAGATAATTTATATAGTCTACTTTTGTTAAAAACATTTGTTGTCACCAAAAGTATTTTTATAAAAAAATTTAAAAATTAAAAATAATTTCTATAATTCACTTTACCAAAAGTACTTTTATAAAAAATAAATAATATAATTCACTGATGCCACCAAAAATATTTTTAAAAAATTAAATATAATCTTAAATTATATGAAATAATTTGTAAAATTATAATTTAAAATTTTTAAAAAAATTTATGAATTTTTTTTAAAATTTGAAATTAAGTAAAATCATTCAAAATATATTTATGAAATTAAATTTCTTATTTTATGTACAAAATTAAAAATAAATTATATATATAATTGTGAAACAAAAAAAATAATAGTTAAGATGTGCTAAGTTTAATTATTAAATTACTTCTAATTTTGTATTATTCATAATATTTTTTAGACATATATATTAATCTAGTATTTTAATATGATAAATTAAAATCTTGATGGATTATTACTTTTAATTATAATTAGGTTAAGTTATACATAAATGATCACTTACATAGAAATACATAAATGATATTGGGATGTTAAAATTATACAAATATTGTAAGATGTAAATGTTATTGTAGACTACTGACATATCATGTACTTGATGCTTAACTTAATATACATATGATGTTTACTTCTTCTATTGAATTCTAATGGTTTTTGGACAAGGATTCCATGTAATTTCACTTAGTATATTTAGGTTTTCATTGTTACACAAAAGAAGTTACTAATAACATTTTTATAACTAATTATTACTAAGCATAATAAGAATAGCTATTCAAATTTACCTTGCTATGAGGTTGAGAATAGTTAGATATTAATTAGATTGATCACATATGAGATTCTTGTACTTATCATATATTGTAAAAGTTATTAGTATTCATTTTTAAAATTATTCAAAATGACAATTAACAAAATTTATGTGGTTAAAAATAATTTGTTATTAAAATAATTTGTTAAGATATTAAAAAATTATTGATAAAATATATTTTTAATAAAAGAGGGGGAAACATTTAGCTATTTTGAAAGAAGATAAAAATTTAATCATTTAGTTTATCAATTTTTGAGAAAAATATGGAGAAGAAAAAAGTAAAAGATATTTAACATAAAATAATATAATACATATTTATAAATATATTATATACTTAATAATTTTCATTTAAAAAATAAAATTTAAAAATTGGTTACAATGTATATAAGAATATTATTTAATATTTAAAAACTGTTCATTTTAAGTTCATTTTTCTAACAAAATAATATTTATTGGTAAAAATAATATTTTATTAAAATTATAATTTAAATATTCATATAAATAAATTTATCATCTTAATAATTGAAAATAAAATAAAATATATGTATATCTTTTTAATAATATATTATTTGATATATGTGTATGCAGTTACATAACATATATTTAATTTTGCATATGATAATTGTAGGTGCATTTGACTTCAATTGGCAAAGAAGGGAGACTTAAGGCTTAGAGGTGAGATAGGTTAAGGGTTTGTCATATTTTGTAACAAATATGTGATGTGGCGCATCGTGGTGACATGGCAAATAAGGTGACTTGAGGAGGCACACATGTGGCAGATGACATGGCACAAGATGGTGGCGTAACACATGAGGTGACTTAAGGGAGGCACACATGTGGTGAGTGATGTGGCATAAGGTGGTAGGGTGATATGGCATCATTTGTCGAACATGTAACCTATGACATAGCACAAGATAGCAAGTGACATGACATCATCCATCACATATATGATAGGTGACATGGCATCAAATGATGCACATGTCACAAAGTAATGTAACATAAAATAACTTATTATTTTTAAAAAAAATTTGGCGACGATAAATGTTATCACTAAAAATCTTTTTAGGGGCGACATTTGTTGCCATCAAAATTACTTCTAGCGGCAAAAAACCTTTTAAAAGTATACTTCGCCACCGTAAAAAACTATTAGCGATAATTGTTATAGTGATAACCTTTTAGTGGTGAAAAGGTGCCACTAAAAACTTTTAGTGGCAACTTTTGGTCTTAAAAGTTGCTACCAAAAAGTTTGTTTTTTGTAGTGATTTAATATCCAATCATGTCTCGAACATAGTTTCCTTCAATAGAAGGATATTTATGAGCAATAAAAAATGGCACCTATTAGCTTAAACAATATTCTTGCATATATGAACCAAGCTCTTTTTTACATGACTTTTTGATTAGGTCATCATAAGCATTGTTGGATCCAATTAGAGATAATTCTCTCAAAGGTGAACTATTTATGCATTAACATAAATTCAAACTTGAGACCTTATATCTGAATGGTCATGGCACATTGTAATGAGGACTAATGTATATTCACTACCGCAGAATACCTCAATACTTGACAGTTATTTATTTTTGTTAATACTTGACAGTTGGTGCGACATATATTATAATCACCCTTACTTGATAGTTAAAAACCATCAAATATTGGAGGCCTTATTTGATGATTATTTGAAAATAATTGTTAAGTATATACTTACATATTTGCTTATGTCAATTAATACTTGATGGTTATTTTCAAATAACGATCAAGTATTTTAACATATTTTATTTAAAAATTTTATTATGTAAGTTCTCATATAACTTAATTATATTCAATCAAGTTACCTAGCAACAATTATATAAAAATTTTATCCTAAAAAAATTTAGCAGTATGACAGCTTAAAAATGAAAGTTTCTTGGGCTTTATGCCCTTTCTTTATTCAAAAATTGTATCATACAAGTTCTCATATAACTTAATAATACCAAATCAAGTTATCCAACAACAATTGATATAAAAATTTTATCCTAAAAATATAGTATAACTCAATCATGCCAACAATAAAATTACCACCACCACCACAATAAGGGAAGCAAATTTTCAACAAAATCATATAATGCCCAACAATAAAATAATTTTCATATGATCCTAGATTTAATTTCATAATTATCAAAAAACTCAAAACCAAAAGCTATACATCCAAGAATAGCTCTAATGAACAAAAATTTTATATTCCAATCAGTTCCCTAATTACAATCAATAAATAACAAAGCCACAAGGAAGAAATTAAAGGATAAATCAACTTACTTGAGAGAAGTATACCACAAGGAAGAAGAGGAGGAGGAGGAGAGAAGACCACATTTTACACTATTAAAGAGCAAGAAAGGAAAATTCAACTTGGATTTACACTAAACCCTAAACTCAAAAATTAATTAAAAAGACAAAAGAGAAACTCAAAAGCAAGAGGTGGAGAACGAATTCAAAATGCACCAAATGTAATCTTGGATGAATGAACTACTCATGAAGTCGAGAAAATGGGTAGAAAATGAAGCCCATGAACAAAACTTACTATGAATTAAGTATTACTTACTTGACATTTGTTATGAAATAACTGTCAAGTATGTGCTAGACATATTTGACGGTTTTTTCAAATGCATATTTTTTTCAATTTCTTTTTAAATGTATCTATTTGACGCTTGTTGACATATGATTGTCAAGTATATACTTCATATACTTGACGATTATCTTCAAAAAAAAGTGTCAAACATATTTATATAAAACATAATTTACAATAAAAGATATATTTGACTGTTATAACCATATAACCATCAAGTATATGTTTAAATACTTTATAGTTATTTTGAAACAACCATTAAGTATTCAATGCCTTTTTTATTTATCATTTTTAGCTTATAACTGTCAAATATATAGTGTCATATTTTGCTTATTATGTTGTAGTGATTGAAACAAGCTTTAGGTAATCACCATAATATAAAAGGGTTTTTTATAGTAGTTAAAAACACTTTTTACATTGGTTCATTTAGAAATGTTATTTCAAAGGGTGTAGAAAATCAAGGACCTTCTATATAGGTTTACAACCAATATAGAAAAGGGTCTAAAACTGATCTAAAAAATTATTTAATATTTTAAAAAATAAATTATTACCTTATTTTTTACATCAGTTATAGACACAATCGATATAAAAAATTAATTTTCTGTATCAGTTATAACAATAATCGATGTAAAAAGTTATATATATATATATATATAATATTTCTATATATTATCACATCCCTGTACATAAAAATAACCAGCCAAATAGCATAGTTCATATAAAATTTTCATCCAAAACTATCAACTATCCAACACAATTCATTTACAATTTGCAACAATTAAAATTGTCATCATTAACTATCCAAAACTAAGATATCCGAAACTTGTTTGAAACTAACAAATTTATTAAAATTGTCTAGATTATTTAAACCCACAAACTCTCCATAATTCATTTTGTGAAATATCTATTATCATGAAAACAAATGAATTACCAAACCTAAGATAGCGTTGGGATCTTTTAGAACTATAGCTGGCAAGCTAGCAAAATCATCCTATTTGATGGAAACATAAACATCATTACATAATTGGGCAAAAGAAAAAGTAAGCACACACAAATCATTAAAACAAACTCTCTTGTATTAAATAAGTTATAGATTTTAGAAATGATGAGACTTGTTTATATAGCTAACAATGCATAAAGTTTGTGATTAAATCAATGAACATTATAGGCATAATTAAATACTAAATACCAAAACAAAGAAGGAAAACTAACATACCGAGTAGGCTTTTGGCCATTTTTACTCCTTGTAATTAATGCTATGAATGTTGTCTGCAACAAAAGAAAAAAAATACGGACAAATTACTCATCCTTAACATATAAAGTACAATTTAAATTAAAATAAAAAAGATAGGAGCCATTTAATTTTTATAGTTTGTTTATTTGCTTATGAATATGGTTCATCTATCTCTCTTCACATTTATTTTGTGAAGTATCTATAATAAAATTTTTAATGTAGATCATTATAACCATCAATAGAAGAACTAAAACTTAATTATCATAATCATCATTACACTTAATATTACTTATTTAGACTTTACAACCTCAAATCATCATAAAAATCCATCTACTTAATCTAGGGTTTTAAATTTGTGCTCTCTATCATCATAACTACCACACAACAACCTAAATAACACCTATGTAATCTCAAAATCACCATCAAATTTGGACCCAATTGTTGGGTATCCCCAAAAATGAAAACCCTAAGCATAAACTCTATAAAAACTAACTGAAAGAAGAGATGGGAGGGTAAGAATGAGATTAGGCAAGCTTATCTTATTGATTTGAACTTAAAAAATTCTTGAAATCAATGCCTCCAATAATTCCACGAGCAACTAGTTGAAGACACCAACACAAGAACATTTGAAAATGGAGAATAAGAAGAAGGGGGAGGGAGATTTTTTAAGAAACAAAAGATAGGGTTTCAAGAAAAGGATGAGAATAGGTGGAGAGGATTAATGCCACTGAAGATATGTGGTTTTAAGCAAGTAAAATGGTGAAGATTGAAGAACAAATCATGTCTATAAGTGAGAAATTGTGAAAAATAATATCTGTGCAAGAGGAAGAAGATAATATAGAAATTTAAAAGATTTTTTATATCAATTCCTTGCAAAAATTTAAAAGACTTTTTATATTGATTCCCTAAGGAATCGATATAGAAAGTACTTTCTACATCATTTTTGACTGGAACTGATGTAAAAAGTAATTAATTTTTAAAATTTTAATAACTTTTTACATTAGTTGACTAGGAAACTGATGTAAAAAGTAATATTTTCTACATCGGTTCCCTATGGAACCAATGTAGAAAGTGTAATAGTTAAGCTGATAATTATAAAATTGTCACCCTCTTTACTTTCTACTAAAGCTATATAAAAGACTGATCTGACAAGATTTTAATCTAACCTAAAGTCTAGTCCTTTTCATGAAAAGGAATGAATAAGCAACCCATGATCTGGTCTAGTCATAGTATAACTATAACATCCTAATTTTCTAATCTTGTAATTAGTTATTAATTAGGGATACATTAGTAATTAGTAAATAATTAGAAGTTTAGATGATTGTTTGATAATTTGACTTCTTGGGATGTTGAATGAGCAGATATAGATGAAAGAATCATGTTTCAGGACAAAGCACGTGCATGCAGTGAGTTTTATAACTAGTTTGGAGTTGAATAATAGAGCTTTGGACCTCTAAGCTCAATTTAGCCCTAAATCGAAGGTAAAATGGATGAAAATGGTGTAAGAGTAAAATAGGATCATTTGAAATAATGTAAAGTGGTAATTAAGTACTAATTAACTTGGATGTACTAAATGGAAAGTAATGGATGGCTAGTTATAGCTCATTTGACAATTAAGTAATTTTTGGTCAATTAAATCAATTGATCAATAATGCTAATTATATGTAGATTGACATATTTTGCGAGTAAATTATGGAAAAAAGCTTGTAAGAAGTAGTAATGGTAATTAAAAATTTATGGGTAACCTTTTTTGTGACATAAGGATTAAGGTAACTAAATAACTTTATCTATTTGACTAATTATTGTAACTGTATGTAAGTTTGTTATTCAATGCATGAAACTATTTTAAACTGAGCATGTTGTGTGTTATTGTATGAAAATGAACTTTGACCCAAACAAATAAGTGAAATCATGTGATAATATTATATATGTATATGTGTGTATGGTGGTGATTGGGAACCTATGATTGATTCAGAAAGCATGATCATATGGGTGGGAGTTTATCTCTGTGGAGTGAAGTGAAAGATCATATGACATTATTTTCTTTAGTACCCAACAGGGTGTGATGTTCGAGAATTATATCTCTTTAATACTTATTAAGGTACGGTGTTGGAGATTATCTCCTTAATGCCTATTGAGGTGTGGTGTGTAATATCCTAAAATTTAAACGAAGATTAATTAAGGTAATCAAAGATAAATGAGTAATTTTGGAGAAATATTTAGAGCTAAATAATTTATATTAGGAGACTATTATTGAACTTAATTTAAAATAAAATCCAAATCTTGAATTATGATTTTTTTTTAAAAAATAGAAATAGTAATAATAATATTATTAAAAAAGAAGAAGGAAGAAGGAAGAAGAAGGAAAAGGAATATTATATTAAAAAATGAATGGGAGGGGCAAAAATTTCTATGCGTGTATATAATAAAAATAATAATAATTTTGCTCAAAATAGTAATAATAATAATAATAATAATAATAATGAGATTGGAAAAAAAATATGTGGGCCCCACTGCTTTTTTTTTTGAAAAAAACAACACAATCTTAAATCTTTTTTTCATTTCCCCTCCCTTTTGCTTTTTGTTTCTGTGTGCGTGAACAGGGAGAGACCAAGCAAGAGACGCTGGCGAGGGGACTGATTTAAGAGATGGAGCTTTATAATAAAATATTTTAGATAAAATTTTAAGTATTTTAAATTAATTAAGTGTTCTAAATATTTTTTTTAGTCATATTTCCTCTTAAGCTTTAAATTTTAGGGTTATGAAAAATTCAGGGTTTGAAAGAGGGATGAATTTTTTATAAATAAATATAGCTATTGAGGTTGTTGGTAGCATAACACATATCCTATAATATTGTTTTACTAATAGAATTAGAATTTGAGGCCTTTGAGTTTATCCCTAAATATCTATGGGTAGATTTTTGATTAAATCTAAAAATATAAATTAATTTCTTGATATGTAGATAATTATTTAGAATGAGAAATAAATTATTATGGCTATAGAATAATGGTTCTAGGCTTGAGATTAAGTTTACAATTTTTGGATATTTTTTTGTGCAAAATTTTGAAATAAAAAGAAAAATTTTGATATTAGAAAATTATTTGAATGATGATTTTAGCCAAACTTTAATAAAATTATTGTGAAGAAGGCTATTGAACCAAGTAGATGGGTTCAAATATATGAAGTTGAATTTTAGGACTCAAGAGGCTAAAACTAAGGTTTTAAAAAATAAAATAAAATAAATACCTAAGTATTGAAATATGAGTGAAAATTATGTTAACAATATTATTGACACATTGTGATATGATTAAATGTAGATTAATTATTATTTAGCAGAAATCAAGCTTTAAAAAGCTTTGAGAGTCTTGTAACTTGAGGGGTAATATTTGACCTCTCAAAAGTTGAGGTAATTGAGAGAAATCTATTTTATGCATTTGTATATTAATTAATTATTTTTCTTGTGAAACAAATGAATAAGTATGTCTATATCTAAATCTTGAAATTGTTGTTTGTAATGCATATATGGCTTTGTTAAGATCCTATAATTTGTGATTGAGTTAATTGTGACATGATTTGAGTAATGAGATTGAGGGTTGATGTTGATGTGTATACTCTTGATTATAAATTATGGATTATGCATGGTGATGAATTGTATATAAGCATGTTGATTTTTTCATATCATGCTAATGTCATTTATGTGGTAACATGAAAATTGATGTATGAGACATGATTGAAATATGATGATTCTTGATACTTGTTGAGCATCAAAATTAAGGAACATGTGGATAATTGTGAATTACACATATGAGTTATTGAAATGCATTTTATCATGAGTATAATCATATAGCAGGAGTTTGCCTTAGTAAAAGAGCTAGAGGTTGTGCAAAATCCATATGGTACTTGGCTATTAACCGATAATCCTAAGGGTTATAGCCCCTACTTGCCTTGTAGTGTATTGTAGCATTGTTCCTATTAAAGGACTTACCCTACTGGACTATCTGGAGTTTTAGGTAGAGCTAATCTTGGGTATGACGCCTCATAGTATGTGATTTGGGAGAAACTTTATTCATAAATAAGTAAGATAATCTTGGCCTGGTAGCCCTTCACAATATGATTAAGGTCTTAAGTGATATCACCACATGGACGATCCCTTTTTATTATTAGCCCATGGATGTCATAGCAGAAAAAATAAGGAGGGGACATAAGAAAGAGATTGATCATGCATATTATTATTATTATTATTATTATTATTATTATTATTATTATTATTATACCATTTGAGTGATTGATGGCTATGTTTGAGACTGTGATTGTAATTGTGGAAATGAAAACATGTGGTAAATATGTGAATAATGTATATGTGGCCACTTATGCCAATTTTGTATGAATATTCAATATTTATGGGCAATCATGCCAATTTTATACTTGACTTTATTCTTGAAATTATTCACATGAGTTTGATGTTAATGTGATTAACATGATCTTGATATGATTACTTACATGGTTATCTTGATTAATTTATCAGCCACTTGCATTCATATTAATTATCATACATTTGTATAACTTAGATGTACCTTAATTACTGAGTGGTTATACTCACCCCTCTCTTTTAACATATTATAGGAGCTAGCTCATCTGGGAAGAACAGAGAAAAGGAGCATTAGGTCAAGTGATAATAATCACTTTTGTAACTCACCCCTCTCTTTTTCATTTTGGTATGTGTATTTAGTTTATGATATTGTCAATTAGAACAATATATTCTTGATCCACTTGCATTATGGGTTTTGAGTTGGGTGAAACATTTTGGGCCCTTAGGTATGTGGTTTGGTGCTTATGTTTTTATTAGTGGGCTAAAATATTTGTGCAAGTGAAAATAGTTATTAAATGCATGATTTGATAATTGAAAAATTGTTCTGATCTCCCCTTGTGTTTTGATGTCTAAGGGTGAGTGGTTAATATTAATTACATGTGAATGAAAAGGAAAATTCATGCATGTGATGAGCTATTTGATGAATAGATGATATATAGAGTATGATAACTAGGTGATAATCATTGTGATAAATGTGATTGAGACATTAGCCCCTCACTACTAGTTATGGAAGGATTTAAGTGGCCAAGTGTTATGTTGATGAATATATATATAATGTAGAGTATGATATAAAAAGAAAATAAGGGAGAGTTTTTCTCCTATCTTGATATGCGTTTCTTAATCATGCTTCCTCACATGTTTAATTGAATAATGTGAGCTTCTAAAATATTTTAAAGACTTGAGATTCCTTTATTTTAAATAGTTTGTAAAAATACATGTTAAGAATTTCTTTAGATTAATCTCTTATAGCATAATTCTTTTAGGTTAGTCCTTGATTAATCAGTTAGTGTGATGATTTAAGTTATAATTTAGGACGTTCTTTTACATAGTATTGGAGATTTGGACTCCTTAGTATCAATACAATGTAGTGTTAGAGTCAACAATATCCTATTGTATGTATTGAGGAAACCCATAGCCTAGAAGTGAGATAAAACACTTTTAGCTGGGTGATTTTACCACTGAAAGTGAACTCAAGGCCAATAAGAGTATATATTGGTCTAAGACAAGTTTATGATTTCAAGTCGGGATGATTTAAATTTTTGCTCGATAGTGATCATACTATATGTTAGAAAAGCAGTAAAAAAGCGATGAATTGTGGTAAATATAATGTTAAAAAGTGGTGAAATGATATTTATTGACATGATTTAAAGTGAAACATATGTTATATGCCATGTTCAAATATATAATATGCAATACTTGCTTAGGGTTGATGTGATAATTGATAGTAAAGATTTATTTTATTACTAAGATTATCATCTCACTTTATAGTTATATTTTCACAAGTCAGATTAATGATCAAGGAAAGAGGAAAGAGTTAGGACCGCATAATAAGTGTCGTGGCTGTGAAAACTCTTGAGTTTGTGTAACGAACTAATTTAATGTGAATATTATATATATAAGTTGCCATAGGGATTGCATGCATGTTTAAGTTGTGAATTATGGGGAATTTGTATTGATTTTTGTAAATCTTAACTCATAGACAGAAATATGTAGTGAAATGATTATCAAGGGTTAAGGTTTAATTATAAGTATGATGTGAATGTGTATAGTTGTGATTCGTGTGAATGCATATTGAAAATGGCTAAGTGGGTTAGTTTATGTTAATTTGTGAAATGTGAAAATGGGTTGTTAAATGGCCAAAATGTGATATATATGTGTATATAATATAAAATACAATCAATTAGGTGTATTAGGCCTTTTTAGACTGGGTTCAATACCTAAAATGGTCTAATGAGATAATGAGATTGATTTGCACACTTGGGTGCGCTCATTAGTTAGCTTATGAAATAAGTTTCATATAGGCGCTTGAATCACTCCTATCAGATGTTAAATGTAAAAACAGCGCATGCCAAAAGTTTATCATTTATGCTGTCAAATGACAATAATAGAAACAAGTTTGTGCGTTGCAGCTCATTGCATATCATGCCGCAATGCATGGCATAGAAAAGGTTAGAGCTCGTGGCTTTGTATCACATGCTACAGCACGTACCTCATAATCGGTCCTTATTTTATTGTTTTAAAGGCATACAATGATTGATATAAATGTATATGATTTGTTTTCGCTGTGTATAGCTCTAATATGTTAAGATGTTGATGATTTTGCAAAAATAAGTCTTAAGCCCAAGCTTTTCAATTAAAATATTTGATTACGGTTTGGCTTGATTGGTGGTGATTAGGTTAATCCTCTGCTTATATCACGGGGATATAGGAAAGGGTTACAATAATTAGAAGCTAAATAGGATCGGACTGGTCCAGTAGGAATAGGAGACTGGTTTCAGTGTTGTCCAGTATCTCACTTTATTTTTGTGTTATCTATAAGAGGCAGCAATTCATTTCAACATAATAAAATTACTCATAGTCATAAAATTTATCACAACAACAACAATTATAAATCTACAACAATTTCTAACAATAATAAAAATTATTTCAATTATAACACAAATGATTCAAATTAAATAACCTTTAACAACATTAAACAACTTTTAACATATCTAAAGTCTATTACACCAGGTTAACAACAAATTTCACTAATAGAAGGAGAACAATGAGGTAGATCAATATTGAAATTTTGCTCAATGTTCATGACTTCACAAGTACAAAATACAAAATATTACTAATTATTATTATAAATTAACTTATTATAATCATAATTAATAAATTAATTATAATTATATTAAATAAATTCATAGGACCAAATCGGACTAAGTGGTCTACATGCTTGATCTCTTATCCAATCCAACCCAAAAAAGAGTCTAATTTTTTTAGTCTTTTTGGTCCTAAAAAAACTAATTTTTATCACAAGGCTGAGTTTGTCTTGGGTTGGCTAGACCGAACTAGACTAGAAGACTTTTGCACAGCTCCTACTTTCTACATCATTTGTATAGCATTTAATGTTGAAAGTGCCCTATAAAAAGCCAAATATGTACTAGTGAATGAGTATGTCCTGCAGTACTAATAATTGTATCTATCAGTCTTTTATTAGAGAGATTGAACAAAGAGAGATATATATTCCACACTCAAGCTAATCATAAATATCTTACTTTAGTTTAGAACCCTAGCTATTAATGGAGGGTGAAAGTAAGGGATCAAGGAGACTAATATGTTCCTGGTGTATATATTTAACCAAAACAAACATGAAATACAATTTCATGGACACAAATTCAAAGCGAGAGCCCATTCAAAAAAAAAAAAAAAGCTTGCTTATTAGGAGAGAAAACTCCTAACACTTATAAACCTTATTTTTATAAGCTAGCTTGCTGCCTAGTGAGACTATCCAAATAGCTTTTCCCTATACATGACTGCCTAAACAAAATAAACTTGCCTCTGTGGATCGAACGCAACATATCTATCATGAAGTTGTAGGAAATATTTCAATGTAACCAGAGAATTTTGCCCCCTTATCGTATCTGTTTAGTTGAGATTACATGAATTTTTATCTATATTTTAAATGTACATTGTTGAATTATTTCTTTGAAACAACAAGCTAACGTGTATTTTAATCTAATTTACATTTTATCAAAATATTTCTATGAAACTAAAGACAGATCTAAAGAATGTATTTTTTTAACCAATCTAATTATATATACATATTTGATAAAGCCACATTTTATTTTTTATTTTATATGATATAAAATGTATTTATTTTTAAAATCTAGAAGGGATTATCTTAGTCAAAATTTAAAATTTAATAAATTCAAATATTTTATGTAGAAATTTCTGAAGTTCCAAAAATTCAAGAAGCAGATGCACCTTACTGACCTTCGTTTTTTGTTTTTTATTAATGCAGAACTGACCTCCGTTTTAGATAAGAAAAATTGGGGAAAAGGAACGTGCTGAACTCTCATAAAGAAGCATTCCTCATTTGGACCGACAATTAGGCGAGATCAAGCCAACGATCAACCCATTTGGAAGCCCAAAGGCCCAATTCTATTTGGGCTCAATTGACCCTTAATAGTCCTAGTTCACTTAGCGGCTGTTTATTTGGAGGAAAGGAAAGGGATTTTGCACCCCCTCCCCTTATTTGGTTTGAATAATTGGAGGGGAAGGAAGGAAATTTTTTTCAAAATCTCCCCTCCACTTCCTCCAAATTGGAGGGAGGGATAAAATTTTTCATATCCTGATTAATATGCCTTCCGTGATGAGTTTAAAAAATGTAGATATACATTTCAATGTTAATAAGTTAAAAAAAAAAAATTCTCCACTCCACTCTACTCTCCTTCACTCAAACCAAACACACCAAGGTAGCTTCCCTCCCCCAAATTGGAGGGGGAGCCTCCCTTCCCTCCTTTTAAATCAAATAAACCTTTAGACATAACTTTTAAGTAATAACGACTTTAAAAGGAGCCCTTCATTACTTACATTTATATTCAATTTGTGCTACTTGCTTACCCCTCTCTCTCTCTATATATAAATAAATAAATATATATATATATATATATATATTATATTGGTAATAGTCTTGCTCCATAATTTCAATTCATAAAATTTGCCCACTAACTGTTTAGTGGGGTCCAGATATCCAAGTCTTGGATCATGAAAATGATATGATATTACTAATATATAATGGCCATGCTTTCATTTTTCTCGGGGTGATCTTTAGGGTCAGTTTACAAAGATTTTAATATGCACATAAACATCAATAACTACAAGGTTATGATTTTTGGGAGTAATTAGAGTAGACTCGTACAGTTTACAAGGAATTTGACATTGAGTTGCATTTTTCTCTATTTGAAAACAATATGTACAAATTTGAATCTTCATTTAAATGTATAGAAAAGATGAAACCCGGTGACAAAAATGAATGGAGGGAGGTGAAAATAAAAGTAGTTTAATAAACATTATGTGGTGTTAATCAGGGAAAAGCTCGTCTTTAAGAGCAGGTGCAATCCACTGTATCTGAAAATATGTGGTTTCCCATAGATCGTCATCTTCTCTTGGCACTAAAATCTCCTTTTCCTTCATTCTCGTGATTATCCTCCTCAGCAAATTTGGGACTAAATCTTGCATAGTTGTTGTACCGTACTGTCCCAAATCAGCTTTCATGCAAGTATCCATTCTTCTCAATATTCCCAACCAGAATGTTCGAAACCCATTGCTCTCAGATATTGGCTTCAGGAACTGCAAGTACACGTCTGTCATTAGCTCCATTGAAATCTTAAGTGTCCCTTCCATGCTTCTCATCTCCCTCTCTGAGTTCTCTCTCCTTGAGTACTCCAACATCTTCTCATGAAGATCATCCACCATTGCAAATATCACTAGGTTGAAGCAGCTTATATAATTTGCTGAAGTGAATAGTAGCTCCTCAGCCAGATCAAAGCTCTTGCGTAAAGACTGAACTGCATAGTTCCTTATCTCCTCTCGTCGAGCTAGACTTGTCTTTTTAAATGCCTCTCCGAGTTTAACAAATAGATTCATGGTGAAATTTGATGAACCGCCTCTTGGATTTTCCTCAATTGAAGAGCTACTAGCATTGCTTACTCCACTGAAATTACTTCCTGGATCTGAATACTGATTTCTCTGCCACTGAATCAACAAATTCACTGACTCAGATAGTAAATCTAGTATCTTAAGATTCTTTTCCAGAGGACTGTTTCTAAGTGCGATAAAGCTAAAAGCACAATCTATACAATATGAATAATTTGATCGTGAAAAATGCACCCCATCTGACATTAATGAGATCAAGGCCTCAGAACTTTGATCATATGTTTCAGGATGCCTTCCAGTGATTGATAATAAATGTAAAACCGTCTTCCACCCAAGATGTGCTTGCAAATTTCCAGGATACTCGTAGATTAATTGGATAACTGACTGTGATATGATCCCACAGCAAGTATCAAGAATTTCTTTATCAAGCATCCACATTAAGTTTATGGACTTGAAAATAAGCTCCTCTGGGAGTTTATCAGCCTGAAGTGAAGAAAGAATCCTAAGAGAGATCCTAAAAAGGGATGCAATGGCCTTTTCTGCAAAAGGGATAGGGGAGAAGATAGGAAATTGAGCGACCATTAGAAAGTACTCATGGAATTGAGGCCAAAACGCTTGAAATCTGTGAACATTGACTAATGTGATTGCAGTAATCAAGTCCCAACAAAACCCAACAGTTTCTTCTTCTTCAATGGGCGTGTTAAATTTTTGACCTTTTCCAGCTGCTGCAAATATTAATGATCGTCCAAGATTTTGTAAAGATTCTTCAGGGATGTTTGAGCTTTTGCTGAAGATGTTACCAATTCGACACTGTCTGATCATGTTCACATTCTGTTCAAATTCAGTGCCAACGATCAAATTGTCCTCCCTGCCATCTCGTGATGAAAATGAGAAGTGACTAGCTATGTTAGAAACCTGTCGGCTTCCTAATTTCGAGTTATGGACAGGAAAATTGACACTTGATCCATCCACTGACTGTGTTGGGATAAGGTCCAAATCAATGACAGATGGAGGGAGTAGCCTTAACTTCTTGAGTTTCAACAAGCAGTCTATAATATTCTTCCAACCACCTTTGATTGAGTCCCCAAAGTTGTTTGCAACGGTGAAAACAGCAACTGTTGCCATTCTAGGCTTCAAATCATTGCTGAACACATACAATGTCTCATCTATGGAAGCATAAGGATTTTGAAGTGTAGTGAATTTGCAAAATGACGTTATGAGCTCGTCCAGAGTGTCCTCCAATCCATATTGAGCAATCCTAGCCACTGAGAATAACCCTTCAATGCACTCATGAAGCAGATCATCTTCATCAGCGTGTTCGAAGAATGTAGAAAGAGCAGCCACTGCTGGACCTGCAATGCAAGCAAACATGTCTCTGCAGATCCTACGATCAAAATCACATTGGATGAAAGGTTGCACCACTTTAGATTGGTTTATAAGCTGAATCCACTTGCTTGGGTTCATATCTACATTTGTACTAGTTGGAGCAAGAAGCGGGTTTGACAGAATAGAATGATACAGCTCTGAGAGGAACTCTCTGGGTAGATCTTGCCCTTCGTTTATAGCTCTATTATTCTTTATGAAATCCTCTTCTGTCATTTTCTTCTTCACTTGGGGGTTGTGTTGATCAGTATTAAGCATGATGAGGGAGTAGCTCAGAATAAGAACAGTGTCCTTGCTTGCAAAAATATCTGCGGATTGGTGATCATAGTATCTCTCTGAGAATGCTTCAAGAACACGTTGAATCTTTTGAGACTCCCCTGGCAATCGAAAGGTTTCAAGATAGAACCTCAGTGCCGTGTCAAGAGCCATGCCAGTGAAATAAAAGGTGGCTGCAAACTCTCTGAGAACCTGGAGGTGGAAATCATCTGGGTCTCCAAGATATTCCCCTATCAGGTTCTTGTCTAGACCAGGAGTGTAGTGAAAGAAGAAAGCAAATGCCTTAGGATCAGGAGGATCAGAGATTAATTGAGCATGCTTTAAGTACTCAAGGCCCTTCTTATCATCTCTGATATAATGGTTTCCTGCGATTAACATTTTTCTCTTTTGCAATTTCCTTATACGTAAATGTTCCACCCAAGCTTCCAAGTCCTTGCAATCATTTTTCTCTTTCTCCTCCCAAAAGGGTGTGTACTCTGTGATATGATTTGAGTAGGGACCTAAAGCAGAGGAATCATCTTCCTTATCGATATTATCTGCGATATTGTGAATTATTATGACCAATCCTTCAAAGGCTTGGATCTGTAAAGAGGTTAAAGGACCGTTCCCTGCAAATGAGTGCTTGCACAACAATTTTCCAATCTCCTCAAATACATTCCGGCATAATGGATCACAATCATAGTTTGCGTAAGCTTCAACTACAAACGTGGGTTGCCTGCAAAAATTTATTATTCCTTCAACTGCAACTTCTTGGAGTTGAATAGCGTTTGCTAAAGCTGCTACTCTCAGAAGCACGTATCCAAAGAAGGCTTCTAGTTGCAGGCGAAGGAACCTGCAAAAATAAAATATAATAACCTAATAACCTTTTGTTTCCAAGCTGCAACAAAGCTGCAAAAATGAAATATATCGTGACTATTTGCATTCAAAATGTGATTCAAGTTATTCTAATACCAGGTGAAAAATCATGTAAAATATCATAAGTCTATATTTAGTTTTTTTCCCCCGCTCTAATATGCATATTAGGTGAATATCAGATGGGTTTGACACAAAACCTACTGACCCAAGAAAAATAATCAGCATAAATATAATTTTAAACAATCCAATTATTTTAAGATATCCAATATTGATTGCGTTTCAAAACTCAAGATATCATTGAAGCAAACAAGCCGGAGTTTAATTTGCATTAAAGTTTTGCTCAAAAAATCTATAAACCTGCTTGCACTCAGCTTAGAGTTTCGCAAAGCCATCTGTAGATGGAAATTAAACGAGCTTGATACCAAGAGTACACATGGTTCATAGTTTCCTCAAAAATCTAACCTTCGCAAACAGTGATATGCATTCAAAACGGTACTGCAAATCATGGACAAGACAAGGGAGCTGGACCACGTGCCATAATATATCAAATGGTGAAAGAGATCATCTTGGATCATCCTCATGAGTCTGGGATGCTTTCCTATCGCATCGCCACTCAATTCAATGGCCGAGTTGATCAAAATCAACGAGAAAATCTGAACATCTTCATCAGCTGAGTGAGCGTTGGAGCCCTCTGTTTCGACCACCTCCATCACATTCACTAGAGAACACAAGAAATGAAAAATATCGATGGCGCAACGAACCCCGTACCCAGACTCCAAAACCCCAACATCATCCGTGTCTGATTCTGAACTCTCTTCCCCATCCTTCACCTCGATCTGAGCCAGCCTCGAAAACACAATCTGAATAAGCTCGTGCATTGTGTACCTCGCGGTTCGCTGAAGCAAGTCACCTCTGTTTGCAGATTGCTGAACCACCTGGAAGCATGTGTTGACAATGGTACATACCGCTTGGTCGGAGAACAAAAAAGAGGCCCTGTGGCTCATGATGGCTGTTAGAACTTGAAGGATCCTCATCATGACGGCGTCTTCAGAGACAGGGTCAGTTTTCTCGAGTCGGCAGGAGGTGATGCCGTTGGCGACGGCATCGAGGGCATCTTTGGCGCCGGGGGTGTGTTCGTCGAAGATGCCGAGTTTGAGGATCTTGAGGACTGAGGAGAGGGAGACGGCAGTGGCGGACGCGGGGACGTCGTCGGCTTGGATAACATCGAGAAAGGGGGTGAGGTAGATGGAGGGGTCGACAGAGCGCCATTCCTGGTGGAGGTTGAAGATGAGAGATCGGAGGGAACGGAGGGAATTGACGGCGGCAGATTCGTAACTCTCGTCAGAGGGAAGGTAGGGGGAATTGATATCTGGGGGGCGACGGACGAGAGCCAGCACGGTTCCAACTTCGGTGCTTAGCATGCAAGACACTCCCAACTCTTTCCTTTTGAATCTTGTCGAACCTCTACGCTTGTCCCTATCTTCTTCTCCAGTGGTCATCGGGGCTCGCTACTTTTCTGAAATTGTTTCTTTTGAAAAACGGTTATCCACGGCAATTTGACAACGTTTTTCTCACAATCCGTTTTTTGTTTCATATTTCGTGGGGTAACCTTCGCTTTTAGAATATTTGTAGGGTTGCAAATTAAAGATATCAAAATTTGAAATGGGTATACTGCATGAAGATTATTCTCACTACAGTGAGGGCTCCAATAAAAGCAATGGTTACTTAAAATCACCGTAATTGTCCCCAACAAAATTTAAAATCGCAGTGTGTAATAATAGTCTCTCTCTCTCTCTCTCTTGTATTTTCTTTGGTGATCCACATTCTTCTCTTTTTAAATGTTACATTTTGACCGTTTGACTCATGTTTCTTAATCAAAATTGGTGATGGGGATTGGGATTAGCGAAAATGGATGCAATATGGCAATGACTTACATGTCTTCCTTTGGTTGGATATAGGCGGGCGGAGATGCGTCAAGAACTAAGATGTACGACGCTAACTGAATAACAATTAACAAATTAAAGCACCCCAACTGAATCGAAGAATATCGCCGCGTACTTGTATGATCAGAAACATGTTCAATTGAAAAATCGTCTTTTTCATGTGACTTAAATCTGTTGAACAATGAGCTTGTAAGACCTTTCATATCTCGCGTGCAAAGTTCGGCATGCATGCATGCATGACATGTATGGCCATGCAATCGTAAGGGTTTCTTATATTAGAAAGATGGTGTGTAGAATATTTCATTCACAAGACATAACATGCTGCTGTGTAACTTATGAAAATGAAAAAAAAAAAAAAAAAACCCTTGTGAATGAAAAGTACCACATGTAAATAGAGCCACAGGGAATCATTCAGAGCCAAGGAGAATTGTAAATAGGAGTGACCACAGATTTAACTTGCAGGTACTTGTGAATTGCTTCCATTCCACAATCTTTCCCAAATCCGCTCATCTTGTACCCTCCAAAAGGAACATCGTTCCCAAACGCAAGGTAGCAATTGATCCAAATGATTCCTGCTCTGATGGATCTCGACACTGTGTTTGCTATGTCAATGTCCTTCGTCACTATGCCTGCTGCTAGCCCATATTTTGTGTTGTTTGCACTCTTTATCACTTCCTCTATCGTTCTGTTAACATTTCACTGTTCATCAATTTGATCCTGCTAAGACCATTTAAGAAAAACAAGTATACTAGCTATAACTTACTTAAACTTCATTAGTGCCATCACAGGCCCAAATATTTCATCCTGCGCTATAAGCATGTCCTCCTGGTAGAAAATGAGAATGCGTGTCTTATTGTCATGATCAACACACCATGTTTGATGTTCTTGTGAATTTGGATACTTGCAACTTACCTTAACATTAGTGAAAACTGTAGGCTCTAAGTAGTATCCCTGATTGCCAACTGCCTTACCTCCTGTCAACAAGGTGGCTCCTTCTCTCTTTCCATGCTCTATGTATGATAAAATCTTTTCAAATTGCTTCTTGTCTACCTAAAGTTTTTTTTAAAAAAAAAATATTGTCAACAAGCATATTGTTGATGATGATCAATGTGTTCCTGTACATGTTGATTTATAAATTTGCTTGTTACCTGAGGACCTTGCTGAACTTTAGGATCAAAAGGGTCTCCAACTACCCAAGCTTTTGCCTTCTCCACCAATTTCTTCTCAAATTCATCGTATATGCCTTCTTGAACAAACACACGAGAGCCTGCAGCGCAGATTTCTCCCTAAACCTCAAGCCAAGAAATGATACTTAGTGATAGCTATAATCATTTGATGAATATAGATGATTAATTATTTCTGGAAGGCATGCAATTCGACCTTGTTAAAAAGGATTCCAACGAGCGCAAGCTCAACTGCTTTGTCCACATCAGCGTCGTCAAATATAATGACAGGTGATTTGCCTCCTAATTCAAGCGAAACTTGCTTCAAATTACTCCTAGCTGCAGCCTGCATCACTTCCCGTCCTACTTGGGTCGAACCAGTAAAGCTAACCTTCAATAACACACACCAAGAAAGACAAGTTCAGTATCTAGTGATCAGCCATTTTCAATATCTCAATCACATGCAAAACTCCCAAATACTTGTACACTTGCCAACTACGTGCCTTATCAATGTCCATGTGCGAGGTTATAGCAGCACCAGCAATTGGGCCAAACCCAGGTACCACATTAAGCACACCATCTGGTATCCCAGCCTATATACGAAACCAGACAAGCAAAACACAGTTTCAGTGAAGAAGCCACAAATAAACTGAAAGCAGTAAACGTTAAAAAGAGTAAAGTCACAAAGTGCTTGTATGAATTAACATGCCAGCTTAGCTAGATGAGCGTAGAAGAGAGCGGAGAGAGGAGTTTGCTCGGCGGGTTTGACGACCATGGTGCAGCCGGCGGCCAAGGAAGGGCTGACCTTGCTGAAGAACATGGTGCTAGGGAAGTTCCAGGGAATGATGTGACCCACGACGCCAACGGGTTCGAGCAGAGTGTAGGCGTGGAACTCTCTCGACATCTTCAACACCTCTCCATGGATTTTATCAGCAGCACCTGCATAGTAACGCAGCATATTTGCCACTGAAGGAATCTCAATCTTACACCACTCGTACAGCTTTCCCGCGTCTATGGCGTCAAGTGCTGCCAGTTCTTCTGCATGTTGATCTATCAAATCTGCCCATTCCATCAATATTCTTCCTCTCTCCTGAATATTAGTTCCCACACCATCACAATAAACCAAATCAACCATTGAACAGCTAAACCAATCAACAACTTCAATTTAGTTCTCCTACAACATTATCAAATTTGGGTCCTTATAATTGTACTAGTTAACTCCGCCTATGTTTATAGCCAGTCCCAAGCCCGGGTAAAGGAGGGGGGTTGTGTTAGGCCATCAACAGCCAATGTAAAACTTTGTTGAATCTATCATGAACATGGACAATAGACGTTATAATGTTAATGCTAGGTCGTTGCCCGTAAGTAACGCGCTGCATGGCTCGAGTACAGTGACAAATGAGTTAGAGCCGCTGCATGCGGCGCCCGGATGTAGTGTTAAATGAGCAAGGGCTACCGCGTCATTTTGGACGCACGCGGCTAAAAAAGTTAGTCTATAAGAGCAAAATTAGATTTGGTACTTGGAATGTTGGGACATTAAATTGTAAATCTATAGAGGTTGTAGGGGTTATGATTCAAAGGAAAATCAATATCCTTTGCCTGCAAGAAACAAAATGGCGTGGAGAAGAAGCTAAGGATATTTAAGGTTTCAAACTTTGATATACAGGAAAAGTAAGTGCACGCAATGGAGTAGGCATCATTATAGATAAGGAGTGGAAGAAGAACGTTGTAAAAGTTAGCAGAATTGGAGATAGAATTATTTCCTTAAAAATGATAATTGGACGTGAGACTGTTAATATTGTTAGCGCTTATGCACCGCAAGTCGGGACAGAAGCTAGTCTTAAGGAATTATTTTGGGAGGATCTGGAGGGGTTGATTCGACACATACCACAGAGTGAAAAGATTTTTATTGGAGGAGACTTTAATGGGCATGTCGGGAGGGAAGCTGGTCAGTATGCGAGGGTGCATGGTGGTTTTGGTTTTGGAGAACTAAACAATGAAGGACAAACTCTTCTTGATTTCTCATTGGCGTATGATTTTAAGATTGCCAACACTTGTTTCAAGAAGAGAGATGAGCATCTCATCACTTACAAAAGTGGAGCCTCAAGGTCACAGATTGATTTTCTTTTGGTTAGGAACACAGATAGAAGACTTTGTAAAAATTGTAAGGTGATCCTCGAAGATGCTGTAACGACACAACATAGGGTCCTAGTCCTTGATGTGTGTATTATGAGTAAAATCAAAAAACATCGACAAGTAGTAACACCAAGGATTAGGTAGTGGCAATTAAAAGGTGAGAAGCAAGATATTTTCAAGCGAAATCTTTTGGATAAAGGAATTTAGGAATCTCAGGAAAGTGCTAACATTATATGGGAAGATATAGCTAAAAAGATACGGGAGGTTGCAAAAGTAGTTTTGGGAGAATCGAAAGGTTCTGGTCCGAGAGATAAGGAGACTTGGTGGTGGAATAATAGTGTACAAGACAAAATTAAATATAAGAAGAACTGTTTTAAAGCCATACATTTGTGTAACAATGAGAAAAATTGGGAGAGGTACCGTATGGCTAAGAAGGAAATTAAGAGAGCTGTGGGTGAAGCTCGTTCTAAAGCTTTTGAAGAATTTTATAAGAACCTTGAGACGAAGGAAGGAGAGCAAAATATCTATAAGATTGCCAAGAGTAGGGAAAAAAAATCAAGAGACCTAGAACAGGTAAAGTATATTAAGGATGAAGAGGGAAGAATTTTAGTTACAGATGATGAAATTAAAAATAGATGGGAGACTTACTTTTCTAAACTTTTCAATGATGGAGAGGATTCATCTAGTAACTTGAAGGATTTAGTAACTGGTGAAGGAGAACAAAATTTGTCATTCTATCGAATAATACGTGATAAGGAGGTAAAGGAAGCTCTTAAGAAAATGGCAAATGGTAGAGCCAACGGACCTGATTGTATATCTATCGAAGCGTGGAAATGTTTAGGTGAAGAAGGGGTGAGATGGTTAACTAAGTTATTTAATGTGATTTTACGGTCCAAGAAAATGCCTGATGAGTGGAGGAGAAGTACATTAATTCCTATTTATAAAAATAAATGGGATATTCAGAATTGTACTAACTATAGAGCGATTAAACTCATGAGCCACACAATGAAATTGTGGGAGAAAGTAATTGAGCACAGGTTGAGATTGGAGACAAGTATTTCTGAGAATCAATTTGGTTTTATGCCAGGTAGATCAACTATAGAGACAATTTATCTACTAAGGGGATTAATGAAAAAGTATCGTTGTAAAGATAAAGATTTACACATAGTTTTTATTGATTTGGAAAAAGCTTTTGACCGTATACCAAGAGAAGTGCTTTGGAAAGCGTTGGAAAAAAAAAGGAGTACGGATTGCTTATATTAAAGCCATACAAAATATGTATGAGGGGGTAAAAACTGGTATAAGAACGCCTAGTGGTCAAACAAAGGATTTTCCTATAAAGATTGGACTACATCAGGGATCATCTCTGAGTCCTTATTTGTTCAACTTGATCTTAAATGTTTTGACGGAACATATTCAAGAGGAAATTCCGAAATGTATGCTCTTCGCGGATGATATAGTTCTTATAGCAGAGACAAAAGAAGAGGTTAATTGCAAACTTGAGTTATGGAGGAGGACATTGGAGTCGAAAGGTTTTCGTCTGAGTAGAAGTAAGACGGAATATTTATATTGTAAATTTGGTAAAGGACTATTCGACAATAATTTGGAAGTGAAATTGGGAGATCAAATTATACCTCAAGTGAAAAAGTTTAGATATTTGGGAGCCATTATTGAAAATGATGGCGAAATCAGTGGAGATATTTCACATAGAATTCAAGCTGGGTGGTTTAATTGGAGAAAAGCTAAAGGAGTTATTTGCGACCGTAAGGTGCCTAATAAACTTAAAGGAAAGTTTTATCGTACTGCTATCAGACCGGCAATGTTATATAGTAGTGAATGCTGGGCTCTAATGGGAGAGCAAGAGCATAAATTTGGAGTAGCAGAGATGAGAATGTTACGATGGATGTGCGGACATACATGTAAAGATAAAATTCGAAATGAGCACGTACGCGAAAAAGTGAGGGTGGCACCTATTGAGGAAAAAATAGTAGAAAATCGGTTGAGATGGTTTGGGCATGTACAAAGAAGACCAAGGGAGGCACCAGTGAGAAGAGTGGAACATATAACTTTGAGTCCGATTAAGAGAGATAGAGGAAGGCCTAAGAGAACACTCTTGAAAGTTGTTGAGCGCGATCTCTTAATTAATAATATTCCTAAAAGCTTGATAAATGATAGAGTATAATGGCGTCTTGTAATCCATGTAGCCGACCCCACCTAATAGGATGAAGGCTTGTTGTTGTTGTTGTTGTTGTATAATTATACTAGTTACATTGTATAGTAGTAGACATATTTGTGTTGTAAAATTATTTGATATTATCGAGAAATTTGAATTTTAACAAAATTACATTGTAAAACTTTTGGAACTATGTTTTTTTTCTTTACTTGAAAAGAAAGAAAAAGAATATTTGAAGATTTGGTCATTAATGGGAAGATGGACAAAATTCGAGATTTAGATATATATATATATATATATATAGTTATTTTTCTATTTTTAATCATTTTAGATTTTTATATTATTTTAATATTTAAAATATTTTCATTGATTTTGGGATAAACATTAAGACTCTATAAATAGGTCTTGACTCTTAATACATCTTATTTTTTAAAATTTTTTATCATGAATGAGTAAGATCGATATTTAAATATCTCTTTCCCTTTCCCCCACTTGTTGAGCATCAACTGTTGATATGACAGGTATGTGCTGGTTGCATCTAAATACTCTTTTCATGGTCGCCACACAAAAGGGGCGGCAAGAAAGAAAAATAAAGGATCATGAACAAATAAAAAGTGCCTAGATTCTTATCCAAAAAAAAAATACCTAAATTTATTTACTCTTTTCATTTAAAAATATAAAATATTTTTTAAAAAATTAAATATTTAAAAATATAATCTTTTAAGATATAATTATTATCTTTTTTTAAAAACACTCCTATTGATGAATCACTTTATATTTATTATAGGGTATTTAAAAAGTAAATATAGAAAGATAGGATTAGTTTAAAAGTAAGCAACTATTCTTTTGGAGAGTGAAATTCAATTAAAAATGTCTTACATTTTTTAATGGAGAGAGCATAATATTTTTATATTTTATTTATATTTATTAAAATAAAAATTATAAATAATAATAAATCTACTATATCATCAATTTAAACAATGTGAAATTAATTTGAATAATTCAATTTAATATTAAATATCTTTATTATTTTTATAAATTAACTATACAGATATGCTTTGAACAATTTAGATTTAAAATTTTTAAATGGCAACTTATTCTCAATTTTTTAAAAGTGCCAGATTATCTTTATTTTCATTTTTTAATATTATATATTTACTAAAATAAAAATTTATAAAAAATTTAAAAAAGTTTATTATTAAATCCAGACTGTCAAAAATATATCTAAATTATTAATTTATAAAAATTATAAAAAAATTAATATTTAAATTAAATTATTATAATTTAAATTAATAATAAGATAGATTTATTAAAATTTTATAATTTTATATAATAAATATAAAATAAAAATATAAAAACAAAACTTTAAAATCCAGACCGTCGTGAAGGTACTCATCAAGTGGTCCTCATCACACCGAAATCAAACGCCAAGAAGGTACGGCATGACTGAGTTAGCAAGTGAAGACAGATGTCTCGAGATTCCGTCATGTGAATAACAATTGACTCTGAAAGCTTAAATAGTTGGGTTCAGACATTTTCTCAAGTGTTCCTCTCCCTCACTTGAGATATGATCGAGATTCAATCATCTGGCACTAGGATGTCGGAGTATCTGAATTTCTTACTGATACAATGTTCAGTTATTATAAAATAAACATTTATACCAAAAAATAACAGATAAATCCATATTAGGGCCATTGGGCTGGGCTATTGGGCTGATACATCATTTTATATTTACATTTATGCTCTTACTAAATATTAAAAAAATTATTAAAAATAATTCTGTATTTTTATTAAGGATAGATATAAAAATTAGTTAAATTTTAAAAATGAAGGTAATGAAATTTATAAAATCAAAATAATATAATGTCAACGACATAAAGCTTGAAATTGCAAGTTGCCAAGATATTGAGTGGTTGTACTCAAGAAGTAGAAAAGGTAAGCTGCCTTCTTAACTGTAGGAGTATGCTCGCATTTATGAAATAGGGCGGTTCTTAAAAATTCCAAACATGGACCTAGGCTTTAGCTGTTACATTCTTCTCCGATTTTACATGTGTGCAGGTCAAATATTAATTTTGACAATTTTGACAAGAATACCCTTATTAGTGTGTAACACTTTTTTTTTTTGTTGATTAATAAAATGGCCTCTCTTTTGCTTAAAAAAACACTAAAACTATCCTTATACACATAATTGGACTAATTATTTTGAAGCCAAAAAAGCTTATGTGTTGGTGTCTTCAAAATTATGTTATTGTTATTTTCTCAAACTCAACCAGAGAATATAAAATTTCAAATAGTCAATGTCTTTGTAAAGTATAGAATTTTTAAATTAAACAGTTATAGTGATGGATGTTCTTGTTATATATGAAGTTTTGGCAAGCTGTGCTATTCATGATTTATAAGTGATTTTATTTATTACATAATGTATTAATATTGGAAATTAATATTATTAATTTATAACCATGAGGAGGAGACATGAAGGACAACTCATTCGACCTGTGCATACAAAAGTCAAAAACAACTGCATAATTTAATTTGACACAGATCAAAGTCTCGCTTTTTAAAAAAATCGTGTTGTCTGTAATTCTTCACGTTTCGCAATAAGAAGCGTTATGATAAAGAAAATTAAATGAACATTACTATATACATGCAGTTCATGCAATTTGGTTTTCTCCAGAAAAGGGCAAAAAAAAAAAAGAAAAAGTTTATATCGTTTGAGGGGTTCTATTTTTCCAAGATATATTCCGTCGCAAATTTTACCGGAAAAATAAAAATAAAACATACTGACTTCAGAAGATAACACAAAAATAAAATAATTACCAGGGGTGGCATCGTAATATATTTACACAAGGCATTTGACGATATTAAGGTTGAGAAATGAGAATGTTGTGAGATGGTGAGTTAAAAGGATGAAAATTCTCTAAAGTCTGCTTTCTAAATTTGACTATATCTGAGAGCATTTGATTGAGTAACAGTCATGATTTTACCACGTAATAAATGAAATGATGTGTAATATTGCGATATTTGGTGAAAAATGCTTTCAATTTTTTCTTTAATTTTACAAACGTATGCTATATTTATATTACTGTATATTCATATTACCGCTCATCCGGGGAAATCAAACTTATTTATCAATAGAATAGTCGCAACGGAGAGGAAGAGTGGCAGGGGAAGAAGGGAAGAGGAGGGAGAAACATACAGAGCCGGGGAAGCGAGGCCAGGGACCGAAGTCAAAGGCTTGACGGGCAGCTTTAACGGCGACGTCCACGTCAGCTTTGGTGGCTTCGGCGATGCTGCCGATCACCTCCCCTGTTCTAGGATCTATCGTCTCGAATCTGCCCCCTGTTTTCCATCCAACAAATCAAATGCTCAGAGTGAGAGTGAGAGAGAGAGAGAGAGAGAGAGAGAGAGCGAGAGGCGTGAGGAATTACCTGAAACAGAATCAACGAATTGTCCGTTGATGAAGAGCTGCGTGAACTTGATCTTGATGGACGCAGCATCAGGGTTTGAGGCGTGGCAGTTAAAGAGAGACGCCATGAGAGAGAGACAGAGAGAGAAGAAGCAAGAGAAGGTGAGGGGTGTCTAGGACAAGAGAAGGTGAGGGGTGTCTAGGACTGCGAGAACATATATTCTCATTCTCATTTTTACTATTCTTTTTTTTTTATAAGATATTTTTAAAAAAATTTCTCAACTTAAAATTAGAGTTGAAAAACGAGCGAACCCAACTTTTATAGGTTCGATCTTTAAGAACTCAAGCTTTTAAATTCAATTTTCTTAAAATATTTTATTTTCTAAAGCCCGACTCTTATATAAAAGGCTTAAGGTCAGGCCTATAAGCCCTTATTATTATTTTTTTATTGTTTGAAATTTTTAAAAATTAAAATTTTTAATTATAATATTTCATATATTTTTTAAAAATACAAATCATAATGTTTAAAAATTAAAAATAAATAATAGAAATTCTAATTTTAAAGTAAAAATATATATTCTAAAGTTTAAATTTAATTTAAAATTAAAAATATTTTATTTTTTAATGAAAAAATAAAAATGAGCCTAAAAGAGCCGTCCGAGCCTATTTTTTTAGGGCCTATCAGGGTCGGATTTGAAAGCTTAATTTTCTAAAAAATGTCATTTTTTAAAGCCCAAACCCTTATAAAAATGGGCTTAAATGAGCGGCCTTCTAGGCCCAACCCTTATTCTCGACTCTACCCAAAACATAAGACATTTTGGATTGATTAAGGGTGTGTTTGATTTTTAGTTTGTTAAAAGTCAATTTGATAAAAATTCATTTGGTAAAAGTCAGTTTGGTAAAAGTCAGTTGTTATAACAAAATTTGTGTTTGGATACATTTTTTCAAAAATTAATTTGGCAAACTAAAAGTTATTTGAATTAATAAAAATTTGTGCTTTTGAAATGTACTTTTTAGTATGTAATAACCAAAAAGGACATTAATTTATGATAATTTATAATTTTTATTATGCAAATATAATATATCAACAATGTTTAAAAAATGTGAAACAAATTTAAAATAACATAAAATTTGAAATGTTAAATAATAAGAAAAAATATAAAATTTAATTTTGAAAAAAAATATGTAATAAATATTTAAACATTCATTAATATTGAATAGTTACATGATTAACGATTCAATCTATAATATACAATCTAATCTCTAATAGAATCTCGAACCTTATTCATCTCTCTATTAGAAACTATACTTGAAATTACACTTGGAATTATTGATGAAAATGCATACTCATCATTATCATCATTAGTATTAACCATATTTTCATCCTTAAAATGCCTAAAGTCAGAATCAGTTGCAGATTTTCTTCTTAATAAAATTATGTATAGCCATTGTTGCACCAACCATACAAACTTGCGTCACAAATGAATAGATAGGCATGTGTCGTAAGATTGCGAATCTGTTTTTCCAAACCCCGAAAGTCCTTTCAATCGTGGTTCTTAAGCTTGAATGATAATAATTAAAAACCTTATTATTGTTTGCAAATCTGAATGAACGCCTGAAATCTAGGAGGTGATACCTATGAGATCTATAAGAACTTAAATATTCACGTGGTATTGGATAGCTGGTATCTAACAAATAATATTTACCTACCAATAAAAAAAATAGAAATTGTAAGATCTCAAAAAATATTGAAAAAATTATTTTAAATTAGATAAATATGAAATATACCTTGGGATAGATGTGAAAATTTCATATCTGGCCTTGTGAGTGCATAGTCAAATAAACGAGCATTATAGACAATCCCTTCCCATCCAGCCATGACATAAGTGAAGCACATATTTCAATCACATGCGGCCACTATATTTTATGCTGGAATACCTTTCCTTCCAATATATTTCCCCTGCTCTTCAACACTGACCATGCACGGGATATGTGTTCCATTAATTGCTTCTTTTGGTATCTTTAAAGAATGGTCGATATTGTAGATCATCTAAAATTTTTGGATGAATATTTTGAAAAGTGCGATCTTTTGGTTGAATATATTCCTTCGCTGGCTTCTCACAAGCATGCAATACATTTTTAAAATGTCTATGAATAGTCTCTACTGAATGTTGAAATTGTCCTTATGCTATCCTATTCCCCACCCCATGTCCAACAATATTTACGAACATACCAACCATTTCATGGATCCTTATTCTTCTAGTTGGATGCAAACCATATTGCACCAGTACATCACAAAGTTGAAAAAAAAAACATCTTTTTTCATGTGAAACATGTCATAACAATGCTAAGGATGCCCTTGCAAAATTTCTTACACCCATACATGACCTGATTGTGAATTGGTTCTACAAGGCTCTTTCAATAAAGTTGTTGAGTAATTAGATATTATTGTAGTAATAGCCTCAACATCATCGTCTTCCGCATGTATAAGCAATTGTGATAAGCGAAATTGCGTACTTTCATCCATAAAAACTGCATAGCATAATTAAACAACCATTACACCCTTATTCATAACTTGACATTAAAAGCACAAAAAAAAAAGAGTCAAATAACACATTCAATTTCAAAATAAAGTTAACAACATAAACGACATTAGCTAGATTTTAAACATTAAGAAGGCAAGCTAGGATTGATCTAATATGCTTTTTTGCCCAAGCACTTCAAATAGGCCATTCATGCCCTTCTATTATCCCTAAGCCCAATATACATGTCTCTTACAGTCTTATCTAACAAGGCCACAACACACTGTCCAAGAATCACCTCATCACAAGCAATCTCCTCAATTTCATAAAGTTTCTTTGCAACATCCATGACATTTTGACCAATTAGTTTTGTTCCACCGTTTATGGAATTAATAATTGACTTCAGTGTTGACACCCTATCCTCTTGTGTGGACACCAATCGACTCACTAAATCAACCATCACAATTGCAAGACATTTTCCCTTCTTGTTTTGACCACTTTCACCTCTCTTTCTCTTGCTCCCTGAATTAGTACTACCACTGTATGCATTGTTCAAGTTAACCTGCCTAATTTTTGAGAGAGTTCCTCCACTAATGTTTCTTACATCATCACTATCCCGTGATCCTTTGATCAAATCCAATTGACGCCTACACACATCTTGCGAGTCATCAGTCGCAAGTGTCCACATGTAAGTATCCCGTGTTACAACTAGCTGGAACTACTGTGTCAATTCTTATACATATGAAACTGGTCTATGTCTGAATTTTTTGTATTCAAGATTCTCTTGCACATTTACAAAGAATTGAGTCCAATATATTTACAAAATGAAGCATCAAATATATAGCA
Organism: Prosopis cineraria; assembly: GCF_029017545.1. Classification (NCBI taxonomy): domain Eukaryota; kingdom Viridiplantae; phylum Streptophyta; class Magnoliopsida; order Fabales; family Fabaceae; genus Prosopis; species Prosopis cineraria. Next base: position 40,503,485 of record NW_026555332.1, read on the forward strand.
TGCCATATATAATTATATACATTAATCTTTTGATTCCACCACTCATCCGAAGCTGATACAATATTCTTTTCGCTATCCCATCCCAAGCCGATTTCTTTATTTAGCAGCTTGTCTCATATATTCTAGTCTTTTCTCAAATTGTCCCATTTATTCTTTAACTGCTTCTTATCATAACTTCTAGAGCTCAAAGTATTAAAATTTAAACTGTTGTATTAGCACCTCCTAACTTTTCTTTAATAAGGTAGAGCTTTTACACTCATTTTTTCTAACTTATTGGAGAGCTAATTTGATGAATAGTTTAGTCTCTTCGGTAGTCCACAATGCCTTCTCTTTACTTATATTTACTATCGAAATATTACATTCTCAATAATTAATTAACATAAATTAGACCTATATATCAACTCACATTTAACAGGAAACAAGGCAACTATTAATTAATTAAGTAAAACCATTCAATGTTTATTTATGAAACCAAACCAAGACCCATAATTCAACATTGGTTTGAGCAAAAGAAAACTTGGAAATACACACATAAACACATAGAATTCGACACTAATTGAATGCAAGAAATCTTAGAAACACACACACAATCACACATTTCCAAGAGAAGGATCAAAACCTAGAATAATTCTCTACTGATTGAGTACAAAAAAACTTTAAAACACACACATTTTTAAGAGAAGAGGTCAAAACCCAGAATTAATCAGTCATTGAGTATAAGAAAACTTGAAAACATACACACAAAGCGGAACTAAATAATGCAAATAAATATTATGAAAAAAAATTGACTTATTAACTAGTTCAATAGAAGTGCTTGTTGTATTATATTGATCGAGGAAAATAAGCATAGTTAAGTCTATTATTAATTTTTATTCTTTACAATGAAAGAGCTGAAAACAGAACCAAGCTAATGTTCAAATTCACAACATATTGGTTCCTGTTCATTGAGTATAAGAAAACTTCAAAGCATACACACAGGGCAGAACTAGCTTCTTCAACATTCAGATTCTCTCAGAAGCTCTCAAGTTTCAGATTAGCAATGCAAGTAGAAGAAACGAGTGAAACAGAGCAGAACTACCTTCAATGGAAAAAAATAGAGCATAACCTGATCAGGAGAAAAAATCAGAAGACCACTGATCGAACATATAAGCCATATATTTTCATATATTTATCCAAAATAGAGGACCACCATTTTCGGATCTAGCAAAAAATGGTTGAACGACATCATACCTTCAAATGGAAGAGCAGATCGGAGAGGAGGTCAGAGCATTCAAGTTCAGTTCAACAGGTCCCAGGTGTTTTCACGTCTATCAGCTTCGTAGTACCATCCAAGACCCAAAACAAGCTTGATCCGTGAGCAACAAATGAAAAAATGTCCACTGGAATGGTAAGGAAGGGCGACAAAACGAGATCAGGAGCTGGGGGAAGGAAGAATGGACGGAGTCAAATATGTGACCAGATGGCAAAGGAGAGACAAAGGAGAGAAGGAAGAGAGGCACTGGAGGCAGACTGACAGTGGAGCAAGGCGAAGCGAGACAAGCGACATACACATAAGAGAGAATAAAGATGAGTTTTGAAACACACACATGAGCTCGAGCAAGAGGAAAAGACAAACATGAAGGGAGGGATATCATGGTCATTTTAAAATAATAGGTATCATTAATAATGCATCTTCCTTTCACATTTCAAAAAACCCATTTGAAAAGTCAGTTTTATATCATAAATAGTCCCCAAACAACATTTAACTTCCTCAAAGTGAAAAGCAGCTTTTTGAATGTTAAAAGTGGAGAAACCTAACGCACCCTAAAGTTTCATTAAATGTGTCAATTTCAATATGATCCCTTCTCTCTTTATAATTAATTTTCGTTCATTCTCTTTTTAATATATTAAATTATGAGTATTTTTAAAATTTATATTTTTGTTTTAAAAAAATAAAGTTATTAGGTATATTTAACGAGATTTATTGATATATAAAATTTTATTTAAAAGTATTTTATAATTTAAAATGGAGGAAGTATTTCACCTTATTACTTCCTTCCTTTATAGGTACGTGCAAGACTATTCATATTTTTCTAATTAAGATGGGGTCGAGAAAAACGTTATGTTCCTCCAATTGTGTCTGACTCTTAGTTAAGGTCTTTTGGGAGGACCATGATGCCGATGAGTCGTTACACTAATTTATTGAAGTTCCAAAAAAGAAAAAAGTAGGAATAATATATGTATATTTGTTTGACTTACAAGTTGGAGCTTTGTGATGGAACCCGTGACGTGGGGGACACTGCGGAGGTCTAGCATGGTCTAGCACGCGCGTCCACACTAAGACCTTCGTCTGCCTGTAAACCACGGCCCTGCCTTGCTTGCAAAATTCTCACCGTTGAAGCTTGACAAATATTTTAGCATTGCTCGTCTACTTCTTCTTCTTCTTTTATTATTTCTTTTTTATGCATTTGGGCGCACCTCTAAATTCAGAGTGATGCAATATTACTCATCATTTATTCCTTCTGTTTAAGAATATTAACAGTTAGATGTTAAAAAATAAAATATTTTAATCTTTTAATATACAATCATTATTTTTTTTTAAAAAATCTCTATTAAATAAATCATTTCATATTTATTTTAAAATAAAACATCATATTAAATAAAAATAAATATAAAAAGATAGGATTAATTTAAAAATAAATAATTACTTTTATTAAGAGATGAGATTTAATTAAAAATATTTTATATTTTTTAACGGAGAGAAAATTATAAATGAATCTAAATCCTGCGTTTGTTATCTTGATTGTTAATTAACCGATATGCTTATGCAAAAGATTTTAAAATATTATAAATATTACTCTAAAAGTGTTTGAATTGATAGACTTAGATTTTCATTTTAAATTTTAAATTTTACATTTTAAATTCATTTATTTAAAAGGAAAAATTAGTGAAAAGGATATTGTTGAAAAAAGAAATTTTGCTCAATTTAAGGACCAAACTAAATATTTTATTCATTAAACAATCTAAACAAATGACTAAAATGTCCCTCTATTTAAACTAACAAAATTAAAAAAAAAAAGGCTGCATGTACACCCCAAGTCATAAGCCTTGTATCCTAACTAGAACCCTTGCACCTCAAGCTAGAAGCCTTACACTCGAGTGAGAAGCCAAAAAAGTAAGTTGTAATTTTTATCATCATAGGTGCAAGGCTTCTAGCCTAAGGTGCGAGGCTTTTGGCTTGAGGTACATGTGTTGAATAAGCTATCTTTTTTTTTTCTTTCAATTTCGTTGGTTTAAATGGAGGGTCATTTTGGTCATTTGTTTAGATTGTTGAATGAATAAAATTTTTAGTTTGGTCCTTAAATTTAACTTGGTCCTTGGACACAATTTTTCTTTCAATTAGGTCTCTTTCATCAATGTTTTTCTATTTAAAATCATTTATTTGAATAGTTTAAAAAATTTTAAACAAAAAAGAAAGATAAACTAATATTCAAAATGAAGATGAAAAATAAAAAAGGATGAGTTTATTTATATTTTTTAATTGACAAACGATGACAAGAAATATAAGTGTTATAAAGGTATCAATAATAAAAATGTAAATATGTTTAAAATAATTAAAATTTCAAATTACTTTGATTCAAAGTAAATTTGAAATTGTAAATAAATTATAATTTAAAATGAAGCCAAAGCTAGCCTCATAAATTCTTGTATATTTAAATAAAAAATTTAATTTAAATTTAAATTAAATTTTTTATTAATTTAAACACCCTATATAAGAATATTAATATTAGCACTCGAAGCCCACAAGTTTTATTTTGCACGTGACATGTTACTCAGGCTCGTCAATAATGCAATCACAAGGATGCATTCAGAAATCAGAATATAAAAAACAAATGCAATAAAAAAGGGACACCTACATTAAATGTTACCCAACCCTGTTTGGTCTTTTTGGAAACCACACCCTTTCATTTCATGACCACCACAATTCTCATTGTACTTTCCCTCGTTAAAACACTGTCACCGTCACAACTCTTCAAAATTGCTTTTTTTCCCTGTCACATATTTCCTGCGGCATTATTTATGAATTATTTTTTTCAACTTCATTAATATTAATATAATAAAAATAAATAAAATTTTAAATATAATTATCAAGTAAAAAAATATAAATAAATAAATTATATAATATTATTTTGTTAACTCTCTTACTTTTTAATGTTAATTTAAAAATTTTAATTTAAAATAAAATAATTATATCAATTAATAACTTATAAAACGAATTATGTTGTGCTTTTTAAAAGGTGCCTCATATGCACAACCAGAGGTAGCATTTGTTTTATCTATGTTTCTCCCCCACAAAAAATACCACCAGCTTTGCTTGCATAATATATTTTTTAAAATTAATTATATCATATTTTGTGAATTTTTAATTAAAAATACTGTCGTAAATAAAAATATCGTCTTCAGGTAAAAACATACTTCATTTTAGCATAACTTTGTCATTCCAATGTTTAGCGGGAGGGAGGTTATCATATGAAACGAAGATTAAATAATGCAGTATTTTTATCATTTAGCTTACTGAGAATTAAAGCAAGAATTAACGACCAATCTTTCTTCATCCCTAGAATGGAGACGTTAACGCCTGTTTGATTAAGTTGGAACTTTTGTAAAATGCTATTTTGTAATATAATTTTTAAATTCATTTTTTAGAGTAATCCAAATAAACACTTGTTTGATAATACTAATTTAAAAATATTTTTAGAGGATGAGATAGCTTCGTGCATCTTAAAGTTTCCCTCACCTTATTTTGAATGTCACCAGAGTTACATCCTATTTTTAAAATAGATAAATATAATTTGAAAACAACTAAATGAACAAGTGTTTTTGTTTTAAGAATTTCAAAAAACGGCTTTAAAAATAGAAATAAAAGGGGCTGTAAATTTAAGTTCCTGGATCAGTGGTTGTCTTTTAGGCTGAAACGTGGACTCTTTGGGAAGGTAATACTCCCTCCTGTCTAAAATATAAAATATTTTTAACTATAATTTAAAAATCAAAAAAATTTAATTATATTCTTATTTTCAGTTAAAAATGTTATAAGTTTTTGTTATCCTTTTCTCCAACTATTAATAATAAATTAAATGAAAAAGATAATAATTTTTAATAAAGAATTATAACATGAGAAAGCATGATCCTCCTTATAGACCAATAAGATTTTAGCTATTATGAAGGGTGAGAAAAATGTAATAAATATTACACAACAAATCAAGTTAATAAATATAAGGTTAAAATAGAAAAAAATTAAAATCTACCAAATGTCTTATATTTTAAATTAAGATGAGTTGAAAAAAAATATCTTATAATTTAAATACGAGGGAGTAAAGCAGAGGACAGGAGGAAGAAAGGAGAGGAGGATAGGGAGAAGGACTTTTGAGGTAATGGAGAAACCCAAACGTAACTTCAACTGAGTTTGTTTTTTTCCAAGAAGATTAAAAGAAAGTTCTCCATAGCATGGATGCCAGTACGCCATCTCTCACTGTCATAGCCAAACTATTGGTTTCAATAAACCTCTTTAATCTATCGCACAAGCAATGTGAGCTAACACTATCATTGATATTGGGCATGGCAAACACAATATTGTTCAGTGTTATAAAATATTTTTTTAAAATATCTTGTTTAATAATATAAATTATTTTAGTTTTTCATTGTGTAATTAATACAATTTTTTTAAAAAAAAATGTCTTTAATAGGAGTGTAATTAATAAAATTTTGTAAGAGAGAGAGAGTAAAGTCACAAAGTGCTTGTACGAATGAACATGCCAGCTCAGCGAGAGATGAGCGTAGAAGAGAGGGGAGAGAGGAGTTTGAAGATGATGGTGCAGCCAGCAGCCAAGGAAGAGCCAACCTTGGTGAAGAACATAGCGGTGGGGAGGCTCCAGGGAATGATGCGACCCACCAGAGAACAGGCATGGAACTCTCTCGACATCTTCAATACCTGGCCATGGAGTTTATCTGCAGCACCAGCATAGCAGCGCAGTATATTTACTGCACAAGGAATCTCAAAATTCCTTAAGCCTATCGCATCCAGTGCTGCTACTTCCTCTGCATTTTGGTCTTTTAACTCTCTGCCCATTTCATCAACACTCTTCCTCTTTCCTCAATATCCCCGCCCCTTCACAAGTTTTACTTTATTAATAATGTCTTCTGAATTTCAATCGGGGGATATAAAATTTCAAATAACTTCAACTAATTTATATCAGGTACTGTATAAAAATAATGTGAATTATTCCAAATTTTAGTTTGTATTTTTTTTTAAAAAAAATAGCTTTATAATCCGATAGTTCAAAGCTTCCCATTAAAATATTCAGATTTCATAGTTTTTAATAATTTGATAGGATCAATTTTGCAGGCCACTATGGCGAAGAGGATCCTCTCCAAATTTTGGACCATCATTTATACTCTTTCCAATAATACCAACATAAAAAGTAACAACTCATCTAATTTTTAATCCAGCTGTCAGCCTACCAATTTGTATAATTTTATTATTTTTCAGAGAAAATAAAGCGATTTTTTGTCCAACTCTTTCTCTCCCACCTTCCCAAGGTTTCCTCACTCTTCTGTTCACCGCATTCAGGGAGGACTTGGCTTTTCTCCCATGAGAGAAGTTTCCTCTGCCTCAGGCTTAATTTAATCATTTAAATTTAATTTTTAATTTTTTAATTTTTTATTTATATTTTTAAAATAAAAATATATATAAAATTGTAAATTTTTTTAATAAATATATTTATCAATCTGATAGTCCAAATTTAATATAAATGATCTAAAATTAATATTAAATTTTTTAATAAATTTATTGTTCAGTTCAGAATATATTTATACTGTTTAAAATATATTTAAAAAGTTAATTTAAATTTTTTATATTAAATTTAGAGTATTTATATTAAATACGAACTGTTAGATTGATTAGTATATTTATTAAAAAAATTTATAATTTTATATATTTTAAATTTAAAAATATAAATAAAAAATAAAAATAAAACTATTAAATTTGGACCGCTCAGATTAAATCTGAACAATCTAAATTTTTTTCTGCCTTAAAAGGAGAGGCAGAGAAGGCTTCTCTCGAAGGAGATAAGCCGACTCCATTCAGGGAACACTTGGGAAAAAAAGAAGAGACGCATACCATAAAGGAGGAGAGAGAAGTGAGTAAAAAAAAAGGGAAAAGTTGTAGTAAAAGAAAGGAGCTTTTACCCAAATAACTCATGTTATAAGATCAAATAAAAAAAACATATTTTTCTTAAATTTTAGAAATAACCGTTTTAGTATTTAGATTGTAATTAATTTATAAAATTTTCTTTTTTAATATTTGTTTTTTTTAAATATCAAAAGATTCAAAGCTCAAGAAATCTCTGAAATGAGAGAAACAAATGGGAGAGAAAAAATGAAACTTGACGCGAGAGAGACGAACGTGAGATAGCAGAGCAATGTGAGTAAGTCATAGTCATGACAACGAGAGACAAATGCGAGTTGAGATACATCGACAATACTCGATGAAACAGAACACACTAGCAGGAAAATGGAGCTATAGATTCATGAGTTTTTATTTTATTAATATAGATATTTGATTCTATGTGATAAGTTAAGAGTCCAAAATTTTTTATAGATTATGTTTGATATGTTTTGGGCAAATGATTATGTATTTTTAATATTATTAATTTATAATACTACATCATTGATATACGATTATATATCAATTATAAATAAATTTATGCTTGATTGTCTAGTTATATTGATCTATAATAGTATATCGATGATATACTATTATATATTACTGATATATAAGCCATATCAATAAAAACTTATCAATTTGTTTATAATTGATATACAGCTGTATATCAATGATATAGTATCACATATCGGTAATAGAGTTTTCTCTTCAATGTCTAATGTCCTCTGCGTAAAATCTGGAAAAAACAGAGAAGGAGATAGAAGAAAAACTCTGTGATGAAAATGGTGATCCAGGCAAATCATATCAAAAATTTTGATGAAAAAAATACTGTACGAAAGATGAACATGATGATCCAAGAAAATTAGATCAAAAAATATGATAAAAAAATATTCAGAGATGATAAATTAAAGAGAGAGCACGCACAATATAATTTTTGATAATATAAATAAAAGATCCAGTCAAAGATGATAAAAATTATTAGTTACATCATACTCCCTCCATTAAAAAATGTAAGGCATTTTTTAAGGAGTTGAATGTTAAAAAATATAAGGCATTTTTAATCTTTTGAGGTGTAATCATTACCTTTTTTTTTTTCAAAAGTACTCCTATTAATAGTGACTTTATATTTATTATAGGGTGTTTAATAGGGATAAGTATAGAAAGATAAGGTAAGTTTAAAAGTAGTTAACTATTTTATTAAGGGTGAGATTTGGTTAAAAATACTTTACATTTTTAAACGGAGGGAGTATATATTTTATTTTAATAATAAATTTATTTTTAGGATTAAAAAAACATGTTTAATTGATTTTATGAATGAATCATATTCTAAAATATTGAAACACCTCATTTATAATTGATGAAAGTTGTATTTTTTTAGGTCATTGAATTAATTTTCTCTAAAAAAAAGAGTCGGATTAAATTATTAAATTATTAAACTAATATAAATTAAAAGGATGAGAGATTGGCTTAGCAGCTTCGAATAAGATGTTTAGTCAGATGTCATATTTCTCTTAAAATGAAAAGCTGGTTAGCTATGCCTTATAATTAAATTGCTATGGAGTATTATTCTGTTTTTATTTATAAGAGAAACTATCAATTTTTATTTATTTTTTTATATAAGCAAAACCGGATATTTCAATAAACATTTATTATACATTTTTTAAATTACCCATCATAATTTACATTAACGAAAAATAATTAATGTATGTATATGTTAATTAATATAGGACATTTTAATCTACTTTTTTATTTTTAAACATAATTATTATAATTAATTAATTTTTTAAACTGCGTGATATAGTTTGCTTGGGAGTACATGGGTCTCATTAGGAAGTACATTCATGTTGAAATTGAGTTTACTTCCCCGAGCTTGTGTTGTGCATTACATCTTAATTTTAGGAATAATGTTGTTGAGTTTGAAGGGCAGAGAAAGAGAGAAGGAGCTAACAGGAGGCCAGGGGCAGGAGTCGAAGAAGGCATGACCGGCGGCGTTGACGGCGAGATCAATGTCGTCTTTGGTGCCTTGGGCGATGGTGGTGATCGCATTCCCTGTTCCCGGATTGATCGTCTCGAACGCCTTCCCTGTGTTTCACCCCAGGCAAGAACTTAGCCAGTTCCACTCAAGATTTTGACCAGGAAGAAAAGAAATTCAATACCAGAAACGAAATCCAAGAAATTGCCGTCAATGAAGGGCCGCGTGAACTTGACCGTGACGGAGTGGCCATTGCATAGAGGAGCCATATATGTGTGAATGTGAGTGAGACACCAAAAAAGGCAAGGCCAGCTTCAGGGGAATGTGTAGCATCTCTTTTGTGGTATTGTTTCATATGGTCTGACGTCTGAGGGAATCATATCCCCAGGAGGCCTGGCTTATATGAAATAAAAGAGACGTTGTATGTATACGAATCTGGCCTTCTTTGCAAGATGAGGTCCAAGTTTTTCAGGCCAACGCAACAGGCGAATAAAAGTGTCTTTTACGGTTGATAGCAGAGTTTAATTAGTTGTATATTTTAGACATTTAGTTTTAAAGTAAAAAAAAAATTAAAACTCAGTTACAAAATATGGGAAATCAATTGTAAAATTTTTTCATAATTTATAATTTTTATTTTAAATTTAAAATTTATTTGCAACTGCTTCTGTTAACATTTACTGTTGAGTTCCAAATATCTAAAATGTTTAAAAAACTGACGTTGGGTTAAAAATTAATGCGTGCATATTTTATTTTACACAGAAACACACGCATCAAATACTTTCTCTAATCTTATTTATAAAGTAGGAAGAGAATTTTTTTTATTTTTATTTATAAATTATGTTATTAAATTTTTATTATAAATTTTTTCTTTTATCCTTCATTAAATGTTAGAGAAAAAATATATTATTAAAATATGTATATTTAATAAGGATAAAGTTAAAAATTTGTTAAATTTTAAGACATAATTAAGTTTTAAGATTTGTTTTATACTGATAAAATATATTAAAATTAATTTATAAATAGAATCAGGGCTATGATCTTTAGACCAGCTAAATATGATCTCCCAACTAATCTAATATAATATAGTTAAAAAGAAAATCAACAAAATATATTTTATCTACGCCCGAATTCGGCACGAAAAACATGGATGTAATGTATTCAAGTTGATGTTTCCGAATAAATATAATAATATATTCATTTGCATTCTTTTTTAGTTTGATATTTTATATGTAATATATTAACACACACAAATGCACAAATATTTTATGATATATATTTTTGAAAGAATTACATTCAAGTCTAATTTAATTATCATTGAACTTTATAGTACTTAATTTTTTTATGCGAAAATGTAATTCTCTTTATATTTTTTCTCTTAAAACTTAGCCATTAAATATTAGATGTGGCAGTCCTCTCAAAGCTTCTCAGACTTTATTTTGTCCCATTAAAAAATTTGAAGGATTCTATGTGTTACGGGAGAGAACAAAAAATTGTTGTTTTGATCCATAATTTAATAACTACTTTCATGAAGTTTAATATAAACATAATAAGACTTTTATTCTTTTATTTGCAAACTAGTGTTTTTACTTTTTAGGATTACAAAATAAGGACAGAAAGTGATGATATGTTTCACTGCAAGTTTTTTCTTTAAAAATTAATAAATTTCACTTATAAATTATGGAAGGAAAGTAGAAAATTTTCAAACCAATTCACTAAAAGCCAATTAATTTTTATTTGAGCTTAATTTAACTTTTTGATTATTTAATGTCATTCTTCCATATATGTATATATATAGTCATATGTAAAATATGAAAATTTAAATAAATAAATGCAAGATGGGTCGAATTAAGTTGAAGAAACTGTTTTCTAAATGTCCTTTTCATTGGCCTAAAAACTGTCCTTTTCCTCTTGGACTCATTAAGTCAATTTGTTCTTCCATATGCCAAAAACAATAGGACATGGAAATACAAACAAACGTGTCGAGATTGTAGAAGATACTGCACCACACCACAAGAAAATATGGTTGAAATTAATTACATTATCATGTGTTTCCAATGCTTGATTCCCTCGTCTTTTTATAATTAATGTATTACTAATTCAAAAAATTTTCATAAAAAAAAAAATTCTATCAACAGCAAAATGTTGACATTCACTCTACTTTGCCTTAATTTCAGGCACTTTTGTTCTATTTTTAAAACTTATACAAATTTATTTTAGAATTAATAATCACAAAACAAAAACATTCTTTCTAGTTTTGATATTTAATTCCTATCCATCCAATTGTTAATTTTTCTTTGTTTTAATGTGTTTTAATATTTTAAATATTTTAATTTTACAAACATATTTATTTAGTAAATATTTTGAAAATTTAAATACATAAATTGTCTAAAACAATATTTAAAATATATATACAAAAAATTAATAAAATAGGGATTTAATATAATGAGACGTAAATTATTCATTAAATTTTATGTTTATTTTTATCTAAATTTTATGAATTTTAACCTAATGTTTTAAAATTATTTACCTAAATATTTTCATACTTAATTATTTGAAGTTTCTTTAGTTAGAGAGAGTAGACAATTAGATTATAAGGAAAAATTAATAATTTTAAATTTTTAATATAGTTAAAAATAAAAACTAAGTATTTTAAAATATTTAACAAAATATTTCTAATGATATTAAAAATTGAACTAAAGTTTATGTTTTGAAAATAGTTCCGGGAGATCTTTGCAATTTTATCAAAATAGAGGGAAAGTGAGTATATTTTACATTAATTTGTTTGAACCGAAACTAGTGCATTAGGCCGAGAAGGATAATTCAATAAGTAGTTTAGCTAAGAATTATATGCGACCAATAGCGATCCGATTCCATGCACAAAAGTGGAACGGCGTATTTAGAAAGTCACACCCACTTTTCCCACCTCCTGGGTTTCTAGGTGCACTTACACTCCACGACAGGGTGCACCCATGGAAAATTCAAAGCGCGAATGGTTATCTTATCCACTCCTAGTGGCACCAAACTTGATTTCAAAAAGAATACATTGTTGTCATTTTTTTAATAAATAGACAATAAGTATATAATTGAAGGACTCTTGACACTCTACTAAACTTATACAAGATTTGTTCAGCTCAAAATACAAATTCAAACCTTGCATCACCCAACCTAAGCTACTTTTTTTGTACAAGCTCAGCTTTTTAGGTTAGTTTTGCATATGTATTTTCCTCTCGTCTTCATAGAGTACCCAATTATATGTATTTCATCATCAATACACTTTTCACGTTGGTTATACAAATAATCAATGTGAAAAGTCTTTTCCACACCAATTAAATGGAAAGGCAATTTTTCACTTCTCTCTCTCTCTCCCTTTTTTAAATTTTCTTTTAATAACTAAAATAAAAAACTTAAAATAATTATTGTTAGAAGTCCTTCTTACAATAGTGAAACCAACAACTATATTCATATTTAATAAAGTGGTCAAATAATAATTATCAGTGATTAATATAAAATCTTTAAGAAAACTTGAGTTAAATGATATCTTTTTTCTCATCACCAGAATGCTCTATAGAAAAAAAAAAAAATACTCACTCCATCTCTATATATAGGGCATTTTTCAAAAACTTATTTTATCTTTAAATATAAGAGGTGTTAAAATACTTTTGAGTAATTAAATAATTTTTTTTCTTGTTTTCGTAAAAGAGAAAAGATATTAATTGTGTGCTTTATCTACAACCATCATGATATTAATTGACATTATTAGGGTCAAAATTGAAAAATTACTATGCTTTAATAGAATTTAAACTAATAACAAACTTTTATTAGTATGCATGCATGAATTCGTTAAAAAACACCTTATATATATGGATGGAGGAAGTGCCCTTTAATCAATAGGTAAATTATTCATAATAACTTATCAAAATATACAATCGTATGTTGCAATCCAAATGCACACCTCGGAGAGTCAAATTTTGAATTGATATGTTTGAAGGATTCAAACTGCTATCATATAAGTCACACCTACTTGGTAAAATAAATAAGTTTTATTTACTTAAACAATGTTAGAAAATCCAACTCCGCGTACAATCAATTCAACTCTGGGAAATTCACTCCTCAGTTTTGAATCTGAGTGGGTAACTTGAAATAAAAGGGAAAGAAAGGCCTTCGTGCATATTAATATTTAAATGAATTCAATGGTTTTTGATCGGGCTTGGTCCCTCCTCCCATTAATATATGGAAGATTAACAGCCACCTCTATCAAGGGCCGTGACTTTGACTAATGATCTAGATAGTTTACCCATCAAGAGAATAAATTGATTTAAAAGGCTCAATATATATCAATAATGCCTAACTTCCATTTTTTTTTCCAATTAATCCATGTTGAATTTAGCACCATCCTTAATCGCCCCTTAATCATTTTTCTCTATCTTATTGTACCTTTATATATATATATATATATATATTCCTATATTGTACTTTTATTCTGACTAATAATGTTTCCCATTTTACATCAAGTTAATTCTATTTTATTTTCAATCTCCTAGCTAGATCACCTAGAAATGTACATATATATTAGATATTTAATTGTTGGCAAAAAAATAAGAAATTAAATTTTAAGTCAGAGCTTTTATTTTATTTACGTAATTCAATCAATATTTAAAAAATTATTCAAGATGATGAAAATCATGAAAGTTGATTATCTTAAAGATTTTGGAAAAATGATAATTAGGAATCTTATAAAAACATTAATGACATTTGAATATATCAAATTATTGAAATGTCATGGCAAGACTATAGTCTTTATTTATAATTAAAAATAAATAATTATTAAAATAACTAATTGAATGCGGCTTATAAATTTAAATGAAGTTAGTTGTGAATTTAAGTAACATTATTTGTAAATTAATGGATAGTGAACAGTGAATGGATAAATGGTTTTATAAATTTATGTACTATTGTCATTTATAAATTCAAAGATAGTCAATAGTGAATTTATAAAATTTTAGTTATAAATGAATAGATAGTGTCATAAATTTATGCAAATTGTGATTTAAGAATAATTAGTTGTGAATTTAAGAAATATAATGTTTTTGTGAATATATAGAACATTAGTTTTATAAATAGTCTTAATTATAGTTATTAGACTTTTGAGTTGACTTTACAAATTTAACATTTTTACATTTTCAACTTACAAAATTGTGTCAACTTACTCATAAACTCAAACTAAATATAAACTCAATTAAACTCGTGAGTTTACCTTCGAGTTTATCGTTTTTATATTTTTAACTTATAAAATCATGTCAACTAATTTATAAATTTAGACTAGATGTAAGTTTAGTTACACTTGTTAATCCCATCAATTTTTTTTAGTTGAGCGAGTTAACTATATACTATAAAGAATTTAGTTTATAAAATTTATAAAACCTGGTTCAAAGGAAAAAAAACCCTTGAAATGTAAAAACTAATATTAATAAAAAAAGAAAACAAAAATATCAAAAATAGGTTCCCCTATTTTAAAACTTTTATGTTATATATATAATAATTTATCAATGTAGATGAGTTTAATTTCAATAATTTATATTTGAATATATTTAAATTAAATTACAAGCATATTTTAATTGTTATTTATTAATAGAGGTAAACTCTTACGAATTTACGATCCAAGTTTGTGATACGAATTTACATTTTTCTCACGAGTTTACTTAAACTCATGAGTTTCACAACCTTAGTTTTAATTGTAAATTAATGATTTAGAAACCCTCTATTGTTTTTTGAATATCCATTTACAACTAGCTTTCCATATATTTACAAGTACTTTTTTTAAAAATTTACAAGTGATTTTCCTTAAATTCACAAGTAATGTATATTTATTCATAAAACTATCTATTAATTTATAATTGATTATCTATTCACTAGTAATTTTTCTCAAATTCACCAATACCAAATTTTTTTAAAATTTATGAGTGACCTTTTATTGATTATTTTAATAATTAGAAATAGAAATATTTTAATTGCAATTGAAGACCATGGTGCTTTTATGATACTTCAATTTTTTGAGGTTTTTAATTATCATTAATATCAAGATCTTTAATTGATTTTGACGATGCAAAGCCATGAAGGTGAAGACTTAGATCTTTTTATATAAAAATAAAAATTTGAACACTGTTGTAAATATAAATTGAATAAAAAAAATTGGATACAGTAAAAATATAATAGTTTCATTCATCTGCGTGCTGATATATTGTTGAAGTGGTTTTTCTTTCTTTCTTTCTTTTTGGGTTAAAGACATATTCAAGTGTTTTGTAAATTAAAAGAATCAACCATACATATGATATAATCATCATGGCTTTCTTATTAGGAACACAAAGACGCACATAGAAATTTTCATTTACAAGGCGCAACAGGATGCTGAGTTATTCATGAAACTCTATGAACCCTCGTAAATGAAAAGCCCCATAAGATATGGGCTAAAGGTCTTTAATGTACCCTTTTTTAATGTCCCTTGTAATGTCCTAATGTTTCAATTTTGTTTTTCATTTTTTCTAATCATTGGCTTTTACATAAAATAAGAGACATTTGGATATCTTGATGTCTCAAAATGGTGAAGATTTATATTTTTTATGATTTTTAAAGAAAAATATCACAAATATAACCTTTTATTTTTAAAAAATCATAGAAAATACAAATCTTTACCATTTTGGGATATTAAGATATCCAAATGTCTCTTATTTTATGTAAAAGTTAATGATTTAAATATAAATAAAAAACGAAATTGAGACGTTGAGACATTACAAGGAACATTAGAGAAGGGCACATTACAGGGTACTAGCCTATAAGATACATACTGGCACTTAGAGCCATGGAGAGTTGTAAATAGGAGTGATCACTGATTTAACTTGCAGGTACTTGTGAAGTGCTTCCAACCCAAAATCCTTCCCAAATCCGCTCATCTTGTACCCTCCAAAAGGAACATCATTCTCAAACGCAAAGTAGCAGTTGATCCATATGATTCCTGCCCTGATGGTTCTTGACACTGTATTTGCTATATCTATGTTCTTCGTCACTATGCCTGCTGCCAGCCCATATTTTGTATTGTTCGCACTCTTGATGGCTTCCTCTATCGTTCTGTTATGTGTGTATAGTCCACATTTCAATGTTCATCATTTTTATACAACTAATTAACACCATAAAAATATAGCGATAGGTACGTTATAACTTACTTGAACTTCATAAGTGCCATCACAGGTCCAAATATTTCATCCTGTGCTATAACCATGTCCTCCTATATATGGGATGAAAATTTGAGTCACTCTGCTTAACATCTCATACCTGATTTGAAGCTCTTATAAGGCCGAGTACTTGGGAACGTACCTTAACATTAGTGAACACCGTAGGTTCAATGTAGTATCCCTTGTTGCCCGCCACTTTACCCCCAGTCAATAGGGTGGCTCCTTCTCTCTTTCCTTGCTCTATGTATGATAAAATCTTCTCAAATTGCCTCTTGTCAACCTATACAGTAGTTTCATAAAAAATCCCTGTCAACAAGCCTGTATTTGTATAGGAGGATAATCACTCCATGTGTGTGTGTGTTTCGTATCTATACAGATACTGTATTTACATATTTATGAATGAACTAGCTTAATTACCTGAGGACCCTGCTGAGCTTGAGGATCAAAAGGGTCTCCAACCACCCAAGCTTTTGCCTTCTCCACCAACTTCTTCTCGAATTCCTCATATATCCCCTCTTGTACAAACACACGAGAGCCTGCAGCGCAGACTTCTCCCTGCAGAAACCACAACCCAAGATATACGGTAGGGTCACTTAGCTTGCAGCTATAATTACCACTTATTGAAGGAATATGATGAATCTGGAAGGCAATTTGACCTTGTTAAAAAGGATTCCTATGAGTGCAAGCTCTGCAGCTTTGTCCACATCGGCATCATCAAATATAATGAGGGGCGATTTGCCTCCTAGTTCAAGCGAAACTTGTTTCAAATTACTCTTAGCGGCGGCCTGCATCACTACCCGTCCTGTTTGTGTGGAACCAGTAAAGCTAACCTAGAACAAAAACACCAACAAAAGCAAGTTCAGTTGTAAGCCCTCTTCAGTCCTCAATCTGAATTGATCTTTTAAAATACTCCCAAATACTTGAAATGCCAGTTACCTTATCAATGTCCATGTGAGAGCTTATAGCAGCACCAGCAACGGGCCCAAAGCCAGGTACTACATTAAGCACACCATCCGGTATTCCAGCCTGTCATCAAAACAAACCATCTTACCAGAACAGTATGAATGCGTTGATCATATACACAAGACAAGCTCAGAGAAGAGGGAAGGTAATACGGTTTGCGATGGGAAAATACCAGCTTAGCAAGATGAGCGTAGAAGAGAGCAGAGAGAGGAGTTTGCTCGGCGGGTTTGACGACCATGGTGCAGCCGGCGGCCAAAGAAGGGCTAACCTTGATGAAGAACATGGTACTGGGGAAGTTCCAGGGAATGATGTGGCCCACCACACCAATGGGTTCGAGCAGAGTGTAAGCCTGGAAATTGCCTGACATCTTCAAAACCTCTCCATGGATTTTATCAGCAGCACCAGCATAGTAACGCAGTATATTCACCACTGAAGGGATCTCCATCTTACACCACTGGTACAGCTTTCCCGCGTCCATGGCATCTATTGCTGCCAGTTCTTCAACATGTTGTTCTATCAAATCTGCCCATTTCATCAATATTCTTCCTCTCTCCTGAATATTCCAGCACCATTGCACACACGATTTACTTTTAAGTACGTAACAGCAACAAAGACAACATAACCCATCGACATCTTTTATTTGATTTTCTTAGAACGCACTCACATCATGTGTTCTTATAAAGAATGCCTTCGTTGTTTGATACATGTGCACCGTTCATATAACAGACATTCAATAGCTGAATTTCAATAATTTTTTAAAGAACAAATAGAGGTTTGCCTTGACTGGGTTTTAGAGTCAAGATGTGCGTGGGTGTGCACACACCACGGGGATGCTCAAATTTTTTTTTTGGGTAATAGTGCCCAAACAAAATTGCGTTAAGATCTCTTCTGACGTGTTGAGCCGATAATATTTAGGCTTGGATGTATCTGGGCTCAAGGGTTTATGTTCCTAATTAATATGGGAATCAGGATCGAGAAATTCAAAAAATATCCATACATGTTCTATTTCTTAAAACAACAAAAGTTAACATTTAAAAAACCTCAAGTCTAAATTTAAACTTATCTAAAACTTATATTTTTTCCTGACAATGCTAGGATGACAAGGACTCATGATGTGACTGAAATTTTTTTTGTAATATTTCTTGGTGATAACGAGTATATCAGTAAATGTGTGTAAAGCGTTGAATTATTCAAACATAATAAGAAGCCAGAACGTAGCCGGATTGATCTTGTAAAACATAAAAATCAACGACAACACATGCAATCACGCGAGTCGGAACGCTCCAAGAGAAATACAAAAGTATGGATGTTTACTAATAAATGTAAGTTGACTCCATGAATTCGTTCCATTTCTAGTGTCCTACTTGGCTACTTGCGAGCAATGACGCAGGGCGGTGTTTTATATGTCTTGATTGCTGAGTCTGAGCTGTTGCTTTTCTATCTCAAGTTGGCGCGTCCCATTAAACATTAATTTTAATTATTCTTTTAATCAACCAATTTCCTGCTTTATAAATCGGCTTTACCGCCCCCTCTGCGTCAGGATCAACAATAATACATCGCCTCCGTTTACTATGCAAAAAATGGATTTCATGGCTGTCTATATTATACGTCAACCGTCTAGACTTATTTTTATTTTAGCTTTTATTATTATTATTTGGAAAATCAAAATGAAGAGTTTGAAACTTAGACGGTTGACGGCAACGGATTAGGATGCATGTGGGCGGCCAAATTCCAAATTCCAAATTACAAAAAATTGTATGGGGGGGCTAGAATTAACTTTCTTTTTATTTATTTACCAGAAAAGTTGAGAAGTGCCTCCAGATTTTGACTATTGACTTAGTAAAAATACCAGTGAACTTATTTCGAAGAACGGAGAGTCCATCACATGTTTTCTCGGAAAAAATAAAAAATAAAAACGATGTACCAATGCAGAGAAGTAGTATAAAAACACACACACACACACACACACTAAGGGAGAGAATCTAACAGCTGTAATTATAAATATTAGGGTTATATTCCTATGGTTTTTATATAATTCATTTTTAACTAAAACATATGAACTAACTAAGAAGAAAGAAACAGCTAGGTAGTTAAGAAATCTTTCTCAACGTTACTTTTATTAATTCATCCGTTATTAATTATATTTTAAGAAGTAGCAGATAAGTAATTTTGACATATTAGTAAAGGTATTTTGGATAAAAAGTTATTTATTACTACTTCACAAAATGCCTTATAGTTTAGAGTATAAATATGCCTTATATTATGAACGAAGGACGTATTTGTGGAACATAATAAATGTAGAATTTAATTGAAGAATTTAATAAACTTATGACGTTGTTGTTCTTATTAAAAAAAACATATATATTAACGGAATAAAAAGGAGGAGGAGGAGGAGGAGTAGCGTAGACGGTAGAGGGAGAGAAACATACAGAGCCGGACATGCGAGGCCAGGGACCAGAGTCAAAGGCGTGACGGGCAGCTTGAACGGCGACATCAACATCATCGTTGTTGCCCTGGGCGATCCTTGCAATCACATCCCCCGTTCTCGGATCAATCGTCTCGAACGTCTTCCCTGTTTCATCATCATCACCCACAAATCTTGAGACCAGTAACAGCTACGGTGGTGGTCGTGCTTGAGATCAGTGTGAGTCAGGAATAAATTTAGAGGGATGAACGAAAACCGGGGAAAGAGTGTAACAAACCTGAAACAGACTCAACAAATTGCCCGTTGATGAAGAGCTGCGTGAACTTGATCTTGATGGACGCAGGATCTGGGTTTGGGTCGTGGCCGTTCGAGAGAGAAGCCATGAGAGGGATGGAGCTGAGGCAGGTGACTTTTGATGTTAATTAATGAGAGTTTGAGGGAAAAATGATAGGATGATAATGCAGTATATATAGACAAAGACGAGAAGCAATGAATGACGAGAGGCGTTGAAATATGGGAGCGAGTGAGATATATATTGAAAATTGGTATTTACTCATTTTCCATCCCTTTCGGTTATATTTGTCATTTTCCCTGCTGCTCCTGCCACCTATCAATGTTGCAAGAACCGGATCATCCAATACGATGGAGTTGACAGTACAAATGCCCCTTCATCCAATATTTTGGTAAAAGTTAGGATTCAATAATTAGCTCAAAAATGATATAAAGGGCTTTTAGGCCTCACCCATGTTAGGACTTAGTCCTGGAGGGATCAGGTCGGCAATAAATTGTTTAAAGAAAATATTATTAAAGTTCATAGCATAAGTAAGTTTGATGTTCTTTAATAAATATAAATTTATTTATTTTATGTAATTATATTCTCTTAAATTTTCTACATTAAGATGATAATAATTTAAATTTAAATGATCAAATTAAAGAATGTTTGTATTCTTTTTTACTTTATATGTGAAATTTGGACTTCATACCGAACATTTGAAAATTAATTTGAATTTTGCAAAGAAAAAAGCAAATCAAGCTTTCAGGCTTGGTCCTATAGATCATGATATTAGGCTTCACTTTAATTTTCAAGTCATGGGTTCGATTCTGCAAGTCATGATGTCAGGCTTCACTAAGGTGTTGTAAGTGAGGAAGCTTGTAATTCCCACGTCGTTGAATACGTGAATGAGAGGTACAGGGAAAGGAATGTGGCTTCTTCGCTTTGAAACCGTGGGCGTTGCCTAATGCTCATGCAAGCTGCGGCACCGTACGTAATCCTCAATGTATGTTTTTTTTTTTTTTTGCTCTTTTTTTTAATCTCAAGTATTTTTGTTAAGATTTCGCGACTGCTGCAATTTATTTTCATCATGGTTCACTAGTGTATGACCTTCTCCATCTATAATTCTATTTCCATTTTCTTCTGGTTCAGTTATTAGAGAATTCCGGTCCTTACTACCTTGACTACTGGCTAGTGGTTGAACCGGTTCAACTGGCCATCGTTCTCTGGCCTCGCGGCATCGCTTCATCTAATCATACTTAGATATTAATTACTTTAAAATATATATATATATAGGTAATTAATTATCTTTTTCATACAGACTATTACAACCACGTCAACCCATCCATATTTTCACCATTTTGTCATAGCAAGGATATATTATCATAAGAGACAGAAAGGTAGTTTATGCAAAATTATTTATTTATTGTTGGCAAAAAATTTATTTATTTATTTGTTTATTATCACCATTTGAAACTTCATTATTTCAACCAAAAAAAAAAAGATACGTTTTCTTTTTCTATATGTAGAAAAAATTTGGTACATTGATTTGGAGTTAATGAAACAAAGTTACTCCCTTTGTCTCGATTTAGAAGATAAATCTAAATAAGATTATGTATAACAATAAAATTCATTAAATATATATTTACAATTAAAATTTTTAAAATATAAATATAAATTTTTCAAATAGCCTTAAATGATAAGAGAAAGAGAATAGTAAGGAGGGAAGGTAATTTTGAAAAACTATATTTAATAAAATATTATTTTTATCAATTTTTTATATTTTAAAGTAACAAATCTTTGCAAAAAATGTCTTCTAATTCAGGACGTAAAAAAGCATCTTTATTTTATTTTCATAAAGGCATTGTACGATGTGCTACTCCATTTTTGAATATAAGAGAAACTACCATGTTTCTCTATATTTTTATTTATAAGTAAAATTATAAGTTTTAACAAACATTTATCACATTTCTTCAATATTATCTCTCATAAAGTAAATGCTCTCTCTATGTTAAATTATAAGACACTTTTAGTTAAAATTTTACATATCAATAAACCTTATTAAATACACTTTACTATCTTATTTTCAAAGACAAAAATATAAACTTTTAAAAATACCTATTATTTAATATATTAAAAAGAGAAGTGATAGAAAGTAATTATAGAGAGAAAAAGGGTAATACTGATATATTTAATAAAACTATAATTTACTCAAAGTGTCTTATATCCTGAGATGTAAAAACTTTTTCAAAAGTGCCATAATAATTTAGTATGGAAGGAATATTTATTTTCATTAAACAAATTTGTTTTATTAATTGCAAGGATAATTTAGTCCAGTTTTTAAATTTTCAGACCTAATTATTACACTTAACTAATTTTCTTAAACTATATGTACGTTTAGCTAATTTTTTTAAACTATATGAGTTGGTCATTTTCTCTTATATTTAATAACGGAGAGAGTAATTCTTTAAAACTACCTGTTTTGACAATTTGATGCTTCATACGCAAACTGGTCTTAATTAGCCAATTAATTATTTCGTTGAACGATTTTAGTTATTTGTATTTGATTTAATTAGATGTTAACCTTATTGACTTCTTGTTTTGAAAAACCTTTTTAAAATCAAAATTAAAAATATTTCAGATTAATTGCTAAATGTATAATCTATAAAGCCTCCCAAATCTCAATTAAGGAGATCCATCACCTCAACGGCGCTCAACCCTTAAATTTAATATATATATATATATATATATAATGTTTTCAATAAAAGTTTTGACTTTTGATCCTTGAGTTACCATCCCATATTGAAAAATACTCTTTTCATTCAATATTAAAATGCATTTATTCAAATTACATTTTCAATAAATTAATTAATTATTTTTAATATTACACGCTATTTTTATGTTTACACATAATTACTTAATAACATGTCTTAATTATAAAATATTATTAATTATATCTTTTAATTAAGGGTATTTTGAATGGAGGAGTATATCTTTTTTAATTAAGCACGGAAAAATGCCATTGAAAACTTTAAGGGTTGAATTCTTGTATTGGAATTAAGCTTCTAAATCAAGTATCTTTCGTCAGACAAATATATATATATATATATATATAATTCCAATTTCAAAAATTAATGTTCAAACTATAATTTTAATAATAAAAGATATATTCAGTCGAAGGAATTTAGTATCAAATGAAATTCGTCTGTTTGAAATGCCAATCTCTTGCGTTACTGAACAAAGTTTGTGGCGTTCAAAGGTGTGAACATGAAACACGGTCGGCCCTTCATGCATCACGTAGCATGTTTGTTTGAATTCAACAATTCGTGCATCCTCTTCCACCGATGCGCCGACGCATATATTACATTTAATTAGATTTTAAATCGATATATGGGTATTAACTTTCAGTTGCAATATAAAAGAATAGAGAACTAAAAATGACTTTTTTTATTAAACTTTTTAATATAGATAAAATACAAAGGAGATAAGTGAATAAAATTATTTACAAATTTTAAACCACACTTATTTATATAATTATAAAAATTACTCAATGCCCTACATTATGAATTAAGTAAGGCTTTTAGAAGATCTCATATATTATGATTTAAAAAGAATATATTTTAGCATTAATTTCATATTCACTACTTATTTTTTCTAGAGCCAGTAATTTAAGTCAAACCCGATGGGTTAACTCAAACTCATCCAAAAATTTTATAATCAAGTCAAAAAAATAATAATTTTTTATTGTTCTAGTCAAGCTTGGCCCTAATACAAGAATAAAAAATAATTTTAAAAAAATATAAAATACAATAAATATTAATTAATTTTTTAAATTTTATGTTATTTTATACTAAAATACCATGTATCTAAGTGCATCATTATAGTTATTTTTTAAAAATATTTATATTTTCATATTTTTATTATTTTTAATCAATAAAATATCTCACAAATAATATTTAAAATATATTTTAATATTAATCTTTATATTTTAAGACCTTATTTTTTAAAAAAATGTTGAGTCCTATACTTCATTTTCTTACCCAAAAAATATATTTTATATTTTTTTAAAATAAGATAATTAATTTTAAAGTAAAAAAATTAAAAATAATTTTAAAAAAATCATACATGTATGAATTTTTGAATTTACTAGATAAATATAATAAATAAAAAATAATTTTAAATAATTATTTGGTTATCATTCACGTCAAGCTTGGTTAAAAATTAAGAATAAACTAGAATAAATACACCATCTATGTAGGGGTTAAACAACATAAAAATTTAAAGAAAAAACAATTCAAAAAAATATTCTTTTACTCATAATTAAATAATTTTGTTTTATATAATATTTTTTGATTAGAAAGGATCATACAAATTAAAAGAGATTAAATCATATATGAGTTTCCTAATTAATTGCTTTCATCATTAACTACGTCTTGGAATATAGGTGGTGGACGATCAAATGTTTGTTTTATATAATCTAATGATAGCTATTTTTTATATTTTTAAAAATAAAAAGTATAGTTTACTCAAAAGTTATTAAAAATTTAAATCAATTGGGGCAATAATTTTAAATTAGTGGTCTAATCATGATTAAATTGAAATCAACTTGATTATAATTAAAATAATATAATTTAATCAAAATATATAAAATATTTATATATGATCATAATAGCAATATTTAAACAACTAAAATATTTATTTATAAGTAAAAAATATTCATCAATAAATTATACATAAAATAATAAAATAGTAACAAAGCTACATAAATACAAAGTTAATAAGTCATATTTTTATTTCTTCTTTTAAATTTAAAATAATAATTTATGTTTAATAGGATTACTTAAAAATTAAAATTAATTTAAAAAATAAAAAAAATTATTTTAAAGAATTTTGGGTATTTGGGCTGGCCCAAATAAACCTGAAAGTATTAGTGCCAAATTTGACTATATAAACTTTTTAAAAAGAATAAAATATTTTAAACTTGATTTAAATAAGTTCTGCCAAAATTATCCGTTTTATTTTTTTTTACTGCAGGTCTTATACCCACCTTATTATAAAGATTTATAATCTTTTTATTTTTATTTACTATATAATAATTTTAAAAATTACTATAAAAATATTAAAAATAAAGAGGTCGGACGCAAAATACAAGAGAGATTAAACATGTATAGAATTTATATTGAGATATCTATAAAAATAAAATAATATATTTTTGAGTCCATACCTAATTCAATTAATTTCAGTTATAAATTTAAAATCAAATTAGTCAACTTCAAGATGATAACAAAATAAAATTTATAGGCGTTTTGCAATTGACTTTGTAAAACGTGTTGGGTTCAATTTGTTCATTTAACCAACAAAGATGAGATGGTCATAGTGCCCAATACTTTTAAATAAACAAGGTAATTAAACACTTAGACTTATCCAGTTCATATTTAATTCATCTCTTGTCGGGGAATTTTTCTTTCTTTTGACCAAATCTTCTCTGTTCAGGAATCGACAAACTTCCCGAATGAAAAACTTATTACTATTCTTTTTTTTAAAAAAAAAAACTTATTAATACTCTGAAAACAAAGGGAAAAGGGGGGAAAACATGATTAGAGCTCAGTCTTATTATGAGTTTTTTAAACGTATTTATTTAGTTAATTGATTAATTTAATTTATTCAGGCTTCGGTGCAAAGATTCGAATACTGCTCTCTCTCCCAGGGTGTTCTGGATCAGTGCTTCTCTCCTCGCCTGAGATGCTGGGTATAAATATAAACCATCCAAATTAAAATTAGACAATGCAGTTTATTCTTTTATGTTTTTTTATTTTTGATTACTTATAATTTTATAAATACAAAATTTAGAATAAAGATAATCTTTATTAACACACTTTAAAAAATAACTCCACCATTTAAAAATGTAAATTTGGATTGACGTGAGTTGGATGATCTTCATCTACCTGTCACATGGTTTTCTATAGCCCGGGGGGGGGGGTAACAGAAGAAAAGTCTGACTCGGACCCCATATCAATAAGATGTTTGAAAGATGAATTATATTATTATTTGAGTTAAAATATAATTTTCGGCCAAGCCTATATTAAACTTCCAGAAGGGAGGTAGTTAAATTGTTTTGGCTAAAATCTAACTTTTGGCCCAGACCTACCTAAAATTTTTAAAAGAAAGGTGGTTATGAAGGAGACTTAATAAGTCGAACTGGTAATATGTGTTGACCTGAATTATATGGGTTGGCTCATATGGATTAAGAAAAATATAAATTGAGTTTGGTTTAACTCATTTTGTTATGGTTTGAAAAAATCTCAACCCAACCAAACAGTTTGAAGGCTGACAAGTTAAATGAACTAATCCACTAACCCATTTTATTTTATTTTTAATTTATTTTTATAAATTTTTTAAAATATACTTAAATGAAAATGATCAAGAGTTCCATCATGATATTTCTTAATGTGATAATTCATTCTAGATATACCAAAATGTTAACCCATAATATTTGTACAAAATATATGAATTGACCAGTCAAATTATGCATATCTATTTATCTAAAGTCATGTATATACAATATTTTCCCATTTTTTCTTTATTTTTATATTTTTTAAAAAATAATATGGGTCAAATGGGCCAACCTTAGCCTATCAGAGTTAACTCATATGATTTACTAGTTATCTAATTTAGGCTAAAAAGACTTGTTTTTATTTAGGTTAATTTTTTTTTTCAACCTAACCTATTCCATATGATTGATTATTCAAGCCAACTCGTATAAACTAGCCCATCTTCTCAGCTCTATTGTAAGCCACACCACTTCATAAATAGGAGAAATGGAAATATGAAAAAAAAATTGCAATTAATGTTTTAAGAAAAATGAAAGGTGATGTTACGAGAAATTGTTACTTTTTAAAGTAAGCCACAATGTATTAAAAGTCTCTATAAGGTTACCCTTACTAATTTATAATTAACTCCAAAAATTAAAATAATTTCAGGATTAATCTAAGTGAGACAAACCAAGTTTGTAAAACTGTACAAATGAGATTTTAAGTTTTCAAACCTTTAAAACACTCTAATGTATTTTCATAAATCAAAAACTAAACTAAAATAAGTATATAGAATACTGGAATACCAAATTACATTGAAACATTTGCATATAGGTTAAAATAGCAAATCAGTGTAAAATACAAGGGATGCATTATGGTACGTTCCTCATGCTTTGTGTTGCACTCTACATTATGTCATACGTCGCAGTACATTACACATGATGATAGCTTCTACTGTCATTATTTGATAGCAACAGGGGCGAACGTACCGCAGCACATTGCACAGGATGATGTTGTCATTTGACAACAATAGGAGCAAACTTCTAATGCATCCTATTTCTTTATCTGATGTCTATTTGAAATAATTTAGGTATTTATAGAAAGTTTTTTTCGAGCTCTAGCTAATAATATTAGTTTTGTATTTAAATCATTTCTCAATCAAAAGATGAACACTCATTTTTAAAATCACTCCTTTTACGGTCCAAGCACAACTTGGGCATGCAAATTTCATTCCAAGTGTCAAAAACCTAAACTTAACCCTAGATCATACTCAATAAACTAAGGGACACCTACACAATAGACCACAATATATACATAACACATTTACAAAATAGAAGGAAGAGTCTCAATTACATAAAACATATGTATTCATCATCAATCACGAATTTATTCATTTCTCACTTGTACTAATATTTTAATCCTTTCTAAATATCACATTTATCACACATATAATTTAGGATCCAAAACACATAACTTAGCTCAAAGTCAAATAACGCAAGTAAGCAAACATGTAGTCTCCTAGTTGACAATATCATAATAAATTATACACATCAATTCTTAAAATAAACAAGGCCTATAAATTTATGATAGAAATCCTAAGCTTTGAGTTGTTCTCCTTTGTCCTATTCTGATGAACTGGCACTTGCAATACTAAAGAGAGAGGGGTTTAAATCACTTAAACAATTTTTATTAATTATATTTAAGTCAATGGGTTATGACCAATAACCTCTAGAGTTTGAAAATCAACTCTTCTCTTCAAACCTTAACTTAGAAATTATCCAAAGGGAAAAAAAAAAGATTAATGCTTGGAAAATTTATCTTTAATGTTTAAAAGTTTCAAAATACTCCCAATGTTTCCAAATTCCAAGTCTTAATAGAGTTCTTTTAGTGTTCTTCTTTTCTCTAGCTCAACTCTCTCTTTTTCTCTCCTTTTTTTGCACCAAAGTTGTGTCTAATAAATTATAAATTCTGGCAATGGGCTGTAGCACATGCTAGCTACGTTATGACATGTGGCATAGAGCATGTTGGTCTCATGCAAAAAGGCGCCATGTGCCGCAGCATATAGCGCAGATGCCATGACGTATGACATGGAGACATCCTTCCTCCTATTTTCTTTCTTTTTTAGGGCTTATGTGACCCATTATTATTTTGAACCCAATTCTAAGGCTATAATTACAATCCAATAGGCTCGTAAATTCTCTTAAACCACATACCATGCTAATTTACCCAAATTTTCCTCAATTACTAACTTAATTTTGTTTAACTTAATTAATTTGAGGTTAAGGTTTTTGGGATGTTATAATCTCTTCAACTTCAACGAGCACACCACATCAACTAGCAACTAGACTTTTTGACATAGACGCTTCCTCCTTTGGCCATTTGTATGATTTCTCTTAGATTAGCACGTATCTTTAAGAGGGTAACAAGTCTCCTGCAATCACGAACTACAACACCTGGATGAATAGAAGCCTAGCCGCTCTGTCATTCTCCTTCCGATTTTCTGTATTACAATTGCTCGAATTTTTTTCATAATGGTTAGTATTTTCGATTTTCTGGCATTCTATTGTTCTTGTACGTTGGTCCATCTCATTTTCTTTATTTGTAAGTACCAAATTGCAACCAAGGACCCCAAGAACTTACCATTTAATGTTTTTGTTACAACTCACTGTTTAACTTGAAAGTTGGGTACATGGCACTACTTGAAGACATGATCCCCTGACACACTCGCCCAACAATAGAAAACCCCGCAAGCAAACAACTATTTATAGTCTATAAACATTGTAAAAAAAAAAAATTATTATAGATATGATATTTTATATTGATGTTAATGTTTTTGAAGGCATTCATTTTCATTTCAAATTTCCTATCTAATACTCAAAAATAAATATATATGCGAACGCACACACTCTTTTAACTGTCAAGGTATATGTTTTTTACCCCGGCTACATATATATATATATATATATATTGGCGCAGACCTCAAAGTTTCTCAACCGTTCTCTTGTCCCATTAGAAAGTGTGAAGTTCCAAATCTCTACCTACTGCATGTTACGTCTTTGGTTAAATACATAACTTATTCTTAATTTGGATGCTTAATTGATTTCTTTTCTTTTAAGTTTACGTTGTTCATTAGATAAGACAACGATAAAACTGTTGCTGTTACTAAGCATAATGACAAGTTTTCATCTGAAAAAATGAATCAATACAAATTATTATATATATATATATATATATATAACTCGGCAAGAAAACTACGGATATTCCTACTTCAGATCAATAATGGATCAGAGAATCTGTAAGC
This sequence comes from Prosopis cineraria, assembly GCF_029017545.1. Lineage (NCBI taxonomy): Eukaryota > Viridiplantae > Streptophyta > Magnoliopsida > Fabales > Fabaceae > Prosopis > Prosopis cineraria. The sequence continues at coordinate 40,533,155 of NW_026555332.1, forward strand.
GATATTTATCTGTCAACTATGGATATGACGTTTGTTATTAAAAAAAAAAAACCCATACAAGAGTTAAAAGACAGTTGAATTTGAAATTAATGATTTATTTTAAATTATAATTTAAAGTTTGGAACCATGCCAGCAGCCACTGGCAGAGCTACGTACATTATAGGGTGAACAAATGCACTCCCTTGAAATTTTGAAGATAGAGATATTTATGTATTAATTTTGCACTCTATTGATAAAGCTTACAATTTATATAACCAAAGGATAAAAATTTGTTGTTAATGTTGTTGTATGTATTGGTTTTAGATCCTGTCCACCCTGATTTTTTAATTCTTCACCCTTTAATGTCTGTCCTCTCTACTTCATTTGAGAGAAAGAAAGAAAGGGGAGGGACAGAGAAGAAGACTGAGAGTGATTAGTGTGAGGCTCACTGCAAGTGGCAATGATTGACGTGAGATTGAGGCGATAAGGAGATTTAACAACCAAATAAAAAAAATTAGAGAGATGGAGAGAATTTTTTTAATATTTTATTTGTGATATTTGTAAAAGTTTGAAAAAACAGTCATTTTTATATTATTTTTTAAATACTATTTTAAATTTGCATTTCTGTAACTTTTTAATTAATTAAAGAAATTCTTATTAAAATATGATTTTTGTTAAGGTGAAATTGTTATTAGATTGTATACTATTAGAAAAATAAAATTTAGCGAGAAATATGTCATTTTTCCTTGCTAAATTGTATTTTAACGATAAATTTTATCCCTCACTAAATTTGTAGTTAAAAAAGGTTAGCTAAATTTAACGAGGAATTATATTTTCCTTGTAAATTAATGAGTGATTTAGTGAGAGATTCAGTAAGGGACTGAATTCTCCATTAATCTCTCATTAGTGCTATTCAAAATCTGATAGTTTAGCGAGATTAATCCCTCACTAAATATGCTTATATTTAAAAATAGTGATGCCACATCACCTGTCATATGTGCATCAACTTGTGACATGTCACCAATAACATCATACCTCGTTAATCGCCATGTCACCTACTATCTAATGCCCCATATCACCTGCTACATGTGATACAACTCATAATATATTATTGTCTATCTTGCGCAATATCACTTACTCCTTACCATGTTATATATTCATTATATTTATGTGAAAGTCAATACTTGAACTTTTGACCTCATACCTTTCAAACTTTATACTGTCCTTTTTTGTCAGTTGAATTAAGAGACACTTGCAGTCATTACATGAGAAATTAAATATATATTATTTAACTATATAAATATATCAAATAATAAATTATAAAAATACACACATATATACATACTAAATTTTATTTTCAATTATTAATATGTTAAAAATATGAATATTTTAGTTAATTTTTATTTTTAAATAAAAATAATTAAATATATAATTAAAAGTTATTGTTAAAAGTTATATTTTTTACAGTGATTAGCTAGAAATAAAATTCCTCTCTAATTATCTTATTTTAGAGGAATTGACAGCCTTTTGCTAATTCTCTTATTTTAGAAAGGGATTGATAATCTCTCACTAAATTTCCTTGCTAATTTGTATTTTCTAATAGTGGAAAGAGTAATGATCTTTATTTAAACAATATAAATCAAATTTATATAACATTGAATTAAAATAAATTCTTAAGAATTACTATCAAGCTCTAGTTATAAGACATGTAATTTACATTTCTTTCATTAAAAAATTTAAAATATTTTTTGAGGAGCTGAATATTCAAAAATAATATAAGATATTTTTAATTTTTAAGGTGTAATAATTAAATTTTTTCTGAAATTTTTTTATTAAATAAATTACTTTATATTTATTTCAGGGTGAAACACCTTATATATAGGGATAAATATAAAAAAATATGGCTAATTTAAAAATAATTAATTAATTTATTGGAGGGTAAATTTTAATTAAAATTTTTTTATATTTTTTAATGAAGGGAGTATATAATTAAACATTAATTTTGGCCAAAAAAAATTATTTAATATTTAAATAATACCTTGTCCCTTTTGGCCAAAGGTCCTAGTTCCACCACAGCAGTAGTTGCTATATACCTGAATTTATCATTTGATCTTTATAATTGTTATTTTAAATTAGTATTATTTTTAAAAAATGAGTTTCTTTCCAAATGTCGAGGAAGTTGCGTTTGCAACAGCAAGATTATATAAAATGTTCATGTTTATTAACATGTGTTAGTTGTAATGGATGAGATAATGATTGCTCATACATGAGATCTCATGTTTGAGCCTTCGTGATTGCATTCATAAAATTCAGATCTTCAAAGTTAAAATTAAAAATCATTAAGTTTTTAAAGACTAAATATATCATTACAGAATACTATGATAAATTTAAAGAAAGTTTTATTTTTAATATTCTTAAAAATAAACATAACAAAACGTAATATGAATGATAATAATATTGTAAATCTTTAAAATAATTTTTTTGACAACAAAATCTTTAAGAATAATTAATTATGATTCATAATACATGTCAACGAAAAATGAAGTTGAACAGAGTGCGGGTTCCCCTTGCGTTTGGAGCGTCCTATTCTTCAATTTGGTGTTTGCTTATGTAACGTCAATTAATTCATTCAAATTAAATGGGAAGCTCAAAAGACGTGAACCATGTGAAAAGATAGAGGAGCTTCTAGAAGACAACTAGACCCCAGGTAACAAGAAGACACTCTTATGGCGGCCATAAATCTCCAATTTATTTTATTTTAAGTTCTGTAAGTGTATTACGATACCAACCTTGATTAAAACAAAAAAAATAAAAAAGTCCATAAATTAGAGCACACCCTGTAAATGGTATGTAGTTTACAGAGTTACAACTTCGCTTGTAACGAAACAACTAACAACTAGAACTTCATTATTAGCAACTAGTATCAATTATCCGATTCCATTTATAAGATAATGAGAGTATTTATTTTAATTTTATTTATAAGACACTTTAATAATTATTACATTCATATTTAATTATAGAGGTAAAGTTGAGAATTTGTTAAACTTTTAGACATAATTAATAATATTTAATGTTTTTTTATTTCTGTAAAACATACTGAAAGTCAGTCAAAAATTTTAATTAAGGGGCTAAGATGACAAAGTATGTATATATGATAATTAAAGAAAAGTTATATATATAGATATATATATGTATATATATATATGGATATATACATCACTAACATAATATAAATATTTTAATATATATATTTATATTTAATTTTAAAAATATATAATAAAAATAAATATGTACTTTTATTTTAAAATTTTTTCTCATTGATTTTTCATAGCATAAAAATTAACAATTATCATGTGTATGATAAATTTTTCAGCAATTTTCTTTTTAATATAAACTATCAATGGAAAAATTTCATCTTCTTTTTGAACATTAAATCATTTAAATGCATTCTTAAAATCTAAAGTTGTGTTCAATTTAAGAAACTCTACTAATTATTCACTAAATTTACTTTTTAATTCTTTCAATTGATATTTGATGACAATAGTAAATATATCACAATAATAATACTTAATTATCACAAAATCCTTATGTCAATGAAATTGAATTATATCACATTAAAATAAAAATCATTCATGTTATAAATTTCAATAAGTGGGTAATTACAAAGAAAGAAAATTTGCCTACAAGATGTCATCTTTACCATAATATCTTACTTTTGAATATAATAATTTTATGATAAATATCAAACATATAGAATTCAATATATTTTAAGATTTTTATTGTGATATTTGATAAAGTTTATTAGTAATAATTTTTATAATTTTTTTTATCAATAGTAAAATATATCTTATGACAATTATACATGTATAAAAGATCACACGCAAAATTAAATGAGAACTCCCTCTAATACCTCTAAGCTTTTGTAATGTACTAATTTAGGAGATTAAAAATATATAAGTCAGGGGGCAATACATAGCTCCTCCAGTTGATCCCTCTATCTCCAATTCATCTGAAATTGACTTATAAATAAGATTATAGAACTAAAAGGATTAGTCAGTTTTAGGATTTATTTAAGTAAATAGACTAACCTGAAACTAAATGCCAAGCACATTATCAAGAACAACAATTTCGTTAGTAATAAATAAAAACTACTAGTTTAAAATAGAAATAACAATTTCGCTTATAATAAATAGCAACTGAAAACTCAAGATAGGCAATTACTAAAATTGAGTGAGCGCGCCTGGATTGATTTGATCTGAATACTGTGTAAATTCCTTATGAATTAATTGTCATTTAGAGAAGGTGCTTATGATGAGCCCTTCTTTTTTATTTTTCAAATAAAGGATAGTATGATAATTGAGCTATAAAACTTAATGCTAGAAAAGTCACTTGAAATTAGTTGAAACTGCGATATAGTTTGCTCGTTTCATGAGATTTTATTGTGAAAAAAACCATTTCAGTAAGACTCAAATGTCATTCTCCCTGAATTTAATTATTCAAAAGATGTAATAATTCTCACAATATTATTTTTGAATGACTGCTAATCTGTTTTTTCCTTCGACCTAATGATGTTGTTAATCATTTTATTCCTTACACGACTTAATTGATTATATTATAATTTTGTTCAAAAGCATTTGGTGGGGATATGGCCTATTGAATTTTACAGCGTAGTTCACGAAATAGAAACTACGCGCAAATCAAAGGTGATGGGTTGAGTCAAAATGATTTGTATAAAAATATTAATTAACATGCGACTCAATAATATTGTGAGAATTAATGTGATGTATCCTTTTCTTTCTTCTCCTTTTCTTGCTAAAAATTGTTGAGTTGAGTCTATATACTATAAAGGCCTTGTGGTTTAATTTAAATCAAAATATTAATTAATAGATGATTCAAAATGACGTACTTATGATGTGGCACCTGGCGGATGTATTCTCAAATCAATTTGGTTTTGGAATTAGTCTAATTCATTTATTTAAGATATACGTGGCGTGGAACAGGATATTTTATAAATAATTCTAGCAAAATTTATAAACCATATTTAGGTATTTTTATATTTAAATGTAATTTAAAATTAGGATACAAAGATAATACTATCAATGTATGATCAATTTAACTATTGAATATATAAAATTATAGTTGTAAAAAGTTAAAATAATAGTTGTAAATTATTAATGAAATTATTGTAAACAATCAGTGTTAAATTTTATTAGTAATGAATAATCAATTTAATTATTAAATATATAAAATTATAGTTGTAAAATATTGAAGTGATAGTTGTAAAGTAATTATAAATAATTATGTTAAATTTTGTTAGTAATGCATGATCGAGTTAACTATTAAATATATAAAGTTATAATTATAAAATATCAAAGTAATAATTATAAATGTTGACAATGTCGTTGTATACAGTTAATATTAAACTTGTTATGCATAACCAGTTTAACTTTTAAATATGTAAAGTTGCATTTGTAAAAAAAATTAAAATAATAATTATAAATTACTGATGAAATAATTTAAATTATTTGATTGATCTAATATATTTTTAAGAGAAAAATTATTATCTTTACACTTCAATTTTAAATTATAATTAAGTTGACTGTAATTTTTGAATTTCACACAATATATTTATAAATTAGACTATTTCACAATATATATACATAATTTTTCCTTTATTTAATGTTTGGGTTTGTATGTATTTAATGTTTGATTGCAGAAGGGTGATGGGCTCTTGTGTTGTGTTCGGTGTATTTGAAGTTTTTCTAAAACATATTTTGTTTGGATGCTTATAATTTCATATACTTGGTAAGATAAATGGATTAAAGAAGCATGACGATATCTTTATATTTTAACTTAAAATTTTAAAACTCAATTTTATGAGTCATTTTTTTTTATTTTATTTTTTTGTAAGATGAGTTTTTTGTTCTTCATTTTATATTAGTTATTAAATTTATTTTTATTTAATATAAGACTTCCGGCATCTTTAAGTCTAGTTACACTTTGATTGTGTAACCACACACACTATGCAGCATGCTTTCTTGCTTAAGAATTAGCATGCTTTGTAAGTTAGCACAAACTTAACTCATATTACTAACTCTACAATCCCATCATTGCAAAAACACGTCTTCCATAATCGAGAGAAAAAAATTAAAGAAAAGAAGACGAAAAGAAAATACTCATAAGGCAAACCCAGGTTTCTTTCACTACCGAAGGATTTGGTACTGATAGACCCCACCTCTAGCATGTGACGCCACATGAAAATAATAACATTTTAAATTTGCATCATGCCAGTTGCCGGTTTTTTTTTTTTTTTTTCCGCACAACTTTCAAAAGGTTCTTGTGTTTGCAAAATAAATGCATTAATTAATATATGTTTTTCAACAATGTTACTCAAAAAAAAAAATGGTGCTTTAGTTTAATCAAGGGAGAAAGTATGTGAGAAAGGAAAAAAGTATTTAATAAAAGATATTTTTGAAAAGATAAGGTAATCTTAAATATGTTAATTGTTGTATCTTAAGGATATTGATGTTATCGCCTTCATTAGTTTAATTAATCACTAATTCACATTTGGACAAAACTTGATCGATGTCCTCTACCAAGACTTCAGTTTTCAAGCTTTTTTATTTACCCATCAACTTATATCAATCAAACAAATACTAATGAATTTCAGGGATCAATGTCGCAACTCATTTCATTTTGTTATCATTTAAATAATAAAGAGAAACTTGAGCATTGACCGCACCGCCGCGTGCATCAACAGGCCAAATCCTGACCCGTCCAGCTCGCACTCTTTTATTGAACGGATGTGACATTCTAATTCTAACAGTGATAAGTTGGACTATCCATGTGCTATGATAACACAATTTTCAAATTACGTGTAGCGCAACCCACTAAACATGTTCAGATATCTCAGAAAGATGACGCCTGGTCAAAATGCGTATAAAATGAAACTTCCCCAACGTCTATGTAATCAGATTATCATCATTTTTTGATATCTTGATTCAATATCGGCTAGTGGGGTACTGACAATCACATTCGAGCATCGTCATGCTGTCGTCATCATCATCAATATTATTGATGGAATACAATGTAATTGAGCAGCTACAGCTTTTTGCATCTAAATTCTAATATAGTTTCAGGCTGAAACTTCAGGACTTCGACCTCCCGAAAAGCTCCGTCAATCATATAACATAAAAATAAAGCAAAAAGAAAAAGGAGATTGAACTCCGGCTGGGAGTAAATGTGAAGGGATATATCACATATCGCTAACTTGTGATTTTCTCGTCTAGTGTGTAAATGGAGGTTGATAGGCAGCTGGGATAGCATTTCCACAATCATAGATGCCGTAGTTAGTCTGTCCTCCTCCATAAGAACCAGGGAGCGGGTAGTGCTGTTGAGTTATTCCAACAGGGCTTTGACTATGGGGAGCTCCATAGGCAGTTGCGTAAGGATTACCTGTACGATCATCATAGACAGCTTGGCTGGGGTAATTGAATGATCCAGAAAATCTTGAAACAGGACTAGGCTGCGGAGGAGGAGCTGGGTTCCTCCGATCCAAGGTTGGGTATGAATTTAATTTCGCTACTTTAGCTGGACGGAAAGAGTTTGACCCTACACCTCGAGCGCTGCTCGATCCATAGGCTCGCTTATGAGATTTACTCCCCACTGCTGAACTCTTCTTCCTTTCAGCCTTGGATTTCTCCAGATGAGCAACTCGTTTTCTCAGACTATCAATGTTGAATTCTGATTCCAGCTTGTGGTCTTCTATACATTTGATAGCGGCCTTGATGGAATTTAACTCCTGAGTGCTTGACACATCCTGGAAAAATGGGTTCACTTTAAGAAAGAGGCCTATCAAAAGCATAAATTCATGAGAATATTAACATTAGTCTGTGAAGCTAAATTAAAAAGACAGTAATCCAGACCATTGCAGCCTGACTGTTGTTTCCACTCTTTGATGAGGAGGTAGAATTCTTTTTGGAATTCTGCAGATAGGACTTGAGCAGGTTAACGGGAGGAAACCTTTCAGTCAAACCAGATTCTGAAGCAAAATAGACAGCTTCAATCTCTTTACCATTTCTAATGAGTTCACTTATTATATCTGCATAGAACAATAGCATTTATTAGGCCAAAATCTTCACACACAAAATGTCAACAAGGACAATGACAAGTCTTATCTTACAAGGTGAGATCAACTATATGAATTGCACAATACCATTTTGCTTTATCAACAACTAAATCTCTGGAAAACTAGAATTTTTTTTTTCCCGTTGTATACAGATATTCCCCTATTAGTACAGTCGAGTGCTAAATGTTGACAACACTTCGAGCAAGGATTTGAACCAAGGTTCACCATGTTATGAGGTGAGACCCAACTCCCGTTACTAGAGCAAAATTATGTATCCTTCTCAAATGATCACAAAATTCTGCTATGTTCTCACTCTTATTGTGCACATGGCCCTATTTGTTTTTTAGTTTTAACCAGACACATCATATTTCTTTTTGCTTCTTGACATAATGATCCTTATTTCTTATCAAGAGAGAAGAAAGTCGGTTTAACGTTATAGATCTTATTAGTAACTGTGGTCCATAATTTGATAACATACAATCCTCACAAATATTAGCAGACCTGGTAAGGTTCCCTATGAAATTTTCATACTTTAACTTGGTAATACTACCTTGAATATATTATTAAAAAAGTCACGACTCCATCTAATAAGGTAGATGTATCTTTCAACATTCTAAATTTAGTCTAAAATGCAAATTACGTCTTTTTCCTCCAAGGAGCAGCAAAGTGTCCTTGACAACATATGTAGACACCAGTACGTAGAATGCATTTTGTAAATTGATTTTATAGATAATTAATATAAAAAACCTGAGTATAAGATTATGCTTCAGTTTATAGCATTTTGATCTTATTATATAGCCTCAGCTTTCGCTGATCTTGTAAGATGGTATCATTCTAGTAAATCAAATTCAATCAAAAACTTGTTTCATCGAGTATCTGGGAATAAATCTCCAAAAACTAGAAGGCAAGGCTAAGTAGGAATGCAGTGTGGTATATATTAGTGAGCGAGATTAGCAAAAGGAATAGATTAGCTGAAGGGTTCACCCAACTAAGTTTGCACCACTGTACTAAGCATCTTATGCCACTCATTCAAAATGACGGTAAGTTTTTTACCATGAAAATGACAGCAAGATTTAATCATTGGAAAGAGCATATTAATAGATATGCAGTAGTTCAAACTTCAACAATAAGGACCCAGATACTGGAATTTTTACTTATATCAAAGGATATTATTAAAGCCAGAAAGTAAATTCTTGACACGTCCTACTGACTATATTGTATAAAAAATTAAAAATGTTATAATGTTGACAAATTGTCCAATGAAACACGTACTTTGAGAAAATTAGAGGCGGATTTTTTTAATGATAAGAGAAGACACATCAGAGATAGGTACCAGGATGTTGAGTTGAGATGGGCAATAAGAGAAAGGCAGCAACCAGGATGGCTGTCATAAATCTGGCAACGAACTTTTAACAGCCAAAGTTAACAGCAAAAGAATTAGACATACAATAATGCAGATAAAAGGACTAATGCTTTCAAGACCATCCAATCTTCTAAACCATTTCCAAATAAAAGAGACGAGCAAAACATCCTCAAGGAGTTCCACTATATTTGTGTTGAGCCTCCCAACAAACGGGGCCGTGTGTATAAGACGAAGCCTAAAAGTAATATCCATGAACAGGGTGGGCAGGGGCAGAATGGGAAGAACTCAGAAAATAACGATATCTCACATTGTCAAGTTAGTGGGAGGGTGTGAAAGGGGCAAGGGGAGGGAGGGAGGGAGGGAGAGAGCTAGGCAGTAGAATCAACTTAGTGGAGAGGGCCTGGTCTCTTGTAAACCAGGATGTTTGAGGGTTTCTTCATGTCCATTGTTCTTGTTTGAAGTTAGGAGGTAGCAGCTTGTGTGGAGCTGATTAGTGATTGTATTCTCTACAATTTTCTAACTTAATAGAAGATACTCCAGTGAGTTTCTCTTCATTTTACTGTCATTACTGCTGGTTCTATCAATTTCGAAGTTTCAATTATGGATTTAGGGTAGCTTGACTGTATTGCCTTGCTGTAAATCTTACCTTCTAACAGATTCCATCTTCAGGTCTAAAATGAGACTCCACTCTCTCATGTTGGTGAAGATAGGCTCAACATCTGAGGGGAAAGTATTTGGCCTACTGTTTATCATCTTCAGGTCCAAAATGAAACTCCACTCTTTCATGTTGGTGAAGATAGGCTTAATATCTGAGGGGAAAGTATTTGGCCTACTGTTTATAATCTTCAGGTCTAAAATGAAACTCCACTCTTTCATGTTGGTGAAGATAGGCTTAACATCTGAGGGGAAAGCATTTGGCCTACTGTTTATGATCTAACCAAGCTTCTGAACCATTTCCAACTAAAAGAGACGAGCAAAATCGTTTTTTAACAACAACAACAACAACAACAACAACAACCTTTTATCCCACTAGGTGGGGTCGGCTACATGGATTGCAAAACGCCATTGTGCTCTATCAAAAAACATCTCAAGGAGTTCCACAATATTTGAAATTCCAGTTATGGTAGCTTGACTGTATTGCCCTACGGTAAATCTTACTCCCTCTACTTCTATATATAAGAGGAAAACTGTATCACACAGTTTAAAAAAGTTGATTAACCACAATAATTATGTTTAAAAATAAAAAAAATAGACTAAAATGCCCTACATTAATCAACATAAACATATATTAATTATTTCTTGTTAATGTAAATTATAAGGAATAATTTAGAAAATGTATAATAAATGCTTATTGAAATAGGTGATTTTGCTTATATAAAAAAGCAAATAAAAAGTGGTAGTTTTTTTTTATAAATAAAAATGGAGGGAGTACCTTCTAACAGATTCCATCTTCAGGTCTAAAATGAAACTCCACTCTTCCATGTTGGTGACGATAGACTTAACATCTTGGGGGGGGGGGACATTTGGTCCACTGTTTATGATCTAATTATGATAGGATTTTTTTTTTCACAAAATTGTAAACTAAAGAGATACTCATAATTTGGCCAAAAAAGAGAGATACTCATACCGAGGCTAAATAGCACCTGGACAAAATTCATTATTGTTAAACACGTAGCTCTGTTCACATATGATAGATGTATAAGACTCACACTAGAAACGACATAACAATCTACAAGCAGATGGAAACTTCATTTTTTTTTTCGCTTCATTGTGTCCAAATATGATGTCCTGTTTTTGTCAGTATGTTTCCTTCCTAGATTGGCTTTCAAGCAAACCTTGAATATGTATTTGGACGATCTTAAAAATGACACCAGCTAACTCATTGGCATTGTTGACATTAGAGCTACACAAAGGACTCGGCAATATTGGACTTTAGCTTAACTTGAAATCTGATATCTTTTATGAAAAGAATTGGGTTAGGCAACCTATAGCTCAATCTGGTCCAATTGTAACCCGAAAATTAACAAGATCGAACTTGGTTCATAAGACTAAGAGACTAGTCCTAATAGTCCGGTACTCATTTAGCTTCCCCCCTTTATGTGAGAGGTGAAAATTCATTCCATCCTAACAAATTCAATTAAGATAATAAAAATACTTATAATCATAAAAAATCTATAACAATATATCTAACAACAACAACAACAAAAAATATTTCAATTACAATCTAAATGATTCAAATTCATAACTTTAACAACAGAGGCAGTAAAATTTAACAAACTTCAACAATATGTCTAATATACATTAGAAAAACAATTTAGCAGCAAATTAAATTAAAGTTATATTAAATATAGAATGGGAAAATGTGAATGAAGGAAATGCTGCGTTCAAACTTCAAACTGTTCAAATATGTTAAAAAAAATTAAAATTATATTAAAATAATTTCATAGGATAAGACCAGACCAAGTGTCTGAGAGCTTGGTCTCCTGTTGAGTCCAACCCAAGAAGCTAGTCTCTTTGGTCCGAAATTTTTTGACTAGACTGGACTGGATTGAACTTGTTCTGGTTGGAATGGGTTGGATAAGATAACCAGACTTTTGCATAGCCCTAGTCGGCATAAATTTCAAGAGTAGAGTAACTTTGCTGTAAATTTATAAATTAAAAAAAAATAAAACATACTATAGTTAATCTGTCTCTATACTGAGAAGCTTGAGGCAGAGACGTTGAGGTTCAGGGCAACTCCTCTCTATGGTAGAGGTCTATTAAACACATCGGCTGCAGCTCAAGTACACCTCAGCTCTACTCGACAATTATTTACATCCCTGAAAACATAACTTCTATAATGTTTTTTTGGGCTAACTAATTCGAATCAAGCCTTTACTGCTAAAGCCAATAATTTATGATTTACAATTACACCAAGTTAACACACTTGTTTGCAATTATTTTCTTTAAAATGTAAGATATAACAGATGATAACAAACTAAGGAAGAATGGTAAAAGATAAAAGAAGTAAGATTGATGATTCCACTTCATAAATGTGTTTAAAATAAATAAACAGTCTATAATGAAATCAAACCACAAATAAGCAATGTCATCAAGCAAGAAGTTCCTTCACTAATCGACATGCAAAAAAATTGTGCTAAACTTTTGAGCGAACATTACAAATATTTCATCTAAATATTCTGCGTCTAATTCTATTAAAAAGAGTAAAAGACAGACAAGCAGAGAAAGGTAAGGGATTGTACGAACCTCCCATTTTCTCCCCGAATTCTAACGCTGATGCAATCTTTGCCATATCCCTTCTCATCGCAAACTCCATAACCAAGTTTCTCAAACACTCCTCATCAAACCTCTGACGTAGTCTGAAACCTACTACAATCTGAAGAAACATCACCGCTTCGGCTGCACCGACAGCACCGTTTTCAGAACTACCATCCATCTGCCCTTTCCACGATTCGACCAAGTCAGCTGCTCTGGCAACAATTCTTCTGCAAAATTCTGGCAATTTGCCTCCAGAACTAGTCTCCGGAAACAATGCTTGAACCAGAATTCCACAAGCCCATCGCTTATCCGTGACCCCAGATTTCGCCGATTTGCAATTGAGAAACTCTTCCACGGCGTCCAAGACCAATCTTGGAGGATCCACCGCCTCCGCTATGGCCGGCACTATCTCGGCTCTCAAAGTCGCCGATTCCTTACGCTTGGATACGATGAACCTCAACAACGCTGAAGAATCCATTTTACGACACAAAGACTTCAGGGTTTCAGACAATTCAACGTTTGCTGAAATTGGTTTAGCGAAGTCGGCCAAAGCTGCTTCCTTTTGTTCTTCAATTCGCGCGGCCGCAGCGGACTCGCGTTCTGGAATAGAATTCTCGCGGTGATCGAGGGATTCGAGGGTCTTCTTTGCATGGGATTCCAGAGCCTCAACATTTGAATCTATCAATTGGGATTTCTGGGAGATTGAAGCTTCCAGGGACGAGAAATGTTTCGATAGGGTCGTAAACAGCTGGGTGCAAGTGGAGATAATAGACCTTTGTGCTTCGAGGTCGTCGAAGAATTTCTGGACTCTATTTGCGCTTGTTACAAGCTGAGTCACCATTGTTAGATCGATATTAGCGTTACAGTTGTCACATCTGGAGACGAAACCCTAAACCTTATACTTGGGACATTCCGTTGCAATTCCAAGGACCAACTGAGGAAGATGACGTTAAATGAATGAACTGCGGCGAAGTACCACTGTTATCACCTGAAATGAACATAAAGAAGAATGGAAAGAGAAGAATGATTTGCGAGAAAATGGTAATTTTACTCCATAAAATAACATTTGACAAAACTGAAAAAAAAAAAAAATGGAGAGGGCAAAGCTTGGTAACGTAGTTCCCTTGAATGGAATGAGAAAGACTCTCCTGGCCAAAATATCGTTGGAAGAATTAGTGAATTACATTATGGAGTACATTACATCTAAATAACATAATTAAATATCATAAGATTTATTGTAAAAATCTAAACGTGATTTTCTCAAATTTTTATTAGGATATATATAATGATTTTATAACTTAAATATGTTTATGTGCTCGCCTAGTCGATCTTCAATCTACCAACAATCATATGTTTCTTTAAAAAAAAAAAAAAAATTCCCTTTTCATGTTCCTATTGTTAGTCTAGTTTTATTAAATTAATGTGAGCCTCCGACAATGTATGTAATTTAGGGTTAAATGATAAAAATAATTTTAATTTTTTTTTCAAGAGTGCCTAACATTTTAAACTAATTTTTAAAATATTTTTATCTTAAAAGTTTTAAAAATAGAATATTTTTATCCTATCGTTAAAAATTTCAAATGTTGACAATTAAATTAACGGTTGATCAAGAATATTTTTGTATTTTTTCCTCTTTCCTCCTGTGTTTAGTCTTCAATTTTTTTTAATAAATTCTTTAACTTTTCTTTTCTAAAAGAATGAAAATGAAAACTGAAAAATGCAAGATACAAAGAAGGGTAAAATCATAAAATATCTTAACTAAATTTTAATTAACGGTCAACATTTAAGATTTTTAATGTTAGGGCAAAAATTCTTTATTTTTTAAACTTAAAAAAAATATTTTAAAAAAATTTAAGATGATAGGCATTTTTAAAGAAAAAGTTTGAAAGCATTTTTCTCCTTTAACACTGTAATCTAATAAACACCATGACACTTTATTCATAACTTATATAGAAAATAGAATGCGAATACCCTTTTACGAGTTGCAGACTGAAAATCGAATTTACAGAAACTGCCTGAAGGTCGTGATCCAATATTAGGTCGCTCTTGATATGGAAAAAACTGAAAAAAAAAAAAAGCATTTTTTCCATAACAGATCTAACATGTATTCTCTCTATTTAAAAATATAAGGTATTTTTTAAAAAATTAAATGTTAAAAAATATAAAGTATTTTTAATCTTTTGAGATATAATCATGATTTTTTTTTAAATGCTGATGAATTACTTGATATTTATTGTAGAATATTTAATAGAGGTAAATATAAAAAAATATGATTAATTTAAAAATAGATAACTACTTTATTAGATGGTAAGATTCAGTTAAAAATGACTTATATTTTTTAACGAAGGAAGTAACATATTTGTTATTAATTATTTTATTATCATTTTTTATCTGAAAACATAAGAGATATTTTCATTTATAAAATTATCTTTTGCTACTTTATATAGTTTATTTTATGTTGCATATTGAATGAGAGAAGATTTTGAAACTATTAAGAACAAATTAAAAGCTACAACTTAAAATAGTTTGTAAAATATTCTAGTCTCATTCGCTCTACACTGCTGACAAGTCTATCAACATGACTGTGTGTGCCTACATATATAATAAAAAAATTATTAGAAGAAACTGCATTATTCACAATCCCACCTCAAATTTGACCAGAAATTTGATCTCGCAGTCGGAATAATTTGCTAATTATAGTGATACAAACCATAACAATTTTTTAAACAAAGTGGGATACACCTTGGATGGATTTGGGGGGTAGTTTCTTGCAGATTCCTCAAACACAAGAGCGTTGTTCAATGACATGACAATGACTTCTGTAGCTTCCAGAAGCTATTTAATTGACTTTTGGTATGAAGCCGGATCAACTACTGTATGAATCAGCCTATATTAATATTCCTTTGTTTCAGACTCCACTTTCTTTTCTTTTTCTGGGCCACATTGATCAAACTTCTACCGGATTAGTGCTGTTCTTTTTCAGTTAAGGAACAAAGGAATACAAGTTCCAGGAAATTCAGCCCTAGAACTAAATTAATTTGTAGCAAAGTAGTTATATTAAGTAATAACAATTGCCCAGCAGTACTATAAAATGAGAACGAGATACAGCCATAATAAGTACTGGTATCGCCATGTTGTATCTAGGATGAGCAAAAATCAGACATGGTAGACACAGACTTCTTTGTGCTTTGGCTTACACTACAACTTTCTTTAAATGCAATCTGGAAGGATCGGCAAAGCGAGCAGAGAAAGATCTAGACAGATTGTCCGGTTCATCCAGCGCAGTGCCTTGATCGAAGTTCTGCGAGTAAGTGTGTGGATCATAGTAAGGGATTTGCAGGGGAGTTGCAGAAGACTGAAGCAGCCTCTTCCTCTCCCTCTTGAACTTCATCCACAGCATTCTCCACTTCATCTTGCCCGATCCATTACTACCCGACCCGAACCTTCCCAAGTGGATGCTTCTGCTGTCTGAACCACACCAGTTTCTGATATCCATGGCTGCAGCACCTCAACCTCAAGTCTCTTGCTTGGGATATAGATATGGCCAGTGAGAATACCAAACGGTTTGGATATTGGACTGAAGTGTATAAATTATTATACTGTCTTGCCCTTGTTATGTGGATCGCACTATGTTATCACGTGATAGGCTGCAGCATTTCACAGCCTATTTGCCATGTGGGAGTTGATGCCGTTTGAAATTTTGTTGATTAGATAAGCCTGCCTACCTATCTTGTAATTTTGGGACTGGGGGTGGAAAATTAATATCAATTATTAAGGAAGCTTAGATTCCATTTCCTTTTGGACTTTTCTACTAGCTAGCATTCAATATTCAACATTCTCTACTTCTTCTGATGAAGTAGTTATTTAGACCGAGTGATTTGCCTATCCTGGTTTGGTTTTGTTAATACCAGATTGAAACTGCTTTAAAGAATACGTAGAAGGCAAGCCAATTGTGTATGAAAATACCCAATGTTCACTTCAGTTGAATGGTAACTTACTTTTGCAGATTCTCTTTTTATCTCGGCTTGCAGAAAGAAAAGCGTGACATAAAGATTAGAAAAAGCAAAGCGCGTCTGAAAAGAATCAGCACCCAAGTAAGAAAAAAGAAGAAGGGACAGGAATATAATTCATAGTGTAAAAGCAAAGCAGGATTGAATATATCTGATGAGGAAAGAACAGTGAATAATTTAGTTGGCAATTAACATTTTACAAAGGAGAGAGAAATCAATTAGTGAAACAAGTAGGTGATAGCCAGGGCAACCAACATGAGAAGGTAAGCTACTCCTTGATCAGTGGTAGTGCCTACATCAGAACCAACAAATAGACAAAGGAATTGAAATGAGCATATAAATTTAGACAGAGAAAGTAAGGGGAATGAGATGAAATGAAAAGGAAGAGAATACTGACCGTGACTATTTGGAGGAGGAGCAGGGGAAGGAGAAGGAGGAAGATGGGGGAGAGAGAAGAGGATCAAAGTGAGAAATGGGAAGGGAAAAATTGGAGAAAGGGTCATTTTGGAAACACAGAAGAGAACAAGAGGGAGCATAGCAATGTGACCTTAGTTGAAGGGTTTTGTTTGAGCTGGAAGGGACGCGTCTTGCGTTTTCCACTCTGTATCCACACGATTTATCTGCTTAAGTACTCGGTGAATCTGATTTCTTCTCAGATTTCATGCGTCTTTGATTCAAGCTCAAGCTGACTCACATGCTCACATGGTATATTTCACCCAAGAACTGATTATAGGTTCCTTTTTTATTGTCAAATCAGAAGGAAGGCAGAACACGTGAGAGTAACTTGAATGGTCAAAGGAGCTATTAATTTTTCCAATGATGCATGCATTTGACTAAGTGACGATTCTGTATCAGTTCTTCCAAGGCCAGAGAAAAGTAGTTGTTATAAATGTTATTTAAAAAATATTTTGCATCTGAATTCACATCTTTAAAAGAAGGATGAGTAATTAAACATTGCCTTCTTTAATCTTTAGGTTCCCTCTTAAAAACACAATTGTTAACAGTTTTGCTATAGATTAACAAAAATATAAAGATCTAGAATATTGAATAAAAGTATAAGGATCTATAATAAAATTTGAGTAAAGTATAAAAATTTAAAGTTATATTTTTTCAATAATAAAATAATATAAATCTTACCAAAAAAAATGATATAACCGATTTTGTAAATAATAAATAATTCCTATCAATATAAATAAAAGTTTTGAAAATATGATTATTATAATACAATAAACACAACATTTTGTGGTACCTAGAACACTGAAAAACAAAAGTGTATGGACCTAAAGCAAAACTTAAATAAAGTATAGGGACTTAAGATTATGTTTTTCTCATAATAAACTAATATAAATCTCACCAAAAAAATGATATAACTGATTTTATAAATAATAAATAATTCCTATCAATATAAATAAAAGTTATGAAAATATGATTATTATAGTATAATAAACACAACATTTTTGCAGTACCTAGAACACTAAAAAATAAAAATATAGAGACTTATAACAAAATTTGAATAAAGTATAGAAATTCAAAATTATATTTTTTGGATAATGAACTGATATAAATCTTACTAAAAAAAGATATAACTGACTTTATAAATAATGAATAATTCCTACCAATATAACTAAAAGCTATGAAAATATGATTATTACACTACAATAAACACAGCATTTTGTAGGTGGGATGCAGACTACACATGGCAACAGCTAGCAGGTGCATTAAAAAAACAAATCAAATAGCATATTATTTATTTACTATATAAAATGGCAAAGAACATTGTCAGATGTTAACTTCGGGACCATCTACTGGTAATGCAAGAGCAATAATAACACAGTGGAGAGTAGACATAATTATGGAGATCAGCATGTTGATGGAAAAATTTCTTTTTTTTTAAATGAGATTACATAAAAAACTAAAAAGACCAAAAAAGATATTCTCATGCTTCTGCATGTAATTTCCATAAAGTAGCTGAAAAGATGACTCAAGGCTTTTGGATTGTGCTAACACCTTTGCTTCCCATACCCAGAGAGTCCAGCTTCTGATCTTCAATCACATCCGAATGGAAAGAGAGCTGACTTCATACTTGAGCCTGCGGAAAACAATCCCTACTTATGCTGCTTATATTAATGAAGTTAAAACATCGAGATTTCTCTAGCACTCATGGATTCTTCAGGTACGCATACATTATTTTATTTCTTTATATGAATTGAGATATACAGATTCAACACGTGGTATCAGAACCTTGGTAACGAATTTTAAATTTATATATCTCAATCCTTTTTTTTTCTTATGTATATTGATATATTGATAGAAATTCATACTCATATTGATAAATATTTTTTTTATCATCCATATCACTGAGAAAATGAGTATGAATATGAGTTTTTTTTTTTTTTTGGAAATTTTTGGTCTGTTTTGGCTCCGGCGTCGTCTCTTCTGGCTCACCAGTACCTGCGGGAAGGCTTCCAACCTACCGGATTCGAACCCATACTTTTTGGACCAGTACCTGAAACTGAAACTGGTTCTGGAAGCCGGCATCACCGCCGTTCATGGCATCACCGTCGTGTGTCTGCTTCGGCGTCGTCTGGAGCTGGCCGGCAATGGAGGTTCTGGAGTCGCCGGAGACAGGGACAGCGCCGTTTACCCCTGGCTCCCGGTGACAAATTTTTTTTGGTCCAATTGGAATGCAACTCGCCGACGACGTCCCCATATTCCTTTTTGGCTCCTTCTGGTATGCGCGTCGCTGCTGGGGAAGACGCTGCACAAGCCATGAAAATCCAGATCTTAAAAAAAAAGGGTTCTGGGCCCAGAAACGTATTAGCCCTATAAAAAAAATTTATTTTTGTTAATTGCGTTTCGGCCCCAGTTTTAATTACATTCTTTGGCCCAAAATTTATTGAATTTATGAATTATACCCATGATTTTTCTGGAAATTTCAGTGTAGTCCCTTAACTTTCAGAATTGCAATTTTGACCCAAATCTCTTCCAGAATTACTTATTTGCCCCTGATTACCTTTCAAAATTTCACTTAAGTCCTAGATTCGTTTCCTAATTCTCAAAAGACCCTAAGGACTTCTAAAATTATGTTGTTTTATCCTAAGGTCATAAAAATTTGTGACTTTATGAATTATTGATGATGTTTAGGATCTTGTAGCATGGATAATGGACATACTCCATAAGTGTGACATTATTAATGTGATTTTGATGGTTGGCTTTGAGGATAGACTAATAGCACTCCTTTAATGTGTTAGATATTTGTTGTACCCTATAGGTATAGAAATATTTAATACATTATTTTGTATGGACTTTTGTATGAGCTAAATTTTATGATATATGAGCCTTCTTGGTGCATGATTATAGTTGCCTAATTGATAATCGCTTGTTGAGAAATTCTGTTTTATAATTATGTTATGCACACATAATTAATATTTTCCATTTTCTGTTTTGCGATTTCAGTTTCTGCTTTTACGCAACTATCCTTTGTGAAGGCTCTCAATGGGACTAACTATGATGACTGGAAAGAATCCCTCAATATGTATCTGACCATTTCTGAGAAAGATTTAGCTCTGAGAGAGCCTAAGCCTGCGGATCTCTCTTTCGAGTCCAGTGCTTCTGAAATAGCCTTCCATAAACAATGGAGTGAGTCCAACCGGATCTGTCTAGCGATCATCAAGTACACAATTGAAAAGGAAATTAGGGACAGCATTCCTGAAAATGATACTGCAGTGGAGTACTTGAAAGCTATTAGTAACAAATACAAGAAGCTTGACAAGACTCAAAAGAACTACTATCTGTCACTTCTTGACAATACTCAATACGACGAAATTTCTATTGTCAGGGAGCACATTCTGAAGCTTGTTCATTACTATAACAAGCTTAAGTCATATGGGATTGATTTAGGTGAAAGTACCTTAGTTTACCGTGTTCTTCAATCATTGCCATCAGAGTACGCACTCTTGAGGACTTCATACAACTCACAAGAAGCTGAATGGTCTGTTGACTAGATGATATCGATAGTCACTCAAGAAGAGGAAGCTATAAAGAAGAATTCCTCTCACTCAATAAACTATGTTTCTCATGGCTCTAACAGCAAATCTGGAGGGTCATATAAGAAAAAGGGGAAGAAGCATGATGCACCAAAGTTTAATAATCCAACCTTTAAGAAGGATGGTGATAAGGGTGAGAAGTTGAGGAAGAAACCCTTTAAAGGGTTATGCAATTATTGCAAGAAACCGGGTCACATTAAAGCTAATTGCTTCAAATTGAAGAACAAACAAGAAAGTGAAGGTACAACTTTTCAAACTGCCCCTCTAGCTCTAGTTTGTTTTGAGTCTAACACTATTGAAACTTCCTTTGACTCATGGTGGCTGGATTCTGGTGCCACTATACATGTTGTAAATTCTCTACAGGAGCTAAGAAACCAGAAGGTTCCAAGTGAGGCACAGAGGTCAATCTTTGGCATAGCAGGGAGCAAGGCATCAATTGAATGCATTGGAACTGTTTCTTTATATTTAAATTCTGGTCATGTTTTACATTTGAACAATGTTGTTTATGTACCTTCTGCGAAGAGGAATTTAATTTCAACTTCTGCATTGAATATTTGTGGCTATTCATTCTTCCAAGGAAATGGGAAAATTGACATTTGTTTTGATTCCATTAATGTTGGTGTCGCTTCCTTGATATATGGTTTATATCGATTGAATGATTGGTCACTTGAACTTCCTAATCTTCATATCAATGCTGCTATTGGGCATAAACGTCAAAGGCCCAATGATAATTCCTCTATGTTATGGCATCGTCGTTTGGGTCATATCTCTAGAGAGAGATTGGAGCACATGATCAAACAAGGCGTCTTACGAGACCTTGATTTCTCAGATTTTGAGACTTGTGTTGACTGTATAAAGGGAAAATTCCCTGCTAGAGCTAGAACCAAAGGGGCAAAGAGGTCTGAAAACACTTTAGACCTAATCCATATTGATATTTGTGGACCTATCACGCCTCCGACTATGGGTGGTTTCAGATATTTCATCACCTTCACGGATGATTACTCTCGTCATGGATGGATTGAACTCTTGCGTGAAAAGGGCGAGTCCCTTAATGCATTCAAGACCTTTAAAGCAGCAGTCGAATTAAAATCTAGCAAGTTGATCAAGTGTGTGAGATCTGATAGAGGAGGAGAATTTTATGGGAGATATACTGAGACTGGCAGGAACCCTGAGCCATTTGCTTTGTACCTTCAAGAGCATGGCATTGAAGCTCAGTATACTATGCCTGGCACCCCGCAGCAAAATGGGGTTGCAGAAAGGCAAAATCGTACTCTCATGGATATGGTTAGGAGCGTGATCAGTCACTCCTCACTGCCAAAATTCTTGTGGGGTGATGCACTTAAAATTGCTGTTTATATTTTGAATCAAGTTCCTAGCAAGTCAGTTCCAAAGACTCCATATGAGTTGTATTTTGGAAGGACTCCTGCGCTGAAGCATATGCGAGTTTGGGGTTGTAAAGCATAGGTAAAACCTTACAATCCACAACAGATGAAGCTTGATGCTAAAATTGTTGATGGTTTCTTCTTTATTGGCTATTGCATCGGATCTCGTGGGTACAGATTCTATTGTCCAAATCACACTACTAGGGTAATTGAATCTGACCGAGCTTATTTCTTTGAAGATGCCTTAGATAGTGGGAGCTCTGTGCCTAGGCATATTACCTTGCATGATGAAAGTAGCATTTTGCCTATGCCTATCCTGACAACTCCTCATGTTGACAGAAATAATGCTGTGGATCAGAATGAAGCTCAAGATGAACCACCTTTAGAGGGTGATAGGGATATGGTTGTTGAACCGAGACGGTCCCAAAAGGTTCGCAGGTCTGCTATTCCAGATGATGACATGGTATATTTGCAGGAATTTGATTCAGATGCTATTGATAGCTTAGACCCAATATGTTACCAAGAGGCTATTTCTAGCTCGCATTCTTCTGAATGGTTGGAGGCTATGAGTGAAGAAATTGCCTCTATGTACCGCAATCACGTATGGGAGCTTGTAGAGCTACCAAAGGGGTTTAAACCAGTGGGTTGCAAGTGGGCCTTTAAAACAAAATGAGGAGCTAGAGGTGAAATTGATAGATATAAAGCCAGACTTGTAGCTAAAGGCTACAACCAGAAAGAAGGTATTGATTACACAGAAACCTTCTCTCCGGTATCCACCAAAGATGCTTTTAGAGTGGTAATGGCTTTAGTTGCACAGCTTGATCTTGATCTTCACCAGATGGATGTCAAGACTGCGTTCTTGAATGGCGATTTGTATGAAGAAGTCTACATGAAACAACCTGATGGTTTTATTGAATCTGGTAAAGAACATCTAGTGTGCAGATTAAAGAGATCTATCTATGGGCTAAAACAGGCCTCTAGGCAGTGGTATCTGAAATTTGATGAAGTTATCACCTCTCTCAGTTTTGTTGAGAATGTCTCAGATCAGTACATCTATCAAAAATTTGATGGGAACAATTTTGCCATTCTTGTTCTCTATGTTGATGATATCTTATTAGCCAGCAATTCAATAAATTTCCTCAATGAGATAAAGCACCTATTGTCTTGCCATTTTGACATGAAGGACATGGTTGAAGCCTCTTTTGTTCTTGGGATACAAATTCATCGTGATAGATCTCGTGGTATTCTTGGTTTATCACAAGCCACTTATATTGAGCGGGTACTTAAGAGATTCAAAATGGATTCATGTTCTCCTTCACCTGCTCCTGTACAAAAAGGTGAGCTGTTGTCAAAGTTACAGTATCCCAAGGATGATAAGAAGAGGGCTGAAATGAGAAAGATACCATACGCTTCCGCTGTCGGCAGCCTTATGTATGTTCAAGTGTGTACTCGACCAGATATAGCCTTTGCCATTGGAGTGCTGGGTCGATACTTAAATGATCCAGGTTTGGATCATTGGAAGGCTGCTAAGAAAGTTATGAGATATCTTCAAGGTACAAAGGATCATATGTTGACTTACAGAAGGTCAAATTCTCTTGAGGTTGTTGGGTATTCTGATTATGACTTTAAGGGATCAGAAGATCTTGAGATTGTTGGCTTTTCAGATTCAGATTTTGCCTCTTGTCTGGATGATCGTAAATCCACGACTGGCTATATTTTCATGTTGTCTGGAGGAGCTGTCTCTTGGAAGAGTGTGAAACAGACACTTACGGCAGTTTCATCTATGGAAGTTGAGTACATTGCTTGCTTTGAGACTACACGTCATGCTATATGGCTGAGGAAGTTGATATCTGGCATGCACCTAGTTGAGTCAATATCACGTCCTCTAACCATTTATTGTGATAACAAATCTGCAGTATACTATGCTAATAATCACAGAAATTCCAGTCGTACAAAGCATTTTGATATCAAACTTATGTTTGTGAAAGAGAAAATTGCTGAGTCTCAAACCCGTGTGGTACACATTCCTGACACGCAGATGCTTGCAGATCCGCTGACTAAGGGCTTACCTGTAGAAGTTTTTCAAAATTATGTAACTTGTATGGGTATTGTGAATTCCTTTGATGCCCTAGTTTAGTGGGAGTTTGAGAACCTTTTATGTTACAATTTCTCTTTAGGCGTTGTTTTTCTTCTGTGAGTTATGTTCAGTTCAGTTAGATGCGTCTATATCATTTGTATCCCTATAGGATTCAATGATTCTATTGTGGTACGCTATGCATGTCACTTATTTCCCCATAGGAATAAGTGATTTATGTTGTTATCTTACTGAGCTGTGTTTGAAATAAAATTTCATGATTTACTCAGATTATGAGATATCATAATCACTTGTTTTCTCATAGGATTCAGTGATTTTGTGGAGTTTTATTTTCTGAATTTTGTTTGTGGCTTGTTTATACAACTTGCTTAATTAATGCAATCTAAGTGGGAGATTGTTGGAATATTATTTATGAATTAGCATTAATTAATAAGCTCAATAAATTGGTCCTTATGATCTTGTGTGGACCGTGATAGGTGGACCACACAAGTGAGCCCAATGGGCAGAGACCTAACCCACAACCCAGTAGCCGTCAGTTATTTCCTATCTCTTAACTGACTGAGTCAGAGATAATAGATAATATAATTATTTAATTATTTAATAAGGCGGTTATTGATTTGATCTATATAAGACGATTAGTTGGTAACCGCAAACACACAACTCATTTTCTTCTACTTCCATTATCTCTGAACTTTCTGAAGGCTCTGGGGATCTGTGGGTTGTGTACCTGCCTATACTCGAGGTAATCGAGATTTCTCTAGCACTCATGGATTCTTCAGGTACGCATACATTATTTTATTTCTTTATATGAATTGAGATATACAGATTCAACAGCTCATACAAACAGAGGGGCCAGCCGGAAAATGAGTAAGAGGTGCAGTGATCACTCCCCAGGACTAGTATCACCATGTTTTCCTTAGGATGAGTAGAAACCAGACGTGGTAGACACAAACAATTTCCTGAGCTTTGGCTCACACTGCAGTGCAATGCCTTGATCCATGTTCTGACTTCAGAGAGTATGTGTGTGGAATATGCAGAGCAGGTGTAAAAGTAAAACAATGAAAATCCTTGAATTTGAGATAATGGAATTGGATCCCATGTACAGTCTTATCTTCCATTTCCAAGTTCTCTTTTTATTGGTCTTGGTTTATACGTCTCAGATGACCGACTAATGAATAGTTAGTTAAAGAATTTTTAGAATTGATTGTCTAAATTATAAGTGTCAAGATCTAAATAACTGAGACATGCATTTTTAGGGACACAAGGCATAAATTCTGGATATTTCATTATGGTTTGGAATATTTTCTTGACCAACTTCCCTGCTTTGAAAGCTAGACATTCTCGAATTCGAGACACGTTAAAGGAATCTGTACTTTGTAAATATCAGCAAAGAAAAACTGGTTCTGAAAATGACCGTGAGAGATGCGATAGCTTCATTATAGGCATGGTAAAAGAAGTAAGCAGAGCTTTGGTGAGGCATCTGACTCGGAAAAAGGCCCCATGTATGAAGAGAATCTGACGAGGCAATCCATCTTTCGCATCAATCTGACATTTCTTTGTCCTTATTGTCTTTTTTTTTTTTTGGGATGGGGGGGTGGGTTTCCCGAGCATATCTCTCACTCTTGAAACAACCCTCCGAAAATGAAAATGAAGACCCTGCTATTTATTTACTGTAAGAAACTAGTAAAGTTAAACATGGTTCCTATCTCAGGCCTGATCGAACCATCACTGGCCAAGGACATGCCACGTTCAAAAATGTTGGGTCTTAGAAGCCACAAAATACTCCCACGTGGCATATCTGCGATACAGATGGCTCCCAAAATGCGATGATTCAACCTGGTAGGGACCACACCAGCTTCCAAATTCCGGTTTGAAGCTGGGCTTTGGCTTACCCTTCACACACAGCTCCTCAACCTCACGAAAGAGGAATGAAAAAAACTCCTCTCCTGCCGAATTTATCTCCAACCCGTACAGCCATAGCTTTATATCTTTTGATCTTCCTCTACTATATATGCCGTCATAACCCCTTATTCTTCTCTTCTTTTCTTCTAAACACTAAAAACTGATCAGTGTTATACTGTTATTGACACGCACGTCAACCAGAAAATCAGCAGAAGCAGAAGAAGAAGAAGAATGTGTCACACTGGGGTTCATTTTGCTGGCGGGAAAGGACTGACTGTGCATGCAAGATGGGTTGTCATGCGGGAGCCTGTGGCGGTGGTTGATACCGCAGTGAGAGCGGAGAGTGGTGGTGCTGCTGCTGGAGAAGAGGGTGGCGGCTCCGGCGAGAGTGGTACAATCAAGCGATGTGTGTGCTCGCCGTCACGGCATCCGGGCTCATTCCGGTGTCGCCAACATCACGCCGAGTACGTGTGGCCTAACAGAGGAATCATCAACTAGCAGTTGTCCAGGGATTCAACGAGACTATACATTGATGAAAAGCAAAAAGGAACACCAATGAAAAAGAGAAGTCACACATATGTACAAGTCTTACATGGTGTGTGGTAATGCTTTAAATGTAAGATATCTTCCCCTGAATTGTGAGCATTCCTACAACTCTAGTATTTATAATATAATTTTTGATGAGTTCTTCTTAATATACAATTGTTGATGTGTGTATATATGATCAGACATTTCTTGAGTTCTTAATTTCTTCATTTTGGAGAAAAACTGGTGATGAATGCGAAAAATACGATTATGGATATTGGGAAAAATCTGTGTCATCTTTTGTAACGGGTATTGATTCATCGTGGAGGCCCACAGAATATTGCCAGTACTTTGTAGTCGCAGCAGGAAATGAAGGAATTTATACAAGTGAGTTTAGTAAAAAAAGTTAGTTTCTAATAACTTAATAAATTAAAATTGGAATCTCTATTGATAGGTGAAAAGTGATAGTTGCGTTGGGCAGAAATTAAAGCAAGGGACGCGGAGAACTTCCACCAGTTATGACATACCACGCCCTTGATGTTTTAAGACTATGTTTGGATTCGTTTCAAACTGAAGTTGGAGAAGTTCAAACCTTAATTGAAAATATTAAAAGCTCATTGTAAAATAAAAATTATATTTGGATTGAAAAAAAAAATTTCAACTGAAGTTAGGGTCTAAAATGAGCTTTTTTCAAAGTTCATTTTTATAGTTTCTATGTCAACATTGAGTATTGAAAATATTTATTTTATTTAAATTTTTTATTTTTATTTGTTTCTGCATCAGCATTTAGCATGAAAGGGAGAGTTTTTTCTTGTGTTTTACTGACAAAAGCAGGAGAGAAGTTGAAGAAGAATTTCTAATTAATTAACCTATTTAATATATATTAATGTATTTTAGATTTCTTAACTCTATTTTCTAAAATAAAATTATAATTTAAAGGTTAATTTTTTAAAATAGAATGTTGGTTAATCACAAAGTTTAATATTTTTTTAAAAAAATAAATTAATCACAAAAATATATAATAAAATTTATATCTTTTTTTATCATTATATTTATAAATTAACTTTTAAATTAAATCATTCAAAAAAAATTTTAATTTATTAAATTAATTTCTGAAAAAAAGCATCCAAACAAAAATCACATTAAAATTATAGACATTTTTTCTAACCTTGATTTATTAATTTTAATTAAATTTTAATTTCAGTTGTAAATTTTTTAATCCAAACACGCAGTTTCTTGTACGTTCTCTCAATTAATTGGGCTTTGCTCACACCAAATATTACTCTGAAACAGCTTCTTCACTAATGAATGGCCACTCTAATTTTTCCTTCCTTTGAATATATCATTAATTACTCAGGGTCTCAGGGAAAAAATTAAATTAAACTGACAACTTAATTTCCGTGTTTATTTAATTCGAAGGTGGTGAAATTGAGGAACACGACAACAAATCACGGATTTTACTTAAACACAAGAAACGAGAGAAAAAGAAGAAAAAGTGTGGAAGTAGGCAATCGCCTTCATCAGTGTCTTTATCGAAGGGTCACCATATTTGTTCAGCTTTGATGACCTTAATGATTATCTTCATATCTTCAATTTAAATTTCTGTTTACAATTTTCCACCATCTCAAACCGCAGGCCACGCAAATCCCATCCAAACTGTTTGGATATTGTGTAGTCAAAATTGGTGAACCAATTCGTCAAATAGGTCCTCTCCGTACACGTAATATCAGATTAATCTATCCTATCAAACTTTTTTTCTTTTATCATAATACACATCATCGATCATCCGATGCAAATATAATTACATATATATGTGTGTGACTCATTATTACCTAATGTTCTATCTATAAATTAATCTTACTTTATGAATATGCGTGTATATGCTTTCTTTCATGCACATAACGACAAATCAACAAATTAAATTAAAGATTCATCCATGATTAGGATCTGATGATATTCGTTGAATTTATATTAATCCCTACAGTTTTTTTTTTTTTTTTGGAAGAGTATGAGTCATGGCGTATTTTGGGCATAATAATGATATAACTTTGAGATATTCCGTAATTGCTAGAAATTAAGAGGAGACGACTCAGACCCAGGGATCAATAAATAAGTAACATGGATCAATCCCTTATCATAATTTATAATGTTATCCATATATATACACACACCCACAAAGCTAATATTATCTCAACGGAAATAAGAAATGAGAACCCACGGAATAAAGAGAGAGAAATCAACAAAGGCCGGAAGGAAAGGGCTCAGAAGGAAATGACAACTAAAAGACACACAAACTGAGAAATGAAAGCCCAGACCGAAGCAGAGTAGTCATGGGGTAGGGTGAGTATTATGAGCATCAGCAGCAGCGGGAAGAGCCGAGTCGTGTCGTTTCATGGATGATGAGCGGTGGAAACGACATCGGAAAGACCCTCGGTGCGTCGTTGGAGCACATAAACACTGCCCTTTTGGAGATGATGATGCTGATCCGCTGCCGCCGTTGTCGTTTTTTGGTGATGACACTGAAACTCGATGCTTGGTGTTCTCACCCTCTGATTTTTGTGAAGCCATTAAACCCACTCCCACCAAAGGTAACAGAATTGGCTAACAAATCTCTGAGACTGGGTTGGTATTTTTTAGGGATTGGAATTATTTATAGTGGCGCTGTAGTTTTCAGAATATTGGAATCTCGTTATTTTCTGTGGTCAATAATAATTTATCTTGCATTCTGGAGGATATTTTATAATTTATATTTATATTTATAATTTAATTTAAAAACCTATCATATATAATAAATAATGTTTTTGTATAGATTTTCATATGCATATCACGAAGGAATTTCACGATGATGTCATTCATATATATCTAGAAGATAAAGATCAATCTACTTGGGATGATATAACTTTTGTGTTTTGATTTGTATATGATACTTATATCGGCAATGCATGTATTGTGTACCTAATTAATAAGCAATAAGCAGATGTATTAAATTGTCTTGTAACCTTGATGTACACGGCATAAAACGTAAAATAGAATCAGAATTGGAATTAACCTTCTCTTTTTTTTCTCATTTAATTTTCTTTGCTTGTTTTATTCCTTTTTTTTCTTTTTTTAAAAGCACAATAAGTAAATTCCACTTACACCAGAGATTATTGCTTCAAAGATATTGTCGCTGAACAGACCTTTCTCAACTATAAGTCATTGTATGTACAAGAGTTGAGATTCGAATCTTAATCACTTCCTTATATTTTAGATAGTCCTGAAAAATATTTTATTTGATCCTATTTATGAAAAAAAGAGAAAAAAATTTGCTTTGGTTCTATTTATAAATCATATTATTAAATTTTTATCACCAAATTTTTCTTTTACCCTTCACTAATTGTTAGAGAGAAAAAATATATTATTAAAGTATCTAAACTTAATAGAGGCAAAGTTAATAACATATTAATTTTTTTAGAAAGAATTAATAAGTTTAAATTTTTTTTTCTAATAAAACATATTGGGAAATAACTTATAAATGGAATTAAAAAAGCATTTATTATTATTTTGATTGTTCATGTTTTGAAATATGATATACTTATGTTCAGTGAACTAGTAGGTAGTATTCCTTCCGTCTCAAATTATAAGACATTTTTAGAAAAGATTTAGCATCTCAAAATATAAGACACTTTAATAAAATAAGGTTTCATCAATGTTGCTTTTTTAATATTACCCTTCCCGTATATTCTCTCTCTTCAATATTCTTTTATCAATTGAGTATTAAATGAAGAGTATTTTTAAAAATTTATATTTTTATCTTGAAAAAGTAAAGTTATAGAGTGTATTTAATGAGTTTTATTGATATGAAAGATTTTGTCTAAATGTGTCTTATAATTTGAGATGAAGGGAATAATAGAGATTACCCCAAAAAAAAAAAAATAGTAGTAATAGGGAGAATGGCAACCCAGGATCTCTAAATAAAATTAATATCAAATTAGCATTTTTTTCTCTCTAAATTTTCAATGCTATAAACGGATGGCTGATCCAAATAAAAAAATGCTAAAAAAGGAAGGGCACTAATTTAGCGAGACGGTTTCCCTTCCCCTACCTTTCCCTTGTCCCGCCCTCTGTTAAATTTGATTCCTCCAGATTAAATATTTTTAATTTTAATTTTAATTTTAATTTTTTTTTATGTATTAAAATAAAAAAATTTTATAATTTTTTATTTAATTTGATTAACAATATGGATAGTCCAAATTTAATTTTAACCACCTATATTAAATTTGAAAGGCCAAAATTAGTAATAAAACATGTTTGTTAAATTTTTTTATATTTTTAATAAATAAAAATAAATATTTTACATGTAGACTATCCAAATCTGCTGTCTCTCATGGGAGGGACAGCAGAGAGAATCCAACTCCGTAATTTAGGAACCTATGTCATGATGGTGAGATACCGATTTGTCATTAATTTATTTGTGAAGGCTTTTGTTGTCATTTTGTTACATTATTAAGCTCCATGAAAATAATTGGTTGGTATTTATGTAAAATTATTTTGATAGTCCTTCAATCTAATATTTTTTCATGAAAAATTACAATAAAAAACCACTGAACAACATTTACTATTCTACAGGATTAAATAATTTTGATGATGTTCTGCAGGATCAACGAATTCAAATGTAATTAAAATTTATTATGAAAAGGTGAGACTACTCGTCATGCATATATACTCTCTTAACAATAAGTTCTTGTTTGGAGGAAAAATAAATATTATTTCTATTTTAACAACAATCAATTACCTTATTGACAATTTCAAAAAGTTAAATTGATGATAGATAAAAATTGTTGTAATTTAATGAATAAGTCCCCATTAAAAAAAAAGTTTCATTTTTATTTTAATAGCATTTAATTCTATTATTAATAACTCAAAAATATTAACTTCGTAATAAAGGGAAGCTGTCATGATATGATAAACAAGTCTATATTTGAGGAACAAAAATCTCATTTATACTGTAACAACAATCAATTTCCCACATCACATTAAATATGTATGTATGTGTGTGTGTGTCTATATATGTGAGAGGTGGTTTTATCTTTTCACAAAAATTATTGAAAGAATCACATCCAAGGACTTTCTAAGAGAATTATTATCAGATGAATATTAATATGGAATTATTTATTATTAAAATGATAATAGAAACTTATTTTTTTCCTAACAGTGACTTGTTATTACTCTTTGTTTGTGAATGATTCTCTTAAAATATGCTTAGATGTGATTATCTCAATTTTAATTATATTTAAATTTCTTGTACAGAGCAAAATTAAATTATTTGGTCTAGCATAGCAATAGATGTTGTTCAGTGGTCCTAAGTTGTGATTTTTTCTATTTTTTAAAAAATATTTGAAATAATAAATAAGACGAAACTATACGGGGAGAATTTCATTAAAAGTCCTTGAATATGATATAGGCCCAATTTTTTTTTTTTTTTGAAATTAATTTAACTGCAAGTCTGGAGCACTGAAATAAAACAAATTCTTTTGATTGAATGACTAAAATGCCCTTCAATTATAATTAGCATTACTGAGATAATAAGTTAACTTACTATTTTTACAAGTAATATCAACATGATAACAAGTCCTGTTACAGGTTTTATAAGTACCATTAATAGAATAAACATAATTTCATATTATTCTAGTAATATTACTTTTAAAAATCATAACTTGACTTGTTATTTTAATAATATTACTTATAAAAACTATAACTTGACTTATTATTATAACAATGTTACTTGTAAAAATTATAACTTACCTCACTATTTTACTAATGTTATTTGCACAAATCATAATTTGACTTGTTACTCTAAAATATTATTTGTGCAACTAATGCCCCTTATAAAATGTAATATTACTTGTAAATTTTTCAATGTTGTTTGTCAAATCCATAATGTTATTTGTAAATATGACTTCCCTTAAATGTTATTTACTTTTGTTTAAACACTAGGGATAATAATGTCATTTCACCATGAAACTTAATTTCATGCAAATCTTCAAAACCAGTGCTATTTTAAAAATATTTGAGTGTGGTTGAAAAATGTGTACTTTTTTTTGGTGTCGAACTCGGGACCTTTAAATTAAATCTTCAAGGATTTATTATGAATATTAAATTTGTTGGTGAAAAATGTATACTTACCACGTCCTATTATGAAATTCTCCCGATTATATGCATACATGTCATCGCGCGGGTGTAAGCATTTTAGTTGTGCAATTTAACCAAATTTGGATGCAAGTGATTCCGAATGATAAAATCAGTAGAGAAGTATTGGTTAGAAAAGGTGTGCCCTATTTTTTTATTTACTCTCTCTCTCTCTCTCTCTCTGATTTTTTTTTTTGACATTAAAACGATATAATAAATTATAAAAGAAAAAGTAATTACAAATATCAACTAACAAAAACACATAAAATTATCATGCAGTGAACTGGAATATAATTATCTAGTATACAACACTACAGGATTGATCCCTCAGTTAAACAAGAAAAGGTTGTGTTAACCAATAACCTTTAGTCATAGTGTATTATAAAAAGTTATACTCACTCAAATAAACATGAGATCTTGAGTTTAAATTTACGTAAGTATAAAAAAAAAATCTATGAAAGGATAATTTTTAATTACATCCAACATTGCTCGAATCTGATACAGTCATACATTTATATAAAAAAGGGTTGTGTTGTTGATTTTTAAATTTTTTAGCTTAAATTGAATTAAAGCAGACATCAAATAAACAGACCACTAACAAAGAACAACAACAATAAAGATGGAAGAGGCTTGTGAGTTGTGATTTCACGGCAAAAATGTTTCCTCTTAGCTCCGCAGCGTGACACTCCCCATCTCTGTTCCATTATACGTAAAAATAAAAATTAGAGAAATACTCTTTGGTAAAAGAAATATGACAAATTGAGATAATCCATTATATTTTTTTGTACAATTGCAACCTCCAAACTAAAGCTTACTGATAACTGATAAGCGGTGCCTTTTCTTTCAACACCACTCTTGAACTCAATGCCAACCAGTCCAAAATGATCCTATCAATAGTTCAGCCGGACGAGCAAGCTTAAAATTAAAATTACACAATGATGAGAACTGCACTTGGATTAACAAGATTAAGATGAAATTGTGAGATTAATGCAAAGAGATTCCGAAACCCAAAGCAACTGTCAGCTCAGTACAAAAATATAAGCAAAAGCACCTGTCAGAATATTATTAGCCTTGTGAAGCAGTAAAAAGTGCTCCTTGAGGATCCTATTAAATTTTTTATATTAAATATATTTATTAATAATATATTCTATTAAGATATTTTGAGCCATTTAATTAAATATTTTTTAAATTTATATATTTATGATTTATTTTTTAATTTTTTAAATGTGAGACTTTGTTTTATGTTTTAATATTCTCTCTATTATTTTTTTTTCTTTTTTTAACCTGAGCTTGTGCTTTTTTTTAATCTCAAAGGACTGAGATATGTTCAATTTTTTTCTTTTTCTTCTCTTTATCTCTTTCTTTTTTTAAAGCTTCTCTTGTTTTTTTTTTTAATTTTTCATTCTTTCATTCTTTCATTCTTTCATTTTTTTCTCTTTTTTTTCCTCAATTAAATGGCTCTGATATCATATTAAATTTTTTATATTAAGTATGTTTAAAGATAGTATACTATACCAAAATAATTTAAATTATTTGGTTAGATATTTTTAAAATTTATATATTTATGATTTGTGATTTGATCTTTAGTTGTAAAACTTTTTTTTATCTTTTAATCGTATGCAACTCCATTTTATAATGGATTCGTGCAAATTTGGACAAATCTTCATTAAACCTTGGATATCAAAGTTCGCTTCAGTTGCATTTACAAGCTTCAGAGTCCACGAGCTGCATCGACTAATCGGGGCTCTTTGGATATTCCCACGTTGCAATGCAACAATATTGTTAGCCAAGCGGCTAGACTACTTCTGAAACCAAAGCGAAGATCACAGTCTCAGCAAAAACCACATAACGAGTAGATAAGAACAGCCATTCCATTTGAACGTGACGTGTTATCATGGCTCTTTCTGCAAATCGAATTCTCATGTTTAAATTTAGAGATCCCATATTTTGAACTTAGAGAACATGTCTTTGATCTAGTTTTCCTTTTAAAAGGCGAGTATAAATAAACATTAGACAGCTACAAAAGCGTACCTACCAGTCCAACTAAATAAACTACCATTCTTCTCTGGTCTCACAATATCATTAGTCTCAGCCTCAAAAATCGAGCATAGTACCGTTCATAAAAGCCCTTGTTTCTTTTTCTGGATCGGCAGATTCATTGCCTTCTCTTGCTTCCCTTTTCAACATGCCAAAAACAGTCTCAAGAACACCCAACACTTGATTTTCTTAATCCCTTCGATTAGCCATGTCGAGGACAGGAAACAAGAGTCCCCAAGCCAAACTGGTGGGTATGTCTTCCCCTTTTCTATTGTTTTTCATTTGATAATAAACGATTCATGAGATGTTGTTACCGAGAAGAGGCTAATACAAGACAAACGAATGTACTTAACTTGTTCCGTTAATTACCGGTTGGAATACATGTCTTCCCCTTCGATTTGATTATCTGGCATAAACAGATGTTTAGTGTTCGATCTTCACCTATGATCTCGTAGGTAATTCTCGGGGACATGGGAACGGGCAAGACAAGTTTGGTGCTAAGATTTGTGAAAGGCCACTTTAATGAGTACCAGGTTGGCGTTATTAAGATTTTTCATTTTCTGACTTTCTGCCTCCATAGTGGATTTTGCCTTCAATTAAAAGTGATTGGTGCAGGAATCAACAATAGGAGCAGCATTCTTCACACAAGTATTGTCACTAAATGAAGGGACGATAAGATTAGATATATGGGATACAGCAGGGCAGGAACGATACCATAGTTTGGCTCCTATGTATTATCGTGGTGCTGCTGCTGCTATTGTGGTCTATGACATCACGAACAAGGTAACTATATATTCACGGGGCTTCCTCATCATTGTTTCGTTCCTGCATTGTCTGATATTTGCTTATGCTATGACTCATTGTATAAGTTCTGAACTGGATGCAGTGGTTTTCCATGCCCTAGTAACCAAGTTGTTTGTGTTTTGACTTAGGATTCCTTTGTACGAGCCAAGAAGTGGGTTCAAGAAGTGCAAAAACAAGGTAAGAGATGTCTGATATAGATTCTCTATTAGTTCACTCCACTGGATAAATAAGAATTATGACTTGGGGAATTTTGTGATTATGCTCAGAATCAAATCTTAATGTTCACAAGTATGAATTGCATTTCAAATGCTTAAAGTTTGTGTAGAGTTAGAATTCTCTGTACCCCGACCTTACATCCAGAGGCAGAAAGTTTGTTCTTCAAGATTATTATGACAAAGAATGTGTCAAGATAAAATTAATGCAATCCAATTTGATGTATAGTTTGCTTTATTCATCAGGAAAACCAGGTATGGTTATGTTTTTGGTAGCTAACAAGGTTGACTTGGCAGACAAGAGAGCGGTGGGAAACGAGGTAGTTCTAATGCATGGTTCTAACGTCATCAAGTTCTTGTTTGTCTCATGTTTAAAGTGATCAAAACTGAATCAACTGATGCAGGAAGCAGAGCAATATGCCAGAGAAAATGGCTTGTCTTTCACTGAAACTTCAGCAAAAACTGCAGAAAATGTTAACGAGCTCTTCTATGACATAGGTGCATGTTTTTGCCATTCCCTTCCCTTACAGCTAGCTAAATGCAATCTCTTGTGAATTCTAGTTATTAACACCAATAAGACTATTCAATCCAGTGACCCATTAGATCTGCTTCTGTTTATAGCTTGAAAAAAAAAAAAAACACTCCCTTTTTTTCTTGGCAGCTAAGACATTGGCGAAAGCAAACCCTTCACGTCAAGCTGGAATCGAGCTGCACAGCAGTACTCAAGAAAGCAGGACACTGTCTTGTTGCTTTTTATGATATCTTCACTCGCAATATGTTTTGATCTGTGTTTCAAATCTCGTTATCTTATGGTGTGTTTTTGGGTGGTACTTCTCTCTACTTGTTCAGAGAAAAAGAAATAAAGATTCCATGCAATAATTGCTTTACTTTTCAAGTAGGCTTACCTGTTTAAACTTTAAAGACATACAGAGTTTTCCAGTGAGATGAGGATTTGCTGTCCCAGTCAATTTGGGAAGAGCACTCTATCTGTGGACTATATATGTCTTCAATTCGCAATTTAAGCCATCACTAAAATATATACAATCAGAATTAAGGCAAATAGGCGCTTCTTAAAGATCCATTAACTCCTGGGAAATGAGTACATGTTTGTGTGACATAGGGATATCTGAAATGGTTTCATAAATAAAACAAAAATCAGAAGAGAAACATCAAAGACGTTACTTTTTCCCATGTTGCAAGTTAGAGGTGTCACGCAAATATCTCCTCAAGACACACAACCAATAGGGGGTAATGCAGCCATGAATGAGCATTCCGAGTTCCAAATTCAATATAATCGAATGATAATATTTAACTGAATAATTTGCTTGTAGTATCTGTTAGTATCAGCAAGTAAAATCATAATTTAAATTGTGCCCAAGGACATTATCTTTAAAAATTATTTCGTTAGACCAAGTTAATTGTATTGCAACTTCCTTGAATTAAACTAACTCTTCTTGCCAAAATTAACAGGGCCACAAAGCAATAAAGACGAAAAGAATATACTTAAGCAACACATAGGAGAAGAGAAGGACTCAATATCTCAAGATTCAGGCACCACATTCACTACACTTCTCAGACTATATATAGACATGGACATGATGAAGCCTTGAGCACAATTTAATTATGAGTTTCATAAACGTAATAGGATGTTATTTTAATTCATTCCATCAGTTTTGAATGTTTGCAACTTTGCCATTGGAAGATAATTAAAAAAAAATCAGTTTCAAGCTTTAATTGGAAATTATGTATGGTTAAAGCACATTAATTTAATAATTTTCGCAAAATTACAAAATTAATTTAATAACTTTTGCAAAACAAATCTGATAAAGAAAAAAAACCCAATACTTCTTTGACTCATGAACCTGCTCATCTTACTAACTTATTCACTAGCTCACTTGTATTTCTCAATATATATACGCTATGAGCTCTACTCATATGGATATTATTAGCCTTATCTTTTTGACACACACACAATAATTACAGCAGTATCTCAGACTCTCCGAAGCTGTTAGTTAAGTTGGCTATCACCCTTTGATCAAATGGAGTACTGAAAAGACAGAGGAAAGTGAAATACGATGAAGGGCCTTGGTAGACTGTCGATTACAATTTTATGAAAATGGGACTTCTTTTGTTGTGTATATTATAATTAATTACTATACTGAACATGACGTGCAGAGTCAATGCAGTGAAAGTCTGGAAAGCTAAAGCCCGGTGCCTAACCGAGTTACGGTAAAACAACTGTTGTCATCCTCGAAATGGACGAAGGGCCTTGCAGCTGACACTTTCTTTTTTAGTAGTTTATGGGCTTCAATGCATTGGAACCATTACTCCACAACCCTCCAAAACCAGATACAGTATTTTAATTGAAGCTAAGTAGTAAGTAGCATCAGCCAGCTCATGCAACTACACGGAAAATTAAAGTATTCTTTATTTTAGCTATTTGCAGAATCAAGATTTTTTAACAACGAAAACAAAGTTAAGATTCTTCTTTTGAGCCCACCTTGGACAATTCAGGTGCACTCGCCCAAGTTTAAGATGTTTATGGACCTTATCCCGAAAACAGAGAAACAAGAAGAAAAATAAATCGTCATAACTAGAACTACAGGGAAGGCAACAAGTTCACAAAAAACCAAGTACAAGCTATATGAAAACTAAACTAAGATGCATTTCCCTAAGGTAACTACTCGAGTAAAGAACGGAAAGCGAGGTGAAGATTGAGTAGGTACAGGCGTGAATTAGAGAGACGTGCCGAGGCCATGGCCTGCCTGCAAAAATAGGTACTTCCCAGCTTTCTCCCTCAGCTGTGCCCTATGCTTCTCTTACTTTTGGTCTTACCAATAATAACCAGAATTCCCATATTCACAGGACTACCAAGATGGCTGATTCCAGATAGTTAAAAAGAAAGGAAGAAATAAAGAAAAAGAAACAAAACTGAAAACAAGAGACTTAATGCACCATTGATGAGTCACCATGAAGGAGAAGTGCAGGGGGAAGCAGAGGATGATGATGAGGGACCGTTGATGCTATGGGAGTCACTGCCTGAAGTGGCCAATGGCCTGCCATTGCTGAGAGAAACAGAACAAGCCTCTGCAGGGAGCTTCTTCATCGGAGACAGAGCGGGTGAACCAGATGCCACAGCTTCCACCTCATCATCATCATCATCGCCGGAGGATCCACTTCTTTCCAAACGCGAAGGTGAAGTGTCCGGCGTTTCGAACGAAGTATCTGCCCCGCTACTACACTTGGCTTCGTCGTTTTCATATATGGGATTCGAAATATACACAAGGTGTTCCCCACCACTGTTAGTATTGTCAGAAAAAACAGGACCAGCTCCGCTGATGCTACCCTGCTCAGTGATTTCTTGAGTCAGCTTTGGGGTAGCCTTGTTAGTCAAGGACAGTGCAGGTGGGGGGAAAGCAGACAGAAGTCCAATTTGATGATGTGGGTGTGAGACTGATTCTTGGGTTTCGATTTGAAGAAGCTCGGAATGCTGCAACTTGGGTCCAGCGGCGTCGTCGTTGTGAGCAAGTGAAGGAAAAAGAAGAGTTCTGGGAGCTTGGAGAACACCATGTGCATAAATGCCACCGAAGTGTAGAGGAAGAGGAGATTGGTGTTGAGGGTACAGGGATGGTGAAGATGGTGATGATGCATTGGCTCTGCTTGCAGCGTTTCTGAGGCGGCGGCGGCGGCGGCGGCGGAGTAAGAGAGAACAGTAGAGCTCAGCTAGGAGAACGAGGATGAGACCGAGAACGACGGCGAGGGTGATCACCATGACCAATGTAGCACCCATGATCACTTTTGATGTGCCCTTCATCTTTCTCTGTGCCTTCTTTTCTTTGCCAGGCAGTAAAAAAAGGCGCAGTAATTATATATATGTGAGAGGAGTGATAACTCAGATTCCATTCTTGGCGGGAAACAGTTTTTTCTCTCTTTTGACAAAGCATAGGAATAAATAAATTCTACCCCTCTTCATGAATAACTAAAACAGTACTGAAAAGTAAGCATACGAAATGGAGCCACGTTGAGTTTGTCGATGTTGCTTTCATTGATAAGTAATTTGCAGGACTAGGTATTGTAGTGTGAACCTTACACTGTGTGACACCATAAAAATCCTCACTCTTGTGAAGACCCAAAATTCAGACAAAAGTTAACAGAAACACAAAGTACAGTTAAAAAAAAAATCACAGAGCTAGAATATTACAAAATAACCAAAGAGAAAAACTAAATATAGAGTAAAAGAAATACTCCTAGACAAGTTAGAAATGATGAAGATAAAACTTATGGAATAAATGATTAATGTTCAAGATAATAGTATTAAATCTGTAACTTGAGAATGTTGCCAGAGACAATGATGCTTATGAGTATTATTGATTTGCAAAGCAGCATTAGTTAAACACGCTGTAGACAAAAGAAATTGATCTGTCAAAAGAACAGTTGTTTGACAACGAAAAAGAAATTGAAATGCATCGTGAAATTGTTTTCTCACCAACTTGTTGATAAATTGAGAATTGAAGCATTGCAATAAAGCAAAAAAGCTTTTTATTCTTTTCGAATTTCTTGAGCCAAGTTGTCCACAAATCACAGATAGCTACAAAAATAGAACGAGATAAAATCAATTGTGAACTTGATGAAGAAAATAACCTTGATGGCAGGAAAGAAGGCCACTAACAAATAATATCAAGAAAATGACAATTAAGAATCTCTTAACTAAGTTAACGTTAAATTATTTTTTAAAATATTTTCAGTATTAAAATATAAAAAATGGGTACTAAATTTAAGAATTTAAATCATGATAAGATCTTAATTTAGTATTAATTTTTTTTATGAGACGTTTAGTTTTCCTAATATAAATTCCATTCACCATAAAACCCTAACAATTTCCAAGTTGTGCTGTGAAACAAATTAATACTCCCTTACTTCTATATACAGGATAGAGTAATGATTTAAAAATCGGATCCAAATTGGATGGTCGGATTGTCAACCCAAGCCATTAATGGTTTAGTTTGTATTCAAAAATGGTTTGTGAAGGTAGGCTAGATTAGACCTTTTGGACCGAGAAATGAATTCAGTTCTTAAAATTTGGATAGCTCAAAAAATGACACCTTTGTTTGTTTTTTAAAAATGACCCATTTTTTTAATCATGTGATGCTATGTTAGATTTAGATTATGTAACTTGTTAAGTCATACTAAATTTAAAATATTTAATTTTATTTTTAAGTTAAGTAATAAGTTCATATTTATTTATTATATTTAAATTATTATATCATATATAATTTTTTAAATTTAATTATTATGTCATTGGTTCGACTATTAGTCAGTTGAAACATGTGAATCCTAAATTGCTGGCACTTCCAATTTAATATTCGATCTAGTTTTGAAAACATTAGGGTAGAGAGAGATTTTTTTTTATTTACAAGTAACCTCATTAAATTTTTATTGCAAACCTTTTTATTGGACCTCCATTGAATATTGAAGAGAGAAAATATATTATTACAATACATATTTAATAGGGGTAAAGATGAAAAATTTTTAAATTTTTAAATATAATTTGCAAGTTTTAAAATTTTTCTTAATTCTCATGAAACATATTAAAAGTGTCTTATAAATGAAATAAGTAAATCTTGTAATAGCTATAAGCTATAGCTTGAGGGCCTATGTTTTTAACAACTCTTTATTTTATTACTATTTTCCTTACCAATTAGTACTTTTTTCATTTTTATTTATAGGAGAGAAAGAAAAGCAATAATGATTTATCTAAAAAAATGCCAGACCTCGATAGTGAGGTCAATGCTGGTGCTATGTAATATATAGTATAAAATGGTTACACAAAAAACACAATATGGTGGTGACACGTAGCATCTCTGTAAAATTACTAAAGCCATGTATACACTTGGGGAATATTCCAGACACTCTCAAATACTTACAATTAATTACATGCTTTAACATCCCCCTCTCAAATGAGAGGGTGTTATGGACAGACTGAGTTTGTGACAAAAACCATAAAATTGACTAGGAGCAAGAGCCTTCGTGAAACAATCTGCAATTTGATGAGAAGAGGGCACATACCAAAATCCAAATGTGTTGCTAACACTTGATTTCTTACAAAATGAATATCTATTTCAGT
Source organism: Prosopis cineraria (assembly GCF_029017545.1). Classification (NCBI taxonomy): domain Eukaryota; kingdom Viridiplantae; phylum Streptophyta; class Magnoliopsida; order Fabales; family Fabaceae; genus Prosopis; species Prosopis cineraria. Next base: position 40,575,188 of record NW_026555332.1, read on the forward strand.
ATGTTTACTTCTAGTATGCCGAACAGGATTTGAGGTGAGAGCCATGGAATTAATATTGTCACACCAAATGATAGGTGAAGATTTTAAAAATAGTCCAAGTTCAATCAACAGTGAGTATACCCATTTGATTTCTGCACCTCCATTTGCCAATACACGATATTCAGACTCAATGTTTGATCTTGACCCCACAGCTTGCACTATCAGGGATGAGATGAGGTCGGATAACATCACAACCATTGATATGACCTTTGAGCTTATTTCCCTCAATCAATGGTAGAACAATAAATTTCTAAATGAGATAACTTTCTCTGTCCAACTTGACAGAGGTTGCTACCTGATTAAAAGAATTAAATAGGGAATTGATTTTGGAGCCAATGTGAACAATCATCGAGGCCAATGAAGATGTATTATCAAAAGTAGTAGAGGAAAAATGGGAGGCTGTAGCCATGGAAGCACACAGACAAATATCAAGAAAATGCCAAAGGATGCTCTGATACCAAGAAAGAAAAGCAATAATGATTTGTTTAAGAAAATGCTAGACCTCAATAGTGAGGTCAGTGCTGGTGTTGTGTAATATATAGTACACAACAGTTACACAAAGATATAATATGATGGTGACACGTGGCATCTCTATACTATTACTAAAGCCATGTATATACCCAAAGAATATTTTAGACACTCTCAAATGTTTACAATTAATTACATGCTTTAATAAAGAAAAAAAAATTATATTACACAATTTAAAATTATTAATTAATTATATTAATTATGTTTAAAAATAAAAGAATTGAATTACAACACTTTTTGTTAATTGTGTTAATCAATCCTTTATTAATTGTTTCATATGATTTTGAATAATAAAATTATAAGAGATAATTTAGGAAGTTTGTAATAAATTCTTATTAAAAAATATAATTTTACTTATATAAAAAATAAAAATAATAATTGTTTTATAAATAAAGAGGGAGGGATTATTATTAATCAATTAATTATAAAAAAAAAAGGGTAGTGTGTCTTATTGTTCTTCAAACCCACATCGTCGACTGTATGGCCTTCCGGTCTCTGTGATGGGAAAAAGAAAAGGGACTTGGGGAAAATGTTTGAGGGATTCAAAAGTAATGATATTTCAATTTTTGGGCTATAAACGAAAGTCTTAAAATTTCAAGGGCTTAAAAACAAAGTCGATTTTTATAGGTTTTCTTCATCTTTCTGCTCGTAGAAAGCTCAAAAATTGGAAGGAATACCTACTAAAATGGTGTGAAAATTTGGGGTAAGAGATAGAAAGGAAACGGCTTGGGATTTTCCCTAAAATCGTTAACTTCTAGACAAATCCCTTCAGGAAAATTTCTCAACTCTTCAAGAGCTTCTTGGGGATGGTATTAGTTTCATGAAACTCCAACACTGAGGAATTCAATGACGTTCAAAGTGCTCTTTTGGGAGATTTGAACTGATTAAAAGATAAAGGTAAGCATGTACATCATTTTGATATGTATATTGTAAGAGAAAATTTATTTCCCTCGAACCCTTAGCCTTTAAATTTTCGTTTAGAGAGAGAGAGAGTAGCGAGAGAAACCCTTGCTCGGTTATGCTTATAAAGAGGTGGAATAAGCAAGGTTTGATTCCATTTTCTTGAGTTTTTCAAGAATTTTTCCCCTTTCACTTCCCTAAATAGTCATTTTAACCTAATTGGGGATTTACTTGAAATTGGGCAGTTCTTGATTAAATATGGTTAATAAGAGGTATAAGGAGATAAATATGAAAGAAAATGACTTCATATGAAATTTAGGGGAATTGATATTGAGTTTGAAATTATGGGCTTTTTGATTATGTAATGTTGAGAAATAAGGTACACGAATGTGTTGAACCTATTTAAATTTTTAAGTGTTGGCTAAAGTAAGGAGTTTAGAAAGTTTTAGATTCATAAAATAATTACTCATTTGGAAAAACCTAATTTTAGACCTGAAGAAATGCAAGTAGAGTTGATCAAGATGGGAACGGTCTTGTTGCTTCAAGCGAGTGTTTCTGTCTATTGGTTATTAGCTTTCTGGTTTGGTTGTCTCTGAATACGCATTATAATTTCATCATTTGCACCATCCTAACCCCTTTTTAACTTCTACAAATTAACACAGATAATTTAGTTTCAGAATTTAGCCACACTATTTTCTAAGAGATGAATGCAAGTTGTTTCACCTCATTTTGGTGGGTTGGCTTGGCTTGTTGAAGCAGAGCATTTTCTCTGGTGCTGACTAGCTTTTGTAATTCCCACTTGTTGGGAAGCTGCTTATGAAAGCAGCAGCAAAAGAAAACGTTCTTTGCTGTGCAGAAGAGTCCTGCTTTAAGTCTTAAAAAAGTTGTTCAGTCTAGTGTCTTTTATTTTGATCCTTTGAATCTTTAAATTTGATCTTTTTACAATTATGTTGACACTGAAAAGAGCGTGATTCTTCTTTTCGTATGACTGCATATGATTGGATTTGGTAAATCTTTATGCAAACCCTTCCTGCCCGTTGTTTGATAAAAGTGATACAAGATTGAGGTAAATATGATAATTGTACCAAAACTAAGTAATCAAATCTATAATAGGCGGATGCAAGTTGTAGATAGGTCTCACATACACGTGTGACATGTCTGCCAAAGAATTTTTCTAAAATAGAGTATGTTGGTAATGTTTCATAAACGAAAATCCTGTTTCAACTTAACCCAATTCTAAACAGCTTTTCTCTATGCAGTTATAGCAAGAAAATATTACTTCTGTTCACTTTTCTTTGCAGAACCATTTGATGATTGAATCAAAAATTTTAATTGGAATGGAAGGTGATATATTTGGAGACGTAGACAATACAGCGGTCCAAGTAGATAGCAGAATCATTGAGGCATTTCAGAAGAACTTGCTGCAAGCCCAAGACATTTTGGATCAAAACAGATTGCTAATCAATGAGATCAATCAAAATCACTTGTCAAACATGCCACAAAACCTGAGTAGAAATGCGGGTTTGATCAGAGAACTGAATAACAATATCAGAAGGGTGGTTGATCTCTATGCTGCTCTTTCCAGTTCTTGTTTGAAGTCTCGAGAAGCTTCATCTGAAGGGGATTCCAATGGGACTCTAAAATCCGATGGAAAAGTGAGTCAAAAGAAAATTAGAATCGATTAACACTTGTCAACTAAGATTCCTTGGTAAGGAATGTAATTCATGTCTCATAACAGCGCGGGTTGAAATCCCACTGTCAATTATCGGTAACTTTACAAGCTTTCTAAATTGTGAGGCCTAACCTGACCCTATTAAGCTCCTATGATCCAATTCATATGAACTTCTGTTTAATAATAATAATAATTTAGTGGTGTGAATCTGAGCTTTGTTGTAAAAAGTAGTGAAGCATATTTTGGTGTTGGATATGATTTGTTTCGTGGGGATCATGAGACTGCCTAACTCCATCTTTATTCAAATCTCCTAATCTCCAACGAGATGATTCTTAGTTTTAACTTTTAATATTGTATTTCCTTCTTGTGATTTAAATCACAATCATTTGGTGGGTTATGATTAAGTTCTTTTCTTTGGGTTTCGTTTTGAATAGTGTCCTAAAGCAGAAAATTGCGGAGTTTTTGCTGGTAAAGAATAAGATGATATTATCTAAACACACAAATTTGAAAATTCAGAAATACTACGTCAATTGTCACTCTTCAAAATCTTAACCATTTTGTCGGGTTTTTTACATTTTGGTTATCCATACTTTTTATGTTTGTTTTGAATAAAAAGAATATTTAGAGCTAAACAATTCAGATGTTTTTTAAATATATACAGGACAATTTAGATGCTACACGTATATAACCAATCTATTCCTGTTGCAGGGAAGAAGCCAGGCTTCAGTCCCTTATTTCTTATTAAAGGAGAAATAGTGTGGCCGGATCCTTCAATGACTTTTCCGCTCTTTATCTTGAGTAAAAATTTTACTATTTTTTTAAAAAATCGGAAAATAAAAATACATCCACTATCTTGACGTTCGCTTCATTATTTCTAACTGGCCTTCGAGGTCATATTGATCATTTCGCATTTTAGTGTTTACAGTAAACTTCCCCCCATCCACACTGACCAGGGAATCAATCCACTATTCCATCCCATTACTCCGTTCAAGATCAACTTTCACTTGCATTTGCAGTTAAAGAAGAAAACAGTGTGGACAGCACTATATCACCATAGAATTAAGAGAATTCTTGTCATCACCCACAAAAAAGCAATAAGAGTACTGCACTACGTCTCAACAGAGAGAAGAACTGTAACAACCTTTTCAGTTTTGAGGTGTGAGGAGAGGGGATGAATAAGAAACTGCTGCCAAATTATCTGCCATCTCATCTTTTATCATCAACTTGTATCAAAGCAAGAGCACCGAAACATTAATTACAAACACTTACTTTACAGTCATACAAAGGGCTGAAATGTATAACCTACTAGTTTAGCTGCATTAGATTATGTCTGAGAACGTACAGCCAGCAGTCCGCAATTTGCAATTAAAGCACCCCCGGCTCAATCTTTAACACCAGAATATGAGATTCTATGGTAAAGGCCATCATGCCCAGGTAAAGAAGCGTATATCCATTGCTAAGTTCTTTTCCTCAGGTTCCTCTCAAGGCTGCAATCCTTGCAGCCAAATCATCATAGTCCGGTAAATTTGGATGTACATGTCGAGCTTCATTTGATCTATCTGCCTGAAATGTAGCAGCACGAGTAAATACTTTGTGAACTTTTCCAGCTCCAGTTTTTTCAGGAGGAAGGGAAATGGATCGAGGTGGAAGGGAAACCATCTCTGGTGTCTCTTCAGCTGTGTCATCCATTTGATGTGCATGACGAGTTTTGGACTTTCTTGCTTTTTCAGGAAGAGGGATGGACGGTTTTTTACTATAATGAATCAGTAATTTATCTATCATCCTTTCCTCTTCATCATTTCGATGCTGCTCATCATCAAAGAGAGTTTGCTGGTCATGTCTCGGTCTTGATTCATCCTTTCTCCTGCTCCTTGATTTTCTTGTCACAACTCCAGCATCTTCGGCACTGTCATCATTATGACTAGACCGTGATTTTGAGTGCTTCCGCCTCATGGATTTTGGTTTTGATGCAGGGACTTCTAACATATCTTCTTGACCATAGAGTTCTTTTTCATGTCTCCGTCTGCCATGCCTTGAATGTCTACTGGTCAGCCTACGTGGGTCAGAATTATCCAAACTTAATTGGCTCCTTTCTGGTACAGTAGCAGCATGAGGCTGGTCGCACACTGAAGGATTTATAGCGATGCCATCACTAACAACATTTAGAGATCCTATATTGGCTTCGCATGTGCTGTTCTTCTGTTTAGAATTGGGTTTAACATAAGGTGGTGGGAGGCCAGTATTGTAGCATGGCTTCACCCTAGGTGTTTCATCCTTTTGAACCTTCTTCTCTATGTCATAAGATTCAGGTAGGGTAGCACGATTAACAGTAGATGGCTCATTGCCATTCCTCTTCAAATGCAATTCCGCATAATTGGGATTCAAGTCTAGCTTCTTGGCAGCCACAGTATCATGGATTACTTTTTGAGCATTGGTATTGCCCCAACTATCATGCAGTTTAGCTCCAACAAAGTGTTCCACTGTTTTACCCTGCAATGAACAGCCTGGTCCATTTGGATCTGGCATGCAATCATGCTTCCAATAACCTCTATCACTCCTCTTAGTAGTAGAATCTAGCCTTCCCGGCAATCTACCATGATGGCCATCCCTCTTCAAAATGACATCATCTCCACCATTTAGCTTCCTAGCTCCATTTCTAGGGAGTTTGGATTCAGACAGAATATTGTGATCATCTCTTGCTAAGATATCTGCTTCCTTGCCATTGTGAAATGTACGCTCATATTTAGGATGGTCAGGACTTTTCTGCAATGGAACATCACACTTGAATCCTTTTATGATAGCATTGTTGCCAAGTGATGGTTTATCATAATCAGTCAAGTGGTTATAATTATAATTATTGCGATCCTGCAGAAGTCATATATAAGAAATCATTACACTATCATAAACATTCTCCAGCAGGTTTAGGATCTAATAAGAGAGAAACAATGTACAAGAGAGCTATTTCACTCAGAGCACATTAAAATTGGCAAAAACGCTGTTTAACAGGAATCTAAGCTACTCATATAATTGAAATGAAATGTTGAAAACAGTACCGGTACAAGAGGAGAAGGTTTCTGCATCCTCTTCTCAAAAGCCTTGGAGTCCCACATTATTGAAAACTCTGAAGCAATCTCCTGCATTAGGCGGACCTTTTTCTCCAATGTAGGAGCCCTCGAGTTCACATTTGCAGCAAACTGAAAATAAGCAATTTAGCCAATTATTCAGGAGCTAGTCGGATCTATAAATTTCTCACAAAAAACAAGCATAATGAGCGACCTCCTGATTCACATAACATTCCATGGAATTCCCATATCTCTCCTGAAATATCTGCCTAAGATCACGTAACTCTGGTAGATCAGAAAATCTTGCAGCAGCAAACATCAAAGATGATACAGCATCCCTGCATTCCTCAGGGCACCCACTGCAAAAGAAATTAAAACAAATAAAGTTCATAATCATTCTAACTTGACACATGAGGATAAGATTGAAATCGCTGGTCAACCACAAGCAAATGGGAGCATTTATCACGTTGGAGTGCAGACACTTCCCATTGGCCACAAAGGCTGCTTAGAAATAATTACTAGATGCCAGTCAGATATTCTGATGTTTATGCAAGGAGGAAAATGATGTTATTAATCAGAGAGTGAAGTTTTAAAAGAAAATAACAATAAACACTTAGCTAGGAACAAATTGAAAGTGAAAAGGACTCCCAGTGTAATGTGTGAACAATTTAAACTGCTGATACATTGTTTCATTCAAAAAGTTTACCAAGCAACAATGTGACAGGAGACGTAAATATTGAACTTCATATAAGTAATCCCATGTCCATCAGTATCCATGTAGATGTGTGGTTCAGTTGTGCCTTCTTTGTTCATGTCCAAGACCCATATTATTACTCTTCATGCATAGGCTGTTTTAGAGTATGAGGAATAATAAACCCAACAAGTCCGGCAGATTGGATTGACTGGGCATAATTCAATTTTTTTTTTCCAAGCAAACGAAATGAAATTAATATTTAACCAGGAATCACAGAAAGATTCATACCTCAGTTTCTGCATGACTGAGAGGTGTTTCAGGACAAACTCACACGATTTCTCGATGAAATCATAACAAGACGATAGTGTCAATTCAACAAGCAGCCCTTCAGCCTATTTCAGCACCTCAGAAGAAAGACAAGACTTTCAGATGGTATTATAGGATATAAAAATTAGTTGTGGGTAGGGGTTAATTAAAAGTCTCTCAGATGCGTGATAATAAAATAAAGAAAAGAGTCAGATAATCATCATTCAGATACCCATGGAAAGTCATGTCAAAAATGCCGGGGAGAAACAGTTCTCACATATGAAGCTTTTCACTGCAAAGAGTAAGTCATGCCCACACACAATCATTTTAAATATGTCCTGACACTATTTTACAAGAAAACTTCAGACTTTATCATGTCAGGGTGCCAGGATTACTGTCATGTTTGTCCGCGTTTGTTAGGAGATTGCCGAAGAGTGTGGACTGTGGACACTGGACAGTATATTTCCTCTGCTTCTATATTAGTTAATTTGTTTTGACAAACCCAGGAGATTACCGGAGAGAGAAAATTTCAGACTTTATCATGTCAGGGTGCCAGGATTACTGTCATGTTTGTCCGCGTTTGTTAGGAGATTGCCGAAGAGTGTGGACTGTGGACGCTGGACAGTATTTTTCCTCTGCTTCTATATTAGTTAATTTGTTTTGACAAACCCAGGAGATTACCGGAGAGAGAAAATTTCATTTTCCAAGTACCAGTAGACCAGCAAAAACAAACCACATACATGCTTGCGCCAACCCCACAAATAACCAGAAATGGAATGCTCGAAAGTATTGATTCCAGCGTTCAAGCAACCGAAGAATCAAACAAAACCCAAGCCATAAGCAACATAAATAAATCAATTACCCTTCCGTGGGCAATGATGTCTAAACCATTGGCTAGCAGATCAGCAATGTCTTTCTTCAGAAACTTCTCAGTCGCCTTTCGCTTCCTTCTTATCACATCGATCCGACTCTTGGTCAATTTGATCAGCGCTTTACTGCGGAAACAGAAAAGAAAACCCGAACACATATAAACACATTCTCACATTCTTTCTCAAGTACTTCATAATCAACGATCAAATCGAATCAAAACAGGGCGGATACACGGCGATAAGATCACAGCACTAACCACTTAGCGGCGAACCCGCGACCGAGCAATCCGTCCAACATGCTGGATCTCAGACAGCGCTCGACTCGGCAGCTCCACTCAGTAAACGACGCAGTTCAGAGCAAACGGCATCCCTTGGATCAATCTATACAAGAGAAAACAATAGCACAGAACTCCACCGAGAAGACGAGGAGAGGACGAAGAAGAGAAGAATTAAATCCAGAATTAGCAAAAGGCCTGAGTGTGTCAGACGCAGTGACAATTCATATTTTAAACTTACGATAATGACCTTTGGCTTTAGCCATCAAGACCAAGGTGGGGCCACCGTCGATGAGACACTCCATGTGAACGTTAGAAGGACATTTTGGGTAGAACAGAAGGGTTATTGTGCCTTAACGATAAGGAAGTAAATTTGGATGAAACGGAGCGATAATTACCGCTAGATTCTATTACTCTTTTAGAAGTCTGAGAAGGTAGTGGACGGTCAAGATTCAAGGTTATCAATTTTGTTTATTTCTTTTCCCGGACAGGTAATTACAATCATTTTTGGGAATCATTTGGAGGGTGAGCCATAAGTGTCGCATCTATTCGGTGCGTGCTCCGCGGAATACGGTCCTTAGCGTTCTCTTGAGTGTCAAAACTCAACCATCCCTTTGCCGACCTTAATCTTTTTATGTCGCAAGACAAGGCAGAAATTATGGATAAGTTAATGTTGTTTCATAAAAATGTAAGAAGGAATACTCAGAGAAAATGTTCCAGTAAAAGAATACGCATGGTATATGTATAATCATGAGACGAGGAGAAGTACGGAGAGGTTAGGTTATGATCACTTCCAGTAATAATCTCGGTGATCATGATTAATTAGTGTTGGTGATTTGACCTTAATGTTTAGAAAAGGAAAGCTGAAAAGTGATGTGCCGCCAATTGGATGTTTACGTTGTCTTGTACGCAAGCGTGAGTCAACCTAATACGGTGTTCGGTCTTCATTTTTTTTTTTTTTTAAAAAACATTTTGAGCTGAACTTCAATAATTCAAGGAATAAGGGTGCGCATGGTGCTACGTGTGTCCTGTGTCGAATTAAGTAATATATAACCGCATTTTGAATAGTAGAAATTAATTACTTTAAAATATATGTTGAGGTTATTTATCAAGCTGTCTGCTTGCCCTTGTTTTATTAATATATATATATATATATATGTTGAGGTTAAAAATAGATTTGTTGAAATATTAGGAGATGGAAAAAGGGTTTTTTATTCTAAATGCAAAAGGTACAAGTTTAATTCGTATTTCACGTGAGTAGAAGAATAGACCTTTGGCCAAAAAAGAGAGTAGAAGAGTGGACCATCCGTCCAGTTGTGTCCAACTCATCAGTTGGGTGTCACCAAGAATCAACATTTAATTGGAAGTCATAGGCTTTGTTTTCTTCCTATAAAGAAACAGCACAGCCAAACAATTAAATTTAGGGCACGATAGTCTTAATAAAAAGGGTTATAACTATTAAATATTAAGTCTCGAGTTTTGAATCCATAAATGCAGAAAGTATTTTTAATAGAGATATTCTTAATTGAGTTTGTCAATACTCCAATATAACTTAATAAGATAATCATATAAAAAAATATCAGTACACATTGGTATTTGGTTTTAATAGAATAAAGTGTAGCCGCTTAAATACAAAATCTTAAATTTAAATCAGTATGAATATAGAAAACATTTTTAAAAGAATTTTTTCAAGTGAACCTTACAATGCTCGAACATGATAAAATCAGATAAAGATACTTAAAAAATAATTAAATATAATTTATATTATTTAAATAATGATATGAATGATTTTAAAAATTGTTATACTTTTCTAAAAAATAGTAGTTTATTTTTCATTTAATATTCAAAAAAATATGAAATAAATTTTGAAGTGTGCTAACTGAAATGGAAGTAGTGCAACCAGCCAACCTTGTTGGCTTTGATTGACTTTGGGAGGAAACAATTAGTGGCTTGATCAACGCGCATGGCAACAACATCCATAATTGTGAAAATAACGTATAATTTAAATTGCAGTAACCTTTTGCTTTCTTTTTGTTCCAAACTAAACATCCTCAGACAGGTTCTAAGCAACTCACTCTAAAATATATATTCTTTCTGTTTAAAAATATAAAATATTTTTTAAAAAATTAAATATTTAAAAATATAAAATATTTTTAATTTTTTAAAGTGTAATTATTGTTTTATTTTCAAAGTGCCCCTATTGATAATGACTTTATATTTATTATAGAGTATTTAATAGGAATAAATATAGAAAGATATGATAAGTTGAAAAATAACTAACTACTTTATTGAGGAGTTAGATTCGATTAAAAATGCTTTATATTTTTAAATAAAGGGAGTGTAAGATAACTAAAAAGATATTTTATCTTCCTAAAATATAAGATAGTTTAACAAAAAATAAATTTTTATTATTGATACTTTTTTAATATAATCCTTTAAGAGAAAAGAGAATTAAAATAATTGTAGATTTAAAATTATATTAAAAGAAAGAAATTTGTAAAAGTTTATATTTTTATTTTGAAAAAAAATTTTGTAAGGTGTCATTATTGAGCTTTATGTATTGGCATGTGTAATCCTATATTGAATTATCTTATAATTTGAGATGGAGGATATTCTCTATAATTCTATTCATGAGTTACTTCCAACATGTTTCATTAGAATCAAGAAAAATATTAAATTTTATTAATTCTGCTATAAAATTTAATAATTTTCTACCTCTATCAACTAATAAGAACAAAAAGAATTATTTTTAATAATTTTTTCTAACATATATTAAAAGTAAAAAATAAAAACGAACATATAAAATAGTGAAATGTTCTATAAATAGGACCAAAATTAATTTTCACTTTCTATCTTATAAATAAGACTAAAGGAGTATATTTCATTTTATATAAAATATTGAAATTCATTATAAATAGAATTCAAATTAATCTTCATTATCTACCTTATAAATAAAATTAGAAGAGTATATTCCAATCCAATTTTTGCCTATGCACTTTAAGGGATGTATATATTGTACCTTTTTTATCCTGGTTAGAGCATAAATGGGCTAAAAGCCTTATTATCACCAAATAAAAGTTGAATATCTGAGAAAAACTTAATTAATATCAATTGATATTTAAAAAAGTAAAGGAACAAAAATATTCACAAAAGTTTTTTTCAAAAGCACCCAATATTTTTTAAGTGAAGAAAGCTAATGCAGCACCTATAAACTTACTTCAATGGTATCCCCTAATGGTAAAAAACAACTAATGTCAATTAATTTTCTATCTAGAGCCTCATAATTCATGTTAGGTGGCTTTTATCTTGGCCACCATGCTCTTCCTTTGAACCAAACCTATACGATCTATAACATCTCGAATTTTAACCCCTATGATTAATTAAGCTTAATTACGATAGTTAAGTAAATTATAGTGGTATATGGCTAGAGAGGTCTAATAATTGCCTTTAGGTTGTGTTTCAGCCTTAATTATAAGTCCGGTGTGAAGTCACACGCCATGCACACAGACAAATACTAGAATAAGAGAAGACCTCTCTATGTCATGCTTTGTGGCACATTGTATATGGCATGATCAGTGGGTAGGAGTTCGCCTAGGGATTAGGCGTAGAGAAAATTCATATGATACTTAAACTGCCCTTCGGTGCATGAGGCTATAGCCTTTTTCCATAGTTTGTCGAGGGACTGAAACTTAACTTTCTCTATCAGTTTATTAAGGAGAATAGCTTAGGGTGTACGACACCCTAGATATTCGAAAGTAGGGAAAGCCATGGTTCGAGAGTGAGTACTGTGATTTTTGGCCGGGTCACACTTCACTATTGATAAGTTTGGGTAGTCTACTTACATGGATGGAACCCAATTTAATGTTATAGCCCACGGTTTCAGTTGAAGGAAATAAGGAGAATATAAGGTTGGTTGATCATTGCCTATGAGTTTATATGATGTGGCACACGTTTTGAGTTATGGTAGGTCATGTAATATATCAGGTTATGGTCACATGTCTAAGTGTTTTGTGACTATATACCTAACATATATTGGATGAAAATGTGTGAACTGGAATAATAAGTTATGATATATGTTCAAGCATGTTTTAAGAATTAATTTCATATGCTTGTGTTTGATTACACTTAATATATAACTGCATAGGGTAGGTCAAACCTTGGTTACTGAGTGGCTAAATTTACCTCTTGCATTTAATATTTTACAGGTTCTAGCTATGATGCTGAGAGGGAGAAAGCTTAGGAGGCTTAGGAATTAGTACATTCCTACTGTATGCCTTTAGTTTATGTTTATTTTGTGTAATAAAATATCATTGTCAATTTTAGGTTGCATTTCTAGTTACACTTGTACTATGTGGTTATTTCAATATTTGAAATGTATTTTGGGCCTTGAGAAATTGTATGTGATAAGTTATATATGTCAATTGGGCCAAAATACTAGTACAAGTGTAGAAATGATATTTCAAACATGTTATGAATGATTTTGATGTAATGCAAGGTAAATTACCTCCTCCTGCTGTTTTTAGAAAAAGGGGTTAAGGGGTGATTTTATATTATATTGGTAATTATGTGCATGACATATCGTAATCATAGTCCTAGGTCCAATGAATATAATTTGGATACTAGGTATGGCTATTGGCACTTGTTAGGGGGTTTGTAGGCACCCTTTGTTTGTGAAAAGTAGTAAAATTGTGTTTGGGTGTCCAACTTTCTAGTGTGACTTGTTTTGAAAGTAAAACTTATGTCATTAGCTAGTTCATGAGAAGAGCTTTCTATAAACACTTAGATCATGTCATTCAGACGTCAAATGGAGAAACGGGACACGTCAAAAGTTCCTTAATTTTGCTATCAAATGACAACAAAATTAGCTATCAAGAAAATGTGCAACACGCGATGGCGCATTAGTGCCTAAGTTACAGCATGCAGCACAGAGAGTAACATGCTGCAGTACTGTGTGCACAAGCCGCGACACATTACCTTGTTGATCTGTGACAAATAAGTTGTTTGTTAACTGTTTTCAATTTCTTTAACTCCTTTGAGATATCTTATGCTTCTATAACTTGTTTTTACTTTGATATAAGAGTTTATGAATGGTTTTAACTCATTCTGATTATGAAAACTTAAGATTCCTTAATTTAAAATTAAAACTTGGTAATATACTAAATTGATTAACTCTTTAATTACCATGAGTTTGATTGATTAATTATATTTAGTAAAAGGAGATATTACATGATCAACTTTCAAATGACATCAAAAGTCTTTCAAGTTTCAAAGCACCATTGGTGCTCTACAGTACCTAACAAACATGCCCGATATCTCTTATGCTGTCAACCACTTAGTCAATTCCTCAATTGTCCTACGACATCACATTAGCAAGCTGTGAAGAGAATTCTTTGATACATAAAGGGTACTGTTTTACATGGGCTACAATTGAGTAGGTTGAAGTGTCTTGATCTTGTATCTTATTCTAATGCTAATTGGGCTGCCTACCCGAGCGATCAACAATCTATGACTGGGTATTGTGTGTACATAGGAGGAACTCTTGTGTCATAGTCCTCCAAGAAGCAAAGTTTAGTTTCTCATTCGAGCACGAAATATGAATATCATTCTTTGGCTAATTGTACAGCAGTGATTTCATGGCTCAAGTCACTTATAAAAGAGCTAAAGTTTCCAGTTCGACAAGTTAAAATCATATAGTGCAATAACGTAAGTGCAGCGGTGTTGGTCAAGAACCCAGTCTATCATTCTCAAACAAAGCATATTGAGATTGATGGACATTTTGTTCATGACCAAGTGCTTGCTTGTCAACTTTCAATAGGCTACGTTCCCACTCATGAGCAAACGACAGAATTGCTCACTAAACCACTTGGTCATACTCAGTTTGCTTATATGTGTACCAAACTCAGGGTGTGCTCAGGACCCTCTTGTTTGAGGGGGGCTGTTAGCATATCATCAAACCCACCTACCTCGGCCTAACAGAATACAATCCAGAAGCATCATAATACTTCATCCTAACAGCATATACGAGACTGATTCAAACATAATATCCTAGGATATTGTAAATATTATATGATAATAGTATATCTGATCAGATTGTAATCTTATCACGAGATTCTCTCTCTGTTTATAGTTTATATATTGTACTCCTTCCAGATGAATGAATCATCACGTTATCATCTCACTTAATATTTCTCTCTCAACATTCAAACAACCCTAAATTTATTCTTATAGAAAAAATGGAGAGGGTATATATTAACGGGGTGATTGTTTGTGTTTACAAGAAATAGATATGTCTGCTTTCTACATGACTCAGTAACCAACTTGGGCTTTCTTTCTCTTCCTCTCGTTTATGTTGTCAGTGGCTACGAATGTGTCAAAACGTATCAGTTTTTGGTGAGTGCAAAGCACGAGTGGGTTATTTCCCCTTCTTGCTTAAAGCTTTCTACCTTCTTAACCAACCTTTGATGACCTCTTCTCTGCTCAGAACACGGTCAATTGATATTTCCCCTATTGTATGTTGGCTTCTTCATTACACCTTCTCTCTTTCGGCCAAGGAAGGAGTCGGAGATGATGGCCACAGGGGGTGAAAGGTGGGACTTGAACCACCGGGGGGGTTGAAGTTGAAGGGAGCGTTGATCATATATTAATTTCCGACATGATTGCAATTGAAAAGGATGATGCAGGGAGACACGTCATATTTTGTGTTCTACGTGACAAGGTAAAATAATTTTATGGATACTCTTGTATTTTTTTTCAATTAAAGATACTCGATATTTTTAAAGAAAAAGTTTGTGTATATTTTTCCCCCTTTGTCCGATTTAAGATATAAGGATATTTCAAATTTCAAATATATTTTCTTCAGACTCAGGAGTGCTTAAAAAAAAATTGAAATCTTCATATAAAATATTTTCAATATGACGTACATAGCGCATGGCTTCCCACAATCACATTCGAAGGAGAGAGATTGATTCATCCATTTAAAGTGTGAAAATAAATAAATAAAAATAATATGACAATAATTTTTTTGTATTTTAACTTAAAGATACTTTATTCATTAAAAAATATAAGGTATTTTTTGAGGAGTTGTATATTAAAAAATGTAAGACATTTTTAGTCTTTCGAAGTATAATTATTACCTTTTTTTGTCAAAAGTACTTCTATTGATAATGACTTTATATTTATTGTAAGGTGTTTAATAGAAATAAATATAAAAAAATAAGGTTAGTTGAAAAATAGGTAATTACTTTATTGAAAAGTGAGATTCGATTAAAAATGTCTTACATTTTTTAACGAAGGGAGTAATAGTTATTTTGAATTCACATTAATAATTAAAAATTAAATAATTAATTAATGAAACGCGACATTTACTTTGAGAAATCGGTTTCATATTTCCCTTTCGGTTTTTTTTTGGGGCCAAAATATTTCCCTTTCGTTGTTATAAATTACAGTAAACATATGAGCGTGGTAGGCAGGAAGTGTAAAGGGACATAATCATATAAATAAATATCTGAGCGTGATTGGTAGCGACTAGCGAGAGATATAAATGATTTGTTTGAGGAACGGCAACCCTCCGACTTTTTTATTGGAAAAATAAAATTAAAAATAGCTTCCCACTTGAATCTTTCAAGTTTCATGTTGGTGGCAGGGTCCAGGATGTAAAAAAATATACAACTAAGCCACGCACGCTCTCAAAAAAAAAAAAAAGCTAAAAAAATATTTGGAACAAGTTGCATCGATCGAGACTTTTAGTTTTAGTAGTATAACTACAGTACAAATTTTATCTACCCCACATGATGAATGAAATGAATACTAACAAACACGAATATATGATTCATTGAATATCTACCCATGTGGCGTGTGAGGTGAACAAAATGGTGAAACGAGTCGAATTGTTTATTATTTTGAAACAGTAACTCCATGATTACATGAGTTGTGTCTCAATGTGTTTTCATCTTTCCCTGCTCACGAGATCACTCACAAATACTAAAACGATCGATCATATGTTGTTAACAGTTCGTCGCTTTCCTCACAGCCATATGCTGCTGCTAGTTCAGCCAGAAGCATCCCTCGCAGGTAACTGACGATGAAGGGTTTTAATTCCCTGAGCTGGAAAACGGCAGAGGGGGATAATCAGGTTAAGCAAGTCAACAAGTCGACGAGGAAGCGGAAGAGGTAATTCCCATGATGAAGCAAGTCGTGGCGGACCATTCTGGTGAGGGCCATGTTCTGAGGAAGAAGGCCACTGTAATAGAGCAAGGTCGAGACTGATGCAACAGGCTCACCCATCAGCGATGCAAACAGCCTCACTATCGATCTCAGCATCAGACCTGTCAAAGACTGCACCCACAAACCAGATTCATATAAATTTACAATATTATTAAGAGGGATCAGCAGAATAATAACACAGATGAAGAGGTGCGAAATCAAATATTACCATGATGAGAAGAATAATAAGCAATGTTAATGAAAGTCATAGGCCTGATCAAGAGAGAAAGGGAGGGTCGTCCCGTTCATTTAGCTAAGCCTGGAACTGGAACTAACTTTCACACCTAACCTTCACCTAAACTTTAATTCTTCTTCGATTAGCTCGAAACCACCCTCAACTCTCGCCATTAAACCATAAAAGAAAAACTATCCACACCGTATCAATAAAGTTATTAGGTGCTTTTCTTTTTAGCACTTTTATTTATTTATATTTATAAGACATAAAGTAGAGTTGTATGAACCAATATTTGGTGATATCTTTTCGAAAGTGTCCTTGAGAAAAACTCATGACTATTTAGCCAGTACTGCCGGTTCACGAGGTCTGATGATATTGAAACTTTTTTAAAAGCATATGTTAATATTATATTATCTTGGAAATACACGGAAAATTTTATACTTTATTTACAAAGTTTAATTGAATTAGACAAAACAATACTACTTCATCATGAACTATTAAGTCGGTCTTTGCGGCCTTAACGAGGTAGGTAGCTTCAAATTCCTAGACGAGCTTAATCTAAACTATCTTCGATTAAATCCTCCCATTGGATCAATGAATCAACCTTATCTCGTACATTTGACAAGTCACGAGACAAACCAAATAGTTTACACAAACGTTTATTTACTCCATCACTGCCGTGTGAGTGTAATCTTTATTTTATTTTTTTAAAAAAATTTAAACTATCAGCTATGATCTCCTGACAGTAGCTATATTATCCTTCGCTCGATATTGGCATATAATAATTTTTATGAGGAAAACAGATACTTTTATGAGGAAAACTTGGGCCGAGAAGAGGGAAAACAGTGCATCCATAAAGGTAAATTGGGCTGAAACAAGCCCGATTAACAAAGTGAAAATAAAATATTAATACATTGTTGAGAGTGGGATTTGAACCCACGCCCTCTCGGACCAGAACCTTAATCTGGCGCCTTAGACCAACTCGGCCATCTCAACTCCATGATGCATGAATGTAAGAAATAATATTATTGCTATCAATACAAATCAATCACATTCTTGCCCTGGTTACTTCCACCAATGAAGCCCAAATCTAACGATCCACACAGCGTTTCAACTACATCCTTTAGCGAAGGACTATTACAATTCTAGTGGTTCAAGGGTCCGTTTAGTTTTCTTCTATTTCATGTTCAAAAAATAAAATTTTATTTTTAAAAAGTTAAAAATTATTTAGATAAAATATTTTATAAGAAAGCACATTCTTAAAGTATATTCAAACAGTAGCTGAAAGTAAATTTCTAAAATGTAACTATTTAAAGCTTTTAAAAAGTAAATTTAAAAAATAGGATATTATTCAGTGATTTATGTTATTATCTTACTAAGCTATATTTGAAATAAAATTTCATATTTTACTCAGATTATGAGATATCATAATCACTTGTTTTTCCATAGGATTTAGTGATTTTGTGGAGTTTCATTTTCTGAATTTTGTTTGTGGGCCCTAAATTTAATCTCTTATTCTTTTATTTAAAAAATAATTAATTCATTAAAAATATAATTATTATAAAAATAATAAGGTATCAATTTTTTTAGTATTATAAATTGAGTAATTAATCATGTTAATTTTTAACATTAATGTATAATAAAAATTATAAATCTTTATTACATCTTTTAAAATTACAAATTAAAAAAAATACAAATAACTAGAGATCAAATTTTGAGCATTATAGATCAAAATTTATGTTATTTAAAATCTTTATTATATTTTTAAAATATTTTAAATATATTACATTTATATCATTATAAATCAATGTCTTTTTAACTGTACATTTAAAAGCACATTTCATTATCACAAAACAAACAATTTTCAATGTATCAAACTGATTTTTAAAAAAATATATCCAAATACAAATTTCGTTAAAGCAACTGACTTTCACTAAACTGATTTTCACCAAATGAACTTTTACTAAATGAACGTTTGACAAACTGAAAACTAAATGCACATTAAAATTCACAGACAAGTCTTCTACTGTAGCACCAAGCACAAGAAAATCATGTGAGATGACAACTGAACCAAGGAACGCGAAATTACACTATCCAAAGTGGAAACCACAGCACAAATTAGGAAGAATCACTATAATCCTCCCCAAGCGTCTTCAAACACAATACTGAGCATACCATAATTTGGGCAACACCATCAATAATGCTGCATAACAACCTGACAGTGTATATAACATACAGAGGAGAGAATCGGCGCCAAGATGACTCCAAGTGGCAGAAACAGGTTTTGAATCTTGTAATTCCCCGAAGTCCCTATGCTCATTGCCACTGTTGTTGGCCCATTCAAACAGTAAGCTTTGCGTCGTTCGCAGGACCCACCATATCAGCATCAATTGGGATCTTCCCCTGTAGCTCTGATTATTCCATTTCTTAACTTGCCAATTAACATTTGAATTCCAATGCACTAGTCTTCATATTTATGACCCACTTGTCACCAGCTTAGCCTCACTTCCCAGGCTTCCGAAACAGCAACTTGATGTGTGACTAAGTAATCGGTAAAGTAATTGACACCTTCACCATCCAAATTTAGCAGCATGTGCCTAACCCCAGTTCTCACACTGATCTCTCGCCATCCATTTTGTCAGTTACTTCCTGTCCTTTTTAAGTTTGGCGATGTGTTATTCTTTTGTACAATCAGTCCAATGAATTTTTAGCTACATTCAGACATGTTTATCGCATCCTTAACATTACAACAACATTATCTCCTAAAAAATTCTTCAAATTTTCAACGTATAGATGATATGGTAGTTTTATGTTTAGGCAAAATGTTCTGTTAATGCCGAACAAAGAAGGCAACATCACAGATTCTGGCTATGCTTTGATACTTAATGTTTTGTGCCACCTGTTGGCCGCCTCCAACAGCACCACTGATCAAAAGAGACACTTGGATTAAAGTTGCCCAATCATATGTCTCATTTCACTATTCATGTCTCTGGCTGTCCCTGTTCTCTTCTGCTTTGTCCAGCGCATGATTGTTACAAGGTGGACACATGGCGAGACTTGGGATCTCTGTCATAACATAAGTCACATTGTCTTGGGTCTGAATTGATCGTCAAATTCTCTATCGTGTCCCCTTCCCGTAGTTCACTTTTACAATCATCCCCTCACGTTCCTCGCTCCTTACTTCGAATAAAAAATCTTCATGTGGCTAATGAGAATTCTCCAAGCACACACGTGGCTCCAAATAGTCCCAATGCTACTGCAGAATTTGTTTCTTTGATTTTGTCTTTTCACCCTCAATAATAAGCGCTCCAGAGATCTTTATTTGAAACTAGAGAATATTCCGATTTGGAAAAAGTCAAAATAGTTCTAAAATGCACATGATACCAAACAGTTAAATTCTAGCGTAGTTGCGCAGCACTGAATTTTCATCCTAACTTCAACACGTTCGTATTAATGTTGCTTAAACGAATTCATCTACCGACATAAGGCAGACTTCACCTATACTATATATAATATCATGATACACAACACTAAAAATTAAGAGATTATTGTTACCGTAAGGAATGAAATCTGATGAAAAGATAAACAGAAACGCCTGCATGCAGCTGCAACCTTCAAATAATTAATGAAACCACACACATATGTATACCTAATTATGTTGGTATTACTAACCGAAACAGTGAGGATGTATATTTGTGTGCGTGTATTAATGTCAATTAAGCATAAAAAGAAAGTCATTGCTGGAAGTGGAACACTGCGGTGGACGCTTGTTGATGACACGTTGAGTGAAGCACGCAGCGATGCAGATCACACAGTTAGATTTTGTAGATGTAGCCCAAGTCTCAGGGCACCTTAATGAAGCCTCTGTTTGTTTATAATGGGACACTGAAATTAATGTTTGCGAGAAGCACCTTAATTATATCGTTCCGATCACTAGTTAACTGCTGGCGGACGATGGAGATGGAGAGTCATATACGTTGCACTTGCTCTAATACAAGAACATGTCAAAGTCAAGTTAGTGATAAGAAGCAATGTTGTGAAAACTGGACTGGACAATCCGACTGCAGCTCGCTAAGTAAAATGATTTGATTCAACCAATTGAATCAAATTAACTTTTGGACCGGATTGAACCAACAATTTTCATAGAATTGGATTTAACCCAGAACTAGGAGCAGGTCAACTCAGTTCAAAACAAAAAAAAAAAGAAATTTAGGTTAAGACATTTAGATTCATGATTTCTCCTCTTTAATCTCCAATTTTCTTCTGTTCTCTAATCTCCCCCCCCCATGCATGCTCAATCTCTAACTTATCATCCAACCTTTACCTTTAGCTCTAAAGATCTAACATTTGGTATTGAAATCAAAAGCTTGTGAGTCGTGACATGACGTGTGCCTCCAACTCTAGCTTTTTCCTTCGAAATCGCGAGCTTGTACTAACATGCCTCTACTCCCAACTCTAGCAGTCCAGGCATCTAGCTTTTGGCATTGAGATCCCGAGTAGCATCGATACATTAATGTTTTATTTATATATTTGTGTATATAAATACTATTTTTATTTAATTTTTATATCAGTTGAACCATAAAAACTGTGACTCGTTGCTTTTTCTGGCTTGACGTTCAGTCAAGGTTCCAAAACACTAATAAGAAGTTGAAAGCATGTACCTGAGCTCAAAAAAAAAAGTATTTACATATATATCACTGATAAACAAGATTACTATAACTAAATAATGGGATATGATCTTATAAATGATGGATCAAATCCTTACCAAATGGTTATAGCAGAAAGTATTCTTTTCTTGGAGGCATATATGATAAGAGGGAATATGATCCACATGATGCTGGAGCCCCCTGGCCCTGAGTAATAATATATGTATATATATATATATATATATTTATATTGATATTGAAAGATTCGTTCCCACTATTCTCTTCTCTTGTATTATTAAATTATGTTCAACCATCCCAATCATATTAATTATCCCTCCATTACTGCTTTTGTTAAGCAATGGATCTGTCGTTTCCCGAAAGGGCAAGGCCCCCAATCCACTGCCTCACTCGTAATCTAACCACACGATCAAAACTTTTCTCTTATGCTCACATTGTTTCAACCGTTGTTATATTTATTCATGTACTTACCTCTCCATTCACCCCATCAGCTTTTGTTGAGTACGATCGAAATGAAATTACATCATGCAGCTGCTCCCCAGTGGAGAAAATTGCACGTGGACCAACCAGGAAACGACACACGCACTTCCCTTGTCGTTCTTCTCCCCAAAGCCAATCCCATTGCCAGCACCCGAATCTTATGACCCGCTCGCCAAGCCTTTTCTTTATTCCTTCAAATATATTTCCTTACACCAATAATCACGCTTGAGTGAATTTTTTAATGCTATCCCTGAATCTAAGTTAAAATATTGCAGTGACTTAGCTACTACAAGCTGGTACTTTTTTTCTCTTCCCATCCAGCCATATTATTAGCATTTTATGTTTTCATGTGCTAATTTCTATTCCTCCTACACTGCAGATTTCACAGTTTGTTAATTTATTTGTTTCAAATCAAACCCCTGGATTAGAGGTGTCTCAACTTTTGCCACTTCTCACTGTTGATTAAAATCTCATTCAGATGAAAAACCATCACTATATAACATACATTTTTTTAACAAGTAGCACTATTTACTGGTAATATAAATTATGTAGTTTTTTGAAAAATTTCATGTAATATGTACATCAAAACCTACATCCCTATTAAGAAAACACTATAGGAAGTTCGATTATCTGCAGTGAGATGTAAACTGTGACAGTTGATCTTCAAACTCCATGCTTATATACACAAGAACAATTAAATTATAATAATTCTTAAATTTAAAGAAGAAATATATTTATATGCAAAAGAATGTGATCAATCATTGATCAATATTCAAAATAAAATATAAAAAATTTAACAAATGGTCCTGTTAGTTGCGCCTCAATTGTTTACACTCACGCATACATGATTGCATATATAGCTACTTAAATAATAAATTCTAAAATTGTACCCAGAACAAAGCTAAATTCCAAAAACCGAGTTGGGAGTGACAATGCCAGCACTCGCAGCGCCAAATCAAAAACGTGTCGTTTAATCCCATGGGAACCCTTTCACGCGCGCACTCATCTCGCCCGGATTAATTGTTTCCTCCACTCTCTCAATACGCGCGTGCTTACCGTCGTTCGTCCCCGTCCAAAATATCTCAACGTCCCTGATACATTACGTGTACCAAAAACTGGTTTTGACAAAAAAAGCGAAAAACAAAAAAAGAAAAGAAAGAAAAGGGCAGAGCCACGTGGGGTCCATCTCGTGACTCCCAAAGATCGCCACGTTAGCCACCTCTGTTACTGTGCGCGCGTCCCTTTATATATCACGGTGGTGCTCCATCATCCTTAAGAAACTAAGAACGCGACCTCCCTCCTCAAAATAGAAAGAAGCTCAGGTTTATTCGGATTCACAATCATTCCCACATACACACACATCCGCATCATCCAAGGAGAGAGAGAGTATATGGAATGGAGCAGAACGACGTGATCTCGCCGTTCGTCATAAAGACGTACCACTTAGTCAGCGATCCCAGGACCGATAATCTCGTTGCTTGGGGGCCAGCCAATAACAGCTTCGTCGTCGTCGACCCTTTGGATTTCTCCCGCAGGATCTTACCTGCTTATTTCAAGCACAATAACTTCTCCAGCTTCATTCGTCAGCTCAATACCTATGTTAGCTATCTTCCTCGATCGTTTCCGTTGAGTTTTCATTTAATTTAGCAACCGCTTTTATTCAAGCATCTTGCTTGCGTGTGATGGAATTTATGATAGGGTTTCAAGAAGGTGGATCCAGATCGATGGGAGTTTGCGAACGAGTGGTTCCTGCGAGGGCAGAAGCAGTTGCTAGTGAACATAGTGAGGAAGAAGCAGAGCAAGAATAAGAACATAGCGTATTTTGAGGGGACGATGCTGGAGGAAATGGATGAGGAAGTGTTGGTGATGGAGATAGCGAGGTTGAAGGAGGAGCAGAAGGCGTTGGACAAGGAGGTTGAGTGGATGAATAAGAGGCTGGAGGCTACCGAGAGACGGCCTCAGCAAATGATGGCGTTTCTGTGCAAAGTGGTGGAGGACCCTGACGTTCTATCTCGCGTATTGGCCGAGAGAGAAGGAAGACAGTTGGCGGAGAAGAGGCGGCGCTTGATATCGCCGGCCACCGCTGCCACCACCTCGTCCTCGTCTTCGTCCGGCATGCCTGTCAAAACAGAGGTGGAAGAAGACGATGCAACCGTGGGAGGTATTATGTCGCCGTCGCCGGAGACTGGTCTCGAAGCTCATAATTTTTGTCAATCTTCTCGGCCCCAGGAATCACCGTATTGGTGGGGCCAAAACCAATCTACGCTGGATACACCTCCGCGGAGTAGTGACACGGCAGTGGGAACGGCGGTGAGAACCGTGTGGCCACCTCTGGGAGGGACGTATTCGGGATGCCACGGCGGTGACAGTCAATTGAGTACTTATTTTACAGATATGGCGCCGGAGACTCAAAGCTGTCCTCCTCCGCCGGCGCCGGCGCCGGCGCCTTGTCCATTTTCCCTGTTGGAGTGGGGCTTTTAGATACGCTTCCTTCACAAAATTTGTGTTGGATTCTATCTTTTGTGAAAAGTCCTAATTCTAATTCTAATTATATCTGCTTTAACTTGTTTATGAAGATTTTGCTAGCTGTTTAATCTGTTTAAAGAAAATTTATAAAAGCACGATTCAATATCTTTCCTAGCTATCTTTTGTTTAAACACTGTAAATTGTTTATAATTTGCAAATCAGGCACATTGAAAAGGGGGAAAAAAAATAAAAATCAGTTAAAGAGATGTTAAATTGAACAAATTTGATAAGTAAACTTCTGGCAAGGTAATTTTAATTAGCTAAAGGAGTTCATATATATGCGTAACTACCGTGCCAAATATATCTTTATGGCTTCCAAAGGAGCAGGAGCAATGTAACATTTGTTTCATTCATGCAAATAATATATGAATAAATAGCAAGATAATAGAAAGATACACACACATATCGTTTACTATCGCACATGAGAATAAGGGAGAAAAATGATGTTCACGCTCTAATATGGAGAGTAATGAAAATAAGTATAGTTGAGTAGTAGACTCCTAGTAAATATTGAAGTTGTTTTTGTGTACTGATTCTGGATGTGTTTACTTTAACCAACCAAACGCAGTGATGAATTATTGTTAAGCGGAGCTGTGGTTGAGTGAGGGCGAGGACAATAACGAATGAGATCATGGTCGACTGCGGATGGTTATGGAATTTTTTTTTAAAATAAGGGGTCGTGAGGTTGGTGGCGATCGATTTATGGATCTTGATGATTGGGCGATCACGCATATTTGCCTAAAACATATAGCAGTTTGCCAGGGTTATTAAACAGAATTAAAAAAAAAAAAAACTAGTTACAACGCGAATTACATACACGCCGTAAATTTTCCAAGGGAAAATATCACGTGAGCACCATTAGAGGTATTTTATATTAAAGAAGGATGTTAAGATTTTAATTTTTCATTGCACCTTCTTAATTCTTAGTCGAAAATAAATTTTTATAAAAAATGACTCAATTGCTCATTTTAATGAAAGAAACGACTAAACAGAAATTAGTTATTAACGTATGAATGTATTGTTATTATTGATCATGAATTAGTTATGATCAAAGTCTAAATAGCTTGTTATTTATGTAGAATAAATATTTGTTATATTAAACTCGTGCTATCAATTTTTCAATTCTGTTAAAGTATGAATATGTTGTTATCAATCATTAATTAGTTATTGCCCAAATTTAAATTTTTTATTGTTTATGTAGGGTGAACACTTATCCCATTAACACACATGCTATCAATTTTTTTAATCTTGTTAAATTCTGTAAGTATTGTTATTAATTATGAATTAATTATTGTTAAAGTTTGAATAGCTTATTATTTATGTAAGATGAACACTTATTCTATTAAACTAGTGTTGTTAGTTTTTCAATCTTATTAAATTTTAAATATATTGTTGTCAACTACGAACTGATTGTTGTTAAAACTCAAATAACTTATTATTTATATAGGATGAACACTTATTCTATTAAATTTGTATTATCATTTTTTCAATCTTGTTTAAATTTTAATGTGTTGTTCTTAATCACAAATTTATTGTTATCAAAACATGGATATCTTGTTATTTATATAGGGTAAATACTTGTATCATTAAAATTATGTTGTTAATTTTGTTGAATTTTAAATGAGTTGTTAATCATAAATTGATTGTTGTCAAAATTTGTGTAATTTATTTATGCAAAATTGATTCTTGTCATTTTAAGCTGTAAGAGTAATTTAATCATTTTTTATAAAATTTTATTTTTAAATAAAGATTATAGAGGTGCAATGAAAAATTAAAATTTTAAAATTCTTCACATATAAAATATTTCCAATAATCCTTTGGTGATATTTTGATTATTTTCCTATTTTCCAAAGGAAATTGATTCATGTGCGCACACCGGAAAACAAATAAATCCAAATGGGGGAAAACACGATGGCAAGTGTCGGATCATCTATAGTTGACGGTCCTTGGACAAAACTTAACGAAGTCAGATTTGGTAAATTTTGTCGACAGTGCGACACAGTTGAGTCCACGCTTTGATCAGCCCTGACTCCTGAGGAACCGCTCACATCTAGGGGTGAGCATCGGTCGGTTCGATTCGGTTCGGTTTTAAAATATGCAGAATCGATCGATCGAATAACACTGAAAATGAAAACCGAATCGAACCGAATAAGCCAATTGAACCGAACAAGGACCGAACCGAAATTTGATAATTCGGTTCGGTCGGTTAATTCAATTTTTCGGTTTGGGCTTATTTTTTAAATATTAAAACAAACAACACTATAAAATTGGGCCTTTTTTTCTATTCGTTTTTTTAATATGAGCCCATTATAATTATACCCATATGACATAAAGTCCAAATATTATAAAGGCATGGATAATCAAATAAACAACCATAAATAAACATCGATGATCAAATAATAGCCTCATAATCCAGTCACAATACCTACTGATGAGAGTGACTGATTGAATTGGGGTTTCAAGTGATGTTATTATTTTTTATTCTTTATTAAAATAAAAAATAAAAATAAAAATAAAATAATTTATAAATTAAATATAATTTATAAATTAATAAATTATATGTAATTCGGTCGGTTCGGTCTATTCGATTTTAAATTTTACTAACCGAATCGAACCGATCAACCGAAATATTTAAAATAAAAAAATCGAATCGAACCGAAAAATCAAATAGACCGAATCAAATAGACAAAATTTGATTCGATTCGGTTCGATTTTCGGTTTCGGTTTGGTTTTGCTCACCCCTACTCACATCTCCTACTTCTCATCAATGTGAGCTATTCAAAGGTAATCTTTTAAGCGGTTTTTTTTTTAACGGTTTTAGTTTAACGGTTTTAATCTGTAATTTTTTAAATGATAAATTTATTTTAAAAATCCAAGTTAAAAGTATTTTTATTTTATAATTTATATATAGTAAAATAAAATTTTATTTATTAGTATAGAAAATAAATTAAATATGGATATATATATATATATATATAAGTTAAATTAATTTTGATTGTGTAGATTAATGATTGAGTACTCCAGGCCCAGTAGAATGATAAGCAAAGGATATTATGGTTCCCTCCCTTGCAAAAAATGCTTTTAAACATAATAAAAGTCATTTTTTTGAGACAAAGTTATTAAACTTGCATGTTTGAGCAAATTTATGATAAGAGATGTAAATTCAAAATATAAATGTGTGTTGTAAATTTGTAAGATTTTTTTCTATTAATAAATAAATTTTAAAAATATATAATTAAATAATTAAAATATAAAATATGATCATAATTTAATTTAAATATGTTTTAAATGTAAATCACTGAAATTAAATTCATTTACATTTATAGATTATTATATTCAACATAAAAATTTTAAAATATGACAACTTATTTTTGGTAATTTTTGTTTTCTTTTTTATTAATATTAGCTTTTTTTTTAGTTTTATTTTTTATTGAACTAGATTCTGCTGCTTTTGTGAACCAAATTCTATTATATGTCTATCTTGCTCCACAAATTTATGAATAGATCGACATGATTTTATAAATTAAAAATATAAAAATAGTAAACTAGAGAGTCAACTTGCAAATTTAATCAAATTTTATCTAATTCAAATTTATTAATAAATTAACATGATTTTATAAGTTAAAAATATAAAAATAATAAATTTAAAAAACTAACTCAAGAGTCTGATAACAATATTGTGAGACATTGATGATTGTCTGCTATGTTTTAATTTAAGTAGATAAATGAATCGATATCCTTCAAATATAGTTTTTTTTCAATAATGTCGTGGTTCTCATTGTTTCCCCCCCGTAACCAACCCTATTTCTTAAAAAAGTTATTACATTAAGAGAGTTCATTCTCTTTTTTAGACTCAACCCAAAACCCAAAATCAATATCCATTTTCTTAACCAAGTAATCTACAACTTCTTGTGGGGGGGGGGGGGTGTGGGGAGGCAAGGTTTATTCTCTACCTACCCTATCCCTTATTTTTTGTTTAGGGGCTTTAGGGGGACGGGTACTAAATCGTGAGATCGCGACCATGAGACTTCACTCGCGAGTAAATGGGATCCGCGACGTTGCAATTTGCATTATGCCCATGCTTGATGTAAAACGCACCGTTTCGTGCAAGACGACGCATTACACTTGGTCCCTTTCTTTTTGCCGTCTAATAAACCACGGTCGTTCGTTCATGGAGGGAATCTGAGCCGTTTGTTTTCGCCGTTTGTCCACTTGATTGAGTTGACATTAATAATTCAGAAATTTTCGATCCGTGGCAAAATGAATAGCCGGTAAGAGAAGGATATATTCTTCATGGATCACGATGGACAAAAAAAATCAGGTGAACATGTACTGTGACTGTGAGTCTGTCACTCAGTGCATGTTTGAATTAAATTCAAACTAGGATTTGGGAGCCAAACCTCAGTTTAAATCTGAAATCTCATTCAAATCTTGTTTGATTTAAAAAATTTTAAGAATAGCTTTTGCTCCCAAAATTTCAGTAAACATAAAAGCTGGAGGAACTAGCTTACAGTGTTAGCGTTAGGTTCTATGTTACCTCTTTTCTTCTTCTCTTATTATTTTTTTCTTTGAGCTGGTTACAGTTTAATCCTTCACTATGTTTTTTACTCTTTATAATATGTAATTGTCTTTATTCTTTACTCTTGTCTAAAAAAATTTATT
This sequence comes from Prosopis cineraria, assembly GCF_029017545.1. Taxonomy (NCBI): domain Eukaryota; kingdom Viridiplantae; phylum Streptophyta; class Magnoliopsida; order Fabales; family Fabaceae; genus Prosopis; species Prosopis cineraria. Next base: position 40,604,302 of record NW_026555332.1, read on the forward strand.
AAATGTAATTAATTATATACATTATATGAAATATATAAATCTTTTTGTCTTTTTAATAATTATAAATGATGATTTTCAATAACTTTTTTAATTATTTTATTTTTTAAAAATTTTATCTTATTTATTAATTTATTTAATATGTTTTATATTTTACAAATAATACTTAATTATATATAGATTTATGAAAATTGTAATTTAAAATTTATTATTTTTTCTAAAAATTCAAATGAGTCACAAAAATATATATTATCAAATCCATGTCATTTTTTATTATTACACATCTAAACTAGTTTTTGAGACAATCACCTAAATAAATTTTATTTTATTTAATTGAGTTTTTTCAAAAAAAAAATATTCAAACATAAATCATGTTATAACTACAAACTTGTCTCCTAATTTTAGTTCATTAATCTCAATTAATTCTCATCTTCACTTGTGGGTTTTTTAATCCAAACATACCCTCAATTAAGGGTATAAATTGAAAAAATTAATACTTTGGTCCTTAAAATTTTAACTCAATTATAACTTAATACTTGAATGTTGACTTGTTGTAACTTGATCTTTGTAATTTTAACTCAATTATGATTCAATTTTTGAATTTTGACTTTTGTAGTTCAATCCCAATGCTTATAGTTTTAACCAATTAAAATATTACTTCTTATATTTTAAAAAACAAAGTTATGAAGATTAAAATTATGTTAAAATATAGGGATAATATTTTAAATTACTATATCCTTTTAATCTTTATAAAAATTATACTCCCTCCGTTTAAATATGTAAAACATTTTTAATCTAATCCCATCTTCCCAATAAAATAATTACCTACTTTCTAACTAACTTTATCTTTTTATATTTATTCCTATCAAACACTCTACAATAAATATAAAATCACTATCAATAAGGGCACTTTTGAAAAAAAGGCAATGATTACATCTCAAAAAACTAAAAATATCTTATATTTTTGAACATCTAACTCTTCAAAAAATATTTTATATTTTTGAACGAAGGGAGTAAAGATTAAAATTTTAAAATAGTTTTAATGTTAATATTTTTATTTTTTTAAAATATAAGATCAATATTTAAATGATTAAAATTATATGAATTGAGTTGCAAGAAATTTAGGGACTAAATTATAATCGAATTAAAATTTAAAGATTGGAGTTACAACTAAATCAAAATTACATGAATTAAATGATTAATTTTTCTTATTTAATATTTGGTAAGTATAAAATACTTAAAAAGTAAGAATATATTTATTCCATCTTCATGGATACGTCAATTATTTCTCTTTAAAAAGACTTTTTCGTCAAGCTAGATCGGATCGTTTTCATTGATCATACTTTTTAAATGAAGCAAACACTTGCATGGAGCGAACCAGAAAAGCGGATTAACATGGTCTTGACGTCTGAATTATTATTTATTAATGACCCTGCTACGGTATGTAGGGACTTCTAAGTTAATGTCCAGATTATTATTAGCTTAGGTACCATCTTACTTTTTTTTTTTTTTAAGAAAAAACAAGCGACGTTTAATAACCCCGCTCGTTAATTCACCTAATTAATTAAATAATTATAAGCCCCTTCTCCACAACGGTGACAAGTGACATCACACTGATGTCATTATCAAATTTTAAAATATATAATGCATCTGGATCCTTTACTGCCTTACATGTGGCATATCAGCGACAAGAAAGAAATTACATTGATACTGGAGTCTGACCCAATTTAATTTAGTCTGAGCCAATTTAATTCAGTTTAATCGGAATGTTAATATTATCAATAATGATAATTGTTTATGTAATTATTTTTCATTCAACTAACAATATCTGAAACCTTGATTCCTATTTCCTACTCACATTCCACCTCGTGGTTGCCACCTGAGAAAATTCTAGAGTATTATTTATAAATTATTTTTATTATATTCCATCCAAATTAAGAATAATTTTAAATTTTATTAAATTTTTCTAAAAATTTAATAAATTTTTATCCTTATCTTTAATAAAGACAACAATAATTATTTTTTATATTTTTTTAACATTTAATAAGAGTATAAATATAAAAAATTAATATAAAAATAGTAAAATATTTTATAAATAAAATTAAAATTAATTTTTTTACCTTGTAAATAGGAGCGCGATTGAATTTGTAAATACAAGCCTCCTTAACTTTTTTTTAAAAAGTCATTAATTATATATTAGAAAATTAAAAATATGAACATTTAATAATTGAATGGAGGGAGTGGCAAATGGGAGAAAATACAAGGTGGGACCGCCATGGATGGAGCAAGTTACTCCACATTAAGTAAAGCTAGACACGCGTCATGAAGAGGATGAACAGAGTGAGGAGGACCAACTCGGGCCACCAATACAATAATGGAATGAAGGAAACCTGAGTCGTTATTTCAGGTGGGGACTGGGGACCATTTCCTCGGCCCAGGAGCCACGTCGGGACTCGGGACTGCCCAATCGGACGTCCCACGTGTCGGCTAAACAAGCGATCACACTTTCGGGCCAAGAGTCGAGCGCACCAATGGCATGATGTTCTCCCTCACAGAGGATCACAGCCTAGAACACTAACCATAAGGGGGCCCCACCGCACTGAAATGAGGGCATGTGATTGGGTGGGTGGAGTTTAAAAGACGAGAGCAATTGATGCGACCGCACACAGTGGTGAGATGCACCATGGCGTACTCCGAAGCACAGTAGCACTGTACAGTTGAGTGGGAGCATAATAAAAAAGAAAAAGAAAAAAGAGGAGTGGGCAATACGAGGAAAGGGGTTGGGGAGAGACATTTGAAAAATGAGTAGATGAATATATTAAAAAAGCCCACAAAAGTTGGGGATCTTAGCTGCCCACGTCCCACGAAGGAGGAGATGGGAGATTGAAAATATTTAAATAACAGGGATTAGGGGCTCAATTATGCATCGATCCACAAATAGAAAAATGACACCTCGGCTCCTCCAAAAATATTGGTCACTGCCCTCGTCACCCACCACCCACCTATCTCCAAGGCTATCCCTGTCCTCCCATTTTTCCACTTTTAACGGTTTTCTTTGAGGGGCACTGAGGCAGGAGCTACTCACCGTACATTATGCTAGTGTACCTCCTGATGTTGATTTTCTTAGAACTTTCTTCCTCTACCCTCATAAAAGTTGATGAAAGAATATATATATATATATATATATAAAATTGAAAAATTATTAAAATTTTAAAGAGATTTAAGAGTTTTAAATTTTTTTAATTTTGATAAAATATATTTTTATGATCCTATTTATAAGATAGAGAGAGAATATTTATTTTGATCCTATTTATAAGATACTTTATTCATTATTGTGTGCATCTTTACCTTTTTACCCTTCTTAAATGTTGGAAAAGATATTAAATATTGTAGTATTTTATTTTTTAAATATATTTATATTTAATAAGGGTAAAATTAAAAACTTAATGAATTTTTAAACAAAATTAATGGGGTTTTAATTTTTTTTTGGTCACGATATAAATGCCATACAATGAAAGAAGGATTAATGGGTCTCCTAATAAGCTTATTTGGGGGAAAGGATCTTATATGGTGAAAGAAGGATATCAAGTTTTATTTGAAAGATAGAGACCTTCTAATTAGCTTGTGGATGATATTTGAACTTCTATATAGAAGCTGCATCTTTCTTATAAAACTCTTTTCTTTATTTAAAAATTGCTTCACAAGGCTATTTCTACAAGAAATATTTTGCGTACTCATCATTTTAATTCTTCTTTACTTTGTTGTTTTGGTTGTGAGGCTTTGGACTCTTTTCAACACATTTTTTGTGAATGCCCTTTTACAAGGGCTATCTAGTTTGATGCTCTTTCTATCTCTTCTTCTTCCTTAACTGAACATGGTTTTATTTCATGGTTCAGAAGAATTGCAAATGCCTTGATCATGGATAAGAAGTTGTCTTAAAAATATTTTTACTTTGATTGATCTAATTTGACATAAAATAAATCTAGTTCTGCATGAGGAAATCAAAATCACTCCCAATCAAGTCATACAAAAATTTAGGGGTCAAATGAATTTCATAAAAATGGCTTGCAGTTTGAACTCGGTCCTTCAAGTTTCAAGAATCTCAACTCTTAATGTTGATAAGAACTCTTTTTCGGGATTAAGAATTGTAGATCAAAATTATCATGGGGGCTCAGATTAAATCTAATAATTCAATACGTTCATGGAGGATGGAATGCATGAAGTTCAAGAAGAATAGAGCAATTTACATAGTAGCTAGAATTAAATTGGAAGAAGTTCATTTGCAGGGCATAATCTTCAAGAAATCCCCATTTTTTTGTTTCGCAGGGATTTTTGATTGTATGTATTCATAGCTTGCTTTACTGGATTCATCAATATTACAAAGGATGGAATTGAGATTTGGAAGACCTTGGGTGGATCCATTTCCTCTGGTTTGGGACCCTGTTGAAGGATGAAGTTGGGAGTATTTCGTTGGAAGCTTGTAAACCTGATATTACGCATCTTCTTCAGCTTTTCAAGAAGAAGTCTATTTTTTGGCGTAACTCTACATGTTCATTTTATATTTTTACTGCTCTTTTTTCCCCCATAGATACCGTTATTACCTCGTATATATTTGAATTTTTATAAAAAAGCGATAAAAATGCTAAAAGTGCAGGACTAGAGATGATATTAAAAATAACCTACAAATAAGATGGAGTGAAACAGTAAATTTTGTTCATTTTGCCCATGCTTTTGTCAACTTTCAGTTCAATATGGCCGGCACCCTGGCTCGGGATCTGGTGAGCTCAGTGGATGAAAGCCCCACATTGAGAAAAACCTATTTAAGCGATGAAAATTACGGAGTTTATTAGAGGCAACATTGTATTTAGCATCAAATTAATTAACGAGGGAACGGATGATGACGATGAGAGTTTTGCGATGAAATATATGCCTCCGTACTTCGCTCAACAGGCGGCTCTGGGCTGGGCTACTCAGCTTACTTAATTTTGCCTTGTTTCCTCCTCTCTGTTTTTGGGCTACATATGACAACAATAAGGTCATTGGGTTGGATTTATATAAAGCGAATACTGTAGTAGGCTGGCTTATTCCATCAGAAATATTGGAAGCGCATGAATAAAAGCCTTGGCCCATTCTTGCCACACACTACGCTCGATGAATCCAACCATGGTGTCTTTTGTTAATAAAGGATAGCCCTAAAAACAACAATGAAATAAAAACGAAAAGCTTTCTCCTACCATGTGAAGTCAGTACACAGATTGCACAATACCATTATGTTAAGATGTCTCATATAACAATTTTTATAAGTGTTCCTTTTGGTCTTCTCTTGCTTCTTTTTATAAGAGGCTCAACATTATCCATTTTAAACGTGCCTCTTGCAAGTTTCTTTATATATGTCCAAACCATCTTAAATGATTTTATACTTTCTCCGTCCTAAATTATAAAATATTTTTGGGAGAGATTTATTGTTTCAAAATAAAAGACACTTTGAAAAGATTAAGATTTCATTAAATAAGCTTATTCTAGTATTTTCCTTTCTCTCTCTATTTAATACTGATTAAGTATAGATTAAAGTTATTAAATGAAGGGTATTTGAAAGTTTATATTTTTATTTTAAAAAAATAAAATTGTTAAGCGTATTTAATGGTATTTATTGGTATGTCAGATTTGTTGTCCAAAAGTATCTTATAACTTAGGATGGATGAAGTACATTTTTCCACATTTTGAATTTTATCTTTTTCTTTATGCCCGAACATCCATATCAATATTCTCATCTCCATTACTTTAATTTTATATTCCTGTTATCCTTTTAAAATATAGCATTCACTTCTATATAATATAGTTGGTTTTGTAGCAATTCAATAAAATTTTTCCTGAAGTTATTATTAAGCGCCTTTCGATCATGAATAATTTCTTTAACCTTTCTCTAGTTAAACCACCAAATTAATCCAAGAAATCAAAATCAACAAAAAGATACAAATGTTTAGTTTTTTTGGTTGTTTAAAACAAATTAACTTGGAATTTATAAGTCTTCTTCGGCAAAAATGACTCCTCAATTCCCGGGGGCCCTGGTTCAAGAAGAAAGTTTGGGAATTGATTCCCCGTCTCTTTAGCTTTCTGTATTTGTGGGCATAGGCGGCTCCTGTTTACCATAGAAAAATAAAATAAGTGACACTGAAAAATTAGCTTCCACATGATTTACCTTAATCATTGTCTCTTTATATTATCTTAGTCGTCATTCTTTTTTTTTTTTTGGCCTGACATTGATGGACTTAAATGATGGAAATGTGAATTTTGTTTATTCACAATGTTCAAAATTTCCATCTTACTTTAAAGAGATATTGAGTCCTCTATTTTATGAGCATAATTTATTTGAAAATCATTTCATGGATGAAACTAAAATCATTGCTCTGGGAAAAGTATACTACGCATACGTTTTGCATTCTGGTATTATATTTCAGAATCACAAGCATAATTAGTAATAATTTAGTATATAACTACATACACGAACCTAAGACCAAGGGTGGGCATAATAAATGTCGGAACTTGCTTTTGAGACAAGATTTAGGCTCAATAGTTTCTTTTATTACGTTAAAGTCTTCCCTAATCATCTTAATTTCCTCTAATTCTAACGATAACATTTATTATTCAGGAAAAAGAGAAAAGGGTTCATTCGTTCTTTCTATAAATCTTCATGAGAGGGCGTCCTAATTCATAAAAGTCCTTCCTGGGTTCGTCTTTGGAGATAATGCAGCTTTAATTAATCATTTCTTCGTACGAACATTTCATCGCTTTAACGTGTAAAGCCCTAGCTAATTAGGTTTCATTAATTGAGTGGACATACCGGAGAAACATCATAGGATGCAGATGTTATGATAAATATTAACATATTTAAAATATTATGCTTTTGAATTCAAAGTGGTTTGCAAAATTTGAATTAATCGTTAAAAATGTGTATTTAATTATCATTGCCAATTAAACAACACTATAATCCAAGATGTCTGCCATTACTTTCACTAACATATAATTCACTTTTTTTTTTTATAAATTAATCAATAGATGCCACTATGTCTTCTTAAAAAAGAAAAACCCTAATTCAAGGTGACTTGTTTGGTAGAAATTAAAAGATATATATTAAAATTTAGCCTTTTCACTTTCACAATGTTTATAGTCACATCCTTATAATGATTATCCATGCATATTCCTTTAAAATTACTTTTATCTTTGTAATTACTTCTCATTTTATCTTGTTCAAAAGACTAACCTCATAAACTGATGAACGTATGACCAAAAAAATCACATTTAAGAACATGTATGAATCACACAATAATTTTTTAAGAATAACGGAAATTAAAATTCAAGTTTTGAATTATTATCACTCTTAAAATTATCATTCCTTAGAGTCATAAACTTAAAGCGTTCTTTTAATAATTATGAGAGCAGTACTGAAATTTCAAGAAAATTGACAATGTATTTTAAAGAAATGTAAATGACTTTCACCACAATAATATAATATCCAATGTTAATTTATAATAATACATTATAACACGTACTTGATATATACTCCATTCGTTAAAAAATATAAGATATTTTTAACTGAATCTCACCCCTCAATAAAATAGTTATCTACTTTTTAATTAACCCTATCTTTTTATATTTATCCCTATTAAACACTTTATCATAAATATAAAGTCATCATTAATAGAGATATTTTAAAAAAAAAAGGCAATGATTACACTTGAAAGACTAAAAATATGCCTTATATTTTTTAACATTCAACTCCTTAAAAAATACCTTATATTTTTAAATAAATAAAGTACGTATATACAGCTCCCCGTACTAATGTAGTGCACACGAGCTTGGATATTCTCTCCTTGCTGTACTCATTTTAAATTTTATTTTTTCTGTTCCATAATATAAGTTTTTTGAATTAAAATTGGTTGATTATATATATATGGCTAAAATACATAAAATCTTTCTAAACTTTGAGACAGTTACATATAACCCCCTTCACCTTTAAAAGTTTAAAATTAACCCCTCTAACTTTTAATTTTATTTTTCAAAACACCCTATTATTAATTATGTTATTTTTTTCATGAGGATTAAAATGTTAGTCAACTAAAAAAAAAGTATATTGTATAACTATTTGTAATAAACTTTTTATATTTTTTGAATAGTTGAGGTATCGATAACAAAAAAAATGTTATTATCACTGTATAAAATTTTAAATATTTATGTTTATATTAGTTTTATGCATTTTTTTATTATCAATGATGCATGATTTTAGTATTTTTAAAAATAAATTTTTATTTATATTTTTATGTTAGATTAATGTAATGCACATGGTTAAAATATTTAAAACTTTAAATATTATCATGTCAGATTAATTTATCTTTTAATACTAGAAAACTATGCACCATTGATAACAAAAAAAATATAAAAAACTAACACAAAAGTAAATATTTAAAATTTTATATGGTGATAATAACATTTGTTTTGGCTATTATTAATACCTTAACTATTCAAAAAATATAAAAAAATTTATTATAAATAGTTATACAGTATAATATTTTTGTTTAACAATATTTTTTAGTTGAATGATATTTTAACTCGCATTAAAAAATAATATAATTAATAATATAGGGTTTTGCAAAATAAAATTAAAGATTAGGGTTTTAATTTTAAACTTTTAAAGGTGAGAGGAGTTATATGTAACTGTTTCAAAGTTCAAGAAGTTTTATGCATTTTGGCCTATATATATTATCATGCATTTTAATATTTTTAAATAAAATAAAATCTAAAATATCTGAATATAATCGAAATCAAAACCGGCCGAACATGAGTAAACAATCTGATGATCGAAAAAACATGGCATATATGCAGTATGCATAAAGAAAATGCACTCCCTCCTTGTTATAATAAAAGGCATGAGTAATTGTTAAACTATCTAAATGTAAAAAGATTTGGATTGATGTGAGAAGTTTCATATATAATAAAATTAAACTTAATAATTAATATGATAAAAAAAGAATACATAAATTTGAGTATTGATATCTTGAATTAAAATGAGGTTATTTCAATGCGTTTGCTCATTTGTTTTCTTTCGCAATTTTTAGATGGTTAGTCCTCATTTCTAATAGTAACTACTTTACAGTCCTTAAAAAAAGCTAATTGAAACCTTAATATCTTAAAATTGTGTCTTTGGATTAATAGAATTTGAACCAAATCCTTCATTTGAATAACATAAGAATTTATAAAATCCATTTTTTAATATGATCCCTCTGTAATTTCAAATTTCTTTTACGCCCAGGTCCTTTGAAATTTTAATTACTTTAAATATCTTTTTTTTTCATATTTTGCTATCGGTATCTCTATAATTCTCATATATTTTTTATGTTTTGTTCTCATCTCTCATCGATTAAAAAATAAAAGTAAATTCTTTGCTACTTTTAATTTTATGTTTTAACTATGAATCTAAAGTCACTTCTTTTTTGTACTTGAAAGTTTTTAAACTATCCAAACAAATAATTTTAAAAACATGAATTCTAAATATGAGATTTGAAATATGATATTTTTAATCTGGAATTCAAATCTAAATTCTCCAATCCAAATGATATATTGTATCTTTTTAATTACACCCTCGTTAAATATTATGTATAAGTACTTTAATAATGATAATTGAGATTCTAATATATAATTTTTATCAAAAAGAGTGATAAATGAAGTGGGGGCATATCTAAAAAATAAATATAAAACTACCTATGTCTTATATATATTTTGAATTAAGTATGACTTTTAAAAGATATCTTATATTATGATTTAGACTTTAGATGGTAGTTAATTAGGATTTTTTTAGGATAAGAAATTAAAAAGAGATTAATTATAATCCAATGAAAACAAAGAGGATGATATATTCCCACACATGTCTAATCAAGGAGCCCTTAATATTATTCTCAGCGGTTCCTATAAAGCGGAACGGAAGCATGATGCAACAAATGATGCCATCTCAATTCCTTTGTCTTGTAGTGCTCATTGTAACTCATCATTCTTCCACAACACTATAATACCAATCAATATCCAATATTCAATATTCATTCCTTAATTCCCTACCATCTCTCCATTTTTTGACTTTTCAAACCTTGACAAAGATAGTCACTTCTTCATATTCATTCTTTTTTCCTTGTGCACATTTTAATTGATTAGGATGTCACTCTCGTTTGTTTTGCATAAAATTTTAACTCAAAATTATCAAATCATTTGCAATACGCATTGTATAGGACTCTCTGAATATGTATGTATACATACATACATACATATATATATATATATATATATCTTTCTTTTTTTCCTGTTTCATCACAAGAACTTATTAACTAGTTTATATAAATTAAAGAAGTTATTTAAAAAAAGTTAAGTATCGAAAACTTTTTAAATTTTCTAAAATTACTTTGAGATAATAAATAATGATCGTCTAGTGAAGCAGGGGTATTCTGTTTATATAACAATATTGATATACATATAGATATTATCAACTTTAGTACTGAGAAATTTACTCCAAAAAAACCTCACTCTGGCATATTTGATAATTAACCTGCTCATGCAGTGAATTGTGGCGACATTAATTTCAATGACTAGCGAAGTTTGCTGTGTGTTCATTTCGTATAGCGAAATAGAACAACCCAATGAACCATAACTTTTCAAATCCTGTGTTTAAAATTTTCAAATCGATGGCCTCCTCTCGGGTGATGATTTGACTTTCATTTCACTTCTTCATTGTTTTAACTTTTTTCAAGTTTCATACAGTTCAAAATTTTTTAGCAAGTTACTTTTTTTCAAAAAAATTTTAAGATCTAATCAATACTTTTATAATGTTGTGCAAGTGTTCATATTTATTCTGAACCATGCATATAGCAAAAGAGAGGGAAAAGGAGACTAATTGGGCATCAGCGGTGAAGATAAGCTGAGTTTGGCAAGAGGGAGATTGATTTTTCCCTCCACTTAACACACAGTATTCCCTTTATCTTATTTTATAAGATATTTTTTGCGGTGATTTGGTATCCCATAATATAATATAAGATATTTTGAAAAAAAATAAGATTGCATTAATAATGATTACTCTAATGTTATTCCTCATTATTTCATTCTTAAATAAATTCCCCCCTCTCTTATTAATTAATGATAATTTTGGAAGTTTATAAAAAAAAGCAAGAGTATAAACTATATTTAATTAACTTTATTAGCATGTACTCCTGGTGTTCAAAAATATAAAGTATTTTTTAAGGAGTTAAATGTTAAAAAATATAAGGTATTTTTAATCTTTCGAGGTGTAATTATTGCCTTTTTTTTAAGTGTTCCTATTGATAATGACTTCATATTTATTATGAGTTGTTTAATAGGAATAAATTTAAAAATATAGGGTTAATTAAAAAGTAAATAACTACTTTATTAGGGGTGAGATTTAGTTAAAAATATCTTATATTTTTAAACAAATGGAGTATAATTTTATCAAAAAATATTTTATAGATTGAAACAAAGAGAATTTTTTTAATAAATAAATGCTTCCATCAATCCATTCTGTTATTATAACTAAATATATGAGAAATTTTTATAAAAACATAATATACTACATCATTCATGATTCGTTTAATAAAATATGATATGATGCAATAGGTTTGAGCAAGAATGTATCTTAGGTGTATTGCCCCACACTAGCACTTTATACTGTAAAACGGGCCACCTTTAATTATTAAAGGTGATAGTGAGCTTCATTTGGGTCGAAAAGAACTTTCTTTTCAAAATTAATAAAACAATCCATAAAAATGTTTTCTCTAAAGGCTTTTTTTTTTTTTTAGAAGAGAGAGAGAATGTGTGAGGGAAAGGGCGAAAGAGAAAATGGAATGAAATGGTCTATTTATTAATGATTGAGTAAGTACGAATATATGGGAGTCACACGTGTATAGTTAGGACCCTAACAAGGTATGGTAGCATAACTCATCTACTAGTTACAATTACTTGATTGCTCTATCATTCTCTACTTGAATTTTTTTCACTTTAAGCTTCAAAAAAGTATTCTCCTACTAGTTACAATTACTTGATTACTCCATCATTCTCTACTTGAATCTTTTTCACTTTAAGCTTCAAAAAAGTATTCTCCTACTAAATAAATGAAGAACGAATGAGGGTCTATATAACTAGCTAGGGAGATATATAATTTATATTTTCCTGGTTCAAACTATAAGCATTTTTCTTAAACTAATCTTAGTTGATCAATATAGGCAATCTATTACATGTAAAATTTTCTCATTTTACCCTTTATATTTATTAATTTAGATCCTTATATAAATTTATCTCTCATTTATTATGAATTGTGTTGATTATTGGGATTTAAGATAAAAATAAAAATATTATATATTTTTATGAGAATAAGAACTTTATTGGTGTGTAAATTTTTCATAAAAATTACTTATATTTTGAATCAGAGCAAGTATATATTTATATCAATTCAAATAAAATTGAAGTTTTTCTAGATAACAGAGAATTTGTACAAGTAGTTGATTGAAGCAAAAAACTGAATCACCATAGGTCACGGTAAAAGGCACTTATAATCTCTTTAATTTCCAATTTTTGAGTTGAATAGAAGGTACCGTGACAGTCTTTAATTTATCATACTTTGCTAAAAAATCAGAATTTGTAGATACTTTATAAACTCTTTTGTTTTTTGGCCTTTAATTTATTTGAATAATTGAGGCTAGCTAATGAGAACACAATATGATATATAGTTGCCCTTCCATTGTCTGTAGAATCACGAAACTATTATCAACTGTGAAAAGTTTCTCAGGGCCTAACTCTAACTATAATCCTAAGATCAATGATTTTCAGATGAAGAGATTTAATTTATACGCTCAAAAGGCTTATTGCACAGCTAAGTGTCACGTTCCGTCATTTTCCACAAGGTTAAAGAGGTCCGAAATGCTCCAGAACCCTCCAGAAGGCTCCCAGCTAACCTTAAGAGTACTAGAGAGTGCAAGAACATTCTAGAGAAGCCTACACAACTCTAGCCTCAATATTTTAATATTGTCTCTAGATTTTTCCATTTAAATATCTAGATATTTGTTAAGAGAATTCTAGAGAATCAATTGTAACCGTAGGATAGATTTAATCTCCACCGTCCATTAAGGAGGTGGGAACATTCTAGATCCAAGGGGAGGCCTATAAATACCTCACCCCTCCTCATTTGTAAATTATCCTTGAGTTCTCTAAGCAATAGAACTCTCATATTCTCCAAACTCTCTCTACTCTCCTTTGCCTTCAAGCTTTCCCTTTCCTCTATTTAGCCAAGCATCCTCCTTTCATACGAGTTAGGCTTACTTAGCAACTTCCAGTGAAGATTGTCTAAGTGCCGCACGGGTTGAAAGACTAGCCCTGTGATAGTTGGTATCAGAGCTCGGTTCTACCGTTGTGCTTGAAGGAAGGTATTGTACGATGGCAACTGAGGAAGGAAATGTCGTTGGCACGGAAGCACAGGAGCAAGCTCATGCACAACAGGAGCAAGCTCACCCCAGGTCCAAGCGAGAGCGAGGCCGGAGCAGGGCACCCGCAGGTGAGTCCCTTGAACCTCGTGTTGTTAGCTTGGAATCTAACATGGAAGAAGTGAGAACTACTATAGGGGGACTCAACGATCAACTCAACAATCTCATCCAAGAGAATGCTGAGATAACGCGGGCTGCCAAGTTGATGATTGCAGACCTTAATGATGATTTAGGGGAAGACATTCGTTCCCTCAGACGTGATCTCACCGATCTCTGCAAATATGTGAGAGATGAGGTACGAGGTCTACGCTCTCAAATGGATGAGATTCGTCATGAATGGGAATCTCATCGCTGTGTGAGTAGCCCTATTAGTAGCAGTACTTCAAGTGCTACTTCTCAGGGTCTAAAAGTGCCCAAGCCAGCCATGTACAATGGGGCTCGTAGTGCCACGATTGTGGAGAACTTTCCCTTTGGCCTAGAACAGTACTTTGAGGCCATAGGAGTCTCTAACGACTTGATCAGAATCAATAATGCTTCAACTTTTCTCCGGGATGCAGCCCAACTATGGTGGCGCAGAAAGCATGCTGAATGAGAGAAGGGCATCTGCACTCTCAACACATGGGAGTTGTTCAAGTCAGAACTCTACAAGCACTATGTTCCCCACAATGCTGAGACAGAGGCTCGAGGTAAGCTTCGTAGATTGAGACAAACTAGTAGTATTCCTGACTACATCAAAGAGTTTACTACTATCATGCTCGAGATCAAGGACCTGTCCGACAAGGAGGCTCTTTTCTACTTCATGGACGGACTTAAAGACTGGGCGAGAGTAGAACTCGATAGACGCAAAGTGAAAACTCTAGATGAGATAATTGCTGCTGCTGAGTGTATAATCGACTACTCCACCAAGTCCAAAAAGCCTAATCCTGGTAACAGTGGAGGAGATAAAGGAGGACAAAAGAAGAACTTTGATCGTAAGGATGGTGGTAGATTCTTTGGTGGGAGTTCTAGACAGGATAAACCACCCTCAATCAAGCGTGATGCCTCAAAGCCACCGAGGCCATGCTTCATGTGCGATGGTCCACACTGAACTCGTGACTGCCCCAACCGCAAGGCTATGAATGCCTTGGTTGCTGAGATAAAGGATAACCGGGACAAGGAGCAACAGATTGACCTTGGTTCCCTCCAGCATTTGAATTCCTTGACTGGACTCTTTTCCCCATCTAAGAAGGAAGAGAAGGGTCTACTTTATGCTGATCTTGCCATTCAGGGCAAGTCCGCCTCTGCCATGCTCGACACAGGAGCATCCCACAACTTCATAGAGGCTGAAGAAGCCAAGAGATTAGGTATCCAACTTAACAAGAGAGAAGGTACCATCAAGGCAGTGAACTCTCCAGCCAAACAAGTCCTTGGGATTGCTAAGGATATGAAGGTGAAGATTGAGGACTGGCAAGGTACGTTAGACTTTACTGTTGTCCCTATGGATGATTTCAAAGTTGTATTGGGACTTGCTTTCTTTTGCAAAGCACATGCCTTTCCTATTCCCAAAGCCAAGTCTATGGTGGTCATTGACTCCAACATGATCCGGGTAATCCCCTTGAAACGCTTGGAGAAATCCAACCCTATAATTTCTGCCTTGCAATTCAAGAGGGGTCTCAAGAACTCAGAAGGGTATATTGCCACTGTATGTTCATTGGCCGAGGAAGAGGATGGCCCAACCAAGCCACGGGAAATCTTGCCACCTTACATCCAAGAGGTGCTACAGGAGTACAAGCACGTCATGCCCGATGAGTTGCCCAAGAAACTACCTCCCAGAAGAGAGGTAGACTATCAGATCGAGTTGGAGCCTGGTGCCAAACCACCTGCCTTGGCACCTTACCGTATGTCACCTCTAGAACTTACAGAGTTAAGGAGACAACTGCAAGATCTCCTTGATTTAGGATATATTCAACCATCTAAGGCCCCATATGATGCTCTAGTCCTCTTTCAGAAGAAGAAGGATGGATCGTTGCGAATGTGCATCGACTACAGGGCCTTGAACAAGATTACTATCAAGAATAAGTACCCGATACCTTTGATTGCTGACTTGTTCGATCAGCTTGGAAAAGCCAGGTACTTCTCTAAGCTTGATCTTTGATCTGGGTACTATCAAAAAAGCATCGCCGTAGGTGATGAACCGAAGACAACCTGCGTGACAAGATATGGAGCATTCGAGTTTCTTGTCATGCCTTTTGGACTGACGAATGCCCTGACAATGTTCTGCACGCTCATGAACAAGTTGTTCCACCTTTACTTGGACCAGTTCGTGGTGGTATACTTGGATGACATCGTGGTATATAGCAACACTCTTGAAGAGCATGCTCAACACTTGAAGAAAGTCTTTCAGGTACTCTCTGATCATGAACTCTATATTAAGTTGGAAAAATGCTCTTTTGCCAAACAAGATGTGGACTTCTTGGGGCATAAAATCAGAGATGGGAAGCTCATGATGGACCCAACTAAGGTTCGAGCCATCCAAGAATGGCAACCTCCTACCAAGGTCCCAGAATTAAGATCATTCCTTGGTTTGGTGAACTACTATCAGCGGTTCATCAAGGGGTATTCAACTATCGCTGCTCCATTAACAGATTTACTCAAGAAGAATAGATCTTGGCAATGGTCATCGGATTGCCAAGATGCTTTTGAAAAGCTGAAATAGATGTCGCGCAAAAGCCTGTTATGTCCTTGCCCGACTACTCCAAGCCGTTTGAGGTACACACCGATGCCTCAGACTTTGCAATAGGGGGCGTGTTAATGCAAGAAAGACACCCTATTGCATACGAGAGCCGCAAGCTCAATGACACGGAGAGGCGCTACACGGTGCAAGAGAAAGAGATGTCTGCCATCATCCATTGTCTACGAACCTGGCGTCATTACTTACTTGGGAGTAAGTTCACTATTATGACAGATAATGTTGCTACAAACTACTTCCAAACACAAAAGAAGCTCAGCCCAAAGCAAGCTCGCTGGTAAGATTTTCTTGCTGAGTTTGATTATCGGTTGGAGTACAAGTCAGGCAAAGCAAACATGGTAGCAGATGCCTTAAGCAGGAAAGCCGAGTTAGCCACTCTCTCAGCAAGCATGCCCCAGAATGACTTCCTTGAACGAATCAAGGAAGGTATGTCTCAGGACTCAACCGCAAGCAACTTAGTAAAGCTTGCTAACGAAGGCAAGACTCGAAGATTTTGGGTGAATGATGGAATACTCTACACTATTGGGAACCGAGTCTATGTGCCGAAATGGGGCAACCTTCGAAGGGATGTCCTAAAAGAGTGCCATGATTCCATGTGGGCCGGACATCCAGGTATGACCAGAACACTTGCTCTCGTGCAAAATCATTTCTATTGGCCACATATGCAAGACGATGTCGAAGCATATGTGAGAACTTGCTTAGTGTGCCAGCAAGATAAGGTTGAACAACAACATCCTGCTGGTCTACTCGAACCTTTGCCAGTGGCTGAGAGACCATGGGAGAGTGTCTCCATGGACTTCATAGTTGCTCTCCCTAAGTCTGAAGGATGTGGGAGTATCATGGTGGTGGTTGATAGATTCAGCAAATATGTCACCTTTATACCAGCCCCAGCAGATTGTAAAGTTGATGAAGTGGCACGCTTGTTTTTCAAGCATGTCGTGAAGCTATGGGGGATCCCTCGCAACATCGTCAGTGATCGAGATCCCCGATTCACCGAGAAATTTTGGAGAGAACTTTTCAAGCTCTTGGGGACAGATTTAAATTTCTCAACAAGCTTTCATCCTCAGAGCGATGGACAAACAGAGCGAATCAATGCTTTGTTAGAGCTCTACCTTCGGCACTATGTGAGCGCTCATCAATGAGATTGGGCTAAGTTGCTCGATGTGGCCCAATTCTCTTACAACTTACAGCGAAGTGAGTTGACAGGTAAGAGCCCTTTTGAGATAGTTACCGGACAACAACCTCTAACCCCCAACGCACTTGCCACTCCATACAAGGGAGACAATCCAGCTGCCTATAAGTTTACCAAGGAATGGCAAGAAGAAGCCGACATTACTCGTGCATGCCTGGATAAAGCTTCTCGAAAAATAAAGAAGTGGGCAGACAAGAAGCGGCGCCCCATTGAGTTTCAAGTAGGTGACTTGGTCATGGTTAAGTTATTACCGAATCAATTCAAGTCACTACGCAAAGTCCACAAAGGCTTGGTCAGGAGATATGAAGGCCCTTTCCCTATCATCAAACATGTGGGAAAGGTTGCGTACCAGGTACAACTCCCTCCCAAGCTTAAGATTCATCCTGTCGTCCATGTTAGTCTCTTGAAGAAATACTATAGAGATGAAGAAGATCCATCTCGAGGTATCTCTAAGAGAGCACTGACAGCGGTCGTCACTGAGTACAACAAGGAGATAGAAGAAATCCTTGCCGACAGGGTGATCAGAAAGAGAGGAGTTCCCAACTATACTGAGTATTTAATCAAGTGGAAGGGTCAACCAGACTTTGAAGCTAGTTGGGAACGTGAAGACCTCCTGTGGTAGTTCACTGACCAAATCGAACGCTACAAGGAGGAAGGCGCGACGAGGGCGTCGCGAAATCAAGTGGGGGAAAATGTCACGTTTCGTCATTTTCCACAAGGTTAAAGAGGTCTGGAATGCTCCAAAACCCTCCAGAAGGCTCCCAGCTAACCTTAAGAGTGCTAGAGAGTGCAAGAACATTCTAGAGAAGCCTACACAACTCTAGCCTCAATATTTTAATATTGTCTCTAGATTCTTCTATTTAAATATCTAGATATTTGTTAAGAGAATTCTAGAGAATCAATTGTAACCGTAGGATAGATTTAATCTCCACCGTCCATTAAGGAGGTGGGAACATTCAAGATCCAAGGGGAGGCCTATAAATACCTCACCCCTCCTCATTTGTAAACCATCCTTGAGTTCTGTAAGCAATAGAACTCTCACATTCTCCAAACTCTCTCTACTCTCCTTTGCCTTCAAGCTTTCTCTTTCCTCTACTTAGCCAAGCATCCTCCTTTCATACGAGTTAGGCTAACTTAGCAACTTCCAATGAAGATTATCTAAGTGCCGCACGGGTCGAAAGACTAGCCCTGTGACATAAGCCTCTCCTTTTAGCCGCATTACAAAATAATTCCTCCAAACGCCTAATTTATGTTTTGTCCTCCTTATTCAAAAAGTAGTCACCACAGGACAACTATTGAATCAAGCAGTGATTAGTGAATAGAAGCACACAGCTATAATCTAGCCAGTGGCCAGCATTTCTGGCGATGAAAAATGTAAACAATTTGTGCAATGAGGAATCTTTTGTTTGGAAGTCATAAGCATGCAGCTTTACCTGACTTATCATTTGCTGTTTCTGTTTATTTCAGATGCTTTATGTTCTTTTCTTTTCTCAGCCCTGACCATGAATGTGTGTTAATTTGTGTGTGTAAGAAGTGCGTATTAATATATTACATATTTAAAGAGTGATAAAATGAGAATGGTTGGAAATGGCATAGCATGAGATCCTCCGTAAAAGAATAAAGCTTGGCGCGTGTAACATTTTTGACATTCTCGAGCAAAGTAATGAGTAAGCAAATCCAATCCTTTTATTTCGTTTCCCTTTTTTTAAATACAGTGGAGGGTCCATATGGACGACACCGTAGAAAATAAACTTTGATAAAAATTCCGTAATATTTTTGCTTCAACGGTTGACGATGAAAGTGTATTAAACAAATTAACGAATAAGTAAAAAGAACCCTAGAAGCGACCATCAATCAGCATACTAAATTAAGTACTTGTAAAGGCTAGCGATATGCTAGATCGTAGACTCTTCTGGGGATTATTATATATCTTCCAGTGAGCCCCAATCGATCATATTTGTAGTGCCAATACACACAAACACACGTTAATTTAAGATGAGCAATGCTAGCGAAATACTCCCAAAATAGTTAAAAGGCAACTAAAACTGACGCACATCCCCATCAAATGCGCCTCATAGGCTTAGGAAAAAGAGTTCTTGCAGCTTTGTAAACCCTCGAGTAGCTAGGTATATATACACTACTCTATATATGTAGCCTTTTGACAGCACACACATATGTAAAGAAGTTGACGCAGAGAGTGATTTATATATATATATATATATATATTATGGTGCCTCGATCTGTGCCCTTCCAATTCAAATTGACGGTGACTGAACTGAGGTGCCACAGCTAAATTTAATTCATAAACTATTCCTCTGATGTAGTATAGTTTAATTACATGTGGCTGTTAATATAATACTATGCTCCTTTAACCTAAAGCAAGGGCCTCTGCAGTTCTGCTGTTTTTCAGTTGACTTCAAGGAAAGTTGCTCAATTTATATAATATATAGTCTACCCCATGCACTTAATTATATTTATGATCACTTTTTAATTAATTAACTTGCCAACACTTTGCAGCAATGTGATCACCGTATCTTATGCATGATGAATAAATTCAGGTTAACCCAATTATGATTAAAATAATATAATTTAATTAATATATATAACCCTGAAAAAAGTAATATTTAAAAAAGTTATTAATTTATTAGTAAATATTTATATATAAACCATATATAATTTACCAAAAAAGAGCTATTAAAGCATAAAATTTAAAACAATGTTTTGACAAAAAATATAAAATAAATAACCCGTCAATCCATGACAAAAAATATAAAATAAATAACCCGATCAATTCATTCAAAACTCTTACTAGATTAACTAGTTTACTAGTTTGACCGTTAAACTTGGATTGGTTTTTAATACTACAATAACAGCTATGAGTGGATGGTTTTAGACTTTGGTGAATATTCACTAAGCACGAATCTCAAGGCTTTGATGGAGTCCCTACTCTACTTGTTTATCCAAGCATCCTTCAAGAATACTCATAAATTAACATGGCAAATGTGCTGGGAAGGCAGGCTAGTTGTTGGAGCAAAATCTCTAATCCAACTTCCATACGTGTTCAATTTGAATTAGGTCTTTACATGTAGCTTGATCACATTGATACACCGAACTATTTACGTCTAACCTAATAATTAATAATCCAACCTTTTTGCCAGGGCATTCTGCAAGTTTTGATAGATACTTAAGTGTGGGTTAATTAGCTTGCAAGATATAAGTTCTTGAGATCATGAATGTACCTACTTTTTTGTATAGTTTTAGATATAGGTTAATTAGCCATGGCTAGATGGCGGCGACATTGTGCCCGTAAATCCATCATTGTATTATTATTGATATATCTAAGTGAGAAAAAATCTTTTAAATATTCTCAAGGGAAATATAGTCATTGGGATTGAACGGGGTTTTTTTTTTTTTTTTTGGGTAGTAGCTAGATTTTCTCTTTACCCTTGCAATCACCTGGATCACGTATGAATGCTCGCTCCTTTAAGTAATATTCAGTAAAAGCGTGAATTCGCATGTTTCCTTCGATTAATTTTAGTCTTTTGACTTTACTAGTGAAGTCCAAAGCGAAGATTAGAATGGGGCACACACTTCCAGATGGATTAGAGCTATACTACAACCTTCATCTCAAATTATAAGATATTTTTTTAAAAAATTGACATTTTAAAATATAAAATACTTTGAGAAGATTAAGATTTTATTATTACATAGGCTTATTTCAATATTATTTTTTTATTTTTATAATTAATTCCCCATCTCTTCTCTTTTTAACATATTAAATGATAGATATTTTTAAAAGTTTATATTTTTATTTAAAAAAATAAGATTATTAAGTGTATTTAATGAGATTTATTAGTATGTAAAATTTTATCTAAAAATGTTTTATAATTTAAGATAGAGGAACTCAAAGCAACATTTTTGACTTGCAAATCTTTAGGAAACGAGCCCAGTGATTTATTGCGCGAGAATCCTAGCTGAAAATATTACTTTCATAATTTTTATTTTTTTGTATTTTCCTAAATCTTGGGAGATTGCAATTTAGAAACGTTGTTTAATAGGCTTTTGAGGACTATATAAATACATTATAACATGTAAGGAGGAGGCCAGCTGATCATACACATCTCTCTTAATTCCTCTTCTCCTCATTTTTTTTCCTTGAATTTTCTTCCTGGTTAGGCGTGACTAAATTCATTTTCTTGTGATTAAAGAAGACTAAATTTATTTACCCTGTGGGATTGAACAACAGAACTATGAGACTAAGGAACAGTTCATCATCACGTAGTCATAATTTCAAACAGTGCGAAAAAGAGCAGATATATATATGTGTGTGGTCTAAAAATATTTGGAACCTTAATAAAATGCTTTTCGCAAGTATATATATTATTCTGGTAAAAAAAGTATATTCCCTCCATTAAAAAGTATAAGACATTTTTAACTAAATCTTATTTCTCAATAAAGTAGTTACTTATTTTTTAACTAACCCTATCTTTTTATATTTACCCCTATTAAATACCCTATAATAAATAAAAAATTATTATTAATTGAGACACTTAAAAAAAAGGTAATGATTATACCTCAAAAGACTAAAAATATTTTATATTTTTGAACATTCAACTCTTAAAAAAATACTTTATATTTTTTAATGGAGGGAGTATATATTATGGTTTTAAAAGCCCTTCAATTTCTATACAGCCAGTAGAGTTGGTTCTTTTCTGACCCACCTTAAATTAATTGTTTGTCAATGCATTTATTGACGACAAAATGAGAGCACTGTAATTCTAGGTAATCATTAAGCATTTCAGTTATAAAAAAAAAAAAGGAGATAGAAATGAGTACGTAAAGAATTTAAGTAAAGTTTAATTAATTCATATTAATTTGAACATTGGTATAATAAGAGTAATTTAAAGAAAGAAGCTCGTGGTAAATAATACTGGTTGCACTCCGCAACATTAAATTCTTGGTGTACATATATAACTGCTATATATCCCATCTCATAATTTTCACTGCTTTATCTCTTAGTGTTTCTCGATGAGCATCATGAGTGGTACATTGAGAGCCTTTAAATAAGTGTTTACAAGTCTCTTTCTACATTTATACTGCAATCAAATGGAATTGTTGTCCTTTTAGCTATAGATTTGGACCTGTGTTCTCTCACTAATGGAGTGTCTATATGTTATTTTGGGTAGATGAAAGGTTGTTGTTGGTCAATGTTAGCAATTACTGCTAACATAAACATGTCCCACACAAGCAAAACCCTTCAACGCTCCAGTCCACAAACTGACCAATTCATATATAAATATGTACACACTCGCTAAACCCAACACCTTTCAAAATCGCTTGTCAAATAGCATCGAACTAACTTGCTAGCTTTCTGCATATAATAGGTGTAGCTCCGTCTGTGTTTTAG
Source organism: Prosopis cineraria (assembly GCF_029017545.1). Lineage (NCBI taxonomy): Eukaryota > Viridiplantae > Streptophyta > Magnoliopsida > Fabales > Fabaceae > Prosopis > Prosopis cineraria. Next base: position 40,627,152 of record NW_026555332.1, read on the forward strand.
TTCCTTCACCGTTGCCTTACTAATTTCCCGCTCTCTCCTCCACTGAACACAACCGAAGCTTTAAATTCTGACTTCATTTCATTTTATCAATCCAAGCCGTCGGAACACTCTATATTCCCAACCCAGAAACCCCATAGCTGATTTCTTCAAAGAATCAAGCATGGCCATCTTAATTGGCAGGCTTTGAATTCTGCTAACTAGTAACTTCACACCCTTTACCCTGTGTGTGGCTTGTCGTGAGTGATTTTCTGGCAGGCGATGGAGGAGTACTTGAAGGAGATAGAAGGCAAAAGAGTGCACGATTATGATGCTCAAATGGTAAAGACGATGGTTAAAAGAGTGTGGGTTCGTGGACCAGTTATAGTGGGTGCTGGTCCATCTGGCTTAGCAGTAGCAGCTTGTCTTAAACACAAAGGAATCCCAAGTCTCATCCTCGAAAGGTCCGATTGCTTAGCTTCAATGTGGGAATTTAAGACCTACGATCGCCTCTGCCTTCACCTCCCCAAAAAATTCTGCCAGCTCCCTCTCCTGCCGTTTCCCAGAAACTTCCCTTCCTATCCCACCAAACAGCAGTTTCTTGCCTACTTGAATGCCTACGCTCTTCACTTTGGCATCAAACCAGCCTTCAGCAACACAGTACTCAGCGCAGAATTTGATTACAGATTTGGTTTCTGGAGAGTCAAGACCAAGGGATTGAAAAAGGAGATGACAGAATATGTCGGTCAATGGCTCATAGTGGCCACAGGAGAGAATGCAGAGGCCGTAGTGCCTCAAATTGAAGGCATGGATGATTTCTCAGGACCTGTAATACACAGTAGCTCGTATAAGAGAGGCAGTGAGTTTTTTGGGAAAAAAGTTCTGGTGGTTGGTTGTGGGAATTCTGGTATGGAAGTCTGCTTGGACCTCTGCGATCATAATGCTCGCCCTTCCCTTGTGGTTAGAGACACGGTGAGCTTATACACTTAAACTCAGAGTATTATTATATGAATAGCTCTCAAAGGGTTTTATATAATTAAACATGTGGATCGGACTCACACTTTTCTTGGAATCCGTATGCATGTGCACCTGCTCGTACTAGCATCTCAAGATCTTTAACTCTACTGTCAGGGTTTTCTGAAGTATTTGAAAACTGATTTGAAAACATGATTGTGATTAGCCCTCGTGCCATGCTTACAATTTTTTATTTCTCTTTCGTGGTCTGCAGGTGCATATCCTGCCTCAGCAGATGTTTGGGAAATCTACTTTTGGTTTATCGATGTGTCTGCTGAAGTGGTTCCCGATAAGAATTGTGGATCGGTTTTTGCTTCTGATGTCACGTCTCATGCTTGGGGACACAGCTCAATACGGACTTAATCGACCCAAAGCTGGCCCTCTAGAGCTCAAAAACTTAAACGGCAAGACACCAGTTTTGGATGTTGGCACACTCGCTCAGATCAAATGTGGAAAAATTAAGGTTAGAATAAGGCTTCTTATAATTATTCTGTTTTCTTGTTCTTATAATCATTCTGTTTTCTTGTCATAATCGAACCTGATAATGGGACTTTTCCTTTGAAGTGAAGATGGTTTCAACACGAAAAGAAATCAAAAAGCAAATTATATGCTATCTCTTTCTTTGTATTTGATCTCCGACATTTTTCACTTGTGGAATATATATAAACAGGTTTGCCGGGGAATTTCACGACTAGCTGATCATGCAGTGGAGTTTGTTGATGGTAAAGTAGAGATGTTCGATGCCATCATTCTGGCAACTGGTTACAAAAGTAATGTACCCTCTTGGTTAAAGGTGATTCCTTTTTGTTCTGTGTCTGGCGTGTATGTGGTTTTGGCTCTTTTTATGTTTGAATATATACTGGGAATATCGAAGTAGAAGCCAAGGGAATGTTAGGTAACTGATATTGAAACGTTTTTCTTGAGGGCTAAACTACAAAGGGCTTTCAATTAATTAATATTTTGCTTAATTAGGTAAAATTATTTCCTATAAAAACTAAAACTTGTGGAGATTTATTTTAAAAAAAGAAAAAATAACTATAAATATAATGTTGAACCGTAAAAAATTTCACTTGCCATGCATGTCCTCCGAGAATCTGATAAATATCTAAATAAAATTACGAATCCAAATCCTTGCCATTAACTTCAGCCAAAAAAAATCCTTACATTTAACCTCCTAAGGTTTTCCACTCAGTATATGAAATAGACCAAGAGAGGAAGACAGGGGGTGGGTTGGGTTTTCAAATATTATCTATGAGCTTCCATACACTTCACACTCTTTTACTTTTTGATCCCACTGAATTTAATCCATTCCTTGCTGGGATACGTGTGCATAATTTACAAAGATAGATACTCTACAGACGACACTCAAATATTTTTTATAAAAAAAGCGACACAAAATGATTGAGACATTGTATATATGTATATGTAATAAAGTTTACTGTAGTCTATATGTGTGTTCTTTTTCTATATATATGCTACATAATTATCTACATTAAAATATAACGTACACCCTAATAAGCCTCTCTATCTATATATACTCTCAATTAACCTTCCTGAGTTTTCTTAATTATTTTATGTTTTCAAGTTTTGCAATTTTTTTAAGAAAAAATAGCAATCAAGGATTGTTAGAAAAAATTTATATCAGTTAAGGATCAATTATCAAAACACAAATGAAAAACAAACCTGAATGAATTATTTTTAATTTAAAATGAGTTGTTATTAAAACTTGAATCGATGCTTATTGATAAAAGACTAACCAAATCAATAAGTATCTATTTAATTTTTGACAACAAGTGATTTTTGACTAATATAAATTTCTTTTAATGGTCCTTAATTGAATTTTTTACAAAAAATTGGAAGATATATATCGTGTCTCCAATATCCGATTAAAATAAAGAGGCAAGGACCATCACTTAACCCTTCATTTTCCTTGAAATTATTTAACGACTCCTTATTCACACACCCAAAAGTACTCTCTCTCTGTCTCACACACACACACACACTCAAACACACAGCGTAGTAAATATTATAACCTGATTAATTATTTTTAATGATATATTGTGGAGTTGAAACTGAAATTATATCTATTGTGATCAGGAGAGTGATATGTTCAATGAGAAAGATGGGCTGCCACGAAAAGCATTTCCGAATGGGTGGAAAGGTGAAAACGGACTCTATTCTGTGGGTTTCACAAAACGTGGCCTCCTCGGTGCTTCCATTGACGCAAAGCGAATCGCAGAAGACATTGAACATTGCTGGAAAGCAGCTATCAAGCTCACTTCTCCACTTGCATTATCCCATCACCACATAGACACGACGACGGATTAATGTTCTTCATTGCAAAAAGAAACAAAGACCAAAAAGAGAAAGATAAAGGACGCGGCCCTTCTCATTCGACGTGCCATTATTCACACACTCCTCTCAGTTGAGCTCCTCAGCACACTCAAAAAGGAAGAAGGGGAATATTGATAAGACGAAGCCATATCGTGCGATTCGCGATTCCTATATATCTGATATATCCATTCACAAACCTAAGGGTTAGGTTTGAGTGTATGCCAAATTGAGAGTTTTGATCCTTGTGTAATTTTTTCCCATTTTTAACTTGGTGGGCATGGGTTGAAATTATAATTACGTGCTTGTTTTGTCATCGTGATGTCCTACTACAGATGTGGATATCTTGTACATTGTCGTTAGCTAGGTATTTTTTTCTGGGAGAGGGTTAGGAGGTTCATAGTTATATCACGTAGTCTCTTTTAACATATATGGCGTGCTGAGTGTGTAGAAATTATGTGACGTGCATGTTTCCATCAAATTTGACCAAGGTTGTGGTTATATCTGAAGTACTTATTGGGTAAATGCAATCGAGCGAGCTGACATAACTATAGTTATAACTTGGACCTGGCCTAACTAGCTAGCTTCGCTAGGGGACCATCATCTTATTCTAATGAAAAAAAAAAACATAATGGACAAAGAAAAAAAAACAATGGCATAAAAAGAAAAAGTCCATTAGACTACGAAAAGGTCCTAATTCCCATGTATACGAAAGCTATGGAGCGCCCATCTACATTTATCTCTGTAAACTTGTGCAGGGTTAGCTTTTCTTTTCTCTTCTTTTGTTTTTTCTCTCAGTATTTTAACTTGTGCTTTAATCGTACTTGTCGTTGTGCTCTCCCGTTGCCAGGGATCTTTCCATCGTCATAAAGAACTTGATCTGATCGATCGGACCACCTAACTTTGGTTCTTCAAAGTCCACAAAAACCATTCGTAGATAGATGGACTACTGGGTGGGTCTATTAAATGCATGACAAGTTAGGGTTGAAATTAAAGTCTACTGCACATGAAGCAACTGTGTACTTAATTAAACTCATAATTTTTTTTTTTGGACCAGCAATTAAACTCAGAATTCAAAGATGAAGAAGAAGAACAGGGTAGGGACCAGCCGTTTCTAATTATATTCAAAGTAGGAGCTAGGAGCTAGTGAGAGCACGAAAGGACAGTGTGTGTGTGTGTGTGTGTCACATCTTCTCTTATTGATCAATCATCACACTGAGCTTTCACTGAGCCATTTTGCAGTGAACTAATTGATGCATAACCACGAGCTTCTCACCCTTTTGTCTCGACGTGGAGCCTTTGATGCTTACAGTATTTCAGGTGCAATCACTGTATCAAATTATACTATAACCTTTTGTTAAAGTGTTCCACACACACATCCTTTTAAGGTCTATGTCCTGCCAAATGGAACAGAACATAGAAGGAAATGTAGTAAAAGAAAAAAAAAATACCATGCCTTTTAGGTGAAAAAATTATTTTATACTCCTAAATAAAAAAGATAATATATTGTTATAATTAGACTAAATTATATTTTTGGTCCTCTAAATTTTTATCAGATTTCAATTTGATATCTTTTCATTATATTATTGTTTTAAAAAAATTGAATTAAATATGTTAAAATTTGATAATGCTTTATCAGTATTCAAAAGTTTGATGTAAAAAATTTTTGTAATGAAACTAATGATATTAAAGTTAAAGGACTGAAAAGATATTTTATAAAATTAAGGGATCTAAATAAAATCAAATGTAAAGTTAGAGGATTAAAGATATACTTTAGCCATTATTAATTATTTTATAAATTAGTTGAAAGATATGTTTCTAAATCATTCACCCAATTTGGTAATTAATTGTATAGAATGAAGGGTATAAATTAATTGCAAATGATGAAGAATAGTTGTCTAAATGTCAAGTACCATGTATGCAATTAACTTGGCTTGGATTTATTGAAAATGACAATAATGGAGGGAGTTAATTAGTTAGGGTTTGTGTTTTGTTCCGACCGCGTTCAGTTGGTGAGCCCATCGATGAATACAATCTTTAGCTTCCGTGAAGATGGTTATCACTGATCCTCTCTCAATTCCCAAACCTACACCAGCACTATCAACATCAAAAGTTTTTTTTTTTTTTGCCGGTATATATATATATATGTACAATTTTGAAGAGGACCAGCGAGGGCTGGCCCACTAATTATTTGCTTGAACCACGACATTCCTTAATTTCATCGTTAAGTTGTCCTTAATTCCTCTTGTCTACCGACCATCTTCTTCTTCTTTTCTTGTTTTATAATTAACATATCATCTTTAATGCGCGGGTGTCTGTATATATAGTCACCAGCCAAAAAGATTTCTGAGCATGTTTCACCTTCTCCCATTAAGATTTTACATTGCCCCTCTTGCTCGATTAATTCTCACTGACTTGCTTATTGATTGAGGGTAAAATTTCAATTATTCTCTTTCACATCTACCTCTCTGTAATTGAATTATGCCAAAAAAAAAGGAAAAATGAACTTCAGCGAATTTTGCTGGATACTATTCATAGTTAGATCAAGGGTTTTCCTAAAGTAATTGTTAATGTGTTATGGGTATTAGTTTAAAGAGAGAGCTCATCTGAAAAAATTAACTTGTTAAGTAGTAGAGCCCTTGACATATATAAACTATATTTATTTTGTGAGGTTTTTCAATGTGAGACTAATAGTAGTGTATTGTTTGGAACACAACACAAATCAAATTAAAAAATATTAAATTTCTTCAAGCACGAATAATTATCTTATTTTGTTAAAAGAACGCAACTTTTTATAGCAAAATACAATGAAAGAAAACAAGAAGACAAGTTATCATCAGGAGGCTCAAGAAGCACTAATTATGTTATTAGAATTTCATTGTAGTGTTAAAGTATAAAAATACCCACCAAGTGATCGGTCAAGAGTATCTAGTAGCTTAAAGTGAGAAAAAGAGTAAAAATATTCATAACTTTACTAGAGTTGGTACAAAAGTGACTAAACTGTTAACTTTAATTTATTCTAATATCATTAGTTTTTGATGTTAAATGTTGATTATGTTCACCACGTGTTAGTTTTTGTTGACGTAGATCAAAAGGGGGGAAAAACTACTCACAAAGTCATCAGTCAGTAGCATCTAATAACCTAAAGTGAGAAAAATGATAAAAATACACATAATGTTATTAAAGTTGGTGCAAAAATAATTAATTCATCAAATTCCCTAAATATTAACATTTAGTTGACACATAAGTCAAAGTTGATCATTTTTTTATTGATGTGGATAAAAAATATTAGCAAGTAAAACTCTATAGAGGTTGAACAGTCATTGTATAAACATCATGTGGGAAAATGTTATTTTGACCAAACATCAAGTTAAATCACTTGCTTCTTTGCAACAGTGGCGAAAATCATTTGAGAATTTTAAACCTATCATGAATGAAGCTTATGATTGTGACAATATTCTTAAGGTAGGTAGCATAAGAGATGTGCTTAGTTTCAATCTTTGATTATGTACAACCTATCTCATTTTATTGAATATTAAGTTTTGCAGACAAGAAAAATGAGTGGAGAGGGAGGGAGGGGGTAGGATACATCAACGAAAAATGAGATATGGTGGGATATGTTATCGATTAACCTTCGTAGAAATTAACTTGAGAATATTTTTTATCTACGTAAGTGAAAAATAGTCAACTTTTACTTAAATGTCAGTTCAACGGTTAACATTTAAAGGATTTAATAGATTGATTACTATTGTACCAACTTCAGTAATGTTATGAGTATTTTTGTCATTTTTATCACTCTAGTCTACTGGGTGCTTTTGACCAATAACTTCATTATTTTTGTCCCATTTTTAGTCCACGTCAGCAAAGACTGATGCGTAGCAAACATAATCAACATTTAACACTGAAAACTAATGGCGTTAGAGCAAAGTTAACGATTTAGTCATTTTTGCACCAACTCAGGTAACATTATGAATAGTTTTACTCTTTTTTTCACTTTAAACTATTGGATGCTCCTGGCCAATCACTTGGTGGGTATTTTTGCATCTTAAAACTTTCATTATTTATGTTCACATACCTGTCTAGTGCCTTAATTATATATATATAACTGAAATAACCACATTGCCATATTTAATTAATAATTGGGCGTTTAGTTAGATAATGCACTGCTTGGGAAGAGATTTTATAAACATGAATATCAATTAATGTTGTCCGGATGGAGCCTTACTATTTAGGTTGAATACTACATATCTAACTTAGCTTCTTCTAGAGCTTAATTACATGTGGGCATTAAACCGAAAGCGAACTTCAAACTAATACCTTGAATTTTCTGTTTAAAAAAGATACAGCCCAGAGAAGATAGTATCAAATTTCATACTTTTGAATTGTATGGACACAATCTGTCCACTTCAAACTTGGTCCACATATAATTGAGGGGATTGAGATTTTCTGTCCTACTGGATTTAGGTAAACCGAGTTATTTGAAGACAAGTTGCCCTTGCAAGGGGTGCAATTAAGGGATGTGACAGTGAAGTTATGGTGATGATAGTGACTTTGAGAAGATAGAGCTAGAATATTGGTTGTAAAACGTAGACGATAACAATGCTATTCATATTTCCTATTGGTACACTGATGCCACTGTATATGATAGTGATAATGATAATATGGTGATTGTGATGAAGCTTGATTGGACGGCGACACAGCAGAATAAGACAGCCATAACACTTAAGTACATTTGCTTGCCCTAAGCATCGGATCAAAATCCATCAGCATAATGACTGACTATTTATAGATGGAGTCATATATATTAATTCATTGCGGGGCAGTTAATTAATTACAAAGTGAAGTTATATATAGGATTATCAAAAGGGTGCGGCCTACATATATGTTCAGTATAAATCGTAAATGGTCCTGAAATAAGTGATAACAGGTGATGGATACCGTCTAAATCCCCGTTTCAGCTCTGCTATTGCTTAGGCACACATGGGTGAACACATGCTCTGAGTGATCATGAATCTGTTCTGGACCATACATATATTTCATATAATTTACTGGCTTGACTGTACGTGGTCCAAGAAATTTATTGTAATGACCGTATAATTGGGTATTATATATCATTCCGCAGGACCATTTGTAATTAATTAGTTTTAGATGAAGAAAGAGAGGGATGCATCACCACTCGCCTAACTTTTTCCTGCAGCTATGGTTTGAAACTTTAAACTCACAACCACGCCAATAACATATTCCTCTTTCATTTTCAAAATTCGAACTCAGTTGTCACTTTAGGATAATTATAATCTTATGACTTTTCTGCTCAAGATAAGAAGCACTTGACATATATACCCCTTATCACACATGTCAGCCTTTGTTTACCCACACGGAGTCCTGAAATTCTGTGAAAAACTCATTAGTGAGTATGATTTACAGATAACAATACAGGGTGACTAATATTGTGTTGATCAAGTTGAAGAATATAGTGTTACCCAAATTGAAGTACGATAGCAACGCTGAGAAGGTGGAGGACGTAATGTTAAGTTTGATATGGACGTGAAAAACAATGATTGCTTCATTGGGAAAGATAGATAGGGCGGCTTAAGTAACTAAATATAAATAAACAATGTGTTAACATCTTTAGCAGATAGTGTTGTCCATAATCTAGGATATTTGTCAGCATTAACGGCAAAAATCAAGTGAAGCAGTATTGGCTTGAGATACTTACTGAAATAGAGAAAGAGTAATTGGTGTGAGTGTGCGTTTTTGTCTGTTTGCTGCTAATGAGCACTTTATTACGCATATGAAAAGGGCAAGACATGCAGGCGGGTGTGCGTGAGATGGGTGAACATGATGAGTGGTCAGAAAGGAATAGTGATGAGTGATGATATGGGCGTGGAAGGGAAGGGAAGCTATATATGTAGAGTTGTGCAGAGATATATAGTCAGGTCATCGGAAAGGAATTTGCAGATGGATACTTCACATCTTTGTGCACTCGTTCTTAGCTTCTCTTCCATTCCACCATGGACCACCACTCTCAACTTGTCGTCTTCAATCATTTACACACTCCACATGATCTTTGGCATTCCTAGCCTTACAGCTATTGCCCACAGAAGTTGCACTTTCCACTTTCGTGAAACCTCTCCATCACTCCCCACCGTGTATTTTTCTTGTTTCTCTTATTATCTCTTCCCGAAGCACGTGTAAACTGCAGCACATATATATGTATTGCTTGATCTTCATTAATTTTTACACCAAGGGGCTCCAAACTTGCAATTGTAGCCTGCTAATTAATTTTATCCTCGTGATAGAAATTTCAACCAACGGTTTTGAGCAAAAGTATTATTAATTAACCGCAGTTACGTGAAAGATTTTGGTTTTTTCATGTCAAGGATGTGATAGCATTCGGCGCAACTGCTGTGAAAATGATATAACCCATAATTACGGGGGGGTTAAGAGAATTGGACCACCAATCATTAACTTATGCACTGGTCAACAATAATCTGTATCCTTTCACCAAGTCCTGATTTCTCAGCTGATCTGGTCTGCATGCGTACGAAGACCTAGCTATGAGGAGCTTTCAGTAGTGGAAATGACAATCCATCAATTAAGCTCCGATAATATGAAGTTAGAGAGCAAAAATAGAACATAGTACCTCTACAATCAAATCACCCTTTCTTGCATCGTGCTGATGGATACAAAAACAGAGGGGCAAAAGTAAAATAGTAGCCTAGCGAACTCCCAAACTGTTAGCCCAAGGGGGAGAGTCCAACTCAGCATGGCAATGGACCCAATTTTTTGGAATAAGAAAGGAAACTAATGGAATCTTTTGTGTCTCAAGAACAAGGTCAGGAAAACGCTACAAAATTTTGGCTTTGGGGTTGTCTTGTAGCTGCTTCATGGGATCCACCATCACCATGCTTGGTGGAGAACCTCAGATTCTGTACTTACTCAACCTCCCATTTTCAGTTCCTTGGACTTTTCTTCTTTACCCTTTCCAATCGCATCGCTATTCAACCATGTGACCATATCCTAGCACATGCACTGCATGAGCCTCCTATGTCTCCTATTCTCCTATATCTACCAGGAAGTGAGCATATATTGTCCTATTTAAGTTTTCCCTTGCTAGGCATCCCTTAGCAGGAATACATTCATTTAGGGCCTCTTGGCCAGAAAATCAAACCCGGTGAGCACAGCTGATTGGCGCTGCTCACAAGTCATAATTGCAGCAAGTAAATATATTGGGCCCTATTTTGTTAAACCAGAGAATGGTGTGTTAGATCATTCATTGCCACGATCTTGACCCAACTAAAAGCCACATGCTGATAAGATCCTTAAGCCCTCTTAAAGAGTCCGTTCTCAGATCCATTGGTTCGGCCCATCATGGGATAGGCCTGATCATTTCATATCCAGTAACCCATATGGCCATATCTTACACTCCTTTCTGGGATATACATCTACATTCTATTCAAGACCAAGAGGAACTATACAAAAGTTTAACTGGATAGTCATATATGTGGTTTCATTCTAGGAAAATTACCTCCTTCGGTAGTGCTCTACTTTGCATTATGGTTTAATAACTTGCCGAAGCTGACTTTGTCAACTTATATGAAGTATCATCATTATCACAAGAAGAACTCTGGCTACACAGTTATTATCACAGGGGTAAAAAAGACAAGAAGAAGAAAATGGTTTGTCAATCTTTTCTCAAAGGTACCTTCTGTCAATTCCTAACTATCAATAGGCTTTTTTTTCACTCCAAGATCACGATCAAAACTGTGCAGAGAAAACCAAAGTTAATTCATGTCAGTTAGCGAAAGGTCCCAACACACAGATGATGGGTTGTTAAGAATCTTGAAATCCGAATTATTCTGATCAATTTGATGGATAAGTTAGTCAACATATGTGCTTGCTTTTTTGAAAGTGTGATCGACCAATTTCGCATTGTTAGTAGGCTTTAATTCAGTCGGAAAACAACATGACAAAGATTTACTTTTTCAGGTATGTCATATTGGATGATCAATGAAATAATTGAACAGAATACATTTCAAATTATTTAGACTCACCCAAACAGCTGTCATCATCCATGAACAAAAGGTTAATAAACACACAATTAATCAAATCAACTAAACAAACTGTTAAATGATGTGGGAGCTTTAGGACTTCAGAAAGAGGGCAAAAGGCCAATTAAGACCTAACTGATCCATGCTTCACCCTAGATTTAACAGCGCGAGGTGTAGCCGGTGATGCCTGACAAAAGAACTCAGAATACATTTCCGTGAAGAATTTCTCCAGAATTTCAAGATAAGCAGGGCAAGTAAGTTTAGAATAATAATGAAGAACCTCTTCAATGTCCATCACATGATCCACATTGCCCTTATCCAACATCTCCAGCTCCCTCAGCTTCTTTTCCACTATACAGTTTCTCTCTTCACTCATCACTTGCACAGAACTTACGGGTGTAGAATCTTGCCTTTTTCCCTTATGATGGGTAATGATCCTCTTATTATTCTGGTGATCATCAATTTCCTCTCTTTTCTCCGCGGGATTAATTTTCTGCAGAGGACTTGAACATACAAAATTTCCATCATAGACCTGCGTTTCCTGCTTTGCTGGGGCTGACATCACAGGTTTCTTCTTGCTCCCTCCCCTGGGCTTGTGTTTCTGTGTATCCCATTGTTCAGTGAAGTTAGCGTAGAACTTCTCCAAGTCTTCATAAGTTGGGTTATTGTTGTTGTTCGCGTCCATGATGGAAGCTGCGGTCATAGAGAAAGTGAAGTGATCGTGGGGAGGTGTTTTGGGAAGCCTCTGGTAGCCTGGAGAGAAGAAAGACTTGAAGTTCTCAAAGGTCCTGTGGAAGAACTTCTTGGTGCTGGCAATGGAGCTTCTTAGCATCATTGGCGAGGGTATTAAAAAAAAAAATTAGACCTTTGTGGCGGGTTTGTCAGGGAAGAGAATGATAGCCTGTAAGATATTGCCAGAGTGTCTGATTCTGGGGTTGGGGTTGCAAGTGGTGATGATGTGAAGAAGAGTTCTTTATACGGATCAAAAAAACAGGGGAGCCATTAAAGCTTGTTTTTGTCGAACCTTTTTTTCTCATAAAATTCCCTTTGGATTACATTGTTACCATTTATCTCCACCAGGCACGCTCCATAGTGTTCACTTTCCGCTTCCAGAAGGGACCCACGACAACCTCCAAATCTCGCAATCCGTGTCTTACCAGGGCGGGGAAGACGGTGACTGATTTCCATTTTGTGTATATAAATACATTGAAGTTTCGTTGCTTTTACTTTTGGTGGTGGAGTTGGTGTGTGGCCGCTTTGGGGGAAAAACACAAAGAAGAAAGGAGCGGGGTGGTTCTGAAAGATGGTGCCACTTTTTATAATAAATGTGTGTTGCATCGTGTAGTGATGTTGATCTAATCATTGCAGATGAGCTCAATTGATTGGCATAATTTGAGCAGGGTACGATAACATTTGACTAAAAAGAGCATTTAATACGAAAGTTCGAAGTGGTGGGGCTGAATAGGAGGAGGACACGAGGATGATTACGGCAAATGAAGCAAAATGTGAGTGGTGAGGTAAAGAATTAGAGAAAGGCGAAGCAAGGAAAGCGTAACGAGGAATGAGGATAGTTACAGGGAAGCCTTGAACTGCACATGAAAGTCTCTGCTTTGAAACTAGACTCCCTCCTACGCAACCACCCCTTTCATCCTAAGTCAATTCGATCGGATCATTTTATATTCCGTGTGTCGTAAATTAAATTGTTGGAGTTGTATATATGGTCCTGCTAGTTTACGCTTGAGCAATATTAAGCCAGTGTGTGTTATGATTTATGAGGCCTCTCTTTATGACACCCCAATGCTTGTGGGATATTCGTAAAATACGAGTGAATATTTGAACGCATGAATGGAAGCCTCGCGGTTAGTCTGAAGTTAGTAACATAACAACAATTTAGTGGATACGTTTATTTATTTTATATATGAAGATATCCACATTTATGTCTTAATTTCTGCTCAAGAGTAATGATTTTATTTGAGCCCTACTTGCATGATGCATTTTAGAACTTTGTTGGAGCATTTTGAAGAGTTTTGGGTAGAGCCAATAAATCCGACCAACATTGAATAAGTTAAAAAAAATTTAAGGCCAGACTTAATAAAATTATACTTTTTTAATGTTCAGCCAGACTAGAGTTAAAAAAATTCTAGCTAAGCCCATTTCAAATACCAAAAAGAAATATTTTAAAAAAATAAATTAAATATTAATAAATCCTTTAACTTTTAGGATTTTTTTTTTTTTAATAAGAAGGTAAGCCAAGGCTTGATAAAAAATGAAAAAGAAAGATTAGGCTCTACCAGCCATGACATCGAAATTCATTCGCGTCATCCTTGACAAAACCCAATCAAAAAGAGGATGGAGCAGGTAGTAGGACTAAATCATACTGGTCAGCATGTGCGTCTTGCTAGTAAATCTTCACAACAAAATGCTTCCTAGGGTTAGGAACTTATGATGAATTTCAATCTCCCATTAATCATCAAAAAGTAGTTCCCTAGTTTCTTCAATCTAAATCGTTAGTGGATGATCAATACCATTATATTTAGAAAGACAATTTATAACTTCAATAGAGTCAAAGAAAAGTTGAATTTTCTTGAGCTGATGAAGTTTACAAACCTCAAGGTCAGTTTTAATAACAAAAATTTTAACTGCTAGAAAAGGAAGAAATCTTAGTTTCCCTTTGAAAGCAATGATCCGTTCACCTCAATCATTTTTAATGACACCTCCACAAGTAGCAAAATTGTTGCCACTAACAAATCTATCTACGTCAATCCTCATGGGGGGAAGTTTCCAGGCTATTTCAAAGAACAACAAGCTAGGGAATAGCTTATGATGAAATTTGTCTTGAACAGCATTTTTAATTAGTTTATGTATGCCACAATGGATGACCTCATTTGGTTTTGCCCATTTTCCCTCAAATACTTACTTGCAGTGTCTAGTCCATAGGAAATAGCAAAATTGACAAAAATGTTCTAAACCAGCACCACCTACTAGTTTTTTTGTCTCCCAGGGTTATGATTTAAGTTCCATCTAAGTCACATTGGCAAGTCACAAGAGAAAAATATTAGGTCCTTCATAAACTTCTTTGCTCTACCATAATCTCTCAGGATATGAGTAACAGTCTCTTTTCCATGACACTCAAAAGGACAATATGAAGTGTTTGAAAGATCTCTCTTCACTCTGAGTGAATTTATGAGAATTCTTTCATGGTTGATTTTTGCCATAAAAAATTTCACTTTCTCCAAGACCTGACATTTCCAAATCTTGTTCCAAAGTGGGTTTGCAATAGACAAATCAATATTGGCAAGGAAATCATAAGCTACTTTAACAGAGAACCTGCCCTTAGACGCCACTTTCTACCAAAGAACATCATCTTGATTGTTTAAAGGACATTTTATATTAAGATATCATATATTTAAGTACATTGTTATAGATATTTAAAAAATTTAAAAATATTTATATTGTTATATTTTATTATTTTTAATCTATAAAACATCACAAAATAATATTTGAAATATATTTTGATATTGATTTTTAAATTTTAAGACCCACATACTTTTTCTACAAAAAGTTTGGGTCTTTTACATCGTTCAAGCACCAAAAAGAATTTTATAAAATAAAAATAAATAATTTTGAAGTAAAAAATTAAATCAAAATTAATTTTTAAAATAAAAATTTTGATAATTCAAGTGTTTAGGTTTTGGGTCAGGCTTAGCCATTTAAGCTTTTTAAAAAATTCAAGTTTATTCATGTCTGGCCTATTAGGGCCAAGCTCAAATAAGTCTAACCCATCTAAATTGCCGGCTCTAATTTTGGACCACTTGGACAAATTTTGTTGTTTAATGGGCCTTGGAAGCTATTTCACCTAACTCATCCCATAAGGACATTTGGATAATCTTACTAAACATGCACCTTACAAGTTTATTAAATCTTTTTGCCCTACGTGCACCTAGTATTTGGTGTTTTTTGGACCTTAACTAATTAAGATCGTAAAAGTATTTAAAATAATTAGATATCTAGAATTTAAATTTAAGACCTTTAAATAAATTAGCATAGCTCTCAAGTAGCTAAATTACGCGCTTGTTGTTCAAGTTTGTTGAATTCTTTTAGAGGAAAGATGTGCACTTGAATTTTTTTTATAGATAGATAAAAATCCTAGTGGCAACCAGTAACACCACCTCCCTTATTTGCGAGAGGTCTTGAGTTTAAAACTAACATTGACGTGTTTGCATGTATGTGTAGGTAGATGCATTTTCCTTTCACATGAGGAAACTAGATTAGGCGGTAAGATTTTGAACAGATAAAAATCTTAAGAATTTAAAAAATAAGAAAGAAAGAAAGGTGGGAAAAGACAAATAATTCTTTATAAGACCAAGAAACATTCTTTACCCTCATGCATATTAAAAATATAAGTAATAATTTATTTTACTTTACAAGCTGTGACTTTATACTTGTTAAAAACATAAGTAACAAAGTATTTTATTTAAATTTTTTAATTTTCGTAAATTAAAATTCTAAATAACAAAAATTTTCCACTAAGTTGGGTACTTAAATTTCTACCATTTATATAAATAAAATTTATAATAACTTCATCCTTAATCCTTCGTCTACCAATCCATTTTTTCCTGCATGTATTCATTACACACCTTTTTTCACTGTAGATCCTAGTATCCAACATTTTTCTTTGATATATAAAAATAAAAAAAACATTTAGAAAGCGTTATGTGGGGTCATTTAAACGGTAATTACAATCTATGTAGATGTATAAATTGAAATAAGAAAAATACTCTACTGTAATATCAATGATAGGAAGAGGATTGCTCACATGATATGCATTACATTCACCTTAATCTCTGATTTCCAAATGCTTTCAAAAAATTAGGCAATCACTTTCTTATTTGTCTTTTGGGCATAAACATATGCTCCTTTCAATCCTTTTTTATAAGCCCTTCTTCATTACCTTATTGTGATTGAAATCAAATTAAAGACATTATTTGTATGTAAATGAATAAGTGAAGTAGGATAATGAATAATATTCTGTAAGTAAATAAATAAATAAAATAGGACAATAAACAAATGAAATATGATGGTTTTGATATTAATTTAAATTATAAAAATTTTTATTATTTCTCTCAAAAATTTAACATCAAATCAAGACTCCTAGATTGCAGTGATTTTTCAAAAATTTAGGGGCTTTGATTCAAAATATATTTTGGTCAAAGGGTCTTTATTGATATTTTTCTTAAAGCTTTTGATCAATTTCAATCATACTTCCTTTGATTGTATGCAGTCTAACTGGATGTGGACTGAAGAGTTGAGAGAATTGTAATTAAAAGTAGAACTATCAATTATGATTGAGTCGACCCTTAAAAGATTAGAGCCTAAATGAGCGGGTCTTGTTAAGCTTGATTATATCTCAGGCTCCATTTTGATCGATCTCATAACGATCCTTAGGGCTCCGATCCTCAGGGCCTTGGCTCTATATAAATATATATATTTGAATTTAAAAATCTAAAAGAATATATTTAAAATCTCATACACATAACATTAATGCTAGAAAAACAAATTTAAGTCTATAAAAAAACAATAAATTTAAGTCTAATAAAAAACAAAATCAACTCTAATAACAATCAGACTTTGCTAACATTATCTTCTAAATCTTGATGATTTTTATCATCATCAATACTAATATAATTTCATCTTTTTTTTTGTTAAAACTTTATCGGTGACAAAGATATTAAAATTTTCATATATTCTTTTTTTGTTTTTGTGAAAATGATGTTAGAGTTTTAGAATTAGTGTAGTATTTAATATTTTTAATATTAAAATTTAAAAAAATTATAAAAAAACTTAAAAGGTTGATCCTTTTATTTTAAAGTTTAAAAGAACTTATTATTTTATATTTTAAAGTGGTTGATTTTAATTGACAATTCTAACAAAAAAAAAAGCAAACTTTTTTGATAGCATTGGAGCTGACAAGTTAATTTTGATTGGAGACTACCCCAAGGCACTTTCTCATTTAATCGCGTTGAATCATATGATGACTTGGCTAGATGGTTATAGTACAGTATAAGACAGTTTCAAAGCTTAGGCATGATCTCGTAGACTTGAAGCGACCACCTAAAAGAGGTTATTGCATAATAAAGCACTTGAATTGTTTGATTGGTCGGACAAAGATCGATAATGGGACGTGTCAAATCATGTATGGTTGGCTTCAGATCAACTCCAAACGATTTTTTACGGTTAATCAATCATAAGCCATGCCTGGCTAGTGTTTTTGTTTTGTTTGGTTTTTATTTTGTATGGAAGGATGAGAATGCCAACAAGAAGACGGTAAAGTTGGCCACAAGCACCAAAGGGCCCAAATATTCGGCCATAAGCCCATAAGTCCCAAAGGTCTAAATAAGAAATGATGGGTATCATGATCCAGGAACAACCATATATATTGAGAGAAAAAAATAAAATACTCTTCATTTTTGCACTAATCCATTAAAATCATCCATGAATATTCAATAATGTATACTTTGAAGGAAAGTGCAGAATAAAAGGATTTTTTAATATTTTTGCTGAAAAAAAAAATTGTCTCTCAACTATCGTTGCTTCCTGCAAACTTTATTTCTCCATTTGAGACTCATGTCCAAATATTTTTTTTTTTGGTCCTTATGGCTAATTATCCCCAAAGATAATTATGCTTGATTTGCAATTGGTATTTACGAGAACCAATACTTTGTAAAGAAAGACGTGGGTGAATGAAGAAGATGCTGGTTACCATCCTGAGCATCCGCACCAGAGAGGATCCGTATGTGGCGGGTGGTGACGGTGTTTGCTGGGTGGTGGCCAGCTCACAGAGGATCCGTATGTGTCTCCAAAAGCGGCAACATGAATTCGCAGTCTCAAAATTGGGCTTGACGGTTTCTTCATTTGCGTCCACACGAGGCCCACTCCAAGCCCATCTTCCCTCACATCGATTGCCGAAAAGGGCAGAGAGAGAGGAATAGCTCGAGAACCCAAAAAATGCGGTCATTAATGAAGAATGGTAACGCAACGGAGACATCCATTAATGGCTCTTCATTCTCAGCTTCCATTAATTCCCTCCTCTCTGTTTCTCTCTTTTCGTCTGTCCCATTGCTTTCCTTCCTCAGTCCCCACCTCCCATTTTGCCCTTTCAAATTCTCCTTCCCTTCCTTCTCTCTCTCCTTCTCCGTTTAATCCTTCTCTTGTTTTGCCGATGATAATGATCACTCACACTCATCTGATATGCTCTGTTCACTGCTCTGATAAAACGGATTTGCCTAATAATACAACCAATCACCATTTTCTTCTTCGTTTTGTCTCTTTTCTCTATCTGTTCCCTGTTCATATTCAACTTGGTTCTCCCTGATTTTGAATGCCTAATTGATAATAATCTAACGTCCGCCCTCTTGTGACTACTAAATTATTCACCATCGCGTTTGTTCTCTTGTGTCACAAGAGAGACTGTTCGGAAGATTCAAGGAATCTTTCAGCTGCTCTTGCCTTATAGTATACTTGTTGTTATAACAAGCCTACGCATGAGGGTATTAGCCATCGAGCAATATCCGCATCATATGGCTTTCCTTCGATGTGATCATCATTCAAAACTGAAGCATGTGAATTTAAATACAATAAACGGACCAATCAGTACATTCGTCATGTGAATCCTCTAGCTGATTGGGTCAACTTTTCACCAGCTTCTGGATTCCATGTTCTTGGTTAAATAATTTCCTATAATTTGACCTTTGGCCGCGATAGAGTAACAGTTTCCTAATAGACCAAATATATATATTTATCTTTTCCGGCTCAGAACTTTAAATAATAACTTAATCACACGAAGATCTCACTTTTCTTGAGCACAAACGCACAAAAAAGAAAGAAACGGAACTCGTCACTCAATTCATATCGTCCTTTTGCTCGAGATGAGTATGTAATATTGCAGCTCCTGAGGTAACCAACAACTTTCAAATTTTCAATGGAGAAGAAAGCAACTTTTCTTTGGTGGGGGCTTCAGAAAACGAGTGAACCTTTTTGTATTCTTTTGGAGGAAAACAAATTCAAGAGGTCCAGCATAAACCAGCGCAAGAGAGTGAGACAACTTTTATTTTTTTCAAACTCCGGCTTCAAATCAAACAAAAGCTTCCCATCCCATCACCATCTTTTTCTCCTTTTAGGCCCGGAAGTCCAACGCAGAGGGCCTTGTTTGCCATTTCAGTCCAGCGATCTTTTCAACGGAGGATAAAATTTAAAAAAGTCTGGTAGACAACTTTCTCATAACATCAAAATGCATAACAAAACAATGAAACATCTCTATTTTAGGTCTTTTCGTTGATTTTACTACCACCTTTGCGGATACAGTTCTTTGTCAGTTTATCTGAATATATGAAGAAATATCGCGACGGGGAGCACAACAACAACAAAGAAGAAAATCCCACGAGTAGAAGATTCAGCTCCAGACAAGACAAAAAGAAAATATAACTTAAAGTAACTTAGATTGAATGGGAAATGGAGTATCATAAACGCGAACTAAGTTAAGTTAGAGCTAGACTATTTTCCATGGAAACAAACACAGATAACAGATCATTCTTGAGTCTTAAAACCAGTCAGAGAACAGGGCTTCCCAAATCTCAGTGAAAACCT
This sequence comes from Prosopis cineraria, assembly GCF_029017545.1. NCBI lineage: Eukaryota > Viridiplantae > Streptophyta > Magnoliopsida > Fabales > Fabaceae > Prosopis > Prosopis cineraria. The sequence continues at coordinate 40,647,167 of NW_026555332.1, forward strand.
CTACAATAATCTTATGATGATTATGCGAATTGAGGGACAGGAAACACTGCAGGAGATTCTCCAAATCCTCGGGCGCAAATATCTGTTTCTCAACTATCATTTCCACCATGGACGTCCTGAAATCATTGTAAGGGTCACTGGACTGCTTCACTACGGCGAAGGTATCCTTCACTCTTCCCTTCAATGGCATCACGCCCATTTCAGAACTTAGGCTCTCCGGACCCACTCGGTCACCGTCCTCCTTCTTTTTCTGGCAAGACCGATGACGCCGGCGGCGAGAACGGGAGGAATCCGAAGAGAGGCTTCTAGAAGAGAAAAGCGTGTCGGTCTCATCCTCTCCTTCGCTGTCGTCGTCATCGTCGTTGCTGTACCACCAATATCCTCCTATAGTCCCGTCCTGAGCGCAAGAGTTGAATGGGAACATATCCGAGGGCTTTCTTTTCTTACGGGTACCTTTCTTCTTCTTCTTCTTCTTAATCTTCTCGTTCCTCCCTGAATGTCTCAATTTCTCACAATAACCAAACTCGTCCTCGTATACTGGATTCAGAGGCGTGATTGGCGAAGCCGGGGGACAAGACCTCCCTCCGTGATTGCCCCGGCGGAACGGCGATGACGGCCACTCAGAAACTTTCTTTCTGGGAAGCGAAGAATCAATAGTTTCAGAGGTTTCCAAGGCTTTGGGTCCGCATATGGAAGGAAAGGGACGGGGTTTAGGAGACGATGGGTCGATAGGGTGAAAGCCACGGTGGTCGTGGTGGGGAAAGACAGCTTTTTCAGTGACATCGGAGAAGTTGCGGGCGCGGCAAGAGGCGAAAGAGGATCGGAACATGCGAGAGATTCGCATCTTGAGACGGGTTTCCATTAGAGGAAAAGGAAAGTAATGGGAAGGAAGAAAGGCGCAGAGAGAGAGTATAAGAGAATGTGGAGGTGGAGAGCTGCGATGGGTAAAAAGAAAGGAAGTGGGAGAGAGGGATAAATGCATGGGAAACCGAAAGTGGAAGTCGTATATATAATCATATTCAAATCTTCTGAAACCGACTTTATGCTCGTTTTCTCGTCCTCTTCCCCGTCCTCATTGACTTATTATTCATTATTAGCTTTAAAAGTTGCCCCTTTGTAGGTTTTAAGCACAAGCTCCACGCTAATCTTTCTCCTCATTAAGTTCACTATTGAGCCCTCCAAATCCAACTATTTTAAAATGGTTCACTGCCATATTTATCTCTTTTAATTGAATTACAGACTATTATTTTTGGTCAAAAAAAATTACAGACTATTATTGAATCACTTTACTAATCAAGCTTTTTTTAAAATAATTAATTAATCACACTTAATTTGGTTGAATTTGAATTTTATTTGATTAATATAATAATCATTAGCATGAATAAATAGATTATTGAAAAGGTATAAAGATAAAAGAAAGCATAAAAACTGTACCCACTTATCCTGCTTTTATTTATAAATTATTTTTTAACATATTTTATTGAAATCAATAAAAACTTTAAAATGTAATGTCTAAAATTATTTAATAAGTTAACTCCCATTAGATAGACATACTTTTATCACACCGATATTTTAATGGGGATTAAAAAAAACTTTATATAAAATGTTAATAATATGTCTTATAAATAAGAATAACAAAATCATTCTCTCTCTCAAATAAACAGGACTGGAGATGGAGAACAGTGGATAAAACTTATAATTTGGAAGCTTTCTCATAATGTAGGTTTTAACTTTGCGGTGGAACCGTACTAGAAAAAGTGTGATAAAACTTGCGGGACAAGAACGCCAGAACAAGAGGCTTACAAAAGAAGAGCCATGCTCACTTGGCCGCCAAGTTTGGAAGATTCAAGTTCAGAGACAGAAGTAGTAATAAACTAGTAATTATGAAACTAGAAAGATATCGGCTGAAAGTGCTGGGATTAATGATAACCCTTTCACTTTCCACGCAATGGGAATAAAGGAATTATATAATAAATTAAAGTAAGTGTTGGTAGTCCCAGAGGAAACAACCAAATAGTGGATGCATAGAGTGTACGTTGGGGACCGGTAGGGGATGATGATCATTTAACAAGTGAGTATAATGGAAGAAGTTGCAGGCGCTTGATGGTGTTTGAAATTCAAACGGTACGTGCGTGCCTGCGTGCTATGCTCTGTTATATAAAAAGGGATCCGACTCCACCATATCTGATATCCCCAAGTAGCGATAACAGTGCCAAAACAAAAGCTTCCTGCATTGCTATAGCCTTTTTGCAAGAATCTTCACCTAATGCTCCTTTTCTTCTACATCAATCTCCTATCAAATGAATTTCACATGTGTTCGTTTAATTTATTCCACACTTATCGTGAGTTTACATTTCATTGTCATAATCTTTCTTGGAATACATTATATTCATACAAATAGAAAAGGTTTTTTCTTTTTTTTTAGTGATTAAAATTATTTTTCATATTTATTTCTATAGGCAATGTTATTTAAGAGAGTATAAAAAATCTATTTTCTATGTCAAGGCTAAAACAGATGTAGAAATGCATCAATTTTTTTTTTTTTAAATAACATGTTACTTTTTACATTAGTTATGTAGCTCAACTGATTTTTGCTGCTGTTAAAGTCATAACCAATGTAGAAAGTCTTTATTTTTTTTAATATTGTATCTATTTTTTCAATTACACATCATTGCACACAAAAAAATGCTACAGCTAAATAGTACAACTCATTTACAATTGCCAACACAAATCATAATTTAGTTTAGTTATCCAAAACTAACAATTATTTAACATGATTCACATAAAAAAATTACAATAATTAAAATTCTCAGAATCAACTATCAACATTATCAACAAAGATATTCAAAACTTATTTAAATTAATAAATTTATTAAATTATCTATAACTATCTATAAAACTACACTTTTTACATAGGGTGAAGCAATCATGTAAAAAGTGTTTTTTACACAATCTGCGGAGGCATCTGATGTATAAAATCTAATGGTTAAGTGCAAATATTACAAAACTGCCACCATTTAAATTTTCTACATCATTTGCATTTCAATCAATATATAAAGTCTCTTGTAAAATTCATAATTTATACTAGCATTTATCTATATAAGATATTCAAACCTCACTCTTTTATATCAACATCAACAAACGGATAACAAGAGTAAAGAATATTGCATCTTAATTTAAAACTTTAAAACTTAAGTTTATAAGTCCTTTCACTTTATTATATTATTTTTTAAACTCAATTTTATCTTATGTGATAATTTTTACAACAACTCAAGTTCACTCACTCTTAAACATGATTAAATCACAATATTCATAACTTATGAACAACATACAGAGGTTGTTATAAATTTCACATTTTATATATAAATAATGATATTGATATATTGACTCTTTTATTCGTAATAACAATTATGATCATTCAAGAACTCCATATTTTACTTTTTAGAATGAGAAAGAATATAATTGAAACAGGTATTGATCAAAATTAATCTTGACCACACTATTGATAATATTTTTGTTACAGAATTATATATCCACTCATTAGACTAGTAATTAATATATATTTTTGTGACAAAAGTTATCTTCGTATAAAATTAATTTAAAATTGTTTTATGTCTCATGAATTAATATATATATATATATCCTAAATATACAAAATTTTAATTATTAAGTTATCGTACATTTTGATATGAAAGCTCAACATAGAAAGACTTGCAAAGCTATATGTGATGGTCAAATATTTGACAGTCACATCCCATAATAAAATTATTGATAGGAGTTGCTATTTTTTTTTTTTTTACAAATACGTGAATTTACATGTTTGTATTTTGGAACCGAAAAAAAAAAAGTCACGTTTCAAGTAGAAGACACAAATAAAGACATAATCCTATAATTTCATCATGACTGCATTATAATTATAAATAAAAAAAGTATTTAAGCTTTTCATTAAAAAAATATTTAAACTACCCTCATATCTCACAAGTTTGGATCTCTCTCTCTCTCTCTCTCTCTCAATACATATTCTCAGCAATCATGGAAAAAGAGGGAGGAGGGAAAGAGAAGAATTGCGCTTGTTCCTTGATTTTCTTCATTACATTACATTATGGTCAAATTGTAAATTGCATTACGAATGACAAGTAATACTATTGATATATCTATATATGAAATTGTACGCTTTCTCATAACCTCCGTGTATATTCCTTTCAAATAGACTTTAAAGTAGAGTACAACTGACTAATTTTATGCATGCGTGGAAGGGTACATAAATAACGGATATACCATACCTATATATTTTGATCACCCTAACTAGATCTAAGTCTAAGGCACTATGAACTGTGTAATCTATAGTTTCTATAACTAATTGTTGGACAGCGACCCTTCACCCAACAATTTGAATCAAATTGGTAGTTACTTCCCATTTCGTGTTTCTCAATATTTCAATTATTGCTTCCCCTTAATCAAAAATACCAATTAAGTTCAATAACCAACAAAACCTAAAATCTATATATATCTCTCTCAATGGTTTGATTTGGACGCCTTCCTTCCTTTCAAGATAGAGAGGGCTAGGGAAGAGGACGAGGGTCTCCCAATATATTTCTCCGTTCACGGAGGTGAATTAAGAAAGCGAGCAAAAAAGTTGATTGTGACTGTTTCGCGCACACAGAAAGAGAGAGAGATAAAGAGATTTAAAAAAATGGTTTTGATTTCGAGATGTGAGCGAGAGGGATATACTAGAGTGGACGACAACGTTAATGTTGTCACCTTTTAAATGTTGCCATCTAAATGGATACTACACAGAGAGCTTCATTTGTCCGCATGCTCGTGACTTCCTCAACTCGTCCGGTGGCTACAAGACAATACTTGAGGCTCTCAGTCTTTGGCCTCACCGTCATGTTGAATCTTTTTTTGCGTACTACTCACTAGTCAGTTGTACTTCTCGTCATCTCCAAAACCATTAACATATACACTCTATAATTAAGTATAAACATTAATACTAAGATATGTATTTTGTATGACTTTGGAAACATCAAGTCGCGGTGTTCCTCACTTTCTCTCTCTAAATACGGCATCTTTCAAGTCTTGGAAGCTTCCAAGCGAAAAACGACACGCGAAAGAGAGCAGATCTTGCCCTTTACCTAAAATACCAACCATGTAATAACAGACAGTTTGAGATAGTTTCAGCCAGCTTTTCAAGACCAAGCTCCATGACAAGAAGAAAACCATTGCCCTTTCCATGGATTTGTTCCTCTGGAAAATCTCAGACCTCCCTTTTTTTTTCCTAATATATTTTCTCTCTGGCTTGTCGATGACGACAAGGATTGGTGGTGTTTGACATTTGGATCATGACGTATGGTCCTTGTGATTGTTATTATATTCATCTCGTTTAAGATTTTATAAGCTTGTCCTTTGCATGGGCTATATACCATATATGTACAAGAGATTAGGTCACAAATTCAAATGCTTAACGTTAACATTCAAGCTGGGAAGATTACAGTCACAGTAGGAGACAAGCTGCATTGAAACAAACTGACTCTGTGACTTTGAGCTTCTGGACAAGGATAGTTCATGAAACGGTTGTCATAATATTTGAAGTTGGAGTTAAAACAAGCAAGCTTGGCAAGAAGGGGTATCAAACACCAGTGAAGATGGTACAAACTGGTAAATATCCCAACAGAAGCAAGAAAATCAATATTTTGACGAGCTACACAACGTAAAAGTAACTGAGCACTGCTTTAGATTGTAATGTCAAACTGTGCGTGTGTGGGGCATGTGAGATTTGGGTAGCAGAACGCCTAATTTTACCTAGGATTTTCACCACCCGTGAACCCAAAGGTGTACGCTGCCTTCATCTTCTTACATATTAAAGTGACAGAGAAACAAACAAGTCATGTTTTGCTCCTAACACTTGCGTATGGCCAGTGGAATTCTGATTCAATTTTTTCGTATAAAGTTGTCGAGTTGAGGGTCAGGTTATGATTTCGATCGGCACGGGATGTATGCGTATAGGAACTTTGCTCATCAGCACCGTACATCAGAATCCACTGGCGCACCAAAACTTTTGGTAAATGATGTATGTGTTTAATTCATCTCAAATTTTATCAGAATATATTAAGCAAACTTACAGTTTAATAATTACATGCACTTAATCAGAATTCAGAAATATATAATATATATCGCTGGAGAGGAAGGCTATACTATATACTCTACACACTTAAAATCCCTATATCAAGATATTGCATAAGTGGGGGGAAAACATTACTCGTATGTTGCAATTCGTGAAATCTTTTATTCCACGAAAATGAAAGGGAAAATCTGTACGTTATCCGTACACTTGAAGAATTACAAGAGTTGTCCAAAGAATACCACCACGAGCAATCATCACGCTTACAACTTGATTATATATATTGAATGTAATAATAGAAACTGCCATTATTTTTTCCCTCTTTACTTATCCACATTGAACACCACTTTTGTATCTTTTTTTCTGTGGCTATCTCCACTTTGGTGTGTGTGCAGGGCTGTAGAGGCTGAGTTTTATTTCAAGGCACAGACGCGAAGTAATTCTCATCGAGCCTCGTCATCTTTAAACAGAGCTTCAATTTCCTCTAAGCTCTTACCTTTGGTCTCTGGCAGAAAGAAATAGAAGAAAATCGTAGCAAGTACCGTTATCCCACCAAGAGCCAAAAACATGCCCCCGAATGTTATTTCCTCAGATATGCTGAGAAATGTCATGGACACCACCCCGCTCACCAGCCGATTCACTGAAACAGCCAAGCCCGAGCCTTGGGCCCTTAACCTCAATGGGAATAGCTCTGATGAGTACACCCATGTTATTGGCCCAAGCCCAATAGAGAAGAAGGAGACCGCGCAGCACAGAGCAACCACACATAATGCAATGGCCCATCCAGGCTTGCTATCACAGTGTTCTAGAAGTTTAGAGCCCAGGCCCAGCCCAAACAGAGAGACTGCCATGCCAAATGAGCCCAATAGCAACATGGGCCTCCTCCCGACCCGGTCCAAGAACAGGGCAGACAACAAAGCAAAGCAAGTCTTGGCGATTCCCATGATAATTGTAACACCAACAAGCTGCTTCTCAGAGTGAATCCCAGCCTCCTTGAACACTTGTGGAGTATAATAAACCACAGCATCATTCCCAGAAGCCTGCATGAAGAAGTTGACCCCAATTGCAGCAACAAAAACTCGGAATACAGCTCGAGAAGGTCTCACAAACATGGCTTTCCGAGCCTCTAGTCCATGCTCTGTCCCCGAACAATTTGCTTTTGCAGCTTCCGATATCTCTGCAAGTCTCATTTCAGCTTCTTCTTTTGTCTCTGACGTTCTTAACAGAACATCCTTGGCTTCCCGAAATCTTCCCTTCAGGACCAGCCAGCGAGGTGACTCCGGCATTGCAAGCACACCAAATGCCACTGCAATTGCAGGCAAGGCTGCTAGACCAAGCATCAGTCTCCAGCTGATGTCATGAGAGAGACCTGATAGGGCATAGTTGGAGATGTAACCCAGAAGGATCCCAATACTGACGAAGACTTCTGGGAGGGATGTGAGGAAACCTCGAGACAAAGAAGGCGAGAGCTCGGCTACGTACACTGGGGCGATCATGAGGGAGTATCCAACTCCAATGCCTGCAACTACACGTCCTGCCATGAGGAATGTGAATGAAGGTGCCATCCCCATCAAGAGTGAACCTATCAGAAATGTTGATGCTGCTAGGATTATGGTGTAACGCCTCCCTATAGTGTCTGAGGTCTTGCCGGAGGCCAGAGATCCGATCAATGAACACACGTTCAGGCAACCCACTAGGATTTCTACTTGCGTTGATGTTATTCTCAGATTTTCCTTTATGAACAACACAGCACCACTCATCACCCCAATATCTGTACGAGACAAAAACGAAATCAAAGTTGATTTTGCTTGTACTTGAACTGATCGATTTCAATGAAATTACTCACCGTATCCCAAGAGAACGGAGTTGGTAGAAGCCAAAATAGCACAAGCAAGAGCGTATATATTGAGACGAGGATTGTCTTTATGGTATCCAGCTGCAGAATCGTCTTCTTCCACCCATGATGATCCTTCTCCTTTTCTCTGATACTTCAGATTAGTGTTTGCAGCGTAAGAATCCGAAGCAGGAAGTGGTTGGTAATAGTGGTGCTTGCCCTGTTCTGGATCAGGGCTGTCCTCCATCTCTGAAAGAGGAAATGCAGAAAAACGAAAGGGGCCGTTTCCAAAACTGGACAGAACCTGAACTCGATGGTCAATATATGAAATGTGATATACTCTGTTCAATCCCATTTATGAGCGACTTCCAACCCATTTCACGGAAATAAAAAACTTTAAATTTTATTAATTTTATTTAAAAATTTAATAAGTTTTCAATTAAACTTATTAAACAGACATATTTTAAAAATAAAATATCTTATTATTTAATAGGATAACATAATATTTCGGTAACAGAAAAGATCGGATTACATAATATAGACACAAAACAAAGATTCACTGTCCTATAAGAGGAATAACTAAATATCCATTTCTTTTACGTACAACAACAAAATACTACTACATGAAAGCCTATCTTCTTATTCTCTGGAGAAGACCAATTAAAGACAATTATAATTGGTAAAATAATGATTTAAAAATCCTTCATGTTGGCCCATCTTATGGATATTTCTCTTTAATAATTGGTCCAGGCTGCGCATTATACAGCTTTAAGACCCGCATGGTCACAGGATTCAGGGTCATTTCAGGTATAGTAATTTGCTATGATTTGCATCTTTGACATTAGTAATACAATACAAATATAAAAATAGGCTAAGATGACACACGACACGTAATTTTATATTATATCGTAATTAAAATATACAAACCGAGCATGAGTTGATCCAAAATCACACGTTTAAACGAGACGGTTGGGAAAAGCTGCGATCACATGATCCAAATAATTAAGTGGTCTCGTCAAAGCGTTTTCTTTGTCTCTAAACGTGTCAGACACCCAAAACATCACGTGCACAGTTTTTTGAAAGAAGCTTTGATATTTTCTGGTCGGTAATCATCCAAGGGGAAGCTTTCAGGAAGATATTGGGGTGTGAACACTATAGATTCCTCTGTATTATATCACAGAAATACTAATTCAACCAAAGCAAGCCTTGTCAGCCAAGTAATGAACTAGGCTAAATACAACCAGCTAGGGAGTCTAGAGGTTATATGGGTTTGTTTTATTAGAGATGAAACACGTCGTACGTAGTTAACTCACCATGTTCAGGAACAATGGATCATGAAGAGTTGGCCCACTTCGTCCATACAACAACTGGAATTTCTTCTCTCTCAGAACTCAGAAGCTTATGTTATGGGGATTCACTGGACCACGATATAAGGCTTGACAAGGTGTGACCAGATTGGAGCGTACTCGTCCCGTTTCAAAATATAAACATTTTTTATATCTAATTTTATTTTGAAATGTATATAAACAATTTAGCATATATATTTTTAAAATTTTATCTCTTACATTTATTAACTTAAATATTTGTATAAATGTATGTGAGCATATATAGATTTGAACATTGTTGAGCACTAGTCTCTTTCGCCTTGTTGGGAAGAAAAGTTTCTGATATCTGATTTTATTAGTCAATTGAGGTAAAGAAATCCACAATTCCATACACAGCAACAAATTGATTGACAATGTTGTGTAGTAGGTTGGGTATTAATAAGCCCAAGATTGGCGTTGATCTTCAGTAACATAATTCAAGAACAAGATCGAATTTACGAAAGCAAGGATAAAACAAACAATTAGCATTTTTTTAGCAAAGAACAACTAGCATGTTAATGGCCAGAAGTTCCTGTTCAGATCAGCCCTTTCAATTGTGGAAGTTCCATCCTAATTAAATTCTATATCGGAGGCAACATATTATAATGAACCAACTGTGGACCAATATAATTTTTAGGGAAAATAATAATTAGGAATCTTATAAGAATATCAATAACAATTACAGATCTTAAATTATTAAATTTGTAATAATAGATTATAATCCTTACTTGTAATAAATTATCTTATATTGATTGGTTTGATATTTATATTAGACTTTAATAAATTCTCAACTAATGCTAGAAGGATTTTCAACTATCTTTTGTTAATTTCTCAACTAAAAAAATTATAAGTGATTAACTTGCGATTTATAACTAACTCTTATAAATTTTTAATTAATATTGTAAATAATCTCAAGTATATTTAAAAGATTTCTCAAACTATTTACCTATATATTGATAGCAAAAAAATGATAAGTGATTAACTCACGATTTACAACTGACTTTCGTAAATTTATAACTAACGTTATAAATAATTTCAAATATATTTACTTAATTTTTTATTGACTGATAGTAAACAATAGATTTATCTATATATTGATAATAAAAAATTAAAATTTATTATTGACTCTTGTAAATTTTCAACCGATATTATAAATAATCTTAAATATATTTAATAAATTTTTCAATTTATTATTTACAAGTTTTTTAATTACAAGTAATAAAGGTAAAGGTGATGATTTATTATTGATATTTTAATAATTTAAAATTTATAATTGTTATTAATGTTTTGTTAAAATTCCTAATTCCAAATTGTCACTTTTCTTATATAAAAATATATGGTTTCTCGAAGCCTCTAGCTATTGATGAACAGCCTTCTAGCGAGTCTCTCTCTCACAGTATAATATTATTACGTTTCTTTTTGCAGGCAATGTTATATCATCATGTTGTCCCGTTGATTCACATACACTTGATCTACTAGTATAAATTCTCATTTAATTTTCATGTACATCGAGTACTGATTCGTTGCCGGTAAAAAATTCGTAAAAAGAAATTCCAGCCTGGCCAGTAACATCGATAGGCATACTTAGTTCATTTTTCTTAATCACATAAATGAACTGGCCCATTATATGTTATTCCTTTCAAATTATAATATAAAATATATTTTAAAAACCTTACTTCATTTAAATATAAAGTATTGAATTATTTTTATGTTTGTTTTTTTAGCTATACTCGTACTTCGTTTATTTTTTTAAAAAAATTATGTATTAAAATTTTAACTATAATTATCAAGACTTTTTATGTGGAGTATTTAATAAGGATACAATTAAATTAAAGAGATGTGAATATCTTTTAAAATTTAAAATTTTAATTAATATTATTTATAAATTATGAATTAGTTAATTATAATTTATGTTGTGTTTTGGACGGAGTATATTGATATTGAAACCACAACAAAACTCTGCGCGTAAAATTGGAAAACTCTGCATTGAGAAATCACTGTTAACGGAGAGTCAATCGCTAGGAGACTATAAATATTAAATACTAAAAAGGGGAAAGTACAGAAAAGTTTCATGCATAAAAATTAATTACAAATAAATTTCTTAAAAGTGGGTTATTGCTAACCGGTTTTATATGAAGAATTTGTGTAAAATTAAAGAACACGTTAAATAAGTTGTAAATTTCTTATGATTTGACTCACAAATGTTAGAAGAAGACTTGTAAATCACCATAGAATTAATGAACATTTTTTAAACATGTTTTCTTCTTATATTTGTAAATCAAACGGAAAAATTTCACAATTTATGCTTTTTTTTTGCACAAATTATTCATGAGACCCATTAACAATTAACTGTAAAATAACAATTATTTTAAAATAAAGCTCAAGCTTCAACCAATAAATGTGGTCAAATTGCTAAAGATTTGTTTAATAATTGACAAATTTATGGGATCAAATTATATTATTGATGTCACTACCTTGTTGATGGGTGATTCATAAATATTTTTTTCAATAAAATATTTTATTGATAATCAATTTTTAACAACTATCATTTTGATTATTAATTATTTAACTATCATATTATCTATATATAAAAGTAAAACTATAAACTTGTGTCTGAAGACCTCATATGTCCTTTAAGCTTTTTTTGTTTTTTGTTTTTTTGCTTTTTTTCATTAAAAAATAATTAAATTATTTTTCTCCCATATACCTATCCAAATGATGTCATGGGTCAGCTACAATTTTATGATTTATTGTTTATTTTAGAAATAAACAAAATTACCTCTCTCTCAAATATCTCTCCACTATTCCAACTTAATGTCAAGATTATAAGAATTAAAACAATAATAATCTAACTAAAAATTAATATTCAAATCCAATTTTATAATTAAAAAACCCACCTTCTCATACGTCTCTCCATTATCCCAACTCAATTTCAAGATTATAATAACTAAAATGATAATAGTCTAACCAAAAATTATTAACCACATTCAATTTTATAATTAAAAATAATAAGAAAACTTTTGATTTAAAAAATTTATATATAAAAATAGAATTGCAAGCCATCTTATAAGCTTGACATGCATCCAATTTATAAAATGCTATGATTTTGGAGAGCCACATGAAATTTTAGTTATGTTATATAAAATAATCGAACTTATATATATTAATTTTAAATTTCTTTATATTTCTCCTCATTTTTACATTCTGCAATCTATTCACTGTCATAACTTTCCAAGTGCTATTTAAATTTAATATTCATATTTTTTAAATATAAAAAGTCTCCACCATGAAAAATCATTAAAAGAAAAAAAAAATCAAACATTATATATTTCCCAAACTTAAAATTTCTCTTGATTTTTAGATTCCATAATCTATTCACTTTAATCATAACTTCCCAACTATTATTTAAACTTAATATTTTTAAATATAAGAAAAGTCTCCATCATGAAAAATCTTTAAAGTATTAAAAAATTCAAACATTATAACTCCTCCCACTCGAAAAATTTTCCACTACTATAACTCCCACTATTTGTTAACTTCATCATACTATCGTATCCTTCCAACTTCTCATTCCCAATTTTAAAATTCAATTTAAAAAATTAAAAAAAATTTAATTTTCATACCTTCCACACCCAACTCAAATATGGATTTCAAGCTATCTTTACTTTTAGTTTTAATATAACTATCATTATACTGCTCATGCCTTCCTTTTTTTTTTTTAAAGCTAACTCACTTTTTAATAGAAAACACGGAAATCAAAGGCTAATTGTTTTGTATCATCCTTCCCATGCTTGCTCTCCCTACTTAGTGTGATTGCAAAGAGAGGGAGTCTCTTCATTTTTTTCCCTCCATTTCTCCAATCCCTACCCTTCATTAATTTTGAAATTTAAAAAAATTATTTAATAAAATGACTTGAATGGTGAAAATTGGGGAACTGGAGGGGGAAAAATGGAGAGACCCCTCTCCTAATTGCAATCTCTAAAGGAATAAGATTAACAAGATGAAAGCCTTGAAGCACAGGTAGCCCCTCCTTGGTCATATAGTCAGCAATTTGATTTTCATCCTTTGCTCTCTATGATTTAACAAGTCAATTATTGCTTTGTAAGTTTTTTAACACCCATATCAACAACTTGATTTAGTGGTGAATGTTTTTGCATGAAGAGGGTGAGAGAATAATGGAAAAGAAAAATTTTTTGACATGCAGATAAAGTGAACAAGTTGTTGATGTTGGGAAGTTTTGGAGATAAAATATTCATGTTCTTCTCATGATGTCCATTCTTAGTGACATGATTAATGCATATGGAGACCCAAATATCATTTTGACATATCATGATGTAAATAAGGTTTGCTTCCTTAATGAAATATATTCATTTTGTGCCATATTCTTAAGTATCCCCCAATATATGCTTATTGTGAGAGTAGTTTGATATTGCTATTCAATTTTTTTCTACAATATGCTTTAAGGCTTTTATATGCTGCAATAAGGCTATTGCAAAAGAAATTGTTGGGCAAGAATTGTAGAAAGACAAATTCTATGAGCGAAGATTGAATACCTACAGAAAAGCAAATTCTTTGACACTCAAGCAACATGCTCTTCAACAACTTACCAAGTTTGTTTTCCTTAATATAGTTGATGCTAACTGATCAATTCAAGATGCTTTGAGAGAAAATGTTTCATCTCATTAAGTCTTTTCCATCAAAAGCGAAGTCAATTTGTTTGATGAAAATCATTGTTGCCTTGACATTGATTTTAACTCTTCTTAGATAGTGGCTCAAATAAGGAGAGCGTAATGCTAAAAAGAAGATGAAACATGAGATGATGGATAGAATGATAAGTAAATTCTTAACATGTTGAAAAACAAAATCTATACAGATGTATTTTATAATTTTATTATATATTTAAAATATAAGAATTTGTCAATTAAGGAGGTATTATTTTTAGAACACATCAGTTCTTATTTTGATCGTTGGTAACAACAATAGAGATTGAATTAATTGAGATAAAAAATAAGTCACACTAATTATTGAATGAGACATTAAACTTTGTTGCATGACTTTTGTTATGATGTATTGTGATATTATTAAATTTCATGTTTTGTAGTATCTTTATATTTAATTTATGGGTTACTTATTTTTTTTATGAACAATCATTTTAATTTAATAACAACTCATTTTGAAATTTAAATAAATCTCATTATTTATTTAAACTATTTAAAAAATTTTCACATCCCATGCATTGCACAGGCTGGCGAGACCCACTTGGGATCAGAATCTTCAGAAATTTGCCAATAAGTCTGAACATTACAGCTGCTGATTTGCGGAAAACCGAAAACATAACTGATTATTAATAATGGTTCATAGCACAGCAACGTACGAGTTATGACCCTCTGCCACTGCCCTTTTCATCTGTGATGCTTCAGACAACAAAATTTAGAAGATTTTGATCCACTTGCCTCAAATATTTGGTGCAAAACTCAAACCAATCTAATAATCTAATTACGTGGAAAAGATAGGGGCGAAGGCGTGGCGAGTTCAACAGTCTCCTCACTCTTCAGTAACAAACAAATAAACGGCTCCAAAAAAACATAAAAAATGGGGCAACTGACCCACACTTGCCCAAAAGTGAGGTGGACACCTACCTGCATTGCCACGTGTCATCAATTTCTGTGAGGTTGTTACGGCGTGTGGTCATCACAATCTTCCCTCTCTCCTTCGTTGCTCTTGTAGATCTCCCGCGAATCTGTACGCACACGACACACATGATATTTTCGGCCACAAGATTACAAAAACTGAACTTCGATGATCAATCATCAATAAATCAGTAACTTAACCAGTTGCTTAACTTACCAATTTGTGTCCACATATCCCTGAATTTCGTGTTTTCCATCTTCCAATCCTAGCCATGACCACAGTGGTGAAGCTGCACGTTTGCCCAGAAAACCTGGATTATCTTTGCTTCAAAGGTCACTATAGTAGGAGGTCGCTCAGACGAGATTTTTGCTGGTCCAGTCCGCGGAGAATACTTGGTGGCCGTAACGGGCTTTGTTGGAAACGATGCGGGGCTCTCAAGTCCGAGGATGGAGGGCATTTGGAGGAGAAAAAGTTGGAAAGTGAAGAAGAAGATCAAATTCTGAAGAAGAATGAGGTAAACTTGAATAGGGAAAAAGGGTTCTGGGTTTCAATGAAGTGTATCACGTTGAATACTTTCATGGCGAAGTCTAAATCGGACGATGAATATCGGCAAGCAGTGGTGAAGGTGGAGGAGGTGCTATCCTCGGTAAGTTGTTTCAAGTGATTATTATTATTCTGTAGTTTTCTTCCATACGTGGCCTTATCGGAAGTAAAGCTTCTGGATATTACCTATGCCCCTCGATCACCAGGTGATTTTGCTCTTAGACGATTGAAATTTAAAATTTTATTAGAGCTTTTCCTTATCCTTGCCAGCATACACTTTTAAGTTGAAATAATTCTTTGAAAAAAAATTGACATAATTTTGACGGGCGTCAATAACCTCCTTGACTAAGTATTTCCAAGAATTCTGGACTCTAGTCTTCAAGATTCATGGCTCTCCGTAATTCTTAGTTAAAATTAATTGAGCCCTATAGTTAGCCCGTGGTTTGTATCTTAAAGCTTCTGAGTTAAATGGTGGGTGGTAAAAATTGAAGCTTTCCTTGAATTAAAAGAAAATTTGGCTTCGTTAGTTGACTGGATTGAAATTTAAAATAAAAGGGAAAAGAAAAGAAAAAGAAAAAGAAAAGACATGGTTCTTTGTGGTTCTTTGTCATTGTCTTTGATTTGATTCGTTAAGTGGTTCTTTGTTTTCAAAGACTAAAAAAATAAAACCAACAGAGAAGCAAAAGCTAGCTGAGTTCAAGAAGAACAATTATGCTGGTGATTTCTTTCTCTTTAAGTCAAGTTGGATTTAAAACTAGATGTTATGGCATTAAAGATGAGTAGAGCACTTGATCAAACAATTTCATTATGCATTAATTCAGTTGTTTGTGGATTGAGTGCTTCAATAAGGCCTCTGTGAACCACCAATTTCGGTTCACTTCTTTTAACATGACATTAGCTATAAGAAAGCAGATGTTTTTATAGACTTTTTATTGTTACTGAATTATATCATTTCGCATGTCCTTAAATTTTCTTTTTCATTACTTTGGTAGAGGGACAACTATAATAAGTTTTTTTGCGGACACCGGACAGATGGATCCCAGCTGCAGCATTTATATTTTCTTGGTTTGTTTTAAATATTGCTTTTGACGGTATTTTTCTCTATGAGAAACAGGTTGCCCTTCAATTTGGAAGATATATTGTAACAATGACGAGCACGGGGGTAATCCTTATAATTGGATTTTTGATGTCAGGTTGGTATATACCTGTCTTTCAACCGAGATGTGTTTGCAAATCTTTTTGCTCTAATATGCATTGCTATCCCATACCAAATGTTAAATTATCTGCAAATTTTGCGAAGGTGGTGATAGCCAGATGGATGGACTGATATGGTATAGCTGGCTTGGAGGAATAATCATAGGAACAATGATAGGTGCTAACATGGTGTTGGAGGAACATTGTCGTGCTGGTCCTCGTAATGTTATCATAACCGGGAGGTATACTCGCTTCATCTGTGAAAGTTTATCTTGATCATTTTCTATGATGGAATTCCATCTCTTTTTGCATGTTGACTATGAGTTATATCATCTTAGAATCATTGATTTTGTGGATTGTTCTTTTTCCTTTTTCTGAATTCTGTGCCATGTTCCATGCAAGTCTCATTTCTTAAATTAACAGCAAAGTGATTCAGCTGAAGAAAACAAATATGTTTGTTATTAGTATGCCTATACAATATTATGCATATCATAAGCGGCTCAAACTGGAAGATGTATCTATCACTCTAAGATATTATGTCATTATGTGGGCTCTTCACATATGGCTCTGCAAATTTGAGGTTATGTGCTTACATTATGAACTTATTAAAAATTGACATCTGTTTTTATGACATTATTTCTGCATCTCCATAATGGTCTGTGCAGTACAAGGGGATTGGGTAAAGCACTTGCACAGGAATTCCTTCTATCTGGAGATCGAGTGGTTGTTACCTCTCGCAGGTGGTGTCCTTGACCACGAGACCTTATTTAGTTTAATTGAGATTGAAATTTGGAGTATCGTTTGTTTGTAATCTACATAATACTCACATCAATGCTTCCACTTTCATTTTCAATGAAAGCAGCCCTGAATCTGTGCAAGCAACTATAAAAGAGCTAGAGGAAAGCCTGAAGGAAGGCATTGCATCTGCAGTAGGCTCATCTCTGACAAAGCTGTCTCATGCAAAAGTAGTAGGCATTGCCTGTGATGTTTGCGAGCCTCATGATGTGCAGAGATTGGCAAACTTCGCTGTCAGTGAGCTTGGATGTATTGACATTTGGGTGAGTATCGCAGCCATTCTGGCTAAGACACGAAGCTGACAATATTTAGTGTTTGAATTTGTATTGTGTTGTTCTCAATCATAAGTTGGTGTTATTTATTTACATCACAACACTGCTCTCCGACATTTTTTTGGTACATATGAACTGAACGTAATATTGTGATCCTGTAGTTTTTGTTCAGACTCTGAATTGTTAGATTTGTTTTCATTTGTTTTGTATAGGATTTACATGTTAATATCATTGATAACAATGTGAAATCATGGGTAGCAGTATTCACTATGAGACGATGAATGGAAATGCAAATTTTCTCTTCTAAGAATTTTGTAACTTTCAGGGGCTGTTAAGATATCCATTATTGAAGACATTAAAAATCCAAAGATTCCATATAATGAGCAGAATGTAGTATCTATTTATGTTCCGTATCTTTTACTGTCTTATATTTGAACTCAGATAAACAATGCTGGCGCAAACAAAGGTTTCAGACCACTGCTTCAATTCAGTGATGAAGATATTAGACAGGTATATGTTATTTAGTAGTTCGTTTGTTTTAAAATTAAATATTCATGACTTTGATTGCCAGTTGAGAGGTTCAAGTCTTGTACGCAAATTCACTTATAATAGTTGACTTCATCTTACAGTATCTGTTTCTTCCATCTGGTTTGCCTGTAGATTGTTTCAACAAATCTGGTTGGATCTATAATTTGTACGCGAGAAGCCATTCGTGTAATGATAAACCAACTCAAGGGGGGCCACATATTTAATATGGATGGTGCTGGTTCTGGAGGTTCCAGCACCCCTTTGACAGCTGTGTGAGTTTTTTCCTTGGTACTTTGTTTCTTCTCCTTTTGGAGGATGCTAATGGTTTCCAAACGATGTTTTTATACTCGTGTTTACTCATGTCATGATGATGCTCACAAGTCACAATGACATTTTGTTTCTTAATATTTAACATGTAGTTACGGTTCCACAAAGTGTGGCCTAAGGCAGCTTCAAGGATCACTGTTGAAGGAATGCAAAAGATCTAAAGTAGGAGTGCATTCAGCATCCCCTGGCATGGTACTTACGGATTTGCTATTGAGGTACTTTTCAATTTAAACCTGTTTCTGTTTCTGATATGGTTTTCTTATTGATGCTGATGGATCACGTTCCTGAGTGAGTTAATTCAGAAAGTTCCAAAGTCCATTTTATTTTCCCTTCCATTACACCAACATTTTCTGTTACATCCATACCTAACTAGTGAAATAGTTGTGTGCCTCGTATGTTACATTGAATTCCCTCTTTCTCTAAAACTATTCTAAAACAATATGATGGCTTCTGTACAGTGGCTCAACTGTACAAAACAGACAAATGTTTAACATCATTTGCGAGCTTCCTGAAACTGTTGCTAGAACTCTAGTTCCTCGGATGCGGGTTGTCAAGGGAACAGGCAGGGCTGTCAATTACTTGACCCCTCCTAGAATCTTATTTGCTTTAATCACTGCCTGGTTACGACGAGGCCGTTGGTTTGATGATCAGGTAAAAAGTTCATTTGGGTATGTCATCTTAATTCATCATTTTGCAAATACTTACAAGTCACAACATAGCCTTGCTCCTAAAATTGCATTAAGCAAGCCCACTTCTGTGGGACTCATGAGGGTTTCTGTACGTCACATCCTCATTCTCCTTCACTGTCCTCTTTTCCCTTGAGGTGGCACTTTTGGCTTGTACTTAGATGATTGCTAGTTTAGGTATTCAAAAATTACATTTCAATTACCATTAAAAAAAGAACATACATTTCATTTTTCAGTAGATATGGATTGGAGTTGTTGAATAGAAATGTCAAGCAAGAACTTAGCATCTATATGTATTTCAGGGGAGAGCCTTGTATGCAGCTGAGGCAGATCGACTCCGAAACTGGGCTGAAAACCGAACCCGTTTTTCAATCACTGACGCGATGGAAATGTACACTGAGAACACCTGGGTATCAGTCTTCTCGCTTTCTGTTGTCTGTGCCTTCATAATTCTTTCCAGCACAAGCAGCAACTTGCCCGGAACTTGATATCTTGACGATATTATGATAGTGCATTTGCTTTTAGTCGGTAGGCAAATTCATGTCTGAAATCATCAATACAACAGAAAGAAGCAGGTGGACCTTTTATCCCACCATATCCGTACAGCATGCTTCCTATAATGAGCTCACACACTTTGCTTTGTATGTATCACTCTCAAGTGTGTTGTTTTGGTCTCTCTGTACATAGTATACTGCAAATGCAATGAAGCATTCCGCAATCAGACGCAATTTGACCATTTTCGTATTTGGGAAGGAGATCTTCTAACAGTTAACTTATTGGGCCCAGAAAATGATGATGATGATGATGATGATGATGATGATGATGATGATGATGATCAAACCAGATGAGTATTTGTAACTATTTGAAACTAGCTTAGATGACATGAAGATTGGATAAGGTATAGTTAGTGGTATAGGGTTTAAACATTCTTGATACATGAAAAAGATGATGATTGCTTCTTTGCATAAACTTCTGTGGAGCAATAGTTTGAGACGTTGAACATTGTTTGGTAGACAGGTATGTTTTTTAGGAGTAGGTGTTACCAAAACACGGGGGTAAGAAATAAATAATACAAGTTGATTATCCTTCTGCATGACAATCAATAAGAACAATAAAATAATGAATTGTCCATCAAGATTGGGGCTGGAAGTCAAAGGACGAGACAAATTCATCTCACCGTATTGTGTGGGTGGTGGACTTTTGCGGCCACACAAATGGCAACGGAGTTTTTTATTTTTTAATTATTATTATTGTAAAATTATGATAAAACTGTGCAAAAAGATTAAGATCTAGTTATATATAAAATTATAAAGTTTGAAAATATTAAAAATTGTAATGTCAAAGGTGACATGAGGTGATTAGTGGGTTAAGAAATTAGCATATCTATTTTTTTTCCCTATAAATGTGATTAAAAAAATAACATTGAATTTTGGAATAACATGCCATACACATTACTCGTAGTGGAAAATGGAACCATTTAAGAAATGATATTTACATTTTGGACCTTTTTCATTGGAGTTTTTTGTATCATTACAATCAGACAGCAGATGAAGAGGTGTTTGTTAGCCCAAAAACAAAAGGCAAACTTTCCTAATAATAGTATAATTCACTTCATGTTTTATTTGAAGTTAAACTCAACCGCGTTCGCGTTTATTAAAAATTTGGTAGTTATATTCTTCAAATTAGTTAAAAAACATGTAACTTTTTAATTTTGTCCTTCTTTGCAATTAGTAACTATAATAAATTACTCTCAAAGAATTCAAACGATAATAAATAAATAAATAAGAGATAACATTGAAAAAAAATAATTATTCTGACTTTGTCTTGAATTAAGAATAATAAATTTCTTTTTTTTTCTAAAATTTGCTTTATGATAAAGGTGGAAGAGACTACCATACATTTTTAATTAATATTAAATAGTTAAAAATGTCTTATATTTTCTTTGACCCAAAAAAATGTCTTATATTTTATTTCCAAGCCGAGCAAGTATAATTGTTTCCCCGATCCATGTGACTCTTACGTTATTTTCCACTTTCCAAAGACGGGCTTCACACTTCTCAGCGAAGGAAGAAGCAGAGGTGCCCACAACCAGAGCTCTATCTAAAACAAAATAAAATAAAAAGAAGGCCCCATTTAGTAGAAAGGTCACCCGAATGTTACGCCACTTGTTTCGAGCGGACGAGGCAATATATAATTCAACATCCATGTGAGCCCGTTTACCAAACAATATTGCCGTCTCAATCTTTAATCAAGAGATTCAATATCGTCTCCATTTCGACCAATAATTGACACTGTTAAATCTGAATTAGCTTGTACCTATCAAAAAATAAACCAATCAACCTGATGAAGGAGGGTATTGGTTGAAGCGTTTCTTCCTTTCATTGGTTGTTCTTTACTTGTTTTGTGCTTTTATTTTGACAGCAGCAGGGGATCCAAACCAACATCCTTTAACCCAAAGACAAAAATCTCATGTGCTCAACAGTTTCAATCTCAACATTACATATATCACATACAAGTCTACTTGCACATTTAAAAAAAAAAACAAATCATCTTTAGTAGCAAGAGAATTATTAACAATTCTCCAAATAAAATGATTTACCTTTGGCAACATTTTTATCTTCCAAATCCCATCCCAAAACTTTTTCGAGACGATACAAACCCACCAACATTCAAAACATCTTGAAACCTCACTGTTAAATTCAAGAATCATTATTTTTAAGGGTCAAAATGAATGCTATATTAGTGAGAATAATATTTTGAAGTACAAAATTTAAAATGTTATTTGTACAATAATTTAGAGTTTAGAATATTTATTAATCCTCTTTTTTTAGAGTGAGAATAAATATCTACGACATGGGTCAAACTTTATGCTGAATGTGATTTTTTTTAAAAAAAAAAAGTAGATTAATGAAGAATATACTGGTAATAATTCTTCGAGTCTTATCATTCTTGAAAATCCTTGAGGAAAAAACGTGTGAGACAATAATAGAATATATTACAACTCTCCATATTCCGAAGTGACACAAGGGTTTATCCTCATCAGTGAACTTGCATACATGAGAGAATTATAAACACTGACCAAATAATAAAGTTAGTTATTCATAATGACTTCTATTTTAATTCTTAAATTATTGCTAAGGACCTTGGGTTCTTCTCATGTACGTGTGTGCTGTGACCAAAAATGCTTTTCATTGTTTAAGTATGTTTTAAGACCCCAGCGACCAATTGAATTGGTTGAACCACCGCCTGAATGCAAAAGCAGTTTACTCTGACTCATTAGCTCATTTTGGATAACTTCGATATAACAGGGATCAACCTGAAATACAAAACAATCGGACTGTTTTTTCCTTTTTTACTTTTACTTTGATAATAAAATTTTTATTTGATTTAAAAATATTAATGTCAACTTGCCTCTAAGTTATTATAATAAAATTTTAAGTGCATAATTTGTTTATTAGCATTTTATGAATGAAAGCATAGAGAAAATTGAAAACTTGCGTGTTTTAAAAGGACAAATAAAATAAATAATATGTATATATATATGAAAAAAATGAGAAAATTAAAACTTAACACTCTCTTAGATCATATTTATAGGGCAAAAAGAGAAGATTTTTTTATCCTATTTATAAGTCACATCATTAAATTTTTATTATAAATTTCTTCTTTTATCCTTCATTGAATATTGAAGAGAAAAAATATATTATTAAAATATGTATATTTATTTAATAAGGGGTAAAATCAAGAACTTATTAAATTTTTAGATAAAGTTTATGAGATTTAAAGTCTTTTTAATTCTAATAAAATATATTAAAAATGAGTTATAAATAGAATAAAAAAAGTATGTTTTGACCCAACAACTCTAAATCAAGAATAATATTGTTAGTATTTTATTTATATTCTTACATATAAATATTATTTTTTATTTAATTATTATGTCATCTATACTATTATTGTGTTAACTAAATAAATTATAAGAATCGTGACTTGCTGCCCTTTATGGTTAGCAGACCGAACCCATTTTTAGAACATTAATTTAATAGCCACACACACAGTATTAGTGTCACTCCCAAATTTAGCTCTCAATTTTGCGATGTGCCATTAATTCAAAAACTTACTGTACCAATTTTTTTAAAAAAAATGTCACATAAATAAAATTGAAAAGTATCTTTCAAATTCAGCACTCAATTTCAGAATCTCTCGTTTGTTCAACAATTTAATAGTCACAAAATTGAAATTTGAAATTATCAGTCCCAAATTTTATTACACGTCTCAGTTTCATAAAAGGACCAAAGACCTTAGGAATGATTTCAGAAATTAAAGATCTTTATGTAATTAATTTCATTATTTGGTCTCGGTTTCTAATTCTCTCTATTTGTTGGCCAACTCCATGTTATAAAATCTTCTCCTTCCCATCCTATTGATAAATTACTTTCACCGTTTTTTTAATATCAAAATTAATAAAAATATTAAAATTTATTAACTTTAACTTGTCTAAAAATATAAAAAAAATTAAATTTGCAGTTATTAAATATGTATACTTCAATTTGATCAAAAATATATATGCACTTTAATAACATATTTTTTCTCATTAACATTTAAAGAGAATAAATCAGAAAATCTATGACAAAAAATCAATGATATAGTTTTATAAATATGACAAAAAGATTATTCTCCCTCAAAATAGGAAGGTTACTTGTTGTCTACCAAATTGAATTCATTTAAGTAAAATAAAGACAAATTGTTTCGTCCAAAAAAAGAAAGAATTATTTAATATTATCAAATAGAATAGCCGTCCAAAAGACTTGGTCAAATTCTAGAAGGAAAGGCAACGCCAAATGGCTCTCTCTCTGAGTTTTGCTTGGAAATTTCAATCTCTAATTTTTTTTCCCAAGCCGCTCTGTTGCCCCATTCTCCTTTAAATTTCGTGTACACTACCAAAATGGCTTTACACTTTAACCAGTTATATTGTTAATTGTTAATTGAATATTTTGTAAAATTAATTTATTAAAAAGTAAAATAAGTTGTTAATAATTCTAAAAAATTATCACTTATTTACATGTTATTCTGTTAAATTTTTCCCAAAAAAATTACTTCAAGGCAACAATGATCAATTTAAGACATGATATTATTAGGAGTATCAGACAAATCCGCCTACAACTCTAGAGCGTATGGATAATAATTTAATGAAATATTAGAATTTAGACCACGTATATTTTATTTAAAGGGAATAAAGAAAAGAGTTAAGGTATAATTTTATTTTTATACTTATCTTTTAAAAGTAACGGGTACATTACATTCTTAAGTAGGGTAATTTTATTCTTAAATTATTTTTTCGAGGAGCTAAAAATTTCTCCATTAATGAATCGTTAACTTTGCTATTATATGCTGATGTGATGGACCCACACATAGTGATGAGTTAAACTTTGACCATATTCTTTAGTGCTAATTTATTCCTAAACTTTTTTTTCTAGAGTGTTGAGCACCTTAAAATTTTTTTTAAAAGCAATGGGTATCCTGAAGTCTTATTAAAATAAAATTTAATAAATATTATTAAAATATTAAGCATTTAATATTTAATAAGTATTATTATTTAAAACATTATACTACCCAATTTAATATTTTATAATTTTGTATTAAAAATAAAGGGAACGAACCTCTAAATTAATGAAAGGAATTTTTTTTATTAAGTAACTTTTTTTGTAGCACATTAATAGAATAAAATATATCTTTTAAATAAATATTTTTGTTATCATTTTGTTGGTCTTGATTGTGATATTTCTAATTTTTATTATCATTTTGTTGGTCCTAAGTGTCATATTTCTAATTTTACTTCTAATATTACAATGTACAGAGAGTATTAAATTTGGATGGTATAATATTTTGAAGAGAAATCATTAGTTGACTAAAAAATTAAAGAAATTAACCAATATTAAAAATATCAGTAAGTTCTGACATGCACAAAAAATGTAATAATTTGAGTACTGTCTTGAAAAAAAAATTGAAGATTGATATATAAAAAATGAGAAGTCATTTATAAATTTATAAAATGTTAGTTTGAGTTGTTAATATTTAAAAAATAACTAATAAATTTTGAATAAATATTTATAAATAATAATATTTAAATAGTTATATATGAAAATATTTATTAAATTTTATTTTAATAAGACTTTAAAGTACTCAATGCTTTTAAAAAAAGATTTTAAAGTTATCAGCACTCTTAAAAAAAGATTTCAAGAGCAAATTAACACCAAAGAATATGACCATCATCTTACCTATCACTGTGCATAGGCCCCACGGATATGTCACGTTAGCATGTAATGACAGAGTTAATGGTTCCTTAACAGAGGGGTTTTTACTCTTCAAAAAAATAATTTAGAATTAAAATTGTCCCAATTAAAAGTATAAAGTGCCCAATACTCTAAAGAAAATACAAAAATAAAATTAGACGTCAACTCTAAAGAAAAGGGGAGAGAAGAACTTCACTTTAAAATAAGATGGATAATTAGAATTATAGGATTAGGAAAATGAAATCAAAACATTGAATTAAATTTAAATAGAGATCAAGAGATTTGAAAATCTAAAATAAAAACGTCTTTTAATAAATTGGTTTAGAAGTTTACAACTCTTACCTCATGATTTGCAAATTGCAATTCTCAAAATAACAATAGCGTGATTCACTAATTGATTAAAAAAAACTTGATAAATATAACATTATTGAAAATAGTTTCCCTTCACAGATTAATAAATGTAATTTATTAAATAAATTTTCAGGTTAGATCAGGTTAATATTTAAAATGTACCTAAAATAAATATTAACTTGATGATTTTACAAAGATTAACAATATTTTGAACAATATGATCATTGATGTTTTTGGTGATGAATTTTAAAAAAAGTAATAGCATTTTCTTAACAAAGAAAAACGTAACAATAAAAAGTATGATGTGTTTGGGCTAAATGTAAAATGTTGCTCATCAAAACATTTGGTAGGTCATAAAATCATATGGGCTAAATGATTGAAGGGTCAAGCCTAATCAACAATTTGAACAAAGGGACAGCCTCAAGCTCAATGAAAAGCCACGATTGGATGAGCATGCCGAAATTCTGCCAGTTGCAAACCTTGGACTGTTAGTACATAAAGACACGATCTCAAATGATCTAGATCTCATGAGAGAAACATCATTGTGCCCAAGTATCTTGATGAGACAAACTGGTTACCAAAAATGGGAGACAGTGAGTAAAAACCATACCATGAGTCTTATGAGATTTTTGATTTTTTAGAGAAATATTCTAGGTTTTAAGGGAGATGTTGCCATCAATCTGTCGCCGTAAATAGAGCACCAAAGTGCAAAAGAGGACAACAGTCAATAGTCAAAAGACTTGCATTCTACACCTATAGTTTTTAGGTTTGTCAATTAGTTTTATTTTCAATTTAGATTTGTAATCGTTTTACATTTTAGTAATAATCAAAACACTTGTTCCACTAAATCTTACATATCTTTTAAATTGGTAAATTGTGGTAAGGGAGCTCGGGATTTTTTTTTGTTATCAATTGAGATTTAGCGTCTTTAATATGCCTGATAATTTGTTGTTCGCAAACAAACAATACATTTTATTCCTTGTACAATATATGTCATGGGAATGATTTTAATGATTAGAAGATATAAGTGAACAACAACTTGGTTTTTGATACAAAAAATTGATTTATTTTAAATTTTAGGTTAAAGTATATTTCCTTCATTTAAAAATGTAAAGCATTTTTAACCGAATCTCATCCCTCAATAAAGTAGTTACCTACTTTTAAATTAACCCTATCTTTTCATATTTATTCATATTAAACACCTAATAATAAATATAAACTCATTATTAAAAGGGGCACTTTTAAAAAAAAGTAATAATTACATCTCAAAAAATTAAAAATATCTTACATTTTTAAACATTCAACTCCTAAAAAAATGCCTTATATTTTTGAATGAAGGAAGTATATTTATCTTTTAACTTTATATAAGGTTTCATTTTAATCTCTTAATTTTATAAAGTATTTTTTTTAGTCTTTTAACCTTAACATTGTTAATTTTATCACAAAATATTTATATATTAAAATTTTAAATTTTGACAAAATCTTCTCAAATGTTGATATATTTAATTTAATTTTTTTAAAATAATAATAATTGGCACAAAAATAATCACTTAAAATTAACAATGTTAAAATTAAAGACTAAATACTTTTTAAAATTAAAGGATTAAGTTTAAACTTTATATAAAGTTAGAGATATAAAAGTACGCTTTAGCCTAAATTTTATTTTCTTATTTATACTCAAATATAGATATAAATCATTATATTCATGCAAATCATAAAACTAAAATGTATGTTTTGTTTTAGAATTTGTATCTTACATAATCAAAAAGCAATATTTGTATATTTTTTAAAAAACCAAAGTGTTTTGTTAAAAAAGAATAGAAGCCATGCAACCCAATATCTAAACAACAAAAGATTAAAAACAATAAAGGAAACAAATAACCAATATAAATGGCCCCTGCAAATATCCCCGTTTATCAAACCTAGTCCATAAATACCCTATTTTAAATTGAGGTGAACAGACAAAATTTTCTTTTTTAAAAAATTGAAATACTATTAATAAGCTTTACAATTTCTCAAGCCAACAGTGAATTATCTTAGATATTTATTCACTGTAGTTCTGAAGTGACTATGGATCTAATTTACAACAGCGGAAGGATATAAATGATAACTTACATTTTAAATCAATTTAAGAAGTTATTGAAACTAAATTATAAGGATTTTGAATTCAAATCTTGTTGGAGAAAAAAACGTGGATGAAGAACTAGCTACTCCCTTTTATTGTCATTAAAAATCTCTTATTATTGTTATTTTCTTTATAGCCTTTTTTGTAATGAAAACTAATGATTCATATCACCTCATCACCATCTTAAATCCTAATATAGTTTTTACTTTGTGAATTTGCAACGCATGAGCCGTAATTGGTACTGCTTAAGTGCTTCCAACTGTCTCCGATGACGAATCTCATGACATTAAAATTTCATAGATCATAATCATTGCACAAAATGGCAATTCATCACAAATTAATATTCTCTCTGTTAAAAAAATATACAACATTTTTAATTAAATCTTACTCTTTAATAAAATAATTATTTATTTTTAAACTAATCATATCTTTCAATTTTTATCTCTATTTAATAGATTGTTTCACCCTAAAATAAATATAAAATAATTATTTAATAGGGACACTTAAAAAAACAATGATTACATCTTAAAAGATTAAAAATATCTTATATTTTTTAATATTCAACATTTTAAAACATGCCTTACAGTTTTAAATGGAGGGAGTATAAGAGAAAAAGAAAATCAAATGAATTTTAGTCTCTTCATTCATTCTTTTCAAATTGACTCCTCTAATTCATTTAAAACATTAAGAGAATCTTGATTTATTAAATCTGGATTCATCTTCCAGAAGTAAGGATTTGAAGAAAGGATAACTTGATCTTCATTAGCATCCACTGTTTTGAAAACTGGACCGGACCGGCCGGTCGGACCGTCGACCGGTCTGGTTTCCGGTTTGGTTCAAAGGAAAAAACCGTTTTCAGAGTTGAGCCGTTTCGAACCGGCGGTCGGACCGGGAACCGGATCCGATTTTCAAAAACCAGACTGTTCAAAATTTTTTTTTATTTTTATCAAATTTTTTTAAAAAATGACTAATTTTTTTAATCATTTGATATTATAATGTATCATATAGCTTGTTAAGTCGTGATAAACTTAAAATATTTAAGTTTTTTAAGTTAAATAATAATTTCATATGTATTTCTTATATTTAAATTATTATATATATATATATATTTTTTTTTTCATTTAATTATTACGTCACCGGTTGGACCATTGGTCCAACCGGTTGAATCATGCGAACCGTGAACCGCTGACTTTTTCGGTTCAATGTCCGGTCCGATTCTGAAAACACTGTTAGCATCACAATATCACCAGGATTTGTAGGTGTTTTATTCGTCATTATATACACTCCATTTAATAAGAAGTTTAAATTAAATAATGGGAGATTCATATCAATGAAATAATACAAAATCCATAATTCATTTTATGATTTTATTATTCTACTCCTAAATAAAAAAAATATCGTATGGGTTCATATTTTATCATCAAGTATTGTATTAATAAATAAAAAATATTTTATTTTTTGCCAAAAACAAGTACTCTATTCACTATTTAATTGACTTACTTTTATTGAAAATAATATACATAATATGCAATTTTAAAATATCTAAAAAAGCTAAAATTATTATGTATATCCAAGAAATTAGAACCAGAAATGATAATCTTTAATTGAAAATAGAAAAAGTCTAAAACGAATGAATAAATAAATAAATAAAGCAATGGATGGAGTTTGTGGGAAAGCATGAGACGAGATCCTTTGACGTTTGACCTGAATTTTATAATTCTTATGAGTTCTGAATGGACTGCGCCTGCCGCCTCCTTCAGTTTATTTTAAACCTCTAATTTTTGAAGAGAACATGACACGTGGATTAATTAAGAGCAAGATCAATGCATATCATTAAAATACTTATTTTATATTTCAATATAAATTTAATTTTTTAATTTAAATGTCCTCCGTTTGAAATACTTTAATTTTAAAAATATGCATCAAAGTTATATATAATGCCAGCCAAACTCATGAGATAACTTGTGGCAAAAAAACAGCGTTAAGATAATTACTACTCCCTCCATTTTAAATTATAAAACATAATTTAATATTTTAAAATATAAAATACTTTTAAAAAGTCAAGATTTTATTAAATAGATTTCTTCTAATAATATTCTTTCTCTCTCTAATTTAATTTTCATCTTTTTTAAATATATTAAATGAAAAATATTTTAAAAAATTTATATATTTTTTAAAATTAAAAGTTGTCAAATGTATTTAAAATTATTTATTGACATGTGAGATTTTATTAAAAAATATTTTATAATTTAAAAAAGAGAGTACTACATAATTTATCTACTGTTATAAATATTGCACGTTGGGACACATACAACGCTATTTTTTTGATTCCCCTGCTCTATAAATGTTCAGGAAAGGCCTCTCTCCGTTTGTGTTGGCATTTGGCATCAACCATCCGGTCTGTCGTTTAAATGCGTAAAAGAGGCCTCGATTTTGCGAAGCGATTGAAAAGGGTTTAAACTTTAAACAAGAAGCTTTCACACGGTTTTCTTAGCAATGCCATTAAAAAAAGAAAAAAAGAAAAAGTAATTGATTTTATTGAAAAAAAGACGCTGGTAGTTGCCACAATTCACACGCATTAAGTGGCTTGAACATGTTGACTATAATTTTTAGAGCAAAAAAAATAAAATATTAATAATTAATTTATACTTTTTAAAAAATATTCATTAAAACTTTAATTTTTTTAATATATATATATATAATTAAATTCTTATTAAATACTCTATATAAATTTGTTTTGATAATGATAATTAACATTCTAACATATCATTTTTTCAAAAAGTGTAATAACTAAAGTAAGAATATAGTTAAAAAATAATTATAAAAGTTATTTAATATTTTATATTTTAGATCAAGCAAAGTTTTTTGAAGATGTTCTATATTGTAATTTAAATGGAGTATATATTACTCTATATCTTTTGTTACATTATCATAAAAACTATACATTTTTATATTTAGTTTTTCAAGTAAATTTTTATTGCAAAATACCATTACTCAAGGGAAAATTATTATTGTTTTACACAAAGGACTTTCTACTGGCTTACATTAGGAATCATTTTTCAATCCTTACTTATTTAAATTGGTTTTAGATATTCAAGAAAAAATCTCCACTTACATGCTTTTACAAATATAGTTCTTATTATTAAATTAAAAGAGATTAATTAAAGCTAAAATGTATAAAACTCTTTTAAATTTTGAAACAATTGCATATGACACTTCTTACCTTTCAACATTTAAAATTAACCTTCCTAACCTTTAATTTTATTTTTAAAAATCCCATACTATTAATTAATTATTATTTTATTAATATAGTTGCTGCCATGTTATATTAATGCAATACACATGGAAAATATTTTTTTATTATTCACGTGCAACACATTAAGAGAAAAAAAATATAATTTTATTATTCTTTGTCAATTAAAATAATATTTTATATTAAATAAATGAAAATAAAAATATCTAAAAGCTGTCATTTATAAGAGTCATATAAATTTTGTTATCTGCTTTGTTTATTTTTTTTTCAAACTCTTATTTTTTGTGGCTGTTATTTTCTCCTTTGAATGAAGTTTTCATCCCTTATTCAAATATAAAAAATATGTTACTGGTATGTTACAAATGAAATATGTGTTACTTTAGAATATTTTTTTAGTTATTGGTGATATGTAACAATTTTGTTAAAAACAACTTGAAAAATATCATTTGTTGTATTAAAAAATAAATTTTTGTTGATATAATTTTTATCAATGATAGCTTTTAGATATTTTTATTTTCATTTGTTTCATATAAAAGACTATTTTAATTGATAAATGAATAATAAAATTATAATTTTTCTCTTCAATTGTGTTACTCATAAATAATAAGAATAATGTCGCTCAATTTAAAACATGAGAGCATTAACATGTGTGTTAAAAATAAAAATTATAATTTTTCCCCTCTTTAAATTGTGTTAAAAATGATAAAAATATTTTTTATATAATGTGCCATGTGTATTGCATTAATATGATATGACAATAACTCTATTAATAAAATGAAAATTAATTAACGATATGGGTTTTAAAAAGAAAAATTAAAGGTTAAGAGGATTGATTTTAAATGTGAAAAGGTAGAGGTCATATGTAACTGTCTTAAAGTTCAAGAAAGTTTTATACGTTTTAACTATTAATTAACTTTCAAACTTGAGTTACCTTTGAATCAAAGGGTACGTTTCCATTTGAATAGTAGATAGAATATATGCATTACAATTTTCATGAGATATCAATTAATAGTAATTGAGAAGTGAGATTAAGAGATCAGATCATATCACAAGTAAAAAAGTTTAGATCTTTGAGAGCATTATTTAAATTTAAAATGATGGTGAAATTGATAGAAATGTTGTATATATGATACAAGATTGGTGATTTAAATGGACAAAGGCTACAGAAGTTATATTTGTTATCTAAAGGTACTTATAAAGTTTAAAGAAAAGTTTTATCAAATTATTATAAGACCAACTATGTTGCATGATAGTGAATGTTGACATTTAACAAGGTAGCAAGAGTATAAAGTTGAAATACCAAAGATGAAAATGTTGATATAGATTTATAGGCATGCACGAAAAGGTAAAGTTCATATGAGCATATATAAGAAAAAGTGGACATGGTTAAGGAGAAGATAGTAAAAAAATCATCTAAGATAATTTGAACATGTATAGATAAGATTGTGGGATGCATTTTGTTTACACTTACACTATATAATTGTTTATGAAGTTTAAAATGTATTATGGGCCTTGAGATGTTGTTTACAAAAAATTATAAATGTTAATAGGGCCAGAATACTAGTATAAGTGTAGTAAGGTTGTTTTAAACATGATATGGATGATTTTTGATGAAATGCAATGTTGAAAGCTCCCTTTATTGTTTTTGGTATTAAAGGGGTTGAGGGATGAAAATTTGATATAATGGTGTATATGTGCATATGGTGTGTTGTATAGGTAGTCCTAGGTATAATGAATATAGTTTAAGTGTTAGAAATAGCTTTTGGCACTTGTATGAGGTTCTAGACACCCTTTTGTTGTGAAAATTGTAAAAAGTGATGAAAATATGTTTGGATATCTAACTTCCTAGTATAATTTAATTTGAAAACAAAACCTGTGTTATTAACTAGTTTATGAAAAAAGCTTTTCATAAATATCTAGATCATCTCATTCGGATGTCAAATGGGGAAATGAGGCATGCACAGAAGTTGCTTGGATTTGCTGTCAAATGACAACAAAAATGTTGTCATAAACATGCAACACATCACAGCGCGTAGCATAGAGAGTCAGGTTTTTCAAATTATTTTAACTTATTTCACTCCTCCGAGATATTTCATGCTTCCAAAATATTAATTTACTTTGATTAAAGGTTTAGTGAATGGTTTTGACTTATTTTAAATGATGAAAACTTGGGATCCCATTATATCTAGTTATAAACATGGTTATTTCTTTATGGGTTAATCCCTTGATTACTTTAGAATATGATTTTAATTGTGATTAGACAAGGGAGATGTTACAAAACCTTTCAAAGATCAAAGCTTTACCCCTCAATTATCTACTTCTAAAGCTTTCATAAAACTCAAATGTTGCCAATAGATAGTTGATCTACAATGAATCATGACACAATTATCAATATTCTCTTTTAGAATAATTTTCAACACTTAGTTCAACATTTCAACACTCTCAAAATTCAATCTCCTCAATTACAAAGGGACTTATAGGATTTATTATCTTCCTTTAATTTCCTTTAACTTCATTGAACTCTTAAATAACTAAAAATAGAGCCACATTACTCTAACTACCTCATTAACGGTGGAATTTTAGGTATTTATGACTCCCAACAATAAAAAATGCAAAGTCATGAATGCTAGGTTTAACTAACCTTAACAACTTTCATTACCTCTATTTAGGTTAATGGGTTTGGATCTATAGCCTTTATAAATCAAAAATCATCTTTCTCAAATAAACTCTAACTCTCAACATTAAGAAAATGCAAGAGAGAAGGGAGATTTAAGCTTAGGAAACTTATGTAACATCTGGATATCTAAACCTAGTTAATTAAGCTTAATGAAGATAATTAGTAAAGTAATGAGGTGTGTGACTAGAGGAGTCTAATAGGCATGTTTCATTGTGATTTTAACCTTAAATGCAGGTTTGAAGTGAAGTCGAGCCATCCGCATAAATAAAGAAGAGGAAAATTTAAAGAAAAGTCCTCTGTGCCACATGTCATCATGTGAGGAACGCCTACCGCGGCATATAGAGGAAATTAATGTGAACTAAAACTTCTTGTGCTAAGCACCATAGTAAAAAGTTGCATGCGCCGCGGTGCATGGCCAAAATCTTGCTTAAGTTAGTTTGTGTCTACTAGGGCATGCCTTAGCTCTACTAAGGCACATTGAGACTATTGGTGATATTTTAAAACTTTTCAACACTTAAGGTAAGATTATTAATCCTATCTCTTCTCCTTTCCTTCCATTTTTATTAAGAGTTAAGTTACGGTTTAAGTGTTAATAGTAATTTTTGGTCCCTATGAGCTATGGGTCTGAAATCATTGGTTAAAATGGATATAATAGGAGTTGTTTAAAGTATTTAAACCCAACATTAATAGTTTTGTGAGTAGTTAGTAGTTGGGAGCCATTAATATCCAAATTTTGAAATAAATAAGGTTGTTGAGAGTATTTAGTACTCATTAACGATAGTTTAGTGACTTATTAGGGATAATGTGGGTTAATGGACCTTAGTAAACTCATTGGATATGATGGGTGCAACATCCTTAAATTTTAAACTTGATTAATTAAGCTTGGTTAGAGTAATTAAGTTTATTAGTGAGTGTGTAGCTAGAAAAGTCTAATGAGCATGTTTGATTATAATTTTAGCCTAAAATACGAGTCTGAAGTGAAGTCAAGTTACCCAAATGTGAAAAGAGGAAGACAATAGAACGAAAAGGTTTTGTGTCATACGTCGCAGCTTGTGGATAGGTCACCGCAGTATGTATGTGCTAATATGTCTAGAGTAGGAATTTTTTGTGCTATGTACTGTTATAGATTATGCATCTGTCATGATGCATGGCTACTTTTCTATTATAATAAAATCATGAAATGAAGCAGAAAAAGGAGAGGAAATAAAGAGAAAATGAAGGAGCAACTGAAGAGCTGTGGTAGGGCTTGGGAGGTTTAAGGTTTTAGAGTGTTTTGAAGCCTTCAAACAATAGAGGCAAGATTCCTAATCTTAAATCTACCTACTTCTTCCATTTCCTTGATGTTGGAAGTTAGGGTGGTTTGGTTGAGAATAATGATTTTTGATCCATAAAGGTTATAAGTCTGAACCCATTAACTTAAATAGTTGATGGGAGTAAATTAAGTTAATGAAACCTAGTATTTATGAAAGTTTCCCACGGTGATCTAATATCTTTTCAAGAAAATGACGCGAGAATCTGCGGTGAAGAAATAAGGAGATCTTTCTATATCAAAATATCAGTTGAAAAAATCATAGGCAAATTCTTGCCGGTAAGAATGTGGAGAAGAACTAAAATAGAATGGTTCCACCTACTCAAAACTAAGAGGGGATACTGCCTACTACTAAAATCCAGGTTTTTGCAACAACGGTTGTGTTCTTCTATGCAAAAAGAATACTTAAAGAACAAAGATTTTTATGATGATTGATAGTTGGGGAAAATTTAATACCCAAAATTCTACCATAAATAAGTTAGTTAGGACAATCTGGCTCCATTTATTGCTATATAAGAGTTCAATGAAGTTAATGTGGGTTAGAGGAAGCTAAGATGCCCTATAAGTATGTGTGTATATGTGTGTGTGTATATATGAGTAAATAATGAATCTTAAGAGTGAAGAAGTGTTGAGTTAATAGTGAAAAATTAGCCCAAGAATGGATATTAATGAATTATATTGTACATGTTTGTAGAGTAATCACTTTAGTACCATTTAAGCTTCTTGAAAGCTTTAAGAGTGAGTATTTGAGAGGTGAAACCTTTGAATTCTAAAAGGTTCAAGGTAATTGAGAGAATTCTACCTTATATTTTCATGTGTTAATTGATTTATTGATTGATTTTGATATTTGATATGTGTGAAATTAAATGAAATGCAAATGTGGCATGAATTGTTTAAAAACCCATTATAAGGTGATTAGTTAATGAAGTTTAATGATTTGGTAAGTGAAAAATTCAATGAAAATTGTGTTTTCGTGAGTTTTATGTATGTTCGTGATATAGAGTGCAATGATATAAATATGTAATAGAGGAGTTCAATGACATGTTTCCTTTGAACTCAATGATATATGTGTTATGAAGTTCAATGATGAAATTTTATAACGAAGTTCAATGATTTTATGACATGTAAAGTTCAATAACTATGTGTTTGTGGACTTCTATGATTGTGTGCTTTAGAAGTTTAATGATTATGTTTTAATATGAAATTTCCTTGACAAATTGTGAATATGTGAAATATGGGTACAATGAAATCATTGAGCATGTTGATTAGTGAAAAGCTTGCATATTGTGAGTTATTGCATGAATATGTATCGCATGATCTTGAGAGGTGAGAGTTTGCCTAAGAAGAGAAGTAGATAATTTAATCCACGTGGTAAGGCTTCTATCAGAACTTAATGGTTTGCTTAGGTTATTATATATATATTGTCCCACTTGTTCAATAAGAGACTATTCCATTGATTCAATAAGAGATTCGAACCTAGCTAGCTATTCATGGTTCAATGAGGAATCTAGTCTAGGGAGAATGACACCCCATAATGTGAAAAAATGGGAGAAATTATGATCTACAATTGAGA
Source organism: Prosopis cineraria (assembly GCF_029017545.1). Classification (NCBI taxonomy): domain Eukaryota; kingdom Viridiplantae; phylum Streptophyta; class Magnoliopsida; order Fabales; family Fabaceae; genus Prosopis; species Prosopis cineraria. Next base: position 40,684,037 of record NW_026555332.1, read on the forward strand.
TGGGAAACTTTAGCTGGGTAACCTCTCATAAGTGTTTTAGCTAGGGTTGTCTCTGTGTATAGACGAACCCAATATGTGATAGCCCACAGTTTCATGTTAGCGAAATAAGGATGATGTGAGGGATGCGTGATCATGCATAAAGTGAAAAAGGGTATATGATTATTATATTATGACCTTAGTGAAATAACAAGTGTGAAAGCCTTGTTCTTTGTGAAATGGAATTAATTTAGTTCATATCTTATGAGTATGTATCATTATAAATAAAAGTGTCAAGGTATGTTCTTGAAACATATTTTATGAATCCACATTGATCATGATCTCATGTGTATGTCTTAATGAGAATGAAAAGGTTAAATTATGCTCTTGAACATGTCCATATTTTGAAATTGCTTATCAATTTGTCACTTGCATTTAAATTAATTGACATGCATTAGTATGATTCAGTTGGACTTTAGTTACTGAGTGATTCTACTCACTCCACTATCTTTAATATTATAGGAAATATCTTAAGAGGATCTGATAAAGGAAAATTGTTAGAGGCATAGGATTGTCATCCTATTTGTAAGCATCCTTTATTTTAAGTATTCATGTGTATATGATAATTGATATTTCCAACTAGAACTATTTCATTTAGAACTTACTTGCATTAATTTTTTTGTGAAGTGTAAAGTGTATTTTAGGCTTTAAGGTGTATAAATGTGATTTAGGTTATCTAGAGTAGAGCTAAAATACTAGTGCAAGTAAAAAATGATTATGACATGTGATTGTTATGGATTATATGATGAAATGTGTGGTTTAGCTCCCCCTTCTATGTTTGATATTAAGGAGTTGAGCATTGAAAATATGATTTATAAGTGTTATGTGTGTTGTAATGCATTGCATAGGTTTATTTTCAATCTATTGTATGTAGTTTGAGTGGTGTTTATGGCTTTTGGCTTGAGAAATGCAGTTTGGACACTTTGTTTTATAAAAAGCAATGCAAAAGTACAAGTTTGAAAATGATTGTCTAATTTTTGAATGAGTAATAATTTGTGTGTGAAACCAAGCCATGAGTTAGAGCTTAGAAAATTTTTTTCATAGACACTTAGTTCGCATTAATTGAATGTTGGATAAAGAAATGAGGCGCTTCAAAAGTTGCCCTTGAAGTTGTCATGAAATGTGTAATGTGCCGTGACGCATTATGTAATGAGTCACGGTACATAGCATAGAGACTCACAAGCCACAATGCTAGTCTAATAAGCTATGGCACATGCCTTTGAAATTGCAAAATTCTACTATTTTTTAATTTTAAGCAAATTGATCTTTTAAATGATCATATGCTTCTATATAATATTTAAACTTTGATTTGTCAATGGTAAAAATTTTGAGATAGATTAAACTTTGAAAACTTTTGATCTCATGTTTATAACCTATTTGTGTCCTTGGTAACTTTGTCTTTACCTTAAGTCAGTCTCTTAATTAATTGAAATTGTGAGTTAATTAGGAAATAGTAAGTGAGGAGATTACAATGGGTAGTGAATTTAGGGTGTTGATGGAATAAGGATGTGAAGTTAATTGTTGAGAAATTTACTCATAAGAGGATATTGACCAATGACCTTGTGGAACGATTGTAGACTATTAAGTTGGAACCATTTGAGCTTGGAAAGAAGCTTGGGAAGTTAGTATTATGAGGGATAAACATTTGACCTCTCAAAGATTTAAGATAATTAATCAAGGAAAATCTATAGTTGTATGTTAATTAGCTATTTGTTGAAATTTATTATTTTAAGCTTATTTGATACGTGAAAACTATTTATGCAACTTTGGCAATATGATGAGTTTGGGAAGTGGTTTTGGAAATGGAAAACCTCTTTGCATGTTACATGTTTAAACATAATGATTAAGATTAATGACATGATATTGTGAAATTGAAGAAAATGTGATATTTGATGCTTAGAGTGTGATGAATGTGTGAGTGTGTGTATGTGCATAAATTGTGTTTAAATGACATTGAATGTCAAAATGTGCATAATTATGTGAAAATGACATTGAGTGTTAAGATATAGGGTGAGGAGTTTCGCTTAGGAAAAGGAGTAGATTGACATTGAGTGTCAAAATGACATAGCAAGATTATTGGCAGGAGTTTTGCTTAGGGAGAGGAGTAGACTGACAAACCCACGTGGTATTGGTAGCTTATCGTTGGAATTGAAAGCTTGCTTAAGCACCAACTGTTGGAATTAGGAGGTAGTCTTTGTCCCATAGTTGATTTAGGACTATCCTACTTATTCTATAAGGGACTTGAACCTAACTAGTCTCCACCAGTTCACGAGGAGGTTAGATTAGGGGTACGATATCTCATAGTTGTTAGTATTAGGAAAAACTACAGTATACAAGTGAGTGAGTTGACCTTGGCCTGGTAGCCCCTTGTAAGTGGAAGGCTAGGTTGGTTTGTGATGGATGTAACCATTAAATAGCCACCAGTTTCATATTGAATGTAAAAGAAGGATATAAGGCTGGCATTTTATCATGTATTTAGCTCTAACCACATGATTGTTATTATTATGGTTTGACATGTGTTAGGGGTGTATGGTTATTAGTTTTGTGACTCCAAAATGTGCATAACTATTAATATGATGATAAAATGTGTTTTATGCCCAGTTGCATAGTTGTTATTGTTGTGATCGTGGCTATAATCATCACATATGAGTTATATGTGTGTTATTTGCCATTTGCATATGTTTTTTTTATTGATATACAATTGTATAGATTAGGTAGAACTTGGTTATTAAATTGTTAAACTTACCCCTCAATTCTTAATATTTTTAAGGCTTAGCTCATCAGATCTAAGTCGGGGGAAACGTGCTAAGGCATAGGATTATAATGTAAATCCTATTATATGTCTCTTTATATTGATTTATGTGTATTTAATATTGCTAATTTGCCAACTAGATCATTTGTCATTGTTTTGAACTACTTGCATTATTATTGTGTACAACTTGTGTATTTTGTTCCCTGAGTCAATGAGTTGTAGTTATAAATCTTGTATAGGGCTAAAATACTTGTGCAAGTAGTGTTATGTGTATTTTGAAATGTTTTGAAATGAAATGGATGGTTGGTACAAAGTTCTCCTCCCCTTTATGTTTTATGAAATTTAAGGTTGAGTGGTGTATTTGTATTATATGTGTATTCATGTGGTTGTGGTATGTTGCACGAGTCCTATAGGGTTCATTGAGTGTGGTCAGATGGTTGGCGTAGGTTTTTGACACTTGTATGTAAGTTAAGACACCCTTGTGATAATTTTTTTGTGAAAAAGTGATGAAAATGGGTATGGGTGTCTAACTCTCTGTATAAAATGAATTTGAGTATGAAACTTATGCCATTAGAAGAAAGCTCTCTGTAGACACCAAAACCACATCAATCGGACGTAGGTGAAGATTTGAGATGTGTTAAAAGTTTGCTTCTAATGCTATCATATGGCAGCAAAAGTTTGTTGTCAAATATTGTGCAATGCATTGCAGCGCATGGCACCTCATACCGTGGCGCATGGTACTGAGACTTATGAGCTGCGGTACACTAGCACTTAGTTGCGACACATGTGCCATTTTTTTGTAGTTTTCATTGTTTTGGTGATTTTATACAAATGCTTTGGTTTTCTTAATTTACATGCTTCCGTACTGATTTAAAACTATGATTTTGAACATAATACATGTGAGTGGAAGTACTTTAAATGTTGAAAACCTTATCCCAATGCCATTGTTAAAATTTTTTCTTCCATTTGCAAATTGTAAAAAGTTGATAATCCTTATTGGGTTTAGTTCCTTGATTTCCTTGAAGTTGATAAATGACTATGTTTAAGTAAGGGCAATATTACAACTTACTTCTAGTGTTTAGAAATACCAAAAAAATCCCAAGGTTTCAATCCTTCAAGCCTTACCAGAGGTTTCCACAAGCCTAGTAGTTCCTTTTTTGCTTCACCTCTGTTTTCTATCAATTTCATGACTTTAATTTTATATGTGGTACAGAGAGGGGATTCCTGTGTTCTTATGGCCCGTGCACCATGACATCTCATGCACGTGCTACGGCATCTAGAACAAAGTTATTTTTTTTTATTTTTCTCACTTTTTAATGTTTAACTGGCCCAATCTTACTTTGAAATCAATCCTAAAGCTAAAACCAAAACTTATAATATCCATTAGCTCTTTATAACCACATGCCATATCAATTTACTTATTTAACTTTATTTATTTAATTAACTAGAAATTATATTTTTCATGATGTTATAAAGATGATTAAATTTTTAGGGTTTGAGTTTGACACTTTCCATAAATTCTTCAGAATTTAAGGGGCCCCGTATCATCATAAGACTTTTTCCATGTGAGTTCACAATCGCCTCCTTAATCAACGCACATCTTCCAAAAATCCAATCCCCAAAATGTGCTTTTTTCTCCCGCTGGACGCTGCACGACACATTCTTGCCGTCTTCTTGCAGTGACTTTAATGCTGTTATTTTCTTACATCACTAAAACTTGTTTAGAAACATCGTATTTGTTGTTTCATTCCACGCACACATATTTTAATTAATATAGTTTATATTGAATAAGAAGGCTTAATGCCACCTATCTGTCTACTATTTATGCCTAAAAATAATTTACTATTTTTACTATATTAGGCACTCGCAATTGTTCCATGAAAATTATTAATATTTACTAGTACATATGATAAAAATAAGATGGAGCTCAATAATTAAACCTACAAAAATATTTTTTTATTTACAAAATCTATTAGATGCTTATAAATACTGAGTATAATTTACTTTGGGAACAAAATGAAATTGATACAATAAATAAGAATTTGACAACAATGAAATTCTCTGGACAGATATTTTCTCGCATGAAGTCGCTGGTTCTATATATATATATATATATATATTTGTGCAAATATTGTAGCAATAAATAATGGGATCAATATTGAACGGGGGACAAAAATAGCAACGGCCAGCATGGAAAGTTGAATGAACATTATACTCAAAGCAAGGTTTGAAAAACAAAAGTTTGGTGCGAATAATTTCCTCATTCCTCAATGGCACACGAATCAGAACAACCCCATCAAAAAACATGGCACAAGGAATTATGACCAAATATCGGGCAGAAATAACAGAAAAATATTAATATTAAAATGTCCTTGTTTTTCATCATATAATTTAAAAGTTTTTGTAGATATAATCATGTTATTGAAACAAACACACTAAATAATTTAATATTTATTATATTTTATATTATGATCGATTTATTATATCCGTTAATGATATATTATTATATATCAATAATAAATTCACAATAAATTTTTAAATTTTTAATAATAAACTTTTTACATATCAATAATAATTTTTTTTATATATTAATATAAACTTGTCATATTTTTAAATTTTTAACAATTTGATCTATAGTTTTTAGGCATAAGTTTTTTTATTCCCTGGCTAGTGGGCCAATTCATATTATAATAATTTGTCACACTCCTATTGAACAAAAAACATAAATAATAATTAGACAACATCCAGTTTATATCACATATTCTCGGGGCAACAAAAGAGAGCAACAAGCTTGGAGGTCCCCACCGTCACTTTTGTTGTAGTTGGACTTGGTTGGTTGAATTTATTTATTTATTTAAAATAAAAATAAATTAAAATGGAAGCTTCAAATCAAAGGTGTGAGCTGTGAACGCATGAAGCTGCTCCTGATTTCTGAACGAAACGCTCTCTCTTTCTTCTGGTACTGGTTCAATTCAATTCCATTCCATTTCCATCCCATTAAACCACTTCCTTATCTTGCGTCTCTCTGCGTCCTTCACTTTTCTCACATAATCACACACAGATTCTGCCACCATCTTCAGCACTGCAATTGCCTTTCTGTTTTGCGTTTTTGAGACGCCTTCTTTGATTCACTCCTATATTCTTTCGCTACTATGTCGGCGTCCCCGTCTCCCGGAGCTGCTCCTGCCCCCACATCGCCGCCGGCAAATAACACAACTCCTCCTCCTCCTCCTCCGTCCAATAACAGTACCTCTACTCCTCCACCTCCTGCCAACTCTACTGCACCACCTCCTGCTAGTCCTTCGCCTCCGCCTTCAGCCACGCCCACTCCCAGCCCTCCGTCTCCTTCGCCGCCACCGCCGCCTCCTTCTAGTACCAATTCTCCACCGCCTCCCGTGACTCGGACCTCCCCTCCTCCTCCTTCCAGTTCAGGCACGCCTTCAACTCCGGCTGGAAGCCCGCCGCCTCCGCCTTCATCCCCTTCTTCATCGTCGACTATATCCACTGGTGTTGTTGTTGGAATCGCCCTTGGTGCTGTAGCGATTCTTCTAATTTTAAGCTTTGTATGCGTATGTTGTTTGAGGAAGAAGAAGAGAACAAGTAATGCGGGATACTATCCGCCACCGCGGGGACCAAAAGGTGAGAGATTGAATTTGAGTGAAGTTTAACATGTTGTACCTCACGTTTTGACGAGAATGACCCCGTTTTTGTTTGGAATTCATTATTGACGTTATTCATTTTGAAAATAGATTTACCGAACAGTGTTTGTTCCTTGTGGCCATGCTCCCCCCCACTTTTTTTCCCACACCTATCTTTTTTGTGATCCTCTGTCGATCTGATCACAAGTCATTTTGATAGAACATATCTTTTGTTCCTCATAAGAATTTGCATGTTGATGTATTAAAATTCTCTGACTTGAACTATGATATTCCTGCATGCGACCTTCTTTTGATTATGGAACTACAAGTGGATCCATGATTTTCCAGAACAGCTCTTAATCGCTACGCTCATGTTTTACAAGGCATATTGGATTAGGCTTAACTGCTATTTTAATTTGGGAAGATAAATTATTCTTACCATACAGAAAGGGCTCTTTCTTTCTTTCTTTCTTTTAAGGGAGAGCAGTCTTGGTGGACAATGTGTGATGATGATGCTATGAGAAATTGACATTGGACTAGTAATCAATATTCATTTGATGTTAAATTCTTCACGATTACCAGGTGACCAATATGGTGGCCCACCCCATCAGTGGCAACATAATGCTCCCCCTCCTTCAGATAATGTTGTCTCCGTGATGCAAAAGCCCCCGCCCCCGCCCCCAGGTGCATCACGACCACCCCAATTACCAGCTTATGCCCCTAAACCTTCTCCGCCGCCACCATTCCTGAGCAGCAGTAGTGGGTCTGGTTCCAATTATTCAGGTGGCGAAAATCCATTCCCGCCCCCTTCGCCTGGTATTGCATTGGGTTTCTCAAAGAGCACATTTACATACGAAGAGTTGATACGGGCAACAGATGGATTCTCTGATGCCAACCTCCTTGGACAAGGTGGATTTGGATATGTACACAAAGGAATCCTGCCGAACGGGAAGGAGGTGGCAATCAAGCAGCTAAAGGCAGGAAGTGGGCAGGGAGAACGAGAATTTCAAGCAGAAGTTGAGATCATCAGCCGAGTTCATCACAGGCATCTTGTTTCTCTGGTTGGATACTGCATCACTGGACAGCAGAGATTGCTTGTTTATGAATTTGTTCCAAACAATACGTTGGAACTTCACTTACATGGCAAGTTCTATTAGCTGCCTTTCGTGATTGCGGTTCCATTTACGTAGTTATTATTTGGCTTGACTAAATGTCTGGCGTTGGTTGCAAGAATCTGATAGATATATCTGCTGCAGGAAAAGGGCGACCTACTATGGATTGGCCCACGAGACTGAAAATTGCCTTGGGATCAGCAAAAGGACTGGCGTATCTCCATGAGGATTGTATGTGCTATGAATCTGGGCGTTTTTGATAAGGTGTGACTAAATTACCTGATCTTAAATGCTTATCGTAACTGTCTTTACGTCCAGGTCATCCAAAGATCATCCATCGAGATATCAAAGCTGCTAATATACTTCTGGATTTCAAGTTTGAAGCGAAGGTAAATAATTTCTTGTGTTGTTTTGCCATTTCTCATCGGTAATACTGATGTGAGTGCAACAACATTATCTTTTACTGCTCACTTTTTTTTAAAAAAAAAACATGGATATATATTACCTCAATGAAAAATGTCGTCTACGGCATGCTTTAGTGTTCTATAAATTGTCGTTTAGGGCAGAAGTGGTTGCTCTGTTTTCAATGCCATGAAAAATCAGATGTAGTTGTTTAGCAGCAACAGGAAGTTGAAGTCTCTTGTTTTACCAAATCACATCTTTTTAATTTTTGAATTTAAACTCAAATTTATATGAGATTTCTTATGATCTGATGTCAGGTTGCTGATTTTGGACTAGCAAAGTTTTCTTCTGATGTCAATACTCATGTTTCCACTCGAGTGATGGGGACTTTTGGGTGAGCGCAACTTCCTTTCAAATGTTCAACAAATTTTGAATGAAATTAAGAATTTATTCATGTATTTTTTATATTTTAACGTATCATATTCATAATGCTTCACAATCCAATATACTTGTCCGATCTTAGTTATAAGTCACGTTTTAAAAGGTCTATTTAGTTTTATTTATAAGTCATGGTGTAATTTTTTAGATAATATTCGAAAGGTATTTCTAAAATTATTCTTCACAAGAAAAAAAAAGTAATATAACATCACTCTTTGAAGTTGTTATGCAGGATATTTGAAATTCTAAACATTTTTATTCTTTATACTTTTTTTTATTGGTATTGATAAGGTTGGTAAAAATGACTTATAAAGAAGACCAAAAGAGTATAGACCAAGCTCTCCTTGTTCCATTGTTCACCTTACCCTGAAAAACTGTTGTAAATGTAGTCCTTTGTTGAAGCTGCTTGACGCTTTGCTTCTCCACTATAGATTTTTTGCCTACGATTAACTGGTATAATAATTAAATAGTTGTCAAAGCCACTATATTGTTTTGCTTTGTATATTTATATATTTAACATGATCTCACATTGATTGCTGCTAAAGGTATCTGGCTCCAGAATATGCTTCTAGTGGGAAACTCACAGACAAATCAGATGTTTTCTCGTTTGGGGTCATGCTCCTGGAGCTAATTACTGGACATCGACCGGTTGACACAACTCATACTTTCATGGAGGATAGTCTGGTAGAATGGGTCAGTATTTTGATGATCCAACTTTCTGTATAGATCACTTGCATGCTCGCAAAATGAATTTTTTCCCTTGAAAGAGAAACGCGCTCTGAAGCAAACTTTGAGTTGAATGTTCATCTCTTGTTATCACAGGCAAGGCCTTTGCTTATCCGTGCTTTGGAAGATCATAATTTTGATTCGCTTGTTGATCCAAGGCTCAAAGATGAATATGACCCCAATGAAATGACTCGCATGGTTGCATGTGCAGCAGCCTGCACCCGTCATTCAGCACGTCATAGGCCAAAAGTGAGCCAGGTAAATCAGTGTTTCCAGGTTCACACTTGTGATTGACCGATACCTAGAGCAGTTTCTCCTAAGGAAGCCAGTTATGGTTTATATTTGGCACCTTAAAGTTATAGGGCTTGCCAGTGAGTGTACAATGCGAAATTATGTCAAGTGCAATGTTGTCATCGTGCTGCTACTTAAGCCCTCCTGTACTAAATAATCGAGTTCAGAGTACTGTGTGCTCTTTGCAACAATGCTTCTAACAACTCCCACAATTTGAATGTCATAGGTTGTTCGTGCTCTGGAAGGTGACATGTCTCTATCAGATCTTAACGAAGGAATTAAACCTGGACACAGCTCTGTCTACAGTTTCCGAGGAAGCTCTGATTATGACACTGCACAATACAAGGAAGACATGAAAAAATTCAGGAAAATGGCTTTGGGAACCCAGGAGCTTGGCGGGAGCAGTGAATACAGTGCACCTACGAGTGACAACAGCTTATTCCCATCTGGCTCCAGCAGTGAAGGCCAGAGCCGTCAGACCACCCGGGAAATGGAAGTGAGAAAGACGAATAACCACCAAGAAGGTTACAGTGGAAGCTCTTGACAACTATTTGCTTTTACCATGTATAAATCTATATCCTTTAAGTTGATTTTAAATCTGTGTTTTGACTGACCTATTCTGGGCGAATAACCAAATTATTTTTCGAAGATTGTCACTTTAAAATTCTATTGATCAGGTTATATAGTATACACATAACAAAGTAACGTTAGTTCTATTCTTTCATTTGTTCATTGCTTGGATTGAAATGCATCTTCATGTTCATTTGGCAATTATCTTGGCAATTGTACTTAATATGCTCACAAAAAAAAGGAGATTAATGAAGAATATACTGATAATAATGCTTTGAGTCTTATCAATCTTGAAAATCCTTGAGGAAAGAACGTGTGAGACATTAATAGAATATATTACAACTTATTCACCAAAAAAAAAAAAGAACATATTACAGCTCTCGATATTCCGAGACGACACAAGGGTTCATCCTCATCAGTGAACTTACATACATGGGAGAATCATAGGCGGGGACCAAACAACAACATTACTCATAATGACTCTATTTTCGTAAATTATAAACAGGGACCTTGGGCTCATCTCATGTACGTGCGTCTTGTGACCAAAATGCTTTTCAATGTTTAAATATGTTTTAAGACCCCAACGACCAGGCGAATTGGTTGAACGACCGCTCGAATACGAAAGCAATTTAGTTTGATTCATTAACTCATTTTGGATCAATTTGAACCGGATGGTTTTGATAGAACTAGGATTAACCCGAAATCTGGAGCAATTGGACTGTTTTTCTTTTTTAAAAAAAAAACTTTTATTTTAATAATAAAAAATTAATTCAATTTAATAATATTAATGTCAACTTACTTCTAAGTTATTATAGTAAAATTTTAAGTGCATAATTTATTTATTGACATTTTATGAATGAAAGCATAAAAAAAATTGAAAACTCCTCTGTTTTAAAAGGACAAATACGATGAATAAGATGCGTGTGTGTAAAAATGAGAAAATTAAAACTTAATACTCCCTCTACTCCTATTTATAAGATAAAGGAAAGGTTTTTTATCTTATTTATAAGTTATATTATTAAATTTTCATCACAAATTTTTTTTATTCTTTATTTAAAATTGGAATGAAAAAATATGTTGTTAACATATATATATATATATATATATTTAATCGAGATAAAGTTGAGAATGTACTAAATTTTTAGATAAAATTAATAAAGTTTAAAGTTTTTTTATTCCAATAAAATATGTAAAAAGTAATTTATAAATAAGACTAAATGAATATATTATGACCCAACAACTCTAAGTCAAGAATGATATCGTCAATATTTTATTTTAAATTAATATTTTATTTATATGCATGCATATAAGTATTGTTTTTTATTTAATAATTATGTCATCTATACTATCACTAGTTTAATGAGTTAAATTATGGAAAATTATACTGACTTTTATGGTTTGTAGTTTGATGCAATTTTTAGAACATTAATTTAATAGCCACACACAGAGTATAAGTGTCACCCCCAAATCTAACACTCAATTTCATGATGTGCCATTAATTCAAAAACTTACTGTACCAGAATTTTTTCAAGAAATGTCACATAAATAAAATTGAAAAGTATCTTTCAAATTCAGCACTCAATTTTAAAATAATTCATTTGTTCAACAATTTAATAGTCACATAAATGAAATCTGAAAATATCACTCCCAAATTTAGCACTCAATTTTGAATCTCGCAGTTTCATAAAAGGACCAAAGAGCTTATGAATAATTACAGAAATTAGAGGTCTTTATTTAATTGAGAATCAATGAGCAAATATGACCTTAAATTATTGCTCAAAAATCACCCTGAACTCTAAAATTTTAAATTTATAATAAAATAAACATTGACTATTAACTTTTTTAACACCATTATTATCCACACAGGTACTATAACAATCAGGGTTAAATTTATAGGGAAATAAACATTAAACAGTATTTGCATGAACAGTAACAGTATTAAAAAGTTAACAGTCAGGGTTTATTTTGATATAGATTTAAAAGTTTAGAGTTTATTTTGTATATTTTAAGAGTTTAAGGTTCAAGACAATTTTCAAGCAAGAGTTTAAGATCCTATTTACTCATTAATCCTTTAATTAATTTCATTATTTAGTCCCGGTTTCTAATTCTCCCTATTTGTTGGCCAGGTACTTATTATAAAATCTTCTCCTTTGGGTCCCGTTGATAAATTACTTACAACTTTCTTTTATCAAATCAATAAAAACATTAAAATTTATTAACATCAATTTGTCTAAAAATATTTAAAAAAATTAACTTTATACTTATTAATATATATCCTTTAATTTAATTAAAAAGATATACATACTTTAATAACGTATTTTTTTCCTAACATTTAAAGAAAATAAATAGAAAATTTATGACAAAAAGTCAATGATATAGTTTTATAAATATGACAAAAAGATTATTCTCCCTCAACATAGGAAGGATTAAATTGTTACTTCTTGTCTACCATATTAAATTCATTTAAGTAAAATAAAGACACATTAAATTATTTAATATTATTAAATAGAATAGTTGTCCAAAAGACTCAATCCAATTCTAGAAGGAAAGGCCATGCTTAATGGCTCTCTCGCAGCCTCAATTGAAAATTTCAAACTCTAGAGCCTCATTTGGTATCATTGAAATAGGAAGAAGGAAATGGAATTGAAAATAAAATCTTGATGCGAATGCGTTTGATTGGCTAGAGTTGTGATTCCCAAGGAATCCAATTCTAGCAAAAATGATGGAATCCGATTCTTTCACAAATTCTATGGAATGAAGGTGAATTTCATGGAATTTATCCCTTCAGACCTCAATACCCTCTATTTCAATGCTTTAATCTCGACGTCGCATACCCTTGTCTTCTTGTCACCTTTCTATTGCCCTAGCGACTCCTCCACCACTACTCCCTATCTTCGATAGTCAATGTGAGGTGGCATCATCTTCCTTGTTGTGTGCGACAACTCCCATCACAGCAATTGCTAGTGGTAACACTAACAACAAAGACGATGTTGCTCTAATCTAATGGTGGCAACCCGACATGGTTCAAGGACAATCACCCGCATTGAAGGAGCCATCACCCTGCATTCTCATCGGCACTAAAGGATCCATCACTGTGCGTTCTCGCTGACAATGAAGGACCTATCAAAGAAGATGCAACAATCTGAGATTGAAGAATATGCAACAAGAAATGGAATAGTTGGAGATTAATTTTTTTTACTTTTGAAAAGGGCACTATGGTCTTTTATTATTTTAAATACCTATACTTATTGAAATTATAACAGGATTCTATCTTCATACCAAACATATTTTTAAAATTCAATTATATTTCAATTCTAATTTCAATTTTAATTCCATTAAAAACTCTTTTATCATACCAAACGAGGCCTAAATTTTTCTCACAAGTGGACAAGCCTCTCTGCCACTCCATTCTCCTTTAAATTTCTTATACAATACCAGCATGGCCACACTTTAACCAGTTATATTGTTAATTGTTAATTGAATATTTTGTAATAATATTTTATTAAAAAGTAAAATAAGTTGTTAATAATTCTAAAAAATTATCACTTATTTACATGTCATTCTATTAAATTTTCCCAAAAAAAAATTCAAGGCAATAATGATTAATTTAAGACATGTTATCATTAGTAGTATCAGAAAAATCAACTTACAACTCCAGAGCATATGGATAATAATTTAATAAAATATTAGAATTTAGCCCACCCCACATGAGATGCACAAATATATTAAATGTATATCTTATTTGAAGGGCATGGAGAAAAAGGGAGAGAAAATTTCAATGACTTCACTTCAAAATAAGATGGATAGGTGGAATTATAGGATGAGGAAAATGAAATCAAAACATTGAATTAAATTTAAATTGAGATCAAAAGATTTGGAAATCTAAAATAAAAACATCTTTTAATAAATTGGTTTAAAAGTTTACTACTCTCGTCCCATGATTTGCAACTTGCAATCCTCAAAATAGCTATTACGATTTTGATTCAAAAATTTATAAAAAAAAAACTTGATAAATATAACATGACTTGAAAATAATTTTCCTTCACAAATTATTGAATATAACTTGAAAATTGGTATTTTCATAGTTGTAAATTATGAAATGAGAGTAACAAATTTTTAAACCAATTTACTAATCAAGATTTTTTAATCCTTTTTTTGAATTTTCAAATCTTTTAATGTTTATTGAAATTTAATTTAATATATCCTTTAATGTCATTCCCCCTATAAGATTTTAGTAGATAGAAGATATAAAAAGAAAAAGTAAACATAGGTGAAGAGAAAATGGTAAAAAAAATCATTTAAAATAGTTTGAATATATATATATATATATATATAAGGTCATGGAAGATATCAATAAAAAGAGTAAGGTAAATAGTCTTAAATTTTATAAAAAAAATATGAGAAGATTGAACAGAATACTCATAAAAATTAGATGAAGTATCTAAAAGTGTGGTTATTGATAGAGTACAGTAATTTTGTACAATTCGTATAATTAGCTAGCTTCACCCAAAAGAACAAAAATTGCTGCTGTGGTGGTTACTTTTTGAAACGTGTTGCTTGGTTCTGATGGGCGATAGTTGACTCCATATAAGTCTGTAATGCAATGCAGGCTAGTCACCAGATAGTGATAGGGTTATCGGTATAATCAGAAAGAGCATCTGTCACAGAAGAGGATGATCAAATTTATAGGGTTTGAGTTTGACACATTCCATAAATTCTTTAGAATTTGATGGACCCTATATGGCCATATCATCATTAAACTATGGGAGAATTATGTTAAAATTTTACATTAAAAAATAAATTATTATAAAATTTATTAATAACTGAATTAAAAAAAATCAATTCCTTATGTTATCAATGACCTTTATTCAGATTATTTAATTATTAATAAATTTTATAATAATTAATTCTTTTGTCCTGTATATAATTTTTTCAGAAACTTTCTCTATGTGAGTTCACAGTCACCTCTTCAACCAACGCACATCTTCCAAAAATCTAATCCCCAACTCCAAGTGGCCAAGTGTGCTTTTTTCTCCCCCGGTGGACACTTCACGGCACATTCTAGCGTTCTTCTTGCGGTGACTTTAATGCTATTATTTTTTTGACATCACTGAAACTTGCTTAGAAGTGTCATATTTATTTATTAATATTAATTTAGAAATGAGATTGAGAAATTATATTTTATCACAAGTAAACAAGTTTAAATATCTGGGAACAATTATTTAAAATAATGGTAAAATTGATAGAAATATTTTTATAAAAAAAGAAAAAAAGAAATTGATATGTAGGTGTTTGATGTCCACATGATACAAGATGGGTGATTTAAATGAAAAAAAAAGGTTACATAAGTTATATTTGTTATTGGAAGGTGGCTAAAAATAATGCTTATAAAAATTGAATCTTAATTAATAATATATTCAAAAGTTTAGTTCTAGAGGACAATAGTTTTATACAATTCATATTCATATAATTAACTAACTTCATCTAGGAGAATAAAACTTGGGAGATTTTTAGCTACGAACTAGGGAAGAGATTTAATTTTATAGGGGTCTAAAAAATTATAAAATTTCAGTTCGATCTAGGAAAAAAATTAAAAAAAATTCAATAATAAAAAAACCAAAATACCCTTTACATGTTATACAGAATCATTATTTTTGATTTTTTTTACTACACTTGTTAATTTATCAATATTACTTATAAGTTTTATCTTTTTTTTAGATAATCAGTAATATTAGTTGTTAAATTATTAACTTTATTTGTAAATTTACTAACATTAGTTATAAATCACTGACAAAATATTAATTACAAGACCTGTTACTAATTTACAACTGATGTTAATATATTAACAAGTAAAGTTAACAATTTAACAACTAATATTATTGTTTTATTTGAAAAACTGATATTAAGTCTTATATAATTATTGACATGTCAGCTTATATAATTTATAACTCATATTCATAAATTAATAAATAATATAATTAATAATTAATAATTCTACATAATAAGTGAAAGATATTTTAATCTTTTACTTATCAAAATTCTTGTAACTTTTTTGTTTTAGACTGAATCAAAATTTTAAAATATTTTTAAATTTACCTAAAATTAAGTGTCTCATGTCTTAAACTAAAATTCTCCCATAAAACTTTCTGCTGTCATGGTGACTTTTTCAAACGCGTTGTCTGGTTCTGATAGGCGACAGCTGACTCCATACAATGCAGGCCAGTCGCCAGATTGTGAGAGGGTTAGTAGTATAATCAGAAAGAGCATTTGACACGGGAGAGGATGATCAAATTTATGGGGTTTGAGTTTGACACATTCCATAAATTCTTCAGAATTTGCTGGCCCATATCATCATGAAACTTTTTCCATGTGAGGTCACAATCACGTCCTTAAATCTAATCCCAGTGGACACTTCACGGCACATTCTCCTTCTTCTTCCGGTGGCTTTAATGCTATTATTTTTTTATGCCACTAAAACTTGTTTAGAAACATCGTATTTGTTGTTTCATTCCACACACACATATATTTTAATTAATATAGTTTATATTGAATAAGATGGCTTAATACCACTTATCTGACGACTGTTTATGTCTAAAAATAATTTACTATTTTTACAATATTAGGCACTCGTAATTGTTCAATGAAAATTATTAATATTTACTAATACATATGATAAAAATGAGATGGAGCTCAATAATTAAACCTACAAAATTAATTTTTTTTATTTTCACTTTGGGAACAAAATGGAATTGATACAATAAATAAAAATTTAACTCAATTTATTAAATTATAAATTTAAATTTCGTTAGGAATATGAGAATTTTGTTAGTGAAGAATTCTTTGATCTCATGATGCACTTTGATCATAGTGAACCGAACCCTATGATCCAACTCGAACTTGTGTGTAAAAGAATTTGAATTCGCCTCACTGTTTGAGAATAATGAAATTCTCTGGACAGATTTTCTCGCATGAAGTCCCTATTTCTATATATTTTGTGCAAATATTGTAGCAATAAATAATAGGATCAACATTGAACGGAGGACAAATAGCAATGGCCAGCATGGAAAGTTGAATGAACATTACGCCTCTAGTTTTGCATATTAATCTCTTTTTAAAAACATAATTTAGTCTACTTTATAAGTTATTAAATAATAACTGTTTTGTTTCAAATTAAAATTATTAAATTATTTTAAAAAAATAAGAGAGAAAAAGACAGAAAAATAATATTACATTATTTGTTTACTTTATGAGAATTACAGCTAGCCCTCTTTTAAAAGTATTAATTATAAATAAGGATGAATGTGAAATAAATTATTATTAAAATGTGAAGCATGACTTTTTTATCGAATGAGACTTATTGTTGATCTTTATTTGTGATTAATTTCTTTGAAAGAGGGGTTGGCTATAGCTTTTTTATTTTTTTTTATTTGAGGGTTATGTTTAAAACTTCACTTATTTTTATTTTTCATATTATATTGATATTGATGAAGTTAATAAAAATAATTTATTAATAAAATGAAAGGAAATATGCTCAAAGAAAGGTTTGAAAAACAAGAATTTGGTGGGAATAATTTACTCATTCCTCAATGGCACATGAATCAGAACAGCCCCATCAAAAAGCATGACACAAGGCATTGTGACCAAATATGGGCAGAAATAACAGAAAAATATTAACATTAAAACGTGCTTCGTTTTCATTATATAATTTAAAAAGTTTAATTTTTTAATTCTTCAACTTTTAACTCACTTATAACTCAGTCCTTCAACTATAACTCGCTGTAACTCAGTCCCTTAACTATAACTCGCTACGACTCAATCCCTCAACTTTTAATTCACTTATAACTCAATCCTTGTTTTTTAATTTTTTTTAAAAAAATTCTTATCAAATAAGAGGGATAAAAAAATACTCATATATTATTTTAAAATACCCTTCTCTTGCTCATTGATGTGAGATATAAGCTAACATAAAAAAAATTAACAAAAGTTAAGAGACTAATTTGTAAGTGATTCAAAAATTAAGGGACTGAGTCATAGGCGAGTTATAATTGAGAGACTGAATCACAGTGAATCATAATTAAAAGAATGAGTCACAAGTAACTTAAAAATTAAAGAATTAAAAGATTAATTTTTTTCATAATCTATTGTACTGATGTTGAGTAAAAATGAGAAATAATTAGACAACATCCAATTTATATCATAAATTCTCGGGGCAACCAAACAAGCTTGGGGGGCCCACGGTCACTTTTGTTGTAGTTGGACTTGGTTGGTTGAATTTATTTATTTATTTAAAATAAAAATAAATTAAAATGGAAGCTTCAAATCATACAGAACGAAACGCTCCTCTTTCTTCTCTTACTGGTTCATTCCATTTCCACCCCATTAAACCACATCCTTACCTTGCGTCCTTCACTTCTCTCGCATCATTACACACAGATTCTGCCACCATCTTCACTGCAATTGCCTTTCTGTTTTTCGTTTTTGAGACGCCTTCTTTGATTCACTCCTATATTCTTTCGCTACCATGTCAATCTCGCAGCCCGCTAATAACGCAACTTCTCTTCCTCCTCCGTCCACTAACAGTACCTCTACTCCTACACCTCCTGCCAACTCTACTGCACCACCTCCGCCTTCGTCCCCTTCTTCATCGTCGACTGTATCCACTGGTGTTATTGTTGGAATCGCCGTTGGTGCTGTGGCGATTCTTCTAATTTTAAGCTTTGCATGCGTATTTTGTTGGAGGAAGAAGAAGAGAACAAGTAATGCGGGATACTATGTGCCACCGCGGGGACCAAAAGGTGAGAGATTGAATTTGAGTGAAGTTTAACATGCTGTACCTCACGTTTTGACGAGAACGACCCCTTTTTTGGCTGGAATTCATTATTCACGTTATTCATTTCGAAAATAGATGTATCGATCAGTGTTTGTTCCTTGTGGTGGTCTCCCCTTACACCTATCCTTTTTGCGACCCTCTGTCAATCTGATAAGTCATTTTGATAGAACATATCTTTTGTTCGTCGTGGTACTGACAGAATTTGCACGTTGATGTATTAAAATTCTCTAACTCGAACTTTGATATTCCTGCATGCGACCTTCTTATGATTACGGAACTACAAGTGGATCCATGATTTTCCAGAATAGCTCTTAATCGCTACGCTTGTGTTTTACAATCATATTGGATTAGGCTTATCTGCTGTTTTTATTTGGGAAGATAAATTATTCTTATCATACAGAAAGGGCTCTTTCTTTCTTTCTTTCTCTTTTTTGCTGGGAAGGGAGAGCAGTCTTGGTGGACAATGTGTTATGATGATGCTATGAGATATTGATATTATACTAGTGATCAATATTCAGTTGATACTAATTCTTCACGATTACCAGGTGACCCACCACGTCGGTGGCGACATAATGCTCCCCCTCCTTCAGATAATGTACCACCTTATGCCCCTAAGCCACACCCGCAGCCACCATTCCTGAGCAGCAGTGGTGGGTCTCGTTCCAATTATTCAGGTGGCGAAAATCCACTCCCAACCCCTTCTCTTGGTATTGCAACAAAGAGCACATTTACATACGAAGAGTTGATACGGGCAACAGATGGATTCTCTGATGCCAACCTCCTTGGACAAGGTGGATTTGGATATGTACACAAAGGAATCCTGCCGACCGGGAAGGAGGTGGCAATCAAGCAGCTAAAGGCAGGAAGTGGGCAGGGAGAAAGAGAATTTCAAGCAGAAGTTGAGATCATCAGCCGAGTTCATCACAGGCATCTTGTTTCTCTGGTTGGATACTGCACCACTGGACAGCAGAGATTGCTTGTTTATGACTTTGTTCCAAACAATACGTTGGAACTTCACTTACATGGCAAGTTCTATTAGCTGCCTTTCGTGATTGCGGTTCCATTTACGTAGTTATTATTTGGCTTGACTAAATGTCTGGCGTTGGTTGCAAGAATCTGATAGATATATCTGCTGCAGGAAAAGGGCGACCTACTATGGATTGGCCCACGAGACTGAAAATTGCCTTGGGATCAGCAAAAGGACTGGCGTATCTCCATGAGGATTGTATGTGCTATGAATCTGGGCGTTTTTTGATAAGGTGTGACCAAATTTCCTGATCTTAAATGCTTATCGTAACTGTCTTTACGTCCAGGTCATCCAAAGATCATCCATCGAGATATCAAAACTGCTAATATACTTCTGGATTTCAAGTTTGAAGCGAAGGTAAATAATTTCTAGTGTTGTTTTGCCATTTCTCATCGGTGATACTGATGTGAGTTCAACAACATTATCTTTCACTGCTCACTTTTTTTTTTTTTTTTTTAAAAAAAACATGGATATATATTGCCTCAATGAAAAAAGCCTCTACGGCATGCTTTACTGTTCTATAAGTTGTCGTTTAGGGCAGAGGTGGTTGCTCTGTTTTCAACGCCATGAAAAATCAAATGTAACATCTGTTTGATTTTTAATTTGTTAAAATTTTGTTAGTTAAAAGTCTATTTAATAAAAATCAATTATTATAATAAAATTTGTATTTGAATAAATTTTTTTAAAAATTAGTTTAATAAACTAAAAAATGTTTGGATTACAGTAATGGCTGAGTGAAAATGAAAGAGTAAGAATTAGTTGACGACAAAATAATGTAAAGTACTTTGAGAAATCTATCTAAAATTAAGTTCATAGAACAGACTTTTTGAATTTTTTTTTGAATGTAGTTTTTAGATAGACTTTAAAAATAAAATGAAGGTAAAACAAATGAGCCCATGGTTGTTTAGCCTCAACAGGAAGTTGAAATCTCTTATTTTAGAGAATAACATCTTTTTAATTTTTGAATTCACTTGAATTTATATGAGATTTTTTATAATTTGATGTCAGGTTGCTGATTTTGGACTAGCAAAGTTTTCTTCAGATGTTAATACTCATGTTTCTACTTGAGTGATGGAGACTTTTGGGTGAGAGCAACTTCCTTTCAACTGTTCAAAAACTTTCAAATGAAATTAAAAATTTGTTCATGATCATATCCATATTTTTAATATTTTAATGGATCATATTCATAATACCCCACGATCCAATATATGGACCAAGCTCTCCTTGTTCCATTGTCCACTTTACCTTGAAAACTGTTGTAAATGTAGTCCTTTGTTGAAGCTACTTGACGCTTTGCTTCTCCACTATAGATTTTTTGCCTACGATTAGCTAGTATAATAAATAGCTGTCAAAGCCACTATGTTGTTTTGCTTTGTATATTTACATATTTAACATGATCTTACATTGATTGCTGATAAAGGTATCTAGCTCCAGAATATGCTGCCAGTGGGAAACTCACAGAGAAATCAGATGTTTTCTCGTTTGGGGTCATGCTCCTGGAGCTAATTACTGGACATCGACCGGTTGACACAACACATTCTTTCATGGAGGATAGTCTAGTAGAGCGGGTCAGTATTTTGATGATCCAACTTTCTGTGTCGAGCACTTGCATGCTCGCAAAATGGACCTTTTTTTGCATTTTTTCCCTCAAAAGAGAAACGCGCTCCGAAGCAACCTTTGAGTTGAATATTCATTTCTTGTTATCACAGGCAAGGCCTTTGCTTGTCCGTGCTTTGGAAGATCATAATTTTGATTCGCTGGTTGATCCAAGGCTCAAAGATGAATATGACCCCAATGAAATGACTCGCATGGTTGCATGTGCAGCAGCCTGCACCCGTCATTCAGCACGTCATAGGCCAAAAGTGAGCCAGGTAAATCAGTGTTTCCAGGTTCACACTTGTGATTGACCGATACCTAGAGCAGTTTCTCCTAAGGAAGCCAGTTATGGTTTATATTTGGCACCTTAAAGTTATAGGGCTTGCCAGTGAGTGTACAATGCGAAATTATGTCAAGTGCAATGTTGTCATCGTGCTGCTACTTAAGCCCTCCTGTACTAAATAATCGAGTTCAGAGTACTGTGTGCTCTTTGCAACAATGCTTCTAACAACTCCCACAATTTGAATGTCATAGGTTGTTCGTGCTCTGGAAGGTGACATGTCTCTATCAGATCTTAACGAAGGAATTAAACCTGGACACAGCTCTGTCTACAGTTTCCGAGGAAGCTCTGATTATGACACTGCACAATACAAGGAAGACATGCAAAAATTCAGGAAAATGGCTTTGGGAACCCAGGAGCTCGGCGGGAGCAGTGAATACAGTGCTCTTACGAGTGACAACAGCTTATACCCATCTAGCTCCAGCAGCGAAGGCCAGAGCCACCAAACCACCCGAGAAATGGAAATGAGAAAGATGAATAACCACCAAGAAGGTTACGGTTGAAGCTCTTGACAACTATATACTTTTATCATGTTTAAATCTATATCCTTTAATTTGATTTTAAATCTGTGTTTTGACTGACCTATTCTGGGCGAATAACCAAATTATTTTTCAAAGATTGTCGGCTTTAAAATTCTATTGATCAGGGCATATAGTATACACACAACAAATTAACGTTAGTTCTACTCTTTCATTTGTTGATTACTTGGATTGAAATGCATCAACTTTGTTTTTCATGTTCATTTGGCAATTATCTTGTAATTGAATTCGTAAGATGGTTGGTGAGCTAACGTCAAAGTCAAACCCTTTTGAGTCCCTGTAGTATTTTTTCCACCACGTGTGATTACAGATGAGTAAAGATAAGTAAGAGCCGGTATTCATGAACACGTCAGAATTTAAGTTCTGAAAAAGCCGTAGCAGTGTTTGATATTCAAATTTCAGATCCTTACCCCGTAATGTTAGAAATTCTGGTCAAAGAAAAAGAAAGTTCGAAATAGGAAGACACGTCTAAATTGTATGGGACTTTAAACCTCATGTTTAAACAAAAACGCGGATTAAATAGAAAGTTATACCTTTCAGGATCCCTCTTTCAGTGAACCAACGTTGACAGAGTCACGCAAGGCATTTTCGTCGGGTAGAATCATTTACAAGATGTTCATCACGTTTGGTGAAGAAAGATTGGCGGACCAGGCACAAGTGCTTCTAGCCTGTATACAGCATATGGATGTAGTCATCATCTGAAGCTCTAGTTTGAAATATTGTAGACGCCGGCAGGGTAAATAGTTAGTTAAAAAAAACGACACCGTCATTGACGCGGATTACTGTGGAACCAAGAGCAAAGACTAATGTATGAGGAGAAAGTTCAAAATAAAATGTCCATTTTCTTCTCTGCAGAGTTATCAGTTACCATACCATGATTGAGAGAAGCCATATTTTGAAGGATGAAAATAGGGATAGAGTCAGAAATTTTTATTAAGGAGGGCTGAAATAACAGAGTATATATAATAATTAAAAAAAAGTTAAATATATATATATTAACATAATATAAATATTTCAATATATATATATATATATATTTATTTATAATTTTATACATGTATAACAATATATATATATATATAAAGTTTTGCTTATTGGTTTTTCATGGTATAAAAATTATTAATTATTATATCTACAATAAATGTTTTAACAATTTCCTTCTCAATATGAATTATCATTAAATTGGTAAAAATTTTATCATCCCCATGAACATTAAATAATTTAAATACATCATTAAAATTTAAAGTTTTATTCAATATAATAAGCTATATTACTTACTTATTAAATTTACTATTTAATTTTTTTTCAATTGATAATTATAGTAAACAAATATATCAATACATTAATAATGCTCAATTGTTATAAAATTTTTATATCAATGAAATCAAATTATATAAAAGTAAAAATCATTCATATTATAAATTTTAATAGCTTGATTTTTTTAAAAAAGTAATTTTTTTTAACAGAACATCTTTATCAAACCTCTTGACTTTTGGATAAGTAATTCCATCATTTTTATGATAAATATCAAACACATAACATTCAATATATTTTGAAACTTTTTTTAACAATACTTAACAAAATTTCTTAATAATAATTCTAACTATTTCTTTTATTAAATATAAAATAAAAAATAAAATAGTATTAATACTTTAAGAGCATATATAACATTATCTTGTTGAAAATAAATAGATCCTTTGACAACCATCTCTTCATGCTACTAAAATAATTACTTTATATATATATATATATATATAAAAGACTATATTTTAAATTGAAATAAAAATTCTATCTAGTATTTTATAACTTTTATAATAAGCCAATTTAAGGAAGCCAAAAATATATAATTATTATATTTTATTAAAAAATTTAAAAGTTGGGGCCGCGACCCATGCCTCCCATCTTTGGATGAACATATTGAACTTTTTTAGAAATAGAAGAAATAGGCTCTACCAAACTCCTAATTAAATTAAAAGAAGGTTAGTTTGAACCCCCAACCGTTTGTTTAAAAGCAAATATCCGTGTCAAGTTGACATAAGTATATTCGTAGAACGTACCTAACAGTAAAATCTAAAATATACGCTTAACCTACAAACGAAAAAGAAAACTCACAAATAACTTGAAACATGATTTATTAACTGAAAAATTGAAACCCTTGATTAGCATCTAAAAAGAGTGCAACTCCATAGGGTAAAAGCAACCTTCCTACAGTGCTGATGGAAAATTTCCTAATTCTTTTTACAATACTACAAGAAAAATTTCTTTTCTTTTCTTTTCTTTCTTCTTTTTCTTGTTTTTTTTTTTTTCGAGGGGCGGGCGGGTTGGGATAGTATTACAACAATTTAGGAAATATATATAGCGCTGGACTATAAATTGGACAATCTACCAGAGCCTGATCCTTTCCTTCGTCGACGCCGCTTTTGGCGGATGCGCCAGCAACATAACAAAATACCTGCAGGCAGATAAATATAATGAAAACACAACACAAATGTTATGGACGAATTAGATGGCAAATTCAAATTCTACTAACCAGTTGCCGCAACAACTGCAGGAGCAAGCCAGTAACTACGAGCCAACAGAGGAGCATCAGGCTGCAGGATATATCAGAAAATTCAGAACATCAGCATCATGCGACCCTGGTATTTTTACAATCATAGCAACTGGAAGAAAAAAGGAACATTTCATCTTTAAAGAACAAATCCAACAGCTATTTTACGGTTTCTTACCTCATCCCCATGGAACAGGCCCAGACCCAAGTACCTGTTCCCTAGAGAGTCACTCCTACTTCCTACAGGAACCTTGGGACGCCTAGGTATATTAGAGGTATCAGACGAAGAATTGAAACCTCTCCCCAAGTCAATCACAGGATATCCTGGCAATCTTCTGTTTCTTCCTCTAACCTGCCTAGAGCCCTTTGTTCCCCATATTTCAAACCTTGCGTCAGTCTTGCAGATCAATTCCTTTCCCACAACAGCAGAATATGTAGAGAAATTCACGTCAGTTCTGCGGGATGGCAATTGATTGTCATCTTCATACAGTGCAGAGTCTAGCTTCACTGAATCAGAGAAAAGCACTGGATCCCTAATATCCCCACTAGTGAAATCTAGTATTTTCCTGAGAAGCCAATAACAATTAGTAACCATATGGCTGCTGTCCAAACAATTAGAATCCCCATACACAGCTACACGACCTTCACCCATCACTGTAAAGCCAAGAATAGGAGAATCTGCCTGTTTCAACAAAAGAGACCCCTGTCATTTTGAGAATAATATTAGACAAATGCCTTTATGTTGTTGGAAGCTTTCCCAACAATCTTGGTGCTCATAAGAATCTGATTCAACAACTACAATGAAGTTATCATGAATTCGCAATTATCATTTATAAAGTCAAACAACACCATTTAATTTCAAATTTTATTATGCATACATCAGTCTAACAGTGGAGTGAATAGCCCAGATGATTTCAATGATTAATAAGAATCCTTCAATTTTTACTCAAAAAGCTACCATCTCTTTTACTCCCACTTAATCATGAATTAGACGCTCCCTCTCAGCTTACCTTGTTCATGCCAGCAGTCAGCAGTACGTTCTGAGTGGCCCCACTTTCTGAACTATCCAAGAAGGGAAATCCATGTACGTAACCACCCATTGGAAATCTCACTATATCAGTTCCAGATGCATATCTACTCTGCTCGCCCAAAAGTGAAAAGTCACCATTTAGAATCTTATCTCCGAAAGCAATCCCAAATGGAGCCAAGAGATCATTAAGTGCTGGAATATTTGCCCCTCCAGTAACAGGGGTCCACCAGCTCCGTGTATTATCATCAAAGAATCTCATTTTTACCATGGTATCCACATTGTACCATTCAGCAAAGACAGCTAGTCCTAATCCAGTATATATGACATCATCTCTCAGCTTCTCAATCTCCTCAGCAAAGTACTCATCTTCAAGATCTACCAACAAAAGCGTTCCATAGTTGTGGGCATCAAAGCATGTAAGAGGAGAGCCAAGTGTTTCAACATAATATCCAGCATCTCTCAAATTGTTGAACATGATATGGAAATTTGTATGCAGATGGTCCCCATGCCAGTCAAGAATATCATTTCGAACATCCAGGGAGTCTCGTGGAATATAACCAGGAGGGTATTTGATGCTGTGAAACTGATCCCACAAAATTCGTTTCGACCGTGGTGGTGTTGGCACTACCTTTAACTTCAATTGAAGCACACATGTGCTAATTCGAGGGGTCTTCTCTCCAGGAGCTGGAGGACTGGAAACCCTAAGAGTCACATTACCTTCAATCTCTCCAGAAAACTGTGTACCTTCTTCCTTGATTTGCATGTGAAGTGCCAAGTAACCAGTCCAAGGCCATATAACCTCTGAATATGTAAAATGAATGCTTAAAAGGTTTCCTTCTTCATCAGATGGATGCCATATTGGTGGTCCTTCAACATAGCCAATAACACCCATTCCATTCAAAATGGTTGCATTGAAGATGACAGGCATGGCACCTGCATATAGGGGCTGACGACAGAATGGCCATGAGTAAGGACAATCAGTATAGTCAAGAACACTGGGGAAGATGCTTGCCCTGGGTTCATAGTTCTTGAGAATTTCATATGACTCTAACCTGACAGTAGAGATCAACAAATCAATGCACATAATGTCAACAAAAGACAATTATAATAATGACAGATATTATTGCCAGGTCAGATTGCGTGCACCTACAAGTTTTATATTCATTCAAACTTAGCATATTGAAATGGAGAACTTACAGATCAACTCTGCCAGCACCCTGCTCATACATATTTGGACCAGCAAGTTTTGCAGCACCCTCAACCAATGCTTGCTTCATGCTTGCTGGATTTAAAATATTTTTTCGCTCTGGTTCAGGGATGACACTAACAAGCAAACATACAACACCAGCGACCACAGGACTAGCAACACTAGTTCCTGACAAACTTTTGCAGCCTGTGCTAATCTTGGATCCCATTATGTCCCGTCCATATGCAACTATGTCTGGCTTAACACGACCATAACTGTAAACATGTCAATACATTAATTTGCACATCTACTATCATCAAGAATCCAACATGCATGAAAATGAAGAGAATAAAAAACAATAATAAGAAGAACATTATGTGTATGACACTGATGGGATTGTCTTAGGAATCATAGAAATATGAAGAAAATATATGCAATCATAAGATGCATGCATGCATGTACAACATGGAGGCCAACACAAAGCATCCTGACCAAAAACCAATAAACCTCACATATGGAAAAGACAAAATATTAACATACAGATGGGATTTAAATATAGAGTAAGTTGACTTTTCAAGGTAATTGCTTGATCCAGCCCCCATTTTCCCCTTTAAATTAGTGCATGTTACATATCCACCATGCCACTTTCAATTATGGAAGGCTCATCACTCTTTATGCTGCAAAACATTAAATGAATGGAAGCGGAGAGTGACCAAACTAGGAGACTAATAAATTGCTTTAACTCAACAAAATCTTTAAGCAACAAATGCAATTCTATTTCATCACTATGGTGTTTAGATTATCACGCTGCTAACAAAAGCTCACAGTCCTCATTCAACTTGCATTGACTAGATACTCATTGAAGTAGGATCAAAGAAATAAAAGTCAGAGAAACAAGAAAGAAAATCGTACCCATGAGGGAGCTCCCAAGTACTCATGCCACGTGAGGAAAAGGAGGCTATATGGTCACTATAGTCAATCCCCCCAACACCAATCACATCACTTTGATCTGCTGGATTGTTCAAAGTTCCATACAGCGGACCATCATTTCCAATTGCAGAAACCATGATAATATTATTTGCAGTTATCTCCCAAACCTGATCAACATGTTAGCAAGTTAGCAACAAAAAACACTAAGGGATGCTTCTGTTATACACTGTCAGAAATAGGGAAATGGACAATTAGGGACCCCATAAGAACATTAATGACAATTATAGACCCTGAATTATTTATAGGTCAAGACTAGTTCAAAACATATCCTCGAAAATTTTATTTTTCACATCCCTATTTCTCTGCCTTGTTTCTAACAAACTTCAAATTAAGATATGGAGACAGAACAAAATTTAAACTGTCCAGGACTCCAAGCTTTACTTGAAGCATCACATCATGTCTAGCGAAAGAGTATATCACATCTCAAACATAGACACAACTCTTTTTTCTTACGTGCCCATGCTTCATAGCTCTTTCACCTCTCTGCTTTCTTATTTGAAATTGTAAAAATAGTTCACTAGATTCACCACAAAATATTGATAATCTAGTTTTCATTGCCCGAGATAATTTGCAGGTTTAAGACCAAAATTTTGGGACAACCTAAACCAGTTATTTAAATATTTAGCATTACTGACTAGCTTTAACATTATGATTCTACAGAATCTGCATGCACCTATTTACGAAGGTACCCTTAATCCTATCAAACTATTAAACTAGAACAAAATAAATTACCTTCTCAACAAATGGGAGATCCAAAAAATCAGGTCCACCTATGCTCAAATTTAGCACATCCATATTGGTAGCAATGGCATAGTTGAAGGCATCAAGGAACCATGATGTATAAGATACCTGCGATGAGCTGAATGAATTTTTCTCAAATTCCAGCTAAACTCTATAATATCAAATATCAGCAGAAGAATCATAAAATAAGATTGCAATTTAATTTGATTTTATAAGATGGTGAATAAATTGTTAAATTGCAAACGCATCAGCATGCTCCAGTTTAAAGCTAGCAAAAATTAGTCAATAAACTTATGACAAATGAGGATTACACCATTGATAAGATAAACTTATATACACTAATGGAAGTAAGATACTTTGGATGAGGCCCTAACAAAAATAGATACTTTGGATAAACTGAAATCCCACTTTTTTTGCAGTAAAGAGAACCTGCGATATTGATAATATCCAAGTGCATTACCTGTGCATCAGTGAACACCCGAAATGCGTAAATCTCTGTATCTGGTGCAAAACCAAGACACTCTGCATCTACTCCAGCAATTACACCAGCAACAAAAGTCCCATGTCCAAGGTTGTCGTTCAGTGTATCTTCATTGGTCCAATTTGTACGCTCCTGTAAAGGCCTTCAAAATCAATTCATCTAACGTCTACCAAAAACCTTTTAAACCAAATAAAGGCCTCCATGTCATCAATAGTAAGTATTACCTTGATGTTACGAAAATGAGGGTGATTAACACGAATGCCAGTATCAAATATGGCCATTTTCACTTTCGCACCAGTGAATCCTTTTGCCCAAAGATCTTGGGCACCAAACATGGAAGTAACTTGAGATCTCTGTCAGAGTGAGGCATGTCTCAGAGAACGCATACTTTCAAGAATCAAGAAATTGCGCTAAAAAAATGGTGTACGTGTCTCTTTTTCTGTAGTTCTTGTTCTTTATTTTTTCCGAAAGAACAAAAAAAATACAAATTTACCCCAAGAAAAACCCCAGCCCCTGGAAGAAATGAAAAACAAAACTTTTAACCTGCATCAAGAGTTGCCGCCCCCAATTAACGGAAGCGTTGCTAATCTTAGAAGAGTGACCACCATGTCCCTCGCTAAAAGACATTGCTGTGAATATCTTCCCGGGCCGCTTCTTTCCGTCCACAAAAGCACCGACTCTATCACGGCCATCCTTAAGCAGACCCCTTCTATAACTCATATCCACATTCACATCCTTCACCATACCCAACTTCCGAATCTGCTCTATCAAACCTTCTTTCACCGAATCCTCAATCGAAATCAATCCGAAATCAGTGGGGTACTTCACAGCTGGGTTTCGCCGCTCGATCCACTCCCACCCTACGGATCGAATGTTCGATTGCAGGTATGTTCGGTGCACTTCGGCTGCCTTGTATTCCAGAAACCGCACGATGTAGTTTTGCCGAGCGATTTGGGGCTGACGCTTGTCATTTACGGTGGAATTTGAAACACTTTTGGAGGGAGTTAGGGTTGGGCTTTGTGATCGAGCGGAGTCAGTAGAGGGTTGGAAATGATAGAAACAGACGGCGATAATTACAATGAGGAGCCAGAGAGAAGAGATGGAGGTGCGATGGGCGCCCATGGCGGTGTCAGGGAAGACAACGGAAGATCGTCGATTTGGCGGGAAAGCTGCGTTCCCACATCTGGGACGAAGACTGAAGACGCTTCGCTCGGCTTTTATTCAGTGTCAAGTTCAATCTGTGAAGGTTTCACATTGTCTTCTGTTGTTGTCAGCAACGATTTGTCTGAAGGTCATTCGGAAACAACAATCCTCAGCTCCGCTTTTTGTTATATTTTATAGGGTTAAAGGGAAAATTTTGAGAAGTGTTTAAATATAAAAATTATTTATTTTTATATATTTTTATACACAAAAAATAACAAATAAATCTTATTTAAATGAAAATGATAAAAAACACTACAAGTAATTACTCTAAACATTGAAATTCTTAGAACCTGATTTGATATGATATTTTTAATTAAATTATATTTTTTAACCTGATTTGAAAATGATAAAAACACTGCAAATAAATAAAAAATGTAGTTGTTAAGAGTTAAAATAAAGTTATTAATGATTTTAATTTTATATAAAATTTTAATTTTATTCTTTAATTTTATAAAATCTTTTGCCCAAACCGCATACTTTTAATTGATTTTTTTTTTGTGCTTATCATTATTATTTTAAAAATTTAAATTTAATATTTTAATATTTAAACATAATTTATTAATATTTAAAATTTGAATGTAAAATATTTTTGAGATAAAATTAATAATATTAGAGTTAAAAAGTTAAAAATATATTTAATAAAATTAATGATCAAAATAAAATTTTGTATAAAATTAAAAAATTAAAGATATATTTTAACTTATTAATAGTAAATGTAATATTATTAATATAAAAAATGTAGTTATTATTATATAATTAAATTAAAGTTTTGAACATTTAATACGTAAATTAGAATTATTAATCATTAAACTAAAGTTATCAAAGAAGGGAGCGTACTTATTATTATATGATTAAATTAATAAGTATGTTCTTATATTAGTAACTTTACATTCATTATTAACAGTTTGGATTTTAACAAACTATGCTCTCTTTATTATTTTGTTGACTCTGAAACATAATTTAACAAAAAAAAAAAATAGATTAGATAAGTCCAAGCTGACTTTAAATAATTATCTCATTTCGTTATATTATTTTATTGCGTTATCATTACTTTTTGTATTTTCATAATTCTATTTTATTTTTACATTTGAAATATTAAAACATACCGGGAAATAACTCTGGTTTTAGTAATCTTTTGTTTAGGCCATAAAAATTTATTCTATACTTATTTATTAAAATAATATTAGCGAGGGTATAAGCCTGGAATTCAACTTGTCTCAGAGTTCATGTTTTTGAAGTTTACAGACCTTGACAGCTCCGTGTTCCGAGCAACGAAGAGATTATGGCGCGGGGATTCCTCCTATCTTCCCAGAGCAGACCAGACGCTATGAATATTCTATTATCGTCTCTCTCTAAAGAGGCCCACCAAAAAAGCAAACCTTTCCTCGGCTTCCCCCTGTGGCATCACTTTCACCAGCAACCTCGCTATGTTGCTCCAGCTCGCTACTCCTGCTACTCTTCTGCTTCCCAATACCCAATCGACATTCCTGAGTACAGAGAAGCATTCTCGCGGCGAATGGCCATGGCGGGGCTTCAACCTCATCATCGAATTGGTTAGTTATTTTGACTCCATCATTTCCCAACACCACATTCTTCATGGTTCCTTGGAACCTGCAGCAAAGTTAAATCTTTTACCTGCTTTGTTAAAAAAATTCTGGTAATTAAGAGACGTATATTTTTAATTATGTATATTTTATATTTTGTATGTTGCTCTGGGTGAATTGAAATGGTTATAATTATTTTCAAGCATTACTTTACGAAGAGAACGAACTGTTTTCCGTATTTCTCTTTGCCTATGATGCCAATAACATGCTGCTTCCCTGCATGATAATCGCTTGATGCTTCCATGCCCATTTTTCTATCAGCTTTAGGA
This sequence comes from Prosopis cineraria, assembly GCF_029017545.1. Classification (NCBI taxonomy): domain Eukaryota; kingdom Viridiplantae; phylum Streptophyta; class Magnoliopsida; order Fabales; family Fabaceae; genus Prosopis; species Prosopis cineraria. Next base: position 40,716,386 of record NW_026555332.1, read on the forward strand.
GTCTCCGGTGGCCCTGACAGTATGGCACTCTGTGTATTAACTGCGTGGTGGAAAACTGCCGGTCTTAAGGCCGATAATGGTGGTCTTATTGATGGGCTACTAGCAATAATTGTTGATCATGGGTTGCGAGCAGAGAGCAAACATGAGGCCAACGTTGTCAGTCATCGGATTTCTGAAATGGGTACATCCATATATGGGTGCTATATTTGTAATTTAGTAATATGAGTTCATTTCTTAACCATTTTTCAGCTATTCTCATTGCCAACACAAATTTTTTAATAGGAATCAGATGTGAGATTGCCCACTGTGATTGGTCAAATGGCAGACCAAAACTGGGTCATTTGCAAGAAGCTGCTCGTGAAATAAGGTTACTATATCTTAAATTTAGAAAGAGAATTTTTTTTTTTTTAAGTTTACACATGGATTTTGACAACATATGCTGATTGAAGTTATTATTTCGTTTTTAATTTGAACCGTAGGTATCAAATGCTTCAAAAAGTGTGTGCTCAGCACCAGATTGGTGTATTGCTTATTGCACATCATGCTGATGATCAGGTTTGGTTGGCAATACTATTTGTTTCTGCATCCCAGTTATACCTTTCTGCGTTCTCTAATTCTATTTAGGACATTCTGACGCTTTTGGTTCTTATAGGAGATCTTGAACATAAGCTGTCTGGTTCCTTTTGGGTGCAGGTTTTTTTAAATGCGTTCAAAGTTCAAATTTTATAAAATAATTTGATTTCTAATGTTGAATGCAGTACTTCGTTGTCAAGTTAGTTGTAACGTTAAAGGCTTTTTACGCATATTAGACATGTAGTGATTGCTGAGGCACAATGCAGGCTGAGTTATTTATCCTCAGGCTTTCTCGAAATAGTGGTGTGCTTGGACTTGCAGGCATGCCTTTTACCTCCCAAATTTTCTCCACACACATTCATTCGTACAATGAAGTTCCATTGAATTATGGTATCCTTCTTGTGCGGCCTCTCCTAGAGTTTTCAAAAGAAGATATGTACAAGGTTGGTATGACATATTATATGTTTATGCATTGTAAGAATTTATTTTTCCTTCCTTACATCTGAATGTATTTTCAATGATGTGAATTAGTCATTGCATTAACTTTACAGATATGTCTTGGGGGTTGCAAGGACTGGGTGGAAGACCCAACAAATCAGAGTCCATTATTTGCACGTAATAGGATACGGATGTCTTTGAATAATTTGTCATCATGTAAGTTGTGATGAGTGATGCTACTCAGTGATGTACTTTTTTATTTTCTTAACAATTTTTTAAATTCTTCTGAGCAGCATTTCTTTTGGGTTAAAATCACTTTTTGTCATTCATCTGACATGCTTAGATTCTTGTCCTATGCAGAGCTTTTGTAATTACAGAAAACTGTGTCTCAGTGTCTGTATTGAAGGGTAGAAGAACAGAACTTTTATTGGAAATGTTCAAGGGAGAAAAGCGAAAATTAGAAAAGTTAAACCATTGCTATAAAATTGTAAAATCTATAGCAAGTCATGTTCATAAACTATGAACAGTACAGTTTACCTCAAGCTCTATACAATAAATGAGGAAACTTGTCTAGTTTTTCTTGATCCATGATTGATTGACCTATCACAGCGCATAAAAACAGGTAGATTTTATTCCATTTTGAAATCAAGACAACTGATAAACTCAGAGTAAAAGATTTTTCTAGTTTTAGGATTTTTTTTTTTTTTTGCATATATTAGTTACTTCAAGATCAGATGGTATCTCTATGACTTCTTTTTAAATTTTGCAATGATGTTCTCTGAACTTCTTAGGATATTATTTTTACATTTCCAGCCACTTTCAAGTCTGAGCTAAAAGCAGTCATTTCTGCATGTCGAATGACACGGTTATATGTCAATCAATTTTGTTATAGCTTGATAAATGAAGCTGTGGTCATCAGGGAGGTAAGCCTTTGATCCTTTTTATCCATTTATAGTTAATATCTGAAGACAATTATCGTACTGTTTTTCTGATGATATGTTGGAGATGGTCCATATATAATGTATCCCCTTGCTTAAATAATGATTTTCCAGTATTTACTTTGTGACTGTTGTTGGGGGTTGGTTTTTCTGGCAGCATGGGTATGCTATTGTTGATTTAAAGATTCTTAATCCCTCAAAAATCGTGGATATATGCCTGTCAAAGTTTATATCCTTGGTTTTGCAGGTACTTCAGATTGCTAACTGTCTTTAAACCTGATTAGTCTGTGGACACTGTTGTAACAGTGCTCTTGTCTTTTTCAGTTCATATCGCAAAGGCAAAGGCCAATCAGAGGTAGTGCTTTAAAATTGCTGTTGGACTATATTCGTACTTTCCCATGCAAGGTAAATCTGTTGTCATCATGTGGAAGTTCTGACCAGTTTGTTTATTCATAGTCCACTTGTCTGTTGGGACACACAGAGACATCTCAATATTTCATTATAGGGAGGGAATTTCATTGATCTAACTTTTGAATTAGAAGTAGTTTTCTTGTTAATCTTATATGCCAAATTTTAAAAAAATTAGCTAACTAGAAGCATGTAATCATGTTGTTACAAAAATATACCGTGCATTGAATTTTTAATATATTGATGGAGTATAAAATAAAGCTAAATTGACGTAAAAATTTATGTATATTATTTATGAATTTAATTTTTTATCCAACAGTGAATTTTATAAGAAATTCATCCTACACAAAGTCATTCAATGATGTCAAATATATTTTGATAGATACTGATGTCATTTTATCATTCTGATGTGTTCGTTGTTTTAGCTTCTTTTTGTATTTGGTTATTAAATTTTATTGATTGTCTCTCCCCTGACTACTACTTTGAAAATTGTCCCGTAGAATTCTCTCACAGCGGCTGGTTGTTACCTCTGCCCAGATCCTGGTTCTAGAGGGTCCAGAGTCTTGGTTTGCTGTTCAGTTGACGGTCCTCTGCCTTTAAAGATGGAAGTTTTTGAGTCATTCTCTGATCAAAAACTGCAATGTCATGTTTTGAATGAGGTGGAGAAAATTATAGAACATGGAAAATCATATGCAAGTCAATTAGTTCTAGATGCCTCAGATGTTCATTTTATGGATGTGACTCCTGAGTTAGTTCTGACTAAAGCAAAACGACTAAATATTATCTCTGAGTCAACATACATGAATATCATCGAATTGCAGAGGGAAGAGACTGATCGCTTCAAGTCTAAAGCTGAGGACAAAACTAACTCTGAACCAAAGCATGAAGCTGATATTGTTTCTACATTCAAGCCAGGGCAGATATGTTACTTCATGAATAGATTTGTTATTACATGGGGAATGAAAGAAAACATTGCCGGGGGTGCATTGTCTGATTTATTTACATGTGGCATGGATTTGGTTGGCGAAAGCTGGAACTGTTCTTGCATGTCTTTCATTGTCAATCATAACACTAGGCTTGAAATGCGTACCATGATCGAATCTGATTGGCTGTATCTTGGGAAGTTGTCGAAGTACCCCCCTCCCAATAATTTCGAGCAACAAGGGGCTATAAAATCTAGGGAAATAGAACAAATGATGGAGAAGAAAACTCTATGTTTCCATTATGCCTGTGTATCCGCACAGAAAGCTCTCCTGTTATTAAAGTCTATCCCAGTTGCTGCAAGAAGAAGCCTGCCTGTCCTGGTCAATCTGCATGGACAATTACTAAGCATTCCTGTAAGTTTAACTTTTTACTATTATGGCGACTAGTTTACTTGTTTTTCTTTGTTTTGATATAACCTTTTCGTCTGAATTCAGTCAAGAGAGGAATAAGTTACAACCTGCCGTGAATACTGTTTACTTCCAAAGTTTCTTCAATATAGGCTCAAATCTTTGTGGCGTGTTTTGATTAATCTAAAACTTATGCTTTTGAAGATCTAAATTCGCCCCCATATAATCTTTGCTTTATGGTTGGCACTTCTTTGGTACCTAATGTTGTGCAAATTTCTTTTCAGACTGTCGAGTTCAGCCATTGTCCACGCTTGATTGTACAAGCAGAGTTCAAGCCAAAAATACCCCTCGGGGGAGGTCATAGCTCATTCATATAGTACAACTGCTCCTGCTGTTTCCCTTCTATATTTAACTGTTCTTCAAATTGAGAGCCACTTCTCTGGAGATTTCTCAATCTGAAATGAGAGAAATTGCTCCAGACCGCCTGAATCTCAGCAACTTCCAGGTCGACCAGGCAATCAAAACGGACATGATGGAGAATTGGAGATGGAACAGTATTTATGTTGTGGAGGTCGAAAAGCTATAATCTGCTTCTTACCAAGCAAGCTTCCACAGGAAAGACTCCCGAGAATCTCTAGTCAGAGGGAAGGAGGATCTTGAGGTGATGGCTATGGAAGTATCTCAGGTATATTAAATGACGGGGCGGAGAAATTGTAAAAGCAGCTGAGCATGCTGTAATCTCCTTGGCCTAAAGATTTACAGTTCGCCTCCTATGGACTTGGTAAGAATTGACTGATTTACGGGAAGCAATGCTGACGAGAAGATCCTGGAACTTAGCTAGCAGGTTGTGTGATTGGTGCAGATTGGAATTTCAGTGCTATTGCAGCAATTAAGCTTTATTCCATGGTAAAATTCACACAGGTCAAAAGCTGATCCTCAAATTGTAGCAAATCTATTCAACCAGCATGACAGGTCAGATTGAGACTTGTGACAGCATGGACACGCATTCTGTGGTACCCATGAGAGAGTCCGATATTTTTACCTGGGACTAGTCCCACTTTTGTTGCACGAAGAAACATTAATGTTATCTGCCTACCGCCATCAAATAGATTATTAAGCTGTATAAAATGAGAAATCTGATGCTGCCTCGTTTGAAAATTGAAATGAAGAGTTTCTTGACCTTTGTAAATTGCGTTAGTCTGTTTAGACATGAGTCCTTCAGGAATCAGACTTCATTGTTTGTAGGTGAGATCAAAGGCGGGAGAGGGATATAAAACCAAATAAGACTGAAAAACTGAGAATTTGTGCTGTCATATTCCGCATGGCTTGCAAGTAAAATTAATTGATGATGCCTTCCAAAAATAAAACCGAAACGATGACTTGCTCCCATGCATCAGAATATCCAAAAGCGTTCTACAAGTATAAAAGCTAATGTTCCAGATCCTCTTTCTAGCAGGGAAAAGGTGACTTTGTTATAAAGGGTGCCTGAATGATTGAAGGAATGGGAAATACTATTGTTGAGATATAATTCTCCTTAACCATGTTTGTCTCCTTTCTCCTTCAAAAGGACAAATGACATAAACCGCTGCTTCCAAGGTGCATCCTTCTGTTGCTCCAACCATGACAAGAAAGCACTGTCCAGCAAGCAGAACAGGTTTACATAGAGAAGCTGGTACTTCACAGGGATGTACCGAAAATTCACAACTTGGACAATAGGCCACACGCCACCTTCTAGAAGGAATGCTGGGACGAAATTCCTCTTCAAGTCTTCCTTCACCTGTGGAATAGTCTTGCCCGCCGACAATCCCATATACGTAAAGAAGACAAATAAATGGATGGGGCCAAATATGAGGCCATCCATTGCCACTTTAGAAGTTACAAATCGCAAAGACTTTGGCTGCAGTTGAAGCTTCGTCCTTATAAACTTGTCCATTCCTTCATACCTGCAAGCATCAGGATCAGTTTAATGTTAGCACGAATTCTTTGGCATTGTCTTCAGTTCTCACTCGAATATTTCAACTCAAGGTTAAGCTAAGGAATTACGACTTTTGGCAGGAGCATCTCTTAATTATTTTTCCAGTAAAATGAATGTCATATCGTTGCATAGTAAATTCCCAAAACAATAAATTTTGGAAGCAGAAGCAAATTTAATCAATAAACCAAAGATTAACCAAAAAGCGTGATTTTACAAGGGACCTAATTCTCACTTTCTACATGATCAAAATCTTCAAACTTTGATAATATTGACAGGACTCGGGTGCATTATGTGTACTTTGCTACATCAGTTAGAAGGGTATAAAAAGCAGAAATTTACTCATAAATCACGTCCTTGTGGTTCAAAATTTATTCTCTCCATTTAGCCATCTACTATACGGTAAGTTATCTACATAACAAGTCTTGACGGGAAATATGAAGACTCTGTTGGGGACGAACTGAAATCTATGCTTGATAATTTTTTTTGGGTCAGGAAATCTATGATATGAATCCTACCTTTTAAGATGATCCAACGAACGGAGGAAACAAAACACAACCTCAGCCATACACAGTGAACACTACTAAACTAAATTCCCTTGGTGTTATTTGGACATGATTTATTTAACAAAAAAAACTATTAAACATACCACATTGCAAAAAAACTAAAGAAATAACATGGGAAACAGATACCAGAAGTGGCCAACTGGCCCCACAAAACCGAGACCAAATCCACTTGTGACAGCTACACGCGTCCAGTCGATCATAAATTTAGCATCTGCATCCTACCACATCACAGATAATTAAAGATTGATGAGGAACTTTATCAATAGTAAAATCCAAGTTAATCAGAGTTGGAAGGAATTATAACTATACCATCTTAACCTAAAGAATCTATTTCCTTTGCCGTAACTTCACACAAATGTGAGAGAAATCAACAATAATAGGTTTTCATGATATAGTTTCCACCCAAGCAATTACTACTATATAAATAACTAATTAACAATTCTCGAACCGTCTAGTAGTCATGATTGCACTAACGTGCCTTCAGTAAGTGAACCATTAATAACATTCACCGCATCCATCATTTTGACTTCTGAGTAGTAAGCTGATAGATTACATCCAGTTGCACAAGATGACCACAACAATAATGACAACAAGTTTTATCCCACTAGATAAGGTCGGTTAAATGGATTGCTCAATCTTATTGTGCTCTATCACCAATCCAGCTTTAGGAATATTGTTAACTAAGAGGTCTCATTCAACAACTTTCACAAGTGTTCTTTTTGGTCTCCTACTACCGCTCTTTACAGGGCTTATTATCTGTTCTACTCTTCTTACCGGTGCCTTCCACAGCCTTCTCTATACATGTTCATATCATCTGAAATAATTTTCTACCATATTCCACTCAATAGATGCCACGATCACTTTCTTGTCTACGCTCATTTCAAATTTTATATTTTCCTGTATACCACACCCATCTCAACATTCTCATCTCTACTAGCCCAATTTTATACTCATGCTAACCTTTTTAAAGGCCAACATCTACTATCATATAACATAACTAGTCTAATAGCAATTCAGTAAAACTTCTCATTAAATTTATTAGATACGTCCCCATCACAAATAATTTCTCTAACTTTTCTCCAATTACATAAGACACAGCAGAAAAAATTGGCAATCCAAATGTATACCCACATCTCCTATCTTCAAAAGCAAATTCACATAAAGCAATGTAAATACACGAACATGCACCAAATGACCTTGGTAATTGATTTCTTTTGTTCAACCCATCGGAATATATATACTCTAATACCCAGTATTGTGCAAAGGAATGGGCAATTGGGCATCTAAATGAGTCAAAGTGGTGGGAAAAAAAAAAGGTGTGTGTGTGTGTGTAAAGGAGTCGAAGTGAGACGCTTAGATTGAGTTGGTGTTCCTTACAGAGAGGTGAAGACGCTTCTTTGTTGCAGCGTGAGTGATGTATTGAGCAGTAATATCGCCCACAGCCCAAAGGACGCCAGAGCTAATAACCTGGGTCTTGACGGGATGAACAGAGAGACAGTTGGTGTACCAATTCCATAGCTTCACCATCATTTAATCGGTTTGACGAAGAACGAAAACCGCACTACGTTGCAGAGAAGAAGCTCAAGTAGGGATAACACGGGCAAGAACACAGGTTTCGGAAAGCCCGACGCAATTTACTTAGTTCTGAGTGACATTCCGTGAGAAGATGGTTTTGCCATCCCCGGCTGCAGGCTCGTTGGCGTGGAGATGTGAAAATGTACGAAATAATAACCAATTAGATTAGAGCTAACTACTCGCCAACATAGACCCTGAGATTAATTGAGAATGAGAAAATTAATTATTTCCATGTCTTACTTACATGTAAATAAAAAATTAAAATTATAAATAAAATTGAGAAAATAATTAACTCCTTGTTCAGGATGTGTTTGTAATTCTTCCATAATCAAATTTTGTTTTATTGTATTTGAATTATTTTATTTTACTTTACTTTGTCTGCATAAGAAATATCCTCTACCAGATTAATTTCTTTTAGGTTTAAAGCAAAAAATAGACACCTCCTAACTATTATCATATTTATACTGAATTTCAAATCTCCCATAACTATTGTCAAGTTTATAAATTAATTATGATATATGAATGGAAATATTTTTATGTGAATTTAGTTTCATATTCAAATAAAGAATTGGTCCGAGGACATTATAAGAGAACAAAAACATTTTTTTATAATGGTGATTTATTATCGATCTTTATTTACGAATAATTCTTTTAAAAAGTCCTTGTATATAATTCTTTTTATTAAAATTAGCTAGACATTTTCTATATTGCACATTTTATATATCTTGTAAGCAAGACAACTTCTAGATAATCTGCACTAAGGGATGGAGTTTTTTTTATTTATTTATTCAACGATATTTTTTTAAAGACAATCATATTCAAAATAATATTAAATATAAAATACAGATATCTCTTTCGTTAAAACTTCAAATGTTACATTGAAAGATACTAATATATTCTTCTAACTCCAACTCTAATGAGTTCTAACTTATAAGAATGGAATTTTGCGTGTAGGGAGCGAAACACAAATTCCAGCCCAAGAGGTAGATTGGCCAATTCCGCCCATACACACATGCGGATGTGTGGCCTTGTCTATGAGCTACTACTTCTGTTCTGTTATGTGTCCGTACAAGCTCTTGGATTAAATAGAAGAGCTAGTCAAACAATTTGGTTTGATTTAGATTTTAATTTTTTCTATCTCATATTTATTATTTTTTAAAAATCATCTTTGTTACTTTGATTCTAATGTGTGCAAATGTGCAATCAATGATGATAATCTTTGTAACCATCCTTTATATTCACTAGATACAGGAGAAAATTAGAAAAATCACTACTCAAACACACCAATTTAATAACCATAGAATTTATTTGAAAAGCTTTAGCCAAAAACTTATTTTTCAAAAATCATCAAAATCATAATACATTTGAGTAACACACAGAGGAAGCCATTTATATGCATTCACATCACTCATTACATGCCATAAGAACTATAAAATCAGGTGAAATTATAGGCTATGCACCATAACATGCAATATGTGTGCCGCGGCATGTGGCACAGAGCCATGCATCTAAACCCTCTGTGACATGTGCCGCGATAGGCCTATCCAAATTTTTGCTATCATTTTAATAGCAAAATGATAAACTTTCAGCGTGCGTCGTTTTTACATACAATGTTCAATTGGAGTGATTCAAGCGTCCACACGAAACTTATCTCATAAGCTAGCTAATGAGATATGTTTAGACATAATCTAACAGTCCGATCAAAATTTAAACACTCAGGGTGTAAAATGTCACTTTTTCTAAAAATTTTGCACACCTAAGCGTTTAAATTGATCCCTTTCTCTCATTATACCACACGAGGCCTTGAATCAAGTCTAAAAGGATCTAAAACACCTGATTGACCATACCATATCATAATTATACACATATATTAAAATTTAACCCCTCAATGGTCAATTTTCACACTTCACAAACTTTCATAATTTACCAACACTTGGCACAACTTGGCCCACTTGGCCTTTTACTCAATATAATCCCATACATGCACATCCTTAATATATTCACAATACAATCTTAACCTCAAATTACTTATTTCATCATAATTTCACACTTAGGCTTAAAATTCACTAACATTAATCACAAGTTCAACACAAACATGCTCAAATCATAGCCCCTAATTCACTTCATCATGAAAATACATGAATGGGCTAAGATTCTACAAAATCGTTGCTTTAGACATGCATGCAACCCTATGGCAACTCATATATACATATATATACAAGTTCTTGGTTCATTACACAATCTCAGAGTTTACATGGCTTCAATGACTCAAGTTGATCTAAACTCTCTACTCTTGCACTAATCACTACTCGGTCCTGGAAAAATGTAAACACGGGGTGAGATAAAAATCTTAATAATAGAATAACTTACTCATATTGACTATCACATGCAACTATATAAAAATAAGCATAATGTATCCTTTAAATCTCATTAACATAGCATATATCACAAGTTTCACTTAAATAACATTAATGTTTTGCATTTCACTTCTTTACACCACATTTCACCACTTTACTAACACAAACATTACATAACATTTCATAACATAATCATTATCAATCGAAACTCCAAATCACCCTGACATGAAACTATAGGCACACCTTAGACTAATGTACACTCTCATAAGCTCTGAGCTTACTGTTAGTGGTAGAATTACTCAGCCAAAAGTGTTATATCTCACTTTCAGACTATGGTTTCCTCCAATACATACAATGGAGTGTTGTTGACTCCAACACCGTATCACACATACATTAAGGAGTCTCATATCTCTAACACTGCACCTTAATAGGCACTAAGGATATCTTTTCTAACACCACATCTTAAGAGACACTAAGGAGGTATAATTCTCTAACATCACACCTCGTTAAATACTAAGGAGAATATATCATATATAGTAGTGGACCTACATATTGTTGAGGGGGGCAACTGCCCTCCCTCAAGTTGAAAAAATTACAAAGAGAGGTATGAGTTTTAAAAATTTACCCCCATTGTCCTTATGATTTTGAATCCATTAAACTTAAACTAAAATGTATTTTAGTTCAAAAATATTTAGGTCATTTATATTTCACTTAAGCCTAATAGATTTTAATTTTAAATTTATTATATTTGAATTTAGATTACTTTTATAATAATATAATTTTTATTTTTATTTTTAATATTTTACAAATCTAAAGTCAAACTAAATAATAAATAACCTTAATAAAAATGAAATTTTATATTTTAAAACATACAAAAACTAAAAGAAGACCAAAAGACGGGAAGATAGAGAGACTCTTTGCTAGAAAACAGAGTCTGAGATGAGAGACAGAGTAAATGGCATGAAAATGTGAGGTTAAGTGTGAGAAGTTGATTAAAACTAGCAATGATATTGCAAGTTGCCACAGTAACTGTAGAAAGAGCCTTTTTTGCTAAGTTTGTGAAAAATCAGTTACATAATCGAATGGGAAACCTATGGTTTAATAGCATTGACAATGAGTTGATTATACAACAATTTCAAAACATGAAGTCACATAGAGAAAACTTGTAAGATATGTAAATATTTATTTTATATATTAAATTTTTTAATTATTTTTACATTTTATATAATTTATGCCCCCACTAACTCAAGGCCTTGCGTTTGCCATTGGCCATATAGTTTTATCACTACCTCTCCACTCAAGTGATCTCCCACCTTTATGATCATGCTTTCCAAACCATTTAAGGTTTCTCATCACCACTTTTCTCATATGTGTAGATATACACATTTTATATCAAACTATGCAGATTTCATCATTTGTTTAACCAAAAGTTCTTTTTATGCAATAAACATTCAATGTCACAAAACATGCTCAGTTCAAAATAATTTCATGCACTATATAGCATACTCACACACAGTTACAATAAAAAGTCAAACAAAAGAAGCTATTCGATTACCTTAACTCTTCTATTATTAAAAAGATTATTCATGAATTTCAACTACCACAATAGTTTATCACGAGCTTCCTTTCTCAACTCACACATCCAATATGCTGATCTGAACACATTTTAGTCATTTGGTCTATTTTGACCAAAAACTCACATTTATTATTTATAGCTATATTCATCATTAAACTCTTTTTCATTTATCCATTCAAAGTCTATGACTACTCGATTACTACTTTACATCATTTCAATCGGTCTTATTTCACTTAGATTAGATTCTCACCCCTTTCTCTCTTTAACCTATGGCCAAATTGAGCCTACAAGTTAAAGCTATATCGTTCAGTTTTAAATCAATTGCAAAACTCTAATTTAACTTTCAAGAACTTTTTTATTACTATTGAGTTAAAATCAAACTTCTCAAATTTCATCGATTCAATTTCTCTATAACTCATTTTCAGATAAATTTGTGTAGAATGGAAGGTAAGAGTTATACGTAACTTACTTGTTAAGTTATTGATTAAAAGCACCTTCTAATAACCTGAAATGGCTTGCCCTAACTCTTCAACCCTTCTTCTCTCCCTCTCTCATGTGCTCTCAATTTCTCTCATTTGAAATTTTTAAAATTTCACGACTTAAGAAGTCATTTTCTGGTCTATGCGTCGCAGCGCATGTAGCACAAGTCGCGGCACGTGGCACAGTGAAATTTATTTTCACTATGTGCACTTGCTTTAACCCAAAACGCACTCCTTCCACCTGTATATATTCATATAACATTCTAATGAGTCAAATCATCAAGTAATCATCCAAATTTTTAATCCTACACTACCTATGACTTTACCCTCAATTAACAGCTAATTACAAGATTAAGAAATTTAAATTGTTACAATCTTAAATAAACAACAACAAAAAATTTATAAAAGAAAAAACTAACTTAACTAATTTTTTTAATCTATGTAAATTACTTATCTAGTTTCTACATCTAGAAACGATGGAATTATAACCACCAATCACTGTTAACCATAAAAAATATATTGTTATCACTATTAATATAAAATAATTTTTTTAATAAAAAGTTGTATTTTTACATGTCAAGCAAAAAGCGTATTTGCTCTTGTACAATTATAATTAAGAAAAAATCTATGTTAAACTTGTAAAGTTAATAGCTTAATATACTTTTCAATCAAATTAGAATAAGAATGCTTTAATTAAAAAATTGAATTCATGTAGTAAGTTTTCTCCTTTTATAGGTTTCCTCTGTTGTAATTTCCATTCATTTTGCCTCAATTAAAAATTTGGATTATTAGTGTATCAAAAAAGAAAATTGGATTATTAGATTTATAGTGAATCATTTGGATTTAATTATTTTTCATATGCTAACTATATTTTTAGACAACATCTGATCGAAAACATTCTTCACAAACTTGATGAGTTGATGGGATTTAATAACATGATCAACGTCACTGAGTTTTTCGATTTAACGTGAGGCAACTCTCAGTCTACACGAAAAAATAATGAAAAAGAAAAAGGAGAGAAATACAAATACGTGGTAAAATAGGAGTTGGCAATAGGAGGCTGGCGTGGCAAAAGCAAACCCATGGAAAATCTGCTGACGCATTTGTACTTTTCTGGCAATGGTCTCAAAAAAGCGCTTCGAAATCTCATGGTGATAAATATTTGTGGATAAGAATCTCCAGCGGATGCCGCACACACGAATCCCACGGCCCCTCCGCGATTTGTTTACAATTTGCATGCACCATGTCTTCTTCTCACTATGCTCTTCCCTCCCCTCCCCCTCCCTCCTCCTCAACTCTGAGGTACTTACTTTCCCCTCAACTTGTGTCCTTTCTTTTTTTACTTACTAGTATTGGACTTTTCCACGACACAGTATATGAGTTTCGAAGTATTATTTTGTTTCTGATCCTTGAATATGCGACTCATTTTTGTTTCTCGAAGAGGGATCAAGCTTCGAAATCCATTTGTGAAGTGGATTTGATCCCATTTTCAGTTTGGCTTGACTATTTGCTGGGATTTTTTTCCTGAGTTGAGAGGATTGGGAAATGTTGCAGGTTAATGTGATCAATTACGAGAAGTGAATTTTATCTTTGTGCCTTCACCAGAGTTCTCTGCCTCTGGTTTTCAATGCTTCATTAATATTTTATTAATTTCTGGTTTCGTTTGCCGGGCTGTTTGTTTTCCCTGTTCCTTTTGATGAATCAGTGGTTCACTTTGAGAACTTGCTTTTTCTTTATAATTTTAAAACATTAAGCCAGAAATACTTGCTCACTTGTCTATCTTTTCAACCTCACAACTTAGTGGCAAACTTCTCTGATTGATTTTTTTGCTATAATCTTCGTAGGATAAATCCTTTTATGATGATGGAATAGGAGTAGAAATCGAATAGGGCCTGGTCAATTTTAGCCCGGGTAGCAAGGTGCTTCATTGAGGTTTTGAGAAGCACGTGGAGAACAGCTGGGAAAATCTGATCAAGTCTATTCACTATCTATCATGGATGGCAGCCAGAAGGGAGCTCTCATGAGCAATAACGGAGTTATACCAGTCATGGTAACATAAGCTTCAACATTTTCTCATGTTATCTTAGTTATTCATCTCTTGACTGTGCTATTGCCTGACTATTAGTTCAATGAGTTATAATCAGCCCCAGGATGTTAAGCATTAAGAGCCCTATATTCTTATATTCATTACATGTCAGCAAGAACTAGCAGGGAAAGAAATTCTTATTCATTCTTGCACTATGTGATTTCAGTAGCATCAGATAGTGGTTGTTCAACATGCAAGATACAAAGAAAAATTCTTGTATTCCTGGACCATAAGAATTGATTTATGTCAACTCAACCATTATGGTGAAAGGCCATACTCAATTGAATGAACTGTCATGTCATGCAAACTGTTTCATCATTGATTCATATGAATTGTATCTGACTTGCAAGATAGAATCCAATCACTGATGGGCAATGTCTCTTAGATTTTTGTTTAGTAATATTGCATGGATACATGGTCTATTACTAGAATGTGTAGTATTTGAAACTGATGGGTAGGGAATAACAGGACTAGATTAACTTATTATAATTATCTGAATGAGTGTCTTGCTATGATTTCCATTTAATTGAAGTCTATACCAGGTGGCCAGAAGCCTGATAAAAATAATAAAATATGAATTGTACTCTTTTGGGATCTTTGAGATGACTTCAATGGTTATTATTATGACAGGGACATGATTAGTGGTTGTTGAGATTGTCAATACCTTGTCATTTATTATTTTTCTGATATCTTGAAAGGTCTATTACAACAACTCGAGTAAACACTGGATCTTGGAAACACTTTTCTGTCCCCAGACAAGGAAGGATCTAGATAACGACAACCATGATAAATTTGCAGGATCCAATACTTAAACCCTTGAAATACATCTGGAACTTGAAATTTTATTCTGTCTCCAGTTATTGACGGGTCCAAACTATCAGTAATACGCATATGACAATAAATTGGGGGAGGGGGGGGGGACAAGTCAACCCTCTAAGTTGGGACCTGAGCAATATTTGATGATTGATCAAGTGACCAGGATAATTACTTTTTTTGCAAAAATAATTAGTGGGTAAGCTTTATAAGGTTCAATTTATGTACAAGGAAACGTGATATGGAACTTGTGGTAATTTTGAAACAGGGAATGAAGCAGTACAGTCAAACAAAATTAAGCTCTACTCCAGAAGAGCCATGTAAAGAATCTCGTTGTCTCATCTGCATGGGCAACAACAGTTGTCAAACGGTTCATTCTAGAACAAAACTGATGAATGCTTTGATTGGGAGAGGCAAGCCGCACGAAGCCCAGGCCATCTTTAATGGCTTAATAGAGGAAGGACATAGGCCGACTCTTATAACATACACTACTCTTGTAGCTGCTCTGACCCGCCTGAAGAGATTCAAGTCCATTCCTTCTCTTCTTTCTAAAGTCGAAGAGAATGGCTTGAAGCCAGACTCAATACTTTTTAATGCCTTGATGAATGCCTTTTCTGATTCTGGCAATGTAGATAAAGCAATGGAAGTCTTTCAAAAAATGAAGCAGTATGGATGTAAACCTACAACAAGTACTTTTAACACTCTCATTAAAGGATTTGGAGTTGCTGGAAGGCCTGAAGAATGTATGAAATTGCTAGAAATGATGACACTAGATGAAAATGTGAAACCCAATGATAGAACATATAATATTCTCATCCAAGCCTGGTGTACCAAGAAGAAACTAGAAGAGGCATGGAATGTTGTGCACAAGATGGTGGCTTCTGGCCTGCAGCCTGATGTTGTGACTTACAACACTCTGGCAAGGGCTTATGCTCAGAGTGGAGAGACAAAGAGTGCTGAAAGGTTGATATTGAAAATGCAGTATAACAAAGTGTCACCTAATGAACGTACCTGTGGTATCATAATAAGTGGCTATTGTAAAGAAGGGAATATGGTGGATGCCTTGAGGTTTCTATACAGAATGAAGGATCTCGGAGTGCATCCAAATCTAGTAGTTTTCAACTCTCTTATCAAAGGATATTTGGACATTATGGACACAAATGGAGTGGATGAGGTAAATGCTCAAATTTGATACTTGCCATAAAATAGTTTTTCCTATTGTTTATTTTGTTCAGTCCTCTGAATCTTATGGATAATTATAACCCAGAGGTCTTTCTGGTTTTCCACTATGGTGACTAAGACAAATGCCCTGAAGTAATATAACCATAACTTATTCTGTTATGAATTCTTTCTGTTTGTTAGTGTGTGGCTTGATGGCTTGCACTTCTTTACGTATCTAATATTGTCATGAAACATTGAAGTTACACATGTAAAATTGTTCAGGCCCTGACATTGATGGAAGAATTTGGGGTCAAACCAGATGTAGTTACATTTAGCACCATTATGAATGCGTGGAGCTCAGCAGGGCTTATGGACAATTGTGAGGAGATATTCAATGACATGGTGAAGGCTGGGATAGAGCCTGATATCCATGCATTTAGCATCCTTGCCAAAGGTTATGTACGTGCTGGACTTCCGGGAAAAGCAGGGGCTCTTCTGACTTCAATGAGCAAATTTGGCGTGCAACCAAATGTCGTTCTCTTCACTACCATCATCAGTGGGTGGTGTGCTGATGGAAAAATGGACCGAGCTTCTCAAGTTCATGATAAAATGTGTGAAATGGGAATTCCCTCAAACCTAAAGACTTATGAAACCCTAATTTGGGGGTATGGAGAAGCTAAACAACCGGGGAAAGCAGAGGACCTGCTGAAAATAATGGAAGATAGGGGTGTTTCTCCTAAAATGACAACCAAGAACCTGGTTGCTGATGCATGGCGTGCCATTGGTTTATTTAAAGAAGCCAAGAGAGTTTTAGATGGTTCAGAAGAATCTGAAGTAAATCAAAATTTTGGAGGGGAAGAACTACAGGTGCAGAGTTTGGGGAGGGTTCTTGAGAAACAAAAACTGGGTGCTCCTCACTCTAATAATGTATTGCAATTACCTAAAGAAACTGTGGTAGCTCATCAAGAAAGATCTTCCAACGGCAGCATGAGAAGTCAGATGATAGTTTTTAGACATGGGTTTTCATCCTTCAGCATGCAGCAAGCTACCATTTCGATGGTTGTACCTCGTACATGCTCTTTCAGAGTGCAGTCATTGATTGTAAATGGGCAACAAATCCGAAACAGGCTTGTTAAGCCCTTCCTTGGCTCTGGCACAGTAGTGGCAATAAGCTGACGAGGAAACTTGCAATTGTGAGATGATCTCATATCGGTCTAACATGAGACCCAAACTTCCCAAACTTCTGTGTGAATACGTTGAATTTGCTCCAGTGTGATAAGGTATAGCCAGGAAAAATGTAGATATCATTCATGGATTTTTCAATTTACACCTACAATTTTTGCGGAATGCTGGTGTCAACGGCATTTGTTGAATTGCTGCTACAAGGGAAACGTTATGAAAGATACTATTGACAGTGCAATATATTAAATGACAAAAAATATTGGTCGCCAACATTTAAATATTGCAGATCAGTTCAGTTCTGACTAGTGTCCTCGAATTAGTACTTTAAATGGTCAGCTTACACCGTTCAAATTTTTATTGAGCGCTAGCTTTTGAATTTTGCAAGAGCATGCTTAAAAATTAAAATATTGTTGTAAAAGTTAGAAATATCAAAATAGCTTATAATAGTTTATTTACATTGATGTTGATTACTGATTACTTAGATTAGTGCTCATTATATCATGAAATTTTATCTTGACCATACTTGGCGTACAAATAATATGGTTATCGCAGATATACAAGTAAAATTCGTTAAGGCAAACGATTCTCCTTAGGGCAGGGATTATATCTAGCACCGAACTCCACAAAATGCAAGCATACAAACTAAATGGTTTCAGCACTTAAAAATATACAAAATGGTTTCACTACACCGGAGTTGAAGATACCATATAAGGAAGTGATTTTCCCAGCTGTGAATGTGTCACCAATAACCTAAACCATTTCCATTTCAAACCCGAGAGTATCTCTAGTACCCAACGCCATAAAACTTAACAGAAACTACCCAAAAAAAAATTTGACAATAAACAGAACAGGCTTCAACATTAAACTCTTGGATTGCAACAGCACAAGCTCTCCCGCGGCCACCGTGAAAACAAGCCCTTGAATTTGGGTACAAGTTTACAACTGGGCAATTACCTCGACGTTAACAATTACACCAAACTTGACGTTGGCCAGGACAAAAAGCCCCAACACCCAGGGAAACAAAAACAGGACTCCCGGCTTGACACACTGATTTTTTATTTACTGATCAGGCACAAAACAAGATAATTTTTTATTGACAATATGCCATCACCTAGTAATACAATGCTAAAAAAAGTGAAAATATTCAAAAATATAATTGTAAAAACATTTTAATTAATTAGGTTATTAATTTTAAACATGCATGTTTTTACTAAATGCCTCAGACATCCAAGGAAGGATAGGAGCAGCATTAGCTCTCAAGCCCGGCGAAGGCGAAAGCTCTTAGGCGGCCACTGCGAATGATTGAGAAACAAGCCTTGGGATTTGTCATCATTGCGCAGTTAATTCCCTTGACCAGTACCATCAAATTTGATCATACTTCACAGAACATCATCTTATATGTTGTCAGGTTCTACATACAATCACAAGGGTATCAAGACGCTCGATAGAATAAAAAAAGAGCAACTCACGCAACAAAAACGTTTGCACGGCCACATAACTATTGGTTTCTATTTGGAGAAGGGGGAAAAACAAATGAGAAAAGCACCGTATGGAGCGACGTGTCTCAGACATCCAAGGAAGGATATGAGCAGCATTAGCTCTCAAGCCTGGCGAAGGCGAAAGCTCTTAGGCGGCCACTGCGAATGTCTTGAGAAACAAGCCTTTGGATTTGTCATCATTGAACATTCAATTCACATAAATAAACGACAACTTAGAAATTGACCAAAGCCTGAAAATTAGAGATGAACTTAAGACACTATCAGAAGAAGGACACAGAAAGTCACTCAAAAAAAAGCTAATAGTAACTTGCAAACACAAATCACTAAACAGAAATAACAATCGAGACAAATTTGCAATAAGAAATCAAAAAACAGGATGCAATTTAAAGGCATATAAAGGGACATCACACGAGGATATGTCTCAGACATGCAAGGATGGATTACAGCAGCAGTAGCTCTCAAACCCGGCGAAGGTAACACCTCTCAGGCAACCACTGCAAGTGTTTTGAGAAACAAGCCTCTAAACATGTCCTCAGTGATGATATTAAATATAATAAAACAAATATGACTCATCAATTCAGGAGTCGGTACATATTCCATCCTATAATGATCAGCAAGCAATCAACAACAAGAGCTGACAAAGTGATTCGGATGGGTAAATATCTGGGACGTGTTCATCCCTAAAGCACTCACTGACACTGCTAAAGGGGCAGACAAAGTCCCAAATGGCACCTATGTTTAGAGGGGGGCAAGAGTGTAAAAAATAAAGAGATGAACATCAGGCAAGCTAGATGGATCACGGCAAAAAATTAAAAATTAAAACACCAATTAACGACAACAGTATCACATTTTTTAAAAAAATTGGGTCATCAGATAGGAGCGAAAGACTTAAAAACTGAAATAATCACATAAAATGTCATCTGAACTATGCTTCTGTTCATCACATGACCCTATCATGAATTCTTAATCGCAACCTTCAAATTCGAACAGGCAATAAACTTTCTAAAAGATAATCAAAAGCTACAAAGAGAAAGATTAACAGAGAAATCAATGGCCTCAGAAGGAAGGCAGTAGTTGGTATAGTAATCATGAAGTCTCATACATTGCATGATACCATAACTTTCGTCATTGGCGAGGAAGAGAAGCACAACTTAAAGCTTACTATGAAAACGATGAGATACCCTATTCTCAGATGTAATAATAAAGGGAAAAAAAATAAAGAAAAAAATACTAAGGAAAAATAATAAAATATAAAATCAGCATCTCCCATGTAACACATTAAGCCAAATTAATTAGGAGGCGAATCCAAAGCCACAAGAAAATACAAGAACTGTTTATCGGCCTCATAGAGATTAGATTGTTCTACATGAAT
Organism: Prosopis cineraria; assembly: GCF_029017545.1. NCBI lineage: Eukaryota > Viridiplantae > Streptophyta > Magnoliopsida > Fabales > Fabaceae > Prosopis > Prosopis cineraria. Next base: position 40,736,712 of record NW_026555332.1, read on the forward strand.
AATTTCAGACATATGCTTGTCTATTTTTTTATGATATAATCATTGGTCGATAAATCTGTGTAATGCAAACGTTTAAAAAATAACAATCAAATGCCTTTTAAGCCCAAAACCCTAAGACAGCAAGCTACAAAATCTTTACAGTAAACATTTGTTTACATCGGCGATGGGACTCGGAATATGGGTGGTGATATATCAGGATGGTCGGCAAGGCCTGTGAGCCCAATTACGACGAACGAGACCTTAACATCAGAATCGTCACTGTCCCGTTTGTTTTCCGCTAACAAACAAATCAAACAATTAGGTGCTAAAAGCGAAGATAGGTTCAATAAAGACACTCTTAACAGTGAAACAAAGGAACGGGAGAAGAAAGAAATAGGAATCAGGAGGAGTGATCATCGACTGCAAGCTAAATACCCTAACGAAAAGACGAAAGGAAAGCTGGAAGGCGGTGATTAGAAACCGCGATGTAGCGGTAGTGCTTATAAAGAACTTCTGGCAGCTAGGGTTTACTAAGCCGATGCGTTTGACTCGGTCTCTAGAATGTGGAGCGCGGCGAGCCGACCTTCTGCATGAGTTTAACCATTTTTAAAATACACTTTAATTTAATTATTTTTTGCATTAAATTCAATGGATATTATTCTTAAAAATTACAATTACATTTCACGATAATCATACTCCTAATTTAATTTTTATCAATCTTATTATTCTCATGAATTGTGAATCTGCCACAAAATCAATGTTTGATCATTCTTAAGGTGTTGGACCCTTAACATGAAGGAGGACATGATTTTGGGGTGCCAACAACCCTCAAACGCACTTTAGATGGAAGTGTGTGTGTGTGTGTGTGTATAACGAACATGTTTCATTTGAGTACTTTCTTAATTATTAATTTATTTGGTATGATTTTCTTTAAGCTAACAACTTTTATAGGGTTTATCCAGCATTGTTCGGAACATGTGAGCGGTTACCATTCCAAGTTACACCATATTTTCTTTACTTTCTTTCTGTTGCCCAGATAAGTGACACTATCATTGAATATCTGACTCCCGGGTAAAAAAATTTCATAAAAAAGTTACCGAGTAAGAATAATAGGTGATATCTAGGACATTTGAATCCATTTAAATTTCACCAACTGCACAACACGAACCCAGCCATAACCTGCTTGATAAGAGATAGATTGACAAAACCAGAAATCGACACTACGGAATTGTCTCAACGAACAGGTCCGGTTTCGCGGAATTATGAGAAGATGGTTAACAATTTGTAATGCCCGTGTCAGTGTCACCACCCAAATTACATTTCCAAAAGAGCACCAAATTCTAATTTCTATCTGCACAGAAACAAAAGTTACCTGTATATAACGCCATCACAATCTGATCGCTAATCCTCAGCAATAACTAATTTAAATTCAAATATTGCATTGATCTTTGCTCCATATCAAACCAACGTACTTGGAAAAAAAAAATTAAATAAAAATAAAAAGGTAACAACTCCTATTTTCTTCACCCTCTGCTTCTATCAGGTGGCAGGTCTAATTCCATCCACTGGCGTGACACGAGGATCCAGCGTTGATAGTATTTGTGGCATTGACATGCCTCCAGATACGACAATTTCTGCAATTTGGAAACAAATTTAGCTACTTCCTAGGGGAGTATATTTGCTAACACAACTGGGATAAATACAATTACATATTCTAGGCTATTTTTTTACTGTCCTTTTAGCATTGAACAAGATAAAGCAAATTCTGCCCCATCAACCAAAACTAGCACATCATGTGAAACTTGAAATACTCAAGAAGTTGGTCCATAACTACGTTTCTTGCTTTCTCTTTCGGCATGTTATCCAGAAGAAATTTTAAGACAGAAAACGTCTTCGTTCCAATTTTGAAGGGAGTGGCATTAACAACCTCAAAAATATTTGGGGCATTACTCAGAGATAATAATTGCATGCAAAGTTAAAGAAGCTATAATAAAGCTAGAATCACTCACCAATTCCTTCACGGACTGATAAGTTTGGTCTAATGACATCCTTCGTGTTGACAAGAAATATATCACCAATGTAAAGATGATTCGTTGGAACATAGACACAGCATAGCTCCTCCTCTCCAGAATAGTTCTGCATATGTGAAAAATTTCAGTTTCAACAATGCTTAAAAATGTAACCAGATATAAATTATACAAATTGATGTGAAACCATTCTCGCCAATGTCGACTGAATACATCAAATGATAACTCATCTGAAAATTACCATAAACTCCAACTTTGATAAATCACGAGTTAACATTAAAAATGCACTTCTGATAAGCACTAGTGATAACATAAAATGGATCATGTAAAGAAATAGTATTTAACTCAAACTGTCATGTTGGATTTGAGTTTTGACTTTTGTGATACGCTACACCAGTAAAAGAACTTAAAAGGCTATACAGCAACTGAAAGCATGAGAATTGAGAATAATGAAAGAAAGGTAAACAGCAAGTCACAACAAGTCAACAACTCAAATTCTTACTCCTACAGTGCAACCACAGTCCACGTTAATGCTAAAATTTGACAGCTTTACTGATTAAGTATTTTTAATTAGTACATCTAATATGTGTACTATATGGATGAGTACATCGCACCATACAAGACAAAGATTTGCACAGCATATTAGTATCAATAAGCATAATACAACCTAAAGATCCATACTACATAGCAATATCATGTCATGCGTTCAGAAACTGATACAATTGCTGCAAGAATATTTTCCAAACATGAAACACATCAAACAAAAAGCTCCTTAGAAACCTGGAGAACAACAGATGAGGTGATAAATCCAAATGCATATTCACCAACACGTGGATGACGAATGATGGCTACTTCTTTGAAGGCTTGTGTGTTTTGATCTGTGAAAGCAAATACATTAATATTGTTCTCAATCAACATCTTTGCACTCGTACCTTACAAAAGAGTAAGGTGTCTACATACACACAGTAACACACCTGGTGAGATAGCAGCACTAATCTGCTTAGAGGCATTATAAATGTGACGAACAAGAGGCATTCGCTTAATAAACCACTCGCCAAGACCCAGGACAGATGCACCCAACCATGATGACATGAAAACCCCAACCAAGAAGATGAAAGTTATGGAAGTTACAAATCCAAGACCTAATTAAGAATCAGAAAATGACATTAATATCATGTTCAACCCATCAGGTGAATACTAGAGATAACAACATTCAATCATCTTAATAATTTCCAAACAATCACTTCCACCAGTTTTGTTCTCCATTTGCACATTTTAACTTAAAAAAGGGAGCAAGGATGAAGGGGGCTGGATACAGTAAAACATTAACAAGAAATGAATATTAAGAATATTGAGTTCATATTCATCCTAATGTCTACCAGAATTTACTAAAAAGCATCTTTTTAACAACACCAAGAAAATAATTTTCCTAAAAAATCTCGTCCATAGAAAAAACAACAAAATCTATGGCTTACAGAAGTCAAAAGGATTTGGCTCTTCCACAATGTAGGGGACGCTATAGAGAATATAGAGCAGGTACTTATCCTTGATGAGAAAATCAAGGGAATAAGTTATCCAGTGACTGGTACACCGTCCCTTACACAAATATGAACAATTAATTTTTGTCATTGATAGTTATTCATTCTGTATTTTACTCTTTAAAGCGTAGTGTACATTTTAGAGAATTCTTTTTCCAAATCAGAACTGTAAATTCCCTCATGTTATGTTTGGATTAGTGGGGATTTGGATTTGGGCCAAATCAATTATTTCGCATGGATTTGGATTTTTTTTTTATTAGATTCTTTTAGAATTTCAAACGCCCAATCTACCATAGTTATTTCAAATCTCAACCATCCTCTTTCTCATTTTAGCCCTTGTCCTCTTCCCCTCCCACCTTCCTCTTTTAGTTATCTCTGTCTCTGTGTTAAACCGTTTTCTTCCACACACCAAAGTTTCAAATTGAAACAAAGGATTAAAAATTAAAATTAGTTATACTACCCAAACAAAGGATTTTAAATATACGAAATTAAAATGTGAGATTTTAAATTTAAAATCCAAATCCATCCATCCAAACATCAACTCATAGTTCATCATGCACATTTGGTACATTAGAGGTAAAGAGATATGATGAGGCACCATAAATTTAAAGGCACTTACCAAAAATATCAATTCCAAGTTGAACATAGATTGGAGAAAAGAATCCATCCACGAAATGAATAAACCACCATGTGAAATAGAAGGTAATTGCAATTGGAAATAGAATGACACTGCAAAATAACCAACCACAAGCTATCACCATGAGACACAGATACATGTGTGAAATACATTCATTTAGTTGCCCATGTCACTATATGTTGCAAGCAATTGGTTTAGCTGTGGGGACTGTAGACATTGCAATTCAATAGTTATAAAACAAGTAGCTTTGGTTAAAGCATGACAAGAGGACAGACAAGACATAAAAGAAAAAGGTGTGTAAAAACCGTTAAACATGGCAGAAAACATCTTATTTTTCATTTGCTTTATTTATTGTCCAAAGCTCCAAACATTCAAGATTTTTGTGATGCAAAATAAGGAAACTGTGGCAAAGACAAAATGATTTCATGAATTCTTTAAGGCTAAAGCAGTATGAGATCCGAAATGGTAGGACAAGTAATCATGAGGCAATTATTCACAAATCATAGATTTATAAGAGTATAAACTTGAACAGTGGAGAATGCAGAAGAAGAAACATTCTTGACAACAAGTATTCTAATTCTAATATCTTCAATCATTTGTGTGTAAGTAATTTCTCCATCAACTTGACTTTTAAATGCGATCTCAATTCAAGCAATGCTGCAATTCAAAGTATTTCAAACACACAGTGCAATTATTTGGGAATCAGCATATAGGGCTAAAATGAAATTAGTAAATCTCAATCAGTCATTTGATAATATATGCCACATAACCTAGGATTCAATTTAATTAGGATTTCACATTAAATAATGAGTATAACTTTGAATAGATTATTATTAAAAACACACCTCTCATCCTAATCAAGCAGGTTTGTAGGAGCTCCCAACCATAAAATGATTATGATTATTACGTACTATAACTTGCAGTTTGTACCATACTACCACATAAAAGATAAGCAACAAGATGCCTACAGAACTATATCATGGCTCAAGAATTGAAGCTAAACTGAGATTTTAGAGAATGCAAAGCTTGCAAATGATATGTCTCGTCAGAAGACAACAACATAATAATTAAAAGGTAGGAGTATGAGCATTGAGTGTATGTCAGAATTTGCCATGCAATAAGTAGCAATATATCAGATTAAAGAAAGAATCGCGCACCAGCCTGTCATGAATTTTTTTGATGCCCAGCTCCTAACAACTTTGGAAAAAGTCTACAAAATGATGAAACAACGCATGGCAATCAGTCAAACTAAGACTTTTGAGTGAAGAAGTGAGCAAATATGATAGGGAACTTTTTATTATATATTATATTTTTGTGAAATGGAAAAATCAGTTCAATTTGTGAGGACAAGTCTAGTAGTAATAAGACCAATGATTATAATATGTTAGTTAAATGGAATTCTCTATAGCTTAAGGATGTACAGAGCATACAGCATACTACATTAAGCAACTGAAATCTATAAGCTGACATGTTAAATTTATTCTATTATTAATTATTTGTTTTGCATCCACACACATGGTATTGCACTTTTAATTTAGAAAACATAGAAAAATAACAGGCAATCGAACAACATTAAATCTCTACAATTCATTCTTTAGTCATAAACTTCATGTGCTCAAGATATAATGTAACAAATTACCATAAAAACTATTTCGTTTGAGCCTAATTTGGCTTTGTAATATCAATTAATTATGAAAACTTAAAGACCATTGAGAAACTCCCTCAACTACTAAAGATATATTCCAGTAACATCCTTGGTAATATTACAGAGATATTCACTTTACGAGGATGGTTACTTCACCAGTGGTTGAACATTTTCCAGTTAAAGACTCTAGCTCAAGCAAGGAATAGCGGGCAGAGTGTTTCTTATAATTGAGCTTTTCTTTGACAATTTCAATTATGATTTTAGTTTAAAATGTAAGGCATTACACAGAGCACTACTCCTTCCACTATAATGCTCTGCTACAAGAGATGGGTTGGTAATGCCAAAAAAAAAAAAAAACAAAAGAACAATACAGAGATGCCTCATAACCATTAATTGATCCCATGCCCTTTTTAGTTAAAAAAAAAGAAAGAAAGAAAGAGAAGATATCCCATTTGATGCTCTATAAACCCCATGAAGACAGATTTTACAAGCAATTGATTTCACTACAATTGCCTTTGAAATAATAAATGGAGGTTTGACCCTGTAGCTAAACTCGTGCTATGGTTGCTTAAAAGAGTGCTTCTATCTTAGCAAAACATAGCTTCGTTCAGTGAAAAATTAAGGAAGAAGATTGCAGGTTCTGAATGTACAATAAACTGACTTCAGAATTGGAAGGGATTACCAAATTAGTAGAAAAAGAAGCTGCCATTAAAATTCATCCTTGATCGATAATCTTTCCGAACCAGAAAATAGTCCTAATCCAAGTCAATGGAACTACTACAAATTTCCTGAACGAGGTGCAGTCCGGCATAAGCAATTCGACGGTGGCCGTGAGATATCACGAAAAGTCAACCATGGTTAAATTGTTTATCCTTTTTTGTATTTGCCAAACTAGCAAGACAGGTAAGCGCATATGAACTGTTAAAACCCTAAAATAACGTAGGAAGAGATCACCTCACGGCCAGCATGATGCGAAGACGATGATGAAGATGAAGGCTTAGACGCGGCATCTTCATCGGCGGAATCTGCCACAGGGATGAGAAGCTCTCGATCTTTGTCTCTGTTGGCCATTACCATCAACGATTGGCCATCGCCCATCACCGGCAGTCCCCGGGAGTGACGCCGTTTGAGAATTCAAAAGTGCAATTGCTTCACCTCTGCAACTGTAATCCAGTCAAAGAGAGAATGTGAAATGGCAAAACTCCAAATGAGGGAGAAAAAAGGTTAATCATCGTGAACCCCGAAATCACTCTTAATTTTTCTTTGCGCTTTGGGGTCATCTAATCTATTAAGTATATTTTTACAGACACAGACCTTATTCATTACAATTAAACATTATTGTATAATTCTACTGAGACAAGCCAAAAAAAAGTATAAAAAATTTTCATAAAATTATTTTAAAGTTAATTATTGCTGAATAGTGGTTAAATACTCTCTCTCGTAAGCATTTTCTTTTAACTTATCCAGCTCAAAATATAAGCAACGTATTGCTACTTATAAAAACAATTTCTCATTTTACTCCTTTTATTTATTAACTAATATTCTTGTATCTGTAAGTTTATGGTCTTCTTCTCACCTATTATAAATTAAAACTAAAGGCACAAATAATAATATTTATTTATTTATTTATGAGAATAAGAATTTCACTATTATGCAGATTATTGTTAAAAGATGCTTATATTTTGAATTTACTAAAGTTATCAATTATTATTAGATACTCTTCTGACTCTATTTATAAATTATTTTTAACATATTTTATTAAAATTAAAAAAAAACTTTAAAATTTATTAATTCTATATTAAAATTTAACAAGTTTTTAAATTTGTTCATATTAAATATACATATTTTAACAATATATTTCTTTTTTTCCAACATTCAAGAGAAGATAGAAAGGAAAATTTTTGTTGACAATCTAACAAAATGACTTATAAATAGAAAAAAAAAAAAATCTTCTCTCCCTAATTTATAAATAAGATTAGAGGGAATAGTTGTTAACTATTAATCCCTCTATTCCAGTTTACAAAATACCCCATTCAATTCAAAATATAAGCACTTCCTCTCAACCAATATTAATTCAAAATATAAGTAACATAATATATGTAAAAAAAATTCATTTTATTGCTTATACTTATTGATCTAAATATTTATGTAAATGTATTCCTCACCATCATAGAGTGCATTAATAATTAAAAATAAGGGTAAAAAGAAAAATAATATACGTTTTTCATGAAAATAAAGATGTTATTGGCATGCGAACTTTTATCAAAATCTGCTTATATTTTAGACTAAAACTCTGGAGGAGTACTTTTGGAGATGATTTGATGTTTCAAAATATAAGTTATTTTAACAAAAATAAGTTTTTATTAATTATACTTGTTTCAATATTACTTTTTACTCCTTATTATATTTTTTTTCTCTATTTTTACAAGGTTATGCTAAATAAAGAGTGTTTTTAGAAACTTATATTTATGTTTTAAAAAAAATAAAAATTATAAAATTCATTTAATAAATTTTATTGTTATACATAATTTTATTAAAAAATATTTTATAAAGAAGAGCGGATGGGTTATAAACTAAACAACTCTACTAATAAACTATTTAGTAGTTGAGATTTTTTTTTTTTAAATCAGAAACAGGGCATAAAGCCCAGACAACAAAACCAAAACATAAAAACTCTTGGGGCAACTTTCCCCCAAAACATCCCTATACAACCAGCTAATTAAAACCCAAAGGAGGGTCTCTTAGCAGCTGGATGGAATTGGCTTGAAGGAAGCTCCGCTTGGTTTGCCAATGAGCACATTTGTTTCCTTCTATATCAATCTGATAGACTCGAAACTCCCTATCCTCCATAAACATCGTTGCCCTCTTCACGAATATGTTCTCACTATCCCCATTTAGCAAGAACTCGTTTAAACACGAAGCCATAATAGCTTGAGTAAGTCTCGATGTTCAGTATTCTATCTTCAAACTGTTGAATCAAGGCCATACCTGTCATTCAGCCAATAATCCCCACATCTCATCCTGTTCGCCATTACACTGTCCCAGACCCCTTGCAAAACCATCAAGCCATCTACCTTCATAGATTTTTTTTAGAGTTAAAATGCATTTTTATTCTTAAATTTTTTTGTAAGAGCGTTGGTCACCCAGCATTAATGAATATGACAGTTTTCCTCTTTAACATTTTTTTGAGGAGCAAAAAAGTGAGGAAAAAAAAACCCCTTCAATTAATTAAACATTAATTTTTTTTTTGTTTTCTATTAATGTGGTATGTACGTGAGCCCCACGCACAATGACAAGTAAAATTCTAATCATGTCATTTTGTGTTAATTTATCCTTAAATTCTTTTTCTATGAATGTTGAACACCCTAAAATTTTTTTCTAAAAGTGCTAAGCATCTTGAAATCATGTTAAAATAAAATTTAATACATATTTTAAAAATATTAAATATTTTCATATTTAATGATTTAAACATTAATTATTTATAGATATTCATTCAAAATTTATAAATTATTTTTTAAATATTAATAGTATAAATTAGTTTTTTTATAAATTTATAGATGACCTGTTTTGTTTATACATCAATCTTTGAACATCTCTATAAGAAAGTGTCTAGATCGTTATGCCTTTTGTACAGATTAAAACTTATTTATATTTTTAATATTGGTTAAGTTTTTTAAATTTTTAAGTTCTTTTCTATAATTTATTTGGTTAACTAATGACCTTCCTCCAGAATATTGCATCACTTAAATTTAATACTCTTAAACACTATAGTGTTAGGGGTAAAATAAAAAATATGACATATCAAGACCAATCACATGCCAACAAAAATACTTATCTAGAAGATATCGCTCGTTCCATTAATGTATGACAAAAAGAGTTATTTAACAAGAAAATAATTGAGAGATGAGTGAAAAAAAAAACTCTCAATTAATTTGGAGGTTTATCGCCTTCATTTTTAATAAAAAATTACAAAATATCAAATGCATTAAAATATTAAATTGGATGATGTAATATTTTAAAGGAAGATCATTAGGTGATCAAAAAAATTACAGAGAATAACTTAAAAAATTTAAAAAAACTCAATCAATATTAAAAATATGATTGATATATAAAATATTATAAATTATCTATAAATTTTTGAAAAACTAGTTTGAGATTTTAATATTTAAAAAATAATTTATAAATTTCAAATGAATATTTATAAATAAAAACGTTTAAATATTAATATCTAATATTTTATTATATATTTATTAAATTTTATTTTAACAAAATTTCAAAATACCCAACACTCTTAGAAAAAAAAATTAGAGTACCTAGCACTTTTAAAAAAGAGTTTAGGAGTTAATTAATATAAAATAATATGGTTAGAGTCTTACTTGTTAGTATGCATGGGCGCCATGCACATACCACAAAAAATTAATAGCTAATTAACAGAAGGAGTTTTTTGCCTTTGAAAAATAGTTTAAGAGAAAAATTACCTCACTTATTAGTATAAAATATCCAACGCTCTTTGAAAAAACTTCAAAAATAAAAATGCACCTTAAAATTTCAAAAATAAAAATGCACCTTGATCCATTTTTTTATTGACCATTTCAATAACTGTGCTGTAACTTTAGAATAATTTTTGAAATTTTACAAATTTTATGATTTTAAATTTTCATACGAAACTTTACAGTGAATTTTTAATTGTTTTATTAAATCTTATCATATTCAATTCATACATTTATATTTATATTTTAATTAAAGAATTGATTGATTGGTAAAATAGACTCAACTTTTTTGTGATTTTCAATATCAAGGCAAGTTTCAAATATTTTGTAAAAGCTTACTATTATATTTTTTGTATCAAATTGCACTTCTATAAAATTTTAGAAGCATAATATTACACTACGGTAGGGATATTTTTGCTATCTATATATATATATGGAGAAATTTTTTGGTAAGTTGAGCACGTCATGTCATATGTAATCTACCTAATTAAAATGTTTCAAGTAATCTAAATAAAATCTCACGTGATTTTTTTATATTAATTTTATTTTTATAACAGAGTGCAAATTTAATTTCTTGCCTTTTCTCTTTTTACTATCATTAATATCAAAATTAATTTATATTTAATATAATTTAAATATCATATTTTTATTAGATAAATTATAAATAACAAGGCATACCGCACTAATTTACTTAAGAATTTCTTATATATATATATATATATATATGCTTTTCAAAACTATTCAACAACATTTTTTTAATTCTTACAAAAAAAGCAAACAAATGAACCGGCAACAACAACTTCTCTTGTTCACAAGTCCAAACGTTGGACTCCAAGGGTCTGGTTGGTAACTTCTTTTAACTTTTAAAATGTGTTTTTGACATTTTTTGAAAATTAAACGTTGTTTGGATGTAAAAAAAAAATCTTATGAATGTGCTTTGGAAAAATCATTGAATGTAAATTTGTTCAACTTAATTTCCTTTAACTTTGAAGATTTACTTTTCAAATGCGATCCATTATTTTTTTATATGATCATGTCACCTTTGATTTTTATATAAAAAAAATTACAGGTAATTTTTTGACAAATTACCTATATAAATAACCAAACATATATTCATTATAAATATGGGTTAAGATGTGCGGATGAAATGTGAATTTGCCTTTTTCTTTGTGGATTGGAAGTTGCTTGTATCTACTTTTATAAATGACCATGATACCCTTATTATGTTTTAATTTTTTCTAGTATTAAACTATATATTTTTTATTCCTATTATTTAACATATTGAATTTTTTATTATTTTAATTTTTTATTTTTTAAATATTTTAATATATTATATTTGTATAATAAAAATTACCAATTATTATAAATTATTGTCCTTTTTTGTCATTGTATATTTAAAAGTATATTTTAAAAGCATAAATTTTTATTAATTTAAACAACTTTCAGTTTGCCACACCAACTTTAAAAAATGTATTCAAATATAAATTTTATTTAAATAACTAATTTTTATTAAATAAATTTTTACTGAATTTATTTTTGACAAATTCAAAACCAAACCTTCCAATTTGTTAAAAGTGCATTTGCTAAACTGACTTTTAAAACAGAACAAACAACTCTTGCGTTATCCAAACTGACTTTTCCATGGCTTTTAGGTTCTGTGGATGGGCTTTCAAAAAGAAGATTTTTCTTCCCAAACATAGGTTTAGTGGAAGTTAGTTTACCGAAAGTGATATTCTAACACCCCTTAAAACTGTTGAGTTAGGGATTTATTATATTAATATATATTGTCTATTGAGAAGTCAAGAGAAAAAGAAATTGAGACCGGAAAAATGTGTTAATAATAATTAATAAATATTATAATAATATTTAATAAATACAAAATATTCTCTAAATTTCAACAAAATAAATTTTAATGGATAATATATATTAATAGAATTTTTTTTTTATCTCAATAACTCCCTCAAACTCAAGATGAGTTTGTAATTTGTATTGCTGGATCTAGAGAATATATGATAGAGAAATATTTTCAAAAAAAAAAATATAAACTTAGGATGATTCTCTTATGCATAAATCATAGATCATCACTAAACAAAATTTTAGAGTGACTCTCAAATGATTAAATCATTAGGCAAGAAACTCGAAAGTGATTCTTGAAAAAAACAAAAAATTAAACTACAAATTAAATCATAGAAAACTGCCTATGCACATAATTAGGTCAAATCATATCTATTATTTGTTTACATACCACCAAAATTCATTTAGTCAGCTTTTTGAGAATTTCCTAGAGATTCATAATAAGTGTCAGAGAAGGAATTTTTTTCACATACACCAAAAATATACTAAAGTAATTCTTAATATAATACATCAAAAAGGTCTCATAGAGATATTCCTAGTTTTCTAAAATATCTGAACGTGCCCTCTCGGCATGTTAGGAGGCATCATTTACATCAAAGCGAGTTGCACATAAAAAGGTGGTGGTGATGGAGACATAAACTGAGCGGGTTGCATATAACTACATTGCTAATGAGACACATGCGATAACCTTGTGAGAGAAGATTGAGTTCTTTTGTGCCTCTAAGTCAGGAAATAACAAATTATGTTTGTTGAATTGTTTAGTGAATTTGAGATACAATAAAGGGACTTTTATTTCTAATCACTTAAATGAATTTCAAGGGCTCCCACATTAGTTGTCAGAAATAGGTATCAAGTTTGTAGACGAGATTTTAGGACTATGGCTTCTAAATAGTCTACTAATTCCAGGGTATTAATGAAGAGATGAGAAGGAAGGCACATGGTTTTTCATCTTAGGTTGAGGTGCTTGTCACAGAAAATAAAAGGTGAAATAAAAAAAGAGAATCAAAGGATGGTAGAGAGAATAATAAAAGTAAGTCTAAATCTAGATGCAAGAAATAAAATGTCATTACTGTCAAAAGACATGTCATATTAAAAAAAAAAAAACTCTCAGTGAAAAAAGGAGAATAAGGATAAGAAGGGTGAGCATAATGATAAGGGCCAAGATGATGATGTGTTAGTATTGCTATTAGTGACAATCTTAGCAAGTGAATGATAATTTATTTTCGCTGCATATAAATTAAAGGGTTGTGCTTTTCTCATCATAACACAAGCATAACACCAGAAATATGAAAACAACATAAAATTGAATAATAAATCAAATCTTGATAGTTTACACAAGGTAAATCTAAGCAGGCCTATAAATCCTTAGTATCATGTTTATTAATCAACATGACATTTTAAAAATATTAAAGTTAGGGGAGAAAAGTACCTGGTCCAATGCAAATCCTAGATATGTTCTTCCACTCTCTGTCTTCTGTCCCAGTCGCTTTCTCCCAAACCACTGCATAATTTCAGCGTATGTTAGCATATCTGGGTGAAGTAGTCCATAATAATAGCCCATTCAATCAATTTAGGTGTGATCCATTATTTAGATACAACTTTTTTCAATCCATTTGAAAAGCATTTTTGACATGCCACTTGAAAGGTTTATTTGATAAATACAACTTCTAATAGCTTTTAACTTTTAAAAAGTGAATTGAAATTAAATTTTAACTATTTTTATATTATCTACATAATTTTCAATTTATCAATTGGTTTTTTTAAAAAACATATTCAAATATAAATAATTTTTTTTACAAACAAGTTCTTTTAATTACCCTTACAAGTTTTTTTTATTAGAGGAGACTTTGTTCAAGGCATAGTTAGATTATAAATGTGAACACATCTTTTAGTGAGAGTTTGACTTTTAGTATACTATATTATGAGGAACTCATTCCTTCTACCAAACGCAACTCTCATTAGTATAAATGAACTTTTAATAAATTGATTTTGACAAATTTGTCCAACTAAAAATCAAATAAATATTTACTCAATTAATTTCGGTTTTCCGGGCGAGGCATCTTTGTGGGGGTGCAGAATCATATGCTCCACATTGTATTTCACATGAAGCTTTGCAGGTGAAGTGTAAGCTAAACTCAATGAGCTCTCCACCACTCAGGTGCTTTTCAAAATGCAACCAGAGCGATGCAATTATTGGTTTTGTTTCTATCTTTCTGGAAACTTGGTTTAAAATCGAGGCATCACTGCAGGATTAGCGACACAATATTGTCGTGTTCGAAACAATTACAGGTGATAATCTTACTGAACAGTCCTTAGCTACAATTGCATATAAAATTCTCAATTTTCAAATTCATCAATGCAGCGATGTCGTTTAATTACATTGTGATTTGTGGATTGTGAGTCACTCTCACCCCCGCTTTTTTTTTTAATAATTAAAGCTCCAAAAAGCGAAGAACAGAATGTCACGGGACTGAAACTGTTAACTTGTCATCTTCCTCCATACCATGCTTTCCAAATTTGTTTGTTTGTTTGTTGTAAGATTTCACAAGCCTGTGGTAGTCACAAAAACTCATCTCTCACGCTCTCTGATTGGAGCTACAATGACAAAAGTCTATACCGATGGACGAGTCCCACTCGGAAAAAGATAGCAGATAAGCAAGCCTTTTTCACTCTATCCTGGGGTTTATAAGCATAACTTTCAGAACTCAAGTATTGCATCTTCCTCCATGGAAACTGCACCCAAGCCTTATTCCTTAGAAACCCCAGAAGCCGAGGTGGAAGAAAGCATCAACTTTGACAAGTCTCTTCAGGTCCGTAAGCATATAAATACCCAATCATATCTATCTTACTTCTTGTAGTTTACATTATTATGAAAACCTTAAGGCTTGTTCATGGTGAATGTTTAGGAGCTAAGAGAGCTGAGGTCTCAGCTTCACCATGCAGCAGATTACTGTGAAACTGCGTTCTTGAAAGGCAAAGAGAAGACACAGTGAGTAACAAGAACGTTAATATCTGCCTTCTGGCTTCAGCTTCTACCTTCCATTGAATGACTTTCTGTAATTTTAGCAGTATGCTGTTAGCTAGATTCAGGATCCATTAAACCTATGATATGCCCTGGAAACGTCTCCACAATTATTGTTTAATTAGCTAACTTTTAAAAATTTCGGGGTAGATCTCTGAGCTGGGATTGAGCCCAAACCCATTGTGTTTTCCTCACATGGGCTTAGGCCCGTGTTTACTTTGGCCCGTTGTTACATATGTGGTATCTTCAAAGTGAGAAATTAGAGTTCCTATGTATGGCTGATGCAGTGTGGTGGAGAACACCAAAGAGTACTTGTGCAGGGCTGTGGTTACTGTCATAGATCATCTTGGAAACGTGTCTGCCAATCTTGAATGCCTTATTTCTCAGACCGATGCCTTTTCTGAGGCTGAATTGCGCATTAATTCCCTCAAGCAAGTTAGTATTTTCACTTTGTATACAAATAAAGGCTTAGTGTTCCCAACTAGATGTCTAAGACAGAGCTGTAAATTGAGTGGGTCACTTTTGGCAGAGACTTCTTTCGTGCGAACAATATGCTGATAAGCTTGCCCTTACCAATATGCAATGGAGTGAGAAACTGCCACGTTTCCATTCCCGTTACTTATCATCAAGTAAGTGCTTCAATTCTCCCCTTTGATTTTCTCAGAAATCACGAGAAAATTATGCACCTTTTTGAGGTTTTATTGTACTGCCATAACTTTTTTTGTTTACCTGGCCCTTATCGTAATTTGCTCTTTTTTTTTTTTTATCAAATGATTTCATTGATCAGCACCCACCCTTGACAAATCAAGCAGTGAAAAATCAAGGTACTAAATCTGACTATGAAAAGAGTAACATAACAGCATGTGATATGACTAAGTTGGACATTTATGATTTTTAACGCAGTGATTCTGAAGGTACGCTGCCTTGTGAAACAAAAACTAAGGATGTAACGGAGACGATGGAGCCACTTGTAGTATGCCCTCAAAAATCCTTGCAAGCTCAGAATAAAAAGTCAGCCTCTGCTGCCAGTAAGCCGTATATAAGATATTTATGTTCCTCTGCATAATGACAATGGACATAGACTAAAATCCTAATTTTTGTTGGGATAGTTATAAAATATTTATATATTATAAATTTGCGTTAATTAGATATTGAGCCCAAAATATATTGGTCTTTATAATCTTGACATTTTGTATGGATCGTTATAGATGAATAACACAAGAAGTTTAATGTGCAAAAGCCTAATCTACAACCCTGTAACCATCAATTATTCTCTATCTTTTAACTAACTGAGTTAAAGATAATATGAGATTAATTAATTAATTATTTTATGAAGGTAGTTATTGATCTGATCTATATAAAGTGATTAGTCCATAACCAAAATATACGACACTGTTTTTACTTTTTTCATTATCTCTACACTTTTTAAAAACTATGAGAGTTTAGTAAGTTGTGAATCTATTTAAACTCGAAATAATTGAGGTGTTATTATTGAATTATATATATATATATATATATTTTCTCCTGATCAATAAATTCACAGGTATCCTTAATAATTCTACTCTCTAATTATTTCATATTGTTTATTGAGATACTAATTTCTACAATTTTTGCATATACGATACAGTGGTTCCTGTTCGAGATGGTTTGTCAGTATTGACAAAAGTTCCAAATCCTACGTTTCATTTCCAAGTGAGTTTCTCCAACTGTCGCATGCGTCCATAGTGATTAGTGATTATATTGAATTGGGTTTGCTTTGCTTTGTTTCTTAACTGTGAACGGATTTGTGTGCAGTGTACCCAGAAAGTTGGACGCCCCAGAAAATCATTCCATGGAAGCGACATCTTATGGCTCATTCGGCGCACTAAACGTACGCATTGAATTTGAGATGATTATGCTTCGCTTTCTAGTCTCTAGTGTTCGTGCCTGTTCATCTTTCGTTAGTTTTTTTTTTTAAATATTTTAATTTTACCAGTGTCTCTGGTCTCTCATGTTCCTCTTGTATGTGGTAGTTCAACTTCAATTTTATCTTTGCTAAAAAACTTAGCATTATCAGAGTATATGCTTTTATGTTGATCCACTTGTCAACGGCAAACTGTCCTAATAGAGTGCTGCCTCCCTCGTTTTAAAAAAGTTACAAATTTAAATTTAGTGTTGAAAATTGAAATGTTTGTTTGCATGTGCAAGTGTATGTCTTTTTTTTTTTTTTACAAGGAAGGATAAGGTTTGAGGTGAAAACAAATATTGATGATCTACTTTGAAAGTTGTTGCTATCCATGATGACAAATTTATTTTGAAGGATAATTATGGGGGACAAAATTCTTGAAAATATGAAGAAACAAATTAGAAATGTTTCTCAAGTAAAAATAAAAATAAAAGAAGAAATGTTCCTTTCCATTTAGGTTTTTTTTTAAAGCTAGATATAAAAAAGTCGGGTCACTTTAAACACTAACGATGATTCTAATAATTAGCCAAGTTACTCATAAGCCATGAATAATGAATAATTGAATATCAAAGCCAACTTTGACCGAAAAAAAAAGGAATATCAAAGCTAGTTGGCATGCATCTTTGGGTCTAAACGTTGAGATGATCATCTAAGGTACATTTGGTTAGGAGGTGATGGAGGGGACGGGAGGAAACAGTTTTAATGCTATTTTATTTAATTTTGTTGAAGGGAAGGGGAGAAAAGGAGTTTTTAATTATCATTTATTTAGTTTAGGAGAAGAAGAGAGAGGAAATAATAACTAATTTACTATTATATTCCTATACATTAATGTAATTTTTTTTATAGAAAATAATTTTATGCCTCAATTTAAATTGTATGATTTTTTAAAAACTCACTTTCATCTTATCATATTGTCAATATGTGAAAAAAAAATAGACCATTAATTATAATAATAATAATTTTTTATAAAAAATAAATAACTAAATATGTAATAAAATATTATGAAATGTAATTTTTTTTAAAGATTCAATAAGGTCAATCAAGGTTTGAGAGTGAAGCACAATTCGATATGAATAAGAGTTTTTTAAGCCATAAGCATACGAATATTTAAAAATGAATAAGGGTAGAATGATAAAAAAAAATTAGCTCATCTTCCAAAATTCTCAATTTAAAGGGGAGTAATATGAGAAAAGCAAAGGGGAGGGGTTATTTTAAATTCCCTTTCCTTCAAAATTTTCTAACCAAAATTGAGACTTCCTCTCTGGGCTTGGTTTCTCTGTATAATATTATGTTTACAAATCTGCGCACGTCCATCTCTAAGCATGGAAGAGAGGAAGAGCAGTATTTCCATTTTAAATCTAAATCAAAATATGAAAAGAGTAATCAAATTTATGAATATCAAAACTACTTGGCATGCATCTTTGGGTCAAAATGTTGAGATGATACTATCTTTAAAAGATGTGTTTGGTTCAAGAAGAGATAAGAGAAAAACATGTTTTAATGTTGCCTTGTTTGATTTTGTTAGAGGAGAGGAATTTTTAATAATTCTTTATTTGGTTTAGGAGGTGAGGAGAGAGGAAATAATAAATAATTTACTATTATGTTCATATACATTAATTTAAATTTTTTTAATTTTTTCTTGTAGAAATTAATTTTATACCTCAATTTAAATTGCATGATTGTTTAAAAATTTACTTTCATCCTATCATATTGTCAATATATGAAAAAAATTTAAATAAGTAATTATAATGATAATATTTTTTATAAAAAATAAATAATTAAATATATAAGAAAATATGATGAAATGTAACTTAAAAAAAAATCCAATGATGTCAATCGAAATTTAGAAGGGAAGCACTATCTGATATAAATTTTTTTTTTTAGCTATAGGTATAAAAATATTAAAAAATAAATAAAGACAAAATAATCAAAAAAATTAGCTCATCTCAAAAAAACCCTAACTTAGAGGAGAGTAATATGAAGGAACTCCTTTCTCACAGAATTTCTTAAT
This sequence comes from Prosopis cineraria, assembly GCF_029017545.1. Lineage (NCBI taxonomy): Eukaryota > Viridiplantae > Streptophyta > Magnoliopsida > Fabales > Fabaceae > Prosopis > Prosopis cineraria. The sequence continues at coordinate 40,755,860 of NW_026555332.1, forward strand.
CAAATGAGCGGAGAACATTTCTTCTCTTCTCTCCTCCCTCCTCCCTTTCCTTTCAAAATATTTCAACCAAACACACTCCAAGATTTTTGTACATTTTGTGATTAGTTTTCCTAGACTTTCCCTCTGGCCCTGATTTCTCTGCGCAATAAAGTAGTTACAAATCTACGCACGTCTGTCTCTAAGCATGGAAGATAGGAAGAGCAGTATTTCCATTTTAAATCTAAATCGAAATATGAAACTTTAGGTTAATCATATGATTCACAGAGAATTATATAATCTGCAGAGAAATTCGGGTTGTGTCAACCTAAACTTATTTAGCAACCCAGTTCAGCTAACTGTCATTAAAAAAAATTTACTTACACGTGGCAGCAGATTGTGTCTCGAACTAAAACATGCAAGCAATTGTTTGTGTCAATTCCTTTTGAATAAAAACAATTCTCTTATTTTGATTCAATGGTTCAATGAATTTTGAATTGAGTAGGTAATTATTTGATTTGATTACAAAACTTAAATATTATTTAGTTTTCAAATAGAATAATTTAAAACTTGAAAAAAGCAAGCTCATTTCATTCACAAGTCAAGTCACTCACGAATCGAGTAACGTTGATATTAAATCAAAACCTTTCAATTGGAGGCCCATCCTAGATAATTTGATATTTCAATTATTCTATTTGGTATACTAATTGGCTTTTGAAAGTTGCGTGGATCACAATTGTATTAAGCTCGGCCTGGTCGAATAACGCCGCTCTTAAATTAAACCCTTTCAATTGGAGGCAAAAAAAAAAATCTAAATTATTTTTATAATAATAATTACTAAAAAGAGAATGACAAATAAATCCTGCTTAGATCAATAGATGATAAAAGAAGATTATAAAATGGGGCAATTATTTCGAAGTTCTTAAGAATTTGTCCGAGATTAAACTTTTTCACAGAATGACCATAATACCTTCAAAGGAAAATGACAACTTTGTAAATAATAAATGAATATTTTCATTGAGTAACTAAAATTATGACTACTTTCATTTCCTCAACACTTATGAAATGCAATTGAAAAATTGAAACACTCCTTTCCTAAGCTATTTCAGTACTTTTTTTACACCAAAATTCTAAACTATTTTAGTTACTTGTTCAATGAAAGTAGTCATTTGTGATTTTAAAGTTGTAATTTACCTTCACGATTTAATACTTATGAAATAGAATTAAAAAATGAAAATAATTATTTCCTATATTATTTGAGTCATTTACTTTATAAAAATAATCATTTATTACTTCGAAATAGTCATTTACTTTTAAAATATTATTTCGTCAAAAAATTAACATGTGATTAGTTTTTAGAAAATTTTAAATAATTATCTTGCTTTATAATTTTCTTTTGCCACTTGCCTGTAGGCCAAAAAGTTGTCATTCTCTCTTTATTAAAAAATAAAAGACTTGGCCACAAATTCTTTTTTTTTTTTTGAAAAAAAAAAGTGGTTGACAAACTTAATTTAACAACCCAAATACATTGAATAAAAAACGAACAAGCTGGGGTTTGTTTCGCATGAGTCAAGGGTTGCCCGATCATGCCACGTCAACCTTAGTGGCAACATTATCTTTTAATTTTTGAAAGAAATAAGTGAATAAACACAATTTAGGGAAATACTTGGGAGAGCGTAGTCATTGGGTAAGCATTTGCCGGTGAGGAATTGGATCGATGTGATTGGACGATAGAGAGCCACATACGACACGCATAATCTCTTCACGCCCCTCACCGTCGGCCACAACAAATCACGTTCCAAAGTCTCTCATACTTAACTCGTGGCACATGCATCTGATTCTAACTCTCATGACTTATTATCCACGTGGCGCACTAATGGAAATGTTCAACCGGTCGGTGAGTCAGCTTCACACTCCCGAGTCACCCACGAAATAGCCAAGGAAGGCAGACAACAGTAACCCCGGCGTTCTCCCGCTTTTCCATGATATAGATATTCGGCATTCATTTAGCCCTCTTGAAATCATTACTTCTAATATCGTTATCGACTTTCCTATCGAAACCCACCATCACCTGCCTCTGTTTATGCCAAAAGAACAAGATTAAGACCCGGAAAGGAAGGGGACTAGGGCCTGGGACTCTCAGAGATGGCAGCGGTTAAGGTTGAACTGGAGATCGGAAATGATGGGGTTGCAGTCATCACTATGTGTAACCCTCCTGTAAACGCCTTGGCTATTCCAAGTGAGCTTCAGATTTTCTTTATTCTTTGTTTACGTCCGCTGTCGTTCTTTTCGTCCTTTCTAATGTTATTTTTGCATTCTGTTTTTTTTCTGTTTTAGTTATTAAGGGGTTGAAGGAGAAGTTCGATGAGGCGACGAGGAGAAATGATGTAAAGGCTATAGTTTTGACTGGTAAGGTTTCTCTGGATTAAATTTATTTGTAATAAGTAGAGTGAACTAAGCTTAAGGACAGACATCGCGTTCAATCCATGCCTCACTCTAATTTTCCAGAAAATAAAGTCGAGCGACTATTTGATTGTCAAAGTAAAAGCTATGTGATTGTTCTGAAATTTCTTCCAGGCAAGGGTGGGCGGTTTTCTGGTGGATTCGACATCAGTGTTATGCAGAAAGTTCACCAAACTGGTGTGCAATGATTTGATATGCGTTGAAAAAATTGACTTGTGCTAAAATAATAGTAAAATTCTAGTTTTGACCCTCGAAGGTGTGGTAATTGCTATTTTTCTTCACAGGGGATGTCACGCTTGTCCCTGATGTCTCTGTGGAACTGGTAGTCAATACAATTGAAGGTTGCGATTGTCCCTGAAGCCTACCTTGGGAACTTGGTGATTCTGTTTGTATTAATCATTGTAAAATTATTAATGCATTTAATAATTACAGATTCAAAGAAGCCTGTCGTTGCAGCCATAGAGGGTCTTGCTCTCGGAGGTGGCTTAGAATTGGCCATGGTCAGTCGTTGTTCTTGAGCAGGCACAACGTTTCCTTCACCATTTGATGGCAATCCAAATATCTTAATGACTGTGAAATTTAATAACACTGAATACAGGGATGCCATGCACGTATTGCTGCTCCAAGAACTCAACTGGGCCTTCCAGAACTGACGCTTGGAGTGATTCCTGGATTTGGAGGTTTGTCTGCTTATCCATATGAATGTTCTCGGTACTCTATGTCAGGAGATATGAATTTGCTAACTGATGTTGTTAATCTATAAGGTACACAGCGTCTTCCAAGGCTTCTAGGACTGTCTAAGGCTGTTGAAATGATGTTGGTAAGATTCTTTCCTTTCAGTTTTCATTTTTACAACTTGCATTTGATCTACTTTATTGCTGTTAAAGATGGTGAATGTTGATTGAATAGAAAGAAAATGGACAGCTAAGAATGAGAAAGAAACAAGAGATCTTACATTTATGTTAAAGTTTATGAGCTATGGCAATGCTCCATAAATTTAACACATTTTACTTGCTATGCATGGGTCTTGAGTATTGTCTATGACTTTGCTTAGAAGCTCTTACTACTGAAAAACTTGAGTTTGAAGTTGTTATCGTAGGTGTGGCTTTTCTTATGCTTGACAATTGAATTAACAAGAATACTCCAAACTGTTGTGGGAGTAGTGAAATCTACAAGTTGCATCTACACGTTCATGCCTTGTTTCTTTAGCTTGTTAATTTGTACATGTTTTGTTTGACTCCTAGGGAAATGGTAGAATGGATGTAAACCATGATGAATAGAGAACTATGTATATTGTACAGATAGTATCAGCTTTTGACTTATTCATGAATAGTGGTTTAGTTCAATATTGCACTTCTTGCAGACATCTAAACCGATCATGTCTGAAGAAGGAAAGAAACTAGGGCTTATTGATGCTATCGTGTCTCCAGAAGAGTTGTTGAAGGTGTCTCGGCTGTGGGCTGTTGACATTGTAGAAAGGCACAAACCTTGGATACGTTCACTTCATAGGACAGACAGACTTGTTTCCCTCTCTGAAGCACGTGAGGCATTGAAAATTGCCAGACAGCAAGTCAGGAAGACTGCTCCACATATGCCTCAGCACCAGGCTTGCATTGATGTGATTGAGCATGGAATAATTTATGGAGGCTATAGTGGTGTTCTGAGGGTATATTTTTCCCCCTTTGATTACCAGGAAGCATTTACTTTTTTATTTTGTAGTTATATCATTGTCACCTTGCTCCACAGATACATGCTGCATCCTGTTTGTTGGCCCTAGCATACTTCACATTCACAAGCATCTCACGGCTTGTTTTGTGCAACTTGTGATGTGATGACTTCACAGATTTGTTAACTTCATTAAGTGATTGCAGGAGGCAGAGCTATTCAAGAAGCTAGTCATATCCGACACTTCAAAATGTCTAGTCCATGTTTTCTTTGCCCAGCGTGCAGTATCAAAGGTAATTAATAAGATATGACCCTTTGCTATGGGTTGTGGAATCTGAATGATTGGAAAACTGGGCTTGGTGATCTTATCTTTTGCTTTCTGATTTGTCATTTTGCATGAAACTTTTTGGTAGAGTATTTTCATTATTTTGAAACAATGCTATTCAATAAAAGTTTGCCTGGTAAGAATTTGTTTCTCTGTCTTATGGACAGTAAAATGCATGACAAGGATATGTAAAAGTGGCAAATTTTGCTCAGGACAATCTTTTATTATAAAAAATTAGATTAGAGAAAAGAAAATTACTTATGCGCATATCAGACAACAAAGGACCAAATGATGTTTTGTTTCTTTTTGCTTTTAGTGCAGATATATCATCCCATTCTTGAACTTGAAAAATAAATTTGAGACTTCGCTCTCTTGTCTTAAATTGAAAATGTTCTCTGAATTCTATCTTTGCCAGGTGCCTAACGTTACTGATATTGGACTTAAACCAAGAAATATAAAGAAAGCTGCTGTTATTGGGGGAGGTCTAATGGGTTCTGGCATTGCTACAGCTCTTATACTAAGCAACATACAAGTTATACTGAAGGAAGTCAACTCTCAATATCTTCTAAGGGGAATCAAATTAATAGAAGGTAATTCTTTTGTCATTTGAGTGAAGTACGACAAATTGGAGACAGAAAATTAACTTGATATATAATTTGCTATATATACTGGCGTCAGTGATTCTTCCTCCATATTTACAGATGGTGTTTTCTTTCAATATTTTTAATCACATCATTTTCCATGAACAATTGCTATTGATGTTATAAAGTCCATTGGCATATATAACTAATTTCTAATCTAGGACATATTAATGCTCTAATATCCCAATATTATATATACATAGCATCTGCCATATATATGGAAGAGCTTGTTATTATAACTTCGGCAGACTAATGACAAGTTCAATAAATCGCTCCATGAAAGACTTTTGCTTAAAATGCAACAATAGAAGGCCTCTATTTATCATGTTGGAAATATTTGAACATCAGTAGCTACTGAAGGAATGATGAATTTATACAATTTTAATCCCTTGCACATCATTTTATAACGTTTTACATTTTGTTTTTGTTTTGTCTTGTATGACAGCAAATGTTCGTGGCTTAGTAACAAGAGGAAAGTTGAAGAAAGATGGGGCAGATAGGGCACTCTCGCTGCTTAAAGGTGTGCTTGATTACTCAGAATTCAAAGATGTGGATATTGTCATTGAGGTTGGTTGCTTAATTCTTATCTTTTCAATTTATCATTGATACTGTGTGGAAGGCCCTTTGTTTTAAAAGGAAAACAGTTGCCTTTTTTTGAATTGGATGCTTTAAATAAGTTTGACAAATGGCCTTATATTTTGTTTTCACTCGTGGTTTGTTCCTCTGGCTGTCGTGTTTTTGTATGATGAAGAATATCTTATAAATGGATGACGTAAACTGACTTTTGGAAATCAATTAATGTTGTTTTTCTCTCTTTGCAGGCTGTGATTGAAAATGTTAGTCTCAAGCAAACTATATTTAAGGATCTTGAGAATACCTGCCCTCCCCACTGCATTCTAGCAACAAACACATCAACTATTGATCTTAACATCGTTGGTGAAAAGACCAGGTCTCAAGATCGCATTGTGGGAGCTCATTTTTTCAGGTTATTTAACTCATTTCTCTTATTACCTTTCTTTGAACAAATGTATGACCAACCAAAGGAATGGAGCTGTTGCTTTTGAAATAATAGATCATTAAACCTTAACTGCTAAACCTTATTGCACTCTTCTGTTGGTCTTTGCAACCAATATTTATTTGGTTTTGTGGCTCTAATGAAGCCATTTTATTGCATAGATTTAAATGACTAAGAAGCTATTCATGTGAGAGGTAGGTTCTATAATTTCTATTATTATAAATAGCAATAACAAGCCTTATCCCACTAGGTGAGATTAGCTACTTGGATCATACGATGCCATTATCCTATATCAGCGACCAATTTTTTTGGATAAGTTGTTTCCTAAAAGTTCTCACTCAATAACTTCATGTTCTCTTTGATTTTTCTTTACCCCTCTTCATAGGACTAATTACTATTTGTTCCATCCTCCTCACTGGCACTTCCAATGGTCTTTATCATGTCTAAATCATGTTAAATGATTTTTTACCATTTTCTAATAGATGCCACCAACTTTTCCTAATATATGTTCATTATGAATCTTATCTTTTCTTATATGACTGCACGTACATCTCAATATTTTCATCTCTGCTACCCTAACTTTATGTTGTTCCTTTAAAGCGTAACATTTACTACTATATTGGAAAGATGAGGATGCTATGAAAAAGAGAATAAATTACTCATTCTCAGTACTTCAAAGAAATCAGATCTTTCAAGATGCCATATTTTAGTCTGGATTCTGACATGTGTTTCAAATATATAATTGAGCCTTAGATAGGGAAAGATAGGTATGATAAATGCTGATGAATTTTAGCATAAATGATAATTTAATATTTTAACAGTTTCTTGAGGTCTATCTTGTTGAAATTACTATTTTTTTTTCTTACCTTGTACTAATTTGCATGATCATGAGCTTTACAGTTGTTTTAGCATAATAAATCCTATTAGACACTTGCTTCCAATTAATTTTTTTTTCTTTTAATTAAAAAAAAAGCAAATTGTTCTTGATGTATTTTACTCCGAAGACTCTGTTTGTCCCGCAGTTTCTTTGTTATAGCAGTTGACAATATGAGAGTTACAGATTGATAGAACATTTCTGTCCAATCTTGTGTTCCTGTTGTAGTTAATTCTCTCTACAAACTGACGTGTTGTATGGAAGATTTCTGACCCAACATTATTTGATGCACAGTCCTGCTCACATTATGCCTCTTCTGGAGATTGTACGCTCTGGGAAAACTTCTCCACAAGTAATTCTAGATTTAATGACTGTCGGGAAAATCATAAAAAAGGTACCTGTTGTGGTAGGTAACTGTACTGGCTTTGCAGTCAACAGAACCTTCTTCCCCTATTCACAAGGTGCTCATTTATTGGCCAACTTGGGTGTGGACATCTTCCGAATTGACAGAGTAATCAGCAACTTCGGTGTTCCTTTGGGCCCTTTCCTGTAATTTTCTTCTCTTATGAGTACATATTATCATCTTATGTCAATTAAAATGCATTACATTTTCATTGATTTGCATTTGCTCATCAATTGCCCCCCCCAAAAAAAAAAAAAAAACTCATGCAAAAAAAAAAAGAAAAGAAAAGAAAGAAAAAGGTCTGATCTCAGGATCATGCATATCTCCTAGGATTAAACAGAAGTTTGTGGTTGAATCTTATGCTATTATTTCTATGAACTTTGTTTGAAGTTGATGTAACATTCAGAAATAAACTCCCAAGCCAGTTGCCATACATAAAAAAGCCGGGGCTAGGTTTTGAAAATTTTAATGATCAAGCCATGAGGACATGAAGCAACAGGCATACGCCTCACCCTGGCATCCTGGGAGTAAAGGGTTAAAACAGTTTTCCCCATTTTGAAGTAGATGATTTTGTGGCTTGCAGACTTCAGGACTTGGCTGGGTATGGAGTTGCCCTAGCAGTTGGAAAAGAATTTGCTAGTGCATTTCCTGATCGCACATTTAAATCTCCATTGGTTGAACTGTTGGTCAAAAGTGGGCGAAATGGTAATGCAGGATCTCTATTATTTTTACAAAACTTCTTGTTTGTCCACCACACATCATGTCTTGGTAGTGACTTGTAACTAATGCTTTCTGTTCTTGGGCATCTCTAAACTTCTTATTCATCAGGTAAAGCCAATGGGAAAGGGTACTACATTTATGAAAAGGGCAGCAAGCCAAAACCTGATCTTTCAGTTCTGCCTATTATTAAGGATTCCATAAGACTTTGCAATATTATGCCCAGCGGAAAGGTACTATTCTTTTGCTGTCATAAGTAAGATTTTGATCATATCAATGCTGTCTTGCTTTAAGTTATCTGTATTGACCTGCAAGTAACACTTAGATCTGAGTTTCCTCTCTCAGTTATATATAGAATTGTCTCCAACTAATGAGGAATTTGAATTCATTATCACTTTGCAGCCTATATCTGTGACCGACCAAGATATTTTAGAGATGGTACTCTTTCCAGTGGTGAATGAGGCATGTCGTGTTCTAGATGAAGAAATTGTTGTCCGTTCATCAGACCTTGACATTGCATCTGTTCTTGGGATGAGCTTCCCTTCTCACCGGTGGGCCATTCTTTTCTTGCTTTCTTCTGCATTGCTATTCTCGCCTGTGCAATTTATATGTAGAATATACACAGTAGTAAAGGGGGGATAAAAGCAATAAGGGTACATCTATAAATAATAAGGAAGAAAAAGGGAAGGAGGATGGCCTGGTGGAGTAGCAAGGATACAATGACCTACTATGAGTGATTTTTGGACAAATCTGATCGGTTTCATGTGCAATATGTGGCTTATCTCTGTTCCTGCATGCTCACGAGATTCTGTTGACATTATGTTCTTATTGTGCATTTTACTCTCCGTATCCATAATATTCTTTTCCTTGAAGCAAAGGCAAACTATAGTGCATGAATGACCTGCCCGGTGATAACAGCATTGTGAAGTTGTGATTAGGTTTAATAGGTTGTAATTTATTTGAACTATAACAAGTATTATCTTTTTCTCTGCAAAAATTAGAAATTGACTTTAGTGCTAAGTTCTTAATCCAGCACTTGTTTAGAGCCCATAGCAAGTTGGATCAGCGTACCCTGTATGCTAATGTGTATCTCATTTTCCCTTCTTTTTGTGGCAGGGGTGGTATTGTTTTCTGGGCAGACTTGCTTGGGGCCAATTATGTATATGCTCGTCTGAAAAAATGGTCAGAGCTATACGGAAACTTTTATAAACCGTCAAGGTATTTGGAAGAAAGAGCAATGAAAGGCATTCCTCTGGTAAGAATCTTGTTCTTTTTCTTTACAAATTTTGGGAAAATTATGGTTCATCAACGTCCATGGAACCTGTGATATCCAAACAACTAAGTCTAAGAATTTGCAGTTAAAACCATAAAAATGACACGCACAGGATTATTACAAATGGAACATTTTAGTAACTTACAACTATAGTATATGTAAAATAGAGGGAAGTGTACTTTTGCTTGGTGGTGCGAAATTATGGATTTCGAGATGACAGAGATTTAGCAGGAGGATAATTGGTATAGAAAGGCTTGTTTATATCACAATCCTCATACACACGCATGATACTGAATAACAAGAATAATTACTTGACACTGTATTGTATTGACTGCAGAGCGCACCCGTTTCACCTATTCCAAGGTCAAAGGCACGCCTATAGGTGTTAATATTTTCAAGTCTTCCAGTATGCTACCCCAATGGCTGTTCCTTTGCAATTTCGGAAGTTTCAGAGTTAATAAGATTTTGCTCCTCAAATGGAAACCCCCTCCCCTGGGAGTAAAAAAGGAGAGAGACAGATGAAGAGGAGAGAATCTGGCTGTTTTTGTCTTCCATTAGAATTTGTCGCCCCACTTGTTTTGGACGCGACCTTCAATGAATCTTATATTTGAATTATTACCGGGATTACCTAAATCCCCTTGTTGATCTTTTACCTGAAATTGATATCTCTTCAACTAAGCGCTGTTTGTGTGGATTTTGAATTGCATTTGGAGCCGATGGATCTGGAATTTCAATTTCTCCTGGTTAAAACCGTGCGGCCCGATTGACCCAGGTATTAACATGGTAATAACCGGTTAACACGGGGTTAAGAAGGCTAGCCAGTTAGTTTGGTAGGAAAATATCAGAAAAAGAGAGAGAAAAACAAGGACAGCCGATGAAGAAGACTGATGAGGAGGAAGAAGAAAGAAGCATACCAAAACATAAGTGGAAAATTAAAGATGCAGAATTTAAAAAACAGAGATTACCAACGGAAACAGATCAGAAGATTCAGGGGGACATAACTTACCATTTCTGTTTTTTGGGGCCTGCAGTGCATTTAGTCCTGACCAAGGTCATGTTTGCTTTGATGGAAATGGCTGCTCTGGAAACGAAGTGGGAATAAAATCATGGGCAATTTGACTGCAATGCTATAGAAAAAAAAATCATTTCTCCACATACTACACTTTCAAAAATATTTTCTCATATACTATAAATTTTTGGTTTGATGCAGATTGAGTTTCAAAATTTTTTTAATATAAAAGTATAAAACTTGGTTTCAATCAAGCCAAGTTCTATGCTTTATTGAAAAAAAAAATTAACGTGACAAGCCAACAATTTTCTTTCTCATTTTTTCTTTATGTGAATAATTATATATTTCTTTTATTTTTTATTTTATTGCTTAGTATCTTAGAAAATTTGGAAATATTGTCACTTTCTACTCAAACTAATGTGAACTTCCACCATGCGTGATTGTTATCTATGTGGATTTGGATATAAATTTTATATTTAAGATATCACATTTTAAATTTGATATTTAAAATTCAAGTATTTAAAATTCTTTATTTAGTTAGTTTAAAAAGTTTCGAATGAAAGAAAGAGATAAGTTAACATTTAAAACAAAAATGAAAAATTGGAAGTGATGTGTTAATTTTTATTTTTTAATTGATGAGAAATAAGAAATAGAGATAAGAAGACATGGAGATATCAATAATAAAAATATGAGAAATTTGGATTAATGAGTTTATATAAGTGTGTTTGAGTTAATGAGAATTTAAATTGAATCAAGTCTATTTTTGTATACACAAAAAAATTTAAGTTTCAAATTCAAATTTATCTATTTCTTATTATATTTATTTTATAATTTTAAATTTTCTTCATATCGCAGTCAATTGAAATTTTAGTTATTTTAAATACTTCATTCTCATGTTTTTACTATTGATGTTTTTGTGTCGTATTATCTCTATTTCTTGTTTCTCATCAATTAAAAAATAGAAGTAAACACATCACTTTTTATTTTTATTTTTGTTTCAGACATCAACTTATCTCTCTCTTTCATCTGAAACTTTTTAAATTACCCAAATAAAAAATTTTAAACACATGAATTTTTTAAATGTCAAATTTGAAATGTAATATTTTAAATATAAAATTCATATCCCAATCCACATAGATAAAAATCATACATAGTGAAAGTTTGCATTAGTTTGAGCAGGAGGTGGTAATACCTTCAGATTTTTCAAGATATCAAACAATAGAATAAAAAATAAGAAGAAATGAATAATTATTCATGGAAAAAAAAAGGAAGGAAGAGACTATCAGCTTATTATATCAACTTTTATTTTTTAAATAAAGTATAGCACTTGGCTTGATTGAAATCAAGTTTCATACTTTTATATCAAAAAATAATTTTGAAACTCGGTTTGCATCAAACCGATTTTTAAATGTATGGTATATGGAGAAATATTTTTGAAAGTGTAGTTTATAGGGAAATGATTTTTTTCTATAGTATTGCAGTCAAATTGTCAAAATCATGTTTTTCTAGAGTTTGGTACCCTGGAAATGGAATGCTTCACCCATTTTTTAGGAGAAAAAGTAGCTCAAAGTAAAAGGAGATCACCAAACACAATTGGAATGTTTGTTTGTTTGATTTATTTTTTTTTTTTTTCAAGTGAAGTGATATCATTACACAAAATATATACGAAAGGGGAACCTCAGGCTTACAAAAGGAACTATCGGGCTGCAATCAACTAAACAAATGTATAAACAAAAACCCAACATTCACCAATTATTTATGAGCTTTGAAAGCTCGTTATCTTTAGCGGAACATAGAACTAGAGCTAGAATCTCATCAACTACACTCTTGAGGATTGAAATTCTCAGTTGTGAAAAGTCGCTTGTTCACACCATTTCCAGCACTGTAATCTATAAATGATGCGCCAAATTTGACTTCTGGGTTTTGGGCTGAGGTCTATCTTCATCAATTCGTGTAGTTGCGGGCTCTCATTGAAGAGCTAAGAGGAAGATGAGCGACCTACTAGACTGGGAAATAGAGGATAGCGTATGATCAAAGGAAAATGTTAGATGTTTAGGGTGCCTAGTAAATATTAAATAGTAAATACCACATGTCTACACCTTTTCTTTTCTCTTTTTGGATGGGCAGGGCAAGCCAAAGCTTGGGAAAGTTAAGATACAATCATCTAGACACTAGATCATGAACTCTTGTCTTTACAAAAAAATATCATACCAACATAGGGGAACTTGCTGCAAAATCTTCATTCCTTGCGCTTCAAAGTGAGCGTTCTTCGCGAGTTGATCAGCACAACCTAGAGAATCACGACCAGTGAAAATAATTTCCACATCCTTCAATTGACAAAGGACATTCCTTATCTGCTGTCTACACCTTTTCTAACCTCTTATAATTATAAACAACACTATTTCAAGATAATGGAAACCTATAGATTCCTGGCTTGTATTACCTAATAAGGGAGTTGGTCCAACCTAACTACAGATCTTGAGTCTTGAATCTTGAGTCTTGAATGTGTAGCAACAACTAAATTTTCAATAGAAGGCATGCCTTCAAAAAAGTACTCCCAAGTAGTTAATTAAATTAGTTTAAATCAAAAACCTGAAATACGAACTTATGAAAAAAAAAAAATGCAAATTTCCAATGTAGTTCAGAAATTTCACAAATTGAATTTCAAGTGGAGCCGTAAATTCATTTTAATTCTTTTTTTAATAATTTTAAAATTTTGCAACACCCTCATTTTTATTCATAAAATTTACTTCCTCCATTAAAAAATGTAAGGTATTTTTTAAAAGGTTGAATGTTAAAAAATATTAAATATTTTTAGTATTTTGATGTGTAATCATTGTATTTTTTTTTCAAAAGAGTCCCAATAAATAAATTATTTTATATTTATTTTAGAGTGAAACTCTATAAATAGGGATAAATATGAAAAGATGTGTTAGTTTGAAAATAAGTAACTATTTTATTGGAGGTGAGATTTGGTTAAAAATATCTTACATTTTTAAATGGAGGGAGTAAATGATATTAATATATGATTTATTAAGTAAATTGAGGAGGTATATAAATTATGTTGTATCACCCATAGAGACGCATAGGGTTATATATTTTAAGCAAGGATTAAATAGAAACATGTAAGTTAGTTTCATTTAAGAGATTACAATTATATTAATATAATAGAAATTGTATTTAAGTAGAATATATCATTAGAGTTTAATTTTAAGAATATTAATGGAGCCTTTTATATATGCATTTATACACACATGTTAATTTATTATGAAAGATAATTGAAGTGTTTATAAAATATTTAGAGAAAGAGAGAGAGAGAGAGCACTCATTGCTTTAAATTGGCAGTTCATTTGTCAAGATGTCACTCACCTGCCAAGAAATAGGGTCCTCACTCCTCAGTCTTCTTCGTCCAACGCCTTGTGGACAAGGAGCGAGCGAGGGTGAGAAGAAGAGATTTTGAAGTCTAAACTATATAATAGGATATTTTAGATGAGAGTTGAAGCATTTCAATAATATATAAGTGTTTTAAAAAAAATTAGTTATCTATTCTATTTGATTTTTGATTTCTTGATGATGAAAAATTTAGGATTCGATGAATTTTGAGTTTTTGGATATTTCAATTGATTATTTAATTTTTAATGAAGGTTAGAATAAGATTTGTATGGTCTGGCCAAATAGTTGTTTGGATAAATTAAAGTTAGTTTTAGTTGGGAAAATTGTGATTCATGAATATGGTGGTTGTTTATGTTGAATGTAATGATTTATTTTGGTTTAATGGATATTATAATGATAATTAAATGGGTTGGTTTTGGAGTTTATGATTATTTTAGGTATTGTAAATGTTTGAATTTTGAGATTAAGGGTGACTTGAGAAAATTATTATTGTTTAATAGCTTTGATAAGTGAAATGAGATTATTGAATTATAGGAATGTAATTGAGAAGGAGAAATTTAGTTGTAGTAGTGAATTGAAATTTTTAAGAAAATAAAGTTTAGAGTAAATTGAGGTTTTTTATGATAATTAGGACTTTATTTGGGTTTCAAAAAATGTTTGTAAGGTATTGAGATGATAGTTTGTGACTTGAGGCAAGTCCTAGATTTTTGGGATTTATTAAATATGAAATTAAGGCTCCCAAAAGGTTAATTATGTCAATGGGAGACTAAATGAGTGTATTAGAAATGGATTAATAATAGAGATAATTAAGTTTTAAGATTTAAAGCATATGGAAGGGTGTTGGGTTAATGAAGGTAATTAATATAACCTTAAGATTATATTGTGATTAGTATTTAATCACTAATATTGATTATGTTTGGTATTAAATATTATATAGAGCATGGTGTTAGCATTATTGGCGGTGATAACTTGCTTGTTCAAGAAAACTTGCTTTTACTAGGAGCAAAGATAACTTGTATTCCTATGTTATAGTGTGTTTTGTAATTAATTATGTGAATTTTGTTGCACATAAATGTTGTTTGAAAATAAATATTGTGGTTTGAAAAATGTATTGCTAGTGAGATAAAAATTTGATAGAGACTTCGGTTCGATATTAAATTATTATGTTTGGAAATATGTATTAATGCTTGAAATTTATAATTATTGGAAAATTATTATCTGCATGACTTTTTCCCTTGTGGGAGGTTAGGGGGAATTTGTTGTTTGGATTTTGAAAACAAACTATACCACCTGATATGCCGTCATCTGATTCATGAGTAGTACTTTATCACTTGAATTGGCTTACTTTGAGCCGGATGAGTTAGGCATTGAGCATGGACTTTAGTCATGGATAAAAGAGGAGATAAGTTGATAATCTTGCATATTTTGTTCGGTTGTGCCAATCGTTTGGAATTTATTTTGCATACCCTGCTTAGTAGTCACATAATTAGTTGCATAACATGTATTATAGCATAATAGTTTTGGTTACTAGAACATTTGCATCTCATTTCCCATAGTTAATATTTTTACAAAATCAAGTCTAGCAGAAAAAGCACTAGAAGCTTAGACTTAGTGTATGAAATACCAATTGAAGTTGTTATGCCCCACTTTGTGATTTAATATATATTTGCCAACTTAGGAAAATTTTGAATATAATTGAACATGTAGACTCCAGTTTCTTATAGGGGTGTTGCGGGACGGGATGAGATTGGGACACCCTTGTCTTGTGTCCTATCCCGAAAAAAGAATCGGGGCTAAATTTTAATCCCGTGTCCTGTCATATTTTGAAAGTTATAACACCCTCAAATTTACAAACCGATTTTTCGTAAATTATTAATTCAACAAATCATTTTTTTTCATTGAACCCTTATCATACCCTTATCATGGTAAAAAAATTTCTACCATGATACATCCAAGACAATATACCACAGGTCTTCAAAAAGCAATTAGAACCATGAGGGACAGACAGGATCCTCATGGCATGATATTCAAATCAAGTCATGAATCAAGAGGGACAAACATAATCCTCTTGATTATATAAATGCATTTAATAAAAAGGATTAGAGTTTACATGTTGTCAAAATAAGATATGTCCTACGTTGGCACAATATACATTGCATAATACAAAATGAGAGGCAACGTAAAAGATGATATCTCATACATCAAAGTTATGCCTCTGGTGGTTTCTCGGCCGGACTCGCTCCTGTAAAAATGTTAACCACGAGGAATGAGACTTAAAAGTCTCAGTAACCAAAAATTAATATGTAATAATGCATGCGGATGTAACTAATCATGTGATTGCTAAGTGGGCACACAAAATATTTAACCGAACAATATTTTCAAACAAACCAAACAAGTATTTAATTGCATGACTGCACCTTATATCCTCCTTTCACCATGCTCGAACGCCAAATCACCCAGCCAAAAGTGAGTTGGACCAAGCGACACGCCACTCATTAGGTCCAATGAGGGCTTACCACGTGGTAATAATTAACCGAACAGAAATTTCCATTAACACTATATATTAAAATACCTTGACAAGTCATGCATCATTCAAATATCCAAACAGGAATATATCCGAACAATAATATCTCATCATGATAAACAAAAATAAATTTTTGACCCACTTGGCAATAATTTCAAACAAGTATATAACAGTATTTATTTTCAATAATTCATAATTTTTCCAAACAACAAAACAACACATAACCATTCACAAACACACTCATCACAACACATTAATAATGGTCACCTTGTGTCTTGAATAACAAGTTCCCCTTCACAATTCCTCTTTCACCACTATCTTTGTCAACACAATCTATATAGTTATTTCATAATACTATATATTAATTTTACATTAAAATAAATAACTCTAATTTAAAGAGTTAGAAAGTCTTAGATCTATAATTCATATGAACACTAATTTAAGATTTATACCTCATTTAATTTTTTAAATTCTTTTCTAAAATTCTTGTACCCTAATAAACTATTTTTGAGCCTCAAATCACTTCTAGGATCACAATTTCATCCTTCTATATTCTAAAAATTCGTTCAAAAATAAATTAAAAATTTTAGAATTATCCTGAAGCCTCAAATCACCTTTCTATAACCTTAAAAATACCTATTCATACTTAAATAAATATTTAATAATCAGATGTTCATCCTTACATCTCATATTCAACATAAATTCAATCATATAGATCTAGAGTTTAACACAAAAATTCTTAAACATGAGTTTCAACCTCAAAAAAATATTTTATAATATTTATTATATCCCTAAGAACTTCAACCTATATTTTTAATCCATCATATCATCAGATTAACTATCCTATAGAAAATTCTAATCAAAATATTTGCTCTATTCTACAAAATAATTATATCACTAGAAAGCTAATACTATTTAAAAAATAACTATAAAATTAATTTTTTAATTAAATAATTTTTTAAATGCTAATCTAAACAGGAAAGTTGGAGCATACCTGAAGAAAAAGAAAATAATCCCCCCTTACGAGAACACGCCAAGCAACGTGAGAGGAAGAGAGAAAAATAATATAAAAATGGAATTGTGGGTCCCACAATTATATTAAAAAAAACTATAGATTTGAATTTAATTATTCAAACTCTTGGGCCAAAAGTTATAATTTCCTCCAAATTGCATCTTAGCCATTCATGCTTCCTAATGCACATACCCCCTCCTTTTTATACATGAAGGCATCTCTTCTCTTCCCATATCTAATCAATGTAGAACTTAGAAACAACAATCTTCCACCCTTTTTTTTTGTTCCTTCTACCTTTTCTTTTTTTTTAACACACACATAAAAAAATTATTTATATATTATATCTTAACTAAATATTGCTTATGTGGTTTTAAATTTAAATTTTTAATTCATAATTAAATACCTAACCATAATATTATTTCTAAATAACCTCAAATAATATAAATTCCTATTATTATCATTTTTTTATCCTCAAAACCTAAATTCCATAATTTCTTTATTATATAAAAATCAGGATGTTACAAAAGTCGTCCCGTCCCGTTAGGAGTCGGAACGGGATCGAGACGTCCCGTCGCCCCGATAAATGAGATAATATCGGAGAAAAATTTGGATAATAACGTTTATTAAAATTTTAAGCTATATAATTCATTAAGTTTAAAATCAAAACAACACAAGTATATAAATCACAACAATTTAAAGTTAATTATTGAATTTCATTAATCACAACTACACATTATAATAGAAAATACAAGTGATCTTTAGGTTATAAAAGTAGCAACAACATGCAAGTTAAATACAATATCAAATCATTGTTTTTTTAATTTAATGAAGAAGTACTAAGTTAATTACTCTTCTGAAAATAAAGCAAGAAATACGTTATAAATAAAAGTTATTAAGATTAGATATAAGAATAAATTATATTAATATTCTTAATATATTATAAAGAAAGATATTGCCATATTTACTCAATGTTATTAAAATTATCAATATAAAAAAATTTTAGTTTTAAATAAGACTTGCAAGTATTGAAATTATAATTGATATAATTAATATAAATATAAATTATGTTAATATAATTAATATACTTAAAATAAAAAATAATATATATATATATATATAAAATATTCGGGACGGGACGGGACGTCCCGATAATAATCTCGTATCTCGTCTCATCCTAAACCTTTTCCTGTCTCATCTCGTAAAGTCCCGTCCCGATTATTTTTGGGCTGAGACAAGACTCGTCCTAATATGATCGAGATGATATCAGGTCAATCGGGACAGGTCCAAGCTAAACACCCTTAGTGTCTTATATACTTTGTATATGTTGGCAATGAGAATCGTGTCTAATACTCGTGGTATTAATTTGTTATGTTCAAGGATTTATGTGCTTTGAAAATGAATTTAATTATATTTAGTTTTATATAAATCGTATTGAGTGGCTGTAACTCAACTATAAATTTCACCTATGTTTAGTTAATAATAAGAATTATATATGATGTGGTAGATAATTAGGTTATGGTCAAGTTGTTCACACTAAATTGTTGGTTTTGATTTGTGTTTGTGAAATTTATTGTTTGAGAATTATCTTTTGGGTTCTAAATGGATTTGTAGATATAATTTTTCATATAAAAATGTTTGGGTATTAAGTCAAAGCCAACGAACAAATTTTGCTATATATTTTAGGGTGGACATTTGAATATCTTGTTTAGGTATTTTGGAAATAATCATGTGATGTTTTAGTTTAAAAATGTCCCTAAGAACTCTAATTTCATATGTATATAATTTATTACATAATATATTTTTCAAATCTTGTTTTGGAAATGGTATTCCATTAGCTACACCTTTTTATGATTTTAGTAAACTAGTATTTATCATGGTATGCCTGTTTATTAAATTTAATCTTTTTTACCATGATAGAATCCTTTCTGCCATGGTATTTAGTTTTGAGTTAGATTTATTTAATTCAAAAAAATTATTTTTTTACCATAATAAGCTGTTTAAAAATTAATTTGGTTCTTAATTATCATGATAAACTCTTTTATACTATAATAAGATTTTAAAATAATATTTTTTGTTCTTTCTACCATGATAGACATTATTCTATCATAATAAATGTTTTAAAGGCTAGCTTTTGGGTTATCACTTCATTTGTTGTGATATTTCGATTTAAAATTTGAGAGTATTACAAATTTCATGGCCATCATCTTTTGAAATGTATTTTTATTTATTATATTCTTAATATTTTAATTTTCAGATTTATAATTGCTAGATAATTTAAAACTTATCTAAAATATTAACATGAAGTTACAAAAAATTAGATGGTATGTGCATTTGGATGAATATTATATTAGTTATTTGTATAATTATGAGTAAATAGTTTTTAATTATTATTATTATTTTTTTAATAAATATATAATTTTAAATATATTAACTTAAATAAAACTAATCAGATCACAAATTGACCACTATACCTTGACTTCCTAATTTAATGGCCGGTCTGGACCTTGATACTAATGTGTTTGATATCTATTGTTATGGTTCCAAACAATAGATATGATAATGTAATTTAAAGAATAAAAATAACATTGAAGGGTGAAATATGGGATCAAATTATCAACATAGATAACATGTACCATGTGTGCAAGGAATATATATAATAAAAAAATTTGAAATAATTATGCCAAGCTCCCATAACATAGTTAAATACTACAAAATCTATTAATAATTGAACATTGTTGTTTTGCTATGTCCAATTGTCAATAAACCTTATGATATTTAATTGTTTAGTAGGGAACCTAGATGTAATTCTTTTTTAAAAAAAAATTCTATAAGTAAGATGAGCAAATTGTGGAATTTTACCTAACTGAATAAAATTTTAATTTTTCTACTAAAAAAAGAACTTTAATGCTATGTTTGGATAGATATGGATTTAGATTTAGATTTAGATTTGAGCCAAATTCATTATTTGGATAATTAAAAATGTATGGATTTGGATTTGACTCAAATTCAAATCCAAGTTATCCCTTAATCTCTTTGTAAATTTAAAATCCTTTCTAAACCTCTATTATTTCACCGAGATAGTTGACTTCCACAGGGACTGAACCAACTACAGTTACGGGGATTGGATGGCCGACTTCCATTAGAACCGAACTGACGACGATGAGGGGGATAGGACTGTCAACTTCCATCAGGATAGGACTGATGGCAATGACGAGGACCGGATGATCGACTTCCATCAGCACCGGACTGATGACGACGATGGGTACTGGACGGTAGACTTCCACCAAGATTGAACTAATGACGACGATGAGGACCGGACGACTGACTTCCATCAACATCAAACCAATGAGGACTACAGGTACCAAATAGCCGACTTCCACCGAGACCGAAATGATGGCTACGACGGGGATCAGATGGCTAACTTCTACCAACATCGGATTGATGATGGCGATGATGATGTGAACCAAACAACTGACTTTTACCGGGATTGAACCTACGATGATGACAAGGACTGAAAGTCCAACTTCTGCTGGACGAGGATCAGATGATCGCCTTCGATCACTATCCCTTCAGTCTGGTAGCCATCAATCTGGTGTCGGTGGAAGTCGGCCGTCTGGTCCCCGTCATCAGCATTGGTTCGATCCCTGTGGAAGTCGGTCATGCTGTCCCAATCATCAGTGTTGGTCCAGTTCTAATGAAAGTCGATCGTTCGGTCCCTGTCATCGGCTATCATTGTCGATCCTGTCTTGGTGGAAGTAGATCATCCGATGCTCGTCATCATCATCGTCCAATCCCAGTGGAAGTTGGTCGTCTGGTTCCTCTTGTAGCCATCAGTTCAATTGTGGTGAAAGTCTGTCATCTTGTCCCTATTGTTGGCGTTGGTTTGGCCTAGTGGAAGTCTTCAGTTGGGTCCCCGTAGTCATCACCGGTCTAATCCCGATAGAAGTCGGCCATTCGGTCCTTGTCATTGATGTTGGTCAAGTCTCGAGGGAAGTCGACCTTCTAGTGCCCGTCGTCAACGTCGGTCCTTTCTCAATGAAAGTCAGCCATCCTGTCATTGTCAATCCGATCCTAGTGGAAGTCAGTCGTCTAATGCCCGTCGTCACCATCGGTCTAGTCTCAATAGATGTCTACCGTTTCGTCCTAGTCGTTGTGACTATCCAATCCCAGTAGAAGTCGAAGGTCTTGTCCCAATCATCACCGGTGTCACAGTCCCAGTCGACTTTGTTTGTCTGATCTTGTTGAAAGTCGGCCATTTGAATTGTCAAATTTAACTAATCTTTCAAGTTTTTTTTTAAATTCAAATATAAAATTAGATCCAAATAAAATATTTTAATATTATAATTTAAAATTTTTTATATCATCCAAGTAAAGAATTTAGAATCTATGAATTTCAAATGTGAGATTTTAAATTTAAATTTCCAACTTAAATCTACTCATCCAAACACAACCTAAATTCTTTCAAATTTACTCCCATCAATTCCAAAGTTTAAAATCTATCCTATCTAATTCAGACAAGGATTTATCATTAAGCCAATTAAAAGTATTCTTAAATACTCTCTCCGTTCAAAAATGTAAGAAATTTTTAATCGAATCTCACCCTCTAATAAAATACTTACCTACTTTCAAACTAATCCTATTTTTTGATATTTACCCCTATTAAACACCTTACAATAAATATAAAGGCAACATCAATAGGAAAACTTTTGAAAAAAAAGACAATGATTACACCTCAAAAGATTAAAAATACCTTGCATTTTTTAACATCTAACTCCTTAAAAAATACCTTACATTTTTTAATGAAAAGAGTAATTACTTACATACAAAACTATATATATATATATATATATATCGGGCCAAAAGAAGAAACTATATATATACATATAAACAAACACCATGTATGTTGGAATATTTGGAAAGATAAATGCTACTCCGTAGAAGATAATCTTCAGAGACATTGCATTTACCAGCATCCAGGATACACTCAATGATTAATGTCTTCAATCAAAAATTAATTTTCTGAATCAACAGAGCGATAGCACAAATGTTAAATGATTATGCCTTAAAGATGGATAGGTTATACTTGATATAGATGGCTCAGTTAATAATCAAGGTGCTACTTTTTGCAATGGATTTATATGAGATGAGCATGAAAATTGGATTAAAAGCTTCTTCAAGTATCTTGGTTACCATCCGTGCAAGGAAGCTGAGGTTTTGGGCATATTAGAAAGACTAAACATTTGTTGGGATGAAAAGATTGACAAAGTTCATGTCTACTCTGACTTTATAGAAGCTCTCACGTTAATACGTAATGAGTTCTCTACAAATCACCCTCTAACTGCTACTATCAACAAAATCAGAGATATTATTATGAAAGACCGGATGGTCACCTTAATCATGCCTATAGAGAGGCAAAAAAATGTGTGGATTAGCTGACATATCAGACTTCTATCGATAATTTTAATGTTCACATTTTCTACAGTCCACCACTTAGATGTAGAAATTTTTATACGCTGACATGACATAACATATCATTTACACGGTGTTCCTGTGGCCTTTTATTCAAAAAAAAAACACCATGAGTTGTTTAGCTATTATTTTTTATGAAAAGTAGTGTGGCTATTATTATTACAAGTATATTTTTTTCTTTTTACGAAAAGAATGCACATTCAATCCCCTGGTTTTATATGAATTTTTTATTCGGTCATTTAGTTTTATAAAATATTTTTCAACCTCTAATCCTAACATTCTTAATCTCAAATAATAATTTTTTATATAATTCACTATTATTTTAAAAATTCAAGTTAATATTTCAACATAGTTCAATGTCGATTTTAAAAAAATAAAAATAATAATGTTAGTGTTAAATGACTAAAAAAACTTTATAAAATTAATAGACTTATAATAAAATATTATGTAAAGTTACATGATCAAATGCTCACTTTTATCCTTTATTTTTAATGAGATCCCTTGATGTGAGAAATTAAATTGATGGCTATTAATTGAATTTTACTATGTTCCCTTGCAATTTGAGATTCGTGATAAATTAATTATAACTTATTATCATTATTTACCAAAAAAAAAAATTCTTAAAAAAATTGTCAAGCAAATTCCACTAAGGACCCCTATAGTTCCACAAATCAGACCTCGCGAAGTGAAATGGAAATGGAAAAGACATTACCGTAATTTTTGGTGTTTGGTTCATGGAATCAAATCCATCAGCCTCCCTTTCCACTGAGATGGCTCGTTCCTTCACCGCCTCTGGCATATTAAAAATAAATAAATAAATAAATAAATAAAGACAAAAATAGCTTCTGTCATTGACGGAGAATTGATCTGAAAATGCAAGGAAAGACAAATGCAAATACAATCCTCAAATCCATTCTAGTCCTGATTACAGGTTGATAGCATTGCGAAGCTTTCTAGCCATCATCGTTGACGATTTGGCCGTCGAGATTGGGAAAGAGAGATTTGCAATTGTGCTCCATGTGTTTTTATTGGAGATCTGGAATTTGAGGGCCACGGCTTCAGTCTCCTCCATCGCCTGAGAGAGAAGATGGAACTCAGCTTTTACTGCCAAATTTCGAGTAAAAACAAGATAAACCACCATTCGTGAGTTAAGACAGAACATTTTCTTTTCTTTTCTTAATAATGAAAGAGAAATTTGACCTTTCGATGTATGTTGACACGAACTTTGAAGCGTCATTTGTTAAAAGCAAATTATTAACAAGGATCAGGTTGGTTTGGCGGTCAAGAAGCAATATCCATTGATATATTTTACATTATATATGCTTAAAATAAGAAGAAAGATATTCATAATGATAAAAATAAATTTTTACGCCCAAAAAATAATAGTTGTAAAAAAGAAAGACAATATCTATTCATCCTTATTTTCTTTATTCAATGTGCATATACTTATTTTCCCATGCTTACAGAGTTCTGTTTTGGGCCACCTATGCTTATCAAGCATAGATATATACAAATTGTAGTTTAAAAACATTGATTAAAATTTTAAAAATAAAAAATACATAACTGATTCAACCAGTTCAAGGCTAGTTCACCTGGTTCTCAAGCCCTAATCAGTTGTTTGATATCTTCGACTTGATGTCGGATCGATCCTCAATTCAACTAGTCAGACCAACTAATCCAGTGTTCAAAACTATGCAAAATGTTGTTGCTTCCGTACATTCAGGAGTTTCTAAATGAAAGACAAACAAAACTTCAGCCTTCTATTTACCATATTTTCTGATTGTTACATCATTAATACTCCTCACCTCACCCCCTCCATTGACCTCAAATGGTCCTATTATTACATTATTTTTATCTCAAAAAACATAAATAAAATATCGGCAACACCCTTGCAGCAACCAAAAGCACTACTACTAAATTCTTCTATGCTGAAGAGGTAACCGTTACAATATCCAGAGATGATATCGCAGCATTTCCTATTCACAAAAGCCAGCACTTACTCTTACACATTGCTTTTGGTTCTCACTTCTCAGTTCTCACTTTATTTGCATGTTCATTAATTCATTATCGAACTTCTAATCCTACGAAGGAATCCAAGCAGCGTTCAGACTTCTGAAAGAGGTCCACTCTCCCCTGAGAGGTACCTTCAACTTCAAGAACAGAACCGTCAGAAAACCAAGCTAAAAGCAACTCACTTATCTTCATTGACTAATAATGGAACAGCTCATCAACACCATTATAAAAAATAGTACTAGTAGTTTAACAACACCGAGGCGATGTCTTTATTTTTTTACCCCTCCCAATAGGGTAAATAACAATGGCAACACCTATGATAAAAATACTTACAAGGCCAAAACAAATCCAAGACAAAGTGAATTCCATGCTCATTTTAAAAGAAGAGGATGGGCAGTTATATTTCATGTGAATAGTTTAGAATAAAATTTGACGGCCCAAGTTTAAGTTCATTTTGTTCTTATATTTATTTATTTATTTATTTATTTATATCTGACTACCACTTGTTGAGGGATTCATCACTTAAAAATCAGGAATTTAAAACTTCAAGTCTAAAATGCTCAAATTAGATTTGAGCAGTCCATATCTTAAAAATGAGCATGTGATGCTCATTCTTGGTTTGAGAACTAATGAAATGGGACCCGATCCAAGATAATGACCCCAACACTGAATAAATACGGTGACAAATACAAGTGCAATGGTGCACGTCATCCTATTATGGATCAAATACAATCACCAAGGTCACTTAGGAGATTGTAATGAGTGAGAATGAAAATACAAGAAATAAACAAAGCATATCAGTTAAACTGCAAAATTATAATTTGGGGCAATTTACATTATGTGAACCACGTCGTGACATAAAATAGCTTTATTTGAAAAGGGAAAATTTAGATTACAAGCTATAGAAGTCATTGAACCCCAAATCTAGATGATAATTAATGAAATAACAGCTCTGCAATTTACAAGCTTCGCAGTTAAAAACGCAGAATTTTTTTTTTTTTTTAAATCATCCTACTTCAATTGTTAGCGAGGCCAGTATGATTATATTTAAACCCCCTTTCCAACAGAAGCCAGAAAATTGAGAGCGGCAGTGAGAATAATGCTACAGTCTACGGAGATGTGGTAGCATACCTTCGTAGTATTCTCTGACTATTCCTTTCAATGACTTCACTGCACATTCTTCTACATCTTTTCATATCTCTTTTTCGATCTTTGGCTTATTTTCCCCATCGGGAATAAGATTATTAGGGATTAAAGCTGTCGAAGTTATTATGTTCATGTTTGTGGCCATGGGTGGGACTGCAGCTTTGGCAACACCATTACTAGTGGCAATCTGCTGATGATGTGTTGTCTTAGTACTTGTATTCCCGACATTATTGTTGACTGGGTCCTTTTGAGTCTCCAATACACTTCTAGCTAATGAAGAACACTTTGTCTCTGAAATCGGGAATAGAAAAAAATTAGCCACTGTAAACAATGAAGTGGGAGATGGTTCTGAGGATTTTCCCTAAAATATATCAAATCTATATAAGGAGAACAATAACTTGCCATTTATTTCTCCCATAGTGATAACCCTATTTAGAAAATCTCTGAACTTTGTCAATACAATCCTTTCTTGCTCTGCATGCACCTCTGTCATGCCTTGTCCACAAGCAGACTGTGAAGATGCGCTGCAGTCATGGGTCATCATCAAACTATTAGGAGAGGGAGCTGTCATGAACATTGCATCTCGCTCATCGCACATCAAGGCTAGAGTTCCAGGAGACATTGGCCTCCCCTTTGAGACATCAGCGCCATCTGAACTGGAATAATCTGGGTCAATTTTATCTGTCTGGTTTGCACTCAAACAATCATCAGCCATAGTTTTCTCGACATCAGTCTCCACTTGACTCAGCAATTGCTGTTGAGTAGATGAAGCAAGGGCAGTCTCTGTCTGATCTTCAATACGCTGCTTGTCCAATAAAGTTTTCTGATCTGGTCCTATAAATATCAGTTATTGATAAGATAAAATGAGTCAATGCTATTCCATAACAAAAAATATTATTTGCAGCCTAACTTAACAATTAAAAGTTATTTATCAATGAACTAAATCCTCAAAGCTCTTGCTGATATATAAACAGAAAAATCCAAAATACAAGCAAATGTTCAATTACTTGAGAAATAATCCTCACTTTACACGCTAAATAACCAATGTCATCTTCACCAATAAAATTTCTAGCCAAGTGCGGCAAGAAGTCACCCCCCCCCCCCGGGGAACCCAGTATTAGGTTGGCTGAATATTTCAGGGAGGCAGCAATAAATGGAATTATTGAAACTTCTAAAGGTTACTTGGGCACATACAAAACTACGGCTATGCTAGTAGGTTAGTACGTGGGAACGTGCATGAAGATATAACGGTCCTTCTGAAACCATATAGCATGTTTAAGGCCTTGAAATGTCCATATACCTGAGAGTGTCTTTGCAGCTTGTCCCGATACTAACACCAGAACAGAGCAAAGTTCCTTCAAGTGCTGTGGATGTATGATGTCTGCTAGAAGAGACCTTCAACAGTAATTGTGTCAGTAATTAAATTAAGAAAAATTATCTTCATCACCTTGAACATAACCAATTTTACCTGTATGCGAATTTTGAAGGACCTACTGCAGCACCTCCAACCCAGGCACCAGGGACAGAAGACAAGGAAGAAGAAGGTGTAGGAACTCCGACATTGTTTGCCTGGTAAACACAAATAATAAATGATAGTGACACTGTATAAGTCAAGCAAAAATCTTACCCAAGCTTTTACCGTAAACTTCAGCAATTCTATTATGAACTAGCAAAGTTTTTATGCATAGGCCTTTAGGTTTTGAGCAGTTGTTTAAGTGACCATAATATTGAAACTTGACTTCAAACTCAACTTGTACAAATACATCCACCATCCAAAATCAGACACATTGGACCAAACTAGAAAAGAATAATAAAATCCAATAATTAGATCATTTTCTTAGCTTTATATGATAAAATTCTGCACTATATTACACAATTGAGCTTTCTTTTGGTAATAAACAATTAAGCCTTTTGAGTAGCATGTAAACTATCATGACACAAGTTGGTTAAAAAAAAATATCATATCATGAAGCTAGAAAACAATCAGTGTTATAATGTTTTGAGGACAAACAAGTTCAATCAAAGAAAATATTCACTTTGTTTATGCACATTTATTAAAAAAAATCATAGAAATGTCAACTCCCCATAGGTTAGGAAAATATAAATTGGCATGCTAATTGTATATTAACTGTTTTTTGATTCGTTGGCAACTCATGCCAAGATGCAGTTTTACCTGTTGAAACTGCCCAAGCCTGCCAACAGATGGATCCTTGACTGTTGGCCCAAAAAAAGGCTCCTGACCTTTTCTTTTCTTGGATATTGGAGGGGATGAATAACCAGAGGTTCCAATAGCTCCAGTTATGGCAGCGTTAGCTGCCTGCTGAATATATGTTATATTGTTATTTTGATCTCCATGGAATAAAGCTTGTCTTTCTTCACTTCCCTCAAAATTTTTGCAGTCAAAGCATTTGCAATTTTCAGAGCAAAGAATGTTGGCTTGGAAGCATTCACAATACTTTTTAAGGCATCCTGATTTTTTACAGTGGCAGCCCTTGTTGTGCTTTCCCAATACTAAAACTTCTCCGGTCTCCTCCTATATTATTTTGAAGTTCACAGATAGTCAATACAATAAAAAAGGAATATACCATAATAAATTGTTTAATAAAAGTTTTAACAAGAAAAAAATGTTAAGTTGAAAAAGATTTATCTTTCATTTATGGAGAGCATGTGTCAAAAGAATTTGCCATATACATAAATGACATATTCAGAGGTACGAACAACCAATCTTTGATCCAATCTTATGAATCGATCTCCATAGTTGCTTGATCAATCTTGACAGCCTTGACAAAGACACATGACTAAAGAAATGTTATTTGTTTAGGTCACTTCTTTTCTCATTTTCTTGAACAGAAATCTGAGTTTCATCAAATTAACTTTGAGAAATTTACAAAGACTTATATTCTCATGTTTCTTTTGAGTGTAAAAAATAAATCAGAAAATTTAAATGCATTAGTGCCTACATAAAGGCAATAATCTTGAGTCATCTAAAAAATCGATTAAAATCAGGACTTGGTGAAAATTAAATTAACTTATTGAAAGGGGATAAAAGAAATTAATAAAATCAATAAAAAAACTAATATGAAAGAACTACATTATTTATAAAACAAATTGCAATATCAAGAAGCTGTTCTTTCAGTCATTGGTAAAAGACCCGAATTCTTTAGAATGGAATAATGCAATTATCAGAATAGCAACTTTTTGCAAGAAGATCCTCGACGAACTACCAAAAACATACCATAGATAACTGGCCCATTTTTTTTATGAAACCAGCTGAATAGAACTAGTAAATACCATTAAATGACCCACTTACCTTGCTATTACGTGTTCCATGAGGGCTGCTAGCAATTTTTGGCCTAAATGCATTTGGATTGCGCTCTAAAGTAGCTTCAACAGCCTCCCGTCTCGCCGCATCATTCTCCACATTGTTAAAACAATTTACACAGTTGCACCCCTCACAATATATTCCTGATGCAAAACATTCGCAATATCTGCTCAAGACAATGTGAATATCAGCTTCATATATTTATAATCATTGTAAAGCAGTTTCTCTTTTGCAGACAGACAATGACCTTGAAAAATACTATTCCTTTGCCCCCTTTTGAATAAAAATATAAGGTCGGAACAATATTATTCAGATGGAAATTGAGTCTGTTGGATACAAAAACTGCTATGGCAAAAAAGGACTTAGAAATTGCACATAGTGACTTTGATGATTGTGCCAGAAGATCACATTAATGAATAAAAATTTCTCTCCGGAAAGCCCCTTTCCTGTAGAACCAACGGTCTCTATGGTTTGGCTTGATGGGAAATGAAACACAATTAGACATGCCAGAGCTAATGTCAAATTCCCACTGTCCAGCCCAACCTAAGAAAATCATGGGCTTATTCACAAGCCAAAAGTAAAATAATAATAAATGGGAAGTCATCTAAGTCACCCTTTTAGTTCATATGAAAGTTAAAAATGAACTGCTGGCAATAGGAGCACACTATTAATGTAGTACAAAGCAAAATAATACGGCATGCCCTTAAAAGATTGTGGGTGAATAGTGCAAGACCATTTCATATTATATTATCACAAAAATGTGAAGACATGTACATGTCCACGAACAGGAAATGATATATTTGCAAGCACGCGCACACAAAAGGAGGAACAGAGATTAGTTTTACTTACAGCTTTAAGCATCTTGAGTGTTTACAATTGCACTGTTTTTGCTTCTTTGGAGTAGAGTCTTTCGTTTCAAAGTTAGGTCTTGATCTTGACTTTGGAGATTCTGGTTTCCTGGATAAAGAAATTGTGAGTTAACTGAAACCCCAAAATTCGGGCCAAACAAAAAGTTGACAACCAGAATCGGCTGTCACCATCTCTCCGACAACTACAAAGGATCCAATTTGAAGATGCACAAGTTCTAGCTCACTAAAACATACAATAAATGAAGATGCTCAATATCAATATTCATCATTAGAGGCTGTACTAATTTAAATTCACAATCATTTTCAATAAAGAAGGAATGAACAATTCTTTCAATCAATTATTCAGCATTCCATAGGATGCTGTTAAAAAATGGCCGCCTCATTTACAGTATTGGTTTTCTTAGCATTGTTAAAACCAAGGGTTCAATATTTACATGACAACTTATTACATTGAGCTTGAAAGGAAACCTATACTATATCGGTGCTCTACTAAGTTGCCCCTCCAAGCAGTTTAGTTCCCCCACCATCTTTTTCACATAGGAAGGAGTTATAAGAACAAACCAGTAGAAGTAATAAACAAATTGGTGATAAGCAGTGAAGCAAAAAGGAAATGGTAAGAAAATGACAATATGAAAGGCAGCATAGTTAAATGACATTCAAAACATCGCACATTCATTAGAGACTCACGCAGAAATACAAGTCGTTCAAAGGAAACAATGATTTCCAAAATAAACCATGAAGTAATTTAATAAATTGAAAATAGATCAAGATGGGAAAGAAACTTTACACGGAACCATAATAAATAACATGAACTGCCCTGTCCAGAAATTTCAAAGGCAGCTTTTGGTTTCTCTTGGGCAAATATAAATTCCCCCCAGAAACACAATATTAAGGTTGCACAAACAACATCCTTCAGAATAAAAATGTCAGTCGAGATACAGTCAAAATGTCACCAACTTACCCAACCCTTACTGAAGAATGAGGTACCTGCGGCGGCACTGGCATCACGACCATGGTTTGCTGTGTCAGTCCCCGAGGCACTGACTGTGGACGTGGCTGAGGCTGCAGTTGTAATTGCGGATGTTCGCTTGAAGCCACAGTACCAGATACCCCACCAAAACCCGTAAAATCGAGCTGCCTCGCTAGCTTCTTCCCTGGACCATCCAACGGCAGCACCACGGCAACAGAATCCGATAACACATTCTTCACAGGGCAATCACCCCCGTCACCTTCTCCCATGAGATGGGAAGAAAAAATTAAAAATTTTCCGCGAATTCCAAATTCATCTCTCTCATAAACCCATGAATGATTCCCTCAATATCCCACAAATTCAAAAATGAGCACAAATATACTGGCTTTCCGATCCAAAACCTGCTATCGAATCCCCCGTAATAAAAAAAAGGCGCACAAAACCTCGCGATTATGCAGTTCAGGATGTAAGGCCAAGTTCGGCGAATAGCGCCCACAATTGAAGGGGCTTCGATCCAAACGCCTTATAGCAATCTAGAAGAAAGATATAGATTGTAGAATTTGTTAAGTGAGGAAACAAAAATGGTTGGGATTGGGGACGCAGCAACAACGAAGAAGATGAGAATAGTTGAGAGACACTCCTCAGGTAGAGGAGAGGGACCATTTTGCGTCTTCGCCCTTCCTCCCTCTCTCTTCACAGCTTTTGAAATTCAAGTTCGTATACAGTGAACGGTTAGATCACTCCCTCTCCTTAATCGGACGGTTTGTGATCAAATAATCCATTGGAAGGTGGAAATTCATAGAAGCATCAGTGACATTTCCTTACTGAACGTTGGATTTGGATTCTATTAAAAAGAATTTTCCACGAGCAAAGGACGAGTTAAATGGTCTGGACTCCGAGCTCTGAACTCTGAGGTGAAACAATTATCAACTGCAACAAAAACCACTTAAAAAAAAAAGGATGTTCAGTACGGGGAGGCCACGTGTCGAGTAGCATGAATTGTGGCAACGTGTGCACTACTGATTGGATGGTCACACAATAAGGTAAAGATTCTGTCTCCACTCCGTTAAACGTGAAAAGAGAGAGAATTTGGCGCTAAAACAGAAGGGGTCCCAGCGTGATTGTTGACGCGGGGGAGGAAAAGTCTCAAGGGGGTTCAGGGTCGTGCCGCCCCCACGGGAACTTCTGGGGAATCTAGTCTAATTTACTGTACTTTTTATTTTAAATTATAAAATATTTTTAAAAAAATTACTATTTTAAAATATAAAATATTCTGATAAAAATAAAATTTTATTAATAATAATTTTTTAATATTACTCTTCTCATTGTATTCTTTTTCTTTAATATTCTTTAATAAATGAAGTATTAAATGAAAGATATTTTTTAAATTTTAAATTTTAAATTTTTATTTTAAAAATAAAATTATAAAATGTATTTAATAAGTTTTGTTAGGATACATTATTTTGTGTGCCTTATAATTTATGATGGAATTTCATAACTTTTTTTTTTAAATCATTTCCAACCAACTCATTAAGATCAAGGTAAGTTAGTTATAGTAACAAAATTATTTTAAAAATAAATTGGTTTCTAATTTTTCCTCTAATTTTTTTAAGTGATTTAATGTGTGGGAATAATTTTCTTAAGAATTAAAATATTTTTTTTGAATTTTTAGAGAGCATTTTTGTATATCAAATGTTACAATAAACAAGAAAAGTGACTCAAATAAAAGATTAAGAAAACCATTGGAAGATGAAAATTTATAGTATTTTAATTGGATAGATCATAAATGATACGATGCACCTGATTTACTTAAATAATTTTCACAAGAGAAGTATATCTAATACATCATCGTTGACTTGTCAATGTCCCATTTATGATTAAAGCTTGGGTGTTTTGTCTTACATATTTAATATATTGTTATCTAAATAAACTAAGACAAGTGAATTTGATGTGTTAATCGTATTAATCAAAAGAGTTTGTTATGTCATAAATGACATATAAAAGATCAACATATATTGATTTACTTGAAAACAGTATCTTAATTTGGCCTCAAAAGAAAAAAAGAAAACAAGTATCTTAACTATATTTTGGTTAAATATATAATTTTTTGCCTATAATTATCTCATTAAAATTAAAGAGAGATAATTAAATTATTAACCTTATTTAAAAATAAATTTGTAATTTTACTCATGTTTAAATAAAAAATCACATAGCTATTTAACGTAATCAAATTTGAACAATATAGGGCATTTTTTAAAATTTATATTATATCCTTCCTCACAAACTTTTTAACTTTAAATATGAATAACATTGAAAAAAAACTTGATTGATAGAGCATCAAGTAACTTATAATAAGAATCACACGTCTCTTTTAAAATGCCTCATATAATAAGAGGGTTAATATGTATTTCAAACCTTAAGGTTTAAGGGCAATTTAAACTGTAAATTTTTAAAAGATACATTTTTAATATTAAATAATTAAAGTTGTGACAATTTATCCCGCCAATAAATTTCAACTAATATCCATTAGTTTTTTAAAAAAATTGGGGTGAAATATGTGATTTTTACTAATTTTTACTCTCTCTTTCCTACCTTCATTTGATAAAAATTACAAGTTAGGTCTAATTTTGATAGACATTTATTTAAATTTAACGGTGGAGATAAAATTATCTTAATTTTAATTATTTAAAATTTAAAATATACTTTTTAAAAGTTTAGAGTTTAAATTACTTTTGAATCTATAATTATAATTTAAGGTTCAAATTGAATATTAGTTCATAATAAAATTTGAAAAGTATAAATGATATGTTAGTTTTGAAGAACATCAACTTTTGTTGTTGTTCTCTTCTTTCATTTTCTTTCATATTTTTACTTTTTAAAATGGTTCAGTTTCACCCTTTTATTTTTTTTAAAAAAAAAGTTAAGGTTAAGTCAATGTTGGGTAAAAAAGTCCCCTAACTCTTATTTATTGATTTAATATTAACTGTTAAAAAGGGGACAACATTGCATCATGTTTAAAAGATTATATTATAAATGACTATATTTTTTTAAGATGTCTAGAATTTCTTCAAAATATTTCCAGGTAAAAATATACTTTAATTCAAAAAATAAGTAGCATGCATATGCAGCATGTTGTTTTAACAATGGGTTATCTTATTCCATATAATAAATTTTAATTGTTAAAGGATGCTTGATATTTTTTAATCTCTTCTTAATTGACCGTTCAAAAATTACTGAATTTGATTTGATATTATTCGTATGATTATCATTTGAATTCATCACCGTATCAATTTTATACCAGTTAATTTATCCATGGTATGAAGTATATAAAGTTGAAAATTCCAATTCTTCAGGCCAAAAAAAAAATTCTAATTCTTGATCCAAAATGAACAGCCAGTTAATTTGAATGCTTTTGATAAAGAGAAGTTCTCAACAACTTAGTGCGACAATACTTGATGAACTGCTTGCATCCAAAGTGTTTTGAAAATTTCATCTATCACGCCTATTGCCTAATGTGCTCATGTATTATACAATAAATAAGTTACATATTGATGACATCTTTTTATCTCTCTTCTAATAGTGTCTTGAATATGTATGAAAAATAAAAATAATTTAGACAATATATGTTCACATCCCTATCATACATGATACATGTTAATTACAGTCAACTACACCAACATTATAGTAAAATTATTTATTGTCCATTGTAAATCACCAAAATAATCAAATATGCTCTATTAAGTGCCTAACTAATAAACTAACATAAGCTTTCATCCCGAACTATCTTTTAAAAAAGCTGAAGTCAAATTTATTAAACACAGTAAAATAAGTACAAACAAAAGGCCTTGCATGTGTGTTCAGTATTTTGTTAGTCAAAAGCTAATTTATTAAAAATTTATTTAATAAAAATTAATTTAGTAAAAGTTAATTATAACAAAATTTATATTTGAATATATTTTTTAAATATCAGCTTAATAAATTAAAAATTGTTTGAATCATAATAGTAAAACATACTTTTAAACATAAAATTACTAAAAAAATGTTAATTTATGATGATTTATAATTTATATATATAAATATAGAATATTTGAAATATTGAAAAAATGTGATGAAAACTTTAAAGGGTTAATGAGCAAATAGGATCTTGAACTATTGTTCAAAAATTACCCTGAACCCTCAATTTTTAAAATATGCAAAATGAATCCTAAATTTTTAAATTTATAACAAAATAAACTCTGTCTATTAATTTTTTTTTAACACCGTTATTATCCATGCCGGTGTTGTACAATCAGGATTAAATTTATAGAAAAATAAATCTTGAACAATACCTGCGTGGATAGTAATAGTATTAAAAAGTTAACAGTCAGGTTTTTTTTTGCATATTTTAAGAGTTTAGGGTTCAAGGTGATTTTCGAGTAATATTTCAGAGTCCTATTTGCTCATTAACCCAACTTTAAATAACATAAGATTTGATATGTTAAATAATAAAAATAAAAAAATATAAAGTTTGATACATTGAAAATATTATATAATAAATACTTCAACATATATTAATATTAAAAATTATCACGATTAAGATATATATAATAAATTTTTTATTCAAAAAAGTTTAATCAATTGAACAGAGACTTTTGTTAGTTAACACAAATTTTAAATAACATATAATTTGATATATTAAATAATAAAATTACAAAATATAAAATTTGATATATTGGACAAAAATCATATAAATACTTTTTTTGGACAAAAATTATATGAATAGTTGAATATACACCAATTTTTGAAAATTAATATGATTAATTATTTAATAGGTAATATTAAAAATTTGATCTTTAATTAGTATTATTATTTAAATGGTGATTATATTTTAATGAATTAACAATATTTTTAAATAAAAGAATAATAGGTTAAATTTGAGATAGTATAGTTAAATAACATCTTACTTTTTAAAAGTTCCATCTTTTTACATTTACCAAATTCACTTTCAATAGCTTTCTTGCAAAGTTTGACAAAGTGACTTTTTTTAAAAAAAGAATTTAAATATAAATTTTATTATAACTACTTACTTTTACTAAATTGAATTTTATCAAATTAACTTTTGATAAACCGATTTTTAGTTAATAAAAAATAAAACAAACACTTATAGTACTTTCATGATATACTTTGTTCTCCTTCATTTTTTTTTAACCAACATTTCATATTTTAAAAATGAAAAAGTACTTTTTAAAAGTCAAAAATGATGTTTCTAAAGATGTATTAGACTATTCTCTTATGTCCTAAAATAGAAAACAACAAAAAACATTGTAAGCTGAAAATGTTGAAATCAAAATTGTCCCCAAGGAGAAAACTGAAACAAACATCAATGACGAATCAAAAACGGAAACAGGACAATCACAACGTGAATAGGAAGGAATTCTTTCATCAAGCAAATCCAAGAAAAGCCCATTAATGTTGACTGTAAAAGGAACTTATCAATTTAAGGGCGTGGATTGTAAACAAGCCTCTAAACCTCCTGGCTTTCAAGTTCCCAAAGGAATTAAAGGAGCATATAGCTAAATTGGCAAGCCATATGTATATATATGGATCCATACTGGAACAGAAGAAAAAGTAACACCCTATAGCTTCACAAAAGGCATCAAATGTTGAAGAAGAACAAGGCAGCTGTTAAATACTACACGCCCCAGCATGTAACATGAACTCAAGATCGTATGGAGTGGAGAAATAGATCAGGAAATTATTATTGCAAGAATGTAAGATTGAATGACATAACGGCACCTCTAAAGTCCCAGTACCAATCAATATAGGATTGGAACTTTGATGGATGGTTGGCCTAAAAAAGGATATTTGATTGATGAAAACGCTTATTATCTTGAACCTTAGCAAAAAGATAGTGAGACTTGCACCATTGAAGATCCATAAAGTAATTTTTTTGGACAGAATCCATGATGACCCCAGCATGAAGAGGGAACCGAATCTTAAGTTTGAAAGGATAGAAGAAAATGGAAGAAAAGGATAGAGCTAGTACGCAGGTTCAACTTATTAACCCAAAAAAAATGCGGATTGGGTTGGGAAAAAAATTAGTTTATTTCTATGCGAGGCATTTTTGGCCACCTGATATAGCTTAAACCCACAACGAGTTAACCTGTGGGTTGGTGGGTTGGCTCGCTTATTTTTTTAAGTAGAAATCACAGGATCATTTTCTTAGTTCTCAAACCCTCATCATTATTCAAATTATTAGAATAATTCAAATTACATGCTTGTTATCTATTGTTGTTATTACTTGTCACATTTATTTAGTCGGTATAGCTATAAATCCATGATCAATCAAGTGCATTAGTGTAGCATGCAACTAACTAAAAACTTTTTTACAATTTAATTTGAGGAAAATATTTTCAAGCAGGCACAACCAATACATCCATCTATTTTTTTTCAAAGGTTACATGGGATTGAAATTCTTTATCGTTGTGTTGCCATTTGAAGTGGTGCCATTCTAAATAGTATATGAATCATTTTTAGAGTCATTTAAAATGGTCTATATATCAATCTTCAAATTATCTTTAACAACTTTTAAATTATGAGTTACTATATTGTCAAGCTGCAAACAAATCCTAACTTTACTTTTTCTTACATTGTCTTTGTTATTACATTTTATTTTAATGAATTCAAAATTTCTCAACCAGCAAAAAAAAAAAAGTTAGCTTAATAACCTTTACTCAAATTAATGTCAAGTTTAATTTTACTTTCTAAACTTCTATATGTTAATTATATTTCAATATTTAATTGTGTGGTGTTAATAATTAATGATAGATAAATCTTATAATATTATAATAAATTTATAGTTTTCAAAATTTTTAAAAATATAAATATAAAATATTTTTTTATTGGTGGGTTTGCTCACCCGTAGTGAATTAATGAAAATACAACCCACGTAAGATGAAAGTTATATCAACTCACCTCATTAAACTCAAGACTCGCTAACTATGAGCTAGCTCATGGGTTTACCCATGTTACTAACTTTAGAAAGAAGTATGGAAATAGCCAAGCCAACAACATGAGAAGAACCGCACAACACTAGAGAGAAAACTCTCCCAAACCCTCTATCAACTTCAATTAGTGCTCAAATGATCATTATTAACTCAAATTACCAATGAATCACGCACACGCACGTACATACAAAGAGAAAAACCAACCACAAAACTAAGGCCCCGTTTGGTATGATGGAATAGTTTTTGATGGAATTGGAATTGGAATTGGAATTGGAATCAGAATTGGAATCAGAATTGGAATAGAATTGGATTATAAAAGTATGTTTGGTATGTCAGAAAAATTAGATGTAATCCTTGCATTACTTTTGTTTGGTATGCAAGACATGGAAATGGAATTATACTTAAAAGACAAAAATACCCCTATATAAAAATTAAAATAAAACATAATAAAAACTTAATTGTGTACCAATTTTCTTATGCATTTTATATATTAATAAAATATTATATAAATCATAGATTATATTTGTAACTATTATTCACTAGCTTGGGCCAAACAAAAAGTTTTATCATCAGAGGGAACATTTTCTTGAAAATAAAATTGGCAATGGTTCCCATCCCTTCTACTTTAAAATAAATACACTAACATGTAGATTTAGAAGAAAAATGTCAAACAAATCAATTCTACTTCTTATACCAAAAAAATATTATAAATATATAAATTATATACAAATATTATATATAATACTATCATATATATATTATAACGCTTTATATATAATGAGAAAAAATATTATTCTTTTATACTCCCTTTTTCTTTTTTTTTGCTAGCATATGAGGGTTTTATTTTTTTTTTTGAGGGCAAATTTGTCTTTCTGGAATTTGTATGAGGGTAAAAGTGTCTTAAATATTACAATTCCATAGAATTGCTCCCAATTCCATAGATTTACATAAGGAATCAAAATTAGCTTTTTTCCATAGAATTAGGATTCCCAGAAATTGTAATTCATATCTACCAAACATCACTTTATTCAGATTCCTATCCCAATTCCATTTCCATCTTCACAATTTCAACCTACCAAACATGGCCTAATAAAAGACTAAATAATGTAATTTTTGAGTTATTGAGATTTTTTAAAATGAAAAGCCAGTTCGAATCAGATCTGTCTTAATTCACTAATTTTGCTCCTGTTGTGATAATTAACCGGACCAAACCACAAATCAGTTCTTGGTTTGACTAGCTGGTTTAGTCCAGTTGCGACAACTATGAATGAGACTTTTTTTTTTGGGACACAAGTAATGAACGAGACTAACTGTTCACTGTTTAAATTTATTTACATGCAATTACAATAACTATGCAACACACGGGTCATTTGCTAGGGTTTTATATATAAGGAACCCGGATTGCTTCAAGTATGAAGTCCTAGTAGAGTGACAAGACAGTGGCATTGAACGCTGATAAATCGACATTTTAATGGATCACGTGTTATTTTTGATTAATTTTTAAAACTACTAATTAATCCATTTTTTTTACGAACTTCCTCTTTTTAAGTGTTTGATAGACTGTTGATTGATAAAAGACTATTTAGCGTCCTTAGTTTCTTATCTTTTGACGCTGATTCATTCCAATATAAATATCAGTGCAGCTCGGTGCTCATCTGAAGTCGGTTGATATTGAAATCCATTCAAATAAAACAAAATAAAATATAAATCCTTTAATCTCATCACCGCACTTGGACTGATTTTGCATGCGTGGTCCACTTCATTGGTGAGAGAGCTCAGGTCCTTCTTGGCTTTCATTTATGGTTTGAAACAAACACGAAGACTACAAAAATGTATCCGGATAAACATTATCTTGGGGATTAAGCGCGAAACTTCATTCTCAACGTGAAAAGTAGACTTGGATGTGAAAATTTCTTCTCTATTTCTAATTGATCTAAATTTAAATTTAAATTTCCTTTTAAACAAAATCACCGACAAAGATGTCAAGTGGAGAGTCAAAAAGGTACCTAGAAAAATCCACATTGCTGACACAACAGCAGCGAGAGAAGCCTGAAGAGCCAAGATTGGCGTGGTAAAAGCTAACATTATATATTTATATTAGTGAGAACGACATATACATCCAAATATTGATTAATTTAAATTATATTTTAAGGTGTTAAATTTTAAAAATTT
The DNA here is from genome assembly GCF_029017545.1 of Prosopis cineraria. Classification (NCBI taxonomy): domain Eukaryota; kingdom Viridiplantae; phylum Streptophyta; class Magnoliopsida; order Fabales; family Fabaceae; genus Prosopis; species Prosopis cineraria. Next base: position 40,796,097 of record NW_026555332.1, read on the forward strand.
AAAAATTTATCTTTCAATTTTATAATTTTATAATAATGAATTTGTAAATTGTGTTTTAAATTTTAACATGTATATTTAATTTAAATTAATTGATTTTATTGAGATTTATCTATCTTTTTCTTTCATATCAATTAAATTGATTCTAGTGAAGTGACCAATCCATCACGGTGAAGGGATATTTTAATTTTTATTAAGGAAGATGTTTATATTTAGTGTTTTATAATGTTTGTTTTTTTTTTAACCAACAATAATATTTGGTTAAGATATATGGAAAAAACTAAACATTATAGAAACGTCAGGGTTGAATGTTGATTGTTGAATGATCAAAAACAGAAAGTGGTCCCAATTTGTCTGAAGCCTGAACTCCGATTAACCATATCACGCAAAAAGAAGGAAGAAAAGAAAGGTAAAAGAAAAGCCATCTATGGTCTTGGTCTGTTAGACGCGAAATTTCTAACAGATTTATATGGAATTAGCTCGTATCGTGACAGGCATGCCAAATCATTCTGTAGCCTTTGACCGCGCCCAAAACAAAAACTTTGTTTTTGGACCGTATGTTTGCCTTTCACTTTTGTAACCCACTGGTTTTGTAGATTACCGCTGTGAAAGACCCGGCTAGATTGTTATATTATGTTGACTACAAATGCGAATAGAAAAGAAATAGAATACGCCAAGCAAGCAGCACCTCCTACAGCTAAACTTATAAAACAGACATTATTATAATTGAGACTGACTTTTAAATTTATTATTTACTCCCTCTATTAAAAGAAATATAAGATATTTTTTTAAAATTAGATGCTAAAAATATAAGCTTTTTAGTTTTGAAAGTTTTAATGCATAATTAATGCATTTTTTTTCTAAAATGTTATAATAAATAATTTACTTTATTTATATTTTAAAATGAAACAGCTCATTCAATAAAAATAAACATGCAAACATGCAAAGATGATATTAATTTAAAAATAATTCATTATTTATTAAAATAAAATTTAATTAAAAATATTTTATATTTTTTTAATAAATAGAGTATTTAATAATGGTTGCCAGATCGATGAAAGGCCAAGTAAGTAAGTAAAACAACTAATTTTTTTAGAAAGAGATTCCGAGTTTATTATTTACGAGTGAAACATCGTAATTATTTTAGTAATGACCCACAATTTCTGCTTAATTAATCTCCCCGCACACTAATATTTGTTGATTTTGCGCGGAGAAAGTTGGCGGAAGCACGTAAAGACCCAAAAAAAAAAAGGTGGTAATTTTGTTGAACTTAGTGTGCGAAGAAAAAACACGGAAAAGAACAAAGATCTACCGAGGGTCTTATTTTAGTATGTAACAGGGACTCGCACTATCTCGATAGCCTCATACTAAATTCTACACCTGTCTCAATCTTCATCGTAGAATCCATTCTCGTCGGCTAGTAATGGCCACGTGGCGTTCTGGTAACCGTCTACTTCGTTCTTTAATTAGTTCGTCTTTTAAACAAAATTCATTACACACCTTTAAAAATATATATATATATATATATATTTCATTATACTGTTCCCCCCTAGATTTCTCTGGATTTCTCACTCCTTTTTGCCCCAACACGATTGATTGGTTTGTTGCAAGCTTCCATCTCTTTCTTCGAAATCCAGCAAGCCATCTTACATAACAACTACCTCGTCGCTCGCGGCGCACGTTAGCGCCTTCGCTTTCGGTATTTTGTCACACCATTCCTAAAAAGGTTTTCTGCCAACTGCTCTGAGAATTTCGGGTTTTGGCTTTGTTTCTCTCCGTGAATCGGCTGCTCTTGGGGGATTCTCAGAGAGGAGGAACGTGGAACTTAGAGGCATAAGCTCCGTGAACGAGTTTTGTGTTTGTCAATAGATATCAGATCCTCTCTGTTTGTTAAATGATTGGTGCGTAATCCGCTAGTTTTCTAATTTACGCTTTTGTATGAAAATCGAGCTAAAAATGTATTTGTCTGCAGATTTTGTTTCAACCTGCTTCATTAATCAAGTTTAGTTCGATGTTACTTGCTTTTTTTTTTTTCGTTCTGCAGTTGGTTAGGAAACTCTGCTTTGGCGCAGAGTTTGATTTTTCTTCTTTCTTGTATTTATTTATTGTTTTGTGTTGGTCCCTCTATCCTGCTTGATCGTCTAGAAAAACAGGGGAACTTATTTGAGGTACGTTATAAGACATATGGGTTACTGAAGTTACTTCAGTCTGCTCGTTGCGTCGACCTGCTTGAGCATAATCTGAATTGAATCAAGATTTTTGAAGAGAGAGAAGCATAATAGTAGTTTTATTTCCATATATTATCTCAGATCCTTGGTTTAGGGCTTTTGATTTGTATAAGCTGACTGGCTGATGGAGTGATCAGTGATCATGCTCCTTAGTTGATAACGTTATCAATTAGCATTGCGCGGGCCAATCTAGTCTTTGTCACAGCGTATTGGCTTTAGTTATCTACTTGTTAAATAGCCTGTAGCTGCTCTCGGTTAGTCTTTAAGGAGTATCCTTACGGCTGAGCATTGATTAATTTGATCGCCAAGTTACATTACGCATGTTGAGTTCTCTTTCTTTACGTCTGAATCCGTCTAAACTCTGACAATATAAACAATGTAAAACAGTTTAGTACTTGACATCAGATGTTTATACTATCATCCAGGGACTGGATCATTGCATGCTTATGTTTCTGAACCATTTAATAGTATGCATAGTGTTAACATTGAAATTTCCAGACATTTTGCTAGCTGCTTGCTTTTGCGTCAGCCATACGCATTTGGACAGACGATCCCACTATTAAAGCTGATATGTTGTTAAATAAGTTCCTTTTGGTTTATAGTTAATCTGCATTTTATCTGTTTCCTGATGGAAACCAATGTAATGAATTAAACATTGAATTATGATTTTAGTTTGCTACCCATTAGAACAAGTTTATTCAAAAAAAAGCTTTCATCCTAAAATAGGGGGATGTATTAAAATTTGATGTAAACCCTTTATTTCATATTTATGAGTTCAATTTTTTATTTATCTTTAATTTAAAAAGCAGGATGGTTGATATTTTGAAATTATTTCCTGTAATAAGTTGTTTGGGTTTACTTAATTTTTGCTTGATTTTGCGGAAGCAGGTTGGTCTCTTGCTATTGAAATTTAGTCCAGTTCTTGTATAATATAACATTTATACTACATCCGCATGTGATGCTGATACTTTTAGAATCTGCTGATATAGGAAGCAGGCAGGTATTTTGGCATGTGGGGTCGTCATTGTGAGATTTCATCCATGACTATGTACAAGCGTGTGTCTTCAAGGGATAATACAAACATGGTAGACATGGAAGAAAACTCAGGTAGCTCCTTTTATTGAACTGATGTGAACTTTTATCTTATCTTTGGTTATACCACACACACACACACACACACACACACAAAAACATATACGGACTTATTCTGTATTGTGGAACTTAGAATCTACGTTAATACTTCCCATTGGAATTGTTTCCTGCTTGAGAATCTACATTCATTTTTCCTGTAGAACTCTTCATAGTTTCGTGCTTTGAAGTAAATGACAAACGAATCAATCTTAATAGGGTTCTAGCTTTTGTTTGTATACCACTTGCTCTCCTTTCTGTTTTTGATAATCTGCCATTGGTCTTTGGAGCTTAAAATGAAAATTAAAAAGATGCAGTTCGGAATATCATGATACACTTGAGACACATGGCATAATTTAATGATTCAATGCAAACTCTGATAAGATCTTCAGGTATGGACGCTGATTACTAATCTTGCTGATTTTTCATGATTAAGCTCTTGTAGATAATAGCTTGGACAAGGAAAGTTCAAATCCTTCGTGGAAGCTTTCTTTGCCACATGTACTTGTGGCTACTATTTCTTCATTCTTATTTGGATACCATCTTGGGTTGGTATTTCTCCTTTACAACATCCTCTCGTGGTTTCTTAGCATTGATTGAAAATTGAGTTAGTGCTTCATATTTGATTATACTTTCTTTTTCTATTCAGAGTAGTTAATGAACCACTTGAGAGCATTTCTGTGGATCTTGGCTTTAGCGGGAATACATTGGCAGAAGGTGACACAAAAGATTCTGACCTCCTCCTTATCCTTTGATTATTTCCAGTGATTTTGATTATGATTTCCATTAAATTATAATTATTTTTTTTGTTTCAAATTAAGGTCTGGTGGTGAGTATATGTCTTGGCGGTGCTTTGATTGGATGTCTACTCAGTGGTTGGATTGCTGATGGAGTGGGCCGTCGTAAAGCTTTCCAATTATGTTCCTTGCCAATGATAATTGGTGCTTCTTTGAGGTTGTACTTCTAGAACAAAAATATATTGTGTAATTAACTCAACTTGACACATGGGAAATTTGGATTAATTCAGCCCCCTATACTTCTATCTTTCTTGCTATAACGGAATCCATATTCATCTTTGTTTTTTTAGTTGAGCTGGATGATTTATATTCTTGTGTAACGTACTTTCTTTGCAGAAAGTAAGCTTGTTGATTTTATTTATGCTCATATAGTTTAGCCAATGTAATATACTTCTCTGGTTCTCTTTATAAGTCATTTCTACTAACCTCATCAATACCAATGCAAAAAAAAATACAAGGAATAAAAGCGTGTAGAATTTCAAATATGCCCTTGTATAATAAATTCAAAAGGTAATGTGATGTTACTTTTTCTTTCTCATAAAGGGTAATTTTGAACATATCTTTCAATTATTACCTAAAAAGCTGCACCGTAACTTATAAATGGAATCAAATGAACTTTTTAAAATGTGACTTATAAATAAGACTGGAGGGAGTATTATTTTTTTTATTCAATTCATTGATGTAGTTCTGTGTAAAAGGTTTGTAAGTTGGCTGCTTGGGAAATGCAGGATGTAATATGCTGGTGTCCTTTGATGTCATTATGTTCCATTTTCTTCATTCTCTTGTCTTTACCTATTATTATGGTGCACATTAAATTTGTTTTAGAGAAAGAATTTATGCTTCATGGTAATGGGATAACACATTTTGTTGTTATACTACAATAGAGTCCACATATTATTTAAGGTTCATTCTTTTTTGTTGCTAGGTTGGTTCGCCATTTCCTGGCACCCTGTTTGGTATTTCACTGTGGTCAAGTGACAAATTTCTTCCTCTACGTTTTAGAATACGAGTTCTTATGGTTAATGCTTTGATGGGAAAAATCTGTTTTCAGTGCGGCAACAAACAACTTGTTTGGCATGCTTGTTGGAAGGTTATTTGTTGGCACTGGCCTGGGTCTTGGTCCCCCTGTTGCTTCTCTGTATGTGGCAGAGGTATGCCAATGGCTGCATCTTTTCTAATTGACTAGGGTGAAAATTTTCTTGCTCATTGATGTACTAATTAATCTCTTCATATGTTCTCAATAGGTTTCTCCTGCTTCTGTGCGGGGTACGTATGGAGCCTTCATCCAAATTGCAACGTGTCTCGGTTTAATGGGGGCTCTATTTATCGGAATCCCTGTCAAAGAAATATCTGGATGGTATGAAAAATTGAATTTACTTTATCCGTCCTTCACAGCTGATACATTTAAGATGACCCATCATTTCTTGCTCAGGTGGCGGGTTTGCTTCTGGTTATCAATCATTCCAGCTGCTACACTTGCTCTTGCTATGTTTTTTTGTGCAGAGTCACCGCACTGGTTATACAAGGTGAGCAGCACATAATGTTCTTGTTGAGATGTTATCAGTGTCATTGGTGACATATCATTACCTTTTTGGTCCAGATCATTGGAATTTCTATATTAATTATGCAACTAGTTTGTTGATGTTCGCTTTCATTGTCTATGTTTCTTTTACATTCCATTTTTAATTGATAACTTGTTTTTATTACGATAATTGAATACTCTAGCGCACACAGCCTAGAGAATTAAGTTATCAAGTTGTCATGGTATTCTTACCTACACTGTCATGGCCTGTTTCTTTTTAGCGGTGATAATCATAATTCAAAATGGATCAGAGCCATGCTGCAAATTAATTTTGCTAGATTATTTTCCTATTTATTGATTATTGATTCAAGCACCATTTTTACCCTGCTCCCCCCTACAAATATTACCTCTATCGGAATCAAATGGTATGTGATGGAATGCTTTAGGAGTTTGGGCAGAAACTTACACCTGATTTTCTTTATAGCCTTGCTAATTCCATTATTCAAAATAGTTGTAAGTGCTTATTGATTAGCAAGGACAATGAGTATCACTCATGGTACTGGAGCTTCAAGTTCTTCTCAATTTATAGAAGAGACAGCCATTTCTAAATTCCAATTATTATATTTTTTGGGTAGAGAACAATATATCATTGGACCTTCGACCAGTGGCTGATGTGCTGGTGCTTACAGCTTGTCAGTTTATTACTAGGAGCTGTAGTTGACATACACTCGTGAAACTGAATTTTGTGAAGCTGAATCTTCTCTTTTCTTTTCTTTCTTTTTTATTTTTGAAAAGGTGGGGGCAGGTTGCATCCTCTGCCATGGCACCTCCAATGGCAGAGATGCTTTGTATCTCATTGGCCCCCTTTCTATTTTTTCTTTTTCTTTGTTTTTTAATTATCCTCACGGGGACAGGACCATGATGTCCCTGTAGAGTATATTTTTCCAATTCTGTGGACTTCACCTCAAATAGATAAAATTAACCTGGAGTGTTAAAATATATGGAAAATATTTCTCTAGAAGATTATGGCAGTAGTCTAATGGAAAGAAAATCCTAAGTCTGCAGGATTTACTTGTATATTCTTCTGCCACTACTCACAGAAAGCAAAACTAAGTAGTGAAACTGCTTAATACTTTCTAATGAACTGCATGCATCCCTTGATGATGTTGCATGCTCTATTATTTAAATGACTTTATATAAAGAGCAATTTTAATCCTTTATTAACCTGGATCAAGCTTCCCTCCCATTATTGTTATCGAAATATATTAATTGTCATCATCATCATTTACTTTTGCTTACCCTAGAAGTTTGAAATTGAAAAATGCTTTTTGGTATGAATATCTTTCGTATAAGGCTGGACATTAATAATTTCCTCTTTCGTGATTTAGCAAGGGAGAACTACTGAAGCAGAAGCTGAGTTTGAGAAGCTTCTTGGAGGATCAGAAGCAAAATTTGCGTTTGCAGAGTTATCCAAGGTGGATAGAGGGGATGACAGTGATACTGTGAAGCTCTCAGAATTGCTAGCAGGTCGCCACTTTAGAGGTATATGTTTCTGCTGTTTCTATTCTGGCGTCGGTGAGGACTTGGCCCTCATTGTTCTCTTGTTACTGTTTCTTTTGGGCGGCAAAAGTTCTGTGTTATTCACGGGTTTGTTTTGCAGTTGTTTTTATTGGATCAACCCTATTTGCTTTACAACAGCTATCTGGTATAAATGCTGTTTTTTATTTCTCTTCGACTGTTTTTAAAAGTGCTGGAGTGCCATCTAGCCTTGCAAATGTCTGCATAGGAGTTGCTAATTTGTCAGGTACAGATTTACCTTTTTGGTTTTCAGCTTATGTTTCTTGAATTATCATGTTATTCTCTTCTTGAATGCCAATATTTATTTTTCTGTCTTCAGGATCTGTCATATCAATGGTTTTAATGGATAAACTAGGAAGGAAGGTGCTTCTGTTTTGGAGCTTCTTTGGCATGGTAAGTTTAGCTTTAAAAAAAAAAAAATCTGTCACCTATGGTAATTATCATGATGCTAAAGTTGGCTATCGTGTGTAAGAAGAATATCAGATTCAGTGCGGGAATTTGAATATGAACTAGTGCAAGGGTATAACACGACAAAGCAGAGGAGCATGTCCCCCTTTTTTCTTGGGTTTACATGTCACAAAAATTTTAACAAAATGAAGTTAGCCTCTAATCAAGAAATTTGTTTGTTGTATTTGTATTGCCTAGGCTATTGCAATGGTCCTTCAAGCCGCAGCAGCAAGTTCACTTGTACCAGACCTGGGGAAATTATACTTATCTGTTGGCGGCATGTTAATGTAAGTCTTTTTAACTGAGAAGATGGATTTTGTGATAGATGCAACCATACTGGTGATGATGGGTAAAACTAAATCATAAAATCATTATGTTATATATTTGACCTGTGGGATGCTTGTACTTCATGCAGGTTTGTCTTAACATTTGCTCTTGGGGCTGGTCCAGTCCCAGGTCTCCTTCTACCGGAAATTTTTCCAAGCCGAATTAGAGCCAAGGCAATGGCGGTCTGTATGTCAGTGCATTGGGTAATTTTCTTCTGAGCATTTATGCTTTCTTTAGTCCTATGGTAAAACACTTTTCTGTTGCATGCTGTCTCGTGTCACCCTTCAGTCTCGACGAAATTTGTAGTCTTCATTCTACGGGTTGACTGCTCTATAATCTTGCCAAGCTTCTAGCTGCGAAGTTAACAAGACGATACGTATTAAAACTTACAATTGTCAGCTGCCTTAGCAAACTACTAAAATTGTATTTATTTCTGGTCTCGTAGTGACTCATAAGAGGCAAACGTCGCTGGTTTATTGAATCTTTTTCTCATCATATTCATGATTGGAATTTGTGCAGGTCATAAATTTCTTTGTTGGTTTGCTATTCTTGCGTTTGCTCCAGCAACTTGGGCCACAGTTGCTTTACTCTATCTTCGCAACCTTTTGCATAATGGCAGTAGTTTTAGTGAAGAGAAATGTGGTAGAAACCAAAGGGAAGTCACTTCACGAAATTGAGATTGCACTTCTTCCACAGGACTAGAGGATTTCACTATACTGCACTGAATCCGAATTGAGTATTTCATCTATTAACACAGTCCGTGTGTCGTCCGCCTTGATAGGTCAAGAAGCTCAAGGCAGGAATTATGCTCTTTTCAGTAGGTGTTCCGTAGGCGGGTGAAAACATCTCATCTCTTTTCAGGTTCTAAATCTTTGATGTTTTAGGATGGTACTGATGAGGATTGCGTGTATCTCATCAACCATTAAAAAATGTATTGCATTGTAATATTAACATCTTTATGTGACACCGAAAGAAAAAGATCAAGTGCGTGTTGATAAAAGTTGGTTGCATGTAAATAACCTATTCGAAGCAAATCAAAGGTATAATAACATCGTAACAGGTAAAATTCTTCGCATTTTCCTCCATAATGATGGAAGGTAGCTCCTGAAAAGCTGCCATTATGTTCAGTTTAACTTGGCTTAAGCGCTAGCAGTGTGTCAGAATGCAGCATTGCTGACGAATGCGCTGGGGTTTTGTGATGTTTCCAATTCATTCTCGCCACACACGAAGTCTCCTTGACCCCGTATGTATAAAAGAAAACAAGAACAAAACCCGCCTCGAAACTGTATTAAATCAATTCACAAGACATGGATTCAACTTTATAAGCAGCGTTCCAAAAGCACACGCCAAATCTATTTTCAGTTTCAGGTGGCATTAACAAATAGGGAAAGATCACTGTGGTGTATGAAGTGTTCACAATCAAAAGACCTTGAAAAGCAAATGACAATTGAAACATTAGGAAAAACAGATCCTCGCAGAACCAAGAGTGCCAGAAATCTACAATTGAATTTAGCTCTCTGAAAACATCACAATATGTCGTGCTATGAAGAGTCCAAACAATGATGTATTCTATAGATTATTTAAAACAATATACTCCCACCTAAAAAAAAAAAAAAAGGAACACGTAACCACACACACAATGCTTGGTTCACTTTCATTGTTTTGATTGTCTAACAGATAGATCAAAATAAGTTAACAAGCGTCAGATAGATATGCACGCGGATGCAAACGTGGCTTTCTTTGAAGCTGGGCAACCAGGCTTAGTTGCTTCTGTCCAGTCAGAAATAGGGCTGAGTTTAGCGTTTAATCGATGCTTCATTACAAGTTTATGTCATACCAGGTTTGGACCCAATTAACTTGATATCAAGTTTGGATCCAATAGTTGCTTCATCCGCTTTCACTTTTGATGAATTTATCCTACAGTTCAACACTCGGTAATCCAAAAACATCCTCTGAGGAAAAAATCACAGAATTTCTCAAAACTTTCACTTGACATCCATAGATTTTACATGTGACAATTAACAGAGAAAAAACCAGTCAAATGACGATAATGGCTGCAACCATCTGAAACATAGAATGTACCTTGAATTTTTTGGACTCAGGGAAATCGTATAGAGTAACCAGTACCAGCTCTGATGACTTGCACAGCGCCAAAGTCCTCAAAATCAGAATCGAAACCCAGCTCATTGAGATCACAAGGCCTACCACAAGAGTCTTCATCGTGTGCAGTTCTTGTCAAAGGAACCCGCAGCTCAGAAATAGGCGCAGGAAGTGGTTCTTCACCAAAATACTTGTCTTGGAGAAGCTCCATTGCTGTAGCTCTTCTAGCCGGATCATAACAAACCAGTTTCTTCACTAGAGAGACTTCATCGGGGGATCGGTTGGGAAGGCAGCCTTCAAGACCTGGAGGGTTCTCCACCTTGGTGAACGAGATTTTTTCATAATCAGGAAGCTTGGAACAACCAGACCAAACTTCCTCATTGAGGTTGCCTAAAACGTTAATAATTCTGCTGAGCTGATCAATATCACCTGTCCCACGAAATAAGGGCTCAAGAGTTATGAGCTCTGCAAAGATGCAGCCCAATGACCAGAGATCAATCTCTAACCCATAGTCATCTGATCCATAAAGCAGTTCAGGAGCCCTGTACCATCGGGTTCCAACGCATGGTGTGAGACCACCTTCTTCATCGTCTCTCTCATCTGCTTCATACGTAAACGAAGTCTTCATAAAATCATCTTCTATGTCACTTATTGTGCAAGTTGCAAGACAAGATGTATTTCCATCCTGAAAGTTGGTATCCTTATCCACGTCATCTATCGAGCCCTTAGTTTTTATCTCTTCTAATACTCTATAATATTCATCTTGAGCTTCCGTTTCCTGCTCTTGATTTCCATAGCTTTCTTGGTTTTGGTTGTGTGTCTGAGGAAAGACTTCAGGATGTTGAAGTGGTCTCTCAGTATGTGAAGTATCGTCTTCATAAGGTGGTGGGTTTTCATCCATAGCATGAAATTCGGGCTCCATAAGTATCCTTGCCTGTAAATGGAACGAAACAAAAAATTTCTCATGGACGTAAAAGCCAAGATGGATGAGGCAACAAATCTATTTCAGATTGCAGTCTTCAGCAAAAATGAAAAACTTTTGTGAAGCCAGAAGCCAGTGAGATTCATAAAGCCCACAAAAACGATCCTAAAATGAAACATATTGATTGTCCTATGTGCAACTACGCATTTTCTAGAGAACGCTGTAGCGACAAAATTTCGATAATCTATAAGCCGGCCAACAACCGCTTCTCAGGAAAACGAAAAATAGATCGCAAGGCTGATAGTGCGTAAACTTTTCGGACAACTAACCAAATTGATGAAACATGTAGTTTTGATCAAAACGGTAAAGCGATCTGACTAGAAATTCATTTTATAGTCCTAGACTTGACTAGTACAGAATATACAACCTTGGGACTAATTCTTGATAATTTTTTCGCTTTCTGGCGAAATCCCAGAACATAATATTTCAAGTTATATCTACGAGAGAAGTTACCTGTCCAAAGTCAGCTAACTTCAGCACGCCATCCTCCGAAATCAACAAATTACTAGGCTTCAAATCTCGATGCACGATCATATTTGCGTGGCACGCATCGATCCCGCTAAGAATCTGGATCATCCACTGCTTAATCTCCCCAACGCTTAGACCCGCACCCTCCTTCTTGGCCTCTTTGATGACCGTCAACAAGTCAGTTCTCAAAAACTCGAGAACGAGGACGGCGTCCTCGTCCTCGCGCCAGAAGTACTCGTGCAAGACGACGACATTAGGGTATCCCTGGAGGATCCGCAGGGCCTCGATTTCTCGGACGGCAGATTGGCAATCGTGAACTTCTTTGAGGGCGACGATGAGGTCATCGGAGAGACGACGGCCTTTGTAGACGTCGGAGTAAGCTCCAGCGCCGACTCGCTCCATGACTTCGTACTTGGCGAGAATCTCAGCTCGGGTGTAGATGCTCCAGCTCTTGGGAGGAGGGTCCATGTCCGACATCGGAATACAGAGACACTGTCACGAGTCGTCCAGAATTGTTCACTCTACCCAGGGACGACGACGACAACGGGACTCGCTCCCCTGAAGTGGTTATTTTTTGGATTTCGACTTATAAGCCAAACGAAACTGAATTTATACTTATTTAATTTAATTAATTTCAATCAATATTAATTAATTAAATCGTACATCCAAGTCCATCCAAAGATTTCTTTTTCCCCCACTTTAATTTTTTGACCAGCAGATTACTATTTTTTCCCCCACGGACCTGTCCCTAGATTACTTTTACATTTTCAGTTGGTTTGATAGGGTATTTATTTAATAGGAAATAGTTAGTATTTAATTAACTAATTTCAATCAATAGATCATTGTCAAAAGGAATATATTAAAAAACAAAATTCGAAGATGATTTTTTTTTTTTTGTGTGCTAGTGGAGTTTTGTTTAGGAGAATGACAACCTCAAAAAATTAATATCAAATTAGAATCTTATCAGAACTTAAATTTTTAAATTTGTTATTTATCCTCTCATGTTTTTCAAACTGAAAATTTTTACAAAATCCTAATTAAATTTTAATGTTTTTAGGAGATTCTGAATACTTCTCAATCAAAATTTTAAAATGTTAGATTCAAGTGTTCTGTTCCCTATTCATATGTATATTGTTTAAAATTTATTTTCTTCCGTCTTATTTATAAGTTACATTTTAAAATGTCTATTTAATTTCATTTATAAGTTATGATGTGATTTTTTAAAATTATTTTTTAGATTTATTATATAGGAGCATAATTTAGATTTTTATACATTTATTTCTCTGTACTTTTCTACATTGATATTGATAAAATTGATATAAATAATTTATAAAACAGAGTAAAGGAGTATGTTTTTTCATTTATATTTTTCCTTTTAAATTTGATATTTATTTTCATTTTTTTCCTCTTTAACTACAAAAAGGCAGCAACAAACTCATAAAAACCCATATTTATAGGCTGTGGATTCTCTATACAATTGGGCTTAACTAACTATCCCCTTTCAAGTTATCTATTATAAATGAGCATGTACATGTCATCAACAAAGGTTAGTCTAATTAGTAAAAATTTAACTCATAATTTATAAAATTGTAAGATCAAATTTCACCGTTAAAATGAGGACTTTGACAGAAGGAGATCTATAAGTACATTTACAAATATTTTTTGAGTTTACAAGCATATTATAACTGTGGTGAGACATGGATACCCAACTTATTTAAACTTTTTATATCAAAAGAAAGAAAACCATATACATATCCATCCACTCATTATTATTTTCTTAATTTACTTGCTATCTTCAAATTTTCATACATGTACCTATGGATCTAAATGGTTGACCAATTCTAAAACGATTGTTAAAGCTGAGGAAGCATTAAAAAGAAGCAACAAGCGGAATGACCCTTGCATCACTAAAAGTCAATAAAATTGTCATAAAAATGTTTTTAAAAAGTAACTTTCACTTTCATCATCCGACGAAATGATTCACAAGCAAAAGATGTTGCATCAGGATAGAAATAAATCAGGTTCAAAAAGGGCATGTTTCATTTTCTGTGGCCTAGCGTCTTAATGTTGGATAGCAACATTCATGGATGAAGCTGTAAGGGTCATTTTCATTTCACTTGCAAAGTAATGGCACATGCACCCTGCAATCAATCCCTTCCTATAACATCTCTCCTCCTCCTTTCTGCCTTAACCACAGACGTATATAATTATCTGCTTTCAATGCTATCGAGTTATATTCGAGTATTATTGAGTTTAATTAGAAATAGTACAAGATTTAAACTCTTTGACATTTCTTAAGGCAAATCCAATATCTTTTCACTTGAACCAACCCACCATTGATTAGAAAAGTAAAGGACCACTTCTTTCTACACTCCATGCACCACATGCTTCATGGGAGCGTTTGGCCTTTATCCTATAAGGCTATAACATTTATGTCCCTTCTTTTTTGTTTCATGGAAATGGGGAAGGTGGGGACAAAAATCTATGCGTAGTATTGGAACGCAACCACAGTTAAAATTCAAACTTATGAAACTCGCATGGTATAATTATTTGGTATATCTTGAAGTCAGCATTCAAAGAAATTTCAATATGTCAGTAAAAAGGTGAAATTCCTATAGATCTTTACTGATTCATGAGAGTGGAAAGCGAGCCATCGCTTATCACTTCTCTGGAAAACTTTCCCGAGTATAGTTAAACAAATAAAGGCTTTCTTTGTTAAATGTGTTTGTGACATATAATGCTGAGTAATAACAAACGAGAGAATGAATAATTCCCTCCACCAATAAGTCTGAAGCGAATTGACCTCCTGATATACTATCATCTTACAGAAGCTACAAGACAGACAAAATGGATACATATGTAATCAAATGTCAGGAAACCTTGATGGCTTTTGCAAATCAAAAGTAGGTTTGCAGTGATGTGTATTAATAAGCTGTGCAGCTTCCACACACAATACTTCTGTCAATCAGCAAAAGAGACACCTTGTTAGAATTTCTCTTCAAAAGTCCTAGTGTATTCCAAAGAGATAGTTCTAGAAACACTAGCATGGGAATTTTCATATTGCAGATTAAACATTCATGAAACACTAACAAGCTAAAATCACTGGACCTGTCACGGGTAGAGTTGTAATTTTCAAAACATTGTTTCCCCTTACCCAGTGAGGATTGGTTCCAGCAGTAATAAAAGTGTAAAAGGGAGGAGGGAATCTGACAATCATTGTTAAATGCTAAAACTGATGCTTTAAGGTAAATGAGCCACAAAATAGTTGAAAATAAAAGTGAGGAACTTACGCAAATGAGCAAACAGATTTTCTTTGCCTTTTCTTCCTTTCCATTTCCTGCCTTCTTGGAGGTTGGAGAACAACCTTAATTGCAGTATCAAACACTGCTTTGACATTCTGAACCACGAAAAATCATCATTGTCAAAAGCTCTGTCATAATGTACTGTACATGCAATTACAAACCAACAGATATGAAATATCTAAATTCTTAAACCTGTTGAGTCTTTGAACTGCACTCGATATAAGCTGCTGCCCCTATTTGTTTCCTCAGTTCTTCCCCCTATTGGGAGTAAATAATGACCAGTAAATGAGCTCCTTTCATTGGATAAGTGTTTTATGATCATTCATTAAACAAAGCTGATATAAAGAATATAAACCTCGTTAGATGTTATAACGTTAGATCCTATGTGATCAGCCAAAAACCCCCTGTCTTCACGAAGATCTGGAATGCATGCCAAGTTCTTGATGTCATTGAAATATTCCCTCTGTGCAGAAAGAGTTATGAGCATAATGAAATCACAGAATTTTCAGTTCGCTGCTTACCTAACTTTGTGCCAACAAGAACAATTGGGACATTAGGTGCAAATCTTCTCAGTTCTGGCATCCACTGAAACAAAATAGAAGGAAATTTGAAATGAATGTTCCTCAAAAGTTAAATGCAGAAAATAGTAATACCCACTTTCTAAAACTTGGAACAACAAGAATGGTAAAAAGAGGAGGAAGAAGATGGATTGAGATTCTCAAAATTTCTCGAGGACACCAACATTTAAGATAAAAACAAGAAGGTCATAAGTGGACTCCACTTGTGTTACTAGTGTAGATTTTAACAAGGATTCAAATCCCATGCAAAGACAGGGTTTGACTTAAAATTCTATACCTTCTTAAGAACATTTTCGTAGCTGGCTCTGCTAATCAATGAGAATGCCAACACAAAAATGTCTGCACCTCTATAGCTCAGTGGTCTTAACCTGCTGTAATCTTCCTGACCTATAAAAGACAGAATCGCAACTGTATGAAGAATGAAGAGGAAGAACCAAACCAAACCACACCGCTGCTCTCGACTTTAAAATCTTAGCTGTAGAGGTACTTAGAGCAAGAAGAATTCTAATACCTGCTGTGTCCCAGAGTCCTAAATTGACAATGTTCCCATCCACGGCCACATTGGCACTAAAATTATCAAAAACTGTGGGTATATAGTCCTGATACACCAGATTTCACCAAAATAAGAAAGAAACAACAAGTGAGTCTAAACTGAACTGATCGAAACACGTATCATCAAACATCTTCTAAGGTATGGAACAAATGCCCTGGACATACAGAGAGATAGAGGTTAAACCCAAATATTATCCACGGAGACAGGCCCAGTTTCTTTTACACTTTCTTTTTTATCATATATCTGTATTTTGATGACCATATATAAGTAAAACAAGCCGAAATACAAAAAGAATTTTTTTTTTTTTTTTGAAGAGACTTACAGTGGGGAACTTGTTGCTGGTGTAGCAGATGAGCATGCAGGTCTTGCCGACAGCTCCATCTCCAACTGTGACGCATTTAATGAACTTGGAAGCACTCATCTTCTAAAAATTTTGGTGTTAGTAGGGAATGACTTGCTCACTGACTCCTCAAGAGCTCGAGTTAAACCTTAGAATTGAAAAAGGAAGTGAAGAAAGAAGACGACAGTGTGATATGAAGATCCTGGTCTCTGGGCAAATTAAAGGGCACTGTGTATATTAAAAAAATTTAAAAAAAGGGGACTCTCCGCTATTTTCAAGAAATAAGGAGGACAAAAATGAGAGGAAAATGGAATAATAGAGTGTAGGAGAGTTGAATTTAGGAAGTAGTGCTGGCAAGGCTAAGTTGCGACTTGTGAGAGTCGTTGCACCTTTTCGTCCCTCTCAATAAATTTCAAATCCAACGGAAAAATTTTGAATTAAACGAATGGGTCCCTCTTTCAAACGGCACCTACAGCTATCCCCCTCCTTGCTGCTTTCCAACTGTTAATTCAACAAAAGAGAAAAATATATCACAGTTAAGGAGTTATAATATCTAGATAGATTTAGTTATGGTAAGCATAATTATTCATAAGTTATAGATTATGAATTGTGGTAGTTTTATAAATTTTGTTAATTTATTGATATTTGGTAATAATTAAATTTTATAAAATTGAAATTGTTTTTAAAATTTTCAGAAGTAAACCATAACTTTTGTTTCCTAGTGTATGGTTGGAAATAAAAGTGTGGGGGCAAAAAATTAGGAGAGAAAGTAGGAGGAAAAATTGTATTTTTCCTCATTTGATAAGAAAAGAAGAGTGAAGAGAAAATAATACTTGGAATAATGATAATTTTTTTGCATATTTGGATATTCTCTACGATAGATGAATTTTCCGAAGCTGTGGATTGATGATATGATCTTGTTTTCTTTTTTTTTTTTCATTTAAAAAATAACATGCAGGACTTACATAATTTTTTTTAACTTTTCTCCGGAAAAATATAAAGGTTAAGAAGTTAATTTATAAATATAAGAAGTTTCACTTTTAAATCTTTGAATATTTACTTATTAATATGTGACATTTGACTTGTATCATTCATAGTTGTTAAAATTAGAGAGCTTGTTTAGTAACGTATTTTGGAAAATAAAAAAAATAAAAACATCTTTTATGTATTCTTAAATTATTGTTATGAAAAATGAGAAATAATGCAAAAAACGCCTCTCTTTTTTTCAACATGTTTTATAAAATCATAATTCTCAAAAAAATAAAAAATAAAAAGTTTCAAATAAGTCCATAATTTATTGTTTTTGATATTTCAACAATTATGAATAATAAGTTAGCATGAGATTGATAGAGTAGTCAGGGTAAGAATTAGGATGAAATTCAAATCCTTTAAAAAACAGCCCTTCACATATCACACATTAATTAATTGAGTCGGTCTTTTTAATCTGTTTCTTTGATTAAAAAAGTTCAAATGAGAATGAAGATGACAGCATTCAAAATAAAATGGGAGAATCTCACTTAGGCCCTAAGAGCATAGAAATTTACATTTAAGGTTTAATACAATTTGAAAACTCTCTACAAGTCTAATGGCCTAAAGTGAAAATATATTTTAATGAAAAAAGATACATTTGTTCTCCATTTTTGCATGAATGCATAATACAATATCCATCAATTCCCAATACAATATCTTATAATGTACAATTAATTTAGTAAAAATGATTTAATTTGAAATGGACAAGTTATGCAAGATGAAAAAATAACAGGTACTTATAAATGCACAATACTATATTTATAAAATCATAACACACTATCCTGTAATGTATAATTGGTGTAGTAAAAATATTTTAACTTGAAATATACAAGTTGTACAAAATGAGAAAACAACAAAATATTTATAAATGCATAATACATTGTTTACAAATTCTTAATGCGATATGTTGTAACTGACAACAAAATATCTAGGGGCAAATATATTTTTTTTTGTCAAAACATATTTTCACTTAAGACCATTGGGTTTGTAAAAAGTTTTTATATTATATTGGGTCATAAATATAAAGTTTTATACTATGAGTAAGTGAGATTCTTCCAAATAAAATCTGCATGCATTAGGATAGATTGGATGGTCTCCCTGAACCCACGTGTCTCATTGTCTGTATCCGACCTTTGATCGGAGCCTAATCCCCTAACCAATATATACTCCCACCAAATTATAATATAAGTAATTATTAATTAATTTACCTTTTTTTTAAAAAAAGTTAATATCTTTATTTTTTAAAATTTTTTAAATATTTTTAATCATACCCTAAATGAAATAAATATAATAATTGATTTATTCAAAACACCATTAATCCATTATTAATTACTTGAATAGAATAAAATAAAATAAGGGTATAATTGAAAAAATATATTTTACATATTAAAAAATGTAAGACATTTTTAATCAAATAATACCCTACAATATCGTAGTTAGTTGTCTCTTAACTAAAGTTATTTTTTTATGTTTACTCTTATTTAATAAAGTATTTTATTTTAAAATGAATAAAAAATGACTATTAGCAACACTCTTGATAAAAATATATTAATTATATTTTAAAATATTAAAAATTTCCTACATTTTTTATCAAGCATCTTATATTTTGATTTGGAAAGACTATAATATATTAGTAATTATTAAATATTAATACTAATGCTTAAAAAAATTTTAAAAAAATTAATGATTCAACCGTTGGAGCTTTTTGTCCGAACTTTGCTGCAGTCCGCACCTAGTCTAGAGCGCGCAACTCCAAAGGATAACGTTTCAAGGGTTACGGTCAAATCCTCAAATCACTTTCATGGATTGTTTCGTTTCTGTTTTTATTTCTTGTTTTTGGAAATTATTTTGCAATACAGTTTTTAAAGCTGTTGTTTAAAATAAAACAAAAAAATCAATTTAGTCATCTTAATTAAAAAATAGTTTTAAAATTAAAAAACTGGTCAATAATAATGATTATTGATGAATAATAGTAGTGGCTTATGATAATTATTGGTCAAGGTAACTTTAGTTTTCAATAATTAAATATAATGTACCTTAAAAATAAAAATAATTTTAAAATGTTTCTAATTTTTATTTTTTAAAAAAATTAAAATAATTTTGGAAACAATTAGATTCAAAACACTCATTCAAATAATTTTTTAAAAAATAAAAAACTGTTTTTAAAAAATAAAAACGTGCTCTTAGTTTCTTCTCATTGAGTTTTTCAATTAAAATATTTTAGAATTATTTGAGCTCTCAACAAAAAAAAAAAAAAATGCACGCACACACAAATATGTTTCCATTGAAAAGCCTCATCGAGGGACGAATGAGAAGCATGCTTGCCCTAATTATAAAACAGTCACCAATGCTAAGCTGTGATGACCCGTTAGCCTTTCAGCTTGACTTGGATTTATAAAGTCGCAAAAGTTTTGGTGTGAAGACAGAAGAGTGAAAACTAACTCAGGATTGATTTATCAAATATAATAAACAAATGGATTAGGTGCTACTAAATGACTGTTAATAACTACTACAAACTACCTTAGAATATGGTTTCTTTTTCTTGGCCTGACTTGGAATATGGTTTTAACAAAGAATATGGTTTTAACAACTGGCCAACAAATCAATAGAACCACAAATAAAATTAACATATCACGGATGTCAAGACTTACAAATGTTTGATAATACTATGAAATTGAGCTCTGCAATTTACATAGACTATAAAATGTCATATACTCCCTCCCATACTAGATTATAAGATAATTTTAGGTAAATTATGCATGCCAATAAAAATATATTAAATACACTTTACAATTTTATTTTTAAAAATACAAACATAAATTTTCAAAACTAATATTCATTTAATATAATGCAAAACTTTAAATAGAAAGAGAAAATATAATAAAGAAGAAAGGTAATATTAGAATATAAATAATGAAGTTTTATTTTTGTTAGAGTGTTTTATATTTTAGAACATTCAATTATCTTTAAAAGTTTTTTATAAGTTGAGAGTTTATAGAAGATATATATATATATATATATTCCATCTATTTCAAAATAATCTTCACAATGAATTTTTCACTATTTTCCAAATAATTATGGAAGGTAAAAAAAAGAAAAGAAAGCAATAATTATTTACTTACTTACCTTTTATTAATATCTTAATACACTTCAACAGCATATTTAAAAGAGTATTTATGTAGTGATATTTTAGTAAATTATCATTAATTTTTAACTAAGGTTACTAAATATTTTTAGTCTATCAAAAAAATATACATGTAACAATCATTTTAAAATGGAAAAATTAGATAGCGATGGTGATGATATTTTATTTTTGGGTTAATATGTAATTTAAACCTTAAATTATAGGTCTAGGGGTGATTTGAACTCTAAATTTTAAAAATGTACATTCTAAACTCTAAATAATTAAAGTTGGAGCAATTTCACCTCTATTGTTAATTTTCAACAAACATCCATCAAATTGGGAGCCTAATGTGTAATTTTCACCAAATAAATTTGACTAACGTTTGTTAAAAGTTAATAATATAGGTGAAATTGTCTTAATTTTAATTATTTAGGGTTAAAAATATATCTTTTTAAATTTTAGGGTTCAAATTGCCCCTGAACTTATAATTCAAGGTTCAAATTACAGATTAATCCTTTATTTTTATTTTTTAGGCTAGAAGGTGTAATATTTCAATTTAAATTTTAATAGTTAATTTGGGTTAATAAAAATTTTAAAAAATATTTAGAGGTAAGCAAATTAGTAGAAAATGATTATTAAATCTAATTTAGGATATAATTCTAAATTAAAATAAAAAAAATCAAAAAATTAATTAATTAAAAAATAAATAAATAAAATATTATTAAATTATTATTATTATTATAAAAAGAAAGAAAGAGAAAAGGTATGAGAAAGAAGAAGGAAAGAAGGAAGAAAACGTGAGCGCTTTCGGTGCAATGATTATCTATATAATAATAAAAAAAAGGGAGAGAGAGGAAAGAAGAAATAATAAAAAAAAGATGTGGGACCCACTAAATTTTTATAAAAACTCACCCATTTCCTTCATTTCTTTATTCTTTCCTTCGTGCGCGAGCTGAGACAGGGTGAGCGTGAGTCGCCGGTGCAGGAGATTTGAGTTTTTAAGGTAAGAGTTTTTAATAGGATATTTAGGGTGTGATTTTAAGCTTTTCAAGACTAAGTAAGTGTTCTCAAAAAAATTTTTAGTCATCATTTCTCTTTGGTTTCTGATTTTGTAGTGGTAGAAAATTTAAGATCTGAAAGAGGGATGAATTTATGTTGAATAAATATGGTTTTTGAGGTTGTTAGTAGTATAATAAATGTTCTAGAGTATAAATTTATTTATGATCTTTGAGTTTGTGGCTTATAGATCAAATTCTAAACTAGATCTGAAAATATATGTTGATTTATTGAGGTTTAGATGATTATTTGGGATGAGAAATGAATTATTATGGCTATAGGATTATGATTCTAAGCTAGAGACTCAATTTTTAATTTTTGAGTATTTTAGGCACGAATTTATGAAATAAAAAAAATTTTGATAATAGAAATTAGTTTAAAAGCTGATTTTTAGATTATTAATGTTTATTGATAATTAAAAGAGGATTTAAAAATTTTACTTAATAGTGTTGACTCTAGATTTGTATTAAGATTGAGATTAAGAATTATGTTATATTTTTAATTCTATTATTAGAATTATTTTATTAGTTTTAAAAATTGAAACTAATATTTATAAATAATATGTTATTTGTAGATTGTATTATTGATGAAGATTGTGGTGGAAGAGAAATTGTAAGGAATAATTTATTGAAAAAGCCACGAGGTAACCATACTTTTAATTTGTGATTTGTGTTACTTCATGTTAATTGGGTGATTATTGAAAAAATTATAAATTTTGTAATATTATATAATTGTGCAATATTATTATGAATTTATTTGATTATTGTGGGAGGTGTTGGGAGACTTGCTATTGTTGTTGTGTTTATGTGCCACGTGGTACACCCCTATTGGAGCTCAATAGGTGGCTTGTAAGGGCTCGGGCTAATTTACCTTTGGCCGAGTAATTTAGCACCAAGTGAGGGCTACGGCTCGAGGTTAATGGAGGGATATAAGGATGGTTATTTGTGTGTATTGTAATATTTCTTATATTTGTTGGAATTATATTATTTTTAAATTCTCACTTAGTAAGCACACACTTAACTGTTTGTACACATTATCATAAATTGGTATTGGTTACTGAGACTTTTGAGTCTCATTATGTGGTTAACAATTTTCAGGAGAAGAGCCACGAGTGACACGTGGAGGAGTCCTAGAGGCTTAGTGGTTTAGATCCACTGTCTCTTTTGGGTATTTGATTTATGATTTATAATGTGTTATATTGTCAATATTAGGGCTTTTTGTTTATTGTCAATTATATGAATATATAAATGTAATCATGCCTTTCAAACTATTTCTATTTTTGATATACTTTGGATGACTGTAATTTTAATATTTGATTTACTTTAGATTGGTTAAAATGGCATGATTATGAGGCCAAATAACTGGCTTGTGTTGAAAATTGACTAAATTGTTTATTTTACTTGTTGGGAGTATAAGGATGGACAAATGTGATTTAGTTTACTTGTTAGGAGTATAAGGATGGATAAATGTGATTTAGCCTAGTGACATGTGGGAGGTAAAAATTTATCTAAAATATTATATTATGTGAGTTAAAGCCAATTATAAAATATTTTATATTAAAATTATTGATATAAAAATATGTTGGGTGGCTGTAACCCAACTATGATTTAGTTAAATTATTTAAAAAAAAATGGTGTGTTACATAAGGCATCCTTTTAACGTATGGTACAACTAACAGCAATAGGCACTGTTCATAAAAGGAACAAATCATCATCATCAATGAATAGTCCATCTATGAGGTCTTATAAAGATCGGGATGAATTTAGAGGGACCTGAATGAAAAATAAAAGAGAAATTTTACAATAAAAATTTAATATAATAATTTGTAAGTAGAAAAAAAATCATTTCTCTCTCTATCTTATGAAGAAGTCCAAGAGTATGTTCAAAAATAATGATGTAGTGTGTGTTTGGATTACTTTCTACTCAGGGTTTGGGAGATTACAACCTCAATTAAGATGAAAAAAGCTCATTAACATATGTTTGGATAAAAAAATTTTGATTTAACATTGATTGCAGATCGAGCATTTCTTTTTTCTTTTCTTTTCTTTTTGGATACATAAGGTAAGCTTAAAAGCTTGAGAAAAAAGGTACAAAAATTTACACTCTTATCAAATAAAATTCAAAATAGCATATTAGGCCAGGTAACACCTATTCTCCCAATCCTTTTGCAAGAGATCCTCGCATCCTTCCAGAATTTCATGTATTAGCAATAGATTTTTGCCAACCTTAATTACATTCCAGTAAGAAAGTTTGCAATATTGCTACTTTCTCTATATATATGGTGTTCCTTGACTTCCCAATTAGTGCATAGCAAAATTTGATGTCGTCCAATATATTCTTATATCTATTTCTAGGACCCCCCTTTCTCATTGGTGTATTAATTGCTTCAAGAGAATATGAAAATAATTGTACCTTAGAATATCCTAGGAGCTTACAAACTTCCAGTCCTATCTTAATGGCATGAAGCTTAGCTGTAGGTATTTCTATCAGCCCAAGTTCCTTCTAAAAGCCTATAATCCATTACCCCTGTGAATTCCTGAACACTCCCCTATAAGTAGCATGTTAGTTTTATTGAATTGAGGCATTAACGTCAATTTGAATAAAACCTTCTGGTGGCAATCTCCATAGCAAAATAGAACAACCAAAGACATTGATAATTATATTTCTCAATACTCCATTAATAGTCTCTTCCATTAGTTAAGCTAAGCAAAAGTGAATGACTTCATTTCTTGAAGGTGTGCTATCATCAAAAAAATTTCTACATCTCGATATCCATAGATTCCAACAAACAAGGCTAAAATTTTTTGTCCACGGCCAATGCTTAAATCTATTTCCAACCAAGTTCTACTTAAGCCAATCTTGTAAATTACCACAAAAGAAACTTTAAAGTATGTTAGGTTTGATAAAAACTTTCCACACCTCACGATTATGGGGACACTATCTAAGGATATGCAAGATTGATTCCTCACTGTTATACTAAAAAAGACACATGTTATTTTCAAAGAGGCCATTTTTGGTTTTAAGGGAATTAGTTGATAATCTTTCTTGAGACACTTGCCACAGGAACATTTTAACTTTTTCTGGAATCTACCATCTCCAAAATTAAGTCTACTTAGGATTTAGACTATTGTTCTCCAATCTCACAATGAACTCATAAGCATATCAAACAGAGAAAACTTCATTCGGAGATCTAGCCTAACTAAAGCCATCTACACCATTACCTCTTGAAAGGGGTGTAACACATAGTCACTTGATAACATTGAAGGGAAGGTAATTAAACCATGCAAAACTCTTCCAACTTCCTTCATTTGACACAAAATCCCTAATCAAGGCTTTAATATTGCTAATATAAGCCCTGTTAGTCACATAAGCAATGAGGGGTTGATCAAGATTAGTCTATTTGCCTCACCAAAACAAAGTTTCTCTACCCCCTACAACTTTTCTTTTAACTTTATTCAAGAAACTATCCTAAACTTTGACAATGCTCTTCCAAGCATAGGAAGAGTCTTTCTTTTTCTTAACATTGATATGTCCTCCATGGTCACACTTATATTTAGTTCTTAAGCATTGGACCTAAAGGCATCTAGGTTTGCATAAAATTCCCTAACAAAGTTTAAACATGAAGGCTTTGTTTTGATTATAGAGATCTTTTATGCCTAAACCCCCATCTTTCTTTCCTATTTTGATGTCCTTTCAAGTAATAATGTGCATTTTCCTAGAATCATCAAATTGGTTCCAAAGAAAATTCCTACTCAATTTTTCAACTTTATTCAAAATCCCTTTAAGGAGAAGCAAAGATTGCATATAATAGTTTAACTTAGCTAAAAGAACATATTTAATGAGAATCAGTTTACCAGTTATACTCCAAAACTTCCTTTTCCATGAATAAAATTTTTTCTTCACTTTTTGGATAATAAGATCAAAGGTGAGGTTTATTGCTTTAGTATGGAGAAGCAGGACTCCTAGGTATTTTCCAAGGTCATTAGTAAGGCCTATCCTTACCATTTGATTCAACTCCATGGCTTTATTAAGATATATGTTAGCTAAGAAGCAGAGTTTAGATTTAGCCAAATTGATTCTATGGCCAAAAGCTTTATAAAAACCTAGTATGACCTTCTTAATAACTTCCATTCGTTCAAATGAGGCTTCAGTAAAAAGTAAAAGGTCATTAGTAAAGAACAAATGAGAAATAGCAGGTTCTTTCTTAGAGAATTTGAAAGGTTTCCATTCTTTTCTCTTACATTCCCTTTTAATGATGTGCCCAAGCCTTTCCATATAAAGAACAAACGAATATAGACTAAGGGAATCTCCTTGTCTAAGGCCCCTAGTGGGAGAGAATTAGGGGTGTCTTCACCATTCCATAAAACCTTTATAACACTCATCAAAACACATGTCATAATAAGATTGATAATAGAGTCACCCAGCCTTAACTTCTTTAAAGTATCATGTAAGAAAGCCCTATCAAGTATATCATGAGCTTTCTCTATGTCTACTTTAATAGCTGTAAAGCCTTGCTTCTTCTTCTTCTTCTTCTTATTTCTCATGTAATGAATTATTTTTTTAGCTATGATGATGTTATCATTGCTTCGTCTTCATTCAATGAAGCTACACTGTTGAGGTTTAATCAAGTAGCTTATGACTCCCCTTATCCTAGTGGAAAGGATTTTGGTAACAATCTTAAAACTAACATTATATAGAGATATGGGGCGCAATTCCTTGATTGATGAAGGGTTATCCACTATAGGTATGAGGACAAGGTTAGTTTGATTAACCTCCTTCACCTTGGTTGAATTTTAAAAATCTCCTTGATCATAGTACAAATCTTATCGCCTACAAGGTTCTATTATTTTTAAGAGAAATGAGCTTGAATGCCATCAAGGCCTGAGGCCTTGAAAACTCCCATAGTAAAGGCTTTATTCTTGATTTCAATGTTTGCCACCTCTCTCTCGATCCAAGTTAAATCAGCATCATTAATTGCAAGGAAATTAGGAAACCTAGCAGCCTTTAAGGAGATAGACATATCTTTAGAGTGCAAATTTTTAAAACGAGAACTAACCATGATTTTTAGATTATCTTGACCAATGATCCAATTCTCATGTTCATCTTTCAAAGCCACAATTTCGTTTCTTTTCCTTCTAATTTTTGTTGTGGCATGAAAGAAGCTTTTTTTTTATCACCCTATTGTAATCAATTCACTCGTGCTTTTTGAAACTATATCAATTCTTCTTGTTGGTAGAGTTTATGATAGTCCTCCTAGAGTTGCTTCTCCAATCTAAAGAGGCCATTTTTATCCTTGCTAGCTCTAATTTTGTCAATCCCTTTTAACTTATTTAAGACCTCTTGATTTTTGCGGGGGATGCTGCCAATCTTTTCTTTATTCTAGGTTTTGGCATGGGATGAGAAATTCTAAAGACCTTTGACCAATCATAATTATTCCAAGCCCCTTTAACTAAATTAGATCTCATACTAGGAGAGGAAGGATCCAAATCGCCCACGATAATGAGTATGTGATTTGAACAATATTTGAGATGATGAACCCCTCTGGAAAGATGGTGATTTACCTCCCATCTAATATTGCTCAGAGCCCAGTCTAATCTCACTTTGGTAGGATCATTTTTTCAATTAAAGCTATCAGCAACAATAGAAATTTCAATCAAATTAGTAGATCTTAAACATTCATCAAATTGAATGAAGGATTGTTTTATAGGTTCAACCCCACTAACTTTATCCTCAAAGCTGTGGAACGTGTTAAAATCTCCCTAAATAAGCCATTAGTCCTCCATATCAACCATAATACGACAAATAGAGTCCCATCAGGCTTGGCTTTTCACAAACATTGTCTCTTCATAAACAAAAGAGGCAAAGTAAGAGTCTTAGCTGTGTAAGTCCAAAAGTTTATTGTGAAGAATTTGGGCATTAGAGTAAACATAATCAACAGATGAGGGAGCCGAATGAGGGAGCTTTTTTTATGCACGTTATGATTGTTGGTGGGTATTTATTGTCAGATTCCTTTCTCGAGTCCTTATTCTCTCACCTCACCCGTGCCTTCTTCACTTTAATAAGCACTAGCCAATACCTTCAGCATTGCCGCTACTAACCACATCTGTGCTTGCCACAGTAAGCATCTATAGAGGTTGAGGATCATCATGTTTGCTCTGTCTATGTTGCTTTTCTTCATTCGTTAAGGTAAGGAGGGAGATAACATATGTGCTGGTGCTAGGAGAGGGAGATCACACTCGTGGTAAGGAGAAGGAGAAGAAGACGGAGGGAAGGAGTATAGAAAGGAGATGATACTGAAAGGGTTTGTGAAGACTCTTGCAAGATAATAAAGAAACAAATATAGGGCTTAGAGGAAAAGAGGAGGAGAAGAAGGACCTCAGTGTATGTTTTTGAGTGTGTGTGTGGGGCACTCTAAGCTTTGAGGAAGAAGATGATTGTGTGTTTCATTATTTTATATTTAATTATAATTTATTAATTAAGACAAAGTAAAGGAAGGAAAAAAATTTAAATCTTATTTCATTATTTAATTAAAATATACTCCATTTAATATAACCTTATCGGTGAAACATTAAATGGGGGAAAAATAAAATAAGATTAAAATGAAATGAGGTTTGCAATCTGAGAGCAAATTGTAGATAATATGAATTGAATATTTTATAATTTATGAATTTATTTTAAATTTTTTGAATATTTTGAATTTTATTATTTAATTATACCTTTTTAAAAACTAAGATTTTTGACTTATTAATGTATTTTATAGTTGCAATCTATTTTTTTTAAAAGAAATGTAATTTTAATCTTAATATTTTTTTGAAAAAAATCAAATTAGTCACAAAAATTTATATAACAAAACTCATGTCTATTGTGGTCATTATATATTACAACTGATTTTTGAATCAAATTATTTAAATAAATTTTAATTTATTTAACTAACTTTGAAAAAAAATATTCAAACATAAATTACATTACAATTACAGACCTTTTTTCCTAACCCTTAATTTGCTAATATCAATTAATTGCCAACCTCAACTACAGATTTTTTTAATTCAAACATACGGGTTGTCTTGCTTACAAGTAAGTGTTACAATGGCCTTCTGTGGGGCAATGGCCAATGAGATCCCTATTCACAATAGCTCTATCCTAAACCCTTCAAAAGTTTTGTTGATAGTCATGAAAATAGGAATGCTAATTTTTTGGCCATATCTGCTAGTAATTTGGCCCATGGATACCTTACTTTCGGCCATGAATGCTAATTTCTTGGAGCTCGCTTCTTGTTTTGTTTCAATATAGCTGCATGTTCCATTCAAAAAAAAAATCACCTCTTCAAAAGCACCCTATAAATGAACTATCTATCAGGCACCGTCCAGTGAATTCAACACACCAGTAGTCATAAGAAAGAGCCGCTTTATTATTTCCATATGCAGTACGTCGTATCCCTCTAGATCACATATTACATATTCAAACCAGAATGTTTCGAATATCACAGTCAATGCGGGCACACACACAAGACACTAAAAGAAACGAGGGACTACAGACACACACAGCATCATGAGAGGCTCAAAGAGCTTTGATGATATCTTCAGCACTTGAGACTGTGAATTCTCCTCCTTTTTCAACATTCGCAACCTTCACCTTGAGATCTTCAACCAGAAGGGCATACCTCCTAGAGCGGGTGCCCAGGCCTTTATCAGTAAGGTCAAGCTCCAGCCCCAGAGCTTGGCTATATTTGGATGAACCATCAGCTAGGAACTTCACATGCTTGTTCTCAGGGTAAGTTTTGGCCCATGCGTTCATCACGTATGGATCATTAACTGCAAAATTATATTTAACCACAAGTCAGCCACCTAATGAAAACGATCTGTATCAATATAAATCTCATGCTCATGAGCTCATCCCAGCAACATTATTTTCAGTATGCACGACTCTTCGAAACGTTAGAGAGTCATCTTTTATTCACCTCCATGGCACGGATGACAAATCTCAACCAATGAGGTCTAAGAAATTCAACCTACGTATGTCCTGTTCATGTTAAAAATTATAATTCAGGACAGTCCAAATATAATTATTTTCTTCTGCGTATACCTTTTAATTTAAATCAGTCTCTTTCATAAATTGGTAATGAAACTGAAAAGATTGATACTATTTCGCATCATCTTAACTCATTTAAGATTCAATTAATATTAAATTAAAAAAAAACAAAAGCCACAACTCTGCAACATGTTTTGACTTCTGACTGGGCCAAATTGAATGAATACAAGGATTATTCCAAAGGCACCGGTGAGTAAGCGGCAACATAGACAAATAGTCACACAAACTAGATATTTACCAGCGCAAGCATATCTTAGATGAAGATGCATATATGGAGCAGAATAAAACATTACTGGAAGAAAAATTAAGATGTGATATATACCACTAATACAGATGATTTCATCCACACCCTTCCCTTTCAACTCCTCTGCTCTCTCAATGAACCCAGGTACATGCTTCAAGCTGATAGATGGATAAAAATGTAACAGTAATTTTAAAATCAAGTTGATAGAAAGCTTTGCAGGGAATTCGATGACGTAAACGTATACATATCCTATTGACAATTATGCAGGATAGGATTGCACTATTCCAAAATATAAAATTTTAGGAACCAGCAGTTGACTTTGGCTTGCAACAATGACAGTGACTTTCACGGACTCTCATTTCCTCTCTATTGGTTGAGCACCATGACTCATTCAATAATCGTACCACACTCCCAAGCTCCAAGGAAATTTTAAACGATCGAGGAAAACATGCAGACTTGGATCAGGCATAAAATGAGATTAGCAGCAAAAATAGCCCCAGCAATTCTACATTAAATGCCGAAAATACATAGACTCCTCGTCCTCAACTTCGATCAAAAGGAAACGGGTCAAACTAATGCGACAGACAGAAAAGGCAATTGGAATGAAAAAGCAGCAAATTTTGACAAGGCCAGTGCCCTATACACTGAGACGAGAAGCAGTCGAATCGGGTAATCTTTAGGGTTCAATATGCTAACCAATTTCTTCTAGTTCTAAATTTCTTAACGCAATAAACTACGAATAGCAGCAAAATCCAAGAGTTCTTACCTGCAAGTAGGGGTGAAGGCACCGGGAACACCAACGATGATGACCTTCTTACCGGCGGCAAGGGAGTGGATAGACACGGTTTGAGGCTTGTTATCATCATCCAAGTAGGACAAAACTCCGTCAGGAATCACATCTCCAGCTGCGATCGGAGCCATTGAAGCCGCCTGAAATGAGGAAAGTGACAACTGAGCCACTGCAATATATGAAGCTAGTGGAAAAGCTTCAAACTGGTGTGCTATAAGGGCGCCACGCATTTTTCCGTACTTCACTCGCTATTGTGCTATATTTGATAATAAAATTTGGAGTCCGGACATTTTTAACTCGATTTTTTGTTTTTTCCCCCTCATCCAATTAATTAGTGCGACATCAGGTGGGTAAAACATAACGATAGATCCAATGGTTTTATTGGATTTTTAAATTTTTTAATATTTTTAATTTTTATAATTTTGATAAGATCAGACACGGTCACGCACGCCCCACTAACTTTAGTATTTTCAATCCTTAATATTAAAAAAATTATAAAAATTAAAAATAAAATTCATTATACTATAAAAATCAATAATTATATTTTTAAAAAAATAAAAAAATTTTAAAATTACAAGTTAAAACTTTCTATTGTTCAAAGACGCTAAAAAAATTTAAATATTAATTTAATTTTTTAATTTTACATAATATTTTATTTTAATCTCCTAATTTTATAAAGTATTTTTTAATTTTTAAATTCTAAAACAATTATTTATATCATAAAATTTTTTATTAAACTTTTAAATATTAACAAAAATATTTTTAAAAATTGATACATTAAGTTTAATTTTTTAAAAAAATAATAATGATTGATATAAAAATAATTATTTAAAACATGTTGGAGTTAAGAAATTGAAAATATATTTTATAAAAATTCAGACATTAAATTAAAATTTTATATAAAATTAGAAAATTAAAAATATATTTAGTTTAGCTAAAAAAAATACATGCTTTGCTTGTTGGCTAAGCTAATGTAATTTTAATTTTAAATTTAATCAAATTAAATTTTAATTATGAATTTATTATTATTTAATAAAATGCTAACAATTCATTTGTTGATTATGAATATAATTATTTTATCTTGAGCATTCACTTGAAACATTAAGCCAATAAAATTTGCCGTCGCCCTTGATTTTTGTGGAGAATGTGTGAATGGAATAATTCGTAATGATTGTTTCAAAGGAATAATTTCGTAATTATGGGGTATGGGCAACATTGATGGTGCAGGGTCAAGGAGATGGGCAAAGCACATGACCTCCATTTTTTAAAAAATGTTTTTCTTAATATTTATATATACATTATCACACCACCCTAATCAATATTAATAACATTCTTTCTGTTTAAAAATATAAAATATTTTTAATTAAATCTTATTATTTAATAAAATAATTATTTATTTTTAAACTATCCTATCTTTTTATATTTATTTCTATTAAATATCCTATAATAAATATAAAGTTATGTATCGATAGTGACACTTTAAAAAAAACAATAATTATAATTTAAAAGATTGAAAATGTCATTTTAAAACATTTAATTTTTTAAAAAATGTTTACAGAGAGGAAGTATATTTTAATTGAGTTATTATTATAAGATATTTTCATTCCAATTTTGAGGTTTTTTTTTTTTGGGGTGAAATCTTGGCATAAATGATGAGTTGGAGTATTAATTGAAAATTCATCTCCTGATCACATTCATGCATTTTGCGCACAGATACACCCAGGCCGGCAGCAGTTTCGTTGGCAACCACTTTTGCGTGGCTTGCAGGGAAATTACTTTGCATTATTTCACTATTCTTAAAAAAAAAAATTCAATTTTTATTTCAATAATTCTAGACATACTCCCTCCGTTACTATTTATAAAACACTTTTTAATAAGAGCAAACAAAAATGATCAATTCAAACCAATCCAATCAAAACCTAATAAAATTGATCATTAGTAATGTTTGATTTGGTTTTATAAATTTAAAAACTTAATGGTTTAGTTTAAATTTCAATTTTTTTCTTAAAACATTTACCAAATTTGAATCATACCTTTTATATTTTTTAAGAGTATTTTTCATAATTAATATTAGATTATTAATTAGCGTTTATTATTTTTAAATTTTAACCTCAACAAAAGTTTACTCTAAGCCCAAAATACTTTAATAACATCCACAACCCTACATTTCTCAATTTTGATAATTTCTTTTAGAATAAAATATGATCCAAACTAACAAGAAGTGTATTATATTGGTCGTTGTTGATTGAGGAGAGTCAAATACTTCATGACTTTTATTGATTTAAAACAAGTTTATTTTCATTATAGATCTTAAGATAATGTCTAATGAAATTTATCTCATGTTAACATTACTTATAATGCATACACTCTTATGCTTATTAAGAACAAAATTTGAGCATTTTTATTTTTGATTTGATATTCATTTCTCATCAATAATAAAGTTGAGAATGTAACTTAATTTTGGAATATGAAAGGAAAAAAAAGAGTTAAAAAAATATTAAAACTTGATCCATGCGTGAACCAAACCGCTTAAAAATAAACCAAACCAACCTTAATAAAAAAAAAAAAACCAATCAAGAGTCATTCTTTGTGCAAACAGATTAGTTTGATTCTATTCATGTTTTAATTAAAACTAAAATAAACCATACCTTTGATCATCCTTACTTTCTAGAAGTAATTTTTTGTTTAAAATATAAGACTTATTGTAATAGTTAAATTATTTTTTTAATTTTATCTTTTCTTGATTAATGTGAAGATACTTAATGTAGTTATATTATTATTTAAAATTAAGGATAAAAATAATAGTATTTTTTATTCTTTAATGATATTAAGAAAGAAAAAACTAGCTTTTTTTAGTGTGAAATGTCTATCATAACTGATGTTGGCAAAATGACTACGGAGAACCATGGTTGACTCGGTGCTGGTTGAATCGGCGGTATTTTTTTTAAAATTTATTATAAGGCGTGCTTATATGTAAAGCCGAAAAAAACGGACCGAGCCCGTCGGGCCTACCCGTTTAAGCCCGTATAATAGGAGGGCCGAGCTTACAATTAGAACTTCAAAATGGAAAACGGTCTCAAACGGGCTGGCCCGTTTAGGCCCTAATTTAAACGGGCTAGCCCTAAAGGGCCAAGGGCCAGCTTGTTTAAGCCCTTATATTTTTTTTAATATAATAAACTAATGAGCAAAAGACTGGGCTGGACAAAAATTATGAGTTGGATTAGAGCCCATATTTCTAAAGGACAGAAGGACGAAATAAAAAAAACCAACCCTAATCTAAATCTTGTTCACTTTCAGTTCTGACTTTCATGCGGTGCGTCTCTTTTTGCTTTGGCTAAGCTGCTGAGTGCTGTCACCTGTCTGTGCACTGTGTTAACTAGCTCCCGTGAGTGAAGTAAGGCTCATCTGATCTCTAAATCTTCTCGGCGTCTTACTCAATCGCTCTTACCTTGCTCCCGTCAGAGTGTGGGGACCAGGACAACGAAGTTGCGGTCGTCAGTTCATCACGCTCTCATCTATAAATCTTCTCGCCATCGCCGACATCAGTTCGCTAGTTCATCAGTTCGTTAGTTCTATGCTGCTAGCTGTTGTGCTTTTCGCACAGCTCGCCGTCGTCCTATCTCCCTCCTCAGCTCGAAAGTAGCGTTCAAAGGCTGTAGTTCTAACCCCCACCGTGGCATCGATCTTCCACCGTCTTGCTGTTGCCATCAAGGTCGTGCATTGGTGTATTTCTGCCGTCATTCTGAACACAAGTTTACCAAGCCGAAGACTTCTCCTCTTTTGCTCGTGTGTTCTCTGTTCTTGCAAAATCACAAAGCCGTACTGTGTTGAGTTCTATTCTTATGTTCTCCATTCCTGAGTTCACAAAGTTCTCATTCATCAATGCTGTGTTGTGCTTGTACTCTTCAACCTTCCCTCTCTTCTCATTCACAAAGTTCTCATTCATCAATTGCTCGTACAGGTCTGAGTTTTCTCCTCTTTTACTTGGGTATTTGGGTGTTCTGTTCTAGCTTTAATTTGTGGCTAATTTATTTCTTTTACTTTGATGCAATGCAATAGGTAGACAGTATTGGGAATTTACAATGTCTGCCTCACAATCACATAAGAGTAAGAGTAAGGCAACCAATGTGTCTAGCAATGACTTAGCCAAGTATGATATGATCCCTAGTTCAGCTGTTGGCAGTGGCAATATCGTTGGAAAAGATAAAGGGAAAGTACTTGCTAGTATTGTTCAAGAGGTAGAGGACGTTCAGGTGGATGATGAACTGAAAACTAAAAGGTCCAGAGGTAAGTCATGTTCTTCTGTTCAGGAGACTGATGAATCCAAGTCTAAAAAAGCTAGAACTTTAACTTCTGATGTTTGGAAGTATTTTACTAGAATTGAGGTTAATGGGAAACCTAAAGCAAGGTGTAATGGCTGTCAAACTCTACTAGCATCTAGTAGGGCTAATGGTACTTCACATTTAAATAGGCATGCTAGATCTTGTAAAGTTTTGGACAAATTTCATGATATTGGAGTGATGTTATTGGATAAAGAAGGCAATATTAGGTGTCGAAAAATTAATAATATGCGAATTCGAAGGATTATAACTATGGCCATAATTGAACATGATCTTCCTTATTCCTTTGTTGAATACAAGTGGATCAAAGAACTACTTTTGACATTGAATCCTGATGTTAGGCTCTTTACTAGAAAAACTGCTGTTGCTGATGTTATGAAATTCTTCCTTCGACAAAAAGAAAATTTGAAACAAAAGTTGAAGAGAAGTAATAGTAAAATTTGTTTGACATCTGATTGTTGGACTTCTGTGACTTCTGAAGGGTATATTTGTTTGACAGCTCATTTTGTGGATGAAAGGTGGAAATTATGTAGTAAAATACTTTCATTTTGTAAAATGGAACCTCCACATTCTGGGATAGAGCTAGCTAGAAAAGTACATGAATATTTGACTGATTGGGGGATTGAGAATAGAATATTCTCTATTACTTTAAACAATGCATCTGCAAATGATAATATGCAAGACATATTAAAAGAGAGGTTGAGTTTGCAAGATGATTTCAAATTAGTGAGTAATGGAGAATTTTTCCATGTGATGTGTTGTGCTCATATCCTAAACTTGATAGTTCAGGAGGGTTTGAAAGTTACAAGTTTTACTTTGCATAAAATTAGAGAAAGTATTAAATTTGTGAAAGCATCAGAGGCAAGGTCAATTCTTTTTAAACAATGTGTTGAGCAAGTTGGTAGCATTGACACCTCAATGGGCTTACGGCTAGATGTGCCCACTAGATAGAATTCCACTTACACAATGCTTGAAAGTGGAATTAAATATCGTCGTGCTTTTGCACACATGGCTGTCAATGATACAAATTACAAGTTTGGTCTCACAAATGATGAGTGGGCTAGAGCAGATGCAATGTGTAGCTTCTTGAGGCCATTTGAGAAGATTACAAGGTTGATTTCTCGGTTATCATATCCTACATCAAACTTTTATTTTATGCAAATTTCCAAAATTGAGATGTTGCTTGATGCAAATATGAAGAGCCCTGATCCTGTGATTCAAGAGATGGCTAGAAAAATGAAACAGAAGTTTGACAAGTATTGGAATGAGTACAGTGTCATTCTTGCACTTGCAATAGTTTTTGATCCAAGATGGAAGTTTAATATAATACAATATTGCTATACGAAGATTGACCCTATCACTTGCCATGAGAAGGTTGCTAATATTAAGAGCAAGTTAATATTCATGTTTAATGAATATTCAAGCATGGGGACATCTACCAATCTTGAAGTTGATGGGGCTACAAGTGGATCAAGTTATAAAGCTTCAATAGTCACCACTCATCATTCTTCCTTGGCTTCAAGTGTTTCAACATCAACCTCTTTTGATGATGCCTTTGATGTAAGTTTTAAATTCCTTGTTTTTTTAAATTCTTTTGCCTTTTTCATTAATCTAGTATTTGTTTGATATTTTTTTAATCCTTTATAAATAATGATGCAAGATTATCAAGACATTTATGCAATTATGGACCATTCTTCCTTGGATAAGTCTGAATTGAAAATTATTTGGAGGAACCAATACTAAAGCCTGATAGTTGGAAAGAATTGGATGTCTTAAATTGGTGGAAGAGTAATCAACACCGATATCCAATTCTTTCGAGGATGGCGGCTGATATTCTTAGCATTCCGATCACTACAGTAGCTAGTGAGTCAGCTTTTAGTATCGGTTCGCGCGTCCTAACAAAGTATCGGAGTTTCATTCTTCCAGCTAATGTTCAGGCTATCATTTGCGTTCGTAATTGGTTACATGGTTTTGTGTATAATGGTAATTTTAATTTATATTTATTTTATTTTTTATCGTGCAAATTGCAAACAACATGAGAAATAATAACTATAATTGTGTGAGTATTTTTGTTTATTATTTGTTGCAGATAATGAAGGTGAAGAAGAAGAAGAAGAAAGTCTTGATATTTTTGCCCCTGATGAGCCAGCTATAAGTGAATCACAATCAAATTTTGTTGAGCTTGATGATAGTAAAGAAGAAGATAATGATGATGCTACCAATGTTTGAGTTATTGAGTATTTATGTGTATTTATTTAAAGATTTTCACGAGACTATGGTTCTTAGTGGTGGTGGATATTGAATAGATTCAGCTCATCTTAGCTTCATTGCATGCTATCATTTTTATTTAGATTGTGTTTCTAACATCTAACTCATTTAGATGTTTTGTTTCTTTGGATATTGCTACTTGTTAAGTTTATTGCTACTTATTTATTATGGTTAGTTTGATTGTTTATTGCTTATTGTTGTTTAGCTTATGTCATAAAGGAATGATTGAACCAATTTTAATTTAAGAAAAAAAAAGGCAAAAGGGCTCGAAGCCCGCAGGGCCGGCCCTAAGCCAGTTATGCTTAGGGCCGGGCTTCAAGATTGAGCCCCTCAAAGGAAACTCGGGCTTAAACGGGCTGGCCCTTTTAGGCCCGAGCCCTTCAAGGGTTGGACCAGCCCGTTTTCCCAACTCTACTTATATGAGATGCATTTTAAAAGATTTTTATGGTGTCAAATATAAGACACTACTTTGAAAAAAATTTATAGCATAATATTTTTATTTTTTACAAATATTTTTATTAATTATGGTTATAGAAAAATAATACTTTTCTAACTCTATTTATAGGTAAAAATAAAAGATTAATTTTGGTCTCATTTGTAAAGAACTTCACTTTTTTTTTATTTTCATCTTTACCTTTTTATTCTTATTAAATGTTATAAAAATTATTAAAAATAAGTCTTTTTATCCTAATTAGGGGGTAGAGTGGAAACTCAACAATTTTTTTTGATAAAAAAATTATTAAATTTTAAAATAAAATTAATGAGTTTTAAATTTTTTTTAATTCCGTTAAAACATGCTATAAGTGATTTATAAATATGATTAGAGGAAAGCATACTAAAGAGATAAAAGATAATTAAAACAGGCTGAATCTAATTAAAATAGTCTTGAAAATTAGTGGTATTTTTTTACAATTTAATGATACAAAATATTTTTAACTACTCTTAACCTGTGTGAAATAATTGAAAATGTATTATATGAAGGACGGAGGAGGGGGCATTATAGATTTTTTTTTAAAAAAAACCAATAATAGCTAGATGAGATCCGAATGAAATAGGTAAAATATTTTTAGGAAAGCCTTTAAGAATCAAAACGATGAAACAAAAAGCGATAAATTAAGAAATAATTTTATAATCATGTAGAAAGAGGAAAATGTAAAATCATTTGATGGGTTATGCTGTGAAGTTTTAAAATCTTCACCAAGACAAGAATACAAATGAATATTGCTAGGGTGGTTGTGATTGCATTTCTATGAGGCGACCAATTAAAATTGCCATCAACTTGAAGGTATGATTGATTTTTGACTACTGGAATGAATTGAAGTATGTAAAAGTAAAACTGGACGAAGTAAAATCACACGAGGAGATGAAAAGAGTTCAGAAGGCTGTGTCCCATGCAATAATAGAAGCATTTGATAAATAAGGCAAGGTGGAGAAAAGCCAAGAAAAAAATGCACATACAAATCCCATGCCTGGCTTTCTTATGAAAGGAAATCAGGAGATAAGGGAGCGAGAAGTCCTCCATAGAGTAGAACAATACAAATTGTCTTGCTTATGCTTTATTATACTTGGCTTCACAGAAATGAGGTTTTGTTAAATTTGGACGGCTAGAGAATGGATGTTTAATGGTTGGTCTTTTGTTTTTCTTAAAAAACAAAGCAAAAGCAAAAGCAAACTCTTTAGTAGGCGCACACTCCTTACTAACTCTAAAAGCAAGAGACGTGAACCTTGTGTGGCGGTGTCTTGCGTGACAATCATCATGCGGATTCAGTGGCAAATCCTCTTGCAATTGCTGAATTAACTAGCCTGATTCATGGTCTTGATATTTGTTGGTTGAAAGGACTCGTAAAAGTGCATCTCTATACTGACTGCATAGAGGCCATTTCATTGATTCTTGAAGGCTGTAACAGGTGAATTCCCTTTGCTGATTTTGTTGACAGAAGCAAGATCTCTTTACCTTGGGGATTGGCAAGTAGCGATCAAACACGTGTACTGGGAGGAGAACAAGCAAGCACATCTCCTGGCCAACTTCTCTCACACTTTAAATTCAAACTTCATAATCCTAGATAACCCTCCCCTTTGTATATCAGAAGGTGGTGGTTGGTGAAGGAATTTTGTTTTGTTTGACGTATTTTACTCTTTATTAACAATCAAGCACATCCCCCTTGCCAACTTCTTCTTCTTGATGTTGTTGTTGAGCTAGCAAAACAGTATCTGCCACGGTTTAATTTCAACTTCTGCTAATAACCTTGTTTAATGCTTGTCACTTCCCAGCGCGACACTCAAAAAAAAAAAAAAAAGGAAAAGAAAAGAAAGAAGACGGTAAGAACTGGCAGTCTGAAAAATCATTCATGTTAACATTTCCCTGCATATCCACTTCTAAGCTATGTACATCTTAAAAAATGTATCATATATCTCTAACAAAAGCATTTCAAAGGTTTAATGAATTTAATATCGGTCGGTCAGATACGTGAATGACCTTTCTCTCCAGCAGGAAAATTTTGTTCACCCTCTTAGTTTATTACCCGTGCCTGCAAATTATCAGGGCATACAATAACTCTCTTGGGGGGGGGGGGGGGGAATCGAACACTATTGTTTTAAGTCAAACTTGTTTTTTCCGTTTGATTGGAAAAGCCAAGCATGTATGCTTCTTGGTGAGCTGGAGCAAATTTCTCTCCAGAAAAGAATTGTAATCAATACATTCTAACAGGATGATTCTAAGGGAAAAAGGGGTACCTGAATTCGGCCACCAGAGGTTCCAATCACCAAAATTTCTTCATTGCCTTCGATAGCCATGCAAGCAATCTTAACTTTTGTACCAATCTGTAATGTATCAATTCTATTCTGTTTCTTCCTATCCCAAATTTCCACAGCTCTTCCCTTGCATCCTAAGTAAATTAATTCTGAGCTCATTGCCATCGTCCTCATTTCTGATGCAGTTACAAGTGATCCAATCATATTGTAATTGGACGTGTTCCATATCTTGCGTACAAAGTTAGATGATTAACTTCGGTACACCATTCACTGAAGCAGCATCAATTACTTTAGATTCCTTTTCATACTACAAAACCCTAGACAACCCTTGGGGAAGAACTGTCGTTTATTCCAAGAATCTGAATAAATTCTTGGGCGATGAAAGGAGAATGAAATCCTCGTGCTTATGAGTTATGAACTATTGTAAACTTATTAGGTTCATTTTGGAGGTAACACGGATGTTTATTATGGGAATCATTCAAAATTTTAACTGCTTACTCGGAAGTTTCACCCCGAACATGATTACGAGACTCAGGAAGGGGCAATTTGTTTAATTTTCTGCCTTTTCCTTCTAAGTATTTCTAGATTATGGTAGAGATACCTTTATAGCAGCTCCATCCAAAGTAGAACTGGCTGCATAGATACATTCACCACGAATCTGCAGGGCATAAACGTGATTTGCTTCACCAAGCAATCTTTTAGAACCACTTTGAATTTGACAGTTCCTGTTTCCAAATCTATCTCCTGAAATTTCAAATGGGCATTATTTTCAGAATTGTGAAAAGAGTCACAGTGGGTTTAGACAGTCAGAACTCTGAAAACTTGCTACCTGAATACTGGTGTCGTGGCATCCACAGTAAAGTCTTTCGTGAACAAGAGTCAAGCACCTGACGTATTTGTTACTGTTTAACAGCCTCAATTCGCCATTCAATGATTGAACCTT
Source organism: Prosopis cineraria (assembly GCF_029017545.1). Classification (NCBI taxonomy): domain Eukaryota; kingdom Viridiplantae; phylum Streptophyta; class Magnoliopsida; order Fabales; family Fabaceae; genus Prosopis; species Prosopis cineraria. The sequence goes on from NW_026555332.1 coordinate 40,837,077, forward strand.
CAGAAATAACAACGTTGTTTCGGACTTCAGGTGAATAAATGATTTCACTTTTTTTCCAACTACACAAGACCTAGCTAATAAGCATTACATTCATTAGCGGGAGAAGAAGCATCAAGCTCCCTGCAGTTAAAACTAGGCCACTCAGAGATTTACCTTTTAAAGAAAGAATCAGAGAGAGCAAAGTAAAAGAAAACAATGCAACATGTAACTCGTAACAATTAATCAAGCAGGATGTACGAGTGTAACAGAAAAGCTTTTTCCTACTAAGAGGAAGACTCGTGTTATTTTGGGATCTGGCGTGCCTGGTCACATCAGACTCTGGCCCATCCGATGAAAAAACATCAAGGATTCATGATTTCATTCAGTACCTTGACACCATTTCCCTGAGGAATGTAGCAGAATTTGCTGTTGGTTATAGCTAAATTACGAATGTGATCTTTCATATCATGCAACTGCCCACTGTATTGCTGATTTTCCGAGAGACCAGACCTGGTCATCAATGAAAAGAGAGTTTTATTGAGATGGAAGTATAACATTTTTTTTTTTCAGACAAAAAAGAATAGAGGACATTACCTTTACAGATCAATCAAGTGAACTACTGCATAGTTTGTCACCCAGCTTCCAAAATTTCCAAACTTGAAGCAGCTTTCATGTGTTCTTGCGTCTGTTGTGTCAGATGGAATAAGTTCCCCCTCGCTGTGTAGACCTTTAGAAATTACAAAGAATTTGTCAAATGAGCTTATGTTTTTATATTGCACAAAGCTGTTAGAAAAATTAGACCATAAAATTTGTTTTTGTCCAGTTCAAGTTTGTCCTTAGTTTCAAGCTATTCAACCTATCAAGCATGTCGCATAATATCAGTAGATTCCCTTTTGTTAAGCATAAATCTACGTTTGAACATAATTGGCTCTTGCATGAACCCAGCACTTCCACCAACAATCAAGCACAAGTTGCTAGTTTGATCACATGTACATTGGTTAAAGTAAACATTGGTTTAGTTTCAACTTATTATTCCAGTTATTCAAGTAGTTTGTTTTCTGCAATTAAAAATCATTTGAGGTGCTGAAAATATTTGCAACAGTTTAATTACCTTGATACTTCCATCTGAATGGCTTGAAAAAATTTTATCCTTATGACAAATGACAGACAACACTTCTCCATTCTCACTGCAGTCCACCTGAATCAACTCTTTATGCATCTAGATGTCCTGTTTCAATCAAGAACATTTACATGGCTAACACAGCGGTTCTATTTTAAAATGATTTAATAATATAGCAAACTTACTGCTTTAGATTCATTCTTTTCAACCAGAACTTTAAGCATTTCAGGTGCAAGGAGGGAGAATCTCTTTAGCTCTCTCAGACCTTTTAGGACATCCCTAGTGTAGGAAGTAAGATCAAGCACTCCATCTAAAATTTACAATGTCAAGCGCACTCCCCATTTTCTGAATTTCTAAAATAATGACACGCCGTCTTACATGTATCAGCAAATGGTATAAAGTAAAACAATTCACTTCAAGTCTTAGAGCTTTATGAACACGGCATGAGGAGACTTGTTTGACACTGATCAAAATATAAAGATGCCAAAATAATGATATACATATATAAACCCTGAAATAAATTAGTTTGTTGCATTTTGTGTCTTATTATTTTTCATCCAGATGCAGCCAACTTGCTTTTCATTATTTCTTAAATAGAACTTTTGGTTCAAACAGAAAAGCATGGCTTGTACAACTTACCAGGGTGCTGAAGAAAGCTATTTAAAGCGAGCATCGAAAGGACTCTATCTTCTGTGTCCTTAGCAGATTTTAATATAGATACAAAGCGCTTGAGCATGCAGACACAAGCTGCTCCTCGCATTCCTGTATCAGGTAGAATGTTAAGCATGTATGTAAGCCATGTGGCTGATATAAAGCATGATGAACATAGCTGTGTACTTCAGCTTTTCAGGCCTTTGGAAAGCCTCAAAAGGTAGGTCAAACTCATGGCTAACTAAAACGGATGCAATTTTTCTCTCCCAATCTTCCAGTTGTTTTCAAATAGAAATGAAAATAATAATAAATAAGGTAACCAAAAGCATTATCTTTGTTATCAGGATGTGTAATATCCTGAATTTTAATTCTCAAACTTAAGATATTAATTATGGGAGATTAGTAATGAGTTAAGAGTTGAATGGTTTGGAAACAGTTAGAATGGATTATCGGAACTAATTATTGTCAGTTACAGCCTTAAGATCGGATCTGGAAGCTTAATGAGCCGTGCAGGCCCAAAATGAGAGAGTTATGAGATCCTGGGTTTTGAATTTCATCTGCGGGCAGGATGATAATTTTACTAAACATGGTTAGATTGTTGCGTAACAAGTGGTAGGGATGGGATAACAATAAAAAAGAGGAAAATGAGGGGCATTTTGGAGATTTCATGGACTTTGAAATTTGGCGGAACCCAGGCATGCCGCCCTGCCGGCCAAATAAGCCGTTACAAGGAACAGTATATTCACATATTCATCACATTGAATTAAAGCCAAAGCCGTGATTCAATCCCTCCGCGATGCTCACTTTCACTTTCGCGTTCACTAGTCAAGTAGTCATGTTCTTCTGCTTCCACTATTTTACACCTCAATCTCTTCCACACATCGTCTCCTTTCTTTTATTATTTTTTCTTAAATCCTACTAGCGTTATACGCAAGCATCATTCCATTTCTTTCCACGTGCCTTGTGTGTGTTCTTTTTCTTTTTCCTTTTTTTTTTCAGTTGTTGTTTTGCTTAGTTTGCTTCAATTTTCTCAATTCAAATTGATCGAACATTAGTAGCTTAAGTTTGGATTTTGTAAATATCATATCTAAGTTGCTTGTTTGTGTTTTCATTTCTCTTTTAAGTTGTGATGGTGTTCTTTGCAATGTTTTAAAACTCAAACTAGATCGAATGATTCGACCGTCTATCACTTAATAAAACGACCTAGTTCAACCATTTGGATCACTTTCACATTCAGACAGGGTTGACTTGGATAGTTTTAAAAGAACCGAATTTGATTCAGAAATCGAAATGAGTCAACCTAGGTCAAAGCCAAAAAAAAATTTTAAAAAAATGTAGGCTAAGTTACTCAAATTCATAATTTCTCTTCTCTAATCTCTAACCTCTCCTCCATGACTTAAGCCCAATTTCTAACCTCTCTTCCAGCTTCTACTTCTAACTCTAGCAATCCAGTCTTTGACATCAAAATCAAAAGCTCATGAATCATAATATAATGATGTACCTCCAACTCCAGTGTTTTACTTCAAGATCGTGAGCTTGTGACTACATGTCTCTACCTTTAGCTCCAGCAGTCTACACATCTAACCTTTGGCGTTGAGATTCCAAACACCATCAACAAATTAATGTTTTATTTATATATTTTTTATAAATAAATATTATTTTTATTTAATTTTTACGTTACTAATTCAAATTGCCGGTCTTACCAATTGAATCATGAAAATCGCGGTTCGTTGCTCTTTTCGATTTAATATCCAATCCAAGTTTCAAAACAATGGTTCTTTGTGCTTGAAAAAAAGAAAAAATTTGAAGAAAATGAATTTCAAGTGAAACTCAAGTGGCTTTAATATCAAGAAAGAAATGAATTCATTGTTTTCATCACAAGATGAATTGATTGCTTGCACGAGTTGTTTGAATGAAAGAAGACAATATCATATGCATTTAAATGCTACTTATACTCCATGTATTGGTTCTTCTCAATATTATGACTTTTGTTATATTTATTATAGACAAAGTCATTCTTGTGAGTGTTGTTATCTTAGCAAAGTCTCTAACTATATGGGGGATGATTTCATTAAAAGCAAGACTTATTTTGATCATTCTTTTAATCCTAATTGGAGTTTACAGAAACATGAGTTTCTGGATCCTCATTTAGATTATTATTTAAATGAAATAACCCCACCTTTTCACTCTCATCTGTTGAAGAAAATGTCTAAGAGTATAAGAAAGAGTCTTGCTTAGAAAGATAATTTGAGGACCTTACGGATGTATCAAAGAAACTTACAAATTCACAAAAAAATTGTCACTAGTGTTGAGTCAAGTGTTGAAAATATTAGAACCTATATAAGCCAAATATTAAAAGATATTAAAAAGGTAAAGCAACAAAACACTACCATCATAGGTTTTTGTGTGTCTTTTTAAGTGTCTCCAGTTTTGTTTTGTTTATTTTTTTTTAAAGTTTTTTATTGGGATAGATAAACAATATAAGTTATTTGTCCTTACGTTTCGTGTTGCCTTTTGTATTCAGCTTCAGACTTTTGATTCAGCTCAAGCAAGGACTTAATTTTTATTAATAAAAGTTTAGATAACTTAGGTACCCTTTATCAGGGCATGTTTTCAAATTCAAAAAAACGTTACAAAACTATTCACTTACAAGGTTCTTACAAAATTCATAGCGGGATTTAATCTTATTATCTTGTAAATCAATCATTATGATTTGTATAAATTTTATTGGTAAAACTTTAGAGGAAATCAGGCATGCATGGATTTTGTTGTCGTTAATAACAATCGTGATGTCCCTAGGTTTCGTATGCGAGCAAGGCATCCTCGTTCGTGATCCAACTCGCTTGCTTTATTTCCTTCCCATTTGTTCAATATTCAAAATACTTATCACATTCTTCTCATTGATCCTGACCAGTTACCAGTACTCATAATAGCCCAGATCCTATTACATTCTATACATACATTTTTACATTTTCTAAAAAAAAAAAATTCTCCACACATCTTAGTGTGCATGCAACTTTATATTTTATTTTTGAATTTAATATTTTCATAAATTATACTATTTTTTATAATACTAACAGGATGTAGTTTGAATTTTTATAATTTTTTTAATATATGAGACCTTTAATAAAAATAAGTTCATTCAGAGACTATAATGATATTCTCCAATACAATTTAATGTATCAAAGGGCTTATAGGGCCAACCTACCAGACGAGCCCACTTAACGCACATTCCTAGCTGCATTGGCCCAGCCCAATATGATATTCAAAGATCGTCTTGGCCCATAATGAATCGTTTCTTTTAATATTATGTACATACTGATGATTTCAAAATTATTTCATTTATTTGGCAGTATTTTAATCCCTGGTTTGTTAAAGGAAAATGAACTATGGAAAATGATCATAACACAAAAAATTAGCCTCCAAAAAAGCATACAAGACGACCAAGAATATGACATTGAAACGACAAGCAGCTACAAAAGTCTACGTTGGAGCCTTGGAGGCAATAATGGACGACCTATGTCGCATCATCAAACATCTGAATTCTGAAAGAAGAATCGATTGACAATATAATGGAAATGACATGGCCTGGCGTTTTTGGGATTATTTGTTGCAACGAAAATCCATTCTTGTGCTGCAGCCAAAGGCATATTTATTTCTCTGAATATAGGAAAAATTATATTAAAAACAAAAAACCTGGCATAGGAGCCAAGCATAGTCGGGGAGGGAAAAGCTCTTGGATGTCTTCGTTGATGATTGGATGCAATCTACATGCAGGATCTAACTAGAAGAAGAATCTCGATTTATACATGAAAAACTGATCATTTTCAGTGGAAAAATTAAAGGCATATTTACGAGAAAATCATTTAATGAAAGCAACTAATTTCAAAATTAAAATAAAAGATGTTCAAATATTATGTCAAAAAATAATACTCCCTCCAGTCTTATTTATAAAGTACATTTTAGAAGTAATTTTTGATCAAAAATATAGAATATCTTGTAATAATTAAACTACTTTTTTATAATTTTATTTCTTCTTGATTAGTATTAAGGTATTTATTATAATTGTATTATTATTTAAAGCTAAAAATAACAACAAAAGTATATTTAATTTTTTTAATATTAAAAAAATAATTTTTTTATATGCGAGAAACAATTGAATGATGATGATGGCAAGTCAAATAAGTTTCCTTGTTTATACAAATGGATATATAGATTGGTAGCCCCCACGTGAATGCAAAATTGCTGGTATTCTCATCTTCATCTTGCATGGGATTTCCGTTGATAGATTCTTCTTGGGATTCTTGTCAAGATAAAAGCACATATACAGAAATCAAATGTTCTCAATAATTAGAGCTACTATTTGGAAATTATGGGACGTGACCTGATAGGTATAAGGTGCTATTTTAATTTCTTGTCGTTGTTCTTTGTGAATCTACTGTACATGGATTAGATATCGGTTTTTTTTTTGTTGGGTTGGCCTGAAGATTAGATATCGTTCTTGTCATTATGTAATACATAAATCCATATTTTTAAGTCAAGCTTGGTTTTTAATCATTCTTCGACCACCTAAATTTTATTTCGTCTAATTATCCCGGGCATAAAAAGGAGTTTTGTTTTCCAATTAATTATATTTACAAACGGATATAAAAATATCGTCCAACTATTAACATTTAAATTTACAATAATCAAGTACTGCTATACATTAGCAATAAGATCTCAAATCCCGAAGTTTGATTCAGTGATATAACGTGGTTTTGTGTTTGGAATATATAATGGACATACGGAAGAGATTCATCTTTTATGCATTAGGCTATCATTTGCATATCTTTTTTTTCTTTGCCTGAAATAATGCTGTCAATACATCAATCATTCTCATATGTAAAGAATTCATCATAACCTCTTAGATGTAATTTAAGATCAACTTAGATATTCCTTAATGCTAATCATAGGTATTTGTGTGTGTTTAATTGTCCTTAGTCCCAAAAAATAAAGAAAGATTGAAGAGCTAGAAGCTGGAGATCAGATGAGGATGAAAATGACAAATGTAGTCACTAGTCGACGTAGCTTAGCATTAATTCATCAATGATTGATGATTGATCATACAAATAATATTGCATATACACATTAACTAAAATCTAGGATAGGCCGATATCATCATCATCATATCGGTTAAGCTAATTGATTAAGGAAGATAATAGCGAAAAGCTGGATTTAATTTGCATGAACAACAGTAGTAGTCCTTTAAATAATTAGGAGGAAGCTAGAGATTGCAAATTGGGAATTAATTAATTGATGAGAAGACAGTACATGACTCAAGCATCAGTGTTATTCAGGAAGAAGCAGTATAGCATCATGAGCAATCAGCCTTGGAAAGTCTTATAGCAGATTGACTGCTCATGATGGTATAGCATCATTTCCTTGAATTAATTTGGTTCTTTCATCTGTGTCCTTCCATGCATGATCTGGCTTCTTTTTCTTCTTCTTATGCGATAATATTAATTAATGGCCAAATAATTCTGATCTATCGAAACCCTGCGCCTAGTGCAGGAGCCCAATAGTCTGCTCCATTATCACTCCCAACTTGCATTGTGCACGACACTGGAACCAGACACAATCCTCTACTTCTCAGGTCCTTCTTCCCTTCTTCTTTTGATTCCTATATATATATATATATATTTAGATAGTATCATAGTAACACCGTCAATACATATATATGATTATAATCAGAGGTTACTTAGTGGAAAAAGAATTAGTAATTATTACCTGCGGATTACTACAAGGCGCTTTCCTCTTCAAGCTGTTTTCATTCAGCAGCTGATGATGAAAGCCAGAAAATATACAAAGAGATGAGAGTTTATAAATAAATATAAGTATATTATCATCATCTAAACCTTCTCTCTTGTTTTAATAAGGTAAAAGGAAGCCACTTGTATCTGATTAATTTTAGTATAATAATGTTAAATCTGATAAAGCTGGTGACATGTCCATTCATTAGTCATCTACCTTGTTCATTTAACAAATAAGAAATTGTAGCATCCTTCCAAATACAAAAGCCCCAAAGCCCTTTTAAGGGGTTAATGGATCCAATGAAAAAGCCATTTTACCTGACCAGGGTCTTCAGGGAATATACAATTATTCTCTCCTTGAACCTAACAACAAATTAAATACTATTAATCACAATTTATAATCATGTCATAATTACTAGTATACACTATACAGTACTCATGCAAGCACTGTGACTAAAACCGAATAAACCAGGCACATGCAAGAAGAAGAATGTGTGTGTGTGTGTAATTGATGAGATAATTAATTAACCACAGAGAAGGGTTTAATGTAATTGAGGTTAATTAAATTTCTTACAGCAGATTGTTGGTGCCTGAGGCTTGATGATGTGGCACTGCCCAAGTATGGTAAGCTAAGGACCTGCAGAATCCGAGGGTCAAGAAGAGGAAGAGGAGGGAACTTTGAGGACTTCAAGAAATAGAATAATGAAAGAACAAAGTGAAATGGAACTTTAAAGCTAGCGTGCGAGCCAACACTGACTGACTCATGGTTGTTTGGTGAGAAAAGAATGAAGAAACATCACCTCGATTTGACTCTGAAGGAATCTGATATACCCAATAGCTTCTAACAGCACAGAGGCCGTGTCAGTCTGCAAAAGTCACAAATACCACACCGCACTAAATGTTAATCATCCACAATATATTCTCTCATCTTTTTGTTTTTTTTGGATGATACAGAAAAGTATAACGGACGCGGAACTTCATGTAGAAACTTTTATCATTCTCTTAATCGAGTGGATTCAAATCTCTCACACAGATGAGAAAATGCATTATTACCCATTGTGCGTGTCTCACTATTTTTCTGACACGAAAAGTCGAAGACCTCTGGAAAATGAGAGAATCTGTCTTGACTAGACTCATGCTTATGTGGTCGACATAATTTTTGTGATTAATATTGTTTAAATAAATTTGCATTTTTACTTTAAAAGTGAATCTGAAAGACCAAAATGATAAAGTATAACTATAACTTGTAATAACTAGAAAAAGGTATACGCTTTTTATACTTGTGGGCTTCTTCCTGTCTTCACAGAGATTTATTATTTTTTTAATTGGACTGTTGTATGTATATGTGTACAAAACTAGAATTTTGATACGTGCAGTTTAATTATACAATTAAGGTGTCGTTCCAAATTAACTAAACTAGGCTTACCTTCCGAATGGAGAAACTAGCTGATGAAGGGCTGTGATTCTGTCACCCAGCTTCTCCTTCCTAACCTGAAATTGAGAAGATAATGACAGGTACACATGCTTGACAGTTAGTTTTACACAAGGATTGGTTGATTCAGTTGGCTGAGAATAATTATTCTTCTTCTGGGATAACTTGAGGAAGAAAGAGATAAAGAATCAGCATGATTGGGAATTGGACAAGCAAGAAAGACAAGAATTACCACTCACACATGATGTCTGTTTGGGTGTGCTATCTAAAAGCCCAAAGAGAGTTGAGTGTTTGGAAATTTCTGCGTGGCTATAATATATACGTTGTTCACATTATATATACCTTGAAGGTAGACTGAGCTCCAGAGCCTTGAACCCTAGCCTTCTTCGCTGCCCCACCAGTAGTTGCACTGCTGTTACACTTGACAACGAAATTTTGGTTCATTAGAATAGTATCTAATAACCCCCATAAGACTAAATAATTAAAAGAGATATAAAGTAATAGAATTATTATAAGTTGGTTCAAAGAACACAAGGAGAAAAAAAGAATCCCAAGCAATTCACAAAAAGCAGGATGACCGGAGCTCTTGATATTAACTATTAAAGACAAGCTTTCAGGTGTCGGGAAAATTTAAACTTTCATGTAGAACCCAAGAACTTCAGCTCAAGAACACCTTCTATGACAAAATTGCCCAGGAGATCAGAACCTGATCTTTTTTTCACTCACAACTTGTAGGCCCCTTTTTTGTAATTAAGAAATAATTCCCATCGATCAAGCACCGCCTAATTAAGGCACCGAGATGGTGAAGTACGTTCCGCAAACATAGTTTGTGTGACTCGTTTCCAGGAACAAGAGGAAAACAAGTAAAACAACAGTACTACTTCAACAATATTGGGGGTGTTAATAGAATGCTTATAGGAAACCTAGCATCTGTCTCTTACCTCAGAAGATGGATCTGGCAGAGACGGCTTAGCATCGGCTTGATTGTTAGAGAAATCCAACATATTGCTGCTGAAACTTGTGACACAGGACTTTGGAGAAGAAGCCGGCACAACTATTTGATGAGGCCAACCAGTAGGTTTCACTGCCTGAAATTCTTCGCTGTTTCCATGGCCATAACCATAGCTGTTCACTGAACTTTCTTGCTTAATATCCACGAGAGCTGCATTCGGTGCCTGAAACTGACCCATGCCTCCTCTATCTTCTTCAGCCATCGATCCACCCCTTTAACCAAAAACCATAAATCAATATCACATAGATCATAGCTAAAGAAATACATGTGCAGATACGTACATGAGAAGTTGGGTCCATGAGTCTGGAAAGTGGTGTTGATTATTGAGGTCATGTTGCCAAGAAGGCAGGTGTTGATTGGGTAGAAAATTGGAAGGAGAGGACAAGAAAGGAGAAGGTTGTTGAGGGCGCATGGTATTAATATTGATGTTCCACCAGTTAGGGTTGGCCATCATTTGCTGCACCGGTGAGCTCTGATGAAGAAGATGACCTCTATTCATGCCTTCTTCTGATGCTGTAACTCTCTCTCTCTCTCTCTCTCTCTCTCTGTGATCTCTCTATCAAGTTAATTAAGAAGTGGAAATTCTCTCCTTTCCTCCCGAACAAGGGTCTTTGTAGAATCTGAGAGGTCCTCCTGCTGTTGATTATGTAGGACTAGCTAGGAGAGGAACGATACTGCAATTGGTCCCATATATATACATACATATATATATTATAATGCAATTTGAATAATGTTTAATGATGTAGCTATTAGCTAGAGGTTTGTGAATGCGAACCCTCTCTGTCTTTTGTTTTTCTCTCCCTTTCTTTCTTTATTGCTTTGCTTTGCTTTTCTTTTCTTCCTTCCTTTCGATGTTTTTCCTTTCTCGCCTTTGCTTTTTCTATTTCTCCACCGCTTTCTTTTGCTTTATCTTAAAGTGGGACAAAAAAAGGTGGTACCAGTTCCCATTAAATTAAGAATTCCAATATACATATATATATATATATATATCTGCATCTCATCATCACACCCGAGTGCATGATATTTCTATGCTACGAAGCTACGTGGCGCCTCAAGATGCCACATGTACATATGTTACACAGCCTTTTGTTCTCTCTGTGTGTGTGGCAACTGATTAAGCAGGCGATTGTGTAAACTTTTGGGAAGTTTGACTTGTAGAATCCAAGCACTATAGAGGGTTCCAAACTTTTAATTAAATTCATGCGTCACTCAATATTTATTCATATGCCCATCAATATCTGCAATGAGTGAAGTCGTGTCATGTATGTATGTATTTATGTAAACAGTCTAAAGGATATTGCTAATTAATTATTGATGAAGTGTCAGCCCTTCCTTGGTTTTTGGCTTTAAAAAGTAATTCTAGTTGAGAATGTGATCCTGTACTGGTGTGCATGGTTGATTGAATTTTATCTATATATATATATATATGGATGGATTAATTGAGTGTGCATGATAACAAGGATGAGTTATATATATAGAGATCTTACCAAAACCATATTATACTTCGCTTGCCAATATAGTGTACACGTAGATCTTGATTTGGTAATAGATTGAAATAGAGAAAAGGCTAATTTGCCCAAGTAGGAGGAGAGAGTGAAGATCATTTTATTATACTAGAAGGTTAAAGTGAATTACGTTTCAATTTCAAGAATTCACCAAAATTAACGCATGATTTTAAATTTAAAAAATATTTATAAAAATACTTACAAGTCATCATTTTCCATTAATAAAGTTTCACACATATTAATAGTGAGAATTTGAATTGATAACTTTGTGAGTTATGAGTTAAATAATTGCCAACTAAACTTAACATTTACTGTTGAAGATCAATTTTACTTTCTTGAGAAATCAAGTAGTGCTATCATTTCCATAATACTTCCATTTGCGATCCACTCCAATATTTATTAATGAGACTAGCGCGCGCGCGCATTTACTTCGTGAAGATAAAAACCAAATCAATATAATTAATGAATAGAACGCTAGCACATCTCATCAATAGAATGGAGAAGTGAACACATGGGTTTTCTCGCACCTTATTTTCTATTTGATATGTTCTTGGCTAGTTAATTTAGCGTATCAAAATATACATGATGTGTACAATTATAACCAAGAAATTAAATGACGTGAAAAAATAATATATCAGAGGAAATCACGGAAAATATCTTGGGACGGAAAGGCAAAAAGGAAAAAAACAAAGAAAGAAAAAAAATAAAGAAAGAACGAGAGAGAGAGAGAGAGAGAGAGAGAGAGAGAGAGAGAGAGAGAGAGATCTATTATTCTTCGGGTCAACGTCGCATTGTCACGTTAAAGATAAAAGGTCCTCAAAAGTAGAGGGGAAAAACATCCGTGACAGCCTTCTCCATGTGCAATATTCTTCAATTTATCTATTGACCGCAGAACCCCTTTAATTCAAGTAGATATATATAATGCAATATTATTGGATACACATATGTAATTATGATACAAAATATCTTCAATAAAAAAATTTATTCTTTTGTCAAATGACACGCAATATCCAATGTGTCGAAATAGCCAAAAAAAAATGCACGTGAATTAATTAACTAGGCTTAATCAGTGGCACTACACATAAATATAGCCATAATTAAATTTTCATGTCTGTGTATGGGGGTATGGGATTTGGATCAGGAGTGTGGCATAAATCTTCTCATTCATTGAGTCCTTCAAAAATTTACAATTTAGTATTTTCTAAATATCATATGATAAATTATTAATTATCATTCAATTATATTAATAATTATTATTATATTATATGAGATATTCACTGAGTAAGTGAATTTGTGACATTCATCTAATTCAAGTCCGCGGTCTGTTTTGTCCAATCCCACCTTTTTTTTTTCCCCCAAGGTTCTCTTTTCCCACTCGTTTCTCTTCCACTATCTTATACGTTTCTATTAGCAAAGGAGAAAAAAGAAATTATGAATATATGTATGAATTGGACAGACTGCATATGATTAGCAAAAAGCTAGGAGAATCCTGGACGCAAGGAGCAAGTTGGGATCATTAATTATGTTGCATGACATCTAAAAAACAACTAAATATATATGGATCACATTCACATAAATGGCATATTAAACTGATAATACAAAAACTACAGATCGAAGCACTTCTAATTCCTGTGTGCATATATCATTGACCGAGTTTTGATGAAAAGTCTTTGTCGTTTAGAACACTAGAGCTTTCGATCTGTACGAATTTAATTATATTCTTGTTATATTTCTCTATTTCTACATATTTTAATAAGATTTCTATAATATATAAAAATGTATATATAATTCTTGAACAAGTTTCAAGTTATTATGGAAAAACATGCATGGTTAAATGGATACTCGTAAAAAAAAGTTAAAGGAAAATTTAGATCCTAAACTCTTTTTTTTTTGGGAAATATTCTCCTTCAGCATTTTAAAACATTAACAAATATTAACTTTAACCATTAATTTATTAAAATTATAAAAAAATGATCTAAAATTACATAAAATGACTAAGATTTACAAAAAATCCTATAAAAAAACTAATGTCGATTAAATTTTTTTTAAATTTTTTTGTATTTGTTGATCATCTAATTTCAAGTTAATATTTATTATAGTAGGATCAATATTATACCATTTTGAAATGTTGAGGTGGAATGTTGCATATAAATAAGTTTAAGGGTCTTAGATGTTCTTGGATCTATAGTGTAGGGGCAAATTTAATGTATAGTTTATCAAAATTCATATATATGCTATTTTTTATTATTAAATTATTATTTTTAACTTTAACAAATAGAATTTTTATTTCTTATTAATTTTATTTAAAGTTAAATATTGATATTTGAAAATATAAAATTGCGTAGATCAAATGCTAAGTAGTAGTATACTAGTCTGATCATATTTATAATAAAAAGAAAGCGCTGTATTGATTGTAAAGTGTTAAACAAAAAGAAAAAAAAGAATAATATTTCAGTTTTATCATTTTACTTGAGAAACATTTGCACACATAACAAAGTTACTCATGATATTCTTTTAATTATAGGAGTATACTTGAAAAATTAAGATTTTTTAATGATAAAGTAACATAAGATTTCGCCCCAAAAAAAAAGAAACATGAGAACTTTTTCTTAAAACATGGAAAATATTTCAAACAAGTAGAATATGATCAGGTACGCCAACGATTTAAAAGGAGATGGAGAAGGACCAAATTAATTCTGACGCAAGATACTTCAAGATTAATCTTATTAGGGCAAAGGATCTCCAATTCCAAGAACTAAAACCATGACATACACAGATTTTAGATATTCGCTTTGAAGTACCTGTGCTAAATTCTTACGATGCTCTAAGGGAAGCCACCAAACATAATTTGTTCTAATAATTATCAAAAATTGACGATGATCGAGAAATTAAAGCAAAATCAATTCATTGTAATCCCCATGATTGTAATCTTCTAGATTTGGATCCTCGCATTATTTTCCTCATTTTCTTCTCCTCATCTCATTCTCATCTTTGGATAAAAAATTGAATGGCTAAGATTTATTTATCAAAAATTGAAAGGTGAGAGGGAAATGAGAAGAAGAAAAGGCAAAAAGGAAAAAAAACCACAGAGAGAGAGAGGGAGGATCTAAATCTGTCACACATTTTTGGCCAATCTCTGCATAGTAATTAAGATCTTGATTGTCATTATTTTTTTTATTGGTTGATTAATATCCCTCCAATCTATCCGATGGATCCATTGTTATAGATCACAAATTCTGAAAACCAGCCTTGCTGCCATTTAAATCATCAGAAATTTAATCTAGCGTTGCATATGCTTCGTTCTTTCTTTTTTTATTTGTTTCTTACAAAATGCATATGATTTTAATTATGATTATTAACCAAATTTTGTTTTCTATATAATTCTCCCTTCGTTTTTATTTATAGGGAAATTATATAATTTTCAGATACAGATCAAACTAATTTTATTTCAAACATGTGCTTCCATTTTCCTGTTCTACCCTTGTTCAATGCCTACTTTATTTCCTACTAATAGTAAAGGAGGAGAGAAAGAATCATTTTTCGTAAGTTACTGTCCTGATAAATTTCAATCGAAGGAGTATGGAACTGAGCATATTTTTAAAAACAGGGAAAAAATAAAAATAAAAACTGATCCCTATTAGTCAGGCAAACGCATGCTTTCTGCATGCATCAACTTCTATGAACATTCTAAGTGAAATTAAATTAAAGTGATTAATTATGAACACAAAACGATGATGGATAATTCGATGAGTGCTGATATACCTTGAGCTGGCAAACGCGGAGCAGTATAATTACTGGGGAAGACAAACATTCCCTGAAACCGCATTTTGAGGTTACTAGCAAACAAACAAAAAAAAGCCCTTAAATCTGGATGGGGCTGTAACACTTCCCAACAAAACCAGAGAGAAGGAAATGACAGGAAAAAGATCCGTGGATGACGAGTTAGGTGATGTAGTGGTGGCACTGCCAAATGTTTCGAACCCATAACTTCATTTGCAATTCAATTCAATCTCTTTTTTATTTTCTTTTTATTTGGCTTTTTGTGTCCTTTCCCCACAAAACAAACACCACCTAACTGCACTTACCTTCTTGTCATTATCCTCTTTCTCTAATATTCCTTTTCTCCCTCTTCTCTTTTTTTGTCTCCTAAGTGAGTGAACTTAACATAATGTAAAAAGTTTCACGTTACATAAAGTTGAGCTTTATTTAATATATAATAAAAAGTAAGGACCTTTAAACTTGAGCCTTAAGATTTCAAGTTAAGACGTGACGTTCTTTACTAATCTTGCCCACTTGTCCTCTCTTCTCGTTCTCAAATAGTCACTCCATATTTTTAACAAGTAATATCAAAGTCAGGTCTTGCCCAAGACTTATAAGCTTGTTATTAAGGTAAAGAACACTGATGCCATTAGTGGCTTCGATGTTCAATTTGTAACATTCTACTTTAATTTTTAGAGTTAATTAGAATTAAAAAAAAATGTAACAGACCTAATTTTTGCCATTTTTTTAATTCTAATTAACTCTAAAAATTAAAGTAGAATGTTACAATAAAAATGTAACAGATATAATTTTTGCCATTTTTTAATTCTAATTAACTCTAAAAATTAAAGTAGAATGTTACACAATTTATTCTAGCAATTCCATCACCACCCTTGAGGGTGTGGAATGGAACATTATGACATCCCAAGTATTTGCAAAGAGGAGGAAATTCATAGTCCAAAAGTGGTAATGGCACCTTTGTTTGGGTTGCCTTCCATATTAGGTGAGCCGAGCTAGTCTAATCACATACACTTGGTCCAATATTCTTGGCCTACAAATTTAATCAGAGGTAGTTGCAGAGATTGGATGATGTTATATATGATTTGATAATCCTTGATTACATGATATGTTTTAAATTTATCCCACTTTGCATGCTTGTATACAATTTAATTGTTAATAGATAGTTTAGATTATTTAGTTACTGAAACTTTATCTCATGCCGTAGTTATTATTTTCCAAGTTTAGGGCATGAGTAAAGACAAGGGAGAAGAATTGGGTAAGGAATAGATTTGTTCTTCTTTGGAAATACCCATGACTTTTGAATAGATGTATAATTTTGTATGTCTATATTTATAGTTTACATTGCCAACTAGGTTTCATTTGCATGTTTTGATGTACTTGCATGATGGATGGTTATTATGCATTATATTTTGGTCCAAGATGTGTGTATCCAAGTTGTATCAGTATTTGGGGTCAAAAATATTAGTGCAAGTACAGGATAGATAATGTTTAACTTGATTGTATAGTAAATATGGCCATTTAGTAAACCCATTCATAACGCATTCTTGCTCCATTTTGATGAAAAAATTAGGGGGTTTAAGCTGACCAAATGATGTATGATATAATATTGAATGTGATTGTTCAATTAGGTGTTAATTAATCTATGGGGAGTGATTTAAGTCTTAGTTGTGGCTAGTGATAAATAGTTTAAGTTGAGAACGCTTGGTTGCACTTTACTTTTGAAAAGTGACCATTCTAAATTCGAGTATCCAACTTTTAAATGCCATATGTTTTGAAATGTAACTAATGCTAGTAGTTAGATGACTGAATAAGCTTCTCATGGGAGCTTTAATCACCCCAATAGATATTGAACGGAGTGATGACACATATTAAAAGTTTGACTAGGCATGCTGTTATAAACTGCACATTTTGTCGTGAGATATGCTGTCCCTACCATGATACATGGCTTATTTGTGGCAAGGACATGGCTCACTGTGTCATTTTCCATAGCGGATGATACTTTAGCCATGGCGTATGGTCCAGTTTGAGTAAAAATGATTATTTTGCCTAGTTTTTTCTAGTAATTTTTGCCATGCTTCCTAAATTTTTAAAATACTTTTCATTAGTTTGAGTTCAAACTTTAATTAAAACAAAAGGGCTTAAAATGGGATCCCAGTTTTTCTTTAAAAAAATGTTTTTGATTCTTTATAACCATTATTATAATGGTAGTTGGGATTCTAAATCTTAATGACCATAATTTTATAGTGTGGTTTGTTCTGATAATGTCAAGATGAACATTACATTGACTATAACAGTGCTTGTATGTGTCACACCACTTGAATCCTATAAAATTGGGCTGGTCTTAGAAAGTCAAGACTTAATGTTTGGGGCGCATATTTAAAATAGGAAAGTTGTGAACTCACACTTAAGGGAGAAATTGTTAGGTTATTTAGGTGTAAGTGTATAATATCCCAAATTTTAATTCCTAAACCTCATATATTAATTACAGGAGATTAGGAATAAGTTAAGAGTTTAATGGTTTAAGGATGGGTAGAATGGATTACTGGATCTAATTATTGTCAGTTACAGCCTTAGGATCGAGTCTAAAAGCTTAATGGGTGGTACAGGCCCAAATGAAGGAGTTGTGAGATTTTGGGTTTCTTCCGCACATGGATGAACATATAAAACATAGAGTTTCATTTTAGCTATGTTCGCACATAAATAAAATTGTAAAGCTCATGACTATGTGTTGATAAAGCCCTATAATTCTATTTTAAGTGGCTGGAAGTTGTAAAAATCATAGGAGAAGAGAGGGAGACTTAGAGAGACGTTAGAAGGCTCTACTAAGGTAATAATTTCTGACGGTTTTAGATATTTTGGCCTAGCAATCACCTAAGGTAAGTTCCCACACTATTCCTCTTCCCTTTGAGCAAGATTTTAAGTTAAGGTTTTAATGTCTTCCTCAAATCCAAACCCTATGATAATTTTTGGATTTTGCATTGTTAGATGTTAGTTTTTGCTCTTAGAATATTGATTTTGAGTGGATTGAGTTTAAGGTCTAAATTTCTCCATTTTAGACAAACCCTAGGCTCTTTAAGGATGAATTTGGGCTATAATTGGTAATTATTGTTATTTAAGCTTTTGAGAGCTAAATGAAGCTAGTAGAAATTAATAAACTCATTGGAATTAAAGTTGCACTTGTGGTTGGAATTATTATTAGTCAAAGTATGAGTTGGGAAAATGAAAATGGTGTTAAATTGAGTTATTAGTGATATTAGTTATTGTTGATTGTAAATTAACTTTGTTATGCAGGTTGTTGAGCTTGATTTGATCACGAAAAGCAAGTCATATTAGGATAACCTTCACTTTCTTAAAGGTTTAAAGTAATGGAGGGAATTCTAATGTATGCTATTCTTGTTAGATTAATTTAGGTTGTTTTTATTAATGATGCATATGAATCTAATTAAAGACAAACTTGATTATGGTTTTAGAAAATACATGCAAGTGGATTTTCCCTATTTTTCAAATCAAAGTATATTATACCAAAAATGTTACATTGCTAACTAGCTTTATGATGAATATATGCATATATTATGATGATGAAATGGCAAAATTGATAATGCATGCTTACAACCATTGATTTTATTACTTTATGCATGCTTGAGTTTATTGTGCTGTGAGATTTGCATGATGATAAACAATGCATATTGGCATGATCATGGTTTGGGTAGAAGGATGCCTTAGGTAGAGTAAAGATTTCTCCCACATATAACTATATAAACTCATGCTAGACTGGGGTGTAGTGATCATGGTCAGGTATTCCTTAAACTCACCTTGATCTAGGTGTAAGCGTGGGTGCTTAGACCCATTGCCCTTTTATATCACCCTAAATTAGGTATGGTGCTAGGCAATTGTAACACCCCAACAGATTTGAGAATTAGAATAATTTGTGGTATGAGATTGAGCAAGGCATCTTTAACCAAGTGTCTCCTTATGATTGGAGAGCTTAGGTTAGTCCAGCCATATAGATTTAATCCTATTAAATTATCGGCCGACAGATTAGTCTGCAATATAAGGAGAAGATAAGGAGTTGGAGATCATGTGTTATTTGCATCATGAGTTATGATACTAGTATTGTGATAGCATGCTTATTGTCTTGCGGTGATTTTTTTATAAATGCTTGCTTTGCATGCCTTATTGATTTAATTTGCATTTGCATAATTTAGAGCTTTCCTTGGTTACTAAATAGTTATTCTCATCCCTATTTAATATTTTACAGGCACTAACTCAAGCAAGAAAAAAATGAAAAACATCTAAGACATAAGAATTCAAGATTCCTATCATATAGCCTCTTTATCTACTTATGTCTTTACGAGTAATATAATGATGATAATTACATTGCCAACTTAGGATGTTATTTTGGATTACTTGCACCGCTATATATTGTTATTATTTGACTAGTTATATTTAGTACCCTAAGCTTTATTGTATGAGCTGTGATTGTTTGGTAAGGGCATAGATACTGGTTGCAAGTATTGCTAATGCTCATTTTGTTGACTGCAACTGTTTGTGCTAGAATTTAGTTTATTTGATATCTCCCCCTTTGCTTTTTAATGATTAAAGGGTTAAGATTTGAAAACAAAATCTGTCTTGGATATATATGTATATACTTTTAATGCATTGTTGCAAGTGTCCTACTCATTTTGCGGCACAATTTAGGTTGTAATTATGTTATTGGCACTTGGGTGTAGGCCCCTTAGTGGTTTAATTGTAAAAATGGTATTATTGTGTGACTAGGTTTCCAATAATATGATTTGTTGTATTTTAAAATTGGAACTAGGGCCAATAATTAGTTTGTTATTGGGTTCCTTGGGACTACCTGGACTCCCTCATTTAGACGTTAGATGTTGGATCTCAAGATGTGATGGATGTCACTCCTGGAGTTGTTTATGTGATAGTACCATGTTGTCTTGGTGCCGGTAGTTACTTAAACATAAGGCACTTTTGTTGCGATAAATTGCACAAGGGAAGTCATGGCACAGATCTAAATCTAAATCCATATTTTATTATAATTTATTTTTATTTTTAATTTTTCTCTAGACCCTAATTATTTGAAATCTCAGCTATTCCAACTCTCTCATTTTTCATGTTTTTACTATCGATTCCTTTATTAGTCTTGTCACCCCTCTCATTTCTCGTTCTTGTCTCTTACCATTGAAAATAGTTTGAGATAAGTTCATCACTTCCAATATTCTATTTATGTTTCAAATCTTAGTTTGCATCTCTTTTACCTTTAATTTTTTTTAACATTATAGAAACAAATAATTTGAATTCATGAATTTTAAATGTGATATATTAAATTTGAAATTTAAATTCAAATCTATCAATCCAAATGCTACGTAACTTTCACACGATTGTGATGAATACTTTGTAATCCCTTATAGTAGGTTCTCCAAATGGTGGGTTGAAAATATAATTGTAAATAAATTGCACTAGATACAAATAAACTTTACAGTGGGGGTTGGGTTAGTGAAAAGATATGGGTCTCTCATAACGTGGCGAACCAAAATTAATATCCCTGCTAGGAGAGTGTGGGTGCCCACATTTAACACTTCATCATGCCTTGAATTATATTGCCTTTAGTAGAATGATACACGTGAGCAATAAAAAAAAAAGAAATAAATAATCTTCAATAAAGAGAGTACTGATTTAGAATTGAAATTCAAGCACGGGTCATAATCCTAATAAAATGGGACACATGATGGAGCTAAATATAACGGCAAAAACATAGAGAAAATGTGGAAAACTTGAAAGAGTAGAGAATGTTGGGCCTGCTAATGTTGATTGATGAGTTAAGTGGTGGTTTGATGCTTGATGTTCCTTCAAGGGGAGGGGGCCTCTCCTCTATTCATGAAACGAGTTTGGATTGTCCATGATTTTCACTCCCTCTCCCACATTCCTTGTTAGCTTTTTTTGAGCGTTAATCAGCAAGTGACCTTAACTTAATTTTCTTTCTAGAATATATTCATAATTATTGTAATATTTTCAATGCTTGTTAATTT